>NC_073254.2:76170000-77420000 GCF_029289425.2 Pan paniscus
TTTGTAGAATCTGTGAACAGATACTTTGGAACACATTGATGCCTATGGTGTAAAAGAAAATATCTAAAGATAAAAAGTAGAAAGAAGGTTTCTGAGAAACCACTCTGTGATGGGCGCATTCATCTCACAGGGTTAAACCTTTCTTTTGTTTCAACAGTTTGGAAACACTGTTTTTGTAGAATCTGTTAAGGAATATTTTGAAGTGCTTTGAGGCCTATGGTGAAAAAGAAAATATTTTCAAATAAAAACTATAAAGAAGCTTTCTGACAAGCTGGTTTGTGATGTGTGCATTCAACTCACAGAATTAAAACTTCCTTTTGATTCAACAGTTTGGAAACACTGTTCCTGTCCATTCTACGAATTGACATTTGGGAGATCATTGAGGCCAATGGAGAAAAAGCGAATATCACAGAATGAAAACCACAAAGAAGCTGTCTGAGAAACCACTTGGTGAGGTGTGCATTCATCTCACACTGTTACATGTTTCTGTTCATTCAGCAGTTTGGAAACACTATTTTTGTAGAATCTGTGAAGGGATATTTGGGAGTGCATTGAGACCTATAGTGAAAAAAAAATCTGAAGTTAAAAAGTAGATAGAAGGTTTCTGAGAAACTGCTCTCTTAGGGGTCCATTCACCTCACAGTGCTGAATCTTTCCTTGGTCCAGGAGTTTGGAAACACTGTTTTTGTAGAATCTGTTAAGGGATAATTCAGAGTGCAATGAGGACTATGGTGAAAAAGAAAATATCTTCAAACAAAAAGTAGAGAGAAGCTTTCTGGAAACTGCTTTGTGATGTGTGCTTTCATCTCACAGAATTAATCCTTTCTTTTGATTCAACAGTTTTGAAACAATGATTTTGTCCATTAAGTGAATGGATATTTAGGTGCTCATTGAGGCCGATGGAGAAAGAGGGAATATCACAGGATAAAAACTCCAAGGAAGCTATCTGAAAAACAGCTTTGTGATGGGTGCATTCATGTCACAGAATTAAACCTTACTTTTCATTCAGTTGTTTGGAAACACTGTTTTTGTAGAATCAGTGAAGGGATATTTGGGAGTGCATTGAGACCTACGGTTGAAAAAGAAAATATCTTTAGAAAAAAAGTAGAAGGAAGCTTTCTGATAAACTGCTCTGTGATGGGTGCATTCACCTCACAGATTTAAACCTTTCTTTGGATTCAGGAATTTTGAGACACTGTTTTTGACCATCCTGCAAATGGGCATTTGGTAGCTGATTGAGGCCACTGGCAAAAAGCAAATATCCCAGGATAAATATTAGAAAGATGCTGTCTGAGAAACCAATTTGTGATGTGTGCATTCATCTCACAGAATTAAAACTTTCTTTTGATTCAACAGTTTTGAAAAACTGTTTTTGTCCATTCTGTGAATAGATATTTGGGAGTTAATTGAGGCCAATGGAGAAAAAGGGAATATCCCAGGATAAAAACTTCTAGGAAGCTATCTGAGATACTGCTTTGTGATGTGTGAATTTTTCTTGTAGAGTTAAACCTTTCCTTACATAGAGCAGTATGAAAACAGTGTTTTGTATATTTTGCAAAGGAATATTTGGGAGCTCACTGAGGTCTATAGTAAAACACTAAATATATTCATATAAAAACTAGAAAGAAGTTTTATGTTAAACTTCATGTGATGTGTGAATTCATCTCACAGAGTTAAAATTTTCTTTTCATTCAGCATTTTGGAAACACTGTTTTTGTAGAATCTGTGAAGGGATACTTAGGAGCGCATTGAGGCCTATGGTGAAAAAGTAAATATCTTCAACTAATAACTAGACAGAAGCTTTCTGAGAAACTGCTTTGTGATGTCTGCTTTCATCACACAGAGTTAAAACATTCTTTTGTTTCAACAGTTTGCAAACACTGCTTTGTCCATTCTGTGAATGAACATTTGGGAGCTCTTTGAGATCAATGGAGGAAAAGCAAATATCCCAGGATAAAAACTATATGGAAGTAATCTGAGAAACTGATTTGTGATGTGTGCATTTATCTCTCACATTTAAACCTTTCTTTTCATTCAGCAGTTTGGAAAACTCTTTTTGTAAAATCTGCAAAGCGATATTTGGGAGACCATTGAATCCCATGGTGAAAAAGTAAATATCTTAACATAAAAACTGGAAAGAAGCTTTCTGAGAAACTGCTTTGTGATGTGTGCATTCATCTCACAGAGTTAAACATTTCTTTTGATTCAGCAGTTTTGAAACATTGTTTTTGTCCATTCTGCAAAGGGATATTTGGTAGCCCATTGAGGTCTATGGTGAAAAAGAAAATATCTTCAGATAAAAACTAGAAAGAAGCTTTCTGAAAAACTGCTTTGTGTTGTGTGCTTTCATCTCACAGAGTTAAAATTTTCTTTCATTTCAACAGTTTGGAAACACTGTTTTTCTCCATTCTGCCAATGGCCATTTTGGAGATGATTGAGGCCAAGGAGAGAAAGTGAATATCCCAGGATAAAAAGTTCAAGGAAGCTATGCGAGAAACCGTTATGTGATGTGTGCATTCATCTCACAGAGTTAAACCTTTCTTTTCATTCAGCACTTTGGAAACACAGTTTTTGTAGCATCTACAGAGGGATATTTTGGAGCCCATTTAGTCTTTTGGTGCAAAATTAAATATCTTCATATAAAAACTAGAAAGAATCTTTTAGAGAAACTGCTGTGTGATGTGTGCATTCATCTCACAGAGTTAATCCTTTCTTTTGATTCAACAGTTTTGAAACACTGTTATTGTGAAGGGATATTTCAGAGCAAATTGAGGCCTATGGTGAAAAAGACAATATCTTCAGATAAAAACTAGAAAGAAACTTTCTGAGAAACTGCTTTGTGATGTGTGGTTTCATCTCAGAGTTTAATATTTCTTTTCATTCAACAATTTGGAGACACTCTTTTTGTTTATTCTGCAGAGGGAAATTTGGGAGCACATTGAGACCTATGGTGAAAAAGAAAATATCTTCAGATAAAAACTAGAAGGAAGTTTCAAGAGAAATGACTTAGTGATGTGTGGTTTCGTCTCACAGAGTTAAACCTTTCTTTTCATTCAGCAGTTAAAACACTGTTTTTGTAGAATGTGTGAAGGGATATTGGGAGTGCTTTCAGACCTATGTTGTAGAAGAAAATATCTCAAGATAAAAAGTACAAAGAAGCTTTCTGAGAAACTGCTCTGTGATGCATGCATGCACCTCACAGAGTTAAACCTTTCTTTTGATACAGCAGTTTGGAAATACTGTTTTTGTAGAATCTACGAAGGGATATTTTAGAGTGTATTGAGGTCTATGGTGAAAAAGAAAATATCTTCAAATAAGAACTAGACAGAAGCTTTCTGAGAAACTGCCTTGGATGTGTGCTTTCATCTCACAGAGTTAACACTTTCTTTTGGTTCAACTGTTTGGAAACACTGTTGGTGTCCATTCTGTGAATGCACATTTGGGAGTTCATTGAGGCCAATGGAGGAAAAGTGTATATCCCAGGATAAAAACTAAAAGGAAACTATCTGAGAAACTGATTTGTGATGTTTGCATTCATCTCACATAGCTAAACCTTCCTCTTCATTCAGCAGTTTGGAAATGGTGTTTTTGCAGGATCTGTGAAGGGATATTAGGGAACTCATTGAGGCCTATGGTGAAACAGTAAATATCTTCATATAAAAACTAGAAAGAAGCTTTCTGAGAAATTGATTTGTGATGTGTGCATTCATCTCACAGAGTGAAAACTTTCTTTTGATCCAGCACTTTGGAAACACTGTTTTTGTAGAGTCTGCAAAGGGATATTTTGGAGTGCATAGAGGCCTATGGTGAAAAAGAAAGTATTTTCAAATAAAAATAGAAGAAGCTTTCTGAGAGGCTGCTTTGTGATGTGTGTATTCAACTCACAGAGTTAATCTTTTCTTTTGATTCAACAGTTTTCAAACACAGTTTTTGTCCATTGTGTGAAGGGCTATTTGGGAGCGCATTGATGCCTATGGTGAAAAAGAAAATATCTTCAGATAAAAACAAGAAAGAAGCTTTCTAGAAACTGCTTTGTCATATGCGCAGTCATCTCACAGAGTTAAACCTTTCTTTTCATTTAGCAGTTTGGAAGCACTGTTTTTGTAGAATCTGCAAAGGGATATTTGGGAGCACATTGAGACCTATGTTGTGGAAGAAAATATCTTAAGACAAAAAGTAGACAGAAGCTTTCTGAGAAACTGCTCTGTGATGGGTGCATTAACCTCACAGAGTTAAACCTTTCTTTCCATCCAGCAATTTGGAAAAACTGTTTTTTGTAGAATCTGTGAAGGGATATTTAGGAGTCCACTGAGGCCTATATTGAAAAGTAAATATCTTTACATAAAAACTAGGAAGAAGCTTTCTGAGAAACTGTCTTGTGATGTGCAGTTTCATATCACAGAGTTAAACATTTCTTTTCATAGAGGGGTTTAACACTGTTTTTGTCAATTTTGCGAATTGACATTTGAGAGCTCATTGAGGACAAGAGAGAAAAAATGAATATCCCAGGATAAAAGCTTCAAGGAAGCCATCTGTGATAATGCTTTGTGATTTGTGAATTTATCTCATAGAGTTAAAACTTTCCTTACATACAGCAGTTTAAAAACAGTGTTTTTGTAGAATTTGTGAAGGGATATTTGGGAGCCCATTGGGGCCTATGGTGAAAAAGAAAATATCTTCATATAAAAATAGAAAGAAGCTTTATGTTAAACTTCGTTGTGTTGTGTGAATTCATCTCACAAAGGAAAAATTTTCTTTTCATTCAGCAGTTTGGAAACACTGTGTTTGTAGAATCTGCAAAGGGATATTTAGGAGCATACTGAGGCCTAAGGTGAAAAAGCAAGCATCTTCAAATAATAACTAGACAGAACTTTCTGAGAAACTGCTTTGTGATGTATGCTTTCATCACACAGACTTAGAAGTTCCTTTTGTTTCAACAGTTTGGAAACACTGTTTTTGTCCATTCTGCCAATGGCCATTATGATCATTGAGGCAAAGGAGAAAAAGCAAATATCCCAAGATAAAAAGTTCAAGGAAGCTATGTAAGAAACTCCTATGTGATGCGTGCATTCACCTCACAGAGTTAAAACTTTCTTTTCATTCGGCACTTTGGAAACAGTTTTTGTAACATCTACAAAGGGATATTTTGGAGCCCATTTAGTCTTTTGGTGAACAAGTATATATCTTTATATAAAAACTAGAAAGACTCTTTTGGAGAAACTGCTGTGTGATGTGTGCATTCATCTCACAGAGTTAATCCTTTCTTTTGATTCAACAAATTTGAAACCCTGTTATTGTAGAATCTGTGAAGGGATATTTCAGAGCAAATTGAGGCCTATGGTGAAAAAGAAAATATCTTCAGATAAAATCTAGAAAGAAGCTTTCTGAGAAACTCCTTCATGATGTGTGGTTTCATCCCACAGAGTTTAATATTACTTTTCATTCAACAGTTTGGAAACCCTCTTTTTGTCTATTCTACAAAGGGAAATTTGGGAGTGCATTGAGACCTATGGTGAAAAAGAAAATATCTTCAGACAAAAACTAGAGAGAAGCTTTCTGAGAAACTGCTTTGGATGTGTGCTTTCATCTCACAGAGTTAAGACTTTCTTTTGGTTCAACTGTTTGGAAACACTGTTTATGTCCCTTCTGTGAATGCACATTTGGAAGTTCATTGAGGCCAGTGGAGTAAAAGTGTATATCCCAGGATAAAAACTACAAGGAAACTATCTGAGTAAACCAATTTGAGATGTTTGCATTCATCTCACAGATTTAAGCCTATGGTGGAAAAGGAAATATATTCACATAAAAACTAGGCAGAATCATTCTCAGAAACTTCTTTCTGATGTGTGCATTCAACTCACAGAGGTGAACATTTCTTTTCATTGAGCAGTTTAGAAACTGTCTCTTGTTATATCTGTAAATTGATATTTGGGGCACTTTGAGGCCTAGAGGTGAAAAGGGAATATCTTCACATACAAACTAGACAGAAGCATTCTGAGAAACTTCTTTGTGATGTAAGCATTCATCTAACAGATATTAACCTTTCTTTTGATTGAGCAGTTCTGAAACACTCTTTTTGTAGCATCTGTAAGTGGATATTTGGAGCGCTTTGAGGCCTATGCTGGAAAAGGATATATCTTAATGTAAAAACTAGACAGAAGCATTCTCTGAAACTTTTTTGTAATGTGTGCATTCATCTCACGGAGTTGAACCTTTCTTTTCATTGAGCAGTTTGGAAACACTCTTTTTGTAATATCTGCAAATGGATATTTGGAGAGCTTTGAGGCCTACAGCTGAAAAGGAAATATCTTCACAGAAACACTAGACAGAAGCATTCTCAGAAACTTTTTTGTGATGTATGCATTCAACTCACAGTTTTGAAATTTTCTTTTGATTGAGTAGTTTGGAAACACTCTTTTTGTAGTATCTGCAAATGGATATTTGGAGCACTTTGAGGCCTATAGCTGAAAAGGAAATATCTTCACATAAAAACTAGACAGAAGAATTCAGAGAGACTTCTTTGTGATGTTTGCATTCATCTCACAGAGTTGAACGTTTCTTTTGATTGAGCAGTTTTGAAACACTCTTTTTGTAGAGTCTGCAAGTGGATATTTGGAAAACTATGAGGCCTATGGTGGAAAAGGAAATATCTTCACATAAAAACTAGACAGAATCATTTTGAGAAACTTCTTTGTGATGTGTGCCTTCAACTCACAGAGTTGAATCTTTCTTTTCATCTAGCGGTTTTGATAAACTCTTTTTGTAGAATGTGCAAGAGGATATTTGGAACACTTTGAGACCTATGGTGGTAAAGGAAATAACTTCACATAAAAACTAGACAGAAGCATTTCAGAAACTTGTTTGTGATGTGTGCATTCAACTCAAAGAGTTGAACATTTCTTTTGATTGGGGAGTTTAGAAACAGTCTTTTTGTTATATCTGCAAATTGATATTTGGAGTGCATTGAGGCCTATAGCTAAAAAGGAAATATCTTCACATAAAAACTAGACAGAAACATTCTGAGAAACTTCTTTGTGATGTATGCATTCATCTCACAGAGTTTAACCTTTCTTTTGATTGAGCAGTTTTGAACCACTCTTTTTGTGGTATCCGTAAGTGGATGTTTGGAGTGCTTTGAGGCTTATTGTGGAAAAGGATATATCTTCATATAAAAACAAGACAAAAGCATTCTCAGAAACTTTTTTGTGATGTATGCACTCAACTCACGGAGTTGAACTTTTCTTTTGATTGAGCAGCTTGGCAACTCTCTTTTTGTAATATCTGCAAATGGATATTTGGAGCTCTTTGAGGCCTATAGCTAAAAAGGAAATATCTTCACATAAAAACTAGACAGAAGCATTCTCAGAAACTTCTTTGTGATGTGTGCATTCATCTTGGAGAGTTATACCTTTCTTTTGATTGAGCAGTTTTGAAACACTCTTTTTGTAGAATCTGCAAGTGAATATTTGGAGCACCTTGAGGCCTACGTTGTAAAAGGAAATATCCTCACATAAAAACTAGACAGAAGCATTCTCAGAAACTTCTTGGAGGTGTGTGCATTCAACTCACAGAGTTGAACCTTTCTTTTGATTGAGCAGTTTGGAAGCACCATTTTTGTAATATCTGCAGATGGATATTTGGAGCGCTTTGTGTCCTATAGCTGAAAAGGAAATATCTTCACATAAAAACTAGACAGAAACATTCTGAGAAACTACTTTGTGATGTGTGCATTCATCTCACAGTGTTGAACCTTTCTTTTGATTGAGCAGTTTTGAAACACTCTTTTTGTAGAATCTGCAAATGAATATTTGGGGTGCTTTGAGTCCTGTGATGGAAAACGAAATATCTTCACATAAAAACCAGACAGAAGCATTCTCAGAAACTTCTTTGTGATGTGTGCATTCAACTCACAGAGTTGAACATTTCTTTTTTTTAAATTTTATTTTATTATTACTATACTTTAAGTTTTAGGGTACATGTTCAGAATATGCGGGTTAGTTACGTATGTATACATGTGCCATGATTCTGTGCTGCATCCATTAACTCGTCTTTTAGCATTAGGTATATCTCCTAAAGCTATCCATCCCCCCTATCCCAACCTCGCAACAGTCCCCAGTGTGTGATGTTCCCTTTCCTGTGTAAATGTGTTCTCATTGTTCAATTCCTACCTATGAGTGAGAATATGTGGTGTTTGGTTTTTTGTTCTTGCGATAGTTAACTGAGAATGATGATCTCCAATTTCATCCATGCCCCTACAAATGACATGAACTCATCATTTTTTATGGCTGCATAATATTCCATGGATTATATGTGCCACATTTTCTTAATTCAGTCTATCATTGTTGGGCATGTGTGTTTGTTCCAAGTCTTTGTTACTGTGAATAGTGCTACCATAAACATACATGTGCATGTGTCTTCATAGCAGCATGATTTATAGTCCTTTGGGTATATACCCAGGGATCGGATGGCTGGGTCTAATGGTATTTCTAGTTCTAGATCCCTTAGGAATCTCCACACTGACTTCCACAAGGGTTGAACTAGTTTACAGTCCAACCAACAGTATCAAAATATTCCTATTTCTCTACATCCTCTCCAGCACATGCTGTTTCCTGACTTATTAATGATTGCCATTCTAACTAGTGTGAGATGCTATCTCATTGTGGTTTTGATTTGCATTTCTCTGATGGTCAGTGATGGTGGCCTTTTTTCATGTGTTTTTTGGCTGCATAAATGTCTTCTTTTGAGAAGTGTCAGTTCATGTCCTTCACCCACTTTTTGATGGGGTTGTTTTTTTCTTGTAAATTTTTTGAGTTCATTGTAGATTCTGGATATTAGTCCTTTGTCTGATGACTAGGTTGTAAAAATTTTCTCCCATTTTGTAGGTTGCCTGGTCACTCTGATGGTAGTTTCTTTTGCTGTGCAGAAGCTCTTTAGTTTAATTGGATCCCATTTGTCAATTTTGGCTTTTGTTGCCATTGCTCTTGGTGTTTTAGACATGAAGTCCTTGCACAAGCCTATGTCCTGAATGGTAATGCCTAGGTTTTCTTCTAGGGTTTTTATGGTTTTAGGTCTAACCTTTAAGTCTTTAATCCATCTTGAATTAATTTTTGTATAAGGTTTAATGAAGAGACCCAGTTTCAGCTTTCTACATATGGCTAGCCAGTTTTCCCAGCATCATTTATGAAATAGGGAATCCTTTCCCCATTGCTTGTTTTTCTCAAATTTGTCAAAGATCAGATAGTTGTAAATATGTGGCATTATTTCTGAGGGCTCTGTTCTGTTCCATTGATCTATATCTCTGTTTTGGTACCAGTACTATGCTGTTTTGGTTACCATAGCCTTGTAGTGTAGTTTGTAGTCAGGTAGCATGATGCCTCTGACTTTGTTCTTTTGGATTAGGATTGACCTCTGAGGAGAGTGCTTTTTTGGTTCCATATGAACTTTAAAGTAGTTTTTTTCAATTCTGTGAAGAAAGTCATTGGTAGCTTGATGGGGATGGCATTGAATCTATAAATTACCTTGGGCATTATGGCCATTTTCATGATGTTGATTCTTGCTACCCATGAGCATGGAATGTTGTTTGTTTGTACCCTGTTTTATTTCATTCAAACAAACCCTTTGTTTGTACCGTTTTATTTCATTGAGCAGTTGTTTGTAGTTCTTGAGGAGGTCCTTCATGACCCTCGAAAGTTGGATTCCTAGGTATTTTATTCTCTTTGAAGCAATTCTGAATACGAATTCACTCATGATTTTGCTCTCTGTTTGTCTGTTGTTGGTGTATAAGAAGGCTTTTGATTTTTGTACATTGATTTTCTATCCTGATACTTTGCTGAAGTTGCTTATCAGCTTAAGGAGATTTTGGGCTGAGAAAATGGTGTTTTCTAGATATACAATCATGTCATCTGCAAACAGGGACAATTTGACTTCCTCTTTTCCTAATCGAATACCCTTTATTCCCTTCTCCTGCCTAATTGCCCTGGCCAAAACTTCCAACACTATGTTGAATAGGAGTGGTGAGAGAGGGCATCCCTTTCTTGTGCCACTTTTCAAAGGGAATCCTTCCAGTTTTTGTCCATTCAGTATGATATTGGCTGTGGGTTTGTCATAGATAGCTCTTATTATTTTGAAATACGTCCCATAAATACCTAATTTATTGAGGGTTTTTAGTCTGAAGGGTTGTTGAATTTTGTCAAAGGCCTTTTCTGCATCTATTGAGATAATCATGTGGTTTTTGTCTTTGGTTCTGTTTATATGCTGGATTACATTTATTGATTTGTGTATATTGAACCAGCCTTGCATCCCAGGGATGAAGCCCATTGATCATGGTGGATAAGCTATTTGATATGCTGCTGGATTTGGTTTGCCAGTATTTTATTGAGGATTTTTGCATAAATGTTCATCAAGGATATTGGTCTAAAATTCTCTTTTTTGCTTTTGTCTCTGCCCGGCTTTGGTATCAGGATGATACTGACCTCATATAATGAGTTAGGGAGGATTTCCTCTTTTTCTATTGATTGGAATAGTTTCAGAAGGAATGGTACCAGTTCCTCCTTGTACCTCTGGTAGAATTTGGCTGCGAATCCATCTGGTCCTGGGCTCTTTTTGGTTGGTAAGCTATAGATCATTGGCACAATTTCAGAGCCTGTTATTGGTCTATTCAGAGATTCAACTTCTTCCTGGTTTAGTCTTGGGAGGGTGTATGTGTTAATGAATTTATCCATTTCTTCTAGATTTTCTAGTTTATTTGTGTAGAGGTGTTTGTAGTATTCTCTGATGGTAGTTTGTATTTCTGTGGGATCGGTGGTGATATCCCCTTTATCATTTTTTATTGCATCTATTTGATTCTTCTCTCTTTTCTTCTTTATTAGTCTTGCTAGCAGTCTATCAATTTTGTTGATCCTTTCAAAAAAGCAGCTCCTGGATTCATTAAGTTTTTGAAGGGTTTTTTGTGTCTCTATTTCCTTCAGTTCTGCTCTGATGTTAGTTATATCTTGCCTTCTGCTAGCTTTTGAATGTGTTTGCTCTTGCTTTTCTAGTTCTTTTAATTGTGATGTTAAGGTGTCAATTTTGGACCTTTCCTGCTTTCTCTTGTGGGCATTTAGTGCTATAAATTTCCCTTTACACACTGCTTTGAATGTGTCCCAGAGATTCTGGTATGTTGTGTCTTTGTTCTCATTGGTTTCAAAGAACATCTTTATTTCTGCCTTCATTTCTTTATATACACAATAGTCATTCAGGAGCTGGTTGTTCATTTTCCACATAGTTGAGCAGTTTTGAGTGAATTTCTTAATCCTGAGTCCTAGTTTGATTGCACTGTGGTCTGAGAGACAGTTTGTTATAATTTCTGTTCTTTTACATTTGCTGAGGAGAGCTTTACTTCCAACTATGTGGTCAATTTTGGAATAGATGTAGTGTGGTGCTGAAAAAAATGTATATTCTGTTGATTTGGGGTGGAGAGTTCTGTAGATGTCTATGAGGTCCACTTGGTGCAGAGCTGAGTTGAATTCCTGGGTGTCTTTGTTAACTTTCTGTCTCGTTGATCTGTCAAATGTTGACAGTGGGGTGTTAAAGCCTCCCATGATTATTGTGTGGGAGTCTAACTCTCTTTGTAGGTCACTCAGGACTTGCTCTATGAATCTGGGTGCTCCTGTATTGGGTGCATATATATTTAGGATAGTTAGCTCTTCTTGTTGAACTGAGCCCTTTACCATTATGCAATGGCCTTCTTTGTCTCTTTTGATCATTGTTGGTGTGAAGTCTGTTTTATCAGAGACTGGGATTGCAACCCCTGCCTTTTTTTGTTTTCCATTTGCTTGGTAGATCTTCCTCCTTCGTTTTATTTTGAGTGTATGTGTGTCTCTGCACATGGGATGGATTTCCTGAATACAGAACACTGATGGGTCTCCTGAATACAGCACACTGATGGGTCTTGACTCTTTATCCAATTTGTCTGTCTGTGTCTTTTAATTGGAGCATTTAGTCCATTTACTTTTAAAGTTAATATTGTTATGTGTGTATTTGTTCCTGTCATTATGATGTTAGTTGGTTATTTTGCTCATTAGTTGATGCACTTTCTTCCTAGCCTCAATGGTCTTTACAATTTGGCATGATTTTGCAGTAGCTGGTTCTGGTTTTTCCTTTCCATGTTTAGTGCTTCCTTCAGGAGTTCTTTTAGGGCAGGCCTGGTGGTGACAAAATCTCTCAGCATTTGCTTGTTTGTAAAGTATTTTATTTCTCCTTCACTTATGAAGCTTAGTGTGGGTGGATATGAAATTCTGGGTTGAAAATTCTTTTCTTTAAGAATGTTGAATATTGGCCCCCACTCTCTTCTGGCTTGTAGAGTTTCTGCCGAGAGATCCCCTGTTAGTCTGATGGGCTTCCCTTTGTGGGTAACACGACCTTTCTGTCTGGCTGCCCTTATCATTTTTTCCTTCATTTCAACTTTGTTGAATCTGACAATTACGGGTCTTGGAGTTTCTCTTCTCAAGGAGTAACTTTGTGGCATTCTCTGTATTTCCTGAATCTGAATGTTGGCCTGTCTTGCTAAATTGGGGAAGTTCTCCTGGATAATATCCTGCAGAGTGTTTTCCAACTTGGTTCCATTCTCGCTGTCACTTTCAGGTACACCAATCAGATATAGATTTGGTCTTTTCCCATAGTCCCATATTTCTTGGAGGCTTTGTTCATTTCTTCTTATTCTTTTTTCTCTAATCTTCCCTTCTTGCTTCATTTCATTCATTTCACCTTCCATCACTGATACCCTTTCTTCCAGTTGATGGCATCAGCTCCTGAGGCTTCTGCATTCTTCATGTAGTTCTTGAGTCTTGGCTTTCAGCTCCATCAGCTCTTTTAAGCACTTCTCTGTATTGGTTATTCTAGTTATACATTTGTCTAAATTTTTTTCAAAGTTTTCAACTTCTTTGTCTTTGGTTTGAATTTCCTCCTGTAGCTTGGAGTAGTTTGATCATCTGAAGCCTTTTTTCCTCAACATATCAAAGTCATTCTCCATCCAGCTTTGTTCTTTTGCTGGTGAGGAGCTGCGTTCCTTTGGAGGAGGAGAGACACTCTGCTTTTTAGAGTTTCCAGTTTTTCTGCTCTGTTTTTTCCTCATCTTTGTGGTTTTATCTACTTTTGGTCTTTGATGATGGTGGTGTACAGATGGATTTTTGGTGTAGATGTACTTTCTGTTTGTTAGTTTTCCTTCTAACAGACAGGACACCCAGCTGCAGGTCTGTTGGAGTTTGCTAGAGGTCCACTCCAGACCCAGTTTTCCTGGGTACCAGCAGCAGTGGCTGCACAACAGCGGATTTTCATGAACCACGAATGCTGCTGTCTAACTGTTCCTCTGGAAGTTTTGTCTCAGAGGAGTACCCAGCCATGTGAGGTGTCATTCTGCCCCTTCAGGGGGGTGCCTCCCAGTTAGGCTGCTCTGGGGTCATTAGTCAGGGACCCACTTGAGGAGGCAGTCTGCCTATTCTCAGATCTCCAGCTGTGTGCTGGAGAACCACTGCTTTCTTCAAAGCTGTCAGACAGGGACATTTAAGTCTACAGAGGTTTCTGTTGTCTTTTTGCTTGTCTGTGCCCTGCCTCCAGAGGTGGAGCCTACAGAGGCAGGCAGGCTTCCTTGAGCTGTGGTGGGCTCCACCCAGTTTGAGCTTCCTGGCTACTTTATTTACCAAAGCAAGCCTTGGCAATGGTGGGTGCCCCTCCCCCAGCCTTGCTGCCACCTTGCAGTTTGATCTCAGACTGCTGTGACAGCAATCAGTGAGACTCCATGGACGTAGGACACTCTGAGCCATGTGCGGGATATAATCTCCTGGTGCGCCATTTTTTAAGCCTGTCAGAAAAGCGCAGTGTTGGGGTCGGAGTGACCCAATTTTCCAGGTGCCGTCTGTCACCCCTTTCTTTGACTAGGAAAGGGAACTCCCTGATCCCTTGCACTTCTCGAGTGAGGCAATGCCTCACCCTGCTCTGGATCATGCATGGTGCACTGCACCCACAGTACTGCACCCACTGTCTGGCACTCCCTAGTGCTATGAACCAGGTACCTTGGATGGAAATACAGAAATCACCCATCTTCTGCGTAGCTCATGCTGGGAGCTGTAGACTGGAGCAGTTCCTATTCACCCATCTTGGCGCTGTCACATGAACCTTTCTTTTGATTGAGCAGTTTGGAAACACTCTTTTTGTAGTATCTGCAAATAAGTATTTGGAGCGCTTTGAGGCCTACAGCTGAAAAGGAAATATCTTCACATAAAAACTAGATAGAAGAATTCTGAGAAACTTTTTTGTGATGTGTGCATTCATCTCACAGAGTTGAACATTTCTTTTGATTGAGCAGTTTTGAAACACCATTTTTGTAGAATCTGCAAGTGCATATTTGGAGTGCTTTGAAGCCTATGGTGGATAAGGAAATAACTTTACATAAAAGCTAGAAAGAAGCATTCACAGAAACTTCTTTGTGATGTGTGCATCCAACTCACAGAGTTGAACTTTTCTTTTGATTGAGCAGTTTGGAAACATTCTTTTTATAGTATCTGCAAATGGATATTTGGAGCGCTTTGAGGCCTATAGCTGAAAAGGAAATATCTTCACATAAAAAACAGACAGAAGCATTCTGAGAAACTTCTTTGTGATGTGTGCATTCATCTCAGAGAGTTGAACCTTTCTTTTGATTGAGAAGTTTGGAAACACTCTT
This sequence comes from Pan paniscus, assembly GCF_029289425.2. Taxonomy (NCBI): domain Eukaryota; kingdom Metazoa; phylum Chordata; class Mammalia; order Primates; family Hominidae; genus Pan; species Pan paniscus. The sequence goes on from NC_073254.2 coordinate 76,184,699, forward strand.
TTTGTAGTATCTGCATATGGATATTTTCAGCGCTTTGAGACCTATACCTGAAAAGAAAATATCTTCACATAAAAACTAGAGAGAAGCATTCTGAGAAAACACTTTGTGATGTGTACATTCATCTCACAGAGTTGAACTTTTCATTTCATTGAGCAGTTTTGAAACACTGTTTTTGTAGAATCAGCAAGTGGATATTTGGAGCACTTTGATGCCTATGGTGGAAAAGGAAATATCTTCACATACAAACTAGGCAGAAGCATTCTGAGAAACTTTTTGTGATGTGTGCATTCAACCCACAGAGTTGAAACTTTCTTTTTACTAGCAGTTTGGGAACACTCTTTTTGTAGTATCTGCAAATGGATATTTGGAGCGCTATGAGGCCTATAGCTGAAAAGGAAATATCTTCACATAAAAACTAGACAGAAGCATTCTGAGAAACATCTTTTTGATGTGTGCATTCACCTCACAGAGTTGAAACTTTCTTTTGATTGAGCAGTGTTGAAACACTCTTTTTGTAGAATCTGCAAGTGAATATTTGCAGCGCTTTTAGGCCTAGGGTGGAAACGGAAATATCTTCACATAAAAACTAGACAGAAGCATTCTCAGAGACTATTTTGTGATGTGTGCATTCAACTCACAGAGTTGAACCTTTCTTTTGATTGAGCAGTTTGGAAACACTCTTTTTGTAGAATCTACAAATGGATATTTGCAGTGCTTTGTGGCCTATAGCAGAAAAGGAAATAGCTTCACATAAAAAATAGAAGTATTTTCAGAAAGTTATTATGATGTGTGCATTCATCTCACAGAGTTGAAATGTTCTTTTGATTGAGCAGTTTTGAAACACTCTTTTTGTAGAGTCTGCAAGTGGATATTTGGAACACTATGAGGCCTGTGGTGGAAAAGGAAAAATCTTCACTTACAAACTAGGCAGAATCATTCTCAGAAAATTCTTCATGATGTGTGCATTGTACTCACAGAGTTGAACTTTTCTTTTTATTGAGAACTTCGGAAACACTGTTTTTGTAATATTCGCAAATGGATATTGGGAGAGCTATGAGGTCTGTAGCTGAAAAGGAATATCTTCACATAAAAACTACACAGAAACATTCTGAGAAACATCTTTGTGATGTGTGCATTCATCTCACAGGGCTTAAACTTTCTTTTGAATGAGCAGTTTTGAAACACTTTTTTTGACTAATCTGCAAGTGGATATTTGAAGTGGTTTGAGGCCACTGGTGGAAAAAGAAATATTTTCACATAAAAGCTAGACAGAAGCACTCTCAGAAACTTCTTTGGATGTGTGCTTTCGACTAACAGAGTTGAACCTTTCCTTTGATTGAGCAGTATGGAAACACTCTTTTTGTAGTATCTGCAAGTGGATATATGGAGCGCTTTGAGGCGTATAGCTGAAAGGGAATTATCTTCACATAAAAACTAGAAGGAAGCATTCTGAGAAACTTCTTTGTGATGTGTGCATTCACCTCAATTAGTTGAATCTTCCTTTTCATTGAGCAGTTTTGAATAAGTCTTTTTGTAGAATCTGCAAGTGGACATTTGGAGCATTTTGAGGCCTATTGTGGAAAAGGAAATATCTTCACATAAAAACTAGAGAGAAGCATTCTCAAAAAATTCTTTGTGATGTGTTCATTCAACTCACACAGCTGAACCTTTCTTTTGATTGAGCAGTTTGGAATTACTCTGTTTGTAATATCTGCAAATGGATGTTCTCAATGCTTTGAGTCCAACAGCTGAAAAGAAAATATCTTCACATAAAAAGTAGATGGAAGCATTGTCAGAAACTTCTTTGTGATGTGTTCATTCAACTCACCAAGTTGAACCTTTCTTTTGATTGAGCAGTTTGGAAGCACTCTTTTTCTAGTATCTGCAAATGGATATTTGGAGCGCTTTGAGGCGTATAGGTGAAAAGAAAATATCTTAACATAAAAACTAGACAAAGGCAATCTGAGAAACTTCTTTGTGATGTGTGCATTCATCTCACAGAGATCAACCTTTCTTTTGATTGAGCAGCTTTGAAAAACTCTTTTTGTAGAATCTGCAAGTGGATATTTGGAGCGTTTTGAGATCTATGGTGGAAAAGGAAATATCTTCATATAAAATCTAGACAGAATCATTCTCAGAAACATCTTTGTGATGTGTGCATTCAGCTCATAGAGTTCAACGTATCTTTTCCTTGAGCAGTTTGGAAACAATCTTTTTGTAGAATCTGCAATGGGATATTTGGAGTGCTTTGAGGCCTATACCTGAAGAGGAAATATCTTCACATTAAAACTAGACAGAAGAATTCTGAGAAAGTTTTTTGTGATGTGTGCACTCAGCTCACAGAGTTGAAACTTTCTTTTGATTGAGCTGTTTTGAAACACTCTTTTTGTAGAATCTGCAAGTGGATATTTGGAGCGCTTTGAGGCCTATGGTGGAAAAGGGAATATCTTCACATGAAAACTAGACAGAAGCATTCTCTGAAACTCCTTTGTAATGTTTGCATTCTACCCACAGAATTGAACCTATCTTTTGATTGAGCAGTTTGGAAACACTCTTTTTGTAGTATCTGCAAATATATATTTGGAGCGCTTTGAGTCTTATGGTTGAAAAGTAAATAACTTCACAAAAAAAGTAGACAGAAGCATTCTCAGAAACTTCTTTGTGATGTGTGCATTCAAGTAACAGAGTTGAAACTTTCTTTTGATTGAGGAGTTTGGAAACACTCTTTTTGAAGTATCTGCACATGGATATTTGCAGTGCTTTGAGGCCTATAGCTGAAGAGGTAATGTCTTCACATAAAAACTACACAGAAGCATTCTGATAAATTTCTTTGTGATGTGTGCATTCATCTCACAGAGTTGAGCCTTTCTTTTGATTGAGCAGTTTTGAAACCCCTTTTTGTAGAATCTGCAAGTTGATATTTAGAGTGCTTTGAGGCCTATGGTGGAAAAGGAAATACCTTCACATAAAAACTAGACAGAAGCATTGTGAGAAACTTCTAGGTGATGTGTGCACTCTACTCACAGGGCTGAAACTTTCTTTTGATTGAACAGTTTGCAAACACTCATTTTGTGGTATCTGCAAATGGGTATTTGAAGTGCTTTGAGGCCTATATCTGAAAATGAAATATCTTCACATGAAAACTTGATAGAAGCATTGTGAGAAACTACTTGGTTATGTGTGCATTCATCTCACAGAGTTGAACCTTTCTATTGATGGAGCAGTTTTGAAACACTCTTTTTGTAAAATCTGCAAGAGGATATTTGTAGCGCTTTGAGGCCTGTGGTGGAAAAAGAAATATCTTCACATAAAAACTAGACAGAAGCATACACAGAAACTTCTCTGTGATGTGTTCATTCTACTCAAAGACTTGAAACTTTCTTTTGATTAAGCAGTTTGGAAACACGCTTTTTGTAGTATCTGCAAATGGATATTTGGAGTGTTTTGAGGCATAAGTTGAAAAGGAAATATCTTCACATAAAAACTAGGCAGAGGTATTCTGAAAAACTTCGTTGTGATGTCAGCATTCAACTCAGAGGGTTGAAACTTTCTTTTGATTGAGCAGTTTTGAAATACTCTTTTTGTAGAATCTGCAAGTGGATATTTGTAGTGCTTTGAGACCTATGGTGGAAAAGGAAATATCTTCACATGAAAACTAGATAGAAGCATACTCGGAAACTACTTTGTAATGTGTACATTCTACTCACAGGGTGGAAACTTTCTTTTGACTGAGCAGTTTGGAACACTCTTTTTGTAGTATCTGCAAATGGATATCCAGAGTGCTTTGAGGCCTATAGCTTAAAATGAAATATCTTCACATAAAAACTTCATAGAAGCCTTCTGGGAAACTTCTCTGTGATGTATGCATTCATCTCACAGAGTTGAAACATTCTTTTTTTGAACAGATTTGAAACACTCTTTTTGTAGTATCTGCAAGTGGATATTTGGAGGGCTCTGAGACCTATGGTGGAAAAGGAAATATCTTCACATAAAAACCAGACAGAAGCATTCTCACAAACTTATTTGTAATGTGTGCATTCCACTCACAGAGTTGAACCATTCTTTTGATTGAGCAGTTTGGAAACACTCTTTTTGTAGTATCTGCAAATGGATATTTGGAGCGCTTTGAGTCCTGTGGTGGAAAAGGAAATATCTTCACATTAAAACTAGAGAGAAGCATTCTCAGAAACTTCATTGTAATGTATGCATTCTACTCACAGATTTGAAATTTTCTTTTGATTGAGCAGTTTTGAAACACTCTTTTTGTAGTATCTGCAAATGGATATTTAGAGCGCTTTGAGGCCTATAGCTGAAACAGAAATATCTTCACATAAAAAATAGACAGAAGCATTCTGAGAAGCATCTTTGTAATGTGTGCATTCGTCTCACAGAGTTGAAGTTTTCTTTTGATTGAGTAGTTTTGAAATACTCTTTTTGCAGAATCTGCAAGTGGATATTTTGAGGGCTTTGGGGCCTATGGTGGAAAAGGAAATATCTTCACACGAAAATTAGATAGAAGCATACTCAGAAACTACTTTGTAATGTGTACATTCTACTCAAAGGGTGGAAACTTCTTTTTGACTGAGCTGTTTGGAACACTCTTTTTGTAGTATCTACAAATGGATATTTGGTGCACTTTGAGGCCTAAGATGGAGAAGAAAATATCTTCACATAAAAACTAGACAGAAGCATTCTTTGAAACTTCTTTTTGATGTGTGCATTCATCTCACAGAGTTGAAGCTTTTTTTTTTGATTGAGCAGATTTGAAACAGTCTTTTTGTAGAATCTGCAAGTGGATATTTGGAGTGCTTTGAGGCCTTTGGTGGATAAGTAAATATCTTCACATACAAACTAGAAAAAAGCATTCTCAGAAACTTCTTTGTAATGTGTGTAGTCTACTCAGAGATTTGAACCTTTCTTTTGATTGAGCAGTTTGGAAAAACTCTTTCTGTAGTATCTGCAGATGTATATTTAGAATGATTTGAGGCCTATAGCTTAAAAGGAATATCTTCTCATAAAAACTAGACAGAAGAATTCTGAGAAACCTCTTCATGATGTGGGCATTAATCTCACAGAGTTGACACTTTCTTTTGATTGTGTAGTTTTGAAACACTCTTGTTGTACAATCTGGAAGTAGATATTTGGAGCGCTTTGGAGCCTTTGGTGGATACTGAAATATCTTCACATAAAAAATACTCTGAGTGATTCTCAGAAACTTCTTTCTGATGTGTGCATTCTACTCACAGAGTTGAACCTCTCTTTCTATTGAACAGTTTGGAAACACTGTTTTTGAAGTTTGTGCAAATGGATATTTGGAGCGCTTTCAGGCCAATAGCTGAAAAGGAAATATCTTCACATAAAAACTAGACACAGCCATCGTGAGAAACTTCTTTGTGATGTGTGCATTCATCTCACAGAGTTCAACATTCCTTTTCATAGAGAAGTTTTGAAACACTCTTTTTGAAGAATCTGCAAGTGGATATTTGGAGCGATTTGAGGCCTACTGTGGAAAAGGAAATATCTTCACATAAAAACTAGACAGAAGCATTCTCATATACTTCTTTGTGATGTGTGCATTCAACTCACAGAGTTGAAACTTTATTTTGATTTAGCAGTTTGAAAACACTCTTTTTGTAATATCTGCAAATGGATATTTGGAGCACTTTGAGGCCTATAGCTGAAAAGGAAAAGTCTTCACATTAAAACTAGACAGAAACATTCTCAGAAATTTCTTTGTGATGTGGGCATTCAACTCACAGAGTTGAACCTTTCTTTTGATTGAGCAGTTTTGAAACATTCCTTTTGTAGAATCTGCAAGTGAATATTTTTAGCACTTTGAGGCCTATAGCTGAAAAGGAAATATCTTCACATAAAAAGGAGACAGAAGCATTCTGAGAAACTTCTTTGTGATAAGTTCATTCATCTCACAGAGTTGAGACTTTCTTTTGATTGACCAGTTTTGAAAAACTATTTTTGTAGTATCTGCAAGTGGATATTTGGAGCACTTTGGGGCATATGGTGGAAAAGGGATTATCTTCACATAAAAGCTAGACAGAAGCTAGATATAAAATCCTGTCGTCTGCAAACAGGGAAATTTGATTTCCTCTTTTCCTAATTGAATACCCTTTATTTCCTTCTCCTGCCTAATTGCCCTGGCCAGAACTTCCAACACTATGTTGAATAGGAGTGGTGAGAGAGGGCATCCCTGTCTTGTGCCAGTTTTCAAAGGGAGTGCTTCCAGTTTTTGCTCATTCAGTATGATTATGACTGTTGGTTTGTCATAGATATCTCTTATTATTTTGAAATACGTCCCATCAATACCTAATTTATTGAGAGTGTTTAGCATGAAGGGTTGTTGAATTTTGTCAAAGGCCTTCTCTGCATCTATTGAGATAATCATGTGGTTTTTGTCTTTGATTCTGTTTTTATGTTGGATTACATTTATTGATTTGTGTATATTGAACCAGCCTTGCATCCCAGGGATGAAGCCCACTTGATCATGGTGGATAAGCTTTTTGATGTGCTCCTTGATTCGGTTTGCCAGTATTTTATTGAGGATTTTTTCATCAATGTTCATCAAGAATATTGGTCTAAAATTCTCTTTTTTTGTTGTGTCTCTACCCAGCTTTGGTATCAGGATGATGCTGACCTCATAAAATGAGTTAGGGAGGATTCCTTCTTTTTCTATTGATTGGAATAGTTTCAGAAGGAATGGTACCAGTTCCTCCTTGTACCTCTGGTAGAATTCGGCTGTGAATCCATCTGGTCCTGGACTTTTTTTGGTTGGTAAGCTATTGATTATTGCCACAGTTTCAGCTCTTGTTATTGGTCTATTCAGAGATTCCACTTCTTCCTGGTTTAGACTTGGGAGAGTGTATGTGTCGAGGAATTTATCCATTTCTTCTAGATTTTCTAGTTTATTTGCATAGAGGTGTTTGTAGTATTCTCTGATGGTAGTTTGTATTTCTGTGGGATGGGTGGTGATATCCCCTTTATCATTTTTCATTGTGTCTATTTGATTCTTCTCTCTTTTTTCTTTAATAGTCTTGCTAGCAGTCTATCAATTTTGTTGATCCTTTCAAAAAACCAGCTCCTGGATTCATTAATTTTTTGAAGGTCTCTATTTCCTTCAGTTCTGCTCTGATTTTAGTTATTTCTTGCCTTCTGCTAGCTTTTGAATGTGTTTGCTCTTGCTTTTCTAGTTCTTTTAATTGTGATGTTAAGGTGTCAATTTTGGATCTTTCCTGCTTTCTCTTGTGGGAATTTAGTGCTATAAATTTCCCTCTACACACTGCTTTAAATGTGTCCCAGAAATTCTGGTATGTTGTGTGTTTGTTCTCGTTGGTTTCAAAGAACATCTTTATTTCTGCCTTCATTTTGTTATGTACCCACTAGTCATTCAGGAGCAGGTTGTTCAGTTTCCACGTAGTTGAGTGGTTTTGAATGAGATTCTTAATCCTGAGTTCTAATTTGATTGCACTGTGTTCTGAGAGATAGTTTGTTATAATTTCTGTTCTTTTACATTTGCTGAGGAGAGCCTTACTTCAAAGTATCTGGTCAATTTTGGAATAGGTGTGTTGTGGTGCTGAAAAAAATGTATATTCTGTTGATTTGGAGTGGTGAGCTCTGTAGATGTCTATTAGGTCTGCTTGGTGCAGAGCTGAGTTGAATTCCTGGGTATCCTTTTTGACTTTCTGTCTCCTTGATCTGTCTAATGTTGACAGTGGGGTGTTATTAAAGTCTTCTTTTATTAATGTGTGGGAGTCTAAGTCATGACTGTATATCTAGAACACCCCATTGTCTCACCCCAAAATCTCCTTAAGCTGATAAGCAACTTCAGCAAAGTCTCATGATGCAAAATCAATGTACAAAAATCACAAGCATTCTTATACACCAACAACAGACAAACAAGGAGCCAAATCATGACTGAACTCCCATTCACAATTGCTTCAAAGAGAATAAAATACCTAGGAATCCAACTTACAAGGGATGTGAAGGACCTCTTCAAGGAGAACTACAAACCACTGCTCAATGAAATAAAAGAAGATACAAACAAATGGAAGAACATTCCATGCTCATGGGTAGGAAGAATCAATATCTTGAAAATGTCCATACTGCCCAAGGTAATTTATAGATTCAATGCCATCCCCATCAAGCTACCAATGACTTTCTTCACAGAATTGGAAAAAACTACTTTAAATTTCATATGGAACCAAAAAAGAGCCCACAGAAATAATGCCACATATCTACAACTATCTGATATTTGAAAAACCTGAGAAAAACAAGCAATGGGGAAAGGATACCCTATTTAATAAACGGTGCAGGGAAAACTGGCTAGACATATGTAGAAAGCTGAAACTGGATCCCTTCCTTACACCTTATACAAAAGTCAATTCAAGATGGATTAAAGACTTAAGCATTAGACCTGAAACAATAAAAACCCTAGAATAAATCCTAGGCATTACCATTCAGGACATAGGCATGGGCAAGGACTTCATGTCTAAAACACCAAAAGCAATGGCAACAAAAGACAAAATTGACAAATGGGATCTAAGTAAACTAAAGAGCTTCTGCACAGCAAAAGAAACTACCATCAGAGTGAACAGGCAACCTACAGAATCAGAGAAAATTTCTGCAATCTACTCATCTGACAAAGGGCTAATAACCAGAATCTACAATGAACTCAAACAAATTTACAAGAAAAAAACAAACAACCTCATCAACAAGTGGGCAAAGGATATGAACAGACACTTCTCAAAAGAAGACATTTATGCAGCCAAAAAACACATGAAAAAATGCTCATCATCACTGGCTATCAGAGAAATGAAAATCAAAACCACAATGAGATACCATCTCCCACCAGTTAGAATGGCAATCATTAAAAAGTCAGGAAACAACAGCTGCTGGAGAGGATGTGGAGAAGTAGAAACACTTTTACACAGTTGGTGGGACTGTAAACTAGTTCAACCATTGTGGAAGTCAGTGTGGCAATTCCTCAGGGATCTAGAACTAGAAATACCATTTGACCCAGCCATCCCATTACTGGATATATACCCAGAGGACTATAAATCATGCTGCTATAAAGGCACATGCACACGTATGTTTATTGTGGCATTATTCACAATAGCAAAGACTTGGAACCAACCCAAATGTCCAACAATGATAGACTGGATTAAGAAAATGTGGCACATATACACCATGGAATACTATGCAGCCACAAAAAATGATGAGTTCATGTCCTTTGTAGGCACATGGATGAAATTGGAAATCATCACTCTCAGTATACTATCGCAAGAACAAAAAACCAAACACCGCATATGCTCACTCATAGGTGGAAATTGAACAATGAGAACACATGGACACAGGAAGGGGTACATCACACTCTGGGGAATGTTGTGGTGTGGGGGGAGAGGGAGGGATAGCATTGGGAGATATACCTAATGCTAGATGACGAGTTAGTGGGTGCAGTGCACCAGCATGGCACATGTATACATATGTAAATTACCTGCACATTGTGCACATGTACCCTAAAACTTAATGTATAATAGTAATAAAAATAAACTAAAACAAAAACCAAAAACAAACAAAAAAACTAGACGGAAGCATTCTCAGATAACCTCTTTGTGCTGTGTGCATTCAACTCACAGAGTTGAAACTTTCTTTTGATTGAGCAGTTTGAAAACACTCTTTTTGTAGTATCTGCAAATGGATATTTGGAGCGTTTAGTGGCCTATAGCTGAAAAGGAAATATCTTCACATAAAAACTAGACAGAAGCATTATCATATACTACTTTGTGATGTGTGCATTCAACTCACAGAGTTGAAACTTTGTTTTGATTGAGTAGTTTGAAAACACTCTTTTAGCAATATCTGCAAATGGATTTATGGAGCGCGTTGAGGCCTGTAGCAGAAAGGGAAATATCTTCACATAAAAACTAGACAGAAACATTCTGAGAAACTTCTTCGTGATGTGTGCATTCAACTCACAGAGTTGAATCTTTCTTTTGATTGAGCAGTTTTTTCACACTCTTTTTGTAGTATCTGCAAGTGGATATTTGGAGCGCTTTGAGGCTTATAGCTGAAAAGGAAATATCTTCACATAAAAAGTAGACAGAAGCATTCTGGGAAACATCTTCGTGATGAGTGCATTCAACTCACAGAGGTGAACATTTGTTTTGATTGAGCAGCTTTGAAATACTCTTTTTGTAGTATCTGCAACTGGATATTTGGAGCACTTTGAGGCCTATGATGGAAAAGAAAATATCTTCGCATAAAACCTAGACAGAAGCATTCTCAGATACTTCTTTGTGATGTGTGAATTCAGCTCACAAAGTTGGACCCTTCTTTTGCTTCAGCAGTTTAGAAACACTCTTTTTGTAATATCTGCAAGTGGATATGTGGAGCGTTTGAGGCCTATAGCTGAAAAGGAAATATCTTCACATAAAAACTAGACAGAAGCATTCTGAGAAACTTCTTTGTGATGAGTGCATTCATCTCACAGAGTTGAAACTTTCTTTTCATTGAGCATTTTTGAAAAACTCTTTTTGTAGAATATGCAAGTGGATATTTGGAGTGCTTTGAGGCCTATGGTGGAAAAGGAAATATCTTCACATAAATCTAGACAGAAGCATTCTGAGAAACTGCTTTGTGATGTGTGCATTCATCTCACTGAGTTGAACATCTCTTTTGATTGAGCACTTCTGAGACACTCTTTTTTTAGAATCTGCAAGTTGATATTTGGAGCGCTTTGAGGCCTATGGTGGGAAAGGAAATATCTTCACATAAAAACTAGACAGAAACATTCTCAGATACTTCTTTGTGATGTGTGCATTCAACTCACAGAGTTGAACCTTTCTTTTAATTGAGCAGTTTGAGAACACTATTTTTGTAGTATCTGCATTTGGATATTTTGAGGGTTTTATGGCCTATAGCAGAAAAGGAAATATCTTCACATAAAAACTAGACAGAAGCATTCTGAGAAATATCCTTGTGATGAGTGCATTCATCTCACAGAGGTGAAACTTTCCTTTGATAGAGGAGTTTGGAAATACTCCTTTTGTAGGATCTGCAAGTCGATATTTGGAGCCCTTTGAGGCCTATGATGGAAAAGGAAATATCTTCACATGAAACCTAGACAGAAGCATCCTCAGATACTTCTTTGTGATGTGTGCATTGAACTCACAAAGTTGAATCCTTATCTTGATTCAACAGTTTGGAAACAATCTTTTGTAGTGTCTGCAAGTGGGTATGTGGAGCGTTTGAGGCCTATAGCTGAATAGGAAATATCTTCACATAAAAATTAGAGAGAAGCATTCTCAGAAACTACTTTGTAACGTGTGCATTCTACTCACAGATTTGAAATTTTCTTTTGATTGAGCAGTTTCGAAACAATCTTTTTGTAGAATCTGCAATCGGATATATGGAGCGCTTTTAGGCCTGTGGTTCAAAGGAAATTTCTTCACATAGAAACTAGACAGAAGCATTCTGGGAAACTTCTTTGTGATGAGTGCATTCATCTCACAGAGTTGAAGCTTTCTTTTGATTGAGCAGTTTTGAAAGACTCTTTTTAAAGAATCTGCAAGTGGATATTTGGAACGCTTTGAGGCCTACCGTGGAAAAGAAAATATCTTCACATCAAAACTAGACGGAAGCATTCTCATACACTTCTTTGTGATTTGTGCATTCACCTCACAGAGCTAAAACTTTATTTTGATTGAGCAGTTTAAAACACTCTTTTCGTCATGTCTGCAATTGGATATTTGGAGCCCTTTGGGGCCTACAGCTGAAAAGGAAATATCTTCACTTAAAACTAGACAGAATCATTCTCAGAAAATTCTTTGTGATGTGGGCATTCAACCCACAGAGTTGAAATTTTCTTTTGTTTGAGCAGTTTTGAAACATTCTTTTTGAATAATCTGCAAGGGGATATTTGGAGTACTTTGAGGCCTATTGTGGAAAAGGGAATTTCTTCACATAAAATCTAGACAGAAGCATTCTCAGAAACTTTTTTGTGATGTGTGCATTCAACTCACAGAGCTTAAACTTTCTTCGATTGAGCGGTTTGAAAACACACTTTTTATAGTATCTGCAAATGGATATTTGGAATGCTTTGAAGCCTGTAGCTTAAAAGGAAATATCTTCACATAAAAACTGGACAGATGCATTCTCAGAAACTGCCTTGTCATGTGTGCATTGTACACACAGAGTTCAACCCTTCTATTGATTGAGCAGTTCTGAAACACTCTTTTTGTAGAATCTACAACTGGATATTTGGAGGGCTTTGAGGCCTGTGGTGGAAAAGAAAATATCTTCACAAAAAAACTAGACGGAAGCATTCTCAGAAAATTCTTTATGATGTGTGCATTCATCTCACAGAGTTGAGGCTCTCAGAAAATTCTTTATGATGTGTGCATTCATCTCACAGAGTTGAGGCTTTCTTTTGATTGAGCAGTTTTGAAAGACTCTTGTTGTAGAATCTGCAAGTGGATATTTGGAGTGCTTTGAGGCCTATGGTGGAAAAGGAACTATCCTCACATAAAACCTAGACAGAAGCATTCTCAGATACTTCTTTGTGATGTGTGAATTCAACTCACAAAGTTGAACCTTTCCTTTCATTCAGCAGTTTGAAAACACTCTTTTTGTCATATCTGCAAATGGTTATTTGGAGCGTTTTGAGGCCTGTAGCTGAAAAGGAAATATCTTCAAATAAAAACTAGACAGAAGCATTCTGAGAAACTTCTTTGTGACGAGTGCATTCATCTCACAGAGCTGAGCCTTTCTTTTGATTGAGCAGATTTGAAAAACTCTTTTTGGAGAGTCGGCAAGTGGATATTTGGAGCACATTGTGTCCTACGGTGTAAAAGGAAATATCTTCACATAAAAACTAGACAGAAGCATTCTGAGAAACTTCTTTGTGATGTGTGCATTCATCTCACAGAGTTGAAACTTTCTTTTTATTCAGCTGTTTTGAAACACTCTTTTTGAAGAATCTGCAAGTGGATATTTTGTGTGATTTGAGGCATACGTTGGAAAAGGAAATAACTTCACAGAAAAACTAGACAAAAGCATTCTCATATACTTATACTTCTTAGTGATGTGTGCATTCAACTCACAAAGTTTAACCTTTGTTTTGATTTAGCAGTTTGAAAACACTCTTTTTGTAATACCTGCAAATGGATATTTGGAGTGCTTTGAGGCCTATATTTGAAAAGGTAGTATCTTCACATAAAAACTAGACGGAAACATTCTCAGAAACTTCTTTGTGATGTGTGCACTCAATTCACAGAGTTGAACCTTTCTTTTGATTGAGCTGTTTAGAAACACTCTTTTTGTAGAATCTGCAAGTGGATATTTGGACCTCTTGGAGGCCTTCGTTGGAAATGGGATTTCTTCATATAAAACTAGACAGAAGAATTCTCAGAAACTTCTTTGTGATGTGTACGTTCAATTCACAGAGTTGAACCTTCCTCTAGATAGAGCAGTTTTGAAGCACTCTTTTTGTTGAATTTCCAAGTGAATATTTAGAGCGCTTGGAGACCTATGGTAGAAAAGGAAATATCTTCAAATAAAAACTACACAGAATCATTCTCAGAAACTACTTTCTGATGTGTGCATTCAACTCACAGAGTTCAACCTTTCTTTTGATAGAGCAGTTTTGAAACACTCTGATTGTAAAGTCTGCAAGTGGGTATTTGGAGCACCTTGAGGCCTTCTTTGGAAACGTGAATATCTTCACATAAAAAGTAGAAGTGTTGTCAGAAACTTCTTTGTGATGTCTGCACTCAACTCACAGAGTTGAACCTTCCTTTTGATAGAGCAGTTGTGAAACACTCTTTTTGGAGAATTTCCAAGTGGATATTTAGAGCGCTTAAGGGCTTATGGCAGAAAAGGCAATATCTTCACAGAAAAACTACAGAGAAGCATTCTCAGAAACTACATTGTGATATTTGCATTCAACTCACAGAGTTGAAACTTCCTTTTGGTAGAGCAGTTTTGTACCACCCTTTTTGTAGAATCTGCAAGTGGATATTTGGACCTCTTTGAGGTCTCCTTGCAAACGGGAATTTCTTCATATAAAATCTAGACAGAAGAATTCTCAGAAACTTCTTTGTGATGTGTGCATTCAACTCACAGAGTTGAACCTTCCTTTCGATAGAGCAGTTTTGAAACACTCTTTTTGTAGAATTTCCAAGTGGATATTTAGAGCGATTCGAGGCCTATGGTAGAAAAGGAAATATCTTCATAGAAAAACCTGACAGAATCATTCTCAGAAACTACTTTGTGATGTGTGCGTTCAACTCACAGAGATTAACCTTTCTTTTGATAGAGCAGTTTTGAAGCACTCTGTTTGTAAATTCTGCCAGTGGATATTTGGAGTGCTCTGAGGCCTTCTTTGGAAACGGGAATATCTTCACATAAAAAGTAGATAGAAGTTTTCTCAGAAACTTATTTGTGATGTCTGCACTCAACTCACAGAGTTGAACTTTCGTTTTGATAGAGCACTTTTTAAACACTCTTTTTTTAGACTTTGCAATTGGATATTTAGAGCGTTTTTAGGCCTATGGTAGAAAAGGAAATATCTTCACATAAAAACTAGACGGAATCATTCTCAGAAACTACTTTTTGATGTGTGCGTTCAACTCACAGAGTTTAACCTTTCTTTTGATAGAGCAGTTTTGAAACACTCTGTTTGTAAAGTCTGCAAGTGGATATTTGGAGCGGTTTGAGGCCTTCTTAGGAAACGGGAATATCTTCACATAGAAAGTATACAGAAGAATTTTCAGAAACTTCTTTTTGATGTCTGCACTCAACTCACAGAGTTGAACCTTCGTTTTGATAGAGCAGTTTTGAAACACTCTGTCTGTAAAGTCTGCAAATCGATATTTGGAGTGCTCTGAGGAGTTCCTTAGAAACTTGATTATCTTCAAATAAAAAGTGGACAGAAATATTCTCAGAAACTTCTTTGTGATGTCTGCACTCAACTCACAGAGTTGAACCTTCCTTTTGATAGAGCAGTTTTGAAACTCTCTTTTTGAAGAAAATGCATGTGGACATTTGGAGTGCTTTGAGCCTTATGGTGGAAAAGGAATTATCTTCTCATAAAAACTACATAGAAACATTCTCAGAAACTTCTTTGTGATGTGATGTGTGCATTCAACTCACAGATGTGAACCTTTCTTTTGATAGAACAATATTGATACACTCTTTTTGTAGAATTTGCAAGTTGATATTTGAAGCGCTTTAAGGCCTAAGGTGGAGAGGAAATATCGTCACATAAAAACTAGACATAAGTATTCTCAGAAACTTCTTTGTGATGTGTGCATTCAGCTCACAGAGTTGAACGTTTCTCTTTCTAGAGCAGTTTTGAAACACTCTTTTTGTAGAATCTGCAAGTGGATATTTGGAGCGCTTTGAGGCCTTTGGTAGAAAAGGAAATATCTTCACATAAAAACTAGACAGAGAGATTCTCAGACATTTCTTTGTAATGTGTGCATTCAACTCACAGAGGTGAACATTTCTTTCGATAGAGCAGTTTTGAAGCACTCTTTTTGAAGAATCTGCAAGTGGATATTTGGAGCGATGTGAAGCTTCTGGTAGAAAAGGAAATATATTCACATAATAATTAGACAGAGCATTCTCAGAATGTTCTTTGTGTTGTGTGCATTCAACCCACAGAGATGAACCATTTTTTTTGACAGAGCCGTTTTGAAACTCTCTTTTTGTAGAAAATGCAAGTGGATATTTGCAGGGTTTTGAGGCCTATGGTGGAAAAGGAAATATCTTCACATAAAAGCTAGACAGAAGCATTCTCAGAAATTTTTGTGTTGTGTGCATTCTACTCACAGAGTTGAACATTTTTTTGGATAGAGCAATGTTAAAACACTCCTTTTGCAGAATCTGCAAGTGGATATTTAGTGCCCTTTTAGTCCTATTTTCGAAATCAAAATAGCTTCACATTAAAAGTAGACAGAAGCATTATCAGAAACTTGTTTTTGATGTGTGCATTCAACTTAAAGAGTTTAAGATTTCTTTTGATATAGTAGTTTTCAAACAGACTTTTTGTAGAATCTGCAAGTGGGTACTTGGATGACTTTGAGGCATATGGTGGAAAAGGAAACATTTTCACATAAAAACTAGACAGAAGCATTCTCAGAATCTTCTTTGTGATGTGTGCATTCAACTCACAGAGTTGAACCGTTCTTTTGATAGAGCAGTTTTGAAACTCTCTTTTTGAAGTAAATGCAAGCGGATATTTGGAGTGCTTTGAGGCTTATGGTGGAAAAGGAAATATCTTCACATAAAAACTACACAGAAATATTCTCAGAAACTTCTTTGTGATGTGTGCATTCAACTCACAGAGTTGAACCTTTCTTTTGATAGAGCAGTATTGATACACTCTTTTTCTAGAATTTGCAAGTTGATATTTGAAGCGCTGTAAGGCCTATGGTGGAAAGGAAATATCTTCACATAAAAACTAGACAGAAGTATTTGCAGAAACTTCTTTGTGATGTGTGCATTCAGCTCACAGAGTTGAACATTTCTCTTTCTAGAGCAGTTTTGAAACACTCTTTTTGTAGAATCTGCAAGTGGATATTTGGAGCGCTTTCAGGCCTAAGGGAAAAGGAAATATCTTCACAGAAAAACTAGACAGAAGCATTCTCAGAAACTACTTTGTGATGTGAGCATTCCAATCATAGAGTTGAACCTATCTTTCGATACAGCTGTTTTGAAACACTCTTTTTGTAGTATCTGTAAGTGGATATTTGGACTGTTTTGACGCCTATGATGGAAAACGAAATATCTTCACATAAAAACTAGACAGAAGCATTCTCAGAAACTTCTTTGTGACGTGTGCATTCAACTCACAGAGATGAACCATTCTTTTGATAGAGCAGTTCTGAAACTCTCTTTTTGTAGAAGTTGCAAGTGGATATTTGAAGCGCTTTCAGGCCTATGGTGGAAAAGGAAATATATTCACATAAAAACTAGACAAAAGCATTCACAGAAAGTTCTTCGTGATGTGTGCATTTAACTCACAGAAGTCAACCTTTCTTTTGTAAGAGCAGTTTTGAAAGACTCTTTTTGTAGAATCTGCAAGTAGATATTTGGAGCACTTTGAGGCCTATGTTGGAAAACGAAATATGTTCACATAAAAACTAGACAGAAGAAATGTCAGAAACTTCTTTTTGATGTGGGCATTCAACTTATGGGCTTAAACTTTCTTTTGATATACCATTTTTGAAACTCTCTTTTTGTGGAAAATGCAAGTGGATATTTGGAGTGCTTTGAGGCCTATGGTGGAAAAGGAAATATCTTCACATAAAAACTAGACAGAAGCATTCTCATATACTTCTTTGTGATGTGTGCATTCAACCCAGAGAGTTGAACCTTTCTTTTGATAGAGCAGTTTTGAAACACTCTTTTTGTAGTTTCTGCAATGAATATTTGGACTGATTTGAGGCCTATGGCAGAAAAGGAAATATCTTCACATAAAAACTATACAGAAGCACTCTCAGAAACTTCTTTGTGATTTCTGCATTCACCTCACAGAGTTGAACCATTCTTTTGATAGAGCAGCTGTGAAGCTCTCTTTTTGTAGAAAATGTAAGTGGATATTCAGAGCGATTTGAGGTATACGTTGGAAAAGGAACCGTCTTCACATAAGAACTAGACAGAAGCATTCTCACACACTACTTTGTGATGTGTGCATTCAACTCCAAGTGTTGAACAATTCTTTTCATAGAACAGTTTTGAAATACTCTTTTTATAGAAAATGCAAGTGGATATTTGGAGGGCTTTCAGGCCTATGGTGGAAAAGGAAATATCTTCATATAAAATCTAGACAGAAGCACTCTCAGAAACTTTTTGTGAAGTGTACATTCAACTCCAAGTGTTGAACCTTTCTTTTCTTAGAGCAGTTTTGAAACATTCCTTTGTAGAAACTGCAAGTGGATATTTGGAGCGCTTTGAGGCCTATGACGGGAAATGAAATATCTTCACATAAAATCTAGAGAAAAGCATTCATAGAAAGTTCTTTGTGATGTGTGCGTTCAACTCACAGAATTGAACCTTTCTTTTGAAAGAGCAGTTCTGAAAAACTCTTTGTAGAATCTGCAAGTGGATATTTGGAACGCTTTGAGGCCTATGGTGGAAAAGGAAATATCTTCATATAGACACTAGGCAAAAGCATTCTCAGAAACTTCTTTGTGATGTGTGTTCTCAACTCACAGAGTTCAACATTTCCTTTGACAGACTAGTTTTGAAACACCCATTTTGTAGAATCTGCAAGTGGATATTTGGAGCAATCTGAGGCCTATTGTGGGAAAGGAAATATCTTCACAGAAAAACTAGATAGAAACATTCCCCCAAACTTCTTTGTGATGTGTGCATTCAACTCACAGAGTTGAACCATTCTTTTGAGAGAATAGTTTTGAAACTCTCTGTTTGAAGAAAATGCAAGTGGATATATGGAGTGCTTTGAGGCTTATGTTGGAAATGGAAATATCTTCACATAAAAACTAGACAGAAGCATTCTCTGAAACTTCTTTGTGATGTGTGCATTCAACTCACAGAGTTCAACCTTTCTTTTGTTAGAGGAGTTTTCAAAAACTCTTTTTCTAGTATCTGCAAGTGGATATTTGGAGTGTTTGAGGCCTGTGGTGGAAAAGGAAGTATCTTCACATAAAAACTAGACAAAAGCATTCTCAGAAACTTCTTTGGGATACGTGCATCCCACTCACAGTGTTGAACCTTTCTTTTGATAGGGCAGTTTAGAAACGCTCTTTTTTTTAGTATCTGCATGAGGATATTTGGAACGCTTTGAGGCTTATTGTGGAAAAGGAAATATCTTCACATAAAAACTAGACAGAAGCATTGTCAGAAACTTCTTTGTGATGTGTGCATTCAACTGACAGAGTTGAACCATTCTTTTGATAGAGCAGTTTTGAAACACTCTTTTCGTAGAATCTACAAGTGGATATTTGGAGCGTTTTGAGGCCTATGGTGGAAAAGGAAATATCTTCACATAAAAAGTAGATAGAAGAATTCTCAGAAACTTCTTTGTGATGTGTGCATTCAAATCCCAGTGTTGAAACTTTCTTTTGATGGAGCAGTTTTGAAACACTTTTTTTGTATAATCTGCAAGTGAATATTTGGAGCACTTTGAGCACTATGGTGGAAAAGGAAATATCTTCACATAAAAACTAGACAGAAATTTTCTCAGACACTTCTTTGTGATGTTCGCACTCAACTCACAGAATTGAAACTTTCTTTTGATTGAGCAGTTTGAAACCCTTCTTTTTTTAGTATGTGCTAGTCGATATTTGGAACTGATTGAGTGCTGTGGTGGAAAAGGAAACATCTCCATATAAAAACTATAGAGAAGTATTTTGAGAAACTTCTTTGTGTTGTGTGCACTCAAATCGCAGATTTGAACCTTTCTTTTGATAGAGCAGTTTTGAAACAATATTTTTGTATAATCAGCAACTGAATATTTGGAGCGCTTTGAGCACTATGGTGGAAAAGGAAGTATCTTCACATAATAACTAGATGAAAGCCTTCTCAGAAACTTCTTTGGGATTGGTACACTCAACTCACAGAGTTGAAACTTTATTTTGATAGAGCAATTTTGAAACACTCTTTGTTGATTCTGCAATGAATATTTGGAGCTATTTGAGGCCTATGGCGAGAAAGGATATATCTTCACATAAAAACGAGACAGAAGCATTCTCAGAAACTTCTTTGTGATATGTGCATTCAACTCACAGAGTTGAACCATTATTTTCATAGAGCAGTTTTGAACGTCTCTTTTTGTAGAAAATGCAAGTGGATATTTGGAGGGCTTTGAGGCCTATGGTGGAAAAGGAAATATCTTCACAGAAAAACTAGACAGAAGCATTCTCAGAAACTTCTTTGTGATGTGTGCACTCAGCTCACAGAGTTGAAACTTTCTTTTGATAGAGCCACTTTGAAATTCTTTGTGTAGAATCTGCAAGTGGATATTTGGAGCGCTTTGAGGCCTATGTTGGAAAAGGAAATATCTTCACATAAAAACTAGAGAGAATAAATTTCAGAAACTTCTTTTCAATGTGTGCATTCAACTCACAGGGCTTAAACTTTCTTTTTTTAGAGGAGTTTTGAAACTCAGTTTTGTGGAAAATGCAAGTGGATATTTGGAGCGCTTTGAGGCCTATGGTGGAAAAGGAAATATCTTCACATAAAAACTAGACAGAAGCATTCTCAGAGACTTTTCTGTGATGTGTGCATTCAACTCACAGAGTTAAACCTCTCTTTTGATAGAGCAGTTTAGAAACTCTTTTTTTTTAGTATCTGCAAGAGGATATTTGCAGCGATTTGAGGCCTATTGCGGAAAAGTAAATATCTTCACATAAAAACTAGACAAAAACATTCTCAGAAACTTCTTTGGGATATGTGCATCCCACTCCCAGTGTTGAACCTTTCTTTTGATAGAGCAGTTTAGAAACACTCTTTTTTTTAGAATCTGCAAGTGGATATTTGGAGCAATTTGAGGTCTATTGTGGAAAAGGAAATATCGTCACATAAAAACTAGACAGAAGCATTCTCAGAAACTTCTTTGGATGTGTGCATTCAACTCACAGAGTTGAACCATTCTTTTGATAGAGCAGTTTTGAAACTCTCTTTTTGTAGAGAACGCAAGAGGATATTTGGAGCACTTTGAGGCCTGTGGTGGAAAAGGAAATATCTTCACATAAAAACTAGACAGAAGCATTCTCCAAAACTTCTTTGTGATGTGTGCATTAAACTCACAAAGTTCAACCTTTCTTTTGAGAGAGCAGTTTTAAAACACTCTTTTTGTAGAATCTGCAAGTGGATATTTGGAGCTCTTTGAGGCCTGTGGTGGAAAAGGAAATATCTTCACATAAAAACTAGACGAAAGCATTCTCAGAAACTTCTTTGGGATGTGTGCATCCCACTCACAGTTTTGAACCTTTCTTTTGATAGAGCAGTTTAGAAACACTCTTTTTTTTAGAATCTGCAAATGGATATTTGGAGCGATTTGAGGCCTATTGTGGAAAAGGAAATATCTTCACATAAAATCTAGACAGAAGCATTGTCAGAAACTTCTTTGTGATGTGTGCATTCAACTCACAGAGTTGAACCATACTTTTGATAAAGCAGTTTTGAAACTCTCTTTTTGTAGAGAATGCAAATGGATATTTGGAACGTTTTGAGGCCTGTGGTGGAAAAGGAAATATCTTCATATAAAAACCAGAAGGAAGCATTCTCAGTAACTTCTTTGTGATGTGTGAATTCAAATCTCAGTGTTGAACCTTTCTTTTGATGGAGCAGTTTTGAAACAATCTTTTTGTATAATCTGCAAGTGAATATTTTGAGCGCTATGAGCACTATGGTGGAAAAGGAAATATCTTCACATAAAAACTAGAAGGAAGCATTCTCAGAAACTTCTTTGGGATTTGTGCATTCAACTCACAGTGTTGAACCTTTCTTTTGATGGAGCAGTTTTGAAACACTCTTTTCCTAGATTCTGCAATGAATATTTGGAGCAATTGGAGGCCTATGGCGAGAAAGGAAATGTCTTCCCATAAAAACTAGACAGAAGCATTCTCAGAAACTTCTTTGTGATGTGTGCATTCAACTCACAGAGTTGAATCATTCTTTTGATAGAGCAGCTTTGAAACTCTCTTTTTGTAGAAAATGCAAGTGGATATTTGGAGCGATTTGCAGCATATGGTGGAAAAGGAAGTATGTTCACATAAGAACTAGACAGAAGCATTCTCAGACACTTCTTTGTGATGTGTGCATTCAACTCCAAGTGTTGAACAATTCTTTTCATAAAGCAGCTTTGAAACACTCTTTTTGTAGAAAATGCAAGTGGATATTGGGAGCGCTTTGGGGCCTATGGTGGAAAAGGATGTATCTTCACATAAAAACTAGACAGAAGAACTCTCAGAAACTTTTTTTGATGTGTGCATTGGACCCCAGGTGTTGAATCTTTCTTTTCATAGAGCAGTTTTGAAACACTATTTTGTAGAATCTGCAAGTGGATATTTGAAGTGCTTTGAGGCCTATGGGGTAAAGGAAATATTTTCACATAAAAACTAGACAAAAGCATTGACAGAAAGTTCTTTGTGATGTGTGCATTCAACTCAAAGTTGAAATTTTTTCTTGAAAGAACAGTTTTGAAACACTCTTTTTGTAGAATCTGCAAGTGGATATTTGCAGTGCTTTGAGGCCAATGGTAAGAAAGGAATTATCTTCATATGAAAATTAGACAGCAGAATTTTCAGAAACCTCATTGTGATGTGTGCATTCAACTCACAGAGTTGAATCTTCCTTTTGATAGAGAAGTTTGGAAACACTCTTTTGGTAGAATCTGCCAGTGGATATTTGGAACCCTTTGAGTTCTATTGTAGAAAAAGAAATATCTTCACATAAAAACTAGACTGAAGCATTCTCAGAAAGTTCTTTCTGATGTGTGCATTCAACTAACAGAGTTAAACATTCCTTTTGATAAAGAAGTTTTGAAACACTCTTTTTGTCGAATCTGCAAGTGGATGTTTGGACCACTTTGAGGCTTTCATTGGAAACGGGAATATCTTCACATAAAAACTAGGAATAAACATTCTCAGGAACTCCTTTGTGATGTCTGCATTCAACTCACAGAGTTGAATCTTTCTTTTGATACAGCAGTTTTGAAACACACTTTTCGTATAATCTGCAAGTGGATACTTGGAGCGTTTTCATGCCAATGGTAAAAAGGGAATTGTCTTCATATAAAAATTAGACAGACGTATTCTCAGAGACTTCTTTGTGATGTGTGCATTCAACTAACAGAGTTGAACTTTCCTTTTGATTGAGCAGTTTTGCAGTACTCTTTTTGTAGGATCTGCAAGTGGATATTTGGAGTTCTTTGAGACCTACGTTGGAAAAGGAAATATCTTCACATAAAAATTAGAAAGAAAGATTCTCAGAAACTTATTTGTGATATGTGCATTCAATTCACGAGTTGAAACTTCCTTTTGACAGGGCAGTTTTGAAACACTCTTTTTGTGGAATCTGCAAGTGGATATTTGGAGCGCTTCGACGCCTATGGTAGAAAAGGAAACATCTTCGTATAAAGACTAGACAGAAGCATTCTCAGAAACTTATTTGTGATATTTGAATTCAACTCACAGAGTTGAATATTCCTTTTAATAGAGAAGTTTTGAAACACTCTTTTTGTGGATTCTACAAGAGGATATTTGGACCGCTTTGAAGCCTTCGTTGGAAATGGGTATATCTTCACATAAAAACCAGACAGAAGCATTCTCAGAAACTTCTTTGTGATGTGTGGATTCAACTCACAGTTTTGAACCTTTCTATTCATAGAGCAGTTTTGAAACACTCTTTTTGTAGAATCTGCAAGTGTATATGTGGCTCCCTTTGAGACCTATGTTGGAAAAGGAAATGTCTTCACATAAAAACTAGAAAGAATCATTCTCAGAAACTTCCTTTTGATGTGTGCTTTCAACTCACAGAGTTGAACATTCCTTTTGATAGAGCAGTTTTGAATCAATCTTTTTGTAGAATCTGCAAGTGGATATTTGGAGTGCTTTGAGACCTTCTTTGGAAACGGGAATATCTTCACATAAAAAGTAGACAGAAGTATTCTTAGAAACTTCTTTGTGATGTCGGCACTCAACTCACAGAGTTGAACCCTCCTTTTGATAGAGCAATTTTGAAACACTCTTTTGTAGAATTGCAAGTGGATATTTAGAGCGCTTTGAGGCCTATGGTAGAATAGGAAGTATCTTCATATAAAAAGTAGACAGAAGCATTCTCAGAAACTACATTGTGACGTTTGCATTCAACTCACAGAACTGAACATTTCTTTTGATAGAGCAATTTTGAAACCCTCTTTTTGTGGAAAATGCAAGTGGATATATTGTTCTCTTTGAGGCCTATGTTGCAAAAGGAAATATCTTCATGTAAAAACTAGAAAGAAACATTCTCAGAAACTTCTTTGTTATTTGTGCATTTAACTCACACAGTTGAACTTTCCTTTTGATAGAGCAGTTTTGAAACACACTTTTTGTAGAATGTTAAAGTGTATATTTGGAGTACTTTGAGGCCTACAGAAGAAAATGTAATATCTTCGTATGAAAACTAGACAGAAGCATTCTCAGAAACTTCTTTGTGATGTTTGCATTGCACTCACAGAGTTGAATATTCCTTTTGATAGAGCAGTTTTGAAACACTCTTTTTTTGGAATGTGAAAGTGGATATTTGGACCGATTTGTGGCCTTCGTTGGAAACGGGAATATCTTCATATAAAAATTAGACAGAGATATTCTCAGAAACTTTTTGTGATGTCTGCATTCAACTCACAGATTTGAACCTTCCTTTTGATAGAGCAGTTTGGAAAGACTCTTTTTGTAGTATTTGCAAGTGGATATTTAGAACGCTTTGTGGCCTATTTTGGAATAGGAAATATCTTAATATAAAAACTAGAAAGAAGCATTCTCAGAAACTACTCTGTGAAGTTTGCATTCAACTCACACAGCTGAACATTCCTTTTGATAGAACAGGTTTGTAACACTCTTTTTGTGGAATCTGCAAGTGCATAATTGGACCGCTTTGAGGCTTTCGTTGGAAAAAGAAATAATTTCACATAAAAACTTAAAATAAACATTCTGAGAAAATCCTTTGTGATGTGTGCATTCAACTCACAGAGTAGAACCTTTCTTTTGATAGAGAAGTTTTGAAACACACTTTTTTTAGAATGTGCAAGTGGATACATGGAGCGCTTTGATGCCAATTGTAAAAAGAGAATTATCTTCATATAAAAAGTAGACAGAAGCATTCTCAGAGACTTCTTTGTGATGTGTGCATTCAGCTCACAGAGTTGAACCTTCCTTTTTATAGAGCAGTTTTGAGACACTCTTTTTGTAGAATCTGCAAGTGGACATTTGTTTCCTTTTGAAGCCTATGTTGGAAAAGGAATTATCTTCAGATAAAAACTATAAAGAAACATTCTCAGAAACTTCTTTGTGATGTGTGTATTCAGCTCACAGAATTGAACCTTTCTTTTGTTAGAGCAGTTTTGAAACACTCTTTTTGTAGAATCTGCAAGTGGCTATGTGGCTCCCTTTGAAGACTATGTTGGAAAAGGAAATATCTTCACATAAACACTAGAAAGAATCATTCTCAGAAACTTCTTTTTGATGGGTGCTTTCAACTCACAGAGTTGAACCTTCCTTTTGATAGAGAAGTTTTGAAACACTCTTTTTGTAGAATCTTCAAGTGGGTATTTGGAGTGCTTTGAGGCCTATGGAAGAAAAGGAAATATCTTCATATAAAAGTAGACAGAAGCATTCTAAGAAACTTCTTTGTGATGTTTGCATTCATCCCACAGAGTTGAACATTCCTTTTGATAGAATAGTTTTGTAACTCTCTTTTTGAGGAATCTGCAAGTGGATATTTGGACCGCTTTGAGGATTTCGTTGGAAACGGGAATATACCCACCTAAAAACCAGACAGAAGCATTCTCAGAAAGTTCTTTGCAATGTGTGCATTCAACTCACAGAGTTGAAATTTTCTTTTGATAGAGTAGTTTTGAAACACCATTTTTGTACAATCTGCAAGTGGATATTTGATTCCCTTTGAGGCCTAAGTTGGAAAAGGAATTATCTTCACGTAAAAACTAGAAAGAAACATTCTCAGAAATTTCTTTGTGATGTGTGCATTCAACTGACAGAGTTGAAGCTTCCTTTTGATAGAGCAGTTTTGAAACACTATGTTGTAAAGTCTGCAAGTGGATATTTCGTGCGCTTTGAGACCTTCTTTGGAAACGAGAATATCTTCACATAAAAAGTAGACAGAAGTAGTCTCAGAAACTTCTTTGTGATGTCTGCATTCAACTCACAGAGTTGAACCTTCCTTTTGATAGAGCAGTTCTGAAAGACTCTTTTTGTAGAATTTCCACGTGGATATTTAGAGCGCTTTGATGCCTATGGTAGAAAAGGAAATATCTTGATAGAAAAACTAGACAGAATCATTCTCAGAAACTACTTTGTGATGTGTGCATTCAACTCACAGAGTTTAACCATTCTTTTGATAGAGCAGTTTTGAAACACTCTTTTTGTAGAATTTTCATGTGGATATTTGGAACGCTTTGAGGCCTGTGGTAGAAAAGGAAATATCTTCATATAAAAACTAGGTAGAATGATTCTCAGAAACTACTATGTGATGTGTGCGTTCACCTCACAGAGTTGAACATTCCTTTTGATAGAGCAGTTTTGTAACACTTTTTGTAGAATCTGCAAGTGTATATTTGGGCCGCATGGAGGCCTTCGTGGGAAACGGGAATTTATTCAAATTAAAACTAGACAGATGAAGTCTCAGATACTTCTTTGTGATGCGTGCATTCAACTAACAGAGTTGAAACGTTCTTTGAAAAGAGCAGTTTTGAAACACTCTTTTTCTAGAATTTGCAAGTGGATATTTAGAGTGCTTTGAGGCCTATGGTAGAAAAGGAAATATCTTCATATAAAAATTAGACAGAATGATTCTCAGAAACTACTTTGTGATATTTGTGTTCTACTCACAGAGTTGAACCTTTCCTTTGATAGAGCAGTTTTGAAACACACTTTCTGTAGAATATGCAAGTGGATATTTGGACCGCTTTGAAGCCTTTGGTGGAAAAGGGAATATCTTCATATCAAAAGTAGACAGAAGCATTCACAGAAACTTCTTTATGATATGTGCGTTCAACTTAAATAGTTGAACCTTTCTTTTGATAGAGCAGTTTTGAAACACTCTTTTTTTAGAATCTGCAAGTGGATAGGTGGCTCCCTTTGAGGCCTATGTTGGAAAAGGAAATATCTTCACATAAAAACTAGAAAGAATTATTCTCAGAAACTCCTTTTTGTTATGTGCTTTCAACTCACAGAGTTGAACCTTCCTTTTGATAGAGCTGTTTTGAAACATTCTTTTTGTTGAATCTGCAAGTGGATATTTGGAGCGCTTTGAGGCCTTCTTTGGAAACGGGAATATCTTCAAATAGAAAGTAGACAGAAGTATTCTCTGAAACTTCTTTGTGATGTCTGCACTCAACTCACAGATTTGAACATTCCTTTTGATAGAGCAGTTTTGAAACACTCTTTTTGAGGAATCTGCACGTGGATATTTTGTTCCCTTTGAGGCCTATATTGGAAAAAGAAATATCTTCACATAAAATCTAGAAAGAAACATTCTCAGAAACTTCTTTGTGATATATGCATTCAACTCATAGAGTTGAACCTTCATTTTGATAGAGCAGTTTTGAAACACTCTTTTTGTAGAATCTTCAAGTGGATATTTGGAGCGCTTTGAGGCCTATGGTAGAAAAGGAAATATCTTCATATAACAAGTAGACAGAAGAATTCTAAGAAACTTCTTTGTGATGTTTGCATTCAACTCACAGAGTTGGACACTCCTTTTGATAGGACAGTTTTGAAACACTCTTTTTGTGGAATCTGCAATTGGATATTTGGACCGATTTGAGGCCTTCGTTGAAACGGGGATATCCTCACATAAAAAGCGAACAGAAGCATTCTCAGAAACTTCATTGCAATGTGTGCATTCAATGCACTGAGTTGAACTTTTCTTTTGATAGAGTAGTTTTGAAACACTCTTTTTGTGGAATCTACAAGAAGATATTTGGACCACTTTGAAGCCTTTGTTGGAAACGAGAATATCTTCCCATAAAAACCAGACAGAAGCATTCTCAGAAACTTCTTTGTGAGGTGTGCATTCGTCTCACAGACTTGAAACTTTCTATTCATAGAGCAGTTTTGAAACACTCTTTTTGTAGAATCCATAAGTTGATATATGGCTGCCTTTGAGACCTATGTCGGAAAAGGAAATATCTTCAAATAAAAACTAGAAAGAATCATTCTCAGAAACTTCTTTTGATGTGTGCTTTCAACTCACAGAGTTGAAACTTCCTTTTGGTAGAGCAGTTTTCAAACACTCTTTTTGTGTAATCAGCAAGTGGATATTTGATTCCTTTTGAGGCCAATGTTGGAAAAGGAAATATCTTCATATAAAAACTAGAAAGAAACATTCTCAGAAACTTCTTTGTCATTTGTGCATTCAACTCACAGAGTTGAACCTTCCTTTTGATAGAGTAGCTTTGAAACACTCTGTTTGTAAAGTCTGCAAGTGGATATTTGGAGCACTTTGAGGCCTCTTTGGAAACGGGAATATGTTCACATAAAAAGTAGACAGAAGTATTCTCAGAAACTCCTTTGTGAAGTCTGCACTCAACTCACAGAGTTGAACCTTCGTTTTGATAGAGCAGTTTTGAAACACTATTTTTGTAGAATCTTCAAGTGGATATTTGGAGCTCTTTGAGGCCTATGGTAGAAAAGGAAATATCTTCACATAAAAACTAGACAGAAGCATTCTGAGAAACTTCTTTGTGATATTTGCATTCAACTCACAGGGTTGAACATTCCTCTTGATAGAGCAGTTTTGAAACACACTTTTGGTGGAATCTGCATGTGGATATTTTGAAAGTTTTGAGGCCTTCGTTGGAAACAGAAATATCTTCACATAAAAACCAGACAGAAGAATTCTCAGAAACTTCTTTACGTTGTGTGCATTCAACTCAAAGAATTGAACTTTTCCTTTGGCAGAGCAGTTTTGAAACACTCTTTTTGTAGAATATGCAAGTAGATATTTGATTCCCTTTGAGGCCTATGTTGGAAAAGGAATTATCTTCACATAAAAACTAGAAGGAAATATTCTCAGATACTTCTTTGTGATGAGTGTATTCAACTCACAGAGTTGAACCTTCCTTTGGTTAGAGCAGTTTTGAAACACTCTTTTTTAAAGTCTGCAAGTGGATATTTGGAGCGCTTTGAGGTCTTTTTTGGAAACGGGAATATCTTCACATAAAAAGTAGACAGAAGTATTCTCAGAAACTTCTTTGTTATGTCTGCATTTAACTCACAGAGTTGAACATTCCTTTTGATAGAACAGTTTTGAAACACTCTTTTTGTAGAATTTGCTGGTGTGTATTTAGAGGGCTTTGAGGTCTATGGTAGAAAAGGAAATTTCTTCACAGAAAAACTAGACAGAATCATTATCAGAAACTACTTTGTGATGTGCACTTTCAGCTCAAAGAGGTTAACCTTTCTTTTGATAGAAAAGTCTTGATACACTCTGTTTGTAAACTCTGCAAGTGAATATTTTGAGCGCTTTGAGGGTTCTTGGGAAACGGGAATATCTTCACATAAAAAGTAGACAGAAGTATTCTCAGAAACTTCTTTGTGATGTCTGCACTCAACTCACAGAGTTGAACCTTCCTTTTGATAGAGCAGTTTTGAAACACTCTTTTTGTAGAATTTGCTAGTGTGTATTTTGAGGGCTTTGAGGCCTATGACAGAAAAGGAAATATCTTCACATAAAAACTAGACAGAAACATTCTCAGAAACTATTTTGTGATGTTTGCATTGAACTCAGAGAATTGAAAATTCCTCTTGTTAGAATAGTTTTGAAAAACTCTTTTTGTAGAATCTGAAAGTGGATATTTGGACCTCTTTGAGGCCTTCTTTGGAAAGAGGATTCCTTCACATAAAACTAGACAGAAGAATTCTCAGAAACTTCTCTGTGATGTGTGCATTCAGCTAACACAGTTGAACCTTCCTTTCAATAGAGCAGTTTTGATACACAATTTTTGAAGAACTTCCAAGTGAATGTTTAGAGCGCTTGGAGGCCTATGGTAGAAAAGGAAATATCTTCATATAAAAACTAGACAAAATCATTCTCAGAAACTACTTTGTGATGTGTGCGTTCAACTCACAGAGTTTAACATTTCTTTTGATAGAGCAGTTTTGAAACACTTTTTGTAGAATTTGCAAGTGTGTATTTAGAGGGCTTTGAGGTCTATGGTAGAAAAGGAAATATCTTCATATAAAAACTAGACAGAAGCATTCTCAGAAACTACTTTGTGATGTTTGCATTAAACTCACAGAGTTCAACATTCCTTTAGATAGAGCAGTTTTGAAACACTCTTTTTGTAGAATCTGCAAGTGGATAGTTGGATCTCTTTGAGGCATTCGAAGGAAACAGAAATATCTTCACATAAAAACTAGACAGAAGAATTTGCAGAAACATTTTGAGGTGTGTGCATTCAAGTCATAGAGTTCAATCTTCCTTTTGATAGAGCAGTTTTGAAACACTGTTTTTGTAGAATTTCTGAGTGGATATTTATAGCGCTTTGAAGTGTACGGTAGAAAAGGAAATATCTTCATATAAAAATAGAATCATTCTCAGAAACTACTTTGTGATGTGTGCATTCAATGCACAGAGTTTAACATTTCTTTTGATAGAGCAGTTTGGAAACACTCTTTTTGTGTAGTCTGCAAGTGGATATGTGGACCGCTTTGAGGCCTTCTGGGGAAACGGGGGTATCTTCACAT
Source organism: Pan paniscus (assembly GCF_029289425.2). NCBI lineage: Eukaryota > Metazoa > Chordata > Mammalia > Primates > Hominidae > Pan > Pan paniscus. Next base: position 76,215,148 of record NC_073254.2, read on the forward strand.
AAAAAAAAAAGACAGAAGTATTCTCAGAAAGTTCTTTGTGATGTCTGCACTCAACTCACAAAGTTGAACCTTCCTTTTGATAGAGCAGTTTTGAAACACTCTTTTTCTAGAATTTGCAAGTGGATGTTTAAAGCACTTTGAGGCCTATGGTAGAAATTGAAATACCTTCATATAAAAACTAGACAGAATAATTCTCAGAAACTATGTTGTGCTGTGTGCGTTCAACTCACAGAGTTTATCCTTTCTTTTAAAAGAGCAGTTTTGAAACACTCTTTTTGTAGTATTTGCAAGTGTATTATTTAGAGTGTTTTGAGGCCTATGGTAGAAAAGGAAATATCTTCACAGAAAAAATATACAGAAGTATTCTGACAAACTAGTTTTGATATTTGCACTCAACTCACAGAGTTGAACATTCCTCTTGATAGAGCATTTTTAAAACACTCATTTGTAGAATCTGCAAGTGGATATTTGGACCTTTTTGAGGCCTTCTTTTGAAACGGGATTTCTTCATATAAAACTAGAGAGAACAATTCTCAGATACTTCTTTGTAATGTGTGTATTGAACTCACAGAGTTGAAACTTCCTTTCGATAGAGCGGTATTGAATCCCTCTTCTTGTCGAATTTCCAAGTGAATATTTAGAGCTCATGGAGGGCTATGGTAGAAAAGGTAATATCTTCATATAAAAACTAGACAGAATCATTCTCAGAAACTACTTTGTGATGTGTGCGTTCAACTCACAGTGCTTAACCTTTCTTTTGATAGAGCAGTTTTGAAACACTCTTTTTGAAGAATTTTCAATTGTGTATTTAGAGGGCTTTGAGGCCTATGGTAGAAAAGGAAATATGATCATATAAAAACTAGACAGAAGCATTCTCAGAAACTACTTTTTGATGTTTGCATTCAACTCACAGAGTTCAACATTCCTTTTGATAGATCACGTTTGAAACACTCTTTTTGTAGAATCTGCAAGTGGATATTTGGACCTCTTTGAGGCCTTCGTTGGAAACGGGAATTTTTCCACATAAAAACTAGACAGAAGAATTCTCCAAAACTTTTTGTGATGTGTGCATTCAACTCACAGAATTGTACCTTCCTTTTGATAGAGCAGTTTTGAAAAACTCTTTTTGTAGAATTTCCAACTGTATATTTAGAGCGATTTGAAGCCAATGGTAGAAAAGGAAATATCTTCATATAAAAACTAGACAGACTCTTTCTCAGAAACTACTTTGTGACGTGTGAGTTCAACTCACAGAGTTTACCCTTTCTTTTGCTAGAGCAGTTTTGAAACACTCTGTTAGTAAATCTGCAAGTGGATATTTGGAACTCTTTGAGGCCTACGATGGAAACGGCAATTTCTTCACATAAAAACTAGACAGAAGAATTTTCACAAATATTTTGTGATGTATGCATACAGCTCACAGAATTGACCTTCCCTTTTATAGAGCAGTTTTGAAACACTCTTTTTTTTAGAATTTCCATGTGGATATTTAGAGCGCTTTGAAGCCTATGGTAGAAAAGGAAATATCTTCATATATAAACGAGACAGAATCATTCTCAGAAACTACTTTGTGATGTGTGCGTTCAACTCACAGAGTTTAAACATTCTTTTGATAGAGCAGTTTGGAAACACTCTGTTTGTACAGTCTGCAAGTGGATATTTGGAGCGCTTTGAGGCCTATGGTAGAAAAGGAAATATCTTCACATAAAAGCTAGAGAGAGGCATTCTCAGAAACTACTTTGTGATGTTTGCATTCAAATCGCAGAGTTGAACATTCATGTTGATAGAGTAGTTTTGAAGCACTCTTTTTGTAGAATCTGCAAGTGGATATTTGGACCTCTTTGAAGCCTTCATGGGAAACGAGAATTCTTCATATAAAACTAGACAGAAGAATTCTCAGAAACTTCTTTGTGATGCGTGCATTCAACTCACAGTGTTGAACCTTCCTTTCAATAGAGCAGTTTTGAAAGACTCTTTTTGCAGAATTTCCAAGTGAATATTTAGAGTGCTTGGAGGCCTATGGTAGAAAAGGAAATATCTTCATATAAAAACTAGACAAAATCTTTCTCAGAATCTACTTCTTGATGTGAGCATTGAACTCTAAGAGTTTAAACTTTCTTTTGATAGAGCAGTTTTGAAACACTCATTTTGTAGAATTTGCAAGTGTGTATTTAGAAAGCTTTGAAGCCTATGGTGGTTAAAGGAAATATCTCCACATAAAAACAAGAAAGAAGCATTCTCAAAAACTACTTTGTGATGTCTGCATTCAAATCGCCGAGTTAAACATTCATTTCAATAGAGCAGTTTGGATCACTCCTTTTGTAGAATCTGCAAGTGGATATTTGGACCTCTTTGAGGCCTTCGTTGGAAACGGGAATTTCTTCACATAAAAACTAGACCAAAGAATTCTCAGAAACTTCTTTGTGATGTGTGCATTCAACTCACAGAGTTGAACCTTTCTTTCGATAGAGCAGTTCTGAAACACAATTTTTAACATTTCCAAGTGGATATTTAGGGCCCTTTGTGGCCTATGGTAGAAAAGGAAATATCTTCATATAAAAAGTAGACAGACTCATTCTCAGAAACTACTCTGTGATGTGTGAGTTCAACTCACAGAGTTTAACCTTTCTTTTGATAGAGCAATTTTGAAACACTCTTCTTGTATAATTTGCAGGTGTATATTTAGAGCGCTTTGAGGCCTATGGTAGAAAAGGAAATATCTTCACAAAAATCTAGACAGAAGCATTCTCAGAAACTATTTTGTGATGTTGGTATTCAACTCACAGAGTTGAACATTCCCCTTGATAGAGCAGTTTTGAAACACTCTTTTTGTAGAATCTGCAAGTGGATATTTGGACTACTTTGACACCTTCCTTGGAAACGTGATTTCTTCATATAAAACTAGATAGATGAATTCTCAGAAACTTCTTTGTGATGTGTGCATTCAACTCACAAAGTTGAAACTTCCTTTTGATAGAGCAGTTTTGAAACACTCTGTTTGTAATTTCTGCAAGGGGATATTTGTAGCGCTTTGAGGCCTAAGGTAGAAAAGGAAATATGTTCACATATAATATAGACAGAAGCATTATCAGAAAATACTTTGTGATGTTTGCATTAAACTCACAGAGTTGAACTTCTTCTTGATAGAACAGTTTTGAAAAAATCTTTTTGTAGAATTTCCAAGTGAATATTTAGAGTGCTTGAAGGCCTATGGTAGAAAGGGAAATATTTTCATAGAAAAACTAGACAGAATCATTCTCAGAAACAACTTTGTGATGTGTGCATCCAACTCACAGAGTTTAACCTTTCTTTTGATAGAGCAGTTTGGAAATACTCTTTTTGTAGAATTTCCAAGAGGATATTTAGAGCACTTTGAGGCCTATGGTAGAAAATGAAATATCTTCAAATAAAAACTAGACAGAATCATTCTCAGAAACTGCTTTGCAATGTTTGCATTCAACTGACAGAGTTGAAAATTCCTTGTGATAGAACAGTTTTGTAACACTCTTTTTGTAGAATCTGCAAGTGGATATATGGACCTCTTTGAATCCTTCGTTGGAAACCGGAATTTCTTCATATAAAAACTAGACAGAAGAATTCTCAGAAACTACTTTGTGATGTGTGCGTTCAACTCACAGACTTTAACCTTTCTTTTGATAGAGCAGTTTTGAAACACACTTTTTGGAGAATTTGCAAGTGTATATTTAGAGCTATTTGAGGCCTATGATAGAAAGGGTAATATCTACAAATAAAATCCAGACAAAAGCATTCTCAGAAAATACTCTGTGATGTTTGCATTCAGCTCACTGAGTTGAACATTCCTCTTGATAGAGCAGTTTTGAAACACTCTTTTTGTAGTATATGTACATGGATATTTGGACCTCTTCGAGGCCTTCGTTGGAAATGGGATTTCTTCATATAAAACTAGGCAGAAGAAATCTCAGAAACTTCTTTGTGATGTCTGCATTCAACTCACAGAGTTTAACTTTTCTCTTGATAGAGCAGTTTTGAAACACTCTTTTTGTAGGACTTGCAAGTGTGTATTTAGAGGGCTCTGAAGCCTATGGTATAAAAGAATATATCTTCACATTAAAACTGGACAGAAGCATTCTCCGAAACTACTTAGTGATGTTTACATTCAACTCACAGAGTACAACCTTCCTTTTGATAGAGCAGTTTTGAAACACTCTTTTTGTAGAATCTGCAAGTGGATATTTGGAAATCTTTGAGGCCTTCGTTGGAAACGGGAATTTCTTCATATAAAAACTAGACACAAGAATTCTCAGAAACTTCTTTGTGACTTGTGCATTCAACTCACAGAGTTGAACGTTCCTTTTGATAGAGCAGTTTTGAAACACTCTTTTTGTAGAATTTCCAAGTGGATATTTAGAGCTCTTTGAGGCCTATGGTAGAAAAGGAAATATCCTCAAATAAAAAATAGAGAAGCATTCTCAGAAACTACTTTGTTAGGTTTGCATTCAACTCACAGAGTTCAATATTCCTCTTGTTAGAGCAGTTTTGAAAATCTCTTTTTGTAGAATTTGCAAGTGGATATTTGGACCTCTTTGGGACCTTCGTTGGAAACAGGATTTCTTCATATAAAACTAGACAGAAGAATTCTCAGAAACTTCTTTGTGATGTGTGCATTCAACTCAAAGGGTTGAACGTTCTTTTCGATAAAGCAGTTTTGAGTCACTCTTTTTGTAGAATTTCCAAGTGAATATTTAGAGCGCTTGGAGGCCTCTGGTAGAAAATGAAATATCTTCATAGAAAAACTGGACAGAATCATTATCAGAAACTACTTTGTGATGTGTGCGTTTAACACATAGAGTTTAACCTTTGTTTTGATAGAGCAGTTTTGAAACACACTTTTTGTGGAATTTGCAAGTGTGTATTTAGAGGGCTTTGAAGCCTATGGGAGAAAAGGAAATATCTTCACATAAAAACTAGACTGAAGTATTCTTAGGAACAACTTTGTGATGTTTCCAATCAACTCACAGAGTTCAACATTCCTTTTGATAGAACAGTTTTGAGACACTCTTTTTGTAGAATTTCCAAGTGAATATTTAGAGCTCTTGGAGGCCTTTGGTAGAAAAGGAAATATCTTCATTTAAAAACTAGGGAGAATCATTCTGAGAAACTACTTTGTGATGTGTGCGTTCAACTCACAGAGTTTAACCTTTCTTTTGGTAGAGCAGTTTTTAAACACTCTGTTTTTAAAGTCTGAAAGTGGATATTTGGAGTGCTCTGAGGCCTTCTTTGGAAACGGGAGTATCTTCACATAAAAAGTAGACAGAATTATTATCAAAAACTTCTTTGTGATATCTGCACTCAACTCACAGATTTGGGGCTTCCTTTTGATAGGGTGGTTTTGAAATACATTTTTGTCTAATTTGAAAGTGGATATATACAGCGCTTTAGCGCCTATGGTGGAAAAGGAAATATCTTCATTGAAAAACTACACAGAAGCATTCTCAGAAACTACTTTGTGATGTTTTCATTCAACTCACCGAGTTGAACATTGCTTTTGATAGAGCAGTTTTGTACACTGTTTTTGTAGAGTTTGCATGTGGATATTTGGACCTCTTTGAGGCCTTCGTTGGAAACGGGAATTTCTTCACATAAAAACTAGACAGAAGAATTATCAGAAACTTCTTTGTGATGTGTGAATGTCACTCTCAGAGTTGAAACTTTCTTTTGATAAAGCAGTTTTGAAACACTGTTTTTGTAGAATTTACAAGTGAATATTTAGTTCGCTTGGACGCCTTTTGTAGAAAAGAAAATATCTTCATATCAAAACTAGACAGAATCATTCTCAGTGACTACTTTGTGATGTGTGCATTCAACTCACAGAATTTAACCTTTCTTTTGATAGAGCAGTGTTGAAACACTCTTTTTGTAGAATTGCAACTTTGTATTTAGAAGGCTTTGAGGCCTATTGTAGAAAAGGGAATATCTTCACATAAAAACTAGACAGAAGCATTCTCATAAACTACTTTGTGATATGTGAGTTCAACTCACGGAGCTTAACCTTTCTTTTCATAGAGAAGTTTTAAACACTCTGTTTTTAAAGTCTGCAAGTGGATATTTGGAGCGCTTTGAGGCCATCTTTGGGAACGGGAGTGTCTTCACATAAAAAGTAGACAGAAATATGCTCAGAAACTTCTTTCAGATGTCTGCACTCAACTCACAGAGTTGAATGTTCCTTTTGATAGAGCAGTTTTGAAACACTCTTTTTTTCGAATTTGCGAGTGGATATTTAGAGCGCTTTGTGTCCTATGGTAGAAAAGAAAATATCTTCATAGAAAAACTACACAGAAGCATTCTCAGAAACTGCTTTCTGATGTTTGCATTCATCTCAGAGAGTTCAACATTCCTTTTGATAGAGCAGTTTTGAAACAATCTTTTTGTAGAACTTCCCAGTGGATATTTAGAGTGCTTTGAGGTCTATGGTAGCAAAGGAAATATCTTTACATAAAAACTACACAGAAGAATTCTGAGAAACTACTTTGTGATGTTTGCATTCAACTCACAGAGCTGAACATTCCTTTTGATAGAGCAGTTTTCTAACACTCTTTTGTAGAATCTGCAAGGGGATATTTGGACCTCTTTGAGGCCTTCGTTGGAAACGGGAATTTCTTCATATAAACCTAGACAGAAGAATTCTCAGAAACTTCTTTGTGATGTGTGCATTCAACTCATAGCGTTGAACTTTCCTTTCGATAGAGCAGTTTTGAAACATACTTTTGGTAGAATTTCCAAGTGAATATTTAGAGAGCTATGAGGTCTATGGTAGAAAAGGGTCTATCTTCTTATAAAAACTGGACAGAATCATTCTCAGAAACTACTTTGAGATGTGTGCATTCAACTCATAGAGTTTAACCTTTCTTTTAATAGAGCAGTTTTCAAACACTCTGTTTGTAAAGTCTGCAAGTGGATGTTTGGAGCGCTTTGAGGCCTTCTTTTGAAACGGGAATATCTTCACATAAAAAGTAGAAAGAAGTATTCTCAGAAATTACTCTGTGATGTCTGCACTCAACTCACAGAGCTGAACCTTCCTTTTGGTAAAGCAGTTTTGAAACACTGTTTTTGTAGAATTTACAAGTGAATATTTAGAGCACTTTGGTGTCTATGGTAGAAAAGGAAATATCTTCATAACAAAATTAGACTGAATCATTCTGAGAACCTACTTTGTGATGTTTGCATTCTACTCACAGAGTTGAACATTCCTTTTGATACAGCAGTTTTGTAACACTGTTTTTGTAGAATCTGCAAATGTATATTTGGACCTCTTTGAGGCCTTCGTTGGAAATGGGATTTCTTCATATAAAACTAGACAGAAGAATTCTCAGAAACTTCTTTGTGATGTGTGCATTAAACTCACCGAGTTGAAACTTCCTTTCAATAGAGCAGTTTTGAAACACTCTTTTGGTAGAATTTCCAAGTGAATATTTTGGGCACTTCGAGGCCTATGGTAAAAAAGGAAATATCTTCCCATAAAACCTAGACAGTAGCAATCACAGAAACTACTTTGTGATGTTTGCATTCAACTCACAGAGTTCAACATTCCTTTTGATAGAGCAGTTTTGAAACACTCTTTTTATATAATCTGCAAGTGGATATTTTGACCTCTAAGAGGCCTTCATTGGAAATGGGAAATTGTTCACGTAAAAACTACACAGAAGAATTCTCAGAAACATCTTTGTGATGTGCTCATTCAACTCAGAGAGTTGAACCTTTCTTTTGATAGAGCAGTTTTGAAACACTCTTTATGTAGAATTTCCAAGTGGATATTTAGAGTGCTTTGAAGCCTATGGTAGAAAAAGAAATATCTTCATAGAAAAACTAGACAGAATCATTCTCAGAAACTACTTTATGATGTGTGCATTCAACTCACAGAGTTTAAGATTCCTTTTTATAGAGCAGTTCTGAAATACTCTGTAAAGTCTGCAAGTGGATTTTTGGACCGCTTTGAGGCCTTCTTTGGAAACGGGAATATCTTTACATAAAAATTGGCAGAAGTAATCTCAGAAACTTCTTTGTGATGTCTGCACTCTACTCTCAGAGATGAAACTTCCGTTTGATACAGCAGTTTTGAAACACTCTTTTTGCAGTGTTTCCAATTGGATATTTAGAGCGATTTGTTGCCTATGGTAGAAAAGGAAATGTCTTCAGATAAAAACTAGACAGAATCATTCTCAGTAACTACTCTGTGATGTGTGCATTCAACTCAGAGAGTTGCACGTTCTTTTCTATAGAGTAGTTTGAAAAACTCTTTCTGCAGAATTTGCAAGTGTATATTTAGAGCGTTTTGAGGCCTATGGTAGAAAAGGAAATATCTTCACATAATAACTAGACAGAAGGATTCTCAGAAACTTCTTTGTGGTGTTTGCATTCAACTCACAGAGTTGTACATTCCTCTTGAGAGAGCTGTTTTGAAACACTCTTTTTGTAGAATCTGCTGTTGGATATTTGGGACTCTTTGAGGCCTTCTTTGGAAACGGGAATTTCTACACATAAAAACTAGACAGAAGAATTCTCAGAAACTTTTTGTTATGTGTGCATTCAACTAACAGAGTTGAACCTTTCTTTCGATAGATCAGATTTGAAACACTCTTATTGTAGAACTTCCAAGTGGATATTTAGACTGCTTTGAAGCCTATGGTAGAAAAGGAAATATCTTCATATAAAAGCTAGAGAGAATAATCCTCAGAAACTACTTTGTGATGTTTGCGTTTAACTCACAGAGGTTAACTTTTCTTTTGCTAGAGCAGTTTTCAAACACTCTGTTTGTAGTTTCTGCAATTGCATATTTGGAGCGCTTTGAGGCCTTCTTTGAAAACCGGAATATCTTCACATAAAAAGTAGACAGAAGTATTCTCAGAAACTACTTTGTGATGTCTGCACTCAACTCACAGAGTTTAACATTCCTTTTGATAGAGCTGTTTTGAAACACTCTTTTTGTAGAATTTGCTAGTGGATATTTTGAGCTCTTTGCGACCTATGGTAGAAAAGGAAATATCTTCACATTAGAACTAGACAGAAGCATTTTAAGAAACTACTTTGTGATGTTTGCATTCAACTCACAGAGTTGAACATTCCTCTTGATAGAGGAGTTTTGAAATATTCTCTTTGTAGAATCTGCAAGTGGCTATTTTGACCTCTTTGAGGCCTTCGTTGGAAACGGGAATTTCTTCATATAAAACTATGCAGATGAATTCTCAGAAACTTCCTTGTGTTTTGTGCGTTCAACTCACAGAGTTGAACCTTTCTTTCGATAGAGCAGTTTTGAGACACACTTTTTGTAGAATTTCCAAGTGGATATTTAGAGCGCTTGGAGGCCTATGGTAGAAAAGGAAATATCTTCTTAGAAAAACTACACAGAATCATTCTCAGAAACTACTTTGTGATGTGTGTTCAACACACAGAATTTAAATTTTCTTATGATAGAGCAGTTTTGAAACACTCTTTTTGTAGAGTTTGCAAGTGTATATTTAGAGTGCTTGGATGCCTCTAGTAGAAAAGGAAATATCTTCATATAAAAATTAGACGGAAGCATTCTCAGAAACTACTTTGTGATGTTTGCATTCAACTCACAGAGTTGAATATTACTGTTGATAGAACAGTTTTAAAACATTCTTTTTAAAGAATCTACAAGTGTACATTTACACCTCTTTGAGGCCTTCATTGGAAACGGGATTTTTTCATATAAAACCAGACAGAAGAATTCTCAGAAACTTCTCTGCGATGTGTGCATTCAACTCACAGAGTTGAACCTGCCTTTCAATAGAGCAATTTTGGAATACACTTCTTGTAGAATTTCCATTTGAATATTTAGAGCGTCTTGAAGCCTATGGTAGAAAAGAAAATATCTTCATATAAAAACTAGACAGAATCATTCTCAGAAACTATTTTCTGATGTGTGCATTCAACTCACAGAGTTTCACATTTCTTTTGATACAGCAGTTTTGAAACATTAATTTTGTTGAATTTGCAAGTGTGTATTTAGAGGACTTTGTGGCCTATGGCAGAAAAGGAAATATCTTCACATAAAAACTAGACAGAAGCCTTCTCAGAAACTACTTTGTGATGTGCGCGTTCAACTCACATAGTTTAAACTCTCTTTTGATAGAGCAGTTTTGAAACGCTGTTTTTGTAGAATTTGCAAGAGTATAATTAAGGGGCTTTGACACCTATGGTAGAAAAGGAAGTATCTTCACATAAAAACTAGACAGAAGCATTCTCAGAAACTGCTTTGTGATGCTTGCATTCAACTCACAGAGTTCAACATTCCTTTTGCTAGAGCAGTTTTGAAACACTCTTTTTGTATAATCTGCAAGTGTGTATTTGGACCTCTTAGAGGCCTTCGTTGGAAACGGGAAATTCTTCACATAAAAACTAGACAGAAGAATTCTCAGAAAATTCTTTGTGATGTGTGCATTCAACTCACAGAATTGAACATTCCTTTCGATAGAACAGTTTTGGAAGACTCCTTTTGTAGAATTTCCAAGTGGATACTTAGAGCGCTTTGAGGCCTATGTTAGAAAAGGAAATATCTTCAAATAAAAACTAGACAGAATCATTCTCAGAAACTACTTTGTGATGTTTTCATTCAACTCACAGAGTTGAACATTCCTCTTGATAGAACAGTTTTGAAACACTGTTTTTGTAGAATCTGCAAGTGGATATTTGGACCTCTTTGAGGCCTTCATTGGAAACGGGATTTCTTCATATAAAACTAGACAGAATCATTCTCAGAAACTACTTTGTGATGTTTGCATTCAAGTCACAGAGTTTAAACTTTCTTTAGTGGAGCAGTATTGAAACACCCTTTTTGTAGATTTTGCAAGTGTATATTTAGAGTGCTCTGAGGCTTGTGGTAGAAAAGGAAATATTTTCATATAAAACCTAGACGGAAGCATTCTCAAAAACTACTTTGTGATATTTGCATTTAACTCACAGAGTTTAACCTTTCTTTTGATAGAGAAGTTTTGAAACAGTACTTTTTGTAGAATTTGCAAATGTATACTTAGAGTGCTTTCAGGCCTATGGTAGGAAAGAAATACTTACACAAACAAACAAGACAGAAGCCTTCTCAGAAACTAATCTGTGATGTTTGCATTCAACTCACAGAGTTGAACATTCCTCTGGATAGAGCAGTTTTGAAACACTCTTTTTGTTGAATCTGCAAGTGGATATTTGGACCTCTTTGAGGCCTTCATTGGAAATGGGATTTCTTCATATAAAACTAGACAGAAGAATTCTCAGAAACTACTTTGTGATGCATGTGATCAACTCACAGAATTTAAACTTTCCTTTGATAGAACTGTTTTGAAACACTCTTTTTGTGGATATTGCAAGTGCATATTTAGAGCGCTTTGAGGCCTATCGTAGAAAAGGAAATATCTTCATATAAATACTAGACAGAAGGATTCTCAGAAACTGCTTTGTGATGTTTGCATTCAACTCACAGAGTTGAACATTGCTCTTGATAAAGCAGTTTTGAAACATTCTTTTTGTACAATCTGCAAGTGTATATTTGGACGTCTTTGTGGCCTTCGTGGGAAACGGGATTTCTTCATATAAAATTAAACAGAAGAATTCTCAGAAACTTCTTTGTGATATGTGCATTCAAGTCAGAGAGTTGAACCTTCCTTTCAATAGAGCAGTTTTGAAACACTCTTTTTGTAGAATTTCCAAGTGGATATTTAGAGCGCTTAGAGGCCTATTGTAGAAAAGGAAATAACTTCATAGAAAAACAAGACAGAATCAATCTCAGAAACTACTTTGTGAAGTGTGCATTCAACTCAGAGTGTAACCTTTCTTTTGATAGAACAGTTTTGAAACACTATTTTTGTAGTATTTGCAAGTGTGTGTTTAGAGTTCTTTGAGGCCTGTGTTAGAAAAGGAAATATCTTCACATAGAAATTAGAAAGAAGCATTCTCAGAAACTACGTTGTGAAGTTAGCATTCAACTCACAGAGTTGAACATTCCTCTTCATAGAGCAGTTTTGAAACACTCTTTTTGTAGAATCTGCAAGTGGATATTTGGATCTCTTTGAAGCCTTTGTTGGAAACGGGATTTCTTCATATAAAACTAGACAGAAGAATTCTCAGAAACTACTTTGTGATGTGTGCATTCAGCTTACAGAGTTTAACATTTCTTTTGATAGAGCAGTTTTGAAACACTCTTTTTGTAGAATTTGCAAGTGTATATTTAGAGTGCTTTCTGTCCTACGGTAGAAAAGGAAATATCTTCATTTAAAAACTAGACGGAAGCATTCTCAGAAACTACTTTGTGATGTTTGTATTCAACTCACAGAGTTGAACATTCCTCTTGATAGAGCAGTTTTGAAACACTCTTTTTGTAGACTCTGCAAGTGGATATTTGGACCTCTTTGAGGCCTTCGTTGGAAATGGGATTTCTTCATATAAAACTAGACAGAAGAATTCTCAGAAACTACTTTGTGATGTGTACGTTCAACTCACAGAGTTTAACCTTTCTTTTGATAGACAAGTTTTGAAACACTCTTTTGTAGGATTTGGAAGTCGATATTTAGAGCGCTTTGGGGCCTATGGTAAAAAAGGAAATATCTTCATAGAAAAAACACTCAGAGGCATTCTGAGACTCTACTTTGTGACTTTTGCATTCAACACACAGTGTTGAACATTCCTTTTTATAGAAAAGTTTTGTTACACTCGCTTTGAAGAATCTGCTAGTGTATATTGGGACCGCTTTGAGTCCTTCGTTGGAAACGGGATTTCTTCATATAAATCTGAAAGAAGAATTCTCAGAAACTTCTTGTGATGTGTGCATTCAACTCACAGAGTTGAACCTTCCTTTCGATAGAGCAGTTTCAAAAAACTTTTTGTAGAATTCGCAAGTGCATATTAAGAGCGTTTTGAGTCCTATGTTAGAAAAGGAAACATCTTCACATGAAAACTAGACAAAAACATTCTCAGAAACTACTTTGTGAAGTTTTCATTCAGCTCACAGAGTTTAACATTCGTCTTCATAGAGCAATTTTGAAACTCTTTTTGTAGAATCCGCATGTGGATATTTGGACCTCTTTGAGGCCTTCGCTGGAAACGTGAATTTCTTCATATAAAACTAAACAGAAGAATTCTCAGAAACTTGTTTGTGACATGTGCATTCAACTCACAGAGTTGAACATTCCTTTCGATAGAGCAGTTTTGAAACACTCTTTCTGTAGAATTTCCAAGTGAATATTAAGAGCGCTTGGAGGCCTATGATAGAAAAGTAAGTATCTTCATATAAAAACGAGGCAGAATCATTCTCAGAAACTACTCTGTGATGTGTGCGTTCAACTCACGTGGTTAACCTTCCTTTTGATAGAACAGTTTTGAAACACTCTTTCTGTAGAATTTGCAAGTGTATATATAGAGCGTTTGAGGCCTACTTTAGAAAAGGGAATATCTTCATATAAAAACTAGACGGAAGCATTCTCAGAAACTACTTTGTGATGTTTGCATTCAACTCACAGGGTTGAATATTGCTCTTGATAGAGCAGTTTTGAAACACTCTTTTTGCAGTAGTTGCAAGTGGATATTTGAACTATTTGAGACCTTCATTGGAAACGTGATTTCTTCATATAAAACTAGACAGAAGAATTACCAGAAACGTTTTTGTGATGTGTGCATTCAACTCACAGTGTTGAACCTACTTTCAATAGGGCAGTTTTGAAACACTCTTTTTGTAGTATTTCCAAGTGAATATTTAGAGCACTTGGAGGCCTACCATAGAAAAGGAAATGTCTTCTAGAAAAACTGGACAGAATCGTTCTCAGAAACTACTTTGTAATGTGTGCATTAAACTCACAGAGTTTAACCTTTCTTCTGTAGAGCAGTTTTGAAATGCTCTTTTTGTAGAATTTGCCAGTGTGTATTTAGAGGGCTTTACGGCCTATTGTAGAAAAGGAAATATGTTCACATAAAAACTAGAGTGAAGCATTGTCAGAAGCTACTTTGAGCTGTTTGCATTCAACTCACAGAGTTCAACATTCCTTTTGATGGAGCAGTGTTGAAACACTCTTTTTGTAGAATCTGCAAGTGGATATTTGCGCCTCTTTGAGGCCTTCGTTTGAAACTGGAATTTCTACACATAAAACTAGACCGAAGAATTCTCAGAAACGTTTTGTGATGTGTGCATTCAATTCACAGAGTTGAACCTTCCTTTTCATAGAGCATTTTTGAAACACTCTTTTTGAAGAATTTCCAATTGAATATTTAGAGCGCTTGGAGGCCTAGGTTAGAAAAGTAAATATCTTCATATAAAAACGAGGCAGAATCAGTCTCAGAAACTACTCTGTGATGTGTGCTTTCAACTCACATGGTTTAACCTTCTTTTTTATAGAGCAGTTTTGAAACACTCTTTTTGTAGAATTTCCAAGTGTATATTAGGAGGGCTTTGAGGCCTATGCTAGAAAAGGAAATATTTTGTCAAACAACTAGACAGAAGCATTCTCAGAACCTACTTAGTTACGTTTGCATTCACCTCACAGAGATGAACATTCCTCTTGATAGATCAGTTTTGAAACACTCTTTTTAGAGAATCTGAAAGTGGATATATGGAACTCTTTGAGGCCTTCATTGGAAACGGGAATTTCTTCAGCTAAAACAAAACAGAAGAATTCTCAGAAACTTCTTTGTGATGTGTGCATTCAACTCACGGAGTTGAAACGTCCTTTGGATAGAGCAGTTTTCTAACACTCTTTTTCTAGAATTTACAAGTGGATATTTAGAGCGCTTTGAGGCAAATGTTATAAAAGGCAATATCTTCATAGAAAAACTTGACAGAAGCATTCTCAAAAATTATTTTGTGATGTGTGCGTTCATCTCACAGAGTATAACCTTTCTTTTGATAGAGCAGTTTTGAAACACTCTTTTTGTCGAATTTGCAATTGTATATTTAGAGTGCTTTGAGGCCTATGGTAGAAAAGGATATATCCTGTCATAACACTAGACAGAAGCGTTCTCAGAACCTACTTTGTTATGTTTGCATTCAACTCACAGAGTTGAACATTCATTTTGATAGAGCAGTTTTGAAACACTCTTTTTATAGAATCTGTAAGTAGATATATGGACCTCTTTGAGGCCTTTGTTGGAAAAGGGAGTTTCTTCATATAAAAACTAGACAGAAGAATTCTCAGAAATTTCTTTGTGATGTTTGCATTGAGCTAAGAGGTTTGAACATTCCTTTCGATAGAGCAGTTTTGAAACACTCTTTTTGTATAATTTCCCAGTGGATATTTTGAGCTTTTTCAGGTCTGTGATAGAAAAGGAAATATCTTCATAGAAAAACTAGACAGAATCATTCTCAGAAACTTCGTTGTGATGTGTGCGTTCAACTCCCAGAATTTAAATTTCTTTTGATAGAGCAGTTTTGAAACACTCTTTTTGTAGAATTTGCAAGTGTATATTTAGAGTGCTTTGAGGCCTATGGTAGAAAAGGAAATATCTTCATGTAAAAACTTGACGGAAGCATTCTCAGAAACTTCTTTGTGATGTTTGCATTCAACTCACAGAGTTGAACATTCCTCTTGGTAGAGCAGTTTTGAAACACTCTTTTTGTAGAATCTGCAAATTGATATTTGGAGCGCTTTAAGGCCTTCGTTGGAAATGGGATTGCTTCATATAAAACAAGACAGAAGAATTCTCAGAAACTACTTTGTGATGTATGCGTTCAACTCACAGAGTTTAACCTTTCTTTTGAGAGAGCAGTTTTGAAACACTCTGATTTTAAATTCTGGAAGTAGATATTTAGAGCTCTTAGAGCCCTTCTTTGGAAAGGGGAGAATCTTCACATAAAAAGTAGACAGAAGTATTCGCAGAAACTTCTTTGAGATGTCTGCACTCACTCACAGAGTTGAACCTTTCTTTTGGTATAGCCATTACGGAACACTTTTTTTGTAGGGTTTGCAAGTGTATATTTAGAGCGCTTTGAGGCCTATGGTAGCAAATGAAATATGTTCACTAAAGAACTAGACAGAAGCATTGTCAGAAACTACTTTGTGATGTTTGCATTCAACTCACAGAGTTGAACATTCCCCTTGATAGAGCAGTTTTGAAACACTCTTTTTGTAGAATCTGCAAATGGATATGTGGACCTCTTTGAGGCCATCGTTGGAAAAGGGATTTTTTCATTTAAAACTACAGAGAAGAATTCTCAAAAACTTCTTTTTGATGTGTGCATTCAACTCACAGATTTCAACCTTCCTTTTGTCGGAGCAGTTTTGAAACATGTTTTGTAGCATTTCCAAGTGAATATTTAGAGCGCTTGGAGGCCTGTGATAGAAAAGGTAGTATCTTCATAGAAAAACTAGACAGAATCATTCTCAGAAACCACTTTGTGATATGTGCGTTCAACTCACAGAGTTTAACCTTTCTTTTGATAGAGCAGTTTCGAAACACTCTTTATGTAGAATTTGCAAGTGTGTATTTAGAGGGCTTTGAGACCTATGGTAGAAAAAGAAATATCTTCACATAAAAGCTAGACAGAAGCATTCTCATAAACTGCTTTGTGATGTGTGCATTCAACTGAGAGAATTGAAACGTTCTTTTGATAGAGCAGTTTTGAAACACTCTTTTTGTAGAATCTGCAATTGGATATTTGGACCTCTTCATTGGAAACGGGAATTTCTTCACATAAAAACTAGACAGAAGCATTCTCAGAAACTACTTTGTCATGTTTGCATTCTACTCACAGAGTTTAACGTTGCTTTTGATAGAGCAGTTTTGAAACACCCATTTTGTAGCATCTGCAAATGGATATTTGGACCTCTTTGAGGCCTTCGTTGGAAACAGGAATTGTTTCACATAAAAACTAGACAGAATAATTCTCAGAAACTTTTTGTGATGTGTGCATTCAACTCACGGTGTTGAACTTTCGTTTTGATAGAGCTGTTTTGAAACACTCTTTTTGTAGAATTTCCAAATGGATATTTAGAGAGCTTTGATGCTTATATTAGAAAAGGAAATACCTTCATACAGAAACTAGACAGAATCATTCTCAGAAACTACTTTGTGATGTGTGCGTTCAACTCACAGAATTTAACCTTTCTTTTGATAGAGTAGTTTTGAAGCACTCTGTTTGTAAAGTCTGAAAGTGGATAGTTGGGGTGCTTTGAGGCCTTCTTTGGAAACGGGAATATCTTCACATAAAAAGTAGCCAGAAATATTCTCAGAAACTTCTTTGTGATGTCTGCACACAACTCACAGAGTTGAACCTTCCTTTTTATAGAGCAGTTTTGAAACACTCTTTTTGTGGAATTTGCAAGTCGATATTTATAGCGCTTTGAGGCCTTATTCCGAAAAGGAAATATCTTCATATAAAAACTGGACAGAATAATTCTCAGAAACTACTTTGTGATGTGTGCGTTCAAGTCACAGAGTTTAACCTTTGTTTTGATAGAACAGTTTTGAAACACTCTGTTTGTAATGTCTGCAAGTGGATATTTGGAGCACTTTGAGGCCTTCTCTCTCTCTTTTTTTTTTTTTTTTTAGTGTTTATTGATCATTCTTGGGTGTTTCTCAGAGAGGGGGATTTGTCAGGGTCTTAGGACAATAGTGGAGGGAAGGTCATCAGATAATCATGTGAACAAAGGTCTCTGGTTTTCCTAGTCAGAGGACCCTGCGGCCTTCCACAGTGTTTGTGTCCCTGGGTACTTGAGATTCGGGAGTGGTGATGAGTCTTAAGAAGAATGCTACCTTCCAGCATCTGTTTAACAAAGCACATCTTGCACCGCCCTTAATCCATTTAAACCTGAGTGGACACAGCTCATGTTTCAGAGAGAATGGGGTTGGGGGTAAGGTTATAGATTAACAGCATCCCAAGGCAGAAGAATTTTTCTTAGTACAGAACAAAATGGAGTCTCCCATGTCTACTTCTTTCTACACAGACACAGTAACAATCTGATCTCTCTTTCTTTTCCTCACATTTTCCCCTTTTCTATTTGACAAAACCACCATCGTCATCATGGCCCGTTCTCAATGAGCTGTTGGGTACACCTCCCAGATGGGGTGGTAGCCGGGCAGAGGGGCTCCTCGCTTCCCAGACGGTATGGCCAGGCAGAGGTACCCCCCACCTCCTGGACGGGGTAGTGGCTCGGTGGAGGCGTACCCCTCCTCCCGGACGGGGTGGTAGATGGGCGGGGGCTGCCCCCCACCTCCCTCCTGGACAGGGTGGCGGGCCGGGAGGGGGCTTCCCCCTCCCTCCTGGACAGGGTGGCTGGCTGGGTGGGGGCTGCCCCCCACCTCCCGGACTGGGCGGCTGCCGGGTGGAGGGGCTCCTCACTTCCCACTTGGGGTAGCTGCCAGGTGGAGGGGCTCCTCACTTCTCAGACATGGTGGCCAGGCAGAGACACTCCTCACCTCCCTGACGGGGTAGTGGTTGGGCAGAGACACTCCTCAGTTCCCAGATGGGGTTGTGGCCTGACAGAGGCACTCCTCATATCACAGACGGGGTGGCGGGGCCGAGGAGCCACCCACATCTCTGACAATGGGTGGCCAGGCAGAAACTCTCCTCACTTCCTAGATGGGATGGAGGCTGGGAAGAGGCGCTCCTCACTTCCCAGACTGGGCGGCTGGGCAGAGGGGCTCCTCACATCCCAGACGATGGGCTGCCAGACAGAGACGCTCCTCACTTCCCAGACGGGGTGGCGGCTGGGCAGAGGCTACAATCTCGGCACTTTTGGAGGCCAAGCAGGCGGCTGGGAGGTGGAGGTTGTAGCGAGCCAAGATGAAGCCACTGCACTCCAGCCTGGGCAACATTGAGCACTGAGTGAGTGAGACTCCCTCTGCAATCCCAGCATGAACATTCCTCTTCATAGAGCAGTTTTGACACACTCCTTTTGTGAAATCTGCAAGTGGATATTTGGACCTCTTTGAGGACTTCGTTGGAAACGGGAATTCTTCATATAAAACTAGACAGAAGAATTCTCAGAAACTTCTTTGTGATGTGCGCATTCAACTCACAGAGTTGAACCTTTCTATCGATAGAGCAGTTTTGAAACACTATTTTTGTTAAATTTGCAAGTGGATATTTAGAGCGCTTTGAGGCCTCTGGTAGAAAAGGAAATATCTTCATAGAAAAACAGGCAGAATCATTCTCAGGAAATAATTTGTGATGTGTGCGTTCAACTCACAGAGTTTAACATTTCTTTTGATAGAGCAGTTTTGAAACACTCTTTTTGTTGAATTTCCAAGTGTGTATTTAGAGGGCTTGGAGGCCTATGGTAGAAAAGGAAATATCTTCACATAAAAACTAGACAGAAGCATTCTCAGAAACTACTTTGTGATGTTTCCATTCAACTGACAGAGTTCAACTTTCCTTTTGATAGGGCAGTTTTGAAACTTTTTTTGTAGAATCTGCAAGTGGATATTTGGACCTCTTTGATGCCTTCGTGGGAAACGGAAATTTTTTTACATAAAAACTAGACAGAAGAATTCTTAGAAAATTTTGTGATGTGTGCATTCATCTCACAGAATTGAACCTTCCTTTTGATAGAGCAGTTTTGAAACACTTTTTTTGTAGAATTTCCAAGTGAATATTTAGAGCGCTTTGAGGCCTATGGTAGAAAAGGAAATATCTTCACATAAAAACTGGACAGAATCATTCTCAGAAACTACGTTTTGATGTGTGCATTCAACTCTCAGAGTTTAACCTTGCTTTTGGTAGAGCAGTTTTGAAACACTGTTTGTACAGTCTGCAAGTGGTTATTTGGAGTGCTTTGAGGCCTTCTTTCGAAATGGGAATATCTTCTCCTAAAAAGTACACAGAAGAATTCTCAGAAACTTCTTTGTGATGTCTGCACTCAACTCACAGAGCTGAACCTTCCTTTTGATAGAGCAGGTTTGAAAAACTCCTTTTGTAGAATTTGCAAGTGGATATTTAGAGCACTTGGGGGCCTATGATAGAAAAGGAAATATCTTCATAGAAAAACTAGACAAAATCATTCTCAGAAACTACTTTGTGATGTGTGCATTCAACTCACAGAGTTTAACCTTTCTTTTGATAGAGCAGTTTTGAAACACTCTGTTTGAAAAGTCTGCAAGTGGATAGTTGGAGCACTTTGAGTCCTTCTTTGGAAACGGGATTATATTCACATAAAAGTAGACAGAAGTATTCTCAGACACTTCTTTGTGATGTCTGCACTCAACTCACAGGGTTGAACTTTCCTTTTGATAGAGCAGTTTTGAAACACTCTTTTTGTAGAATTTGCAAGTGGATATTTAGAGCGCTTTGGGGCCTACGGAAGAAAAGGAAATATCTTCATAGAAAAAGTACACAGAAGCATTCCCAGAAACTACTTCGTGGTGTGTGCGTTCAACTCACAGAGTTTAACCTTTCTTTTGATAGAGCAGTTTTGAAACACTCTGTTTGAAAAGTCTGCAAGTGGATAGTTGGAGCACTTTGAGTCCTTCTTTGGAAACGGGATTATATTCACATAAAAAGTAGACAGAAGTATTATCAGACACTGCTTTGTGATGTCTGCAATCAACGCACAGGGTTGAACCTTCCTTTTGATAGAGCAGTTTTGAAACACTCTTTTTGTAGAATTTGCAAGTGGATATTTAGAGCGCTTTGGGGCCTACGGAAGAAAAGGAAATATCTTCATAGAGAAAGTACACAGAAGCATTCCCAGAAACTGCTTTGTGATGTGTGCGTTCAACTCACAGAGTTTAACCTTTCTTTTGATAGACCAGTTTTGAAACACTCTTTTTGTAGTATTTGCAAGTGTATATTTAGAGCACTTTGAGGCCTATGGTAGGAAAGAAAATATCCTCACATAAAAACTAGACAGAAGCATTCATGGAAACTAAATTGTGATGTTTGCATTCAACTCACACAGTTCAACCTTCATTTTGAAAGAGCAGTTTTGAAACACTCTTTCTGTACAATGTGCAAGTGGATATTTGGACCTCTTTGAGGCCATCTTTGGAAACGGGATTTCTTCATATAAAAATAGAAGAATTCTCAGAAACATCTTTGTGATGTGTGCATTCAATTCACAGATTTGAACCTTTCTTTCAATAGAGCGGTTTTGAAACACTCTTTTTGTACAATTTCCAACTGGATACACAAAGCGCTTTCTGGCCTATGGTAGAAAAGGAAATATCTTCATAAAAAAACTAGACAGAATCATTCTCAGAAACTACTTTGTGATGTGTGCATTCAACTCACAGAGTTTAACGTTTCTTTTCATAGAGTAGTTTTGAAACTCTCTGTTTGTAAAGGCTGCAAGTGGATATTTAGAGCGCTTTGAGGCCTTCTTTGGAAACGGGAGCATCTTCACATAAAAAGTAGACAGAAGTATTCTCAGAAACTTCTTTGTGACGTCTGCACTCAACTCACAGAGTTGAAACTTCCTTTTGTTAGAGCAGTTTTGAAACTCTCTTTTTGTAGAATTTGCTAGTGGGTAATTAGAGCGATTTAGGGCCTATGGTAGAAACGGAAATATGTTCATAGAAAATTACACAGAAGCATTCTGAGAAACTACTTTGTGTTGTCTGCATTCAATTCACAGAGTTGAACATTCCTTTTGATAGAGCAGTTTTGTAAAACTCTTTTTGTAGAATCTGCAAGTGTATATTTGGACCACTTTGGGGCCTTCGTTGTAAACGGGAATTTCTTCATAGAAAAACTAGACAGAAGGATTCTCAGAAACTTATTTGTGATGTGTTCATTCAACTCAGAGGGTTGAACGTTCCTGTCAATAGAACAGTTTTGAAACACTCTTTTTGTAGAATTTCCAAGTGGTTATTTAGAATGATTTGAGGCCTATGGTAGAAAAGGAAGTAACTTCATACAAAAACACGACAGAATCATTCTCAGAAACTACTTTGTGATGTGTGCGTTCAATTCACAGAGTTTAACCTTTCTTCTCAATAGAGCAGTTTTGAAACACTGTTTTTGTAGAATTAGCAAGTTTATATTTAGAGCGCTTTGAAGCCTATGGTAGAAAAGGAAATATCTTCATATAAAAACTAGACAGAATCATTCTCAGAAACTACTTTGTGATGTGTGCGTTCAACTCACAGTGTTTAAACTTTCTTTTAATAGAGCTGTTTTGAAACACACTTTTTCTAGAATTTGCAAGTGTATATTTAGAGCGCTTTGAGGCCTATGGTAGAAAAGGAAATTTCTTCACATAAAAACTAGACAGAAAAATTCCCCGAAACTTCTTTCTGATGTGTGCATTCAACTCACAGAGTTGAACCTTCCTTTTGATAGAGCAGTTTTGAAACACTCTTTTTGTAGAATCTGCAAGTTGATATTTGGACCTCTTTGAGGCCTTCGTTGGAAACGGGATTTCTTCATTTAAACTAGACAGAATTCTCAGAAACTTCTTTTCCATGTCTGCATTCCACTCACAGAGTTGAACCTACCTTTCGATAGAGCAGTTTTGAAACACTCTTTTTGTAGAATTTCCAAGTGAATATTTAGAACGCTTGGAGGTCTGTGGTAGAAAAGGAAATGTCTTCATATAAAAACTAGACAGGGTCATTCTCAGAAACTGCTTAGTGATGTGTGTGTTCAACTCACAGAGTTTAAAATTTATTTTGATAGAGCAATTTTGAAAAACTCTGTTTGCAAAGTCTGTAAGTGGATATTTGGAGTTCTTTGAGACCTTCTTCAGAAACGGAATTATCTTTACATAAAAAGAATACAGAAGTATTCTCAGAAACTTCATGTGATCTCTGCACTCAACTCACAGAGTTGAACCTTCCTTTTGATAGAGCAGTTTTGAAACTCTCTTTTTGTAGAATTTGCAAGTGGATATTTAAATCGCTTAGGGGCCTATGGTGGAAAAGGAAATATGTTAATAAAAAAATAGACAGAAGCGTTCTCAGAAACTGTGATGTTTGCGTTCAACTCACAGAGTTCAACATTCCTCTTGATAGAACAGTTTTGATACACTCTTTTAGTAGAATCTGCAAGTGGATATTTGGACCTCTTTGAGGCCTTCTTTGGACCGGGAATTTCTTTACATAAAAACTAGTCAGAAGAATTCTCAGAAACTTCTTTGTGATGTGTGCATTCAACTCACAGAGTGGAACATTCCCTTCAATAGAGCACTTTCAAAACATTCTTTTTGTAGAATTCCCAAGTGAATAATTAAAGCACTGGGAGGCCTACGGTAGAAAAGGAAATATCTTCAAATAAAAACTAGACAGAAGCATTCTCAGAAACTACTTTGTGATGTTGGCTTTCAACTCACAGAGTTGAACATTTCTCTTGATAGAACCGTTTTGATTCACTCTTTTAATAGTATCTGCAAGAGGATATTTGGACCTCTTTGAGGCCTTTGTTGGAAACGGGAATTTCTTCACACAAAAACTAGACAGAAGAATTCTCAGAAACTTCTTTGTGATGTGTGCATTCAACTCACAGAGCTGAAAATTCTTTTCGATATAGCAGTTTTGAAACACTCTTTTTGTAGAATTTCCAAGGGGATATTTATAGCGCTTTGATGCCTATGGTAGAAAAGGAAATATCTTCATAGAAAAACTAGGCAGAATCATTCTCAGAAACTATTTTGTGATGTATGCATTCAACTCACAGAGATTAACCTTTTTTTTGATAGTGCGGTTTTGAAACACTCTTGTTGTAGAATTTGCAAATGTATATTTAGTGTGCTTTGAGGCCTATGGTAGAAAAGGAAATATCTTCACATAAAATCTAGGCAGAAGCATTCTCAGAAACTTCTTTCTGATGTTGCATTCAACTCACAGGGTTGAACATTCGTTTTAATAAAGAAGTTTGGAAACACTGTCTTTGTAGAATCTGCAGGTGGATATATAGAGCGCTTTGAGGCCTATGATAGAAAAGGAAATATCTTCACCTAAAAACTAGACAGAAGCATTCTCAGAAACTACTTTGTGATGTTTGCACTCAACTCACAGAGGTGAACATTTTTATTGATAGAGCAGATTTTAAACACTCTTTTTGTTGATTCTGCAAGTGGATATTTGGACCTCCTTGAGGTCTTCGTTGGAAACGGGATTTTCTTCATATAAAACTAGAGACAAGAATTCCCAGAAACTTCTTTGTGATGTGTGCATTGAACTCACACAGTTGAACACAACTGTGGTTAGAGAAGTTTTGAAACACTCTTTTTGTAGAATCTGCAAGTGGATATTTGGAACTCTTTGAGGCCTTCTTTGGGAAAGGAATTTCTTCATGTAAAACTAGACAGAAGTATTCTCAGAAACCTCTTGGTGATGTTTGCATTCAACTCACAGAGTTGAACCTTTCTTTTGATAGAGCAGTTTTGAAATACTCTTTTTGTAGAATTTCCAAGTGGATATTTAGAGCGCTTTGAGGCCTAAGGTAGAAAAGGAAATATCTTCATAGAAAAACTAGACAGAATCAATCTCAGAAACAACTTTGTGATGTGTTCTTTAAACTCACAGAGTTTAAACTTTCTTTTGATAGAGCAGTTTTGTAACAATCTGCATGTAACGTCTGCAAGAGGATATTTGGAGCGCTTTAAGACCTTCTTTGGAAACGGGAGTATCTTCACATAAAAAGTAAACAGAAGTATTCTCTGAAACTTGTTTGTGATATCTGCACTCAACTCACAGAGTTGAACTTTCCTTTTGATAGAGCAGTTTTGAAACACTCTTTTTGTCGAATTTGCAAATGGATATTTAGAGCGCTTTGGGGCCCATGGTAGAAAAGGAAATATCTTCATAGAAAAACTACACAGAAGCATTCTGAGAAACTACCTCGTGATGTTTGTATTCAACTCACAGTGTTGAACATTCCTTTTGACCGAGCATTTTGAAACACTCTTTTTGTAGAATCTGCAAGGGCATATTTGGACCTATTTGAGGCCTTCGTTGGAAACGGGATTTCTGCATCTAAAACTAGACAGAAGAATTCTCAGAAACTTCTTTGTGATGTGCGCATTCAACTCACAGAGTTGAACATTCCCTTCAACAGAACACTTTCTAAACTCTCTTTTTGTAGAGTTTCCAAGTGAATATTTAGAGCGCTTGGAGGCCTATGGTAGAAAAGGTAATATATCTTCATAGAAAATCTAGACAAAATCATTCTCAGAAACTATTTTGTGATGTCTGCATTCTACTCACAGAGTTCCACCTTTCTTTTGATACGGTGGTATTGAAACACTCTTTTTGTAGAATTTCCAAGTTGATGATTAGAGTGCTTTGAAGCCTCTGGTAGAAAAGGATATATCTTCATATAAAAACAAGAAAGAATCATTCTCAGAAACTATTTTGTGATGTGTGCGTTCAACTAACAGAGTTTAATCTTTCTGTTGATAGAGCATTTTTCAAACACTGTTTTTATAGAATTTGCAGGTGGATATTTGGAACTCTTTGAGGCCTTCATTGGAAACAGGGTTTCTTCATATAAAACTAGACAGAAGAATTTTCAGAAACTACTTTGTGTTGTGTGTGTTCAACTCATAGAGTTTAACTTTTTTTATAGAGCAGTTTTGAAAAACTCTTTTTGTAGAATTTGCAGGTTTATATTTAGAGTGCTTCGAGGCCTATGGAAGAAAAGGACATATCTTCATATAAAAACTAGATGGAAGCATTCTCAGAAACTACTTTCTGATGTATGCGTTCATCTCACAGAGTTCAACGTTTCTTTTGATAGAGCAGTTTTGAAACACTCTGTTTGTAAAGTCTGCAAGTGGATAATTGGAGTGCTTTGAGGCCTTCTTTGGAAACGGGAATATCTTCACATAAAAAGTAGACAGAAGTATTCTCAGAAACTTCTTTGTGATGTCTGCACTCAACTTACAGAGTTGAACCTTCCTTTTGATAAAGCAGTTTTGAAACTGTCCTTTTGTAGAATTTGCAAGTGGATACTTAGATCGCTATGAAGCCTATTTCAGAAAAGGAAATACCTTCATGTAAAAACTGAACAGAATCATTCTCAGAAACTACTTTGTTATGTGTGCGTTCAACTCACCGAATTTAACTTTCCTTTTGATAGAGCAGTTTTGAAACACTCTGTTTGAAACGTCTGCAAGAGGATAATTGGAGCACTTTGAGGCCTTCTTAGGAAACAAGAGTATCATCACATAAATAGTACACGGAAGTAGTCTCAGAAACTTCTTTGTGATGTCTGAACTCAACTCACAGAATTGAGCATTCCTTTTGATAGAGCAATTTTGAAACACTCTTTTTGTAGAATTTGCAAGTGGATAATTAGAGCCCTTTGGGGCCTATGGTAGAAAAGGAAATATCTTCATAGAAAAACTACACAGAAGCATTCAGAGACACTACTTTGTGATGTTTGTATTCAACACACAGAGTTGAACATTCCTTTTCATAGAGCAGTTTTGAAACACTCTTTTTGTAGAATCTGCAATTGTATATTTGGACCTCTTTGAGGCTTTCTTTGGAAACGGGAATTTCTTCATATAAAAACTAGACAGAAGTATTCTCAGAAACTTCTTTGTGATGTGTGCGTTCAACTCAGAGATTTGAAAGTTCCTTTCAATAGAGCAGTTTTGAAACACTCTTTTTTTAGAATTTCCATGTGGATATTTAGAGCCCTTTGAGGCCTATGGTAGAAAAGGAAATATTTTCATATAAAAACTAGACAGTATCATTTTCAGAAACTAGTTTGTGATGTGTGCCTTCAACTCACAGAGTTTAAGCTTTCTTTTGATAGAACACTTTTGAAACACTCTTTTTATAGAATTTGAAGGGGTATATTTATAGCACTTTGAGGCCTATGGTAGAAAAGGAAATATCTTCACAAAAAAACTAGACAGAAACATTCTCAGAAACAACTTTGTGATCTTTGCATTCAACTGACAGTGTTCAACATTTCTTTTGATAGAGCAGTTTTGAAACACTCTTTTTGTAGAATCTGCAAGGGGACACTTAGACCTCTTTGACTCCTTCGTTGGAAACAGGAATTTCTTTACATAAAAGCTACACAGAAGAATTCTCAGAAAATTTTTGTGATGTGTGCATTCAACTCACAGAGTTGAACCTAACTTTTGATAGAGCTGTTTTGAAACACTCTTTTTGAAGAATTTCTAAGTGGATATTTAGAGAGCTTTGAAGGCCATGGTATAAAAGGAAATATCTTCATATAAAAACTAGACAGAATCATTCTCAGAAATTACTTTGTGATGTGTTCGTTCAAATCACAGAGTTTAACCTTTCTTTTGATAGGGCAGTTTTGAAACACTGTGTTTGTAACGTCTGCAAGTGGATATTTGGATCTCTTTTAGGCGTTCTTTGGAAATGGGAGTATGTTCACATAAAAAGAAGACAGAAGTATTCTCAGAAACTTCTTTGTGATGTCTACACTCAACTCAGAAATTTCAACCTTCCTTTTGATAGAGTAGTTTGGAAACACTCTTTTTGTAGAATTTGCAATTGGATATTTAGAGCGCTTTGAGGCCTATTTTAGAAAAGGAAATATCTTCACAGAAAAACTAGACAGAATCATTCTCAGAAACTACTATGTGATTTGTGCGTTCAACTCTCAGAGTTCAACGTTTCTTCTGATAGAGCAGTTTTGAAACACTCTGTAAATTCTGTAAGTGGATATTTGGAGCGCTTTGAGGCCTTCTTTGAAAATGGGAGTATCTTCAAATAAAAAGTATACCGAAGTATTCTCAGAAACTATTTGTGATGTCTGCACTCAACTCACAGAGTTGAACCTTCCTTTTGATAGGGCAGATTTGAAACATACTTTTTGTAGAATTTGCATCTGGATAATTACAGTGCGTTTGGGCCTATGGCAGAAAAGGAAATATCTTCATAGAAAAACTACACAGAAGCATTCAGAGAAACTACTTTGTGATGTTTCCATTCAACTCACAGAGTTCGACATTCCTTTTGATAGAGCAGTTTTGAAACACACTTTTTGTAGAATCTGCAAGTGTATATTTTGACCTCTTTGAGGCCTTTGTTGGAAATGGGAATTTCTTCATATAAAAACTAGACAGAAGAATTCTCAGAAACTTCTTTGTGATGTGTGCATGTAACTCAGGAATTTAAAGTTCCTTTCAATAGAGCAGTTTTGAAACACTCTTTTTGTAGAATTTCCAAGTGGATATTTAGAGCGCTTTGAGGCCTATGGTAGAAAAGTAAATATCTTCATATAAAAACTAGACAGGGTCATTCTCAGAACCTAGTTTGTGATGTGCGCCTTCAACTCACAGAGTTTAACCTTTCTTTTGATAGAACAGTTTTTAAATACTCTCTTAGTAGAATTTGCAAGTGTATATTTAGAGCGCTTTGAAGCCTATGGTAGAAAAGGAAATATCTTCATATAAAAACTAGACAGAATCATCCTCAGAAACTACTTTGTGATGTGTGCGTTCAACTCACAGAGATTAACCTTGCTTTGGACAGCGTAGTTTTGAAACACTCTGTAAAGTGTGCAAGTGGATATTTTTAGCGATTTGAGGCCTTCTTTGGAAACGGGAATATCTTCATATAAAAAGAAGACAGAAGTATTCTCAGAAACTTATTTGTGATGTCTGCACACATCTCACAGAGTTGAACCTTCCTTTTGTTAGAGAAGTTTTGAAACACTCTTTTTGTAGAATTTGCAATTGGATGTTTAGAGCGATGTGAGGCCTATGGTAGTAAAGGAAATATGTTCATAGAAAAACTAGACAGAATCATTCTCAGAAACTACTTTGTGACATGTGCATTCAACTCACAGAGTTGAACCTCTCTTTTGATAGAAAAGTTTTGAAACACTCTGTTTGTAAAGTCTGCAAGTGGATATTTGCAGCGCTTTGAGGCCTTCTTTATAAATGGGAGAACTTCACATAAAAAGTAGACAGAACTATTCTCAGAAACTTCTTTGTGATTTCTGCACTCAACTCAGAGAGTTGAACCTTCCTTTTGATAGAGCAGTTTTGAAACACTCTTTTTGTAGAATATGCAAGTGGATATTTAGAGTGCTTTGGGGCCTATGGTAGAAAAGGAAATATTTTCATATATAAACTTGACAGAATCATTCTCAGAAATTTCTTTGTGATGTGTCCATTCAACTCACAGATTTTAACGTTTCTTTTGATAGAGCAGTTTTGAAACACTCTTTTTGTGGTATTTCCAAGTGTATATTTAAAGTGCCTTGAGGCCTATGGTAGAAAAGGTAATATTTTCACCTAAAAACTAGACAGAAGTATTCTCAGAAACTAGTTTGTGATGTTTGCATTCAACACAGTGAGTTGAACATTCCTCTTGATAGAGCAGTTTTGAAACACTCTTTTTGAAGAATCTGCTAGTGGATATTTGGACCTCTTTGAGGCCTTCGTTGGAAACGGGATTTCTTCATATAAAACTAGACAGAAGAATTCTCAGAAACTTCTTTGTGATGTGTGCATTCAACTCACAGAGTTCAACTTTCTTTTGATAGAGTACTTTTGAAACACTCTGTAAATTGTGCAAGTGGATACTTTGAGTGCTTTGAGGCCTTCTTTGGAAACGTCAGTATCTTCACATGAAAAGTAGACTGAAGTATTCTCAGAAACTTCTTTTTGCTCTCTGCACTCAACTAACAGAGTTGAACCTTCCTTTTGATAGAGCAGTTTTGAAACACAATTTTTGTAGAACTTGCAAGTGGATATTTAGAGCGCCTAGAAGCCTATTGTAGAAAACAAATATCTTCATAGAAAAACTACACAGAAGCATTCTCAGAAACTTCTTTGTGATGTTTGCATTCAACTAACAGAGTTGAACATTACTTTTGATAGAACAGCTTTGTAACACTCTTTGTGTAGAATCTGCAAGTGGATATTTGGACCTCCTTGACGCCTTCGTTGGAAACAGGATTTCTTCATATAAAACTAAACAGAAGAATTCTCAGAAACTTCTTTGTGATGTGTGCATTCAACTCACAGAGTTGAACATTCCTTTCGATAGAATAGTGTTGAAACACTCTTTTTGTAGTATTTCCAAGTGAATATTTATAGCGCTTTGTATCCTATGGTAGAAAAGGGAATATCCTCATATAAAAACTAGATGGAATCCTTCTCAGAAAGTACTTTGTGATGTGTGCATTCAACTCACAGAGTTTATCCTTTCTCTTGATAGAGCAGTTTTGGAACACTCTGTAAAGTCTGCAAGTGGATATTTGGAGTGATTTGAGGCCTTCTCTGGAAACAGGAGTATCTTCACATAAAAAATAGACAGAAGTATTCTCGGAAACTTCTTTGTGATGTGTCCATTCAACTCATAGAGGTGAACGTTCCTTTCTATAGAGCAGTTTTGAAACACTCTGTTTGTAAAGTCTGCAAGTGGATATTTGGAGAGCTTTGAGGTCTTCTTTGGAAACGGGAGTATCTTCACATAAAAAGTAGACAGAAGTATTCTCAGAAACTACTTTGTGATGGCTGCATGCAACTCACAGAATTGAACCTTTCTCTTAATAGAGCAGTTTTGAAACTCTCTTTTTGTAGAATCTGGAAGTGGATATTTAGAGCGTTTTGTGGGCTATTTTAGAATAGTAAGTATCTTCATATAAAAACTAGACAGGGTCATTCTCAGAAACTAGTTTGGATGTGTGCCTTCAACTCACAGAGTTTAACCTTTCTTTTGATAGAACGGTTTTGAAACACTCTGTAAAGTCTGCAAGTGGATATTTGGAGAGCTTTGAGGGCTTCTTTGGAAACGGGATTATCTTCACATAAAAAGTAGACAGAAGTATTGTCAAAAACTCCTTTGTGATGTCTGCACTAAACTCACAAAGTGGAAACTTCTTTTTAGTAGGGTAGTTTTGAAACACTCTTTTTGTAGAATTTGCAAGTGGATATTCAGTGCCCTTTGGGGCCTATGTTAGAAAGGGAATTATTGTCTAGAATAACTACACAGAAGCATTCTCAGAAACTACTTTGTGATGTTTGCATTGAACTCTCAGAATTGAACATTCCTTTTGATAGAGCAGATTTGTAGCACTCTTTGTGTAGAATCTGCAAGTGAATATTTGGACCTCTATGAGGCCTTCGTTGGAAACGGGATTTTCTTCACAAAAAACCAAACAGAAGAATTCTCGGAAACATTTTGTGATGTGTGCATTCAACTCACAGAGTTGAACCTTCTTTTTGATGAGGCAGTTTTGTAACACTCTTTCTATAGAATTTGCAAGTGGATATTTAGGGCGCTTTCAGGGCCATGGTAGAAAAGGAAATATCTTCATAGAAAAACTACACAGAAGATTCCTCAGAAACTACTTTGTGATGTGTGCATTCAACTCACAGAGTTTAAAACTTCCTTTGATAGATCAGATTTGAAACACTCTCTTTGCAAGGTCTGCACGTGGATATTTGGAGCCCTTTTGGGCCTTCCTTGGAAAGGAGAATATCTTCACATAAAAAGTAGGAAGAAGTATTTTCAGAAACTTCTTTGTGATGTCCGCAATCATCTCACAGAGTTGAACATTCCTTTTGATAGAGCAGTTTTGAAACACTCTTTTTGTAGAATTTGCAACTCTATATTTAGAGTGTTTTGAGGCCTATGGTAGAAAAGGAAATATCTTCACATAAAAACTAGACAGAAGCATTCTCAGAGACTAATTTAGATGTCTGCATTCAACCCACAGAGTTGAACATTCCTCTTGATAGAGCAGTTTTGAAACTCTCTTTTTTTAGAATCTGCAAGTGGATATTTGGAACTCTTACAGACCTTCGTTGGAAACGGGATTTCTTCATTTAAAACTTGACAGAAGAACTCTCAGAAACTTCTTTATGATGAGTGCATTCAACAAACCTTGTTAAATCTTCCTTTCCTTAGAGCAGTTTTGAAACACCCTTTTTGTACTATTTCTAAGTTATCATTTAGAGCGCTTTGAAGCCTGTGGTAGAAAAGGAAATATCTTCATAGAAAAAATAGACAGAGTCATTCTCAGAAACTACTTTGTGATGTGTGCGTTCAAACCACAG
The DNA here is from genome assembly GCF_029289425.2 of Pan paniscus. Lineage (NCBI taxonomy): Eukaryota > Metazoa > Chordata > Mammalia > Primates > Hominidae > Pan > Pan paniscus. The sequence continues at coordinate 76,247,064 of NC_073254.2, forward strand.
GGTTTAACTGTTCTTTTGATAGAGCAGTTTGAAACGCTCTTTTCGTAGAAATTGCAAGTGTGTATTTAGAGGGCTTTGAGGCCAATGGTAGAAAAGGAAATATCTTTACAGAAAAACTACACAGAAGCATTCTCAGAAACTACTTTGTGATGTGTGCATTAAAGTCACAGAGTTGAACCTTCCTTTTGACAGAGCAGTTTTGAAAGACTCTTTTTTTAGAAATTCCAGATGAATATTTAGAGTGCTTTGAGGCCTATGGTAAAAAAGGGAACATCTTCATAGAAAAATTAGACAGAATAATTCTCAGAAACTACTTTGTGATGTCTGCGTTCAACTCACAGATTTTAACCTTTCATTTGATAGAGCAGATTTGAAACACTCTTTTTGTAGAATTTTCACGTGTGTATTTAGATGGCTTTGAGGCCTATGGTAGAAAAGGGAATATCTTCACATAAAAATTAGACAGAAATTTTCTCAGAAAATACTTTGTGACGTTTGCATTCAACTCACAGAATTCTATATTCCTTTTGATAGAGCATTTTAGAAACTCTTTTTGAAGAATTTGCAAGTGTATAGTTAGAGGGCTTGAGGCCTATGGTAGTAAATGAAATATCTTCATATAAAAACTAGACAGAAGAATTCTCAGAAACATTTTGTGATGTGTGCATTCAACTCACAAAACTTAAACTTTCTTTTGATAGAGCAGTTTTGCAACTGTCCGTTTGTAAAATCTGCAAGTGGGTATTTGGAGGGCTCTGATGCCTTCTTTGGAAATGGGAATATCTTCACATAAAAAGCAGACAGAATTATTCTCAGAAACTTCTTTGCGATGTCTGCACTCAACTCACTGATTTGAACCTTCCTGTTGATAGAGCAGTTTTGAAAAACTCTTTGTAGAATTTGCAAGTGAATATTTAGAACGCTTTGAGGCCTATGGTAGAAAAGGAAATATCTTCATAGAAAAACCACACAGAATCATTCTCAAAAAGTACTTTTTGATGTTTGCAGTCAACTCACAGAATTGAATATTCCTCTTGCTAGAGCAGTTTTGAAACACTGTTTTTGTACAATCTGCAAGTGGATATTTGGATCTCTTTGAGGCCTTCGTTTTAAAGGGAAATTTCTTCACGTAAAACTAGACAGAAGAATTCTCAGAATCTTCTTTGTGATGTGTGCATTCAACTCAGAGAGTTGAACGTTCCCTTTGATAGAGCAATTTTGAAACACTGTTTTTGTAGAATTTGCAAGTGGATACTTAGAGCACGTTGAGGCCTATGTTGGAAAAGGCATTATCTTCTTATAAAAACTAGACAGAATCATTCTCAGAAACTACTTTGTGATGTGTTCATTCAACTCACAGAGTTTAACCTTTCTTTTCATAGAGCAGTTTTGAAACACTCTGTTTGTAAAGTCTGCAAGTGGATATTTGGAGCACTTGAGGCCTTCTTTCGAAGCGGGAGTATCTTCATATAAAAAGTAGACAGAAGTATTCTCAGAAAATTATTTGTGATGCCTGCAGTCAACTCACAGAGTTGAAGCTTCCTTTCTATAGAGCAGTTTTGAAACACTCTTTTTGTAGAATTTGGAAGTGGAAAGTTAGGGCGCTTTGGGGCCATTGGTAGAAATGGAAATATCTTCATAGAAAAACTACACAGAAGCATTCTCAAAAACTACCTTGTGATGTTTGCATTCAGCTCACAGAGTTGAACATTTCCTTTGATGGAGCACTTTTGTAACACTCTTTATGTAGAATCTGCAAGTAGATATTTGGACCTCTTTGAGCCCTTCATTGGAAACAAGAATATCTTCATATAAAAACTAGACAGAAGAATTCTCAGAAACTGCTTTGTGATGTGTGCATTCAACAGACAGAGATGAAGCTTCCCTTTGATAGAGTGGTTTTGAAACACTCTTTTTGTAGAATTTACAAGTGGATATTTGGAGCACTTTGAGGACAATGGTAGAAAAGGAAATATCTTCATATAAAAATTATATGGAATCATTCTCAGAAACTACTTTGTGATGTGTGTATTCAACTCACAGAGTTTCACCTTTCTTTTGATAGAGCAGTTTTAAAAACCCGTTTTTGTAGAATTTTCAAGTATATATTTAGGGCGCTTTGAGGCCTATGGTAGAAAAGGAAATATCTTCACTTAAAAAGTAGATAGACACATTCTCAAAAACTACATTGTGATGTTTCCATTCAACTCACAGAGTTGAGGATTCCTCTTGATAGAGCAGTTTTGTAACACTGTTTGTAAAGTCTGCAAGTGGGTATTTGAATCGCTTTGAGGCCTTCTTTGGAAATGATTGTTTCTTCATAAGAAAAGTAGATAGAAGTATTCTCAGAGACTTCTTTGTGAGGGCTGCACTCAACTCACAGAGTTGAACCTTCCTTTTGATAGAGCAGTTTTGAAGCCCTCTTTTTGTAGAATTTCCAATTGGATATTTAGGGCTTTTCGAGGCCTAGGATAGAAAAGGAAATATCTTCATATAAAAACCAGATAGAATCTTTCTCAGAAAATACTTTGTCATGTGTGCGTTCAACTCAGAGAGTTTAACCATTCTTTTGATAGAGCAGTTTTGAAACACTCTTCTTGTAGAATTTGCAAGCGTATATTTAGAGCACTTTGAGGCCTAAGGTAGAAAAGGAAATATCTTCACATAAAAACTAGACAGAAGCATTCTCAGAGACTACTTTGTGATGTTTGCGTTCAACTCACGGAGTTGAACATTCCTCTTGATAGAGCAGTTTTGAAACATTCTTTTTGTAGAATCTGCAAGTGAATACTTGGACCTCCTTGAGGCCTTCGTTGGAAACGGGTTTTCTTCATATAAAACTTGACAGAAAAATTCTCAGAAACTTCTTGGTGTTGTGTGCATTCAACTCACAGAGTTGAACCTTTCTTTTGATAGAGCAGTTTTGAAACACTCTTTTTGTAGAATTTGCAAGTGTGTATTTAGAGGGCTTTGAGGCCTATGGTATAAAAGGAAATGTCTTCACATAAAAACTAGAAAGAAGCATTCTCAGAAACTACTTTGTGATGTTTGCATTCACCTCACAGAGCTCAACATTCCTTTTGATAGAGCGGTTTTGATAAACTCTTTTTGCATAATCTGCAAGTGTATATTTGGTCCTATTTGAGGCCTTCGTTGGAAACAGGAATTTCTTCACATAAAAACCAGACAGAAGTATTCTAAGAAACTTTTCGTGTTTGAGTGTTCAACTCACAGAGTTTATCCTTTCTTTTGATAAACAGTTTTGAAACACACTTTTTCTTGAATTTGCAAGTGTGTATTTAGAGCGCTTCCAGGTCTATGGTAGAAAAGGAAATATCTTCACATAAAATCTATAAACAAGCATCCTCAGAAGCTAATTTGGATGTTTTCATTCAACTCAGAGAGTTGAATGTTCCTCTTTGTAGAGTTGTTTTGAAATACTCTTTTTGTAGAATTTGCAAGTGGATATTTGGACCTCTTTGTTGACTTCATTGGAAACGGGATTTCTTCATAATACTAGACAGAAGAATTCTCAGAAACTTTTTTTTTATATGTGCATTCAACCCACAGATTTGAATCTTCCTTTTGATAAAACAGTTTTGAAACTCTCTTTTTGTAGAGTTTCCAGGTGGATATATAGAGCGTTTTGAGGCCTATTGTAGAAAAGGAAATATCTTCATATAAAAACTAGACAGAATCATTCTCAGAAACTACTTTGTGATGTGTGCGTTCAACTCACAGAGTTTAACCTTTCTTCTCATAGAGCAGTTTTCAAACACTCTGTAAAGTCTGCAAGTGGATATTTGAATCGATTTGAAGCCTTCTTTGGAAACTGGAGTATCTTCACATAAAAGTAGAGAGAAGTATTCTCAACAACTTCATTGTGATGTCTGCACTCAACTCACAGAGTTGAACCTTCCTTTTGATAGAGCAGTTTTGAAACACTCTTTTTGTAGAATTTGCAATTGGATATTTAGAGCGATGTGAGGCCTATGGTAGAAAACGAAATATCTTCATATAAAAATTAGACAGAATCATTCTCAGAAACTACTTTGTGATGTCTGCACTCAACTCACAGAGTTTAACCTTTCTCTTGAGAAAGGTTTGAAACAGAGAAGTTTTGAAACACTCTGTTTTTAAAGTCTGCAAGTGGATATTTGGAGTGCTTTGAGGCCTTCTTTGGAAACGGGAATATGTTCAAATAAAAAGTAGACAGAAGTATTCTCAGAAACTTCTTTGTGATGTCTGCACTCGACTCAAAGAGTTGAACCTTCCTTTTTATAGACCAGTTTTGAAACACTCTTTTTGTAGAATTTGCAAGTGGATATTTAGAGTGCTTTGGGGCCTATGGTAGAAAAGGAAATATCTTCATAGAAAAATTATACAGAAGCATTCTCAGAAACTACTTTGTGATGTTTGCATTCAACTCACAGAGTTGAACATTCCTTTTGATAGAGCAGTTTTGTAACACTCTTTTTGTAAAATCTGCAAGTGAATATTTGGACCACTTTGAGGCCTTCGTTGGAAAAGGGATTTCTTCATATAAAACTAAACTGAAGAATTCTCAGAAACTTCTTTGTGATGTTCGCATTCAAATCACAGAGCTGAAACTTCTTTTCAATAGAGCAGTTTAGAAACAATCTTTTGTAGAATTTCCAAGTGAATGTTTAGAATGCTTGGAGGCCTATTTTAGAAAATTAAATATCTTCTTAAAAAAACAAGACAGAATTACTCTCAGAAACTACTTTGTGGTGTGTGCGTTCAACTCACAGAGTTTAAGTTTCTTTTGATAGAGCAGTTTTGAAACACTCTGTTTGTAAAGTCTGCAAATAGATATATGGTGTGCTTTGAGTCATTCTTTGGAAACGGGAGTATCTTCCCATAAAAACTAGACAGAACTATTTTCGGAAACTTCTTTGCAATGTCTGCTCTCAGCTCACAGAGTTCAAACTTCCTTTTGAAAGAGCAGTTTTGAAACACTCTTTTTTAAGAAGTTGCAAGTGGATATTTAGAGCGCTTTGGGGCCTATGTTAGAAAAGGAAATATATTCACAGAAAACTGCACAGAATAATTCTCAGAAACTTCTTTGGGATGTTTGCATTCAACTCACAGAGTTGAACATTCCTTTTGATAGTTTTGCAACACTCTTCCTGTAGAATCTACAAGTGGATATTTGACATCTTTGAGTCTTTCGTTGGAAGAGGGAATTTCTTCATATAAAAACAAGACAGCAGAATTCTCAGAAATTTCTTTGTGATGTTTGCATTTAACTCACAGATTTGAACGTTCCTTTCGATAGAGGAGTTATGAAACACTCTTTTTTTAGAATTTCAAAGTGGATATTTAGAGCGCTTTGAGGCCTATGGTAGAAAAGGAAATATCTTCATATAAAAACTGGACAGAAGCTTTCTCAGAAACCACTTTGCGATGTGCGCATTCAATTCACAAAGTTTAATCTTTCTTGTGATAGAGCATTTTGAAATACTCTTTTTGTAGAATTGGCAAAGGTATATTTAGAGCCCTTTGAGGCCTATGGTAGAAAATGAAATATCTTCACATAAGAACTAGACGGAAGCATTATCAGAAACTACTTTGTGATGTTTACATTCAACTCAGAGAGTTGAACATTGCTCTTGATAGAGCAGTTTTGAAAAACTCTTTCTGTAGAATCAGCAAGTTGATATTTGGAACTGTTCGTGTCCTGCGTTGGAAACGGGAATTTCTTCACATAAAAACTAGACAGAAGAAATCTCACAAACATTTTGCGAGGTGTGCATTCAACTCACAGCGTTGGACCTTCCTTTTGATAGAGCAGTTTTGAAACACTCTGTAAAGTCTGCAAGTGGATAGTTGGAGCCCTTTGAGGCCTTCTTTGGAAACGGGCATATCTTCACATAAAAAGTAGAACTCTTTTTGTAGAATTCACAAGAAGATATTTAGAGCGCTTTGAGGCCTACGGTAGAAAAGGAAATATCTTCATATAAAAACTAGACGGAATCATTCTCAGAAACTACTTTCTGATGTGTGCGTTCAACTTACAGAGTTTGATCTTACTTTTGAAAGAGCAGTTTTGAAACAATCTGTTTGTAAATTCTGCAAGTGGATATTTGGAGCGCTTTGAGGCCTTCTTTGGAAACGGGAGTATCTTCCGAAAGAAATTAGACAGAAGTATTCTCAGAAATTTCCTTGTGATGTCTGCACTCAACTCACAGAGTTGAAAATTCCTTTTGATAGAGCAGTTTCGAAACACTCTTTTTGTAGAATTTGCAAGTGGATATTTACAGCGCTTTGGGGACTATGTGAGAAAAGGAAATATCTGCATGGAAAAACTACACAGAATCATTCTCAGAAACTACTTTGTGATGTGTGCATTTACCTGACAGAGTATAACCTTTCTTTTGATAGAGCAGTTTTGAAACACTCTTTTTGTAGAATTTGCAAGTGGATATTTAGAGTGCTTTGAGGCCTATGGTAGAAAAGGAAATATCTTCACATAAAAACTGGACAGAAGCATTCTCAGAAACTACTTTTTGATGTTTGCATTCAACTCACAGAGTTGAACATTCCTCTTCATAGAGCAGTTTTGAAACACTCTTTTTGTAGAATCAGTAAGTGGATATTTGGACCTCTTTGAGGCCTTCATTGGAAAGAGGAATTCTTCATATAAAACTAGACAGAAGAATTCTCAGAAACTTCTTTGTGATATGTGCATTCAACTCAGAGAGTTGAACCTTCTTTTCGACAGAGTAGTTTTGAAACACTCTTTTTGTAGAATTTCCAAGCGAATATTTAGAGCCCTTTGAAGCCCATGGTGGAAAAGGAAGTTTCTTCTTATAAAACCAGACAGAATCATTCTCAGAAACTACATTGTGATGTGTGCGTTCAAATCACAGCGTTTAACCTTTCTTTTGATAGAGCAGTTTTGAAACACTCTGTAAAGTCTGCAAGCCGATATTCGGAGAACTTTGAGGCCTTCTTTGGAAATGGGAGTATCTTCACATAGAAAGTAGACAGAAGTATTCTCAGAAACATCTTTGTCATGTCTGCACTCAACTCACAGAGTTTAACCTTTGTTTTGATAGAGCAGTTTTGAAACTCTCTTTTTGTAGAATTTGCAAGTGTGTATTCAGTAGGCTTTGAGGCCTTCCTTTTGGTAGAACAGTTTGAAACACTCTTTTTGTTGAATGCGCAATGGACATTTAGAGCGCTTTGGGGCCTGAGTTAGAAGAGGAGATATTTTCATATAGAAACTAGAGGGAAGCATTCTGAGAAACTACTTTGTGATGTTTGCATTCAACTCACAGAGTTCAACATTTCTTTTGATACAGCAGTATTGAAACACACTTTTTGTAAAATCTGTAGGTGGATATTTGGACCTCTTCGAGGCCTTCATAGTAAACGAGAATTTCTTCAAATTAAAACCAGACAGAAGAATTCTCCGAAACTTTCTGTGATGTGTGCATTCAAGTCACAGAGTTGAACCTTCCTTTTGATAGAGAAGTTCTGAAACACTCTTTTTGTAGAATCTGCAAGTGGATATTTAGAGCGCTTTGAAGCCTACGGTAGAAAAAGAAATATCTTCATATAAAAGCTAGACAGAATCTTTCTCAGAACCTACTTTGTGATGTGTGCATTCAACTCACCGAGTTTATCCTTTCTTTTGATAGAGCAGTTTTGAAACACTCTTTTTGTAGAAATTGCAAGTGTATATTTAGAACGCTTTGAGACCTAAGGTAGAAAAGCAAATATCTTCACATAAAAACTAGACAGAAGCACTCTCAGAAACTACTTTTTGATGTTTGCATTCAACAGAGAGTTGAACATTCCCGTTGATAGAACAGTTTTGAAACACTCTTTTTATACAATCTGCAAGTGGCTATTTGGACCTCTTTGAGGCCTTCGTTGGAAAAGGGATTTCTTCATATAAAACTAGACAGAAGAATTCTCAGAAACTTCTTTGTGATATGTGCATTCAACTCACATCATTGAACCTTCCTTTCACTAGAGCAGTTTTGTAACACTCTTTTTGTAGGATTTCCAAGTGAATATTTAGAGTGCTTGGAGGCCTATGGTAGAAAAGGAGATATCTTCATACAAAAACTAGACAGAATAATTCTCAGAAACTAATTTCTGAAGTGTGTGTTCAACTCACATAGTTTAACCTTTCCTTTGATAGAGGTGTTTAGAAACACTCTTTTTGTAGTATTTGCAAGTGTATATTCAGAGCGCTTTGAGGCCTATGTTAGAAACGGAAATATCGTCACATAAAAACTGGACAGAAGCATTCTCAGAAACTACTTTTTGATGTTTGCATTCAACTCACAAAGTTGAACCTTCCTTTTGCTTGGACATTTAAGAAACACTATCTTTGTAGAATTTCCCAGTGAATAGTTAGAAAGCTTTCCAGCCTATGGTAGAAAAGGAAATATCTTCATAGAAAAACTAGACAGAATCATTCTCAGAAAATATTTTGTGATGTGTGCATTCAACTCAAAGAGTTTAATTAACATTTCTTTTGAAAGAGCAGTTTTGAAACACCTTTTTTGTAGAATTTGCAAGGGTGTATTTAGAGGGCTTTGGGGCCTATGGTAGAAAAGGAAATATCTTCACATAAAAAATAGAAAGAAGCATTCTCAAAAACTACTCTGTGATATTTGCATTCAACTCACAGAGTTCAACACTTCTTTTGATAGAGCAGTTTTGAAACATTCTTTTTTTAGAATCTGCAAATGGATATTTGGATCTCTTTGATGCCTTCGTTTGAAATGGGAACTTCCTCACGTAAAAACTAGCCAGAAGAATTCTCAGAAACTTTTTGTGACGTGTGCATTCCACTCACAGAGTTGAACCTTCCTTTCGATAGAGCAGTTTTGAAACACTCTTTTTGTAGATTTTTCAAGTGGATATTTAGAGCACTTTGAAGTCTGAGGTAGAAAAGGAAATATCTTCATATAAAAACTAGACAGAATCATTGTCAGAAACGACTTTGTGATGTGTGCGTTCCACTCACAGAGTTTAACCTTTCTTTTGATAGTCCAGTTTTGAAACATTCTGTTTGTAAAGTCTGCAAGTGGATAATTGGATCGCCTTGAGGAATTCTTTGGAAACGGGAATATCTTCACATAAAATGTAGACAGAAGTATTCTCAGAAACTTATTTGTGATGTCTGCACTCAACTCACCGAGTTGAACCTTCCTTTTGGTAGAGTAGTTTTGAAACACTCTTTTTGCAGAATTTGCAAGTGGATATTTAGAGCGATTTGGGGCCTATGGTAGAAAAGGAAATATCTTCATAGAAAAACTACACAGAAGCATTCTCAGAAACCACTTTGTGATGTTTGCATTCAACTCACAGAGGTGAACATTCCTCTTGATAGAGCACTTATGAAATACTCTTTTTCTGGAATCTGCATGTGGATATTTGGACCTCTTTGAGGCCTTCATTGGAAAAGGGAGTTTCTTCACAAATAAACTAGACAGAAGTATTCTCAGAAATTTTTGTGATGTGCGCATTTAACTCACAGAGGTGAACGCTGCTTTTGATAGAGCAGTTTGGAAACACTCTTTTTGAAGAATTTCCAACTGGATATTTAGAGCGCTTTGAGGCCTATGGAAGAAAAGGAAATATCTTCATATAAAATATAGACAGAATCATACTCAGAAACTACTTTGTGATGTTTGCGTTCAACTCACAGAGTTTAACCTTTCTTTTGATAGAGCAGTTTGAAAAACTCTTTTTGTAGAATCTGAATGTGGATATTTGGACCTCTTTGAGGCCTTCCTTGGAAATGGAATTTCTTCACATAAAACTAGACAGAAGAATTCTCAGGAACTTCTTTGTGATGTGTGCAATCAAGTAACAGAGTTGAAACTTCCTTTTGATATAGCAGTTTTGAATCATTCTTTTTGTAAAATTTCCAAGTGTATATTTAGAGCCTTTGAAGGTCTATGTAGAAAAGGAAATATCTTCATATAAAAACTAGATGGAATCATTCTCAGAAACTACTTTGTGATGTGTGCGTTCAACTCACAGAGCTTATCGTTACCTTTGATTGAGCAGTTTTGAAACACTCTTTTTCTAGGATTTGCAAGTGTATATTTAGAGTGTTTTGAGGCCTATGGTAGAAAAGGAAATATCTTCACATAAAAACTAGACAGAAGCATTCTCAGAAACTACTTTGTGATGTTTGCATTCAACCCACAGAGTTGAACATTCCTCTTGATAGAGCAGTTTTGAAACACTCTTTTTGTAGGATCTGCAAGTGGATATTTGGATCTCTTTGACACCTTCATTGGAAAAGGGATTTCTTCATTTAAAACTGTACAGAAGAATTCTTAGACTGCTTTGTGATATGTGCATTCAACTCAGAGAGTGGGCGTTACTTTTGATAGAGCAGTTTTGAAACACTCTATTTGTTGAATTTCCAAGTGGATATATAGAGCGTTTTGAGGGCTATGGCAGAAAAATAAATATCTTCATTTAAAAATTAGACAGATGCATTCTCAAATACTACTTTGTGATGTGTGCGTTCAACTCACAGAGTTTAACGTTTCTTTTGATAGAACAGTTTTGAAACACTCTTTTTGTGGAATTTCCAAGTGTATATTTAGAGTGCTTTGAGGCCTATGATAGAAAAGGAAATATCTTCACATAAAAACTAGACAGAAGCATTCTCAGAAACTACTTTGTGATGTTTGCATTCAACTCACAGAGTTGAACATTTCTCTTGATAGAGCAGTTTTGAAACAGTCTTTTTGTAGGATCTGCAAGTGGATATTTGGATCTCTTTGAGGCCTTCCTTGGAAACGGTATTTCTTCATATAAAACTAGACAGAAGAATTATCAGACACTTATTTGTGATGTGTGCATTCAACTCACAGAGTTGAACCTTCCTTTCTATAGAGCAGTTTTGAAACACTCTTTTTGTACTATTTCCAAGTGTGTATTTAGAGCATTTGAGGCCTATGGTAGAAAAGGAAATATCTTCATAGAAAAACTAGACAGAAGCATTCTCAGAAACTATTTTGTGATGTTTGCATTCAACTCACAGAGTTGAACATTCCTCTTAATAGAGCAGTTTTGAAATACTCTTTTTGTGGAATCTGCATGTGGATATTGGGGCCACTTTGAGGCCTTCGTTGGAAATGGGAGTTTCTTCAGATATAAACTAGACAGAAGTATTCTCAGAAATTTTTGTGATGTGCACATTTAACTCACAGGGGTGAACGTTGCTTTTGATAGAGCAGTTTGGAAACACTCTTTTTGAAGAATTTCCTACTGGATATTTAGTGCGCTTTGAGGCCTATGGAAGAAAAGGAAAAATCTTCATATAAAAACTAGACAGAATCATTCTCAGAAACTACTTTGTGATGTTTGCGTTCAACTCACAGAGTTTAACCTTTCCTTTGATAGAGCAGTTTGAAAAACTCTTTTTGTAGAATATGCAAGTGGACATTTGGACCTCTTTGAGGCCTACTTTGGAAATGGGATTTCTTCATATAAAACTACACAGAAGAATTCTCAGAAACTTCATTGTGATGTGTGCATTCAACTCACAGAGTTAAACCTTCCTTTCAATAGAGCAGTTTCAAAACACTCTTTCTGTAGAATTTCCAAGTGGATATTTAGAGCGCTTGAAGGCCTATGGTAGAAAAGGAAATATCTGCATATAAAAACTAGACAGAATCATTCTCAGAAACTACTTTGTGATGTGTGCGTTCAACTCACAGAGTTTAACCTTTCTTTTGATAGAGCAGTTTTGAAACACTCTTTTTGTAGAATTGAAAGTGTGTATTTACTTGACTTTGAGGCCTTTGATAGAAAACGAAATATCTTCACATAAAAAGTAGATAGAAGTATTCTCAGAAACTTCTTTGTCATGTCTGCACTCAACGCACAGAATTGAACTTTCCTTTTGATAGAGTAGATTTGAAATACTCTCTTTGTAGAATTTGCAAGTGGGTATTAAGAGCGCTTTGAGGCCTATGGTAGAAAAGGTAATATCTTCATATAAAAACTAGACAGAATTATTTTGAGAAACTACTTTGTGATGTGTGCGTTCAACCCACAGAGTTGAACCTTTCTTTTGATAGAGCAGTTTTGAAACACTCTGTTTGTGAAGTCTGCAAGTGGATATTTGGAGTGCTTTGAGGTCTTCTTTGGAAACGGGATTATCTTCACATAAAAAGTAGACAGAAGTATTCTCACAAACACTTTTTGATGTCTGCACTCAACTCACAGAGTTGAAACTACCTTTTGATAAAGCAGTTTTGAAACATTCTTTTTGTAGAATTTGCAAGTGGATATTTAGAGCGCTTTGGGGCATGTGGTAGAAAAGGAAATAACTTCATAGCAAAACTACACAGAAGGATTCTGATAAACTACTTTGTGATGTTTGCATTCAACTCACAGAGTTTAACATTCCTTTTGATAGAGCAGTTTTGTAACACTCTTTTTGTAGAATCTGCAAGTGTAAATTTGGACCTCTTTGAGTCCTTCGTTGGAAACCGGAATTTTTTCATGTAAAAACTAGACAGAAGAATTCTCAGAAACTTCTTTGTGATATGTGCATTCAAGTCAGAGAGTGGAAAGTTCCTTTCAATAGAGCAGTTTTGAAACACTCTATTTGTTGAATTTCCAAGTGGATATTTAGAGCGTTCTGAGGTCTATGGCAGAAAAGGAAATATCTTCATATAAAAACTAGACAGAATCATTCTCAGATAGTACTTTGTGATGTGTGCATTCAACTCACAGAGTTTAACCTTTCTTTTGATAGAACAGTTTGGAAACACTCTTTTTGTAGTATTTGCAAGTGTATATTTAGAGCACTTTGAGGCCTATGATTGAAAAGGAAATATCTTCACATAAAAAGTAGACAGAAGCATTCTCAGAAACTACCTTGTGATGTTTGCATTCAACTCACAGAGTTGAACATTCCTCTTGATACAGCAGTTTTGAAAATCCCTTTTTGTAGAATCTGCAAGTGGATATTTGGACCTCTGTGAAGACTTCTTTGGAAATGGGTTTTCTTCATATAAAGCTGGACAAAAGAATTCTCAGAAACTTCTTTGTGATGTGTGCATTCAACTCACAGAGTTTAACATTTCTTTTGATAGAGCAGTTTTTAAACATTCTTTTTCTAGAATTTGCAAGTGTATATTTAGAGCGCTTTGAGGCCTAAGGTAGAAAAGGAAACATCTTCACATAAAAACTAGACAGAAGCATTCTCAGAAACTAGTTTTTGATGTTTGCATTCAACTCACAGAGTTGAACATTTCTCTTGATAGAGCAGTTTTGAAACACTCCTTTTGTAGAATCTGCAAGTGGATATATGGACCTCTTGTGGCCTTCGTTTTAAACGGGATTTCTTCATATAAAACTGGACAGAAGAATTCTCAGAAACCTCTTTGTGATGTGTGCATTCAAATCACAGATTTGAACCTTACTTTTGATAAAGCAGTTTTCAGGCACTGTTTTTGCAGAATTTCCAAGTGGATATTTAGAGCGCTTTGAGGCCTATGGTAGAAAAGGAAAATTCTTCACATAAAAACTAGACAGAGGAATTCTCAGAAACTACTTTGTGATGTTTGCATTCAACTCACAGAGTTGAACATTCCTCTTTATGGAGCAGTTTTGAAACACTCCTTTTGTAGAATCTGCAAGTGGATATATGGACCTCTTGTGGCCTTCGTTTTAAACGGGAATTCTCCATATAAAACTAGACAGAAGAATTCTCAGAAACTTCTTTGTGATGTGTGCATTCAAATCACATATTTGAACCTTACTTTCGATAGAGCAGTTTTCAGGCACTGTTTTTGCAGAATTCCCAACTGGATATTTAGAGTGCTTTGAGGCCTATGGTAGAAAAGGAAATATCTTCAAAGAAAAATGAGACAGAATCATTCTAAGAAACTACTTTGTGACCTTTGCATTCAACTGGCAGAGTTTAACCTTTCTTTTGATAGAGCAGTTTTGCAACACTGTTTTTGTCGAATTTGCAAGTGTGTATTCCGAGGGCTTGGAGGCCTATGCTAGAAAACGATATTTCCCCACATAAAAACTAGACAGAAGCATTCTGAGAAACTACTCTGCGATGTTTGTATTCAACTCACAGAGTTCAACGTTGCTTTTCATAGAGCAGTTTTGAAACACTCTTTTTGTAGAATCTGCAAGTGGATATTTGGACCTCTTTCAAGGCTTCCTTGGAAACAGGAATTTCTTCACATAAAAACTACACAGAAGAATTCTCAGAAACTTCTTTGTGATGTGTGCATTCAACTCAGAAAGTTGAACCTTCCTTTCGATAGAGCAGTTTTGACACACTCTTTTTGTAGAATTTCCAAGTCGATATTTAGAGCGCTTTGAGGCCTATGGTAGAAAAGGAGATATCTTCATATAAAAGTAGACCGAATTATTCTCAGAAACAATTTTGTGATGTGTGTGTTCAACTCACAGAGTTTAACCTTTCTTTTGATAGAACAGTTTTGAAACACTCTTTTTGTAGAATTTTCAAGTGTATATTTAGAGCATTTTGCGGTCTATGGTAGAAAAGGAAATATCTTCACATAAAAACTAGACAGAAGCATTCTCAGAAACTACTTCGTGATGTTTGCATTCAACTCACCGAGTTGAACATTCCTCTTGATACAGCAGTTTTGAAACACTCTTTTTGTAGAATCTGCAAATGGACATTAGTACCTCTTTGAGGCCTTTGTTGGAAAAGGGATTGCTTCATTTAAAACTAGAAAGAAGAATTCTGAGAAACTTCTTTTTGATGTGTGCTTTCAACTCACAGGGTTGAAATATCCTTTTGATAGAACACTTTCGATACCTTCTTTTTGTAGTATTTCCAAGTGAATATTTATAGCGCTTTTAGACTTATGGTAGAAAAGGGAATATCTTCAAATAAAAACTAGACAGAATCATTCTCAGAAAATAACTTGTGATGTGTCCGTTCAACTCACCGAGTTTAACCTTTCTTTTCATAGAGCAGTTTTGAAACACTCTTTTTGTAGAATTTGCAAGCGTATATTTAGAGTGCTTTGAAGCGTATGTTAGAAAACGAAATATCTTCATATAAAAATTAGGCAGAATCATTCTCAGAAACTACTATGCGATGTGGGCGTTCAACTCACAGAGCTTAACCTTGCTTTTGATAGAGCAGTTTTGAAACACTCTGTTTGTAAATGCTGCAACTGGATATTTGGAGCGCTTTGAGTCCTTCTTTGGAAACGGGAGTATCTTCACATAAAAAGTAGACAGAAGTATTCTCAGAAACGTCTTTGTGATGTCTGCACTCAACTCACAGACTTGAACCTTCTTTTTGATAGAGCCGTTTTGAAACACTCTTTTTGTGGAATTTGCAAGTGGATATTTAGAGCGCTTAGGTGACTATGGTAGAAAAGGTAATATCTTCATAGAAAAACTAGACAGAATCATTCTCAGAAACTGCATTGTGATGTGTGTGTTCAACTCACAGAGTTTAACATTTCTTTTGTTAGAGCGGTTTTGAAACACTCTTTTTGTAGAATTTGCAAGTGTGTATTTGGAGTGCTTTGAGGCCTTCATTGGAAACGGGAATATCTTCACATAAAAAGTAGACAGAAGTATTCTCAGAAACTACTTTGTGATGTTTACATTCAACTCACAGAATTGAACATTACTCTTGACACAGAAGTTTTGAAACACTCTTTTGTAGAATCTGCAAATGGGTGTTTGCACCGCTTTGAGGCCTTTGTTGGAAAAGGGATTTCTTCATTTAAAACTAGACAGAAGAGTTCTCAGAAACTTCTTTTTGAAGTGTGTATTCAACTCACAGAATTGAACCTTCTTTCGATAGAGCCGTTTCGAAACACCCTTTTTGTAGAATATCAAAGTGAATATTTAGTGCTCTTGGAAGCCTATGGTAGAAACGGAAATATCTTCTTGAAAAAACTAGACAGGATCATTCTCATAAACTACTTCACTATGTGTGCGTTCAACTCACAGAGTTTAACCTTTCTTTTGAGAGAGCAGTTTTGAAACACACTTTTAGCAGAATTTGCAAGTGTATATTTAGTGGACTTTGAGGACTATGGTAGAAAAGGAAATAACTTCACATAAAACCTAGACAGAAGAATTCTCAGAAACTACTTTGTGATGTTTGCTTTCAACTTACAGAGTTCAACATTATTTTTGAAAGAACAGTTTTGAAACACTCTTTTTGTAGTATCTGCAAGTGTATATTTGGAATTCTTTGAGGTCTTTTTCGGAAACAGGAAATTATTCACATAAAAACTAGACAGAAGAATTCTCAGAAACTTTTTGTGGTGTGTGAATTCAACTCAGAGTTGAAACTTCCTTTTCATAGAGCAGTTTTGAAACACTATTTTTGTAGAATTTCCAAATGGATATTTCGAGCGCTTTGAAGCCTATGGTAGAAAAGGAAATATCTTCGTATAAAAACTAGACAGAATCATTCTCAGAAAATACTTTGTGATATGTGCGTTCAACTCACAGACTTTAACGTTTCT
Source organism: Pan paniscus (assembly GCF_029289425.2). Taxonomy (NCBI): domain Eukaryota; kingdom Metazoa; phylum Chordata; class Mammalia; order Primates; family Hominidae; genus Pan; species Pan paniscus. The sequence goes on from NC_073254.2 coordinate 76,263,575, forward strand.
TTTGACAGAGCAGTTTTGAAACACTGTTTGTAAATTCTGCAAGTAGATATTTGGAGCGTTTGAGGCCTTCTTTTGAAATGGGAGTATCTTTACATAAAAAGTAGACAGAAGTATTCCCAGAAACTTCTTTGTGATGTCTGCACTCACCTCACAGAGTTGAATATTCCTTTTGATACAGCAGTTTTGAAACACTCTTTTTGCAGAATTTGCAAGTGTATATTTAGAGGGCTTTGAGGCGTATGGTAGAAAAGGAAGTATCTTCACATAAAAACTAGACAGATGCATTCTCAGAAACTACTTTGTGAAGTCTGCATTCAACTCAGAGAGTTCAAGATTCCTTTTGATAGAGCTGTTTTGAAAAGCTCTTTCTGTAGAATTTGTGAGTGTGTGTTTAGAGGACTTTGAGGCCTATGGTAGAAAACGAAATATCTTCACATAAAAACTAGACAGAAGCTTTCTCAGAAAACTACTTTGTGATGTTTGCATTCAACTTACAGAGTTCAACATTCCTCTTGATATAACAGTTTTGAAACACCCTTTTTGTAGAATCTTCAAGTGGATATTTGGACTTCTTTGAGGCCTTCGTTAGAAACGGGATTTCTTCATATAAAACTAGACAGAAGAATTCTCAGAAACCTCTTTGTGATGTGTGCATTCAACTCACACAGTTGAACCTTCCTTTTGATTGATAGAGCAGTTTTCAAACACTCTTATTGTAGAATTTCCAAGTGGATATTTAGAGCGCTTTGAAGCCTATGGTAGAAAAGGAAATATCTTCATATAAAAACTAGACAGAATAATTCTCAGAAACTACTTTGTGATGTGTGCATTCAACTCGCAGAATTTAAACTTTCTTTTGAGAGAGTAGTTCTGAACCACTCTGTTTGTGAAGTCTGCTAGTGGATATTTGGAGCGCTTTGAGGCCTTCTTTGGAAACGGGAGTATCTTCACCTAAAAAGTAGACAGAAGTATTCTCGGGAACTTCTTTGTGATGTCTGCACTCAACTCACAGAGTTGAACCTTCCTTTCGATAGGAGAGTTTCAAAACACTCTTTTTGTAAAATTTCCAAGTGAATATTTAGAGCGCTTGGAGGCCTATGGTGGAAAAGGAAATATCTTCATAGAAAAACTAGACAGAATCATTCTCAGAAACTACTTTGTGATGTCTGCGTTCAACTCACAGAGTTTAACCTTTATTTTAATAGAGCAGTTTTGAAACACTCTGTTTGTAATATCTACATGTGGATATTTGGAGCACTTTAACGCCTATGGTAGAAAAGGAAATATCTTAACATAAAAACTTGACAGAATCATTCTCAGAAACTACTTTGTGATGTTTGCATTCAACTCACAGAGTTAAACATTCCTTTTGATAGAGCAGTTTTGAAACACTCTTTTTAAAAATCTGCAAGTGCATATAAGGACCTCTTTGAGATCTTCGTTGGAAACGGGAATTTCTTCACATAAAAACTAGACAACAGTATTCTCAGAAACTTTTTGTGATGTGTGCATTTAACTCACAGAGTTGAACATTCCTTTTGATAGAGCAGTTTTGAAACACTCTTTTTGTAGAATTTCCAAGTGGATATTTAGAGCGCTTTGAAGCCTATGGTAGAAAAGGAAATATCTTCATATAAAAGCTAGACAGAATCATTCTCAGAAACTACTTTGTGATGTGTTCGTTGAACTCACAGAGTTATAACTTTCTTTTGATAGAGCACTTTTGAAAAACTCTGTTTGTAAAATCTGCAAGTTGATAATTGGAGCGCTTTGAGGCCTTCTTTAGAAACGGGAATATCTTCCCTTTAAAAGTACATAGAAGTATTCTCAGAAACTTCTTTGTGATGTCTGCACTCCACTGAAATAGTTGAACCTTCCTTTTGATAGAGCAGTTTTGAAACACTCTTTTTGTAGAATGTGCAAGTGGATATTTAGAGAACTTAGTGTACTATGGTAGAAAAGTAAATATCTTCATATAAAAACAAGACAGAATCATTGTCAGTAACTATTATGTGATGTGTGTGTTCAACTCACAGAGTTTAACCTTTCTTTTGATAGAGCAGTTTCGAAACACTCTTTTTGTAGAATTTGCAATTGTATATTTAGAGCGTTTTGAGGCCTGTGGTAGAAAAGTATATATCTTCACATAAAAACTAGACAGAAGCATTCTCAGAAACTACTTTGTGATTTTTGCATTCAACTCACAGAGTTCAACATTTCTTATGATAGAGCAGTTTTGAAACACTCTTTTTGTAAAGTCTGCAAGTGGATATTTGGACCTCTTAGAGCCCTTCATTGAAAACGGGAATTTCCTTACAAAAAAAATTGACAGAAGAATTCTCAGAAACATTTTGTGATGTGTGCATTCAACTCACAGAGTTAAATCTTCCTTTTGATAGAGCAGTTTTGAAACACTCTTTTATACAGTTTCCAAGTGGATATTTAGAGCGCTTTGAACCCTATGGTAGAAAAGGAAATACCTTCACAGAAAAATTAGACCGAAGCATTCTCAGAAATTACTTTGTGATGTCTGGACTCAACTCACAGAGTTTGACCTTTCTTTTGATAGAGGGGTTTTGAAACATTCTGTTTGTAAAGGCTGCAAGTGGATATTTGGAGTGCTTAGAGGGCCTCTTTGGAAACGGGAGTATCTTCACGTAAAAAGCAGACAGAAGTTTTCTCAGAAACTTCTTTGTGATGTGTGCACTCAACTCACAGAGTTGAAACTGCCTTTTGATAGAGCAGTTTTGAAACACTCTTTTTGTAGTATTTGCAAGTGGATATTTAGAGCGCTTTGAGGCCTATGGTAGAAAAGGAAATAATATAAAAACTAGACAGAATCATTCTCAGAAACTACTATGGGATGTGTGATTTCAACTCACAGAGTTTAACCTTTCTTTTGATAGAGCAGTTTTGAAACACTCTTTTTGTAGGATTTGCACGTGTATATTAAGATTGCTTTGAGGCCTATTGTAGAAAAGGACATATCTTCACATTAAAAACTAGACGGAAGCATTCTCAGAAACTACTTTGTGATGTTTGCATTCAACTCACAGAGTTGAACATTCCTCTTGATATAGCAGTTTTGAAACACTCTTTTTGTAGAATCTGCAAGTAGATATTTGGACTTCTTTGAGGCCTTCGTTGGAAACGGGATTTCTTCATATAAAACTAGACCGAAGATTTCTCAGAAACTTCTTTGTGATGTGTTCATTCAACTCACAGAGTTGAACCTTCCTTTTGATATAGCAGTTTTGAATCACTCTTTTTGTAGAATCTGCAAGTGGATATTTGGAGCTCTTTGAGGCGTTCTTTGGAAACGGGAGTATCTTCATGTAAAAAGTAGACAGAAGTATTCTGAGAAACATCTTTGTGATGTCTGCACTCAACTCACAGAGTTGAAGCTTCCTATTGATAGAGCAGTTTTGAAACACTGTTTTTGTAGAATTTGCAAGTGGATATTTAGAGCGCTATGGGGCCTACAGTAGAAAAGGAAATATCTTCATAGAAGAACTGCACAGAAGCATTCTCAGAAACTACTTTGTGATGCGTGCATTTAACTCACAGAGTTTAACCTTTATTTTGATACAGCAGTTTTGAAATACTCTTTTTGTAGAATTTGCAGGTGTATATTTAGAGTGCTTTGAGGCCTATGGTAGCAAAGGAAATATCTTCATATAAAAGCTAGAAAGAAACTTTCTCAGAAATTACTTTGTGACGTTTGCTTTCAACTCACAGCATTTAACATTCCTCTTGATGGGGCAGTTTTGAAACACTCTTATTGTAGAATATGCAAGTGGATATTTGGACCTCATTGAGGCCTTCGTTGGAAACGAGATTTCTTCATATAAAACTAGAAAGAAGAATTCTCAGAAACTTCTTTGTGATGTGTGCATTCAACCCGCAGCGTTGAACCTTCCTTTTGATAGAGTAGTTTCAAAACACTCTTTTTGTATGATTTCCACTTGAATATTTAGAGTGCTTGGAGGCCTATGGTAGAAAAGGAAATATCTTCATATAAAAACTAGACAGAATAATTTTCAGAAACCACTTTGTGATGTCTACGTTCATCTGACAGATTTATCCTTTCTTTTGATAGAGAGTTTTGAAACACTCTGTAAAGTCTGCAAGAGTGTATTTGGAGCGCTTTGAGGCCTTCTTTGGAAACGGGAATATCTTCACATAAAAAGTAAGCAGAAGCATGCTCAGAAACTACTTCGTGATGTCTGCACTCTAATCACAGAGTTGATCATTTCTTTTGATAGAGCAGTGTTGAAATGCTCTTTCTGTAGAATTTGCAAGTGTGTATTTAGAGGGCTTTGAGGCCTGTGGTAGAAAAGAAAATATCCTCACATAAAAACTAGACAGAAGCATTCTCAGAAACTACTTTGTGATGTTTGCATTCAACTCGGAGAGTTCAACATTCCTTTTGATGTAGCAGTTTTGAAACACTCTTAAAAGAATCTGCAAGAGGATATTTGGGCCTCTTTGAGGCCATCTTTGGAAACGGGAATTTCTTCACATAAAAACTAGACAGAAGAATTCTCAGAAACTTTTTGTGATGTGTGCATTCAACTCACAGAGTTGAACCTTCCTTTTGATAGTGCAGTTTTGAAACACTCTTTTTGTAGAATTTACAAGTGGACATTTAGAGCACTTTGAAACCTATGGTAGAAAAGGTTTTATCTTCATATAAAAACTAGACAGAATCATTCTCAGAAACTACTTTGTGATGTGTGCGTTCAACTCACAGAGTGTAACCTTTCTTTTGGTAGAGCAGTTTTGAAACGCTCTTTTTGAAGAATTTGCAAGTGTGTATTTAGAGCGCTTTGAGGCCTATGGTAGAAAAGGATATATCTTCAAATAAAAACTAGACAGAAGCATTCTCAGAAACTACTTTGTGATGTTTGCATTCAACTCAGAGAGTTCAGCATTCCTTTTGATAGAGCAGTTTTGAAACACTCTTTTTGTAGAATTTGCAAGAGTATATTTGAACCTATTTGAGGCCTTCGTTGGAGATGGGACTTTCTTCACATAAAAACTAGACAGAAGAATTGTAAGAAACTTTTTGTGATGTGTGCATTCAACTCACAGAGTTCAACCTTCCTTTTGATAGTGAAGTTTTGAAACACTCTTTTTGTGGAATTTACAAGTGGATATTTACAGCGTTTTGAGGCCTATTTCAGAAAAGGAAATATCTTCATATAAAAACTAGACAGAATCATTCTCAGAAACTACTTTGTGATGTGTGCGTTCATCTCACAGAGTTTAACCTTTCTTTTGATAGAGCAGTTTTGAAACACTCTGTTTGTAAATCTGCAAGAGGATATTTGGAGCACTTTAAGGCCTTCTTTGGAAACGGGAGTATCTTCACATATAAAGTAGACAGAAGTATTCTCAGAAACTTCTATGTGATGTCTGCACTCAACTCACAGAGTTGAACCTTCCTTTTGATAAAGCAGTTTGAAACACTCTTTTTGTAGAATTTGCAAGTGTATATTTAGAGCGCTTTGAGGCCTATGGTAGAAAAGGAAATATGCTCACAAAAGAACTAGACAGAAGCATTGTCAGAAACTACTTTGTGATGTTTGCATTCAACTCACAGAGTTGAACATTCGTCTTGATAGAGCAGTTTTGAAACACTCTTTTTGTAGAATCTGCATGTGGATATTTTTACCTCTTTTAGTCCTTCATTGGAAATGGGAATTTCTTCATATAAAAACAAGACAGAAGAATTCTCAGAAACTTCTTTGTGATGTGTGCATTCAACTCCCAGAGTGGAACCTTCATTTCGATAGAGCTGTTTTGAAACACTGTTTTTGTAGAATTTCCAAATGGATATTTAGAGAGCTTTGAGGCCTGTAGTAGAAAAGGAAATATCTTCATATAAAAACTAGACAGAATCATTCTCAGAAACTACTTTTGCTTGTGTGCGTTCAACTCACTGAGTTGAACCTTTCTTTTTATAGAGCAGATTTGAAACACTCTTTTTGTAGAATTTCCAGTTGGATATTTGGAGCGTTTTGAGGCCAATCAGAAGAAAGTAATTAGCTTCCTATAAAAAGTAGACAGAAGCATTCTCAGAAACTTCTTTTTGATTGGTGCCTTCAGCTCACAGAGTTGAACTTTCCTTTTGATAGAGCAGTTTTGAAACACTCTTTTCGTAGAATCTTCAAGTGGATATTTGGACCGCTTTGAGGCCTTCATTGGAATCTGGAATATCTTCCAATAAAAACTAGACAGAAGTATTTTCAGAAACCTCTTTGTGATGTGTGCCTTCAACTCACAGAGTTGAATCTTCCTTGTGATAGAGCAGTTTGGAAACACTCTTTTGGTAGAATCTGCCAGTGTATATTTGGAGCGCTTTGAGTTGTATCGTAGAAAGGAAATATCTTCACATAAAAACTAGACAGAGGCATTCTCAGAAAATTCTTTCTGATGTGTGCATTCAACTCACGGAGTTGAACATTCCTTTTGATAGAGCAGTTTTGAATCGCTCTTTTTGTAGAATCTACAAGGGGATATTTGGACCGCTTTGAGGCTTTCATTGGAAACGGGAATATCTTCACATGAAAACCAAAAATAAACATTCTCAGAAACTCCTTTGTGATGTGTGCATTCAACTCTCAGAGTTGAACATTGCTCTTCATAGAGCAGTTTTGAAACACTCTTTTTATAGAATCTGCAAATGGATAGTTGGAGCGCTTTGATGCCAATGGTAAAAAAGGAATTATCTTCATTTTAAAAGCAGACAGACGCATTCTCAGATACTTCTTTGTGATGTGTGCATTCAACTCACAGAGTTGACCCTTCTTTTTGATAGAGCAGTTATGATACACTCTTTTTGTGGAATCTGCAAGTGGATATTTAGTTCCCTTTGAGGCCTATGTGGGAAAAGGAAATATCTTCACATAAAAATTAGAAAACAACATTCTCAGAAACTTCTTTGTGATATGTACATTCAACTCAGAGAGTTGAACCTTCTTTTTGTTGCAACATTTTTGCAACACTTTTTTTGTAGGATCTGCAAGTGGATATTTGGAGCACTTTGAGGCCTATGGTGGAAAAGGAAATATCTTCATATAAAAACTAGACAGAAGCATTCTCAGAAACTTCTTTGTGATGTTTGCATTCAACTCAGAGAGTTGAACATTCGTTTTGATAGAGCAATTCTGAAACACTCTTTTTGTGGGATCTGCAAGTGGATATTTGGACTGCTTTGAGGCCTTCACTGGAAACAGGAATATCTTCACATAAATATCAGACAGAAGCATTCTCAGTAACTTCTTTGTGATGTGTGCATTCAACTCACTGAGTTGAATCTTTCTTTTGATAGAGTAGTTTTGAAACACTGTTTTTGTAGAATCTGCAAGTGGACATTTGTAGCGCTTTGAAGCCTGTGGTAGAAAAGGAAGTATCTTCGTATGAAAACTAGACAAAAGCATTCTCTGAAACTTCTTTGTGTTGTGTGCATTCAACTCACAGAGTTGAACCTTCTTTTTGATAGAGAAGTTTTTAAACACTCTTTTTGTAGAATCTGCAAGTAGATATTTGGACCGCTTTGAGGACTTCCTTTTAAACGGGAAAATCTTCGAATAAAAACTAGACAGAAACATTCTTAGGAACTTCTTTGTGATGTGTGCATTCAGCTCACAAATTTGAAACTTCCTTTTGATAGAACAGTTTTGAAACACTCTTTTTGTAGAATCTGCAGGTGAACATTTGGAGGGTTTTGAGGCCTGTGGTGAAAAAGCAAATATCTTCACGTATAAACTAGACAGATCCATTCTCAGAAACTTCTTTTTGATGTGTGCATTCAGCTTACAGAATTGAACCTTCCTTTTGATAGAGGAGTTTTGAAACACTCTTTTTGTACGATCAGCAAGTGGATATTTGAAGTACTTTGAGACTTTCTGTGGAAACGGAAATATCTTCATATAAAAACTAGACAGAAGCATTCTCAGAAACTACTTTGTAATGTGTGCATTCAACTCTCAGAGTTGAACCTTCCTTTTGATAGAGCAGTTTTGAAACACACTTTTTGTAGTATCTTCAAATGGACATTTGGAGAGCTTTGAGGCCTGTGGTGGAAGAGGAAATATCTTCATATAAAACTAGACAGAAGCATTCTCAGAAACTCCTTTGTGATTTGTGCATTCTACTCACAGAGTTGAACCTTCCATTTGATAGAACAGGTTTGAAACACTCTATTTGTAGAATCTGCAAGTGTATATTTGGACCGCTTTTTTGCTGTGGTGGAAACGGGAGTATATTCACATAAAAACTAGTCAGAAGCATTCTCAGAAACGTCTTTGTTATGTGTGCATTCAACTCAGAGTTGAACCTGCCTTTTGATAGAGCAGTTTTGAAACACTCTTTTTGTAGAATCTGCAAGTGGATATTTGGAGCGCTTTGAGGCCTACAGTGGAAAAGGGAATATCTTCACATAATAATTAGACAGAAGCATTCTCTGAAACTTCTTTCTTATATGTTAATTCAACTCACAGAGTTGAACCTTTCTTTTGATAGAGCAACACTGAAACACTCATTTTGTAGAATCTGCAAGTGGATATTTGGAGCACTTTGAAGCCTATAGTAGAGAAGCAAATATATTCATATAAAAGAAGACATAAGCATTCTCAGAAACAACTTTGTGATGTTTACATTCAACTCACAGAGTTGAACATTCCTTTTGATAGAGCAGTTTTGAAACATTCTTTTTGTAGAATCTGCAAGTGGATATTTGGAACGCTTTGAGGCCTTTGGTGGAAACGGGAATATCGTCACATAAAAACTAGACCTAAACATTCTCAGAAACTATTTTGTGAGTTGTGCATTCAACTCACAGAGTTGAAACTTCCTTTTGATAGGGCAGCTTTGGAACACTCTTTTTGTAGAATCTCCAAGTGGATATTTGGAGTGCTTCGAGGCCTATGGTAGAAAAGGAGACATCTTCATATAAAAACTAGACAGAAGCATTCTCAGAAACTACTTGTGATGTGTGCATTCAACTCACCGAGTTGAACCTTTCTTTTGACAGAGCAGTTTTGAAACACTCTTTTTGAAGAATCTGCAAGTGTATATTTGGAGCGCTTGGAGGCCTTTGGTGGAAATGGGAATATCTTCACATAAAATAGACAGAAGCATTCTAAGAAACTTCTTTGTGATGGGTGCATTCCACTCACAGAGTTGAACCTTCCTTTCTATAGAGCAGTTTTGAGACACTTTTTGTAGAATCTGAAAGTGGATATATCCAGTGCTATGAGGCCCATCGAGGAAAAGGAAATATCTTCACATAAAAATAAGAAAGAAGCAATCTCAGAAATTTCTTTGTGATGTGTACATTCAACTCAGAGAGTTGAAGTTTCCTTTTGATAGAGCAGTTTTGAAGCACATTTTTTGTAGAATCTGCAAGTGGATATTTGCATCGCTTTGAAGCCAATGGTAGAAAAGAAAATATTTTCATATAAAAACTAGACAGAAGTATTCTCAGAAACTAATTTGTTACGTGTGCATTCAACTAACAGATTTGAACCTTTCTTTTGATAGAGCAGTTTTCAAACACTCTTTTTGTAGAATCCTCAAGTGAATATTTTGATTGCTTTGAGGCCAATGGTAGAAAAGTAAATTTCTTCATAAAAAACTAGACAGAAGCATCTCAGAAACCACTTTTTGATGTGTGCATTCAACTCACAGAGTTGAAATTTTCTTTTGATAGAGAAGTTTTGAAACACTTTTTTTGTAGAATCTGCAAGTAGATATTTGGACCACTTTGAGGTCTTCATTGGAAATGGGAATATCTTCATATAAAAAGTAGACAGAAGTATTCTCAGAAACAAATTTGTGATGTGTGCATTCAACTCACAGATTTGATCCTTCCTTTTAATAGGGCAGGTTTGAAACACTCTTTTTGTAGAATCTTCAATTGGACATTTGGAGCGCTTTGAGGCCTGTGGTGGAAAAGGAAATATCTTCACAAAAATCTAGACAGTAACATTTTCAGAAACTCCTTTGTGATGTGTGCATTCAAATCATAGATTTGAACCTTCTTTTTGATAGAGCAGTTTTCAGTCATTTTTTAGAATCTGCAAGTGGATATTTGGAGCTCTTTGAGGCCTTCAGTGGAAACGGGAATATCTTCACATAAAAAGTAGACAGAAGCATTCTCAGAAACTACTTTGTGATGTCTGCATTCAACTCACAGAGTTGAACATTCCTTTTGATAGAGCAGTTTGAAACACTCTTATTGTAGAAGCTACAACTGGATGTTTGTAGCACTTAGAGGACTGCAGTGGAAACGGGAATATCTTCACATTGAAACTAGCCAGAAGCATTCTCAGAAACTTCTTTGTGATGCGTTCATTCATTTGAGAGAGTTGAACCTTCTTTTTGATAGAGCAGTTTTGAAACACTCTTTTTGTAGAATCTGCAAGTGGATATTTGGAGCGTGTTGAGGCCTACGGTTGAAATGGGAATATCTTCACAAAAAAAGTAGAGAGAAGCATTCTAAGAAACCTCTTTGTGATGTGTATATTCAACACACAGAGTTGAACATTTCTTGAATAGAGCAGTTTTGAAACACTCTTTTTGTAGAATCTGCAAGTGGACATTTGGAGCGCTTTGAGGCATGTGGAGGAAAACGAAATGTCTTCACATAAAAACTAGACTGAAGCATTCTCAGAAACTTCTTTGTGATGTGTGCATTCAAGTCAGGGAATTGAACCATCCTTTGATATAGCAGTTTTGAAACACTCTTATTGTAGAATCTGCAATTGGATATTTAGAGTGCTTTGAGGGCTTCGGTGGAAACGGGAATATCTTCACATAAAAACTAGACAGAAGAATTCCCAGTAACTTCTTTGCGATGTGTGCATTCAACTCACAGAGATGAAGCTTCTTTTGAGAGAGCAGTTTTGAAACACTCTTTTTGTAAAATCTTCAAGTGAACATTTGGAGTGCTTTGAGGCCTGTGGTGGAAAAGGAAATATCTTCACATGGAAATTAGACGGAAGCGTTCTCAGAAACGTCTTTACGATGTGTGCATTCAATTTTCAGAGTTGAACCTTCCTTTTGATAGAGCAGTTTTGAAACACTCGTTTTGTGGAATCTACAAGTGGATATTTGGAGCACTTTGTGGCCGACGGTGGAAACGGGAATATCTTCACATAAAAACTAGAGAGAAGCATTCTCAGAAACTTCTTTCTGATGTGTGCATTGACCTCAGAGAGTTGAATCTTCCTTTTGATAGAGCAGTTTTCATACATTCTTTTTGTAGTATCTGCAAGTGGATATTTTGTTCCCTTTGAGGAAAATGAAATATCTCCCCATAAAATCTGGATAGAAGCATTCTCAGGAACTTCTTTGTGCTGTGTGCATTCATCTCACAGAGTTGAACCTTTCTTTTGATTGCACAGTTTTGAGACACTCTTTTTGTAGAATCTGCAAGTGGATATTTCAAGCGCCTTGAGGCCTGTGGTGGAAAAGGAAATATCTTCACATAGAAACTAGACAGAAGCATTCTCAGAAACTATTTTGTGATGTGTGCATTCAACGCACAGAGTTGAACATTTCTTTTGATAGAGCAGTTTTGAAACACTCTTTTTGTAGAATCTGCAAGTGGATATTTGGAGTGCTTTGAGGCCTATTGTAGAAAAGGAAATATCCTCATATAAAAACTAGACAGAAGCATTCTCAGAAACTACTTTGAGATGTGTGCATTCAACTCACAGAGTTGAACCTTTCTTTTGTTAGAGCAGTTTTGAAACACTCTTTTTCTAGAATCTGCAAGTGGATATTAGGAGCGCTTTGAGGCCTATGGTGGAAAAGGAAATATCTTCACATAATAACGAGACTGAAGCAATCTCAAGAACTTCTTTGTGATGTGTGCATTCAACTCACGGAGTTGAATCTTTCTTTTTTTTTTTTTTTTTTTTTTTTTTGAGACGGAGTCTCGCTCTGTCGCCCAGGCTGGAGTGCAGTGGCGCGATCTCGGCTCACTGCAAGCTCCGCCTCCCGGGTTCACGCCATTCTCCTGCCTCAGCCTCCCAAGTAGCTGGGACTACAGGCGCCCACTACCATGCCCGGCTAATTTTTTGTATTTTTAGTAGAGACGGGGTTTCACCGTGTTAGCCAGGATGGTCTCGATCTCCTGACCTCGTGATCCGCCCGCCTCGGCCTCCCAAAGTGCTGGGATTACAGGCGTGAGCCACCGCGCCCGGCCTGAATCTTTCTTTTGATAGAGCAGTTTTCAAACTCTCTGTTTATGATGTCTGCAAGTGGATATTTGGAGCGCTTTAAGGCCTATGTTGGAAAAGGAAATATATTCACATGAAAACTAGACAGAGGCATTCTCAGAAACTTCTTTGTGTTGTGCCCATTCAACTCACAGAGTTGAACATCTCTTTTGCTAGAACAGTTTAGAAACACTCTTTTTGTAGAATCTGCAAGTGGATATTTGATTCCCTTTGTGGCCTATGTTGGAAAATTAAATATCTGCACATAAAAACTAGAAAGAAGCATTCTCAGAAACTCCTTTGTGATGTGTGCATTCAACTCACAGGTTTGAACCTTTCTTTTGATAGAGCAGTTTTGAAACACTCATTTTGAAGTATCTGCAAGTGGATATTTGGAGCGCTTTGAGGTCTCTGGTGTAAAAGGAAATATCTTCACACAAAAACTAAACAGAAGCATTCTCAGAAACTACTTCGTGATGTGTGCATTCACCTCACAGAGTTGAACCTTTCTTTTGGTAGAGCAGTTTTGAAACACTGTTTTTGTAGAATCTGCAAGAGGATATTTGGTACTCTTTGAGGCCTATGTTGGAAAATGAAATATCTTTAGAAAAAAAGTAGACAGAAGTATTCACAGAAACTTCTTTGTGATGTGTGCATTCAACTCACAGAGTTGAACCTTTCTTTTGATAGTGCAGTTTTGGAACAAACTTTCTGTAGGATCTGTAAGTGGATATTTGTTTCCCTTTGAGGTGTATGTTGGAAAACGAAATATCTTCACATAAAAACTAAACAGAAGCATAATCAGAAACTTCTTTGTGATGTGTGCATTCAACTCACAGAGTTAAACTTTTCTTTTGATAAAACAGATTTGAATCACTCTTTCGGTAGAATCTGCAAGTGGATATTTGGAGAGCTTTGTGGTGTAGGGTGGAAAAGGAATTATCTTCACATAAAAACTAGACAGAAGCCTTCTCTGAAACTTCCTTGTGATGTGTGCATTGAACTCACAGAATTGAAACTTTCTTTTGATAGAGCAGTTTTGAAACACTCTTTTAGTAGGATCTGCAAGTCGATATTTTGTTCCCTTTGAGGCCTATGTTGGAAAAGGAAATACGGTCACATAAAAACTCTACATAGGCATTCTCCAAAACTTCTTTGTGATGTGTGCATTCAACTCACAGAGTTGAACATTTCTTTGACAGAGCAGTTTTGAAACACTCTTTTTCTAGAATCTGCAAGTGGATATTAGGAGCACTTTGAGGCCTATGGTGGAAAAGGAAGTAACTTCACATAAAAACTAGATAAACATTCTCAGAAACTTCTTTGTGAGAGGATATTTGGTACCCTTTGAGGCCTATTTTGGAAAATGAAATATCTTCACATAAAACCTAGACGGAAGCATTCTCAGAAACTTCTTAGTGTTGTGTGCATTCAGCTCACAGAGTTGAACTTTTCTTTTGAGAGAGCAGTTTTGAAACACTATTTTTGTAGAATCTAGAAGTGGATATTTGGTTCCCTTTGAGGCCTATTTTGGAAAACGAAATATCTTCACATGAAAACTAGATAGAAACATTCTCAGAAACTTCTTTCTGTTGTGTGCACTCAATTCACAGACTTGAACATCTCTTTTAACAGAGCAGTTTTGAAACCCTCTTTTTCTAGAATCTGCAAGTGGATATTTGGAGCGCTTTGGGGCCTGTGGGGGAAAAGGAAATATCTTCACATAAAACCAAGACAGAAGCATTCTCCAAAACTTGTTTGTGATGTGTGCATTCAACTCACAGAGTTGAACCTTTCTTTTAGTAGAGCAGTTTTGAAATATTCTTTTTGAAGAATCCTCAAGTGGATATTTGGTTCCGTTTAAGGCCTATGTTGGAAAACGCAATATCTTCTCATAAAAACTAGACAGAAGCATTCTCAGAAACTTCTTTGTCATGTGTGCATTCAAATCACAAAGTTAAAACTTTCTTTTGATAGAACAGATTTGAAACACTCTTTTTGGAGAATCTGCAAGCGGATATTTGGAGTGCTTTGAGGCCTAGAGTAGAAAAGGAAATTTCTTCATGTAAAAACTAGACAGAAGCATTCTCAGAAACTAATTTGTGATGTGTGCATTCAACTTACAGAGTTGAACTTTTCTTTTGATAGAGCAGTTTTGAAACACTCTTTTTGTACAATCTGCAAGTGGATATTTGGAGTGCTTTGAGGCCTCTGGTAGAAAAGGAAGTATCTTCAAAAAAAAACTAGACAGAAGCATTCTCAGAAACTTTTTTGTCATTTGTGTATTCAACTCACAGTTTTGATCCTTCCTTTTGATAGAGCAGTTTTGAAACACTCTTTTTGTAGAAACTGCAAGTGGAAATTTGGAGTGCTTTGAGGCCAACGGTGGAAACGGGAATATCTTCACATAAAAACTGAAAGAAGCATTCCCAGAAACTACTTTGTGGTGTGTGTATTCACTTCACAGAGTTGAACCTTCCATTTGATAGAGCAGTTTTGACACAGTCTTTGTGTAGAATCTGCAAGTGGACAGTTGGAGTGCGTCGAGGCCTTTGGTGGACATGGGAATATCTTCACATAAAAACTAGACAGAAGCATTTTCAGAAACTTCTTTGTAATGTGTGCATTCAACTCACAGAGATGAACATTCCTTTTGATAGAGTAGTTTTGAAAACCTTCTTTTATGGAATCTGCAAGTGGATATTTGGAGCACTTTGAGGCCTTCGGTGGAAACGGGAATATCTTCACCTAAAAAGTAGACAGAAGGATTCTCATCAACTTATTTTTATGTGTGCATTCAACTCACAGAATTGAACCTTTCTTTTGATAGAGCAGCTTTGAAACACTCTTTTTCTAGAATCAGCAAGTGAATATTTGGAGCGCTTTGAGGCGTATGGTGGAAAAGGATGTGTCTTCACATAAAAACTACACAGAAGCATTCTCTATAACCTCTTTGTGTAGGGTGCATTCAGCTCAAAGGCTTAAACCTTTCTTTTGATAGAGCAGTTTTGAAACACTCTTTTTGCAGAATCTGCAAGTGGATATTTGGAGCTCTTTGAGGCCTGTGGTTGAAAAGGAAATATCTTCACATAAAACTAGACAGAAGCACTCTCCGAAACTTCTTTGTGATGTGTGCATTCAACACACCGAGCTGAACCTTTCTTTTTATAGAGCAGTTTTGAAACACTCTTTTTGTAGAGTCTGAAAGTGGATATTTGGAGCGCTTTGAGGCCTATGGTTGAAAAGGAAATATCTTCACATAAAAACTAGACAGAAGCATTCTCTGAAACTTCTTTCTGATATGTGCAACTCACAGAGTTGAAACTTTCTTTTGTGAGAGCAGTTTTGAAACACTTTTTTCGTAGAATCTGCAAGTGGATATTGGGAGCACTTTGAGGCCTATGTTGGAAAAAGAAATATCGTCACATAAAAACTAGACAGAAGCATTCACCATCACTTCTTTGTGTTTTGTGCATTCAAATCGCAGAGTTGAACCTTTCTTTTGATAGAGCAGCTTTGAAACTCTATTTTTTTATAATGTGCAAGTGGATATTTGGAGTGCTTTGAGGCCTATGATAGAAAAGGAAATATCTTCATATAAAAACTAGACAGAAACATTCTCCAAAACTCCTTTGTGATGTGTGCAATCAACTCACAGAGTTGAACCTGTCTTTTGATTGAGCAGTTTTGAAACACTCTTTTTTGCATAATCTGCCTGTGGATATTTGTACTGCTTTGAGGCCTTTGGTGGAAAAGGAAGTATCTTTCCATAAAAACTAGAGAGAAGAATTCTCAGATTCTTCTTTGTGATGTGTGCATTCAACTCACAGATTTGAAAGTTTCTTTTGATTGAGCAGTTTGGAAATACTCTTTTTGTAGTATCTGCAAATGTTTATGTGGAGCACTTTGAGGCCTGTAGCTGAAAAGGAAATATCTTCACATAAAAACCAGAAAGAAGCATTCTGAGAAACTTCTTTGTGATGAGTGCATTCATCTCACAGAGTTGAATCTATCTTTTATTTGAGCAGTTTTGAAAAACTCTTTTTTTAGAATCTGCAAGTGAATATTTGGAGTGCCTTGAGTCTCATGGTGGGAAAGGAAATATCTTCACATAAAAACTAGACAGAATCATTCTGAGAAATGTCTTTGTGATATGTGCATTCATCTCACAGAGTTGAACCATTCTTTTGACTGAGCAGTTTTGAAACACTCTTTTTGTAGCATCTGCAAGTGGATATTTGGAGCGCTTTGAGGCCTATGCTTGAAAATGAAATATCTTCACATAAAAACTAGACAGAAGCATTCTCAGAAACTTCTTTGTGATGTGTGCATTGAACTCACAAAGTTGATAGTTTCTTTTGATAGAGCAGTTTTGAAACACTCTTTTTGTAGAATCTGTAAGTGGATATTGGGAGCGCTTTGAGGCCTATGTTGGAAAAAGAAATATCTTCACATAAAAACTAGACAGAAGCATTCACCATCACTTCTTTGTGTTGTGTGCATTCAAATCACAGAGTTGAACCTTTCTTTTGATAGAGCAGCTTTGAAACCCTATTTTTGTATAATGTGCAAGTGGATATTTGGAGTGCTTTGAGGCCTATGATAGAAAAGGAAATATCTCCATATAAAAACTAGACATAAGCATTCTCAGAAACTACTTTGTGATGTTTGCATTCAACTCACGGAGTTGAACATTTTTTTTGATAGAGCAGTTTTGAAACATTCTTTTTGTAGAATCTGCAAGTGGTTATTTGGAGTGCTTTGAGGCCTCTGGTAGAAAAGGAAATTTCTTCATATAAAAACCAGACAGAAGCATTCTCAGAAACTACTTTGTGATGTTTGCATTCAACTCACAGTGTTGAACATTCCTTTTGATAGAGCATTTTTGAAACACTCTTTTTGCAGAATCTGCAAGTAGATACTTGGACCGCTTTGAGGCCTTCAGTGGAAATGGGAATATCATCACATAAAAACTAGACAGAAGCATACTCAGAAACTTCTTTGTGATGAGTTCATTGAACTCACAGAGTTGAGCCTTTCTTTTGATACACCAGTTTTGAAACACTCTTTTTGTAGAATCTGCAAGTGCACATTTGGAGCGCTTTGAGGCCTGTAGTGGAAAAGGAAATATCCTTACAAAGAAACGAGACAGAAGCATTCTCAGAAACTTCTTTGTGTTGTGTGCATTCAACTCACAGAGTCGAATCTTCCTTTTGATAGAGCAGTTTTTAGACACTCTTTTTGTAGAATCTGCAAGTGGATATTTGGAGAGCTTTGAGGCCTATGGTGGAAACGGGATATCTTCACAGAAAAACTAGACAGAAGCATTCCCAGAAACTACTTTGTGATGTGTGCATTCAACTCACAGAGTTGAACTTTCCTTTTGATAGAGCAATTTTGACATAGTCTTTTTGTAGAATCTGCAAGTGGACACTTGCAGCACATTGAGGCCTTTGCTGGAAATGGGAATATCTTCACATAAAAACTAGACAGAAGCATTCTCAGAAACTTCTTTGTGATGTGTGCATTCAACTCACAGAGTTGAACCTTTCTTTTGATAGAGCAGTTTTGAAACACTTTTTTTTGTATAATCTGCAAGAGGATATTTGGTTCCATTTGAGGCCTAAGTTAGAAAACGAAATATTTTCACATAAAAACTAGACAGAAGCATTCTCCAAAACTCCTTTGTGATGTGTGCAATCAACTTACAGAGTTGAACCTGTCTTTTGAATGAGCAGTTTTGAAACACTCTTTTTTGCATAATCTGCCTGTGGATATTTGTACTGCTTTGAGGCCTTTGGTGGAAAAGGAAGTATCTTTCCATAAAAACTAGAGAGAAGAATTCTCAGCTTCTTCTTTGTAATGTGTGCATTCATCTCACAGACTTGAAAGTTTCTTTTGATTGAGCAGTTTGGAAATACTCTTTTTGTAGTATCTGCAAATGTTTATGTGGAGCAATTTGAGGCCTGTAGCTGAAAAGGAAATATCTTCACATAAAAACCAGAAAGAAGCATTCTGAGAAACTTCTTTGTGATGAGTGCATTCATCTCACAGAATTGAATCTATTTTTTATTTGAGCAATTTTGAAAAACTCTTTTTTTAGAATCTGCAAGTGAATATTTGGAGTGCCTTGAGTCTCATGGTGGGAAAGGAAATATCTTCACATAAAAACTAGACAGAAGCATTCTGAGAAATGTCTTTGTGATGTGTGCATTCATCTCACAGAGTTGAACCATTATTTTGACTGAGCAGTTTTGGAACACTCTTTTTGTAGAATCTGCAAGTGGATATTTGGAGTGCTTTGAGGCCTATGGTGGAAAAGGAAATATCTTCACATAAAACCTAGAGAGAAGCATTCTCAGAAACGTCTTTGTGATGTGTGCATTCAACTCAGAGATTTGAACCTTTCTTTTGATTGAGCACTGTGGAAATATTCTTTTTGAAGTACTTGCAAATGGACTTGTGGAGTGTTTTGAGGCCTATAACTGGGAAGGAAAGATCTTCGTATAAAAACTAAACAGAAGCATTCTGAGAAACTTCTTTCTGATGAATGCATTCATCTCCCGGAGTTGAACCTTTCTTTTGATTGAGCAGTTTTTAAAAACTCTTTTTGTAGAATCTGCAAGTGGATATTTTGAGCGCTTTGAGGCCTATGGTGGAAAAGGAAATATCTTCACGTAAAAACTAGACAGAAGCATTCTCCGAAACTGCTTTGTGATTTGTGCATTCAACTCACAGAGTTGAAACTTTCTTTTGATAGAGCAGTTTTGAAACACTCTTTTTGTATATCTGAAAATGGATATTTGAAGTGCTTTGAGGTGTATAGATGAAAAGGAAATATCTTCACATAAAAACTAGACAGAAGCATTCTCAGAAACTTCTTTGAAATGTGAGCATTCTACTCACAGAGTTGAACCTATCTTTTAATTGAGAAATTTTGAAACACACTTTTGGTACAATATGGAAGTGGATATTTGGAGCTCTTTGAGGCCTATAGCTGAAAAGAAAATATCTTTACATAAAAACTAGACAGAAGCATTCTTACAAACATTTTTGTGATGACTGTATTTATCTAACGGAGTTGAACCTTTCTTTTCATTGAGCAGTTTTCAAACACTCTTTTTTGTAGAATCTGCAAGGGGATATTTGGGGCCTATGGTGGAAAAGGAAATATCTTCTCATAAAACCTAGACAGAAGCATTCTCAGATACTTCTTTGTGATGTGTGCATTCAACTCACAGAGTTGAAGTGTTCTTTTTATTGAGCAGTTTGAAAACATCCTGTTTGTAGTATCTGCAAATGGATATGTGGAGTGCTTTGAGGCCTATAGCTGAAAAGGAAATATCTTCACATAAAAACTAGACAGAAGCATTCTCAGAAACTTCCTTGTGATGATTGCATTCATCTCACTGAGTTGAACCTTTCTTTTGATTGAGCAGTTTTGAGAAACTCTTTGTGGGATCTGCAAGTGGATATTTGGAGCGCTTTGAGGCCTATGTTGGAAAAGAAAATATCTTCACATAAAAACTAGACAGAAGCATTCTGAGAAACTTGTTTGTGATGTGTGCATTCATCTCACAGAGTTGAACCTTTCTTTTGATTGAGCAGTTTTGAAACACTCTTTTTGTAGGATCTGCAAGTGGATATTTGGAGCACTTTGAGGTCTACGGTTGTAAAGGAAATATCTTCACATAAAAGCTTGACAGAAGCATTCTCAAATACTACTTTGTGATGTGTGCATTCAACTCACAGAGTTGAGCCTTTCTTTTGATTGAGCAGTTAGAAGACACTCTTTTTGTAGTATCTACAAATGGATATTTGGAGCGCTTTGAGGCCTATAGCTGAAAAGTAAATACTTTCTCATAAACACTAGACAGAAGCATTCTCAGAAACTTCTTTGTAATATGTGCATTCTACTCACAGTGTTGAAACTCAATTTTCATTGGGCAGTATTGAAACACTCTTTTTGTGGAATCTACAAATGGATATTTGGAGTGTTTTGAGGCCTATGGTGGAAAAGGAAATATCTTCACATAAAAACTATACTGAAGCCTTCTCAGAAATTTCTTTGTGATGTGTGCGATCAACTCACAGAGTTGAACCTTTCTTTTGATAGAGCAGATTTGAAACACTCTTTTTGTAGAATCAGAGTGGATATTTGGAGCGCCTTCAGACCTACGTTGGAAAAGCAAATACCTTCACATAAAACTAGACGGAAGCATTCTCAGATACTCCTTTGTGATGTGCATTTAACTCACAGAGTTGAACTTTTCTTTTCATTGAGCAGTTGGAAAACACTATTTTGTTCCTATCTGCAAATAGATATTTGGAATGCTTTGAGGCTATAGCTGAAAAGAAAATATCTTCACATAAATGTAGAAAGAAGCATTCTCAGAAACTTCTTTGTAATGTGTGCATTCTACTCACAGAGTTGAACCTTTCTTTTGGTTGAGCATTTTTTAAACACTATTTTTGTAGTATCTGCAAGTGGATATTCTGAGTGCTTTGAGGCCTATGGTGGAAAAGCAAATATCTTCACATAAAAATTAGACATAAGCATTCTCAAATACTTCTTTGTGATGTGTGTATTCAGCTCACAGAGTTGAACGTTTCTTTTGATTGAGCAGCTTTGAAACACTCTTTTTGTAGTATCTGCAAGTGGATATTTGGAGTGCTTTGAGGCCTATGGTGGAAAAGGAAATATCTTCACATAAAAACTAGACAGAAGCATTCTCTGAAACTTCTTTGTGATGTGTGCATTCAACTCATGGAGTTGAATCTTTCTTTTGACAGAGCAGTTTTGAAACACTTTTTTTGTGGAATGTGCAAGTGGATATTTGGAGCACTTTGATGCCTATGGTGGAAAAGGAAATATCTTCCCATAAAACCTAGACAAAAGCATTCTCAGATACTTCTTTGTGATGTGTGCATTCAACTCACAAATTTGAACATTTCTTTTCATTGAGCAGTATTGAAACACTCTTTTTGTAGAATCTACAAATGGATATTTGGAGCCCTTTGAGGCCAATGGTGGAAAAGGAAATATCTTCACATAAAAACTAGAAGAAGCATTCTCAGAAATTTCTTTGTGATGTGTGCACTCAACTCACAGAGTTGAACCTTTCTTTTGATAGAGCAGATTTGAAACACTCTTTTTGTAGAATCTGAATATGGATATTTGGAGTGCTTTCAGGCCTACGTTGGAAAAGCAAATACCTTCACATAAAACTAGACAGAAGCATTCTCAGATACTTCTTTGTGATGTGTGCATTTAACTCACAGAGTTGAGCTTTTCTTTTCATTGAGCAGTTAGAAAACACTATTTTGGTCCTATCTGCAAATGGATATTTGGAACGCTTTGAGGCCTATAGCTGAAAAGGAAATATCTTCACATAAAACTGGAAGCAGCATTCTGAGAAACTTGTTTGCAATGTGTGCATTCATCTCACAGAGTTGAAACTTTCTTTTCATTCATCAGTTTTGGAACAGTCTTTTTGTAGAATCTGCAAATGGATATTTGGAGTGCTTTGGAGCCTATGGTGAAAAAGGAAATATCTTCACATAAAAACTAAACAGAAGCATTTTGAGAAACTTCTTTGTGATGTGTGCATTCATATCAGAGAGTTGAACCTTTTTTTTTTTTTATTGAGCAGTTTGGAAACAGTCTTTTCATCCTTTGAGGCCTATGGAGAAATAGCAAATACATTCACATAAAAACTACACAGAAGCATTCTGAGAAACTTCTTTGTGATGTGTGCATTCATATCAAAGTGTTGAAACTGTCTTTTTATTGAGCAATTTGGAAGCATTCTTTTTGTACAATCTGCAGAGGGATATTGTGACTCCTTTGAGGCCTATGAAGAAATAGGAAATATCTTCACATAAAAACTAGACAGAAAGATTCCGAGAAACTGCTTTGAGATGTGTAGATTCGTCCCACCAACTTGAAGATTTCTTTTGATTGAGCACTTTGGAAACAGTCCTTTTGTAGAATCTGCAAGGGGAAATTTGTGAGCCCTTTGAGGCCTATGGTGAAATTGGAAATATCTTCACATAAAAACTAGACAGAAGCATTCTGAGAAAATTCTTTGTGATGTGCACATTCATCTCAAATGTTGAACCTTTCTTTCAACTGAGCAGTTTGGAAACAATCTTTTTGTAGAAACTGCAGAGGGACATTTGTGAGCCAGTTGAGGCCTATGCTGAAATAGGAAATATCTTCACATAAAAACTAGACAGAAGGTTTCTGAGAAACGTCTTTGTGATGTGTGCATTCATATGAAAGAGATGAACCTTACTGTTGATTGAGCAGATTGGAAACAATCTTTTTGTAGAGTCTGCAGAGAGATATTAGTGAGCCCTTTGAGGCCTATGATGAAATATGAAATATCTTCTCATAAAAACTAGACAGAAGCTTTCTGAAAACCTTCTTTGTGATGGTGCTTTCATCTCACAGTGTTGAACCTTTCTTTCTACTGAGCAGTTTTGGAAAGAGTCTTTTTATAGTATCTGCAAATGGATATTTGGAGCTCATTGAGGCCTATTATGAAAAAGGAAATATCTTCACATAAAAACTAGACAGAAGCTTTGTGAGAAACTACTTTGTGATGTGTTCTCTCATCTCATAGAGCTGAACCTTTCTTTCTATTGAGCAGTTTGGAAACAGTATTTTTGTAGAATCTGCAAATGGATATTTGGAGCACTTTGTGGCCTATGGTGAAAAAGGAAATCTCTTCATGTAAAAACTACACAGAAGCTTTCTGAGAAACTTCTTTGTGATGTGTGCTTTCATCTCACAGAGTTGAACTATTGTTTTGGTTGAGCAGTTTGGAAACGGTCTTTTTTTATGAACCTGAAGTGGGATATTTGGGAGTGCTTTTAGAACTATGGTGTAAAAAGAAATAGCTTCACATAAAAACTAGAAAGAAGCTTTCTGAGAAACTGCTTTGTGATGTGTGCATTCCTCTCATAGAACTAAATGATTTTTCATTGAGCAGTTTGGAAACTCTTTTCTTCCAGAATCTGCAAAGGGATATTTGTGAGCGCTTTGAGTCCTATGGTGAAAAAGGAAATATATTCACATAAAAACTAGAAAGACGTTCTCTGAGAAACTTCTTTGTGTTGCATGCATTCATCTGACAAGGTTGAACCATTCTTGTGATTGAGCAGTTTGGAAACAGTCTTTTAGTAGAATCTGCAAAGGGATATTTGGGAGCATACTAAGGCCTATGGTGAAAAGGAAATATATTCACATAAAAACTAGAAGGAAGGTTTCTGAGAAACTGCTTTGCCATGTGTGCATTAATGTCACACAGGTAAACCTTTCTTTTCATTGAGCAGTTTGGAAACTCTGTTCTTGTAGAATCTTCCAAGGAATATTTGTGAGTGCTTTGAGGCCTATGTTGAAAAAGGATATATGTTCATGTAAAAACTAGACAGAAGCTTTTTGAGAAACTTCTTTTTGATGTGTGCATTCATCTCACAGTGTTGAACCATTCTTGTGATTGAGAAGCTTGGAAACAGTCTTTTCATAGAAACAGCAAAGGGATATTTAAGATTGCGTTGAGGCCTATGGTGAAAAAGGAAGTATCTTCACATAAAAACTAGAGAGAAGCTTTCTGAGAAACTGCTTTGTGATGTGTGCATTCATGTCACAGGGGTAAACGTTCCTTTTCATTGAGCAGTTTGGAAACTCTGTTCTTGGAGAATCTGCAAAGGCATATTTGTTAGTGCATTGAAGCCTATGGTGAAAAAGGAAATATCTTCACATAAAAACTAGAAAGAAGCTTTCTGTGAAATGGCTTTTTGATGCATGCATTCATCTCACAGAGGTAAACGTTTATTTTCATTGAGCAGTTTGGAAAGTCTGTTCTTCTAGAATCTGCAAAGGAATATTTGGGAGTGCATAGAGGCCTAGATAGAAAAAGGAAATATCTTCTGATTCAAACTGGAAAGAGAGTTTCTGAGAAACTGCTTTGTGATGTTTGCATTCATCTGACACAGTTAAACCATTGTTTTGATAGAGCAGTTTGGAAAAAGTCTTTTTGTAGAATCTGCAAAGGGATATTTGGGAGTGCACTGAGACCTATGGTGAAAAGGAAATATGTTCACATAAAAACTAGAAAGAAACTTTCTGAGAAACTGCTTTGTCGTGTGTGCATTCATCTCACAGTGGTAAACCTTTCTTTTCATTGAGCAGTTTGGAAACTCTGTTCTTGTAGAATCTGCCAAGAGATATTTGTGAGTGCTTTGAGGCCTATGTTGAAAAAGGATACATCTTCACATAAAGACTAGACAGAAGCTTTCTAAGAAACTTCTTTTGGATGTGTGCATTCATCTCACAGAGTTGAACCATTCTTGAGACACAGCAGTTTGGAAAGAGTCTTTTCATAGAAACTGCAAAGGGATATTTGGGAGCACGTTGGGGCCTATGGTGAAAAAGGAAATATCTTCACATAAATACTAGAGAGAAGCTTTCTGAGAAACTGCTTTGTGGTGCGTGCATTCATGTCACAAGGGTAAACATTACTTTTCATTGAGCAGTTTGGAAATGCTGTTCTTCTAGAATCTGCAAAGGGATATTTAGGAGAGCATAGAGGCCTAGATAGAAAAAGGAAATATTTTCAGATTCAAACTGGTGAGTTTCTGAGAAACTGCTTTGTGATGTGTGCATTCATCCCACAGAGTTGAACCATTGTTTTGATTGAGCAGTTTGTAAAAAGTCTTTTTGTAGAATCTGCAAAGGGATATTTTGAAGTGCACTGAGGCCTATGGTGAAAAGGAAATATGTTCACATAAAAAGTAGAAAGAAGTTTTCTGAGAAACTGGTTTATCATGAGTGCATTCATCTCACAGAGGTAAACCTTTCTTTTCATTGAGCTGTTTGGAAGCTCTGTTCTTGTAGAATCTGCAAAGGGATATTTGTGAACGCTTTGAGGCCTGTGTTGAAAAAGTATATATCTTCACATAAAAACTAGATGGAAGCTTTCTGAGAAACTGGTTTGTCATGAGTGTATTCATCTCACAGAGCTAAATGTTTCTTTTCATTGAGCAGTTTGGAAACAGTCTTTTTGTAGAATCTGCAGAGGGATATTTAGGAGCACTTTGAGGCCTATGGTCAAAAAGGAATTATCTTCTGGTACATACTAGAAAGAGAGTTTCTGAGAAACTGCTTTATGATGTGTACATTAATCTCACAGAGTTGAGCCATTCTTTTGATTGAGCAGTTTGGAAACACAGTGTTTGTAGAATCTGTGAAGGGATATTTTGTTTCACATGGATGCCTGTGTTGAAAAAGGAAATATCTTCCGATACATGCTAGACAGAAGCTTTCAGAGAGAATGCTTTGTAATGTGTGCATTCATCCCACAGAATTAAAAGTTTCTTTTCATTGAGCAGTTTTTAAACTCTGTTGTTCTATAATCTGCAAAAGGATATTTGGGAGTGCATTGAGGCCTATGGTTAAAAAGGAAATATCTTCCAATACAAACTAGAAATAGAGTTTTTGAGAAACTGCTCTGTGATGTGTGCATTCATCTCACAGAGTTGAACAATTCTTTTGATTGAGCAGTATGGAAACACAGTGTTAGTAGAATCTGCAAAGGATTATTTGGATTTGCATTGAGGCCTGTGTTGAAAAAGGGAATATCTTCTGATACAAAAAAGATGGAAGCTTTCTGAGAAACTGCTTTGTGATGTGTGCATTCATCCTACAGAGTTGAATCATTCTTTTGATGGAGCAGTTTTGAACCACTGTTTTTGGAGAATCTGCAAGGGGATATTTGGGGGCCCTCGAGTCTTATGGTGAAAAAGGAAATATCCTCACATAAAAACTAGAAAGGAGCTTTCTGAGAAACTGCTGTGTAATATGTGCATTCATCTCACAGAGTTAAACCATTCTTTTGATTGAGCAGCTTGGAAACACAGTGTTTGAAGTATCTGCAAAGGAATATTTTCATTCACCTTGAGGCCTAGGTGGCAAAAGGAAATATCTTCTGATACAAACTAGGCAGAAGCTTTCTGGAATACTGCTTTGTGATGTGTTCATTCATCTCACAGAGTTAAACTTTCTTTTCTTTGAGCAGTTTGGGGACTCTGTTCTTGTAGAATCTGCAAAGGGATATTTGACAGTACATAGAGGCCTATAGTGAAAAAGGAAATATCTTCCAATAAACTCTAAAAAGTGTTACTGAGTAACTGCTTTGTGATGTGTGCATTCGTCTCACCTAGTTGAACCATTCTTTTGATTGAGCAGTTTGGAAACACAGTGTTTCTAGAATCTGTGAAGGGATATTTGGATTCACATGGAGGCCTGTGCTGAAAAAGGAAATATCTTCTGACACAAACTAGACAGAAGCTTCCTGAGAGAATGCTTTGTAATGTGTGTATTCATCCCACAGAGTTAAATATTTCTTTTCAATGATCAGTTTGGAAATTCTGTTCTTTCAGAATCTGCAAAAGGATATTTGGGAGCATATTGAGGTGTATGGTGAAAAAGGAAATATCTTCCAATACAAACTAGAAAGAGTTTCTGAGGAACTGTTTTGTGATGTGTGCATTCATCTTACAGAGTTGAACCATTCTTTCATTGAGCAGTTTGGAAACACAGTGTTTGTAGAATCTGTGAAGGGATATTTGGATTTGCATGGAGGCCTGTGGTGAAAAATGAAATATCTTCTGATACAAACTAGACAGAAATTTTGTGAGAGACGAATCTGTGAAGTGTGCATCCCTCTCACAGAGTTGAACCATTCTTTTGAAGGAGCAGTTTAGAACCACTGTTTTTGTAGAATCTGCAAAGGGATATTTGGGAGCCTTTTGAGTCTTATGGTGAAAAAGGAAATATCCTCACATAAAAACTAGAAAGGAGCGTTCTGAGAAACTGCTTTGTGATATGTGCATTCATCTCACAGAATTAAAACTTTCCTTTGATGGAGCATTTTGGAAACGCCGTTTTTGTAGAATCTGCAAAGGGATATTTCAGAGTGCTTTCAGGCCTATGGTGAAAAAGGAAATATCTTCACCTAAAAACTCATAGGAAGCTTTCTGAGAAACTGCTTTGTGATGTGTGCATTCCTCTCACAGAGTTGAACCATTCTTTTGAGTGAGCAGTTTGGAACTACTGTTTTTCTAGAATCTGCAAAGGGATATTTGTGAGTGCTTTGAGGTCTATGGTGAAAAAGGAAATATTCTCACATAAAAACTAGAAAGGAACTTTCTGAAAAATGGCTGTATGATGTATGCATTTATCTCACAGAGCTGAACCATTCTTTTGATTGAGCAGTTTGGAAGCAGAGTGTTTGTAGAATCTGTGAAGGGATATTTGAATTTGCATGGAGGCTGGTGGTGAAAAAGGAAATATCTTCTGATACAAATTAGACAGATGCTTTCTTAGAGAATACTCTCTAATGTGTGCATTCATCCCACAGAGTTAAACGTTTCTTTTCATTGAGCAGTTTGGAAACTCTGTTGTTCTAGAATCTCCAAAGGGATATTTAGGAGTGCATTGAATCCTACTGTGAAAAAGGAAATATCTTCCAATACAAACTAAAAAGAGAGTTCCTGAGGAACTGCTTTGTGATGTGTACATTCACCTCACAGAGTTGAACCATTCTTTCATTGAGCAGTTTGGAAACACAGTGTTTGTAGAAACTGTGAAGGGATATTTGGATTCACAAGGAGGCCTGTGGTGAAAAATGACATATCTTCCAATACAAACTAGATAGAAATTTTGTGAGAGACGAATTTGTGAAGTGTGCATTCCTCTCACAGAGTTGAACCATTCTTTTGAAGGAGCAGTTTAGAACCACTGTTTTTGTAGAATCTGCAAAGGGATATTTGGGAGCCCTTTGAGGCCTATGGTGAAAATGTAAATATCTTCATATAATAACTAGAAAGAAGCTTTATGTTAAACTTCCTTGTGATGTGTGAATTCATCTCACAGGGTTAGAATTTTCTTTTCATTCAGCAATTTGGAAACACTGTTTCTGTAGAATCTGTGAAGGGATATTTAGGAGCGCATTGAGGCCTATGGTGAAAAAGTAAACATCTTCAAATAATAATTAGACAGAAGCTTTATGGTAAACCGATTTGTGATGTCTGCTTTCATCACACAGAGTAAAAGTTTCTTTTGTTTCAACAGTTTGTAAACACTGCTTTGTCCAATCTGTGAATGGATATTTGGGAGTTCTTTGAGATCAATGGAGGAAAAGTGAATATCCCAGGATAAAAACTACATGAAAGTAATCTGAGAAACTGACTTGTGATGTATGCATTCATCTCACACATTTAAACCTTTCTTTTCATTTAGCAGTTTGCAAAACCTTTTTTGTAAAATCTGCAAAGGGATATTTGGGAGACCTTTGAGTCCTACAGTGAAAAAGTCATTATCTTCATATAAAAACCAGAAAGAAGCTTTCTGAGAGACAGCTTTGTGATTTGTGCATTCATCTCACAGAGTTAAACATTTCTTTTGATTCAACAGTTTTGAAACACTATTTTTGTCCATTCTGTGAAGGTATATTTGGTAGCCCATTGAGGCCTATGGCAAAAAAGGAAATATCTTCAAACCATAACTAGATAGAAGCTTGCTGAGAAACTGCTTTGTGATGTGTGTTTTCATCTCACAGAGATAAAGATTCTTTTGTTTCAATAGTTTGGAAACACTGTTTTTGTCCATTCTACCAATGTCCATTTTGGAGATGATTGACTCCAAGGAAAAAAAGTGAATATCCCAGGATAAAAAAGTCAAGGAAGCCATGTGAGAAACTGCTATGTAATGTGTGCATTCATCTTGCAGAGTTAAACCTTCCTTTTCATTCAGCTGTTTGGAAACACTGTTTTTGTAGAATCTTGGAAGTGATATTTGGGAGTGCAAGGAGACCTATGGTGAAAAAGAAAATATCTTAAGATAAAAACTAGAAATAAGCTTTCTGAGAAACTGTTCTGTGATGGGTGCATTCATCTCACAGAGGTAAACCTTTCTTTTGATCCAGCACTTTGGAAACACTGATTTTGCAGAATCTGCGAAGGGATATTTTGGAGCGCATTGAAGCCTGCTGTGAAAAAGGAAATATCTTCAAATAAAAACTAGAGAGAAGCTTTCAGAGAAACTGTTTTGTGATGTGTGCATTCATCTCACAGAGATATTCTTTTCTTTTGTTTCAACAGTTTTGAAACACTGTTTTTGTCCATTCTGCAATGGGATATTTGGGAGCCATTGAGGCCTATGGTGAAAAAGAAAATATTTTCAGAGAAAAACTAGAACGAGCTTGCTGAGAAACTGCTTTCTGATGTGTGCATTCATCTCCAGAGTTAAATCTTGCTTTTCATTCAGCAGTTTGGAAACACGGTTTTTGTAGATTATGCCATGGGATATTTGGGAGCACATTGAGACCTATGGTGTAGAAGAAAATATCTTAAAACTAGAATGAAGCTTTCTGAGAAACTGTTCTGTGATGTGTGCAATCACCTCACAGTGGTAAATCTCTCTTTTCTAATAGCCATTTGGAAACCGTTTTTGTGGAATCTGTGAAGGGGCATTTGGGATCCCATTGAGTCCTATGAAGAAAAAGTAAATGTCTTCATATAAAATCTTGAAGGAAGCTCTATGACAAACTACTTTGTGATGTGTGCATTCATCTCACAGAGTTAATTTTTTTGTTGTTTCAAGAGTTTTGTAGCACTGTTTTTGTCCATTCTGTGAAGGGATATTTGGGAGCACTTTGAGGTCTATGGTGAAAAAGAAAATATCTTCAAATAAAAACTAGACAGAAGCTTTCTGTGAAACTGCTTCATGATTTGTGCATTCGTCTCACAGAGTTAATCCTTTCTTTTTATTCAACAGCTTTGAAACACTGTTTTTCTCCATTCTGCAAAGGGATATTTGGGAGTTTATTGAGGCATGTGGTGAAAAAGAAAATATCTTCAAATAAAAACTAGAAAGAAGCTTTCTGAGAAACTGCTTTGAGATGTGTGCATTCATCTCACAGAGTTAAACTTTTCTTTTTCATTCAACACTTCGGAAACACTGTTTTTGTAGAATCTGTGAAGGAATATTTGGGAGTGCTTTGAGACCCATGGTGTAGAAGAAAATATATTAAGATAAAAAGTAGAAGGAACCTTTTTGAAAAACTGCTCTGTGATGGATGCATTCACCTCTCAGAGTTAAATCTTTCTTTTGATCCAGTAGCTTGGAAACATTTTTTCTCCAATCTGCGAAGGGATATTTGGGAGCCCATTGAGGCCTGTGGTGAAAAAAATATCTTCAAATAAAAACTAGAAAGAAGCTTTCTGAGAAACTGTTTTGAGAGGTGTGCATTCATCTCACAGAGCTAAAACTTTCTTTGTCATTGAACACTTTGGAAACACTGTTTTTGTAGAATCTGCAAAGGGATATTTGGGAGTGCATTGTGACTTATGGTGTAGAAGAGAATATCTTAATATAAAAAGTAGAAATAAGCTTTCTGAGAAACAATTCTGTGATGGGTGCATTCATCTCACAGAGTTAAACCTTTCTTTTGATCCTGCAGTTTGGAAAAACTGTTTTTGTAGAATCTGCAAAGGGATATTTCAGAGCACATTGAGGCCTATGGTGAAAAAGGAAATATCTTCAAATAATAACTACCAAGAAGCTTTCTAAGAAACTTCTTTGTGATGTGTGCTTTCATCTCACAGAGTGAAAACTTTTTTTGTTTGGAAACATTGTTTTTGTCCATTCAGTGAATGGACATTTGGGAGCTCATTGAGGCCAATAGAGGAAAAGTGAATATCCCAGGATAAAAACTACAAGTAAGGTATCTGAGAAACTGATTTGTGATGTGTGCATTCATCTTGCAGAGTTAAACCATCCTTTTCATTCAGCAGTTGGAAACCCTGTTTTTGTAGACCTTGCGAGGGCATATTTTGGAGCCCATTGAGTCCTATGGTGAAAAAGTAAATATCTTTATATAAAAACTAGAATAAGGCTTTCTGAGAAACTGCTTTGCAATGTGTGCATTCATCTCACAGAGTTAAACCTTTATTTTCATTCAGCAGTTTGGAAAACTGTTTTTGTAGAATTTGCAAAAGGAGATTTCGGAAAGCATTGAGGTCTCTGTTGAAAAAGGAAATATCTTCAAATAATAACCAGACAGAAGCTTTCTGAGAAACTGCTTTTTGATGTGTTCTTTCATCTCACAGTGCTAAAACCTTCTTTTGTTTCAAATGTTTGTAAACACTGTCCTTGTCCATTCTGCCAATGGCTATTTTGGTGATCATTGAGGCCAATGGAGCAAAAGTGAATATCTTGGGATGAAAACTTCAAGGAAGCTATGTGAGAAACTGCTTTGTGATGTGTCCATTCATCTCACAGTGTTGAACCTTTCTTTTCATTCAGTAGTTTGGAAACCCTGCTTTTGTCCATTCTGTGAGGGAATATTTGGGAATGCATTGAGACCTATGATGAAAAAGTACATATTTTCATATAAAAACTAGAAAGAATCTTTCTGAGAAACTGATTTGTGATGTGTGCGTTTATCTCACAGAGTTAACACTTTCTTTTGATTCAACAGTTTTGAAACACTGTTTTTGTCCATTCTGCAAAGGAATATTTGGGAGTGCATTGAGGCCTATGGTGAAATAGAAAATATCTTGAGATAAAAACTAGAAAGAGGCTTTCTGAGAAACTGCTTTGTGATGTGTAGTTTCATCTCACAGAGTTAAACGTTTCTTTTCATTCAGTAGCTTGGAAACACTGTTTTTGTCCATTCTGCAAATGGACATTTTGGACCTCATTGAGGCCAATGGAGAAAATGTGAATATCCTAGGATAAAAACATCAAGGAAGCTATCTAAGAAATCAGTTTGTGATATGTGCATTCATCTCACAGAGTTAAACTTTTGCTTACATTCAGCAGTTTGGAAACACTGTTTTGAGTAATCTGCAAAGGGATATTTTGGAGTGCATTGAGACCTATGGTGTAGAAGAAAATATTTTAAGATAAAAAGTAGAAAGAAGCTTTCTGAGAAACTATTCCATGATGTGTGCATTCACCTCACAGAGTTAAACCTTTCTTTTGATCCTGCAGTTTGGAAACACTGTTTTCGTAGAATCTGCGAAGGGATATTTCAGAGCACGTTGAGGCCTGTGGTGAAAAAGGAAATATCTTCAAACCATAACTAGACAGAAGCTTTCTGAGAAACTACTTTGCGATGTGTGTTTTCATCTCACAGAGTTAAAATTTTCTTCAGTTTCATCAGTTGGGAAACACTGTTTTTGTCCATTCTGTGAATGGACATTTGGGAGCTCATTGAAGCCAATGGAGGAAAAGCAAATATCCCAGGATAAAAACTACAAGGAAGCTAACTGAGAAACTGCTTTGTGATGTGTGCATTTATCTAGCAGAGTTAAACCTTTCTTTCCATTCAGCAGTTTGGAAACACTGTTTTTGTAGAATCTATGAGGGATATTTGGGAGCCATTTGAGGCCTATGGTGAAAATGTAAATATCTTCATATAAAAACTAGAAAGAAGCTCTCTGATAAACTTCTTTGTGATGTATGCATTCACCTCCCCGAGTTAAACCTTACTTTTGATCCAGCAGTTTGGAAACACTGTTTTTGTAGATTCTGCAAAGGGATATTTTGGAGTGCATTGAGACTTATGATGAAAAAGGAAATATCTTCAAATAATAACTAGACGGACACTTTCTGAGAAACTGATTTGTGATGTGTGCTTTCATCTCACAGAGTTAAAACTTTCTTTTGATTGAACAGTTTGGAAACACTGTTTTTGCCCATTGTGTGAATGGACATATGGGAGCTCATTGAGGCCAGTGGAGGAAAAGAAAATATCCCAGGATAAAAACTACAAGGAAGCTATCTGCAAAATAAATTTGTGATGTGTGCATTCATCTCACAGAGTTAAACATTTCTTTTCATTCAGTTGTTTTGAAGCACATTTTTGTTGAATCTGCAAAGGGATGTTTGGGAGCACTTGGCGATCTTTGGTGAAAAAAAATCTGAAGATAAAAAGTAGAAAAAAGTTTCTGAGAAACTTCTCTGTGATGGTTTCATTCAACTCACAGAGGTTGAGCAGTTTGGAAACTCTGTTTCTGTAGAATCTCCAAATGTATATTTGGGAGCCCATTGAGGCCTACAGTGAAAAAGTAAATAACTTCATATAAAAACTAGAAATAAGGTTTCTGAGAAACTGCATTGTGATGTGTGCATTCATCTCACAGAGATAAACCTTTCTTTACATTCAGCCGTTTGGAAACACTGTATTTTTAGGATCTGTGAAGGGATATTTCCCAGTGCATTGAGGCCAAGGGTGAAAAAGAAAATATCTTCAGATAAAAAGTAGAAGGAAGCTTTCCGAGAAACTGCCTTGTGATGTGTGCTTTCATCTCTCAGAGTTAAATCGTTATTTTTATTCAGCAGTTTGTAAACATTGTTTTTGTCCATTCTGTGAATGGACATTGGGGAGCTCATTGAGGCCAATGGTGAAATATCAAATTTCCCAGGATAAATACTGGAAGAAAGCTATCTGAGAAAACCACTTTGTGATGTGTGCATTCATCTTGCACAGTTTATACTTTCTTATCATTCAGCCATTTGGAAACACAGTTTTTGTAGAATCTGAGAAGGGATATTTTGGAGCATGTTAAGGCCCATGGTAAAAAAGAAAATATCTTCAGATAAAAACTAGAAAGGTTCTTTCTGAGAAAGTGCTTTGTGATGTCTGCCTTCATCTCACAGAATTCAATATTTCTTTTCATTCAGTAGTTTGGAAAGACTGTTTTTGTTTATTCTGTGAATGGATATTTGGGAGCTCATTGAGTCCAATGGAGAAAAAGCAAATGTCCCAGGATGAAAACTTCAAGGAATCTATCTGAGAAACCACTTTGTGATGTGTGCATTCACCTCACAGAGTTAAACCTTTCTTTACCTTAAGCAATTTGGAAACACTGTTTTTTGTAGAATCTGTTAAGGAATATTTCAGAGCACATTGAGGCCTATGTTTAAAAGGAAAATATCTTCAGATAAAAACTAAACAGAACATTTCTGAGAAACTGCTTTGTGATGTGTGCTTTATCTCACAGAGTTAAATATTTCTTTTCATTCAGCAGTTAGAAAGACTGTTTTTGTCCATTCTGAGAATGGACATTTGGGAACACATTGAGGCCAGTGGAGAAAAAGTGAATATCACAGGATAAAAACTTCAAGAAAGCTATCTGAGAAACCACTTTGTGATGGGTGCATTAATCTTGGAGATTTAAACCTTTCTTTTGATTCAGCAGTTTGGAAATACTGTTTTTGTCCATTCTGCAAATGGACATTTTGCAGGTGATTGAGGCCAATGGCAAAAAATTGAATATCCCAGGATAAACACTACAAGAAAGCTACTTGAGAAACTGCTTTGTGATGTGTGCATTCATCTCACAGAGTGAAATATTTCTTTTCATTCAGCAGTTTGGAAACACTGTTTTTGCAGAATGTGTGAGGGGATATTTTGCAGCCTATTGAGACCTATGTTGCAGAAGAAAATATCTTAAGATAAAAAGTAGAAAGGAGGTTTCTGAGAAACTGCTCTGTGATGGGTGCATTGGCCTCACAGAGTTAAACCTTTCCTTTGATCCAGCAGTTTGGAAACACTGTTTTTTAGAAACTGCGAAGGGCTATTTGGGAGCCCATTGAGACCTACAGTGAAAAACCAAATGTCTTCATATAAAAGCTATAATGAAGCTTTCTGAGGAATTGCTTTGTGATATGTGCATTCATCCCACAGAATTAATCCTTTCTTTTGATTCAACAGTTTTGAAACAGTTTTTGTCCATTCTGCAAATAGATATTTGGGAGCTCATTGAGGCCAATGGAGAAAAAGGGAATTTCCCAGAATAAAAATTCCATGGAAGCTATCTGAGAAACTGCTTTTTGATGTGTGCATTCATCTTGCAGAGTTAAACCTTTCCTTTCATTCAGCAGTTTGCAAACACTGTTTTTTGTAGAATTTGCAAAGGGGTATTTGGGAGTGCATTGAGACCTGTGGTGAAAAAGAAAATATCTTAAGATAAAAAGTAGGTCGGGGTGTGGTGTCTCAAGCTTGTAATCCCAGCACTTTGGGAGGCCAAGGCAGGAAGATCACGAGTTCAGGAGATAGAGACCATCCTGGCTAACATGGTGAAACCCCGTCTCTACTAAAAATACAAAAAAATTAGCTGGGCATGGTGGCTGGTGCCTGTAATCTGAGCTACTCAGGAGGCTGAAGCAGGAGAATGGCATGAACCTGGGAGGCAGAGCTTGCAGTGAGCTGAGATTTCACCACTGCATTCCAGCCTGGGGGACAGAGTGAGACACCATCTCAAAAAAAAAAAAAGATGGAAAGTAGAAGGAAGCTTTCTGAGAAACTGGTCTGTGATGGGTGCATTCACCTCACAGAGTTAAAAGTTTCTTTCAATTCAGGAGTTTAGAAACACTGTTTATGTCCACTCTGTGAATGGATATTTAGTAGTTGATTGAGGCCACTGGCAAATAATCTAATATTCCAGGATAAACACAGCAACCACTTTGTGATGTGTGCATTCATCTCAAAGAGTTAACCCTTTCTTTTGATTCAACAGTTTGGAAACACTGTTTTTGTAGAATCTGCAAAGGGATATTTTGGAGCATATTTAGGCCCATGGCGAAGAAGAAAATATCTTTAAATAAAAACTAAAGAAAAGCTTTCTGAGAAACTGCTTCATGATGTGTGATTTCATCTCAAAGAATTAATCATTTCTTTTGATTTAACAGTTTTGAAACACTGTTTTTGTCCATTCTGCAAACGGATATTTTGGAGCTAGTTGAGGCCAACAGAGGAAAAGGAAATATCCCAGGATAAAAACTTGAAGGAAACTATCTGAGAAACCAGTTTGTGATGTGTGCATTCACCTCACAGAGTTAAACCTTTCTTTAGATTCAGCAGTTTGGAAACATCATTTTTGTCCATTCTGTGAATGGACATTTGGTAGCTGATTGAGGCCAATGGCAAAAAAGCTAATATCCCAGGATAAACACTAGAAGGAAGGTATCTGAGAAACTGCTTTGTGATGTGTGCATTCATCTCACAGAGTTAAAAGTTTCCTTTCATTCAGCAGTTTGGAAACACTGTTTTGTAGAATCTGTTAAGGGATATTTTGCAGTGCATTCAGGCCTATGGTGAAAAAGAAAATATCTTCAAATAAAAACTACAAAGAAGCTTTCTGACAAACTGCTCTGTGATGGGTGCATTCACCTCACAGATTTAAACCTTTCTTTTGATCCAGCAGTTTGGAAACACAGTTTTGTAGAATCTGCGAAGTGATATTTCGGAGCCCTTTGAGGCCTATGGTGAAAGAGTAAATATCTTCATATAAAAACTAAAAAGAAGCTTTCTGAGAAACTGCTTTGTCATGTGTGCATTCATCTCACAGAGTCAAATTTTTCTTTTCATTCTGCAGTTTGGAAAAACTGTTTTTCTCCATTCTGTGAATGGACTTTTAGGAGCTCATTGAGGCCAATGGAGAAAAAGGGAGTATCACAGAATAAAAACCACAAGGAAGCTACTGAGAAACCGCTTTGTGATGTGTGCATTCACCTCACAGAGTTGAACCTTTCTTTTCATTCATCAGTTTGGAAACGCTTTATTTTGTAGAATCTGCAAAGGGATATTTGGGAGCACATTGAGACCTATGTTGAAAAAGTAAATATCCTAAGATAAAAATTAGTAAGAAGCTTTCTGAGAAACTACTCCAGGATGGGAATTCACCTCACAGAGTTAAACTGTTCTTTTGATCCAGCAGTTTGGAAACACTATTTTTGTAGAATCTGTGAAGGGATATTTGGGAACCCATTGAGGCCTATGGTAAAAAAGTGAATATCTTCAGATAAAAACTAGAAAGAAGTTTTATGAGAAACTGCTTTGTGATGTGTGCTTTCATCTCAGAGAGTTAAACGTTTATTTTGATTCAAAAGTTTGGGAACACTGCTTTTGTCCATTCTGCCAATGGACATTTGGGAGATCATTGAGGCCAAAGGAGAAAAAGCAAATGTCCCAGGATACAAACTACAAGGAAGCCATCTGAGAAACTGCTTTGTGATGCGTGCATTCATCTCCCAGAGATAAACCTTTCCTTACACTCAACAGTTTGGAATCCCTGTTTTGTAGAATCTGCGAAGGGATATTTGGGAGTGCATGGAGACCTACAGTGAAAAAGAAAATATCTTAAGATAAAAACTAGAAAGAAGCTCTCTGAGAAACTGCTCGGTAATGGGTGCATTCACCTCACAGAGGTAAACCTTTCTTTTCATTCAGCAGTTTGGAAACCCTGTTTTTGTCCATTCTGCAAATGGATATTTGGTAGCTGATTGAGGCCAAAGGCAAAAACAGGAGAATATCCCCGGGTAAACACTAGAAGGAAGCTACATGAGAAACCACTTAGAGATGTGTGCGTTAAACTCTCAGAGTTAAACATTTCTTTTCACTCAGCAGTATAAAAACATTGCTTTTGTAGAATCTGTGAAGGGATATTTTGGAGCACATTGGGGTCTATGGTGAAAAAGAAAATATCTTTAGATAAAAACTAGCAAGAAGCTTTCTGAGATACTGCTTTGTGATGTGTGCTTTCATCTCACAGAGTTAAACATTTCTTTTCATTCAGCCTTTTTGAAAGATTATTTTGGCCCATTCTTGGAATGGACATTTGAGAACTCATTGAGGCCAATGGAGAAAAAGCAAATATCCCATGATAAAAACTTCAAGAAAGATATCTGAGAAATGGCTTTTTGATGTGTGCATTCATCTCACAGAGTTAAACCTTTCTTTTGATTCTGTAGTTTGCAAACACTGCAGTTTGCAAACACTGTTTCTGTAGAATCTGTGAAGTGATATTTGGGAGCCCATTGAGGCCCATGGTGAAAAAGTAAATATCTTCATATAAAAACTAAAAGGAAGCTTTCTGAGAAACTGCTTTGTGATGTGTGCATTCAACTCACAGACTTAAAATTTTCTTTTGATTAAGCAGTTTGGAAACACTGTTTTTGTCCATTCTGTGACTGGACTTTTGGGAGCTCATTGAGGCCAATGGAGAGAAAGTGAATATCACTGGATAAAAACTTCATGGAAGCTATCTGAGAAACTGCTTTGTGATGTGTGTATTCATCTTGCAGAGTTAAACCTTTCTTTGCATTCAGCAGTTTGGAAGCCCTGTTTTTGTAGAATCTGTGAAGGGATATTTCAGAGCGCATTGATTCCTAAGGTGAAAAAAAAATCTTCAGATAAAAAGTAGAAGGAAGCTTTCTGACAAACTGCATTGTGATGTGTGCTTTCATCTCACAGAGTTAAACTTTTTTGTTTTGATTCAGCAGTTTTGTAACACTATATTTGTCCATTCTGTGAATTGACATTTGGGAGCTCATTTAGGACAATGGAGAAAAAGGGAATATAGCAGAATAAAAAATACAAGGAAGCTATCTGAAAAGCCACTTTGTGATTTGTGCATTCATCTTACAGAGCTAAATGGGTCCTTTCATTCAGCTGTTTGGAAACACTGTTTTCATAGAATCTGTGAAGGGATATTTGGGAGCACATTGAGAACTATGGTTAAAAAGAAAATGTCTTCAGATAAAAAGTAGAGAGAAAATTTCTGAGAAACCACTCTCTAATGTATGCATTCACCTCACAGAATTAAACCTTTAATTAATTAATCCAGCAGTTTGGAAACACTGTTTTTGCAGAATATGTGTGGGGATATTTGGATGCCCATTGAGGCCTAGGGTGAAAAAGGGAATATCTTCATATAAAAACTAGAAAGAATCTTTCTGAGAAACTGCTTTGTGATGTGTGCATTCATCTCACAGAGTTAAACCTTTCTTTTGATTCAGCAGTTTGGAAACACTGTTTTTGTAGGATCTGTGAAGGGTTATTTTGGAGTGCATTGAGGCCTATGGTGGAAAAGAAAATATCTTCAAATAAAAACTAGAGAGCAGCTTTCTGAGAACTGCTTTGTGATGTGTGCTTTCATCTCACAGAGTTAAACCTTTCTTTGGATTCAACACTTTGGAAACACTGTTTTTGTCCATTCTTCCAATGGGCATTTGGGAGTTCATTGAGGCCAATGGAGAAAAAGTGAATATACCAGGATAAAAACTTCAAGGAAGGTACCTGAGAAACCACTTTGTGATGTTTGCATTCATCTCGCAGAGTCAAACATTTCCTTGCAATCAGCAGTTTTGAAACACTGTTTTTGTAGAATCTTGGAAGTGATATTTGGGAGTGCATGGAGACCTATGGTGAAAAAGAAAATATCTTAAGATAAAAACTAGAAATAAGCTTTCTGAGAAACCATTCTGTGATGGGTGTATTCATCTCACAGAGGTAAACATTTCTTTTGATTCAGCAGTTTTGAAACACTGTTTTTGCCTATTCTGTGAATGGACATTTTGTAGCTGATTGAGGCCAGTGACAAAAAAACAAATGTCCCAGGGTAACAACTAGAAGGAAGCTACATGAGAAACTGCTTTGAGATGTGTGTATTTATCTCACAGCGTTAGATGTTTCTTTTCATTCAGTGATTTGGAAACAATGTTTTTGTAGAATCTGCAAAGGGATATTTTGGAGCACTTTGGGGCCTATGGTGAAAAAGAAAACATCTTTAGACAAAAAGTAGAAAGAGCGTTCCTGAGAAACTGCTTTGTGATGTGTGCTTTCATCTCAGAGTTAAATATTTCTTTTCATTCAGCAGTTTGGAAAGACTGCCTTGTCCATTCTGCCAATGGACATTTTGGAGCTCATTGAGGCCAATGGAGAAAAAGCAAATATCCCAGGATAAAAACATCAAGTAAGCTATCTGAGAAACCGCTTTGTGATGTGTGCATTCATCTCACAGAATGAAACCTTTCTTTAAGTTCAGCAGTTTGGAAACTCTGTTTTTGTATAATCTGTTTAGGGATATTTTGGAGTGCATTGAGGCCTATGGTTAAAAAGAAAATATCTTCAGATAAAAACTAGAAAGAAGCTTTCTGAGAAACTGATTTGTGATGTGTGCTTTCATCTCACAGAGTTAAACATTTCTTTTCATTCTGTGCTTTGGAAGTCTGTTTTTGTCCATTTTGTGAATGGACATTAGGGTTCTTATTGAGGCCAAAGGAGAGAAAGTGAATATCACTGGTTAAAAACTTCAAGGAAGCTATATGAAAAACCGCTTTGTGATGTGTGCATTCATCTTGCAGAGTTATACATTTCTTTTGTTTCAGCAGTTTGGAAACACTGTTTTTGTAGAATCTGTGAAGGGATAATTGGGAGCACATTGAGACCTATGGTGAAAAAAATCTGAAGATAAAAAGTAGAAAGAAGATTTCTGAGAAACTGCTCTGTGATGGGTGCATTCACCTCACATATTCATAGCTTTCTTTGGTCCGGCAGTTTGGAAACACTGTTTTTGTAGGATCTGCAAAGGGATATTTTGGAGCACATTGAGGCATATGGTGAAAAAGAAAATATCTTCAAATAAAACCTAGACAGAAGGTTTCTGAGAAACTGCTTTGTGGTGTGTGCTTTCATCTCACAGAGTTATACATTTTTTTGTTTCAACAGTTTGGAAACACTGCTTTTGTCCATTCTACTAATGGAAATTTGGGACATCCTTGGGGCCAGTGTGGAAAAAGCAAATATCCCAGGATAAAGACTTCAAGGAAGCTATCTGAGATACCACTTTGTGATGTGTGCATTCATCTCCCAGAGTTAAACCTCTACTTACATTCAGCAGTTTGGAAACACTTTTTTTGTAGAGTCTGTGAAGGGATACTGGGGAGTGCATTGAGACTTATGGTGAAAAAGAAAATATGTTAAGATAAAAACTAGAAAGAAGCTTTCTGAGAAACTGCTCTGTGATAGGTGCATTCACCTCACAGAGTTAAACCTTTCTTTTGATTCAGCAATTTGGAAACACTCTTTTGTCCATTCTGCGAATGGACATTTTGTATGTGATTGAGGCCAAAGGCAAAAAAGGGAATATCCCAGGGTAAAAACTTGAAGGAAACTACATGAGAAAATGCTTTGAGATGTGTGCATTCATCTATCAAAGTTAAACAATTCTTTTCATTCAGACGTTTGGAAGCACTGCTTTTGTAGAATCTGGGAAAGGATATTTTGGAGTGAATTGGAGCCTATGATGATAAAAGAATTATCTTCAAACAAAAACTAGACAGAAGAATTGAGAGAAACTGCTTTGTGCTATGGACTATCATCTCACAGAGTTAAACCTTTCTTTTAAATCAACAGTTTTGAAACAGTGTTTTTGACCATTCTGTGAAAGGACATTTGGGAGCTTATTGAGGGCAGTGGAGAAAAAGTGAATATCCCAGGTTAAAAACTACAAGGAAACTATCTGAGAAACTGCTTTGTGATGTGTGCATTCATCTCACAGAGTTAAACCATTCTTTTCATTCAGCAGTTTGAAAATGCTGTTTTGGTAGTATCTACAAAGGGATATTTGGGAGCCCATTGGGGCCTATGGTGAAAATGTAAATATCTATCTTCATATAAAAACTACAAAGGATCTTTCTGGGAAATTCCTTTGTGACGTGTGCATCCATCTCAGAGAGTTAAACTTTTCTTTTGATTCAGCAGCTTGGAAACACTGTTTTTGTCCATTCTGTGAATGGACATTTGGGAGCTCATTGAGGCCAATGGTGAGAAATTGAATATCCCGGGAGAAACACTAGAAGGAAGCTACCTGAGAAAATGCTTTGTGATGTGTGCGTTCCTCTCACAGAGTTAATCCTTTCTTCTCATTCAGAAGTTTGGGCCGGGCGCGGTGGCTCACGCCTGTAATCCCAGCACTTTGGGAGGCCGAGGCGGGCGGATCACGAGGTCAGGAGATCGAGACCATCCTGGCTAACACGGTGAAACCCCGTCTCTACTAAAAATACAAAAAATTAGCCGGGCGTGGTAGCGGGCACCTGTAGTGCCAGCTACTCGGGAGGCTGAGGCAGGAGAATGGCGTGAACCCGGGAGGCGGAGCTTGCAGTGAGCCGAGATCGCGCCACTGCACTCCAGCCTGGGCGACAGAGCGAGACTCCGTCTCAAAAAAAAAAAAAAAAAAAAGAAGTTTGGAAACACTGTTTTTTTTAGAATCTGATAAGGGATATTTCAGAGTGCATTGAGGCCTATGGTGAAAAAGAAAATATCTTCAGATAAAAACTAGAAAGAAGCTTTCTGGCAAACTGTTTTGTCATGTGTGCATTCATCTCACAGAGCTAAACTTTTCTTTTGATTCAATCACTTGGAAACACAGTTTTTGTGCCTTCTGTGCATGGGCATTTGGGAGCTCATTGAGGCCGCTGGAGAAAAAGTGAATATCCCAGGATAAACACTATAAGGAAGCT
This sequence comes from Pan paniscus, assembly GCF_029289425.2. Lineage (NCBI taxonomy): Eukaryota > Metazoa > Chordata > Mammalia > Primates > Hominidae > Pan > Pan paniscus. Next base: position 76,306,190 of record NC_073254.2, read on the forward strand.
ATTTGAGAAACCACTTTGTGATGTGTGCATTCATCTCACACAGTTAAACATTTCTATTCATTCAGCAGTTTGGAAACACTGTTTTTGTAGCATCTCCAAAGTGTATTTGGGGGTAGACTGAGACCTATGGTGAAAAAGAAAATATCTTAAGTAAAAAGTAGAAAGAAGCTTTCTGAGAAACTTCTTTGTGATATGTGCATTCATCTCACAGAATTAAACCTTTCTTTTGATCCAGGAGTTTGGAAACACTGTTTTTGTAGAATCTGTGAAGGGATATTTCAGAGTGCATTCAGTCCTAAGGTGAAAGAGGAAATATCTTCAAATGATAACCAGACAGAAGCTTTCTGAGAATCTGCATTGTCATGTGTGCATTCATCTCACAGAGTTAAACCTTTATTTTGATCCAGTAGTTTGTGACCACTCTTTTTCTAGAACCTGCCAAGGGATATTTCAGAGTGCATTGAGGCCTATGGCGAAAAAGAAAATATCTTCAAATAAAAAATAGACAGAAACTTTCAGAGAAACTGCTTTGTGATGGTGGCTTTCATCTCACTGAGTTAAAACTTTCTTTTGATTCAGCAGTTTGAGAACACTCTTTTTGTCCATTCTGCAAATGGACATTTGGGAGATCATTGAGGCTAATGACAAAAAATAGAATATCCCAGGGTAAACACTAGAAGGAAGCTATCTGAGAAACAACTCTGTGATGTGTGCATTCATCTCGCAGAGTTAAACCTTTCTTTTCATTCAGCAGTTTGGAAATACTGCTTTTTGTAGAATCTGCAAAGGAATATTTCATAGCACATTGAGGCCTATGGTGAAAAGGAAAATGTCTTAAGGTAAAAAGTAGAAAGAAACTTTCTGAGAAACTGCTCTGTGATGGGTGCATTCACCTCACAGAGTTACTTTTTCTGTAGAATTTGCAAAGGGATATTTTGGAGTGCTTTGAGGCATGTGATGAAAAAGAAAATATCTTCTGACAAAAACTAGAAAGAAGCTTTATGAGAAACTGCTTTGTTATTTGTGTTTTCATCTCACAGAGTTAAAACTTTCTTTGGATTCTGTAGTTTGGCAATACTGTTTTTGTCCATTCTGTGAATGGAAATTTGGGAGCTCATTGAGGCCAAAGGAGGAAAAGTGAATATCCTAGGATTAAAAACTCCAAAGAAGCTATCTGAGAAACTGCTTTGTGATGTGTGAATTCATCTCTCATAGTTAATCTTTTCTTCTCATTCAGCAGTTTGGAAACACCTTTTTGTAGAATCTGTTAAGGCTTATTTTGGAGTGCTTTGAGATCTATGATGAAAAAGAAAATATCTTAAGACAAAAAGTAGAAAGATGCTTTCTGAGAAACTGCTCTGTGATGTTTGCTTTCATCTCACAGAGTTAAACCTTTCTCTTGATTCGGCAGTTTGGAAATACTGTTTTTGTCCATCCTGCAAATGGACATTTGGCAGCTCATTGAGCCAATGGCAAAAAATCGAATATCCCAAGATAAATACTAGAAGGAAGCTATGTGAGAAATTGCTTTGTGATGTGTGCATTCATCTCACAGAGTTAATACTTTCTTCTCACTCGGCAGTTTGGAAACACTGTTTTTGCAGAAACTTTGAAGGGATATTTGGAAGTACATTGAGGCCTAAGGTGAAAAGGAAAATAGCTTCAGATAAAAAGCAGGAAAAAGCTTTCTGAGAAGCTGCTTTGTGATGTATGCATTCATGTCACAGAGATGAAACTTGCTTTTGATTCAGCAGTTTCAAAACACTCTTTTTGTCTTTTCTGTGGACTGTCATTTGGGAGCTCATTTAGGCCAATGGTGAAAAAGTGAATATCCCAGGATAAAAACTACAAAGAAACTGTTTGAGAAAATGCTTTTTGGTGTATGCATTCATCTGGCTGACTAAAACCTCTATTTCATTCAGCAATTTGGAAGCATTTGTTTTGTATAATCTGTGAAGGGATAGTTAGGAGCACATGGAGGCCTATGGTGAAAGATAAAATATCTTCAGCTGAAAATAAGAAAGAAGGTGTCTGAGACACTGATTTGTGATGTGTGCATTCACCTCACAGAGTTAAACCTTCCTTTTGATTCAGAGGTTGGAGACACTGTATTTGTCCATTCTGCAAATGGAAATTTGGGAGCTCTTGAGGCCAATGGTGAAAAGGTGAATATCCCAGGAAAAAAAACCTGAAGGAAATTATCTGAGAAACAGGTTTTGATATGTGCATTCATCTCACAGAATTAAATGTTTCTTTTCACTCAGCAGTTTGGAAACACCGTTTTTGTAGAAACTGCAAAGGGATATTTGGGAGCTCATTGAGGTCTATGGTGAAAAAGAAATTATCTTCAAATTAAAAGTAGAAAGAAGCTTTCTTTGAAACTGCTTTGTGTTGTGTGCCTTCATCTCACAGAGTAAACCTTTCTTTTAATTCAGCAGTTTGGAAACACTGTTTTTGTTATTTCTGAAAATGGACATTTGGGAGCTCATTGAGGCCAATGGTGAAATGCGAATATCCCAGGGTGAAACCAGAAGGAAGCTATCTCAGAAACCACTTTGTATTGAGTGCATTCATCTCACAGAGTGAAATGTTTCTTTTCATTCAGCAATTTGGAACCTGTTTTTGTAGAATCTTAGAAGGGATGTTTGGGAGTGCATTGAGGCCTATGGTGAAAAAGAAAATAACTTCAGGTAAAAACTAGAATGAAGCTTTCTGAGAAACTGCTTTGTGATGTGGGCATTCATCTCACAGAGTTAAAGCTTTCTTTGATTCAGCAGTTTGGAAATACTGGTTTAGTCCTTTCTGAGAATGGACATTTGTGAGCTCACTGAAGCCAATGGCAAAAAAGTGAGTATCCCAGGATAAAAACTAGAAGGGAGCTATCTGAGAAACAACTTTTTGATGTATGCATTCATCTCCCAGAGTTAAACCTTTCTTTACATTCAATAGTTTTGAAAAACTGTTTTTGTGGAATCTGAGAAGGGATATTTGGGATTGCTTTGAGGCCCATGGTGAAAAAGAAAATATCTTCAGATAAAAACTAGAAAGAAGCTTTCTGTGAAACTTCTCTGTGATGTGTGCATTCATCTCACAGAGTTAAACCTTCCTTTTGATTCAGCAGTTTAGAAACACTGTTTATGTGCATTCTGCAAATGGAAATTTGGGAGCTCATTCAGGCCAATGGCAAAAAGGCAAATAACCCAGGATAAAAACTTGAAGGAAGCTATCTGAGGATCTGCTTTGTGATGTGGGCATTCATCTCACAGACTTAAACCTTTCTTTTAATTCAGCTGTTTGGAAACATTGTTTTTGTAGTATGTGTGATCAGATATTTGGGAGAGCTTTGAGGTCTATGGTGAATAAGAAAATAACTTCAGATAAAAAGTATAAGGAAGCTTTCTGAGAAACTGCTTTGTGATGTGTGCATTCATTTCAGAAAGGGAAAACTTTCTTTTGAGTCAGCAGTTGGGAAACACTGTTTTTGTCAATTCTGCAACTGGACATTTGGGAGCTCATTGAGGCCAATGGTGAAAACGTGAATACCCCATGATAAAAACTAAATGGAAGCTATCTGAGAAACCATTTTGTGAGGTGTGCATTTATCTCAAAGAGTTAAACCTTTTTTTTTCATTCAGTAGTTTGGAAACACTGATTTTGTAGGATCAGTGAGGGACATTTGGGAGCATTTTGCGGCCTATGGTGAAGAAGAAAATATCTTCAGATAAAAAACAGAAAGAAGCTTTCTGAGAAACTGCTTTGTGATGCGTGCATTCATCTCACACAGTTAAAGCTTCATTTTGATTCAGCAGTTTGGAAATACTGTGTTTTTCCATTCTGTGAATGAAAATTTGGGAGCTCATTGAAGAAAATGGTGATAACATTAATATCCCAGGATAAAGACTGGAAGAAAGCTATCTGAGAAACTGCTTTGTGATATGTGCATTCATCTCACAGAGTTAAACCTTTCTTTTCATTCAGCAGTTTGGAAACACTGTTTTTGTAGAAACTGGAAAGGTGTATTTGGGAGTTCATTGAGGTCTATGGTGAAAAAGAAATTATCTTCTCATAAAAAGTAGAAAGAAGCTTTCTCAGAAACTGCTTTGTGATGCGTGCATTCATCTCACAGAGATAAACCTTTCTTTTCATTCAGCAGTTTGGAAACACTTGTTTTGTTCTTTCTGCAAATGGACATTTTGGAGATTATTGAGGCCAATAGTGAAAAAGCAAATATCCCAGGATAAAAAGCAGAAGGAAGCTATCTCAGAAACTGCTTTGTGATGTGTGCATTCATCTCACAGAGATAAACCTTTATTTTCATTCAGCAGCTTGGAAACACTTGTTTTGTTCTTTCTGCAAATGGACATTTTGGAGATTATTGAGGCCAATGGTGAAAAAGCAAATATCCCAGGATAAAAAGCAGAAGGAAGCTATCTGAGAAACTACTTTGTGATGTGTGCATTCATCTTGCATAGTTAAATCTTTCTTTTCTTTCAGCAGTTTGGAAACACTGTTTTTGTGGAATTTGTGAAGGGATATTAGGGAGTGTCTTGAGGTCTATGGTGAACAAGAAAATACCCTCCGATAAAAGGTAGAAGGAAGCTTTCAGAGAAACTGCTTTATGAGGTGTCAATTCATCTCCCAGAGTTAAACCTTTCTTTTGATTCAGCATTTTGGAAACCCGTTTTTGTCCATTCTGTGAATGGACATTTGGGAACTCTTTGAGGCCAAAGGCGTAAAAGGGAATATCTCAGGATAAAAACTAGAAGGAAGCTATGGGAGAAACTGCTTTGTGATGTGTGCATTCATCTCACAGAGTTATACATTCCTTTTCATTGAGCAGTTTGGAAACTCTTTTTGTAGAATCTTTGAAGTGTTTTTGGGAGTGCATTGAGGTGTAGCAAAGAAAATATCTAAGAAAATATCATTTGATAAAGAATAAAAAGAAGCTTCCTGAGGAAGTGCATTGTGATGTGTGTATTCATCTCACAGAGTTAAACTTTTCTTTTGTTTCAACAGTTTGGAAACACTATTTTTATCCTTTTGGTTAATGGACATTTTGGAGTTCATTGAGGGCAATGGAGAAAATGTAAATATCCCAGGATAAAAACTAGAAGGAAGATATCTGAGAAACTGCTTTTTGATGTGTGCATTCATCTCACAGACTTAAACCTTTGTTTTCATTCAGCTGTTCGGAGTCACTGTTTTTGTAGGATCTGCAATGGGATACTTGGGAGGGCATGGAGGCCTATGTTAAAAAAGAAAATATTTTCATATAAAAAGTAGAAAGAAGCTCTCTGAGAAACTGCATTGTGATGTATGCATTCATGTCTCACTGTTAAATCTTTCTTTTGATTCAGCAGTTTGGAAACACTGTTTTTGTCCTTTCTGTGGATGGTCATTTGGAAGCTCATTGAGGCCAGTGGCAAAAAAAGTGATTATCTTAAGATAAAAACTAGAAGGAGGCTATCTTAGAAAATGCTTTGTGATGTGTGCATTCATCTCACATGGTTAAACCTTTCTTTTCATTAAGCAGGTTGGAACACTTTTTTTGTAGAATCTACAAAGGGACATTTGAAAGTGCATTGAGTCCTATGGGGAAGAAGGAAATATCTTCAGATAAAAACTAGAAAGAAGCTTTCTGAGAAACTGCTTTGTTCTGTTTGCTTTCATCTCCCAAAATTAAACCTTTGTTTTGGTTCAGCAGTTTGGAAACACTGTTTTTATCTATTCTGCGAATGGACATTTTGGAGCTAATTGAGGGCAAAGGTGAAAAAGCAAATATCCCAGGATAAAAACTAGAAGGAAGCTCTCTGAGAAATGGCTATGTGATGTGCTCACCCATCTCACAGAGTTAAAACTTTCTTTTCATTCAGTACTTTGGAAACACTGTTTTTGTAGAATCTGTGAAAGGATATTTTGGAGCACATTGAGGCCCATGCTGAAAAAGAAAATATCTTGAGACGAAAACCAGAAGAAAAAAACAAACAATCCCATCAAAAAGTGGGCAAAGGATATGAACAGACACTTCTCAAAAGAAGACATTTATGCAGCCAAAAAACACATGAAAAAATGCTCATCATCACTGGCCATCAGAGAAATGCAAATCAAAAACGCAATGAGATACCATCTCACACTAGTTAGAATGGTGATCATTAAAAAGTCAGGAAACAACAGGTACTGGAGAGGATGTGGAGAAATAGGAATACTTTTACACTGTTGGTGGGATAGTAAACAAGTTCCACCATTGTGGAAGTCAGTGTGGTGATTCCTCAGGGATCTAGAACTAGAAATGCCATTTGACACAGCCATCCCATTACTGGTTATATACCCAAAGGATTATAAATCATGCTGCTATAAAGACACATGCACACGTATGTTTATAGTGGCACTATTCACAATAGCAAGGACTCGGAACCAACCTAAATGTCCAACAATGAGAGACTGGATTAAGAAAATGTGGCACATATACTGCATGGAATACTATGCAGCCATAAAAAATGAGTTCATGTCCTCTGTAGGGACATCGATGAATCTGGAAACCATAATTCTCAGCAAACTATCACAAGGACAAAAAACCAAACACTGCATGTTCTCACTCATAGGTGGGAACTGAACAATGAGAACACATGGACACAGAAAGGGGAACATCACACACCGGGGAGTGTTGTGGGGTTGGGGGAGGTGGAGGGATAGCATTAGGAGATATACCTAATGCTAAATGATGAGTTAATGGGTGCAGCACACCAACATGGCACATGTATACATATGTAACAAACCTGCACAATGTGCACATGTACCCTAAAACTTAAAGTATAATAATAATAAAATTTAAAAAAGAACTTTTCTGAGAAACTGCTTTGTGATGTGCACATTTATCTCCAGAGTTAAACTTTTCTTTTGATTCACGAGTAAGGAAACACTGTTTTTGTAGAATCTGCTAAGGGATATTTGGAAGCCCATTGAGGCATATGGTGAAAAAGTAAATATCTTCATAGAAAAACTAGAAAGAAGCTTTCTGAGAAGATGCTTTGTGATGTGTGCATTCATCTGAAAGAGTTAAACCTTTCTTGTATTTCAATAGTTTTGAAACACAATGTTTGTCCATTCTGTGAAGGGATATTTGGCAGCTCTTTGAGGCCAAAGGTGAAAAAGGGAATATCCCAGGATAAATACTATAAGGAAGCTATGTGAGAAACAGCTTTGTGATGTTTGCATTCACCTCACATAGTTAAACCTTTCTTTTCATTCAGCAGTTTGGAAACACTGTTTTTGTAGAGTCTGTGACAGGATATTTGGGAGCACATTGAGGGCTATGGTGCAAAAGAAAATATCTTGAGATAAAAACTAGAAAGAAGCTTCCTAAGAAACTGCTTTGTGATGAGTGCATTCATCTCACAGAGTTAAATCTTTCTTTTGATTCAGTAGTTTGCAAGCACTCTTTTTGTCCATTCTGTGAATGGACATTTAGGAGCTCATTGAGGCCAAAGGTGAAAAAGCGAATATTCCAATATAAAATCTAGAAGGAGGATATCTGAGAAACTGCTTTGTGATGTGTGCATTCATCTTGCACCGTTAAAACTTTCTATTCATGCAGCAGTTTGAAACCACTGTTTTTGAAGAACCTGTTATTGACATTTGTAAGCACATTTAGGCCTATGGTAAAAGAGAAAATACATTCAGATAAAGACTAGAAAGAAGCTTTCCAAGAGACTGCTTTGTGATGTGTGCATTAATCTCAAAGAGTTAAACCTTTATTTTGTTTCTGCAGTTTGGAAACACTGTTTTTGTCCATTCTGCAAAAGGACGTGTTGGAGCTTATTGAGTACAAGGGTGAAAATGCAAATATCCCAAGATAAAAACTAGAAGGATGTAATCTGAGAAATGGCTTTGTGATGTGTGCATTCATCTTGCAGTGGTAAACCTTTCATTTCATTCAGTAGTTCAGAAACACTGTTTTTGTAGAATCCTCAAAGGGATATTTGGGAGAGCATTATGGCCTAGGCTGAAAAGGAAAATATCTTTAGATAAAAACTAGAAAGAAGCTTTCTGAGAAATTCGTTTGTGATGTGTGCATTCATCTCACAGAGTTAAAACTTTCTTTTGATTCAGCAGTTTGGAAACACTGTTTTTGTCCATTCTGTGAATGGACATTTGGGAGCTCATAGAGGTCAATGGTGAAAAGTGACTATCCCAGGTAAAAACTAGAGGGAAGCTATGTGAGAAACCATTTTGTGATGTGTACTTTCATCTAGCAGAGTTCAAACATTCTTTTCATTCAGTAGTTTGGAAACACTGTTTTTGTAGTATCTGTGAAGGTATAGTGGGAGTGCATTGAGTCCTATGGTGAAAAAGAAAATATCTTCAGATGAAAACCAGAAAGAAGCTTTCTGAGAAAGTGCTTTGTGATGTGTGGATTTAGAAAGAGTTAAACCTTTGTTTCGATTCAGCAGTTTGGAAATACTGTTTTTGTCCATTCTACAAATGGACATCTGGGAGCTCATTGAGGCCTATGGTGAATACGGGAATACCCCAGGATAAAAACGAGAAGGAAGCTATCTGAGAAATGGCTTTGTGAGGTGCTCATTGAACTTGCAGAGTTAAACCTTCCTTTTCATTCAATAGCTTGAAAACACTGTTTGTGTAGAATCTGCTATGGGATATTTGGGAGTGCATTGAGGCCTATAGTGAAAAGGAAAATAACTTCAGATAAAAACTAGAATCTTCCTGAGAAACTGCTTCTTGATGCGTGCATTGATCTCACAGATTTTAACATTTCTTTTGATTCAGTAGTTTGGAAACCTGTTGTTGTCCATTCTGCAAATAAACATTTGGGAGCTCATTGAGGTCAATGGTGAAAAAGCGAATAACCCAGGATGAAAACTAGAAGGAATCTATCTGAGAAACTGCTTTGTGTTGTGTGCATTCATCTCACTGAGTTAAGCTTTTCTTTTCATTCAGCAGTTGGAAAAACTGTTTTTGTCCATTCTGTGAATGGACACTTGGGAGCTCATAGAGGCCAGTGGTGAAAACGCAAATATCCCAGGAAGAAAACAAGAAGGAATCTATCTGAGAAACAGCTTTGTGATGTGTATATTCATCTCACAGAGTTAAACCTTTCTTTTCATTCAGCAGTTGGTAACACTGTTTTTGTAGAGTCTGTGAAGTTGGGAGTGCATTGAGGCCTACGGTGAAAAAGAAAATATCTTCAGATAAAAAATTGAAAGAAGCTTTCTGAGAAACTGGTTTTTGACGTGGGGATTCATCTCACAGAGTTAAAACTTTCTTTTGATTCAGCCCTTTGGAAACACTGTTTTTGTCCTTTATGGAAATGGATATTTGGGAGCTTATTGAGGCCCATTGTGGGCCACAAGGCACCCAGGTGCCGAGGCGAGAGACAAAGGGCATGGGCTGTTCCAGTATAATTAAATATATAAAATAAAAATAGTTATACTAGATATAGATCATAGATGCAATTATATATGAATATCATTAATCATTAGTTTGTAGCAATTACTCTTTGTTCCAATATTATAATAATCCTCACTCTACAATCATAACTTAAGTAAAACCAGACCATACAGAGATAGGAGCTGAAGGGACACAGGGATAGGTGACAAGAAGACAAGAGTGTGAGCCTTCTGATATTCCCGGACAGGGCCAGCAGAGGGCTCCTTCATCTAGCACTAACGCCAGCATCTGGGAAGACGCCTGTTGCCAAGCAGACCATGGTCTAGTGGTAGAGTCAGTGCCAAGTAAAAGTACCCACTACTTAGCAGACTGGAAAAGGGAGTCTGCCTTTCCCTGGGGTAGTTTAGAGAAGACACTACACCTCCACGTTTTGTGGAGGGCCTGACATCAGTTAGGCATGCCTGCAGCTATCCAGAGGCCTAACTGTCTCCCTGTGATGTTATGCTTCAGTGGTCATGCTCCTAGTCCACTTTCATGTTCCATCCTGTACACCTGCCTCTGCCTTTTAGATAGCAGTAGCAAAATTAGTGAAAATACTAAAAGTCTCTGATATGAAGAAATAATATTGTCAGCTGTCTCCTCTCTCTCCACCTCGGCTGCCAAAAAGGGAAGGGCCCCCTCTCCAGTGGACACGTGACCCACCTGACCTTACCTATCATTGGAGATGGCTCACACTGCTTAGCCTGCCCTTTTGTCTTGTATCCAATAAATATCAGCACAGCCTGGCATTTGGGGCCACTACTGGTCTCTGTCTCTTGGTGGTAGTGGTCCCCCAGGCCAGGTTGTCTTTTCTCTTATCTCTTTGTCTTGTGTCTTTATTTCTACAATTTCTCATCTCCACACAGAGGGAGACACACCAACCCTGTGGGCCTGGACCCTACAGCCAATGGTGAAAAGGCCAATATCCCAGGATAAAAACTAGAAGGAAGCTATCTGAGAAACGGCTTTGTGATGTGTGCATTCATGTCACACAGTTAAACCTTTCTATTCATTCAGCAGTTTGCAAACACTGTTTTTGTGGAATCTGCGAAGGGCTATTTGGGATCGCATTGAGGCCTATGGTGGAAAAGAAAATATCTTCACATAAAAACTAGAAAGAAGTTTTCTGAGAAGCTGCTTTGTGATGTGTGCATTCATCTTATAGAGTTAAACCTTTCTTTAGATCTAGCAGTTTGGAAACACTGTTTTTGTATGTTCTGCAAATGGACATTTGGGAGCTCATTGAGGCCAAAGGCAAAAAAGTGAATATCCCACGATAAAAACTAGAAAGGAGCTATCTGAGAAACTGCTTTGTGATACGTGCATTCACCTCACAGAGTTAAGCCGTTCTTTTCATTCAGCAGTTTGGAAACACTGTTTTTGTAGAATCTGCAAAGGGATATTTGGGATTGCATTGAGGCCTATGGTGAAAAAGAAAATATCTTCAGATAAAAAATCGAAAGAAGCTTTCTGAGAAACTGCTTTTTGATGTGTGGATTCATCTCACAGTTAAACCTTTCTGCTGATTCAGCACTTTGGAAACACTGTTTTTGTCCTTTATGCGAATAGAAATTTGGGAGCTCATTGAGGCCAATTGTGGGCAGCAAGGCAGCCAAGTCCGAGGCAAGAGACCAAGGGCACGAGCTATTCCAGTATAATTAAATATATAAAATAAGAACAGTTATAGTAGATATAGATCATACATATGATTATATGTGAATATCATTAATCATTACTTTTTAGCAATTACTCTATATTCCAATATTATAATAATCATCACTCTATAATCATAACCTAAGAAAGACCAGGCCATACAAAGATAGAAGCTGAAGGGACATATTGAGAGGTGACCAGAAGACAAGAGTGCGAGCCTTCTGTTATGACCAGACAAGGCCACCACAGGGCTCATTGGTCTAGCTATAACACAAGCTTCTGGGATGATGCCTGTTGCCAAGTGGACCATGGTCTAGTGGTAGCATCAGTGCCATGAAAAAGCACCCTCTACTTAGCAGACCTGGAAAGGGAGTCTCCCTTTCTCCAGGGGAGTTTAGAGAAGACTCTATTCCTCCACCTCTTGTGGAGGGCCTGATTTCAGTCAGGCCCACCCACAGTTATCCAGAGGCCTAACTGTCTCCCTGTGATGCTGTGCTTCAGTGGTCATGCTCCTAGTCTGCTTTCATGTTCCATGCTGTACAGCTGGCTCTGCCTTTTAGATAGCAGTAGCAATTCTTTTCAACTTCTCACTCAAACTTAATCCACATGAGGAATGGAGGCTTACTGTCACTACTAACAGCAATAAAACATAAGGACTGCCAGACTGCCCAAAGAAAACTTCAAAGGGATGTTTTCTAGTGAATTCAATTTTATGGACTGTTTGCAATGCTCCCAAGGCTGTTGTGCTCTAAAGTCTAGCCATGGGCATTTTTATTGATTGGGCTCCAAAAAGCATTATTGGCAGGATTGCTCTAGCAAAAATACCTCATGCTCGGGGTTTGATTATCTGTTAGATTATGTAGAGGATGGATGGCGGTCATACAGTTTGAGACAATGAGTGTCCTTACCCATTTAAATGGATGGATTCAGGCATTGTTCCTCCTAGACCAAAAATGATTCATCCCATTGTAACCCCAGAACAAGGATGTTCCCTGGAATTAGCTGCAGCTATGACAGGAATAAGGCTAGGAAACACTACCCATCAACTCCTTCACACTAATACCAAAACACCCACATTCAACGTCACCTTGATATCTGAACAGGTGATAACCATCAGGAGCTGTGTCAAACCCCCTTACATGCTGTTGGTTGGAAATATAATTATCATTCCCAATACACAAACTATAGAATGCAATAATTGTAAGCTGTTCACGTGCATTGATGCTACTTTTAATCCCACAACAAGTATTCTCTTGGTAAGGGCTAGGGAGGGGGTATGGAAACCAGTTTCTTTACATCATCCATGGGAATCTTCCCCCTCTATACACATAGTCAATGAAGTTCTTAAAGGTATCCTCAAAAGAACAAAGAGATTTATTTTTACTCTTATTTCAGTCATTGCAGGTATAATTGTGGCTACTGCAACAGTGGCAACTGCTGGAGTTGTGATCCACAATTCTGTTCAAACTGCTGAATAGGTTGAAGCATGGCAAAAAAAAACTCCTCCTGACTTTGGAATTCTCAGGCTCAAATTGATCAAAAATTAGCTAATCAAATTAATGATGTCTGCCAGAGTGTAATCTGGCTGGGAGATAGGGTTATGAATTTGGGGCACCGTATGAATTGCAGTGTGATTGGAATACTTCTGATTACTGCATAATGCCTTATGCTTATAATAAAGATCAACAAAGCTGGGAAGAGGTCTCAAGACTTTTTAAAGCCTGGGATGATAACTTAACCTTGGATATTTCAAAACTTAAAGAACCAATTTTTGAGGCTTCACAAGCTCATTTATCCACTTTTCCTGGCTCAGACATTTTTGAAGGAATAACTAAAGAATTATCTGCTCTTAATCCCTTTAAATGGATCAAACCCCTTGGGGGATCATTGTTGTCACTGGCATTATTAATATTGGTATGCTTATGTTGTCACCTTTTAGTCTGCAAAGGCCTCCAAGGAGTCCAAAAACAAGTCCGAAGTCAATGACAAGCAATGATGGTGATGGTGATCCTAGTTAATATAAAGGGGGGAGATGCGGGCAGCAAGCCACCCAGGTGCTGAGGCAAGAGAATGAGGGCACGAGTTGTTCCAGTATAATAAAATATATAAAATAAGAATAGTTATACTAAATATAGATCATAAATATGATTATATCCTCGCTCTACAATCACAATCTAGGAAAAACCAGGCTATACAGAGATAGGAGCTGGAGGGAGATAGTGAGAAGTGACCAGAAGACAAGAGTGCGGGCCTTCTGTTATGCCTGGACAAGGCCACCAGAGGGCTCCTTGGTGTAGCTGTAATGCCAGCGTCTGGGCAGACACCTGCTGCCAAGCGAACCATGGTGCAGCAGTAGAAAGAAAAAGTGGCAAGAAAAATCACACACTACTTAGCAGACTGAGAAAAGGAGTCTCCCTTTCCCTGGGGGAGTTTAGAGAAGACTCTTCTCCTCCACCTCTTGCAGAGGGCCTGATATCGGTCAGACATGCCCACAGTTATCCCTGTGATGCTGTGCTTCAGTGGTCATGCTCCTAGTCTTGTTTCACCTGTGCACCTGTACACCTGGCTCTGCCTTTTCAGTAGTAAAATTAGTGAAAGTACTAAAAGTCTCCAATATGAAGAAATATAATGGCATAAGCTGTCTCCTCTCTCTCTCTCTCTCTCTCTCTGCCTCAACTGCCAAACAGGGAAGGGACCCTGTCCAGTGGACACGTGACTGATGTGACCTTACCTATCATTGGAGATGGCTCACACTCCTTGCCCTGCCCCTTTGTTTTGTATCCAATAAATAACAGCGCAGCCTGGCATTTGGGGCCACTACCAGTCTTGGCCTCTTGGTGGTAGTTGTCCCTGGGCCAGGCTGTCTTTTCTTTTATCTGTTTGTCTTCTGTTTCCATTTCTACAAACTCTCATCTCCACACATGGGGAGAAACAAACCATCGACCTGGTGGGGCTGTGTCCAACAGCCAATAGCAAAAAAGCAAATATCACAGGATAAAAACTAGAAGGAAGCTATCTGAGAAACCACTTTGTGAGGTGTGCATTGATCTCACAGATTTAAACCTTTGTTTTGATTCAGCAGTTTGGAAACAGTGCTCTTGTTCTTCCTGCAAATGGACATTTGGGAGCTCATTGAGTCCAATGCCGAAAAAGTGAATCTCCCCAGATAAAAACAGAAGGAAACTATCTGAGAAACTGCTTTGTGATGTATGCATTCATATAACAAATCCAAACCTTTCTTTTCATTTAACAGTTTGGAAACACCATTTTCGTAGAATCTACAAAGGTATATTTGGGATTGCATTGAGGCCTATGGTGCAAAAGAAAATATATACAAATAAACAATAGAAAGATGGTTTCTGAGAAAATGCTTTGTGATGTGTGCATTCATCTCACAGAAATAAACCTTTCTTTTGATTCAGCAGCTTGGAAAAACTACTTTTGTCCATTCTGTGAATGGACATTTGGGAGCTCATTGAGGCCAATGACAAAAAAGAGAATATACCAGGATAAAAACTAGAAGGAAACTATCTGAGAAACTGCTTTGTCATGTGTGCATTCATCTCACAGAGTTAAACCTTTCTTTTCATTCAGCAGTTTGGAAACACTGTTTTTGTAGAATGTGAGAAGGGATATTTGGGAGCACATTGAGGCTTATGGTGAAAAAGAAAATATCTTCACATAAAGAGTAGAAAGAAACTTTCTGAGATGCCACTTTGTGATGTGTGCATTCATCTCACAGAGATAAACCTTCTTTTGATTCAGCAGTTAGGAGACTGTTTTTGTCAATTCTGTGAATGGATGTTTTGGAACTCATTAAGTCCAATTGTGAAAAAATGAATATCCCAGGATAAAAACTAGAATGAAACTATATGAGAAGTTGCTTTGTGATGTGTGCATTCAGCTTGCAGAGTTAAACTTTTCTTTTTATTCAGCATTTTGGAAACACAGTTTTTCTATAATCTGCCAAGGGATATTTGGGAGCACATTGAGGCCTATGATTAAAAATAAAATATCTTCAGATGTTAACTAGATAGAAGCTTTCTGAGAAACTGTGTTGTGATGTGTGCATTCATTTCAAAGAGTTAAACGTTTCTTTTATTCAGCAGTGTGGAAACACTGTTTCTGTCCACTCTGCAAATGGATATTTTGGAGCTCATTGAGACTAAGGTGAAAAAGTGAATATCACAGGTTAAAAACTAGAAAGAAGCTATCTGAGAAACTGGTTTGTGATGTGTACATTCGTCTCACAGAATTAAACATTTCTTTCCTTTAGCAGTTTGGAAACACTATTTTGCAAAATCAGGGAATTGAAATTTGGGAGTGCATGGAGGCCTATGTTGAAAAAGAAAATATCTTCAGACAAAAAGTAGAAAGCATCTTTCTGAGAAACTGCTTTGTGAGATTAATGCACACACCACAAATCAGTTTCTGAGGAAGCTTCTTTCTAGTTTTTATCTGAATATATTTTCAACTTCACCATTGGCTTCAAAGCACTCCCAAATATCCATTCATAGATTCTGCCCAAATATTGATTCCTAACTGCTGAATGAAAAGAAAGTTTGAACTCTCCCCCAGGAATGCATACATCACAAAGCAGTTTCTCAGATAGCTTCCTTCTTGTTTTTATCCTGTGATATTCAGTTTTTCACCTTTGACCTCAATAAGCTCCCAAATGTCCATTTGCAGAATGGGCAAAAACAAAGTTTCCAAACTACTGAATCAAAAGGAAGGTTTAAATATGTGAGATGAATGCACGCAACACAAACCACCTTCTCAGAAATCTTCTTTCTACTTCTTATCTGAAGATATTTTCTTTTTCACCATAGGCCTCAATGTGCTCCCAAATAGCCCTTTGAAGATTGTACAAACACAGTGTTTTCAAACTGCAGAATGAAAAGAAGGGTATAACTCTGTGAGATGAATGCACACATCACCAAGCCGTTTCTCATATAGCTTCCTTCCAGTTTTTATCCTGGGATATTCACTTTTTTGCCATTGGCCTCAATGAGCTCCCAAATGTCCATTCACAGAATGGACAAAAGTAGTTTTTCCAAACTGCTGAATCAAAAGAAAGGTTTATTTCTGTGAGATGAATGCACACATCACAAAGCAGTTTCTCAAAAACCATCTTTCTATTGTTTATTTTTATATATTTTCTTTTTCATCTTCATCCTCAAAGCACTCCCAAATATCCCTTCGCATATTCCATGAAAACAGTGTTTCCAAACTGCTGAATTAAAACAAAAGTTTAAATCTGCGAGATGAATGCACTCATCACCAAGCAGTTTCTCAGGTAGCATTCTTCTAGTTTTTATCCTGGGATAGTCACTTTTTCACCATTGGTCTCAATGAGATCTCAAATGTCCATTCACAGAGTGGACAAAAACAGTGTTTCCGAATTGCTAAATCAAAAGAAAGTTTTTAATCTGTGAGATGAATGCACACATTACAAGGCAGTTTCTCAGAAAGACTTCACTTTTTCTTTGAAGATATTTTCTTATTTGCCATAGGCCTCAAAGTGCTCCCAAGTATCCCTTCACAGATCCTACAAAAAGACTGTATCTAAACTGCTGAATGAAAAGAATGGTTTAACTCTGTGAGTTGAATGCATACATCACAAAGCAGTTTCTCAGATAGCTTCCTTCTAGTTTTTATCTTGGAATATTCACTTTTTCACCATTGGCTTCAATGAGCTCTGAAATGTCCATTTGCAGAATGGGCAAAAACGGTGTGTCCAAACTGCTGAATCAAAAGAAAGGTTTAACTGTATGAGATGAATGGGCACATCAAAAAGTGGAATATCAGAATGTTCTTTCTATTTTTTATCTGGAAATATTTTATTTTTCACCATAGGCCTCGATACACTCCCAAATATCTCTTTGAGGATTCTGCAAAAACAGTGTTTACAAACTGCTTAATGAAAAAGAAAGGTTTAACTCTGCGAATTGAATGCACACATCAGAAAGTGGTTACTCAGATAGCTTCCTTCTAGTTTTTATCCTGTGGTATTCACTTTTTCACCATTGACCTCAATGACCTCCCAATGTCCATTTGCAGAATGGACAAAAAGTGTTTCGAAACAGCTGAATCAAATGAAAGGTTAAACTCTTTGAGATGAATGCACACATAACAAAGCAGTTTCACAGAAGCTTCTTTCTACTTTTTATATGAAGATATTTTATTTTATACCTTAGGCCTTAATGTGCTCCCAAATTTCCCTTTACAGATTCTGCAAGAAAAGTGTTTCCAAACTGCGGAATGAAAAGAAAGGTTTAAATATGCAAGATGAATGCACACATCACAAAGGGGTTTCTCAGATAGCTTCCTTCTAGTTTTATCCTGGGATATTCACTTTTTTGCCATTGGCCTCAATGAGCTTCCAAATGTCCATTTGCAGAATTCACAAAAACAGTGTTTCCCAACTTCTGAATCAAAAGAAAGTTTTAACCCTGGGAGATGAATGCACACATCAAAAGCTTCTTTCTACTGTTTATCTGCAGATATTTTCTTTTGCACCATAGACCTCAATGACCTCCAAAATATGCTTTCACGGTTTCTACAAAAACAGTATTTCCTATCTGCTGAGTGAGAAAAAAGGTTTAACTCTGTGAGATGAATGCACACATCAGAAAGCTTTTTGTCAGATAGATTCCTTCTAGTTTTTATCCTGGGATATTCACTTTTTTGCCATTGGCATTAGTGACCTCCAAAATGTCCACTCTCAGAAAGGACAAAAACACTGTTTCCAAGCTGCTGAGTCTAAAGAGAAGTGTAACTGTTTTAGATGAATGCACACATCACAAAGCAGTCTCACAGACAGTTCCTTTCTACTTTTTAATCTGATGATATTTACTTTCCACCATAGACCTCAATGCACTCCAAAATATCCCTTTGCAGATTCTACAAAACAGTGTTTCCAAACTGCTGAATGAAAAGAATGGTTCAACACTGTGAGTTAAATACAGACATCACAAAGCAGTTTCTCAGATAGCTTCCTTCAAGTTTTTAACCTGGGATATTCACTTTTTCACCTTTGGCCTCAACTAGCTCCCAAATGTCCAGTCACAGAATGGACAAAAACAGAGTTTCCAAACTGCTGAATCAGAAGAATGGCTTAACTCTGTGAGATGAATGCACACATCACAAAGCAGTTCCCCAGGAAGATTCTTTCTAGTTTTTATCTGAAGATATTTTCTTTTTCACCATAGGCCTCAATGCACTCCCAAATATCCCTTCACAGATTGTACAAAAATAGTGTTTCCAAAGTGTTGCATGAACACAAATGTTTATACCTGTGGGATGAAAGCACACATCACCAAGCAGTTCTTCATGTACCTTAATTCTAGTTTTTGTCCTGGGATATTCCCTTCTTCACCATTGGCCTCAATGGGCTCCAAAATGTCCATTCACAGAATGGACAAAAACAGTTTTTCCAAACTGCTGAATCAAAAGAAAGTTTTAACTCTGTTTGGTGAATGCACACATCACAAAGCAGATCCTCAGAAAGATTCTTTCTACATTTTATCTGAAGATATTTTCTTTTTCACCATAAGATACAATGCACTCTCAAATACCTCTTTGCAGATTCTACAAAAACGGTGTTTACAAACTGCTTAGTGAAAAGAAATGTTTAACTTTGTGAGTTGAATGCACACATCAAAAAGCAGTTTCTCAGATAGCTTCCTTCTAGTTTTTATCCTGGGATATTCACTTTTTTGCCATTGTACTCAATGTGCTCCCCAAAGCCCATTCACAGAATGGACAAATAAGTGTTTCCCAACTAAGGAATAATAAAAAAACGGTTTAACTCTGTAAGATGAATGCACACATCACAAAGCAGTTTCTCAGAAAGCTTCCTTCTAGTTTTGATCATGGGATATTCACTTTTTGCCATTGACCTCAATGAGCTGACAAACATCCATTCACAAAATGGACAAAAACCATGTTTCCAAGCTGCTGAATCAAAAGAAAGGTATAACTCTGTGAGATGAATGCAGACTTCAAAAGGCAGTTTCTCAGAAAGTTTCTTTCTACTTTTTATCTCAAGACATTTTCTTTTTCACCATAGGCCTCAATGTGCTTCCAATTATCTCTTTACAGATTCTACAAAAACAGCGTTTTCAAACTGCTGAATGAAAAAAAAGGTTTCACACTGTGAGATGAATACACACATCAGAAAGCCTTTTCTCAGATAGCTTCCTTGTAGGTTTTTTCCTGCAATATTCACTTTTTCTCCATTGGTCTCAATGAGCTCCCATATGTCCATTCACAGAATGGACAAAAAAAGGGTTTCCAAACTACTGAGTCTAAAGAAATGTTTACCTCTGTGTGATGAATGCACTCATTGCAAAGCAGTTTTTCAGAAAGCTTCTTTCTACTTTTTATCTGAAGGTATTTTCTTTTTCACCTTAGACCTCAATGCACTCCCAAATATCCCTTCACAGATTCTACCCCAAATAGCTTCCCTCTAGTTTTTATACTGGGTTATTCACTTTTTCATTATTGCCTCCAGGTGCTCCCTATTGTCCATTCACCTGACTGACAAAAGAGTGTTTCCAAACTGCTGAAACAAAAGAAAGGTTTAACTCTGTGACATGAATGTGTACATCACAAGACATTCTTTTGTTGAATCAAAAGAATGGTTGAACTCTGAGGTAAAGGCAGACATCACAAAGAGTGTTCCCAGAAAGCTTCTTTCTAGTTTTTATCTGAAGATATTTTCTTTTTCACCATAGGCTCAATGTGCTCCCAAATATCCATTAGCAGATTCCTCAAAAACAGTGTTTCCAAACTGCTGAATGAAACCAAAGTTTTATCTTGCAAAATGAATGCACACATCACAAAGCAGTTTCTCAGATAACTTCCTTCTAGTTTTTATCCAGTGATATTCTCCTTTCGGCCATTGTCCTCAATCAACTCCCAGATGTTTATTTGCACAAATGACAAATCAGTGTTTCCAGACTGCTGAATCAAAAGAAAAGTTTAACACTGTTTAACACAAAGTGATTTCTCAGATAGCTTCCTTCAATGTTTTATCCTGGGATATTTTCTTTATCTCCATTGACCTCAATGAGCTCCCAAATGTCCATTCACAGAATGGACAAAAGCAGTGTTTCCAAACTGCGGAATCACAGGAAATGTTTAACTCTATAAGATAAATGCATACACCCAAAGCAGTTTCTCAGAAAGCTTCTTTCTAGTTTTTATATGAAGATATTTACTTTTTCACCTTAGGCCCCAATGTGCTCCCAAATATCCCTTTGCAGATTCTACAAAGACAGTGTTTCCAAACTGCTGATTGAAAAGAAATGTTTAACTCTGTGACATGAATGCAAATATCACAAAGCGGTTTCTCAATACTTTCCTTCTATTTTTTATCCTGGGATATTCCCTTTTTGATGTTGGCCTCAAAGACCTCAAAAATATCCATTAGCAGTATGGAGAAAAACAGAATATTTGAAACTGCTTAATCAAAGGAAAGGTTTAACTCTGTGAGATGAATGCATACATCACAAAGCAGTTTCTCAGAAAGCTTCTTTTAGTTTTTATGTGAAGATATTTATTCTTTCACCATAGGCCTCAATGGGCTCCCAAATATCCCTCTGCAATTCTACAAAAACAGTGATTCCAAACTGCTGAATGAAAACAAAGGTTTAACTCTGTGAGCTGAATGAACCTATCACACTATCACAAAACGGTTTCTCAGCTAGCTTCCTTCTAGTTTATATCCTGGGATATTCCCTTTTTTGGCATTGGTCTCAAAGAGCTCAAAAATATCCATTTGTAGAATGGAGAAAAACAGTGTATACAAACTGCATAATCAAAAGAAAGTTACAACTCTGTCAGATGAATGCACACGTACAAAGCAGTTTCTCAGAAAGCTTCTTTCTACTTTTTATCTTAAGATACTTTCCCTTTCACCATAAGCCTCAATGAGCTCCCAAATTTCTCTTTGCAGATTCTACAAAAACAGTGTTTCCAAAGTCTTGAATGAAAAGAAAGGTTTAACTCTGTGAGATGAATGCACACATCACAAAGTGTTTTCTCAGATAGCTTCCTTGAAGGTTTGTGAGACAAAAACAGTGTTTTGAAACTGCTGTATTGAAAGAAATGATTAAATTGGTGAGATGAATTCACACATCACAAAGCAGATTCTCAGAAAGCTTCTTTCTAACTTTTATCTAGATATAATTTCTGTTTCACCATAGGCCTTAATGCACTCCCAAATATCCCTTCCCAGATTCTACAAAAACGGTGTTTCCAAAGTGCTGAATGAAGAGAAAGGTTTAACTCTGTTAGATGAAAGCACACATCACAAAGCAGTTTGTCATAAAGCTTCTCTCTACTTTTCATCTGATGATAATTTCTTTTTCACCACAGGCCTCAATGCACTTCCAAATATCCCCTTGCAGATTCTACAAAAGCAGTGTTTCCAAATGTTGAATGAAAAAGAAGGTTTAACTCTGTGAGATGAATGCACACATCACAAAGCTGGTTCTCAGATAGCCTACTTCTAGTTTTTATCCAGGGATACTCGCTTTTTTGCCTTTGGCCTCAAAGAGCTCCTAAATGTACATTTGCAGAAAGGACAAAAACAATGTTTCCAATCAGCTGAATTAAAAGAAAAGTTTAACTCTGTTAGATGAAAGCACACCTCACAAAGCAGTTTCTCATAAAGCTTCTTTCTACTTTTTATCTGATGATAATTTCTTTTTCACCATAGGCCTCATTGCACTCTGAAATATCCCTTTGCAGATTCTACAGAAGCAGTATTTCCAATTTGAATGAAAAGGAAGCTTTAACTCTGCGAGATGCATGCACACATCGCAAAGCTGCTTCTCAGATAGCCTACTTCTAGTTTTTATCCAGGGATATTTGCTTTTTTGCGTTTGGCCTCAAAGAGCTCCTAAATGTACATTTGCAGAAAGGACAAAAACAATGTTTCCAATCAGCTGAATCAAAAGAAAAGATTAACTCTATGAGATGAATGCACACATAAAAAAGCAGTTTCTCAAAAACCTTCTTTCTACTTTTTATCTGAAGCTAATTTATTTTTCACCACAGACCTCAATGCACTCTGAAATATCCCTTTGCAGATTCCACAAAAACACTGTTTCCAAACTGCTGAATGAAAAGAATGGTTTAACTCTGCAAGGTGAATGTGCACAATGCAAAGTGGTTTCTCAGATAACTTCCTTCTAATTTTTATCCAGGGATATTTGCTTTTTCACCATTGGCCTCAGTGAGCTCCCAAATGTTGATTTGCTGAATGGACAAAAGCCGTGTTTCCAAACTGCTGAATGAAAAAAAAAGATTTAACTCCATGAGATAAATGCAAGCATCATAAAACTGTTCCTCAGAAAGTTTCTCCCAACTTTTTATATATAGATGTTTTCTTTTTCACCATAGACCTCAATGCACTCTCAAATATCCCTGCAGAGATTTTATGAAAACATGTTTCCAAAAAGCTGAATGAAAAGAAAGATTTAATTCTGTGAGGTGAATGTGCAAATCACAAAGCAGTTCTTACATAGCTTCCTTATTGTTTTTATGCTGGGATATTTGCTTTTTTGCCGTTGGTCTCAATGAGCTCCCAAAAGTCCATTGCAAAATGGATAAAAACAGTGTTTCCAAACTGTTGAATCAAAAGAAAAGTTTAACTCTGTGAGATGAATGCACACATCACAAAGCAATTTCTCAGATAGCTTTCTTCTAGTTTTTATCCTGGGATATTCTCTTTTTTGCCTTTGGCCTCAATGAGCTCCCAAATATCCATTTGCAGAATGGGCAAAAACAGTGTTTCCATACTGCTGAATCAAAGGAAATGTTTATATCTGTGAGATGAATGCACACATCACAGAGTAGCTTCTCAAAAACCTTCTTTCTAGTTTTTATCTCAAGATATTTTATTTTTCTCTATAGGCTTTAATGCACTCCCAAATATTCCTTCACATATTCCACAAAAAGAGTGTTTCCAAATTGTTGAATGAAAAGAAAGATTTAACTCTGTGAGATGAATCCACACAACACAAAGCAGTCTCTCAGAAAGCTTCTTTCAACTTTTTACCTGATGATATCTTCTTTTTTACCATAGGCCTCAGTGCATTCCCAAATATCACAACATAGATTCTACAAAAACAGAGTTTCCAAACTGCTGAATCAAAAGAGAGTTTTAACTTTGTGAGGTGAATCAACACTTCACAAAGCAGTTTCTAAAAAGCTTCTTTCAACTTTTTATGTGAAGATATTTTCTTTTTAAGCGTAAGTGTCACTGCACTCTGATTTATCCCTTCACGGATTCTACAAAAAGATTGTTTCCAAAATGCTGAGTTAAAAGACAGGTTTAAGTCTGCAATATGAATGCACACTTCACAAAACGATTTCTCAGATAGCTTCCTTCTAGTTTTTATCCTGGGATATTCACTTTTTCGCCTTTTGCCTCAATGAGCTCCAAAATGTCCATCCTCAGAATGGACAAAAACAGTGTTTTCAAACTACTGAATCAAAGAAAGGTTTAAATCTGTTAGATGAATGCACACATCACAAAGTAGTTTCTCACAAAGCTTCCTTCTTTTTATCTGAAGTTATTTTCTTTTTCACCACAAGCCTCAATGTGCTCCGAAATATCCCTTCACAGATTCTAAAAAGACAGTGTTTCCAAACTGCTGAATGTAAAGAAAGTTTTAAAACTCTGCCAGATGAATGCAAACATTTCCAAGCAGTTTCTCAGACACTTCCTTCTAGCTTTTATCCTGCAATATTCACTTTTTTGCCAATTTCCTCAATGAGATCCCAAATATCCTTTCGCAGAATGGACAAAAACAGTTTTTCCAAAATGCTGAATCAAAACAAAGTTTTAACTCTTTGAGTTGAATGAACACATCACAAAGCAGTTTCTCAGATAGCTTCCTTCTAGTTTTTACCCTGGGATAATCACTTTTTCTCCATTCACCCAATAGGCTCCCAAATGTCCATTAGCAGAATGGGCAAAAACAGTGATTCCAAACTGCTGAATCAAAAGAAAGGTTTAACTGTGTGAGAAGAGTGGACACAACACAAAGCATCTTGTCAGAAAGCTTCTTTCTAGTTTTCATCTGAAGATATTTTCTTTTTCACCATAGGCCTCCATGCACTCCCAAATATCCCTTCGTAGATTCCACAATAACAGTGTATCCAAACTCCTGAATGAAAAGAAACTTTTAACTGTATGAGATGGATGCACACATCACAAAGCAGTTTCTCAGAGAACTTCCTTCTACTTTTTATCATAGGATTTTCTCTTTTGCCATTGGACTAAACGAGCTCCCAAAAGTCCATTTGCAGAATGGGGAAAAACTGTGTTTCTAAACTGTGGAATCAAAATAAAAGTTTAACTCTGTGAGATGAATGCACACATCACAAAGCAGTTTTTCAGAAAGCTTCTTTCTAGTTTTTATCTGAAGATATTTTCTTTTTCACCTTAGGCCTCAAAAGACTCCCAAATATCCCTTCACAGATTTTACAAAAACAGTGTTTCCAATCTGCTGAATGAAAAAAAAAGTTTAAATCTGTGAGATAAGTGCACTTATCACAAAGAGGTTTGTCAGATAGCTTCTTTCTACTTTTTATCCTGGAATGTTTGCTTTTTTCGCCATTGGCCTCAATGAGCTCCCAAATGTCCATTCACATAATGGACAAAAAGAGTGTTTCCATACTGCTGAATGAAAAGAAAGTTTTAACTCTGTGAGATGAAAGCACAAATCACATGAGACCTTCACAGAATGCTTCTTTCTAGTTTTCATCTGTAAATATTTTCTTTTTCACCATAGGCAACACTGCGCTCCCAAATATACCTTCAAAGTTTGCACAAAAACAGTGTTTCCAAACTGCTGAAGGAAAACAAAGGTTTAACTCTGCAAGATGAATGCACACATCACAAAGCAGTATCTCAGATACCTTCCTGCTAGTTTTTATCCTGGGATATTTGCTATTTTGCTTTTGGACTCAATGAGCTCCGAAATATCCATTCACAGAAAGGACGAAAACAGTGTTTCCACTCTGCTGAATCAAAGGAAACGTTTATCTCTGTGAGATGAATGCCCACATCACAAACCAGTTTCTCAGAAAGTTTCTTTCTAGCTTTTAACTGGAGGTAATATCTGCTTCACCATAGGCCTCAATGTGTTACCAAATATCCCTTTGCAGATTCCACAAAAACAGTGTTTCCAAACTGCTGAGCAAAAAGAAAGGTTTAACTCTGTGGGATGAATGCCCACATCACAAAGCAGTTTCTCAGAAAGCTTCTTTCTAGCTTTTATCTGGAGATAATTTCTGTTTCACCATATGCCTCAATGTGCTCCCAAATATCCCTTTGCAGATTCTACAAAAACAGTGTTTCCAAAAAGGCTGAATGAAATGAAAGCTTTTACTCTGTGAGCTGAATTCATATATTACAAACTGCTTTCTAAGATAGCTTCCTTCTAGTTTTTAACCTGGGATATAAGCTTTTTCGCATTTGGCCTCAATGAGCTCCCAAATGTCTGTTCACTGAATGGGCAAAACTAGTTTTTCCAAACTGCTATATGAAAAGAAATGTTTAAATCTGTTAGATGAATGCACACATCACAAAGCAGTTTCTCAGAAAGCTTCTTTCTACTTTTTATTAGAAGATTTTTTTTGACCATAAGCCTCAATGTGCTCCCAAATATCCCTGCACAGATTCTACAAAAACAGTGTTTCCAAACTGCTGAATGAAAAGAAATGTTTATCTCTGCTATATGAATGCACACATCACAATTAAGTTTCTCAGATAGCTTCCTTCTAGTTTTTATCCTGGGACATTCTTTTTTGGCCATCAGCCTCAATGAGCCTCCAAATGTCCATTTGTAGAATGGACAAAAGCAGTGTTTCCAAACTGCTGAATCAAAAGAAAGTTTTAACTCTGTTTGATGAATGCACACATCACAAATCAGTTTATCAGAAAGCTTCTTACTAGTTTTTAACTGGAGATATTTTCTTTTTCAGCACATTCCTCAACGTGCTCCCAAATATCCCTTCACAGATTCTTAAAAAAAAAAAAAATGTATCCAAACTGCTGAATTAAAAGAATGGTTTAACTAATCATGATGAATACACACATCACATAGCGGTTTCTCAGATAGCTTCCTTCTAGTTTTTATCCAGGAATATTGGCTTTTTTGCCATTTGCCTCAATGAGATTCCAAATGTCCATTCACATAATGGACAGAAACAGTGTTTCCAAACTGCTGAATCAAAAGAAAGGTTTTACTATGTGAGATCAATGCACACATCACAAAGCAGTTTGTCAGAAAGCTTCTACTTTTTATCTGAAGATATTTTCTTTAACACCATATGCCTCAATGTGCTCTCAAATATCCCTTTGCTGATTCTACAAAAACAGTGTATCTAAACTGCTGAATAAAAAGAAAGGTTTAACTCTGTGAGATGAATGCACAAATCACAAGGCAGCATCACAGAATTCTTCTTTCTAGTTTTCATCTGAAAATATTTTCTTTTTCACCATAGACAGCAATGCGCTCCCCAATATCCTTTTGCAGTTTCTACAAAAACAGTGTTTCCAAACTACTGAATGAAAAGAAAGTTTTAAATCTGTGAGTTGAATGCACACATCACAAAGTAGTTTCTCAGATAGGTTACTTCTAGTTTTTGTCCTGGGATATTCAGTTTTCTGCCTTTGGCCTCAATGAGCTCCCAAATGTCCATTCACAGAATGGACAAAAACAGTGTTTCCAAACTGCTGAATAAAAAGAAATTTTTAACTCTGTTAAATGAAAGCAAACAACACAAAGCAGTTTCTCAGAAAGCTTCTTTCTCCTTTTTATCTGAAGATATTTTCTTTTTCACCATGGGCCTCAATGCTTAATGAAAAGGAGGTTTTATCTCTGTGAGACGAATGCACACTTTACCAAGCAGTTTCTCACATAGTTTCCTTCTAGGTTTTATCCTGGGATAGTCTCTTTTTTGCCATTGGCCTCAATGACCACCCAAATGTCCATTCCCAGAATGGACAAAAACACTGTTTCCAAATGCTGAACCAAAAGAAAGGTTTATGTCTGTGAGATGAATGCACACATCACAAAGCAGTTTCTCAGAAAGCTTCCTTCTAGTTTTTACCATGGGATATTTGCTTTTTTGCCATTGGCCACAATGAGCTCCCAAATGTCCATTCACAGAATGGGCAAAAACAGTGTTTCCAAACTGCTGAATCAAAAGAAATGTTTAACTGTGGGAGTTGAATGCACACATCAAAAAGAAGCTTCTTGGAAGGCTTCTTTCTAGTTATAATCTGAGATTTATTTTTTTCACCATAGCCCTCAATGCACTCCCAAATATCATTTCGTAGATTCTACAAAAATAGAGTTTCCAAACTGCTCAATCTAAAGACTGTTTTAACTCTGTGAGATGAATGCAGACATCACAAAGCAGTTTCTAAAAAGCTTCTATCTACTTTTTCTCTGAAGATATTTTCTTTTTCCTTAAAGGCCTTGATGTGCTCCCAAATATCCCTTCACAGATTCTCAAAAAGCACTGTTTCCAAACAACTGACTGAAAAGAAAGGTTTAACTCTGTGAGATGAATGCACATATCACAAAGTAGTTTCTAAGAAATCTTATTTTAGGTTTATCTGAATATATTTTCTTTTCACCATAGGCCTCAAGGCGCTCCCAAATATCCCTTTGCAGACTCTACAAAAACATGGTTTCCAAACTGCAGAATGAAAAAAAGGTTTAACTCTGTGAGATGAATGCACAAATCACAAAGCAGTTTCTGAGATATCTTCCTTGTACTTTTTTTTTTATCCTGGGATATTATCTTTTTCACTTTTGGCCTCAATGAATTCCCAAATGTCCATTCACAGAATTGACAAAAACAGTGTTTTCAAACTACTGAATCAAAGAAAGGTTTAACTCTGGGAGATGAATGCACACATCACAAAGCAGTTTCTCAGAAAATTTCTTTCTACTTTTTATCTGAAGATATTTTCTTTTTCACCATAGGCCTCCCTGAACTTCCAAATATACCTTCATAGATTCCACAATAACAGTGTATCCAAACTCCTGAATGAAAAGAAACTTTTAACTCTATGAGATGGATACACACATCACCAAGCAGTTTCTCAGAGAGCTTCCTTCTAGGTTTTATCCTGGGATATTCTCTTTTGCCATTGGACTAAATGAGCTCCCAAATGTCCATTTGCAGAATGGGCAAAAACTGTGTTTCCAAACTGTGGAATCAAAAGAAAAGCTTAACTCTGTGAGATGAATGCACACATCACAAAGCAGTTTTTCAGAAAGCTTCTTACTAGTTTTTATCTGAAGGTATTTTCTTTTTCACCTTAGGCCTCAAAAGACTCCCAAATATCCCTTTACAGATTCTACAAAAACAGTGTTTCCAATTTGCTGAATGAAAAGTAAGTTTTAAATCTGTGAGATAAGTGCACTTATCACAAAGCGGTTTGTCAGATAACTTCTTTCTACTTTTTATCCTGGAATGTTTGCTTTTTCACCATTGGCCTCAATGAGCTCCTAAATGTCCATTCACATAATGGACAAAAAGAGTGTTTCCAAACTGCTGAATGAAAAGAAAGTTTTAACTCTGTGAGATGAATGCACAGATCACATGAGACCTTCACAGAATGCTTCTTTCTAGTTTTCATCTGTAAATATTTTCTTTTTCACTGTAGGTAACACTGCACTCCCAAATATACCTTCACACATAACATACCTTCGTACAAAAACAGTGTTTCCAAACTGCTGAATGAAAAGAAAGTTTTAAATCTCTGAGATGAATGCACACATCACACCACAGTTTCTCAGATAGCTTTGTTCTAGTTTTTATGCTGGGATATTCACTTTTTTGCCTTTGGCCTCAATAAGCTCTCAAATGTCCATTTGCAGAATAGACAAAAACAGTGTTTCCAAACTGCTGAATAAAAAGAAAGGTTTAACTCTATGAAATGAATGCACACAGCACAAAGCAGTTTCTCAGAAAGCTTCTTTCTACCTTTTATCTGAAGATATTTTCTTTTTCATCATAGGCCTCAGTGAGCTCCCAAATATCTCTTTGCAGATTCTACAAAAAGTGTTTCCAAACTGCTGAATGAAAAGAAAGTTTTATCTCTGTGAGATGAATACACATCACAAAGTAGTTTCTCAGATAGCTTCCTTCTAATTTTTATCCTGCGAAGTATGCTTTTTCACCATTGGCCTCAATGACCTCCCAAATTTCCATTCACAGAATGGACAAAAACAATGTTTCCAAAGTGCTGAATCAAAAGAAAGGTTTAACTCTGTTAGTTGAATGCATGCATCATGAAGCAGTTTCTCAAAAGTTTCTTTCTACTTTTTATTTGAAGATATTTTCTTTTTCAACATAGGACTCAATGCGCTCCCAAATATCCAATCACAGATTCTATAAAAACAGTGTTTCTAAACTTCAGAATGAAAAAATGTGTTAACTCTGTGAGATGAATGCAGACATCACAAAGAGGTTTCTCAGATAGCTTCCTTCTAGTTTTTATCCTGGGATATTCACTTTTTTTGCCATCGGCCCCAATGAGCTCCAAAATGTCCATTCACAGAATGGACAAAAAGAGTGTTTCCAAACTGTTGAGTCAAAAGAAATATTTAGCTCTGTGAGATGAATGCACACATCACAAAGCAGTTTCTCAAATATTTCTTTCTAGTTTTTATCTGTAGTTTTTTTTTCCACCATAAGCCTCCTCTGAGACCAGCACTTTCTGGCAGACTCTAACCCAATGGCACTAGAGGAATTAAAGACACACACAAAAATACAGAGATGTAAAGTGGGAAATCATGTGTCTCACAGCCTTTAAAGTTGAAACCCCTGAATAGAGATTTACACATGTGTTTATTAACAGCAAACTGGTCATTAGCATTGTTTCTGTAGATATTAAATTAACTAAAATTATCCCTTATGGGATATGAATGGATGGGCCAAATTAAAGGAAAAGTTGGGCTAGTTAACTGTGTCAGGAGCATGTCCTTAAGGCACAAGTTGCTCATGCTATTGTTTGTGGCTTAAGAAGCCTTTAAGCGGTTTTCCACCATGGGCAGGCCAGGTGTTCCTTGCCCTTATTCTGGTAAACCCACAACTTTCCAGTGTGTGAGTTAGGGTCACCAAGCACATGTCACAGTGTTGCAGAGATTTCATTTATGGCCAGTTTGGGGGCCAGTTTATGGACAGATTTTGGACGGCTTTCTCCCAACATGTCCCCATTCTTTGATTTGCAAATTGATAAAAGCAAAGGCAGCTTTGTCACAGTGAGGTACTTCTCACAGGAGTCAGGATCCACATCTGCAGACTAGACAAAGAAAAACAACATAGATTAAAAGCACAATCACCATTGAAATCACAGAGCTTCCAAGTGTTTTTATCCATTTTAATGGGTTACTAGCTGCTAATTTTTCTTCAGCTCCTTTAAGCACTCCAGTTCCTGGCATTAAGGTGAGGTGTGCCTGGGATGCTTTAAATGTTTGTTCTTTTAATTTTGGCATTTCCAAAAACAAGTTTGTAGAGTGTCCTTATAGATGTTTTTTTATTCTTTCCCAAATTTTGATCTTATTAAGAGCATTTAATAGTTTTCACAAATCCTTATGTTAAGCTCCCAGTGTGGGCCATATCATTTGAGGTTGAGGTGCCACAATACTGCCATGGTTCCAGATAATAGGAAGTTTTGTCGTACTTCTTATCATATCTACCATCTGACCACTTGGTTCAGATCATCTGAACATAGTGTGGCCATGGCACACAGACTGAGAGGTGCAATTCAAGCTAAACCTCCCCTTAGGGGAATGATTAATAATGATTCCATAGGAATCATTGTGCAGCACCTCTGCCTGTTCTGCAATGCAATCTTCCTAAACAAGCACACTCATTTTTTCTAACTGGGTCCAATCCTGTTTACAAATAGGTTTAGATGAATGCACACATCATGCAGCAGTTTCTCAGAAAGCTACTTTCTAGCTTATATCTGAAGATGATATTTCTCTTTTCACCATAAGCCTCAATGCACTCCCAAATTTCATTTTGCAGATTCTATAAAAACAGTGTTTCCAAAGGGCAGAATGAAAAGAAAGGTTTAACTCTACCAGATGAATGAACACATCACAATATGGTTTCTCAGATAGCTTCCTTCTAATTTTTATCAAGGGATATTTGCTGTTTTGCCATTGGCCTCAATGAGCTCCAAAATCCCCATTCTGTGAATGGACAAAAACAGTGTTTCCAAACTGCTGAATCAAAAGAAAAGTTTAACTCTGTGAGATGAATGCACACATCACAAAACAGTTCCTAAGAAAGCTTCTTTATACTTTCTATCTGAAGATATTTTGTTTTTCAACATAAGCCTCAACATGCTCCCAAATATCCCTTTGTAGCTTCTATAAAAACAGTTTTTCCAAACTGCTGAAAGAAAAGAAAAGTTTTACTCTGTGAGATTAATGCCCACAACATGAAGCAGTTTCTCAGGTAGCATCCTTCTAGGTTTTATCTTGGAATATTCACTTTTTCGCCATTGGCTTCAATGAGCTCTGAAATGTCCATTCGCAGAATGGGCAAAAACGGTGTTTCCAAACTGCTAAATCAAAAAAAAAGTTTATCTCTGTGAGGTGAATGCACACATAACAAAGCAGTTTCTCAGAAAACTTCCTTCTAGTTTTATCTGAAGATATTTTCTGTATCACCATAGGCCTCAAAGCGCTCCCAAATATCCCTTCACAAATTCTACAAAAAAAAGTGTTTCCAAACTGCTGAAAGATTAACTCTGTGAGATGAATTCCCACATCACAAATCAGTCTCTCAGGAAGTTTCTTTCTATTTTTATCTGAAGAGATTTTCTTTTTCACCATAGGTCTCAATGCGCTCCCAAACATCCCTCTGCAGATTTTACAAAAAAAGAGTTTCCAAACTGTTGAATGAAAAGAAAGGTTTAACTCTGCAAGATGAATGCACACATCACAAAGCATTTTCTCAGACAGCTTCCTTCTGGTTTTAATCTTGGGATATTCGCTTTTCTGCCATTGGCCTCAATAAGCTTCCAAATATCCAGTCACAGAATCACAAAAACAGTGATTCCAAACTGCTGAATCAAAAGGAAGGTTTAACTCTGTGAGATGAATGCACACATATAAAAGCAGTTTCTCAGAAAGCTTCTATCTACTTTTTATCTGAAGATATTTTGTTTTTCACCATAGGCCTCAATTCATTCCCAAATATCCGTTTGTAGATTCTACAAAAGCAGTGTTTCCAAACAGCTGAATGAAAAGAAAGGTTTAGTTCTGTGAGATGAATGCACACATCACAAAGTGGTTTTCAGATAGCTTCCTTCTTGTTTTTATCCTGGGATATTCTCTTTTTTGCCATTGGACTCAATGAGCTCCAAAACGTCCACTCACAGAATGTAAAAATACAGTGTTTCCAAGCTGCTGAATCAAAAGAAAGTTTTATCTCTGTGTGATGAATGCACACACCAAAAAGCAGTTTCTCAGAAAGCTTCTTTCTAATTTTTATCTGAAGTTATTTTCTTTTTCACCATAGGCCTCAATGTGCTCCCAAATATCCCTTCACATATTCTACAGAAACAGTGTTTCTGAACTGCTGATTGAAAAGATAAGGTTAAATCAGTGAGATGAATGCACACGTCACAAAGCAGTATATCAGATAGCTTCCTTGTAGTTTTTATCCTTGGATATTCACTTTTTCACCATCGGCCTCAATGAGCTCCCAAATGTCTATTTGCAGAAAGGACAAAAGCAGTGTCAGCAAACTGCTGAATTGGAAGAAAGCTTTAATGCCTTGAGGTGAATGCAAACATCACAAGGCAGCTTTTCAGAAAGTTTCTTTCTAGTTTTTATCTGAATAGATTGTCTTTTTCCTATAGGCCTCAATGCACTCCCAAATATACCTTCGTAGATTCTACAAAAACAGTGATTCCAAACTGCTGAATGAAAACAAAGGTTTAACTCTGTGAGCTGAATGGACCTATCACAAAGTGGTTTCTCAGATGATTTCTTCCAGTTTTTATCCTGAGATATTCACTTATTCACCATTGGCTTCAATGAGCTCCCAAACCTCCATTAGCACAATGGACAAAAACAGGGTTTCAAAACTGGTGAATCAAAAGAAAGGTACTATAAGAACAGTGTTTCCAAACTGGTGAATGAAAAGAAAGGTTTAACTCTTCCAGAAGAATGAACACATCACAAAGGTTTTTCTCAGATAGATTCTTTCTAGTTTTTGTCTAGGGATATTTGCTTTTTTGCCAATGGCCTAAGTGAGCTCCAAAATATCCATTTGCAAAAAGGACAAAATCAATGTTTCCAAACAGCTGAATCTAAAGAAAGGTTTAGCTCTATGAGATGAAGGCACACATCACAAAGCAGTTTCTAAGAAATCTTCTTTCTAGTTTTTATCCGGGGTTTTTCACTTTTTTGCCATTGGCCTCAAAGAGCTCCCAAATATCCATTTGCAGAATGGACAAAAACAGTGATTCCAAACTTCTGAATCAAAAGAAAGGTTTAACTCTGTGAGATGAATGCACACATCTAAAAGCAGTTTCTCAGAAAGCTTCTGTCTGCTTTTTATCTGAAGATATTTCTTTTTCACCTTAGGCCTCAATGCGCTCCCAAATATCCTTTTGCAAATTCTGTAAAAACAGTGATTCCAAACTACTGAATGAAAAGAATGGTTAACTTGTGTGAGATGAATGCACACATCAGAAAGCAGATTCTCATATAGCTTTCTTCTAGTTATTAATCTGTGATATTTGCTTGTCCACCTTTGGCCTCAATGAGCTTCCTAATGTCCATTCACAGAATGGACAAAAGCAGTGTTTTTAAACTGCTGAATCAAAAGAAAGGATTAACTCTGCAAGGTGAATGCACACATCATAAATCAGTTTTTCAGATAGCTTTCTTCTAGTTTTTGTCCAGGTCTAGTTGCTTTTTCACCATTGGCCTCAATGAGCTCCCAAATGTCCACTCACAGAATGGACAAAAACAGTGTTTCCAAACAGGTGAATCAAAAGAAAGGTTTAACTCTGTGAGATCAATGCAAACATCACAAAGCAGTTTCTCAGAAAGGATCTTTCTCGTTTTCATATGAAGATATTTTCTTTTTCACCATAGGCCTGAAAGGGCTCCCAAATATCCCTTTGCAGATTCTACAGAAACAGTGTTTCCAAACTACTGAATCAAAAGAATAGTTTATTTCTGCGAGATGAATGCAACATCAGAAAGTAGTTTCGCAGAAAACATCTTTCTATTTTGTATCTGAAGATATTTTATTTTTCACCAAAGGTCTCAATGCACTCCAAATATCCCTTCACAGATTCTACCAAAACAGTGTTTCCAAACAGCTGAATGAAAAGAAAGGTTTAACTCTGTGAGATGAATGCACACATCACAAAGCAGTTTCTCAGATAGCTTCCTTCTAGTTTTTATCTTGGAATACTCACTTTTTCTCCATTGGCATCAATGAGCTCTGAAATATCCATTTGCAGAAAAGACAAAAACAGTGTTTCCAAAATGCTGAATCAAAAGAAAGATTTACCTCTGTGAGATGAGTGAACACATCACAAAGCAGTTTCTCAGAAACTGCTTTTTCCTTTTGTTTTTATGCTTTTGTTTTTAACTTATTTTCTTTTTCACCATTGGCCTCAATGTGCTGAAAATTTCCCTTCACATATTCTACAAAAACAGTGTTTCCCAACTGCTGTTTGAAAAGGAAATTTTAACTTGGCAAGATGAATACACACATCACAAAGTGCTTTCTCAGAAAGCTTCTTTCTAGTTGTTATCTGAAGATATTTTCTTTTTCACCATAGGCCTCAATGTGCTCCCAAATATCCCTTTGCATATTCTACAAAAACAGATTTTCTAAACTGTGGAATGAAAAGTAAGGTTTATGTCTGTGAGATGAATGCATACATCACAATGTGGTTTCTCAGGTTACTTCCTTCCAGTTTTTATCCTGGAATATCCCCTTTTATTTTGCCAATGGCCTCAATGAGTTCCCAAATGTCCTTTCACACAATGGACAAAAACAGTGTTTCCAAACTGCTAAATGAAAAGAAAGTTATAACTCTGTCAGATTAATGCACACATCACAAAGGAGCTTTTCAGAAAGATTCTTTCTGGTTTTTATCTGAAGATATTTTCTTTTTTTTTTTTTTTTTTTTTTTTGAGACGGAGTCTCGCTCTGTCGCCCAGGCTGGAGTGCAGTGGCACGATCTCGGCTCACTGCAAGCTCCGCCTCCCGGGTTCATGCCATTCTCCTGCCTCAGCCTCCCGAGTAGCTGGGACTACAGGCGCCCGCTACCACGCCCGGCTAATTTTTTGTATTTTTAGTAGAGACGGGGTTTCACCGTGTTAGCCAGGATGGTCTCGATCTCCTGACCTCGTGATCCGCCCACCTCGGCCTCCCAAAGTGCTGGGATTACAGGCGTGAGCCACCGCGCCCGGCCTATCTGAAGATATTTTCTTATTCACATTAAGCCTCAATGCAATCCCAAATATCCCTCCATAGATTCTACAAAAACTGTGTTTCCAATCTGCTGAATGAAAAGAAAGATTTAACACCGTGAGATGAATCCACACATCACAAAGTAGTCTCTCAGATAGTTTCCCTCTAGTTTTTATCCTGGGTTATTCACTTTTTCAACTTATGCGTGAATTAGCTTCTAAAGGTCCATTTGCAGAAAGGACAAAAACAGTGTTTCCAAACAGTTGATTGAAAAGAAAGGTTTAACTCTGTGAAATGAAGGCCCTCATCACAAAGTAGTTTCTCAGAAAGCTTCTTTCTACTTTTTATCTGAAGATAATTTCTTTTTCACCATAGGCCTCAATGTGATCCCAAATATCCCTTCAATGATTCTACAGAAACAGTGTTTCCAAACTGCTGAGTGAAAGAAAGGTTTAACTCTGTGAGATGAATGCACACCTAACAAAGTTGTTTCTCACATAGCTTCATTCTAGTTTTTATCCTGGGATAGTCACCTTAAGTCAATTGGCCTCAATGAGCTCCCACATGTCTTTTCACAGAATGGACAAAAACATGTTTTCAAACTGCTGCATCAAAAGAAAGGCTTAACACTGTGAGATGAATGCACCCATCACAAATAATTTCTCCGAAAGCTTCTTTCTATTTTTTATCAGAAGATATTATCTTTTTCACTGTAGGACTCAAGGCAGTCCAAAATGTGACTTCGCAGATTCTACAAAAACAGTGTTCCCAAACTGCTGAATGAAAAGAAAGGTTTAACTCTGTGAGATGAATGCACACATCACAAAGCAGTTTCTCATAAAGCTTCTTTCTACTTTTTATTCTAGGATACTCGTTTTTTCACCATTGGCCTCAATAAGTTCCCACATGTCCATTCGGGGAATGGACAAAAACAGTGTTTCCAAACTGCTGAATTAAAAGTAAGGTTTAAATCTGCAAGTTGAGTGTGCACATCAGAAAGCTGTTTCTCAGACAGCTTCCCTCTAGTTTTTATCCTGGGATATTCGCTTTTTTACTAGTGGTCTCTATGAGCAACAAAATGTCCATTCACAGAATGGATAAAAACAGTGTTGCCAAACTGCTGAATCTAAGGAAATATTTAACTCTAAGAGATGAATGCACACATAACAAAGCAGTACCTCAGAAATCTTTCTACTTTTTACCTGAAGATATTTTATTTTATACCATAGGCCTCATTACTCTCACAAATATCCCTTTGCAGATTCTACAAAAACAGTGTTTCCAAACAGCTGATTGAAAAGAAAGGCTTAACTCAGTGAGATTAATCCACACATCACAAAGTAGATTCTCAGATAGCTTCCTTCTAGTTTTTATCCTGGGTTATTCACTTTTTCACCTTAGGCCTCAATTAGCTCCCAAATGTTCATTTGCAGAAAGGACAAAAACAGTGTTTCCAAACTGCTGAATCAAAAGAAAGGTTTAATCCTGTGAGATGAAGGTACTCATCACAAAGTAGTTTCTCAGAAAGCTTCCTTCTATTTTATCTTAAGATAATTTATTTTACACCATAGGCCTCCATGTGTTTCCAAATATCCCTTCGATGATTCTACAGAAACACTGTTTCCAAACTGCTGAATGAAAGAAAGGTTTAACTCTCCAAGATGAATGGACACATCACAAACCAGTTTCTCATGTAGCTTTCTTCTAGTTTTTATCCTGGGATAGTTGCCTTTTTTCAATTGGCTTCAATGAGCTCCCAAATGTCCATTCACAGAATGAACAAAAACTTGTTTCCAAACTGCTAATTCTAAAGAAAGTTTTAACTCTGTGAGATCAAAACGCCCATCACAAATAATTTCTCAGAAAGCTTCTTTCTATCTTTTATCAGAAGATATTATCTTTTTTACCATAGGCCTCAAAGCACTCCAAAATATTACTTTGCAGATCCTACAAAAATGGTATTTCCAAAATGCAGAATGAAAAGCAAAGTTTAACTCTGTGGGACGAATGCACCCATCACAGAGCAGTTTCTCAGATAGCTTCCTTCTAGTTTTATCCCAGGATATTCACTTTTTTATCATTGGCCTCAATGAGTTCTCAAATGTCCATTCACAGAATAAAGAAAAACAGAGTTTCAAAACTGCCGAATGCAAAGAGAGGTTTAACTCTGTAAGATGAAATGCAAACATCAAAAAGTGGTGTCTCAGAAAGCTTCTTCCTAATTTTTTATCTGAGATAATTTCTTTTTCCCCATAGGCCTCAATGCACTCCCAAATATCCCTTCACAGATTCTATACAAACAGTGTTTCAAAACTGCTGAATGAAAAGAAAGGTTTAACTCTGTGAGATGAACACACACAACACAAAGCAGTTTCTCAGATAGCTTCCTTCTAGTTTTTATGTTGGGATATTCACTTTTTTGTCATTGGCCTAAATGAATTCAAAAATGTAGATTTGCAGTATAAACAAAAACAGTTTTTCCAAACTGCTGAATGAAAAGAAAGGTTTAACTGTGTAAGATGAAGGCACACATCACAAAGCAGCTTCTCAGAAATCTTCTTTCTACTTTTTTATCTGAGAATATTTTCTTTTTCACCATAGGTCTCAAGGCACTCCCAAATATCCCTTTGCAGATTATACAAAAACAGTGTTTCCAAACTACTGAATCAAAAGAAAGGTTTAACTCTTTGAGATGAATGCACCCATCACAAATAATTTCTCAGGAAGTTTCTTTCTATTTTTTATCAGAATATATTATCTTTTTCACTATAGGCCTTAAAGCCCTCCAAAATACTACTTCGGAGATTGTATAAAAACTGCGTTTCCATACTGCTGAATGAAAAGAAAAGTTTAAATCTGCAAGATAAATGCACACATCACAAAGCATTTTTTCAGAAAGCATCTTTCTAGTTTTTATCCTAAGATACTTGCTTTTCACCATTGGCCTCAATGAGTTCCTAAATGTCCATTCGCAGAATGGAGAAAAACAGTGATTCCAAACTGAAGATTCAAAAGAAAATTTTAACTCTGTGAGATGAATGCACACATCATTGTGATGTTTCTCAGAAAGCTTCTTTCTAATTTTTATCTCAAGATATTTTCTTTTTTACCATTCTTTTTTACCATTTGGAGCCTCAATGTGCTCCAAAATATCGATTCACAGATTCTAAAAAAACAGTGATTCCAAACTGCTGAATGAAAACAAAGTTTTAACTCTGTGAGGTGAATGCATATAACACAAAGCAGTTTCTCAGATAGCTTCCTTCTAGTTTTTATCCTGGAATATTCACTTTTTTACCATTGGCCTATATGAGTTCCCAAATGCACATTCGCAGTATAAACAGAAAGAGTGTTTCCAAACTGCCAAATCAAGAGAAACTTTAAACTCTATAAGATGAATGCACACATCACAAAGCAGTTTCTCAGAAATCTTCTTTCTGCTTTTTATCTGAGAATATTTTTTTTTCACCACAGGCCTAAATGCACTCCCAAATATCCCTTCGCAGCTTCTACAAAAACACTGCTTCCAAACTGCTGAATGAAAAGAAAGTTTTAACACAGCGAGATGAATGCACACATCTCAAAGCAGTTTCTCAGATAGTTTTCTTCTAGTTTTTGTCCTGTGATACATGCTTTTTTGCCAAGCTTCTTTCGAGTCTTTATCTAATGATAATTTGTTTTTCACTTTTGGCTCTATGAGCTCTTAAATGTACATTCACAGAATGGACAAATGCAGTGTTTACAAACTGCTGAATTGAAAGAAAATTTTAACTCTGTGAGATGAATGCACCTGTCAAAAAGCAGTTTTCAGAAATCTTCTTTCTATGTTTTATCTGAAGGTATTTTCTTTTTCATCATAGGCCTCAGGGCACTCCAAAATATCCCTTTGAAGATTCTACAAAAACATTGTTTCTAAACTGCTGAGGAAAAAGAAAGGTTTAAATCTGTGAGATGAATGCACACATTACAAAGCAGTTTCCCTCCTAGCTTACTTTTAGTTTTTATCCTTGGATATTCCCTTTTTTGCCTTTGCCCTCAATGATTTCCCAAATGTCCTTTCTCAGAATGGACAAAAACAGTGTTTCCAAACTGCTGAATCAAAATAAAGGTTTAACACTGTGAGATGAATGTGCACATCATGAAGCAGTTTCTCAGAATGCTTCTTTCTTATTTTTGTCTGAATTTATTTTCTTTTTCACCATAGGTTTCAATTTGCTCCCAAATATCCCTTTGCAGATTCTACAAAAACAGTGTTTCCAAACTGCTGAATGAAAACAAAGGTTTAACTATGCAAGAAGAATGTATGCATCACAAAGCAGTTTCTCAGAGAGCTTCCTTCCAGTTTTTATCCTGGGATATTCACTTTTTGCCATTGGCCTCAATGAGCTCCCAAATGTCCATTCACAGAAAGGACAAAAACAGTGTTTTGAAACTGTTAAACCAAAAGAAATGTTAAACTCTGTGATATGAATGCACACATTCAAAGCAGTTTCTCAGAAATCTTCTTTCTCGTTTTTGTCTGAAGACACTTTCTTTTTCACCAGAGGTCTCAATGAGCTCCCAAATATACCTTCGAAGATTGTACAAAATATAGTTTCCAAACTGATGAATGAAAAGAAAGGTTTAACTCGGTGAGATGAATTCATACATCACAAAGCGGTTTCTAAGATAGCTTCCTTTTGTTTTTCTGCTGGGATATTAACTGTTTCACCAATGGCGTCAATGAGCTCCCTAAGGTCCATTCATAGAATGGACTAAAGCTGTTTCATAACTGCTGAAGGAAAAGAAAGGTTTAACTCTGTGAGATAAATGCACACATCCCAAAGCAGTTTCTCAGAAATCTTCTTTCTACTTCTTATCTGAAGTTATTTTCTTTTTCAACATAAGCCTAAATGCGCTCCCAAATACCCTTTCACAGATTCTACAAAAACAGTGTTTCCAAACTGATAAATGAAAAGAAAGGTTTAACTCTATGAGATGAATGCACGCATCACAAAGTGGTTTCTCAGATAGCTAATTTCTAGTTTTTATCCTGGGATATTCACTTTTTCACCATTGGCCTTAATGAGCTCCCTAATATCCATTTGCATGTTGGACAGAAACAGCATTTTCCAAACTGCTGAAACAAAAAAAAGGTTTAACTCTGTGAGATGAATGCACACATCAAAAAGCAGTTTCACAGAAAGGTTCTTTTTAGTTTTTATCTGAATATATTTTCTT
The DNA here is from genome assembly GCF_029289425.2 of Pan paniscus. Lineage (NCBI taxonomy): Eukaryota > Metazoa > Chordata > Mammalia > Primates > Hominidae > Pan > Pan paniscus. Next base: position 76,347,017 of record NC_073254.2, read on the forward strand.
TTTCAACACAGACCTCAATGTGTTCCAAAATATAACTTTGCAGATTCTACCAAAAGAGTGTTTCCAAACTGCTGAATGAAAAAAGGTTTAACTCTGTGAGATGAATGCAAGCATAACAAAGCAGTTTCTCAGATAGCTTACTTCTAGTTTTTATCCTGGGATATTCACTTTTTCACCATTGGACTGAATGATCTCCCTAATGTCCATTCACAAAATGGAGAAAAACAGTATTTCCAAACTGCTGAATCAAAAGAAAGTTTTAACTCTGTGAGATGAATGCAAGCATCACAAAGCCATTTCTCAGAAAGCTTCCTTCTAGTTTTATCTGAAGATATTTTCTGTTTCACGATTGGTCTCAATGCTCTCCCAATTACCCCTTTGCAGAATCTACATAAACAGTGTTTCCAAACTGCTGAATGAGAGAAAGGTTTAGCTCTGTGAGATGAATGCACACATCAGAAAGAGGTTTCTCAGATATCTTCCTTCTAATTTTTATACTGGGATTTTCCATTTTTTGCCATTGGCCTTAATGAGCTCCCAAATCTCCATTCACAGAATGGACAAAAACAGGGTTTTCCAAACTGCTGAAACAGAAGAAAGGTTTAAATCTGTGAGATGAATGCACACATCAAAACGCAGTTTTTCAGAAAGCTTCTTTTCAGTTTTTATCTGAAGATATATTCTTTTTCACCATAGGCTTCAATGCACTCCCAAATATAACTACACAGATTCTACAAAAACAGTCTTTCCAAACTGCTGAATGAGAAGAAAGGTTTAACTCTGTGATATAAACTCATGCATCCCAAAGCAGTTTCTCAGATAGCTTCTAGTTTTTATCACTGGATATTGACTTTTTCACCAACGGTCTTAATGAGCTCCCTAATGTCCATTCTCAGAATGCACAAAAAACAGTATTTCCAAATTTCTGAATCAAAAGAATGTTTTAACTCTGTTAGATGAACGCACACATGACTAAGCAGTTCCTCAGAATGCTTCCTTCTTGTTTTATCTGAAGATATTTTCTGTTTCACCATAGGCCTCAATGCTTTCTGAAATATCCCTTCACAGAGTCTACAAAAACAGTGTTTCCATCCACTGAATGAAAGAAAGGTTTAACTCTGTGACATGAATGTACACACCACAAAGAGTTATCTTATATAGCTTCCTTCTAGTTTTTACCTTGGGATATTCACTTTTTCTCCATTGCCCTCAATGAGCTCTCAAATGTCCCTTTGCAGAAAAGAGAAAAACTGTTTTTCCAAACTGCTGAATCAAAAGGAAGGTTAAACTCTATAAGAAGAATGCCCACTTCACAAAGAAGTTTCTCTGAAATCTTCTTTCTACTTTTTGTCTCAAGATATTTTCTTTTTCACCATAGACCTCAATGCACTCCCAAATATCCCTTCAAATATTCTACGAAAACAGTGTTTCCAACTACTGAATGAAAAGGAAAATTTACCTCCATGATGTGAATGCACACATCACAAAGCAGTTTCTCAGACAGCTTCCTTCTAGTTTTTATCCTGGGATATTCACTTTTTCACCATTGGCCTCAATGATCCCCATAATGTCCATTTGCAGAATTGACAAAAAGAGTTTTTCCAAACTGCTGCATCAAATAAAGTGTTTAACTCTTTGAGATGAATGAACACATCACAGAGCCATTTCCCAGAAAGGTTCTTTCTAGTTTTTATCTGAAGATATTTTCTATTTCAACATAGGCCTCAATGAGCTCCAAAAAATCTCTTCACAGATTCTACAAACACAGTGTTTCCAAACTGCTGAAAGAAAAGAAAGGTTTAACTCTGTGAGATGAATGCACACATCTGAAAGCAGTTTCTCAGATAGTTTCCTTCTATTTTTTATGCTGGGATATCTGCTTTTTTGCCATTGACCTCAGTGAGCTCCCAAATGTCCATATGCAGAATGGACAAAAACAGTGTTTGCAAACTGCTGAATCAAAAGAAAGATTTAACTCTATCAGATGCATGCACACATCAAAAAGCAGTCTCCCAGAGAGGTTCTTTCAGCTTTTTATCTGAAGATCTTTCTTTTTCACCATAGGCCTCAATATGCTCCCAAATATCCCTTTGCAGGTTCTACAAAAACAGTGTTTCCAAACTGCCAAATGAAAAGAAAGGTTTAACTCTGCAAGATGAATGTATACATCACAAAACTGTTTCTCAAGTAATTTCTGTCTAGTTTTTGTCCTGGGATATTCACTTTTTTCCATTGGCCTCAATGAGCTCCCAAAAGACCATTCACAGAAAGGACAAAAACAGTGTTTCTAAACTGCTGAATCAAAAGAAATGCTTAACTCTGTGAGATGAATACACACATCACAAAGCAGTTTCTCAGAAAGCTCCTTTCTAGTGTTTATCTGAAGATATTTCTTTTTCACTGTAGGCCTCAAGGCTCTCCCAAATTTCCCTTCACAGATTCTACAAAAACAGTGTTTCCATTTGCTGAATGAAAGAAAGGTTTAACTCTGTGAGATGAATGCTCACATGACAAAGTTTTCCTAGATAGCTTCCTTCTAGTTTTTATCTTGGGATATTCACTTTTTTGCCACTGCCCTCAATATCCCATGATAAAAACTTCAAGGAAGCTATCCGAGAAACCACTTTATGGTGTGTGCATTCATCTCAGAGTTAAAACTTCCTTTCCATTCAGCAGTTTGGAAACACTGTTTTTGTAGAATCTGGCATGGGACATTGGGAGCACATTGTGGTCTATGATGAAAAACAAAATAAATTCAGAGTTAAAACTTTCTTTTGATTCAACAGAAAAAAAACTGTTTCCGTCCATTCTGCAAATGGACATTTGGGTGCTCATTGAGGCCAATGGTGCAAAAGCAAACATCCCAGGATAAAAACTAGAAGGAAGGTATCTGAGAAATGGCTTTTTGATGTGTGCATTCATCTCACAGAATTAAAACTTACTTTTCATTCAGGAGCTTGGAAACACAGTTTTTGTAAGATCTGCAGAGGGTTATTTGGGAGCACAATGAGGCCTAATATGAAAAAGAAAATAGTTTCAGATTATAAGTACAAAGAAGATTTCTGAGAAACTACTTTGTGATGTGTGCATTGATCTCACAGAGTTAAAACTTTCTTTTGATTCAGAAGTTTGGAAACACTGTTTTTGTCCATTCTGCAAATATACATTTGGAAGCTCATTGAGGCAAATGGTGAAAAAGCGAATATCCCAGGATAAAAACTAGAAGGAAGCTATCTGAGAAACCATGTTTTGATGTGTGCATTCATCTCACAGAGATAAACCTTTCCTTTATCAGCAAATTGGAAACACTGCTTTGTAGAATCCACGAAGGAATATTTGGGATTGATTTGAGGCCTGTGGTGAAAAAGAAAATACCTTCAGATAAAAACTAGAAAGAAGCTTTCTTAGAAACTCCTTTGTGATGTTTACATTTATCAGGCATATTTAAAGCTTTCTTTTCATTCAGTAGTTTGGAAACACTTTTTTTGTACAACCAGTGAAGGGATATTTTAGAGCACAATGAGGCCTATGGCAGAAAAGAAAATATCTTCAAATAAAAAGTAGAAAAAAGCTTTCTGAGAGACTGCTTTGTGATGTGTGCATTCATCTCCCATAGTTAAAACTTTATTTTGATTCAGTAGTTTGGAAACAGTGTTTTTGTCCATTCAGCGAATGGACAGTTGGGAGCTCATTCAGGCCAATGATGAAAAAGTGAATACCACAGGATAAAAGCTAGAAGAATCCGATTTTAGAAACTGCTTTGCAAGCTGTGCATTCATCTCACAAAGTTAAACATTTCTTTTCATTCAGCAGTTTGGACACACTGTTTTTGTAGAATCTGTGATGGGACATTTCAGAGCACATTGAGGCCTATGATGAAAAGGAAAATATCTTCAGATAAAAACTAGAAAGAAGCTTTCTGAGAAACTCATTTGGGATGTGTGAATTCATCTCACAGAGATAAACTTTTCTTTTGATTCAGCACTTTGGAAACACTGTTTATTTCCATTCAGTTAATGGACATTTTCTAGCTCATTGAAGGGAATGGTGAAAAAACAAATACCGTAGGATAAAAGCTGGAAGGAACCTATCTGAGAAACCATTTTGTGATGTGTTCATTCATCTCACAGAGGTAACCTTTCATTTCATTCAGCAATTTGGAAACACTCTTTTTGTAGAATCTGCAAAGGCATATTTTAGAGTGCCTGAAGGCCTATGGTGAAATAGAAAATATCTTCAGATAAAAACTAGAAAGATGCTTTCTGAGAAACTTCTTTGTGATGTGTACATTAATCTGACAGAGTTAAATTGTTCTTTTCATTAAGCAGTTGGGAATCCATTTTTGTCAATTCTGTGAATGGACATTTGGGAGCTAATTGAGGCCAAAGGCAAAAAAGTGAATATCCCGAGAAAAGAACTAGAAGGAAGCTATCTGAGAAACTGCATTGTATTGTGTGCACTCATCTCGCAGAGGTAAAACTTTCTTTTCATTCAGCAGTTTGGAAAAGCTGTTTTTTAGAATCTGTGTGGTATATTTATGTGTGCTTCAAGATCTATGCTGAAAAAGAAAATATCTTCAAATAAAAAGTAGAAAGAAGGTTTCTGAGAAACTGGTTTACGATGTCTGCATTCATCTCCCAGAGTTAAAACTTCATGTTGAGTCAGCAGTTTAGAAAACTGTTTTTGTCCATTCTGTGAATGGACATTTGGGAGCTCTTTGAAGCCAATGGCGAAAAAGAGAATATCCCAGGATAAAAACTAGAAGGAAGCTATCTGAAAAACTGCTAATTGATGTGTTCATTCATCTCTCAGAGATAAAACTTTCTTTTCATTCAGCAGCTTGGAAACACTGTTTTTGTAGAATCTGCAAAGGCATTATTTGGGAGTGCATTGAGGCCTATGGTGGAAAAGAAAATATCTTCAGAAAAAAACTAGATAGAAGCTTTCTGAGAAACTACTTTGTGGTGTACGGATTCATAGTGAAGAGTTAAACCTTTGTTTTGATTCAGCAGTTTGGAAACACTGTTTTTGTCCATTCTATGAATGGGCATCTGGGAGCTCAATGAAGCCTATGGTGAATATGGGAATAACCTGGCACAAAAATGAGAAGGAAGCTATCTTCCAATCAGCTATATGGTGGCTGATTGAGGCCAATGGTAAAAAAGCAAATATCCCAGGGTAAATTTAGAAAGAAGCTATCTGAGAAACCACTTTGTGATTTGTGCATTCATCTTGAAGAGTTAAATCTTCCTTTTAATTCAGCAGTTTGAAAACACTGTTTTTGTAGAATCTGTAAATGGACATTTCAGAGCACGTTGAATCCTATAGTGAAAAAGAAAATATCTTCAGATAAATACTACAAGGAAGCTTTCTGAGAAACTGCTTTATGATGTATGTTTTCATCTCACAGAGTTAAACCTTTCTTTTAATTCAACAGCTTGGAAACACTGATTTTGTCCATTCTGCAAATGGACATTTGGGAGCTCATTGAGGCCAATAGATGAAAAGAAAATATCTCAGGATAAAGACTTCAAGGAAGCTACCTGAGAAACTGCTTTGTGATGTGTGCATTCATCTAGCAGAGTTAAACGTTTCTTTTGATTCAGCAATTTGGAAACACTGCTTTTGTAGAATCTGTGAAGGGATATTTGGGAGCATCTTGAGACCTATGGTGAAAAAGAAAGTATCTTAAGATAAAAAGTAGAAAGAAGCTTTCTGATAAACTTCTCTGTGATGGGTGCATTCATCTCACAGAGTTAAAACCTTTTTTTTGATCCAGCAGTTTGGAAAGACTGTTTTTGTAGAATCTATGAAGGGATATTTGGGATCCCATTGGGCCAATGATGAAAAAGTAAATATCTTCATATAAAAACTGAAAAGAAGCTTTCTGAGAAACTGCTTTGTGATGTGAGCATTCATCTCACAGAGCTAAACCTTTCTTTTCATTCAGCATTTGGAAACACTCTTTTTGTACAAACTGCAAAGAAATATTTGGGAGTGAATTGGTGAAAAATAAAATATCTTAAGATAAACAGTAGAAAGAAAATATCTTAAGATAAACAGCAGAAAGAAGCTTTCTGAGAAAGTGCTTTTTGATGGGTGCATTCACCTCACAGAGTTAAACATTTCTATTGATATAGCAGTTTGGAAAAAATGTTTTTGTCCATTCTGCAAATGGACAGTTGGTAGCTGATTGAGGCCAATGGCAAAAAAGCACATATCCCAGGGAAAAAACTAGAAGGAATGTATCTGAGAAACCACTTTGTGATTTCTGCATTCATTTCACTGGGGTAAACCTTTCTTTTCATTCAGCAGTTTGGAAACACTGTTTTCGTAGAATCTGCAAAGAGATATTTTGGTGCTCATTGAGGCCCATGGTGAAAAAGAAAATATCTTCAGATGAAAACTAGAAAGAAGCTTTCTGAGAAATTGCTTTGTGATTTGTGTTTTTGTCACATAGAGTTAAAACTTTCTTTTGATTCAGCAGTTTGGAAACACCGTTTTTGTTGATTCTGTGAATGGACATTTGGGAGCTCACTGAGGCCAATGGCGAAAAATCAAATATCCCAGGATAAACACTAGAAGGAAGCTGTCTGAGAAACCACTTTGTGATGTGTGCATTCATCTCCCAGAGTTAATCTTTTCTTCTCATTCAGCAGTTTGGAAACCCTGTTTTTGTAGAATCTGTTAAGGTATATTTCTGAGTGCATTGAGGCCTCTGGTGAAAAAGAAAATATCTTCAGATAAAAACTAGAGAGAATCTCTCTGACAAAAGGCTTTGTAATGTGGGCACTTATTTCACAGAGTTAAACCTTTCTTTTTATTCAACTGTTTGGAAACACTGTTTTTGTCCATTCTGTGAATGGACATTTGGGAGCTCATTGAGGCCAATGGAGAAAAAGCGAATATCTAAAGATAAAAACTACAATGAAGCTATCGGAGAAATTGCTTGGTGATGAGTACATTCATCTCACAGATTTAAACCTTTTTTTTCATTCAGCAGTTTGGAAACACTGTTTTTGGAGAATCTACAAAGGGATATTTGGGAGCGCATTGAGTCCTATGGTGAAAAAGAAAATATGTTAACATAAAAAGTGGAAAGAAGCTTTCTGGGAAACTCCTCTGTGATGGGTGCATTCACCTCACAGAGTTAAACCTTTCTGTTGATCCAGGAGTTTGGAGACACTGTTTTGTAGAATATGTGAAGGAATATTTTGGAGCACATTGAGGCCTATGGTGAAAAAGAAAATATCTTCAGATAAAAACTAGACAAGAGCTTTCTGAGAAACTGCTTTGTAATGTGTGCTTTCATCTCACAGAGGTAAAGCTTTCTTTTGATTCAACAGTTTGGAAACACTGTTTTTGTCCATTCTGAGAATGGACATTTGGGAGCTCATTAAGGCCAATAGAGAAAAAGGGAATATCCCAGGATAAAAAGTACAAGGATGGTATGTGAGAAACTGCTGTGTGATGTGGGCATTCATCTCATAGAGTTTAACTTACGTTTTCTTTCAGAAGTTTGGAAACACTGTTTTTGTAGAATCTGCAATGGGATATTTGGGAGCCCATTGAGGCCTCTGGTGGAAATGTAAATATCTTCACATAAATCTAAAAAGAAGCTTTCTGAGAAACTGCTTTGTGATGTGTGCATTCATCTCACAGAGTAAAATTTCTTTTGTTTCAGCAGTTTGGAAACACTGCTTTTCTCCATTCTGCAAATGGACATTTTGGAGCTCATTGAGGTCAATGGAGGAAAAAGTGAATATCCCAGGATAAAAACTGTAAGGAATCTATCTGAGAAACTGCTTTTGGATGTGTGCATTCATCTCGCACAGATAAACCTTTCTTTACATTCAGCAGTTTGGAAACACTGTTTTTGTAGAATCTGTGAAGAAATATTTGGGAGTGCTTTGAGACCTATGGCGAAAAAGAAAATATTTTAAGATATAAAGTAGAAAGAAGCTTTCTGAGAAAATACTCTGTGATGGTTGCATTCACCTCACAGAATTCAACCTTTCTTTTGTTCCAGCAGATTGGAAATACTGTTTTTGTAGAATCTGCAAAGGATATTTCAGAGTGCATAGAGGCCTTTGGTGAAAAACAATGTATCTTCAAATAACAACTAGAGAGAAGCTTTCTGAGAAAGTTCTTTGTGATGTGCACATTCACCTCACAGAGTTAAACCTGTCTTTTGATTCAATAGTATGGAAACACTGTTTCTGTCCATTCTGCGAATGGATATTTCAGAGCTCATTGAGGCCAACGGATAAAAAGTGAATATCCCAGGATAAAAACTTCATGGAAGCCATCTGAGAAACCGCATTGTGAAGTGTGCATTCATCTCACAGAAATGAACCTTTCTTTTCATTCAGCAGTTTTGGAACACTGTTTTTGTAGAATCTGCAAAGGGCTATGTGGGAGTGCATTGAGACCTATGGTGAAAAAGAAAATATCTTAAGATAAAAAGTAGAAAGAAGCTTTCTGAGAAAGTGCTCTGTAATGAGTGCATTCACCTCACAGAATTCAACCTTTCTTTTGATTCAGCAGTTTGGAAACACTGTTTTTGTCCATTCTGCAAATGGAGATTTGGTAGCTGATTGAGACCAAAGGCAAAAAAGCAAATATCCCAGGGTAAAAACTAGAAGGAACGTATCTGAGAAACTGCTTTGTGATGTGTGCATTCATCATGCAAGTTAAACCTTTCTTTTCATTCAGCAGTTTGGAAATACTGTTTCTGTAGAAACTGTGAAGGGATATTTTGGAGTGCATTGAGGCCTATGGAGAAAAAGAAAATATCTTCATATAAAAACTAGAAAGAAGCATTCTGAGAAACTGCTTTGTGATGGGTGCATTCATCTCAGAGAGTTAAAACTTTCTTTTGATTCAGCTGTTAGGAAACACTGCTTTCGTCCATTCTGCAAATGGAAATTTGGGGGCTCATTGAGGCCAATGGTGAAAAATCGAATATCCCAGGATAAACACTAGAAGGAAGCTATCTGAGAAACAGCTTTATGATGTTTGCATTCATCTTTCAGAGTTTATCCTTTATTCCCATTCAGTAGTTTGAAAACACTGTTTTTGTAGAATCTGTTAAGGGATATTTCAGAGTGCATTTAGGCCTATGGTGGAAAAGAAAATATCTTCAGATAAAAACTAGAAAGAAGCTTTCTGACAAACTGCTGGGTGATGTGTGAACTCATTTCACAGAGTTAAGACTTTCTTTTGATTCAACAGCTTGGAAACACTGTTTTTCTCCACTCTGCAAATGGACATTTGGGAACTCATTTAGGCCAATGGAGAAAAAGTGAATATCCCAGGATAAAAACTTCAAGGAAGCTATCTCAGAAACCACTTTGTGATGTGTGCATTCATTTCACAGAGTTAATCCTTTCTTTCAATTCAGCAGTTTGGAAACACTGCTTTTGTAGAATCTGCTAAGGGATATTTTGTAGCCCATTGAGTCCTATGGTGAAAAAGTAAACATCTTCATATAAAAACTGAAAGAAGTATCCTGAGAAACTAATTTGTGATGTGTGCATTCATCTCACAGAGTTAATTCTTTCTTTTGATTCAACAGTTTTGAAATACTCTTTTTGTCCATTCTGCAAAGGGATATTTAGGAGCACATTGAGCCGTATGGTGAAAAAGATCTTCAGATAAAAATTAGAATGAAGCTTTCTGAGGAACTCCTTGTAATGTGTCCATTCATCTCACAGAATTAATCCTTTCTTTTAATTCAACAGTTTTGAAACACTGTTTTTCTTCATGCTGTGAATGGATATTTGGGAGCTCAGTGAGGCCAGTGGAGAAAAAGGGAATATCCCAGGACAAAAACTCCAAGGGAGCTACCTGAGAAACCACTTTGTGATGTGTGCATTCACCTAGCAGAGGTAAACCTTTCTTTTCATTCAGCAGTTTGGAAAAACAGTTTTTATAGTATCTGTGAAGGGATATTTGGGAGTGCATTGAGATCTATGGTGAAAAAGAAAATACCTTAAGAAAAAAGGTAGAAGGAATCTTTCTGAGAAACTGCTCTGTGATGTTTGCATTCATCTCATAGAGGTAAACGTTTCTTTTCATTCAGCAGTTTGGATACACTCTTTTTGTCCATTCTGCAAATGCACATTTTGTAGCTGATTTAGGCCAATGTCAAAAAAGCACATATCCATGTATAAACACTGCAAGGATGCTATCTGAGAAACCACTTTGTGTTGTGTGCCTTCATCTCTCAGAGTTAATCCTTTCGTCTCATTCAGCAATTTGGAAACACGGTTTTTGTAGAATCTGTTAAGGGATATTTCAGAGTAGATTGAGGCCTATGGTGAAAAAGAAAATGTCTTCAGACAAAAACTAGAAAGAAGCTTTCTGACAAACTGCTTGGTGATGTGTGAACTCATCTCACAGTTTGAAATCATTCTTTTGATTCAACAGTTTGGAAACACTGTTTTTGTTCATGATGTGCATGGATATTTAGGAGCTCATTGAGGCCAATGGAGAAAAAGTTAATATCCCAGGATAAAAATTTAAGGAAGCTATCTGAGAAACCACTTTGTGATGTGTGCATTCATCCCACAGTTAAACCTTTCTATACATTCAGAAGTTGGGAAACACTGTGTATAGTCTTTGAAGGGATATTTGGGTGTGCATTGAGGCTATGGTGAAAAAGAAAATATCTTTGGATAAAAAGTCGAAGGAAGCTGTCTGAGAAAGTGCTTTTTGATTTGTGCATTCATCTCACAGAATTAAACCTTTCTTTTGATTCAGCAGTTTGAACCAGTGTTTTTGTCCATTCAGCAAATGGACAATTTGTGGCTCATTGAGGCCAATGGTGAAAAAGTGAATATCTCAGTATAAAAACTAGAAAGAAGCTATCTGAGAAACTGCTTTGTGATGTGTGCATTCATCTTGCAGAGATAAAGCTTACTTCTCATTCAGCAGATTGCACATACTGTTTTTGTAGAATCTGTGAAGGGATATTTTGGAGTGCAAGGAGACCTATGGTGAAAAAAATCTTCAGATAAAATGTAGAAAGAAGATTTCTGAGAAACTGCTTTGTGATGTGTGCACTCATTTCACAGAGTTAAGCATTTCTTTTAATTCAGCAGCTTGGAAACACTATTTTTGACCATTCTGCAAATGGACATTTGGGAGCTCATTGAGACCAATGGCGAAAAAGTGAATATACCAGGATAAAAACTAGAAGGAAGCTAACTGAGAACACACTATGTGATTTGTGCATTCATCTCACAGAGTTAAGACTTTCTTTTCCTTGAGCAGTTTGTATACACTGTTTTTGTCCATTGAGTGAATGGACATTTGGGAGCTCATTGAGGTAAAAGTGAAAAAGAGAATATCCCATGATAAATACTTGAAGAAATCTCTCTCAGAAACTGCTTTGTGATGTGGGCATTCATCTCAAAGAGTTAAAACTTCCTCTTCATTAAGCAGTTTGGAAACACTGTTTTTGTGAAATATGAGAAGGGATATTTGGACCTGCATTGAGGCCTATGGTCAAAAAGTAAATATCTTCAGATTAAAACTAGAAAGAAGCTTTCTGAGAAATTGTTTTGTGATGTGCATTCATCTTGCAGAGTTAAACTTTTCTTTTCATTTAGCCATTTGGAAACACTGTTTGTGTCCATTTTGTAAAAGGATATTTGGGAGCTCATCAAGGCCAATGGTGAAAATGCGAATATCCCAGGATAAAAACAAGAATTAAGCTATCTGAGAAACTGCTTTGTGATTTGAGCATTCATCTCACAGAGATAAACCTCTCTTTTCATTCAGCAGTTTGGAAACACTGTTTTTGTAGGATCTGCAAAGGGATATATGGGAGCTCATTGAAGCCTATGGTGAAAAGGAAAATATCTTCACATTAAAACTAGAAGGAAGGTTTCTGGGAAACTGCTTTGTGATGTGGGCATTCATCTCACAGAGTTAAACATTTCTTTTGATTCAGCAGTTTGTAAACACTGTTTTTGTCTGTTCTGTGAATGGATATTTGGGAGCTCATTGAGTCCACTGGTGAAAAAGCAAATATCCAGGGATACAAACTAGAAGAAAGCTACCTGAGAAACTGCTTTGTGATGTGTGAATTCATCTCTCTGAGTTAAACCTTTCCTTTTATTTGGTATTTTTGAAACACTGTTTTTGTAGAATCTGTGAATGGATATGTGGGAGTGCATTGAGGCCTATGGTGAAAAAGAAAACATCTTCAGATAAAAAGTAGAAAGAAGATTTCTGAGAAACTGCTTTGTAATGTGTGTATTCGTCTCACAGAGTTAAAACTGTCTTTTAATTCAGCAGTTTGGAAACACTGTTTTTGACAATTCTGTGAATGGACATTTGGGAGAACCTTGAGGCCAATGGTGAAAAAGTGAATATACCAGGATAAAAACTACAAGAATGCTAACTGTTAATATGCATTATGATTTTTGCATTCAACTCAAAGAGTTAAAACCTTTTTTTGATTTAGCAGTTTGGAAACACTGTTGTCATACATTCTCTGAATCTACATTTGGGAGCTCATCAATGCCAATGACAAAAAAAAGAATATCCCAGGATAAAACCTAGAAGGAATTTATCTGAGAAACAACTTTGTGAAGTGTGCATTCATGTTGCAGAGTTAAAAGTTTCTTTTCATTCATCAGTTTGGAAACACTGCTTTTTAGGAATCTGTGAAGGGATATTTGGGAGCACATTGAGGTGAAAAAAAATTAACTTCAGATAAAAAATAGAAAGAAACATTCTCAGAAATGGCTTTGTGTTGTGTGCATTTATCACACAGAGTTAAACATTTCTTTTAAATCAGCAATCTGTAAACACTGTTTTTGACCATTCTGCCAATGGACATTTGGGAGCTCATTGAGGCCAATGGCAAAAAAGTGAATACACCAGGAATAAAACCAGAAGGAGGCTCTATGAGAAACAGCTTTGTGATGTGTGCGTTCATCTTGCAGAGTTAAAACTTTCTTTTCATTCAGCAATTTTGGAAACACTGTTTTGAAGAATCTCTGGAGGGACATTTGGGAGCACATTGAGGCCTATGCTGAAAAAGATAATATCTTCAGATAAAAACTAAAAAGAGGCATCCTGAGAAACTCCTTTTTGATGTGTGCATTCACCACACAGAGTAAAACCTTACTTTGCCAGCAGCAGTTTGGAAACACTTTTTGTAGAATCTGCAAAGGGATATTTGGGAGTGAATTTAGGACTATGGTGAAAAAGAATAAAGCCTCCAAGAAATATGGTACTATGTGAAAAGACCAAATTTACGTCTGATTGGTGTACCTGAAAGAGACAGGGAGAATGGAACCAAGTTGGAAAACTCTCTGCAGGATATTATTCAGGGGAACTTCCCCAATCTTGCAAGGCAGGCCAACATTCAAATTCAGAAAATACAGAGAACAACCACAGAGCAACTCCAAGACACATAATTGTCAGATTCACCAAAGTTGAAATGAAGGAAAAAATGTTAAGGGCAGCCAGACAGAAAGGTCAGGTTACCTACAAAGGGAAGCCCATCAGACTAACAGGTGATCTCTCTGCAGAAACTCTACAAGCCAGAAGAGAGTGGGCCAATATTCAACATTCTTAAAGAAAAAATTTTCAACCCAGAATTTCATATCCAGCCAAACTAAGCTTCATAAGTGAAGGAGAAATAAAATCCTTTACAGAAAAGCAAATGCTGAGAGATTTTGTCACCACCAGACCTGCCCTACAAGAGCTCCTGAAGGAAGCACTGAACATGGAAAGGAACAACCGGTACCAGCCACTGCAAAAACATGCCAAATTGTAAAGACCATTGATACTAGGAAGAAATTGCATCAACTAATGAGTGAAATAATCAGCTAACATCATAATGATAGGATGAAATTCACACATAACAATATTAACCTTAAATGTAAATGGGCTAAATTCTTCAATTAAAAGACACAGATTGGCAAATTGGACAAAGAGTCAAAACCCATCAGTGTGCTATATTCAAGAACCACATCTCACATGTAGAGATACACATAGACTCAAAATAAAGGAATGGAGGAAGATCTACCAAGCAAATGGAAAACAAAAAAGGCAGGGGTTGCAATCTTAGTCTTGGATAAAACAGACTTTAAACCAACAAAGATCAAAAGAGACAAAGAAGGCCATTATATAATGGTAAAGGGCTCAATTCAACAAGAAGAGCTAAATATCCTAAATATATATGCACCCAATACATGAGCACCCAGATTCATAAAGCAAGTCCTTAGTGACCTACAAAGAGACTTAGACTCCCACAAAATAATAATGGGAGACTTTAACACCCCACTGTCAACATTAGACAGATCAATGAGACAGAAAATTAACAAGGATATCCAGGAATTGAACTCAGCTCTGCACCAAGTGGACCTAATAGACATTTACAGAACTGTCCACCCCAAATCAACAGAATATACATTCGTTTCAGCACCACACCACACCTATTCCAAAATTGACCACATAGTTGGAAGTAAAGCACTCCTCAGCAAATGTAAAAGAACAGAAATTATAACAAACTGTCTCTCAGACCACAGTGCAATCAAACTAGAATTCAGGATTAAGAAACTCACTAAAAACCACTCAACTACATGGAAACTGAACAACCTGCTCCTGAATGACTAATGGGTACATAATGGAATGAAGGCAGAAATAAAGATGTTCTTTGAAACCAGTGAGAACAAAGACACAACATACCAGAATCTCTGGGACACATTCAAAGCAGTGTGTAGAGGGAAACTTATAGCACTAAATGCCCACAAGAGAAAGCAGGAAAGATCTAAAATGGACACCTTAACATCACAATTAAAAGAACTAGAGAAGCAAGAGCAAGTACATTCAAAAGGTAGCAGAAGGCAAGAAATAACTAAGATCAGAGCAGAACTGAAGGAAATAGAGACACAAAACACCCTTCAAAAATTTAATGAATCCAGGAGCTGGTTTTTGGAAAAGATCAACAAAATTGATAGACCACTAGCAAGACTAATAAAGAAGAAAAGAGAGAAGAATCAAATAGATGCAATAAAAAATGATAAAGGGGATATCACCACTGATCCCACAGAAATGCAAACTACCATCAAAGAATACTACAAACACCTCTACGCAAAAAAAAAAAAAAACTAGAAAATCTAGAAGAAATGGATAAATTCCTTGACACATACACCCTCCCAAGACCAAACCAGGAAGAAGTTGAATCTCTGAATAGACCAATAACAGGCTATGAAATTGAGGCAATAATTAACAGCTTACCAACCAAAAAAAAGTCCAGGACAAGATGGATTCACAGCTGAATTATACCAGAGGTACAAGGAGGAGCCAGTACCATTCCTTCTGAAATGATTCCAATCAATAGAAAAAGAGGGAATCCTCCCTAACTCATTTTATGAGGCCAGAATCATCCTGATACCAAAGCTGGGCAGAGACACAACCGAAAAAGAGAATTTTAGACCAATATCCCTGATGAATATTGATGCAAAAATTCTCAATAAAATACTGGCTAACTGAATCCAGCAGCACATCAAAAAGCCTATCCACCATGATCAAGTGGGCTCCATCCCTGTGATGCAAGGCCAGTTCAACATATGCAAATCAATAAATGTAATCTAACATATAAACAGAACCAAAGACAAAAACCACATGATTATCTCAATAGATGCAGAAAAGGCCTTTGACAAAACTCAACAACAATTCATGCTAAAAACTCTCAATAAATTAAGTATTGATGGGATGTATCTCAAAATAATAAGAGCTATCTATGACAAAACCACAGCCAATATCATACTGAATGGGCAAAAACTGGAAGCATTCCCTTTGAAAACTGGCACAAGACAGGGATGCTGTCTCTCACCACTCCTATTCAACATAGTGTTGGAAGTTCTGGCCAGGGCAATCAGGCAGGAAAAGGAAATAAAGGGTACTCAATTAGGAAAAGAGGAAGTTAAATTGTCCCTGTTTGCAGATGACATGATTGTATATCTAGAAAACCCCTTCGTCTCAGCCCAAAATCTCCTTAAGCTGATAGGCAACTTCAGCAGTCTCAGGATACAAAATCGACGTGCAAAAATCACGTGCATTCTCATACACTAATAACAGACAAACAGAGAGCCAAATCATGAGTGAACTCCCATTCACAATTGCTTCAAAGAGAATAAAATACCTAGGAATCCAACTTACAAGGTATGTGAAGGACCTCTTCAAGGAGAACTACAAATCACTGCTCAACTAAATAAAAGAGGATACAAACAAATGGAAGAACATTCCATGCTCATGGGTAGGAAGAATCAATATCAGGAAAATGGCCATACTGCACAAGATAATTTATAGATTCAATGCCATCCCCATCAAGCTACCAATGACTTTCTTCACAGAATTGGAAAATCTACTTTAAAATTCATATGGAACCAAAAAAGAGCCAACATTGCCAAGTCAATCCTAAGCCAAAAGAACAAAGCTGGAGGCTTCATGCTACCTGACTTCAAACTATACTACAAGGATACAGTAACCAAAACAGAATGGTACTGGTATCAAAACAGCGATATAGTTCAATGAAACAAAACAGAGCCCTCAGAAATTATGCTGCATATCTACAACTATCTGATCTTTGAGAAACAAGACAAAACAAGCAATGGGGAAATGATTCCCTATTTAATAAATGGTGCTGGAAAAACTGGCTAGCCAAAGGTAGAAAGCTGAAACTGGATCCTTTCCTTACACTTTATACTAAAATTAATTCAAGATGGATTAAAGACTTAAATGTTAGACCTAAAACCATAAAAACCCTAAAGAAAACCTAGGCAATACCATTCAGGACATAGGCATGGGCAAGGACTTCATGTCTAAAACACCAAAAGCAATGGCAACAGAAGCCAAAATTGACAAATCGGATCTAATTAACTAAAGAGCTTCTGCACAGCAAAAGAAACTACCATCAGAGTGAACAGGCCACTTACAGAATGGGAGAAAATTTTTGCAACCTCCTCATCTGACAAAGGGCTCATATCCAGAATCTACAATGAACTCAAATTTACAAGAAAAAAACAAACAACCCCATCAAAAAGTGGGCAAAGGACATGAACAGACACTTCTCAAAAGAAGACATTTATGCAGCCAAAAGACACATGAAAAAATGCTCATCATCACTGGCCATCAGAGAAATGCAAATCAAAACCACAACGAGATACCATCTCACACCAGTTAGAATAGCGATCATTAAAACGTCAGGAAACAACAGGTGCTGGAGACGATGTGGAGAAATAGGAACACTTTGACACTGTTGGTGGGACTGTAAACTACTTCAACCATTGTGGAAGTCAGTGTGGCGATTCCTAAGGGATCTAGAACTAGAAATACCATTTGACCCAGCCATCCCATTACTGGGTATATACCCAAAGGATTATAAATCATGCTGCTATAAAGACACATGCACACATATGTTTATTGCGGCACTATTCACAATAGAAAAGACTTGGAACCAAGCCAAATGTCCAACAATGGTAGACTGGATTAAGAAAATGTGGCATATATACAGCATGGAATACTATGCAGACATAAAAAATGATGAGTTCATGTCCTTTGTAAAGACGGATGAAGCTGGAAACCATCATTCTCAGCAAAGTATCGCAAGGACAAAAAACCAAACACCGTATATTCTCACCCATAGGTGGGAATTGAATAATGAGAACACATGGACACAGGAAGGGGAACATCATACACAGGGGCCTGTTGTGAGGTGGGGGGAGGGGGGAGGGATCATATTAGGAGATATACCTAATGTTATATGAAGAGTTAATGGGTGCAGCACACCAACGTGGCACATGTATATATATGTAACAAACCTGCACGTTGTGCACATATACCCTAAAACTTAAACTATAATAATTAAAAAAAGAAAGTACCTCCCATTGGGTTGCTTAAAGAAAGAGAATTTGTAATATCAAAGTTCTGGAGGCTCAAAGTCCAAGACTTGTTGTCAGGTTTGGTTTCTCCTAAAGTCTGTCTTTGGCTTGCAGACAGCTGCCATAGGCTTGCATTCATTCCCACGTGGCATTTCCTCTGATGTCTTTCTGTCTGTCCAGATTTCCTCTTCTTATAAGAACCCATAAGAGACCATTCTAATGGCTTCGTATGGGCCTATCCTAAGGGCCTCATAACCCAACCATATCTTTACAGGACCCAGCTTCAAACACAGTCATATTCTTGTGTACTGTGGTTTAGGGCTTCAACATATGAGTTTTGAGGAGTCACAGTTCAGCCCATAACAGTCATGACTTGTCACTGCAGACTGGGACCAACTGTAATTTATCCACAGGCAGCAGTTATGCCCAATCTGCAGATTTACAAATTATGTTTCTATTTTTACCCTGAACACCAAAAAACTCAGAGATCTATTTAGTGGTTCTTGCACTTATGTCCTGGTACAATAATTTCTCTCTACTTCTTCTGTCTACTTTGTTACCTAGATTTCTTATTTTAATGTACTTGTTGCACTGAATGTCTGTAATTAGAAGATAACACAGGGTAGAAGGTAAAAGTCAGTCTGTATTTATAGCCTTAGCTTCAGCTATTACTAAGAATGAGATCATTGAAGGTCTCTTGCTTCAATTCTCTTATCTTTAAGATGGGTATAATAACAGTATATATGTCAAAGAGTTGTCATTTCCATTAAATGAGTTAATGTACATAAAGCTCTTTGCACCAAACACATTGTAGTATCTATATAAGTGACTGTTATATATAAACTAATTTTATGCAACACATTTGTGTAATATGATTTTTAAAATGTATGAATGAATAAAACATAAGCAAATACCTAACTGGTGACATTTTTAGAATGCCACCTGAAATAGATTATAAATACATACTTGTATTCACAATTCTTTTAACCTGATAGTTCATCAAATCTTCATTCCGTACTATATTTCCTTTGAATTTCCTTATTTTGTCACTTCATTTGGATAATGTACATTTTCTCAGTTATCACTAGAAGCCCCCTACCTGCACTGCTTTACCTCCCACCAGCTTCTCCAAGGCCACTACAGAAATTGTCACCTAACTCAGCAAATACTATTATATCTCTGTTTCATATATGGAAATACAAGCTTGGGAATTGCACTGCTATTACTCTTCCGTGGTCAGCAGGTTCCACTTCTCCTGCCTAATGCTCTGTGGATGCTTTACTGTCAATATCTAAGATGATTTATACACTTTGGGATCTATTTCTCATTTCACTTTGGGCTACTCAGATCTGTGTCTATAGAAAGGATCTTCAGGCTTTTGTAGGATTTTCTTATTTCAGCATTACTGACTTTGGTCTTTTTCCTCTGTTCCAGGTGGTGTGCTTCCTCTATACAGCAAGAAGCCTCAGACTTCATACTGTGATTTTCAGAATAAGAATGCAATAGACTCAGTACAACTCACTACTATAGTCTTCATTATATCCCCTTGCCCTACTTCTCTGCTGACAACTTTGCTTCCTATTTTATTGACAACAAAAAATCAGATAATGCCTTCTTGTTTTTCCCCAGCACCAAAACAAATAGCCTATCTGGACCTGTGCCCAGGTCTTCTGCTCCTTCTTCTATCACTATAAGTTTTCACCACTCCTGCCCTCCCACTGGTTCCAGACAGCCCTTCCTTCCACTGGTTCCCAGACAGTGCCACCTTCTTGAGGACTTGGATCCTATAATGATCCCTCTTCTTATATCATCATCTTCTTCCTCTGTATTGGATCATGTTTACTAACAAACAAAACATAAAACCAAAAATATTTCCTTGACCCCAGGTCATTGTCCAGTTATTGCATTACTTGCCTGCTTTTCTTGATAACTGAAAGACAGCAGAATAAGCCAATACAAAATATGCCACTTTGGCTTAAGAATTATTTTGAGCTGAAGGCAATTCAGAAGCAGATACAAGAAAAGTCTCTGCTTCTTCTCTGCTGGGACTCACAAAACAATATCCCAAAACAAAGGCCTCAGAAGCAAAAGTTTTTCTCTGAACTTTTCCAACCCTCCTGTATCTCAGCCCCATTCTCTGCCAAGGCTAGCCATAGAAACTAGAATCCCTCTTCCTCAAGTAGGGTTATAGAAACCAAGAACCCTTTTTTCCTAAAACCAGTCATAAAACCTAAAAATATTACTCTAACTTTCCCTTTGCCCTATCTTTGTAAAAGCTGGTCATAAAGAAATTATCTGACCTGCACTGTTTCACTGTGTCCTTCCTTGACCACCCGTATTTCTACATGGCTGTCCATACTTTGTTGACTTTCAGCATAAAAATGAGCAATTTCCTCTGTATCTTTGGGTCTTCATTCTGAAGGTTACTGTGTACAAGTGCTAAACACATTTACATGTCTTTTCTTGTATTAATCTGCCTTTTGCAAGCAGATTTTTCAGAGAACCTTCCAAAGGGGAAGTTCCCCATTGGCCCCCACACTCTATTAACCTAAAAGCAGGACCTACATTTAAAAAGTGTCCCTCCATCCCTCTCTACCAGGAAAGACAGGCTGATCACTAGAGATTACTTCAGACCATTACAAACCTGGATATGGCACCAGAGGAATCTATATACCAAACTTCACTAACTACCTTTTATCTACCATAAATTTCCCATATCTGGCCTCCCCAACACCATTCTTTCTTTCTTTGAGTTGAAGATGCTGTATCACAGCCAGAGTTCTAGGCTGCCTTGTTGAGATATGCTCTTTTCCCCTATCACCCATGTATATATGAGATATACATGATAAATCTGTTTGTTTGTTTTTCCATTAGTAATCTGTCTTTTTCCTAGCTAAGAACTATGAAGGATAGAGAGAAAATTATTTTTCTCCTCTCCTACACAGTCAAATTCTCTAAAGATTTGTCTACCATCAATGTCTCCACTTTCTCACATTTCATTCTCTCTGGAATCCACTGTAATCAAGAATTCAGCCTCAACAAAACTTTGAAACTGTTCCTTTCAATGCCAATAGTGATCTTCTGGTCATAGCCAAAGGTCAGTTCTCAGTTCCCTTATTCAACTTATCAGTAGCACTGAACATGGTTGAATAATCCCTGTTCTTGGACCTTGCTTTACTTGGCCTAAACAGCATGGACATACTAAAAATACCACAAATTTTAGAGTCAGGCAGATGTAAACATAAATTCTGGATTTTCTACATTGTAGTTGCTTGATGTCTCTGAAATTATTGAACCTCACCTCAATTTTTTACATTTCTATAAGATAAAGATAACAGTACTCTTCCTGTAGGAATATTAAAGACAGTATATATAAAACCTCAGCTTAATTTATGGCACACCATAAGTACTCAATAAATGATAACAATAATTATTATTGCTGTTTTCTTTACTTCTTGCTTCCATACTTCTGTTTATATTTTTACATCTGTGTGGTAGGCAGTGTTTTATCCCCAAAATTTATTTCACCTGTGGAAATCCCACCCTAACCTTAAAATCCATCTCCAATTTATTTTTTCCATGAAGTCATCCTTGCTTGTTTCTGAAAGAAAATTACCCTTCCTAGGAATCATTAGTTGCTTATTTTATCTGAAATTCCTATAGCATCTGTGTTATATTACTTTAATTCATGAATGTGTTTTATTGCCGTTACTAGTTCTAAGTTTCCAGTGGTCAAAACCAGCTATGTAGAAGAAATCAGCTAAAATTTTCCTGGTAGGTTTTATAATTTGATGTTTCAGGTTTGGAAAATTTTTTAAACATTTGCTCAATATAGTAATATTACCTAATCAAGAACCCATGAAAAAATATTGAAATTAAAAGAAAATTTATCCAACAGTCATTGAAAGCCAGAGTCTCCAAAAAAATGGGAAACCATTTCATGTTCATGCATAGGAGAATCAATATTGTTAAAATGGCCACTCTGCCCAAAGCAATTTACAAGATTCAAAGCTATTCTTATCAAACTACACTCAAAACCGCTCAACTACATGGAAACTGAACAACCTGCTCCTGAATGACTGCTGGGTACATAACGAAATGAAGGCACAAATAAAGATGTTCTTTGAAACCAACGAGAACAAAGACATAACATACCAGAATCTCTGGGATGCATTCAAAGCAGTGTGTAGAGGGAAATTTATAGCACTAAATGCCCACAAGAGAAAGCAGGAAAGATCCAAAATTGACACCCTAACATCACAATTAAAAGAACTAGAAAAGCAAGAGCAAACACATTCAAAAGCTAGCAGAAGGCAAGAAATAACTAAAATCAGAGCAGAACTGAAGGAAATAGAGACACAAAAAACCCTTCAAAAAATTAATGAATCCAGGAGCTGGTTTTTTGAAAGGATCAACAAAACTGATAGACCGCTAGCAAGACCAATAAAGAAAAAAACTATTTAAAATACATATGGAACCAAAAAAGGAGCCTGAATAGCCAAAGCAATTCTAAGCAAAAAGAACAAAGCAAGAGGCATTACACTACTCAACTTTAAACTGTACTAAAGGGCTATGGTAACCAAAACAGCAAAGCAGTGGTACTAAAACAGACACATGGACCTATGGAACTGAATAGAAAGCCCAGAAATAAGGCTGCATACCTACAATAATCTAATCTTTGACAAAGCTGACAAAAACAAGCAATGAGGAAAGGACTTCCTATTCAATAAATGGTGCTGGGATAACAGGCTACCCATCTGCAGAGACTTGAAACTGGACTCCTTCCTTACTTCATGTATTAGTCAGGGTTCTCTAGAAAGACAAAACTAATATAAAGGGGAATTTATTAAGCAGTACTGCCTGACACAATCATGAGGTGAAGTCCCACAATACACTGTCTACAAGCTAAAGAGCAAGGAAGCCAGTCCGAGTCTGAAAACCTCAAAATTAGGGAAGCCGACAGTGCAGTCTTCAGTCTGTCATGGAAGGCCTGAGAGCCCCTGGTAGACCACTGGCGTAAGTCCAAGAGTCCAAAAGCTGAAGAATTTGGAGTCTGATGTTTGAGGGCAGGAAGCATCCAGTATGCGAGAAAGATAAAGGCTGGAAGAATCAGCAAGTCTGTTCTTTCTATCTTCTTCTGCCTGCTTTATTCTAGTTTCACTGGCAGCTAATTAGATGATGCCCAACCAGATTGAAAGTGGGTCAGTCTCTCTCAGTCCACTGACTCAAATGTTAATTTTTTTGGCAACACCCTCACAGATACACCTAGGAACAATACTTTGCATCCTTCAATCCAATCAAGTTGACACTCAGTATTAAATATCATACACTATATACAAAAATCAACTCAAGATGAATTAAAGACCTAAATGTAAAACCCAAAATGATAAAAATATTGGGAAGACAACTGAGGCAAAACCATTCTGGACATAGGAATGGGTAAAGACTTCATGACAAAGACCCCAAAAGCAATTGCAACAAAAACAAAAATTGACAAATGAGACCTATTAAATTAAAGAGCTTCTGCACAGCAAAAGAAACTATCAACAGAGTAAACAGACAACATACAGAATGGGAGAAAGTGTTTGCAAACTGTGCATCTGACAAAGTTCTAATTTCCAGCATCTACAAATAACTTAAATAAATTTATAAGAAAAAACCCAAACAACCTCATTAAAAGGTGGGCTAGGGACAGGAAGAGACACTTTTCAAAAGAAAATATACATGTGGCTAACAAGCATATGAAAAAAAGCTCAACATCACTGAGCATTAGAAAAATGAAAATCAAAACCATGATGAGATACCATCTCACACCAGTCAGAATGGCTATTAAAAAGTCAAAAATTAACAGACTCTGGCAAGGTTGTGGAGAAAACAGGAAAGCTTATACACTGTTTGGTGGGAGTGAAAATTAGTTCAACCATAGTGAAAAGCAGTGTGCTGATTCCTCAAAGACATAAAAACAGAACTACCATTCAACCCTTCAATATCATTGCTGTGTATATACCCAAAGAAATATAAATCATCATATCATAAAGATACATGCATGCATATGTTCATTGCAGCACTATTTAGAATAGCAAAGACATGGAGTCATCCTAAATACCCATCAATGGTAGGCTCGATAAAGAAAATGTAGTATATATACACTGTATGTATATGTATAATACAAAAGAATTAAATCATGTTCTTTGCAGGAGCATGGATGGAGCTGGAGGTCATTATCCTTAACAAACTAACACATGAACAGAAAACCAAATACCACACGTACTCACTTATAACTGAAAGCTAAATGATGAGAACACATGGACACACAGTGGGGAACAACAGACACTGGGGCCTACCAGAGGGTGCACGGTGGGAGGAGAGAGAGGGTCAGGCAAAATAACTTAGGGATACTAGGCTTAATACTTGGGTGATTAAATAATCTCTACAACAAACCTGTGTGACATGAGTTTACCTATATAACGAACCTGCACATGTACCCCTGAACTTAAAAAAAAAGAGAGAGAAAAAGATGGCTGGCAAGATGGCCAAATAGGAACTTCTCTGGTTGGCAGCTCCCAGCGAGATCAATGCAGAAGGTGGGTGATCTCTGCATTTCCAACTGAGGTACCCAGCTCATCTCATTGGGACTGGTTAGAGAGTGATTGCAGCCCATGGAGGGCAAGCTGAAGCAGGATGGGGCATTGCCTCACCCTGGAAGTGCAAGGGGTTGGGAACTCCCTCCCCTAGCCAAGGGAAACTGTGGCGGATTGTGCCTTGAGGAATGGTGCATCCTGGCACACATACTATGCTTTTCCCATGGTCTTCACAACCCACAGACCAGGAGAGTCCCTCAGGTGCCTACACAACCAGGGCCCTGGATTTCAAGCCCAAAGCTGGGTGGCCATTTGAGAAGACACCAAGCTAGCTGCAGGAGTTTATTTTCATACCCCAGTAGTGCCTGGAACTTCAGCAAAACAGAACCACTCACTCCCCTGGAAAGGGGATGCTGAAGCCAGGAGCCAAGCGGTCTAGCTCAAGGAATTTCACCCCCATGGAGCCCAGCAAGCTAAGATCCACTGACTTGAAATTCTCACTGCCAACACAGCAATCTGAAGTCCACCTGGGATGCTCTAGCTTTGTGGGGGAGGGGTATCTGCCATTACTGAGGGTTGAGCAGGTGGTTTTCCCCTCACAGTATAAATAAAGCCAACCAGAAGATCAAACTGGGTGGAGCCCGTTGCAGCTAAGCAAAGCAACTGGAGCCAGACTTTCCCTCTAGATTCCCCCTCTCTGGTCAGGGCATGTCTGAAAGAAAGGCAGCAGCTGCAGTCAGGGGCTTATAGATAAAACTCCCATATCTCTGGGACAGAGCACCTTGGGGAAGGGGCAGCTGTGAGCACAACTTCAGCAGACTTAAATGTTCCTGCCTACTGTCTCTGAAAAGAGCAGCCAATCTCCAAGCACAGCACTCGAGCTCTGCTATGGGACAGACTGCCTTCTCAAGTGGGTCCCTGACCCCCATGCCTCCTGATGGGGAGACACTTCCCAGCAGGGTTTGACATGCACCGCATACAGGAGAGCTCCAGCTGGCATCTGGCAGGTGCCCCTCTGGGATGAAGCTTCCAGAGGAAGGAACAGGCAGCAATCATTGCTGTTCTGCAGCCTCCGCTGGTGATGCCCAGGTAAACAGGGTATGGAGTGGACATCCAGCAAACTCCAGCAGACTTACAGGAGAGGGGCCTGACAAAAGGAAAACTAACAAACATAGAGAAATAGCATCAACATCAACAAGAGGACATCCACAGAAAAACTCCATATGAAGGTCACCAACATCAAAGACCATAGATAGAAAAATCCATGAAGATGAGGAAAAACCAGTTCAAAAAGGATGAATATTCTAAAAACTAGAATGCCTCTTCTGTTCCAAAGGATCACAAGTCCTCGCCAGCAAGGGAGTAAAACTGGACGGAGAATGAATGAGTTTGGCAAATTGCCAGAAGTAGGCTTCAGAAGGTGGACAATAACAAATTCTTCTGAGCTAAAGAAGCATGTTCTAACCCAATGCAAGGAAGCTAAGAACCTTGACAAAAGGTTAGAGGAATTGCTAACTAGAATAATCAGTTTAGAGAAGAACATAAATGACCTGATGGAGCTGAAAAACACAGCACGAGAACTTCATGAAGCATACAGAAGCATCAACAGATGAATTGATCAAGCAGAAGAAAGGATAACAGAGATTGAAGATCAACTAAATGAAATAAAGCATGAAGACAAGATTAGAGAAAAAAGAACGAAAAGGAACAAAGCCTCCAAAAAATATGGGACTATGTGAGAAGACCAAACCTACATTTTATTAGTGTACCTCAAAGTGACAGGGAGGATGGAACCAAGTTGCAAAACACGCTTCAAGATATTATCCAGGAAAACTTCCACAACCTAGCAAAACAGGTCAACATTCAAATTCAGGAAATACAGAGAACACCACAAAGATAGTCCTCAAGAAGAGCAGCCTCAAGACATATAATCG
This sequence comes from Pan paniscus, assembly GCF_029289425.2. Lineage (NCBI taxonomy): Eukaryota > Metazoa > Chordata > Mammalia > Primates > Hominidae > Pan > Pan paniscus. The sequence goes on from NC_073254.2 coordinate 76,373,441, forward strand.
CCAGATTCACCAATGAAGAAGTGGAGGAAAAAATATTAAGGGCAGCCAGAGAGAAAGGTCGGGTTACCCACAAAAGGAAGCCCATTAGACTAACAGCAGATATCTCTGCAGAAAACCTATCAGCCAGAAGAAAGTCGGGGCCAATATTCAACATTCTTAAGGAAAAGAATTTTCAACCCAGGATTTCATATCCAGCCAAACTAAGCTTCACAAGCAAAGGAGAAATAAAACCCTTTACAGATAAGCAAATGCTGAGACATATTGTCACCACCAGGACTGCCTTACAAGAGCTCCTAAAGGACACACTACATATAGAAAGGAAAAACTGTTTAGAGCTGCTGCAAACACATATTAAATTGTAAAGAACATCGACACTATGAAGAAACTGCATCAACTGAGGGGCAAAACAACTAGTTAGCATCATAATGACAGGATCAGATTCACACATAATAATACTAACCCTAAACCTTAAATGTAAACGGACTAAATGCCCCCGTTAAAAGACACAGACTGGCAAATTGGATAAAGAGCCAAGACCCATCGGTGTGCTGTATTCAGGAGACCCATCTTACATGCAAAGACACACATAGGCTCAAGATAAAGGGATGGAGGAAGATTTACCAAGCAAATGGAAAGAAAAAAAAAAGGAGTGGTTGCAATCCTAGTCTCTGATAAAACAGATGTTAAACCAACAAAAATCAAAAAACACAAAGAAAGGTATCATGTAATGGTAAAGGGATCAATGCAACAGGAAGAGCTAAATATATAGACACCTAATACAGAAGCACCTAGATTCATGAAGCAAGTTCTTAGAGACCTACAAAGAGACTTAGAATCCCACACAATAATAATGGGAGACTTTAACACCCCAAAGTCAATATTAGACAGATCAACAAGACAGAAAATTAACAAGGATACTCAAGACTTGAACTCAGCTCTGGACCAAGGGGACCTAATAGAAAACTACAGAACTCTTTATCCCAAATCAACAGAATATACATTCTTCTCAGCACCAGATCACACTTATTCTAAAATTGACCATATAATTGGAAGTAAAAAAATCCTCAGCAAATGCAAAAGAACAGAAATCATAACAGTCTCTCAGACCACAGTGCAATCAAACTAGAACTCAAGATTTAAAAATTCACTCAGAACTGCATGACTACATGGAACCTGAACAACCTGCTCCAGAATGACTACTGGGTAAATAAGGAAATTAAGGCAGAAATAAATAAGTTCTTTGAAACCAATAGGAACATAGACACAATGTACCAGAATCTCTGGGACACAGCATAAGCAATGTTTAGAGGGAAACTTATAGTACTGAATGCCCACAGGAGAAAGCAGAAAAGATATCGACACCCTAACATCATGATTAAAAGAACCAGAGAAGCAAGAGCAAACAAATTCAAAAGCTAGCAGAAGACAAGAAGTAACTAAGATCAGAGTAGAACTGAAGGAGATAGAGACATGAAAAACCCTTCAAAAAAATCAATGAATCCAGAGGCTGGTTTTCTGAAAAGATTAACAAAATAGACCACTAGCCAGATTAATCAAGAAGAGAGGAGAGAAGATTCAAACAGATACAATAAAAATGATAAGGAGATATCACCATTGATCCCACAGAAATACAAACTACCATCAAAGAATACTATAAACACCTCTACACAAATAAACCAGAAAATCTAGCAGAAATGGATAAATTCCCGGTCACATACACCCTCCCAAGACTAAACAAGGAAGAAGTCAAATCCCTGAATACACCAATAACAAGTTCTGAAATTGAGGCCATAATTAATAGCCTACCAACCAAAAAAAGCCCAAGACCAGATGGATTCAAAGCCGAATTCTACAAGAGGTACAATGAGGAGCTGATACCATTCCTTCTGAAACTATTCCAATCAATAGAAAAAGAGGGACTCCTCCCTAACTCAGCTTATGAGGCCAGCATCATCCTGATACCAAAACCTGGCGGAGACACAATAAAAAAGGAAATTTTAGGCCAATATCCCTGATGAACATTGATGCAAAAATCACCAGTAAAATACAGGCAAAATGAATCCAGCAGCATATCAAAAAGCTTATCCACCACGATCAAGTTGGCTTCATTCCTGGGATGCAAAGCTGATACAACATAAGCAAGTTAAACATAATCTGTCGCATAAACAGAATCAATGACAAAATCACATGAGTATCTCAATAGATGCAGAAAAGGCCTTTGATAAAATTCAACACATCTTCATGCCAAAACTCTCAATAAATTAGGTATCAGGGGAAAGTATCTCAAAATAATAACAGCCAATATCATACTGAATGAGCAAAAGCTGGAAGCATTCCCTTTGAAAGCCAGCACAAGAAAAGGATGCCCTCCCTCACCACTCCTATTCAACATAGTATTGGAAGTTCTGGCCAGGGCAGTCAGGCAGGAGAAAAGAAATAAAGTGTATTCAGATAGAAAGAGAGGAAGTCAAATTGTCTCTGTTTGCAGATGACATGATTGTATATTTAGAAAACCCCATCATCTCAGCCCAAAATCCCTTAAGCTGATAAGCAACTTCAGCAAAGTCTCTGGGTGCAAAATCAGTGTGCAAAAATCACAAGCATTCCTATACACCAATAATAACAAACAGAGAGCCAAATCATGAGTGAACTCCCATTCACAATTGCTACAAAGAGAATAAAATACCTAGGAATACAACTTACGAGGGATGTGAAGGAACTCTTGAAGGAGAGCTACAAACCAAGGAAATAAGAGAGGACACAAATGAAGAAACATTCCATGCTCATGGATAGGAAGAATCAATGTCATGAAAATGGCCATATTGCCCAAAGTTATTTATAGATTCAATGTTCTTCCCATCAAACTACCATTGACTTTCTTCACAGAATTAGAAAAAAACTACTTTAAATTTAATATGGAACCAAAACGCAGCCCATATAGCCAAAACAATCCTAAGCAAAAAGAACAAAGCTGGAGGCATCACACTCCCTGACTTCAAACTATACTACAAGGCTACAGTAACCAAAACAGCATGGTACTTGTGCCAAGACAGATATAAAGACCAACAGAACAGAACAGAGGCCTCAGAAATACCGCCACACATCTGCAACCATCTGATCTTTGAAAAACCTGATAAAAACAAGCAACGGGGAGAGGATTCTCTGTTAAATAAACAGTGTTGGGAAAACTGGCTAGCCATATGCAGAAAACTGAAACTGGACCCCTTCCTTACACATTATGCAAAAATTAACTCAAGATGGATTAAAGACTTAAACATAAGACCTAAAACCATAAAAACCCTAGAAGAAAATCTCGGTAATACAATTAAGAACATGGTCATGGGCAAAGACTTCATGACTAAAACACCAAAAGCACTAGCAACAATAGCCAAAATAAACAAATAGGATCTAAATACACTAAAGAGCTTCTGCATGGCAAAAGAAACCATCATAAGAGTGAACAGGCAACCTACAGAATGGGAGAACATTTTGGCAATCTATCCACCTGACAAAGGGCTAATATCCAGAATATACAAGGAACTTAAACAAATTTACTAGAAAAAACAACCCCATCAAAATGTGGGCAAAGCATATGAACAGACACTTCTCAAAAGAAGACATTTATGTGGCAAAAAAGCATATGAAAAAAAGCTCATCTCTGGTCGTTAGAGAAATGCAAGTCAAAATCACAATGTGTTACCATCTCACACCAGTTGGAATGGGGATCATTAAAAAGTTAGGAAACAACAGATGCTGGAGAGGATGTGGAGAAATAGGAACGCTTTTACACTGTTGGTGGTAGTGTAAATTAGTTCAACCATTGTGGAAGACAGTGTGGCGATTCCTCAAGGATCTACAACCAGAAATACAATTTGACCTAGCAATCCCATGACTTGGTATATACCCAAAGGATTATAAATCACACTACTATAAAGACACATGCATATGTATGTTTATCGCAGCACTATTCACAAGAGCAAAGACTTGGAACCAACCCAAATGCCCATCAGTGAGAGACTGGATAAAGAAAATGTGGCACATATACACCATAGAATACTATGCAGCTATACAAAAGAATGAGTTCATGTCCTTTGCAGGGACATGGATGAAGCTGGAAACCATCATTCTCAGCAAACTAACACAGGAACAGAAAACCAAACACTGCATGTTCTCACTCATAAGTGGGAGCTGAACAATGAGAACGCATGGACACAGGGAGAGGAACATCACACACCAGGTCTTGTCAGGGGGTAGTAGGGTAGGGGAGGAATAGCATTAGGAGAAGTACCTAATGTAGATGATGGGTTGATGGTTGCAGCAAACCATCATGGCACGTGTATACCTATGTAACAAACCTGCACATTCTGCGCATGTATCCCAGAACATAAAGTGTATATATATATATATATATATAAAAAATAGAAAACTCATGGCTTATAGAGATGTCTCAAAACTTACCTTGTTTTGACTGAGCAACAATATCCATTTTTGGAAAGAGAATAGACCCCTGCAGTCCTCTTTTTAATCTATAAATGTTTATGTTATTGATTTTTGACTATTCTACTTATTAGACATAGACAATTTACTTTTAATTATCTAGACATGTTTTGGATTAAGCAATAGAGTAAAACAAACAAATGTACTTTAAACAATAAATTGCAGTCCTGCAACCTGAACTTACATGTAAAACAAAGAATGGATGAAATCCTACTTTAAACTCTAAATGCCTTTGAGTAAGTGTTTTCCTACTTTATATTCATAAGTAAATGTAAACTTTAATATCAATTCCATTGCAGCCCTTTCTGAAAAGATTTCTTTGTATTGTTGACTTCAGGGGTAATTTGTTCTTCAAGCAGAGGTAAAGTTATATAAGTTACTTAGGAAAATATCTCCATGTTAGATTGTAACCTACTGCTTTTCTTTTCATGGAAGCCATGCAAAGCCATATGTGGTAGGGTAGATTGAGAGAAGCCCAGCCAGTGTCAACCTGTTACATGAAGAACTAATGATATGCCTGCATCTTTACTGAGGATGCTTTTGTTGCCAAGAAAGAACACAATTGAGGGATGTAGGCACTCAATGTCTGCCTGACAGCAGATGTGAATCTTTTCTAACAGGTACATAGCAACAAAGCTTTAAATAGAATCCAGCAGCTGTTAAATCAAGAACAAGAATATTTACTTCACTTTTTCTATAGTCCCATTATTCTGTAATTCAAACGTCAACTCACCCTATCTTATTTTTAAGCTGTAGCTGATAAGGAGCAAAATTCCCCTACTATCCAAAGGGCTTTGAAGGGTTCTAACCTCATTTCACAGATTAAGTTCAGGCAGTTTATTCAGATTCCTTCTTAGGACTGGAAACTGTTTTTCCCCTTTACGGCAAACAGTTTTAAAAACATGTGTATTTCAGAGGTAAACAGACATCATCTCTGAACAGAACTAGATTAGAAGTAAGCTTAGAGATTTGTCTAGATTAAATTTAGATTTGCTTTCAGATTCAAAATGACCCCCATACATTCCATTTCAGGATTACTTTCTTTTTCTGCTGTGAGGTGGATTGGAGGCTGCCTTCCTTAAGATTTTCTTTTCCCGTTTTGAGTATGCAAGTGACATTTTCCTGTTCATCCAAAGAATGATGTAAACCCGATTAGATTTGTTCTCCATCTGGGAGCAGGAAATTAACTTTGAAAATGATTTAAATCTCTTGCCTGGGGAGGGACTTTTACTGCCCTGAGTTCAATAGTTCAATTTGACAGAAGCCTTTGCCAGATTTCTAATACATAGTTGTGTTTAAAAAAAGGATAAAAATAAGGCTGCTTTAAATTTCATTAACTGAATTCTTCTATCAGGCCGAATTTGGAGGCCTGTCAGGCAGAATAAGTTGGCCCAGTAAACATTTTAAGTAGACAGATATTATTATACTAGTTTCAAAGGAGAAAAAAATACATGCTTTTGTATATTAAGAGAAAATCTTTAGGACTGACAATTATGCCTTACAATTGTTTTCTTATTTTGTGACCATAAGAACAGGCAGCATAAGCATGAAATCATGAAAACTGGTTGAACATGTTTAGAGTTTATTTTGGTAATCAAAACAACAAAGCTATTCTGACATACTTCTAATGATATACATAATAGTTGTGCTGAAAGATGCCAAAATATCCACATAAACAACTTTATTTTGAATATTTATTTGCAGACAGATGTCACTTTTAGGATTTTTTTCTCACTTTGTTTATTTGCACATATCCGTAATTAACATTGATGATGACAATATTCCCAATGACTATGAACATCATGAAAACAGACATTTGTCACATTCTCTTATGCACGTTTATGTTTATATATACCATAGTCCCTCTAACTGGGGTTTCTTTGCTTGGGATACTTTGTCCAAAGACAATATTGGCAATATTTGCATATTAAGAAAATATTTGTATATTTTTTCCATGAAAACATAGTAAACACTAATTGAACATCTTCTGTGTGCTAATTATGTTAGTATTGGTGTCATGAAATAATTATAAGGACTTGAATTAGACATTTCAAAAGCCCAGGGTTAATACCTTGACAACTAATCTAAAATAAACATGTTGATTGCTCCCATAAGAGAGGTGTATATACTGGGGTATATCTGAAAAGGCTTTCCCAAGAAAGTGATGCATAAACTAGGTCATGAATAATAGAATTGTGAAATATTAGAAAGATCTGTATAAGAAAAATTATATTCCCAATATCATTTTTTTCTTTCATGCATTCCCATCCATACTGTTTTCCCCTCAAACCAAGGAGTTCTTGTTCAGTATCTACTCAGCAGAAAAGAGTTATTTTGGTCCAAGTTAGGCTGTTGCAGCAAATGAGTCTCAAATTTCTCTCTCTCTCTCTCCCCCTCAGCTTTGTTTCTTGCATCTAATATATGTCCATTGGGGACTGAGTACAGTTCTACTCTATGTCATTTTCTTTCCAAGACTCAGGATTATAGATCATGTTCTATCTGGGATATCATCAGATTTATGGCACAGAAAAAAAAAGAGCAAAGATGGAACCATAAGATGACTTCTAAATCTTCTGCTTGGAAGTAGTACACATCACTTCCCTCTTTTTAATTGGCCAGATCAAGTCATGTTCCCAAACTAAATCTCAATGGACAGGGAATATAATTATCCCACAAGGAGTGACTTGACAGGCAGGAATCCCAGATATTTCAAATAAATGAGAATATACCCACAATTAAAACACATTTTATATGACCCAGTATCCCAGCATATATGTGTGTGTGTGTATATATATATGTGTGTGTATATATATATATGTGTGTGTGTGTGTATATATATATATGTATGTATATACATGTAAACCAGTGCAGTGAGCATAGTAGGTGTACAATAAGTATTTTTTAAATGGATACATGAATGATTATATTAACCAATAAAATATTATATGATGTACTCTGATGTTTCTAAGATATTGTATCTTTTGTATTATATTCTATTTTATTTTTGTAAAGTGCTAATCATGGCCCACTAAATTGATTTCATGAACTACAGTTTAAAAGCATTTATTAACAAATGTAAGAATGCAAAAGCAATATTATTTTCAATCCTGGATTCTGTTTTTTTTATCCTATGAAAACATAGGAAACATTAATTGAACATCTTCTGTGTGCTAGTTTTGTTAGTATTGGTGTCATGAAATAATTATAAGGACTTGAATTAGACATTTAAGAAGCCCAGGGTTAACATCTTCACAACTAATTTAAAAGAAACATATGGTAATAGCTCCCATAAGAGAGATGTATAAACTGGGGTAGATCTGAAAAGGTTTTCCCAGGAAAGTAATGCTTAAACGAGGGCATGATAATGAATAATATGATTCTGAAACACAAGAAAGACCTATATAAGAAAATTATAAGTAGCATGCAAGCTTTTGGTGAGTTTGAAGAAGCATAAATGGTGCAAGAAAAGGGAGATCAGACATATTGTTGGGAAAGTTAGGGTTTTACACATCACCAACTAACTATTCTTCAACTACTAGATATGTCAAGAATTCCTGGTCTGTAAATCTATCTTTAAAAAAGTAAGTGAAAACAGAACAGGAAAGTAGTGGAAATCAGAGTTTTGTTTTATAAACAGGTCAGATTTAAAGGTAACAAATTCCTTATCTCACATAGTTATGAGATGAGTTTCTTTTGTCTTCTAAGTATATTGGGCTGATTTTTTTCTTTTCTTAATTTCTCAGTTGGGATTTGCACTGTACCAATTATTTGGCCATAAAACAAATCAGCCTCCATTTTCTGATCTATACACATAAATGCATAACATTATACTTCCATGCCATTTTGGAAATATGTTTGGCAACATGTAACAACAACAACAAAATGGTTTAGATTTTTAGTCGCATGAGATCTACGAGAACAAGCCAGAACAGATAGAGTGGTACAAACAAGAACGTTTAGGCTGAGATCACTGTGATCCCGTGGCATTTCCCTCATGCTCAAAGATAATCGCTGGGTCTTCAGTTATAACACCAATTTATCAAGAACAAGAGGAGGAGGAGAAAGAAACTAGGAAAATGGGGCAAGCCTATATTAGAAATCCCCAGCCAACTTCCACTTGCAAGTAATTGGCAACAAGACCATATTCATATCACGTGGACTCTTCAAGCTTCAAAGGAGGCTGGGAAATAAAATTTTTAAACATATTCCTGCTGTGAATAAAATTAGAGTTCCCAGTATTATAGGAGGAGAAAACCATAACTGCTACATCTTCTTACCTCGCAGGGTTGTTGAGGGAATCAGATGAGAGTACAGGTGTAAAATGACTTGAAAAATTTCAAATAATCATGAGCAAGTAAAATATTTTTAAAAAGTAAGAAGTGTACAAAACTTAAGCTTAGCTAATTAGCCATTTCTGCCATAAAATGTTTGAAAATTCCAACAGAAATACAAAAATACACACGTATGCACTCAATCATTCATACACATAGCTACTGTATTAACATGTATAGTAAAAGCATTTAGTCATCTATGTGTATAGGCCTACATATTATTTACAGAAAATTAATATTAGTTTATAATTAACCTTAACACACACACACATATATAATAAAGTAATGGTAAAAATCAAAGACACTATCTTTCCTCTTAATTTTATATTACTGAAGACACAAAATTTTCCATAATATTGTGTTTATTTCAAGACCTCAAATCAGAGTGTTTATTATTTACAAGGCAACTTTATTGTTTCCAAGGAAAACCCTGATACCAATTAATAATGGGGGAGAGAGGAGGCAGATATACACATTCACCACAAAATTCACAGGCAATCTGCAAAGCTCACAGAGTCAGAAAATTTGAGTGGAGTTTAGGAGAGTTGGTCCTGCTGGAAACAGAAAAACAAGATAAAAAGAAGATATGATAACTCTCACTTACGTAAAACTATGTTATAGAGCAGTTAAATAGCAATTATTCTATAAGCTGATTAGGACAGAACATGGTATAAAGACCTCAAGGCTATGAAACTCCTAAAAGAAACATCAGGGAAACTCTCTAGAACATTGGCCGTGGCAAAGATTTCTTGAGTAATACTCCACAAGCACAGGCAACCAAAGCAAAAATGGACAAATGGGATCACATCATGTTAAAAACCTTCTGCACACAAAAGGAAACAGTCTACAAAATGGACAGACAACCCAAAGAATGGGAGAAAATATCTGCAAACTATCCATCTGACAAGGGATTAATAAAGTATATAATGATCTCAAAAAAACTCTACAGGAAAAAAATCTCATAATCTGATTTTTTTAAATGAGCAAAAGATCTCAATAAACATTTATCAGAAGAAGGCATACAAGTGGAAAATAGATATATGTAGAGATGCTCATCAATGATCATTAGAAAAATGCAATAAAATATCATCTCATCCCAGTTAAAACAGCTTTAATCCAAAAGACAGGCAATGACAAATGCTGACAAGGTTGTGGAGAAAAGGGAACCCTCATACACTAATTGACTAAATGTTAATTAGTACAACCACTATGGAGTACAGTTTGAAGGCTCCTTAAAAAAACTAAAAACAGAGCTACCATATGATCTTATCCACCAATCCCACTGCTAGATATATACCCCAAAGAAAGGAAATCAGTATATAGAAGAGATATCTACACTCCCATATTTCTTGAGCACTATTCAAATAGCCAAGATTTGAAAGCAACCTAATTGTCCATCAGCAGATGAAAGGATAGCAAACATGTGGTACATATACACAATGGAGTACTATTCAGCTATAAGAAAGCATGAGATCTTGTCATTTGCAATACTATGGATGGAGCTGGAGGTGATTTTGTTAAGTGAAATATGCCAGGCACAGAAACACAAACTTTGCATGTTCTCTTATTTGTGGGAGCTAAAAATCAAAACAATTGAACTCATGGAGACAGTGAGGAGAATGATCGTTACCAGAGGCTGGGAAGGGTAGTGGGGCTGTAGGAGTAAGTGTGGATTGTTTGTGGATACAAAAACAAGTAGTTGGAAACAATGAATTAGATCTAGTATTTGATAGCACAATAATGTGACTACAGTCAATAACAATTCAAGTGTACATTTAAAAATAACTAAAAGAATATAATTGTATTCTTTTTACTGCAAAGTATAAATGCTTGAAGTGATGGATATGCCATTTTTCTGATATGATTATTATGCATTGTATGCCTGTATCAAAATATCTCATGTTCTCCATAAACATATGCACCTAAAAATTAAAATAAATAAATAAAAAGTATAATAAGTTTTTAAAAAGCATTATTCTTACCAAATTAACTAGTAGCTTCAAATTAACTAGTAGCTTCAGCAGATTTCATAATCAGCACCTTAACTAAGAGTCTTATGGAATCATTAATCTCATAAGTAAAAGTTGAGGGGTTTTGTATTTTAAAATCATTTTTAAAAATTTTCAAGAGTTTAAAAATAAAACGCTCTTAGCCTCCAAGCTAAAATAGCAAATAGCAAATAAATAATAAAGGGCAAAGAAATCTTTTGTTTAAAATGCTTATTCCTTTCCCAACTAGGTTTAATTGGGGAAAGTGGTAGGGAAGAGAAAATCTTGAAATCATTCATTTACTTCCTGACTCTCAGGTGTGGCTGAATGAAAGATTTCCTGGGCACTACATTAGATAAGAGGCTCAGTAAGGAGTTCTTTACAAAAATTTGAGTTAGAATGATAGACTGGATTAAGAAAATGTGGCACATATACACCATGGAATACTATGCAGCCATAAAAAATGATGAGTTCGTGTCCTTTGTAGGGACATGGATGAAGCTGGAAACCATCATTCTCAGCAAACTATCACAAGGACAAAAAACCAAACACCGCATGTTCTCACTCACAGGTGGGAATTGAACAATGAGAACACATGGTCACAGGAAGGGGAACATCACACACCAGGGCCTGTTGTGAGGTGGAGGGAGGGGAGAGGGATAGCATTAGGAGATATACCTAATGCTAAATGACGAGTTAATGGGTGCAGCACACCAACATGGCACATGTATACATATGTAATAAACCTGCATGTTGTGCACATGTACTCTAAAACTTCAAGTATAGTAAAAAAAATTTTAAAAAAAAATTTGAGTAGGAAGCTGCTCCATGACTAGCTCAATGTTTTCAGGTCTTCAGTGGAGACATAAGTCTGGCTTAAGAAGTGATAATTGGGGCTGGGCATGGTGGCTTATGCCTGTAATCCCAGTACTTTGGGTGGCCGAGGTGGGAGGACCACTTGAGGCCAGGAGTTGGAAACCAGCCTGGGCAACAAAGTGAGACCCCATCTTTATAAAAATAAAAATACAAAAAGAAGTGATAGTTAGGCACTAGGCCATCATCCCCAGTTGCTTCTTCCTTTCCCAAGATAGATTTACTCTTCTTAATTTAAGCCTTGTTCTTATTATGTGGATCCTCTGCTTCAACATGTGCTTTTGACATAAAATTTTAGGTCATTGTGAAGGAAGGTGGAGGGGATTATGTTAGCTCATAGATAAAATATTTTTAGCTAATCTCTGTGTGTGTGTGTGTGTGTGTATGTGTCTTTCTCTGCTTGTATACATTTCTTTCTAATTTTCACACACATACATCAATTCATGCTCAAAAACAGTATATGTAGCATACTGAATATGTTGAGTGAGAAAAGCAAGGTATGTGATAAACTGAGATCCTCTCTGTTATAGACTGAATGTTTGCGTCTGTGTCTCCCGCACCCCGAAATTTACTATGTTGAAGCTCTATTTCCAGATTGAGTGTATTTGGAGCCTCTAAGGAAGTAATTAAGGTTAAATGAGATCATAAGGGTGGTAGGTCTGATGGGATTAGTGGTTTTATAAGCAGTGACACCAGAGAGCTCTCTCATGAGTGCCTGCACCAAGGAAAAGCCAGGTAAGCATGCAGAGAAGGCAGCCGTCTTCAACCCAAGGGGAGAGGCCTCACCAGAAAGGCACCACGCTGTTCCCTGATTTTGGAGTTCGAGCCCCCAGAACTGTGCAAAAGTAAATTTCTGTTGTTTAAGCCATACAGCTCCTCATATTTTGTAGTAGCAGCCCAAGCTGACTAATACAGTCTCTCTAAATGTTTATTCTTTTGACAAACACGTAAAGATATATGACATTAAACCAAAAATCTTTATCTAGTATTTCTCTCCTTTAATCTGAGGAAGTTGCCAATGACAAGTTTTCTGACAAAATTTTAAGTATATCAATATTAAGATATCTATTATATTTCAAATTATGTATTAATAAGTAGGATGTACATATTTGATCAAATATTAAGTATATTATAAAATATTTATGAAATAGAATGTAAAAAATAACAGAAAATTTTAAGAAAAACAAAACTTTATATAACCGCAGGTTATTGTGCTAGGCCAATTTGTGTTTATACATTAAGCTCACCTGAGATTATGTCCAGTAAACCCTCACATAATGTCATTGATAGGTTCTTGGAAACTCTGACTTCAAGCAAAATAACATAGTGAAACCAATTTTACCATAGGCTAATTTAAACAAGAGTTAAGTTTCTATGGCATATTTCTAGTCACAAAAGTAGCATCTTCAATTTCTAAAGACACCAAGCACTTCTAATATTAAACATTGAAATAAATTTGAGCTATACACACATTTAAGAAAGGTTAATAAAAAACAAGTAAGATAATTATTTACCCCATGTTTGGTGAATCAGTGAGTATCAGTGGTCACAGCGGTGGTGGGGTAAATCAAAGAATAAATATTCTCAAAGCAAAAATTATGAGGAGCACCTCCTACCACCACACAGTTCAAATACCAGCACTCACAAATAGGGTAGGGTCACTGACTGCTTTTGTACCACATCGTTTATTATCATGCATTTGTATGATTATTATATACTTTACAAATTTCTGTTTTACAATAATTTGTATTCATTCATTCATTCATTTTCCAACCAGATTATTCCAGTTCAGAGTCAAGGGTGACTGGACCCTATTCAGGCAACTCAGAGCTCAAGGTTGAGACCACCTCTGGACAGGATGCGATTCCATTGCAGGACATACACCCACACCCACACTCACTCAGATTAGGGCAATTTAGATAGGCCAATGAACCTAACGTTCACATCTTTGGGATGTGGGAGGAAAACAGAGTACCCAGAGAAAATCTACACGGATATAGAGAGAATGTGCAAACTCCACACAGACAGTGGCTCCGACAACTCTCAATATTATAATGAGAAAGCAATGTTGAATCAAACAACATTGAGGACCAGCTGTATTTGTATTTTTGCCTCTTCTTGGAGGATAGGTTTGAGAAAATTGCCAATACATTCACCCTTACATTCTTTTAAGTGTGCATGCAGACTTAACTTAAAATTTGCTATTTATTAAACTTTCTATAATTTATTCCATAGTGTAACCTCATTATCTTCCTTCAATATTTTTGCTGTTTTCATAAAGGCAGGTTGAAAACAAACATTTCCATACTTCTTAAAGATATGTAACTAAATTTGATGGACCCAGCTAACAAATTTAATCACTTTATATACTAGTACCCAGGATAAGTAGACTCCTTAATGAAAGAGACTCCGGTTACTGTGTGGCTGACCAAGTCATGTTTATTTTTGGCTTTGTGCTTTGGTAGAGCAGTGACTGTTAATCCCTGGTTTGCATCACTTTGAGAGTTTAAAAAAATACAAACACATGAAAACAATGCTGGACCAATTAAGGCAGTGTCTCTAGGAGAGGGTGCCAGTACTAGGGCTTCTTAAAATCTTCTCAAATAATTCTGAAGTGCAGTCAGGGTGAGATCGGCTGCCTTAGAGGGACTTGTTTAAACTCCTATAAATTTGTTAATACATTTTCTATGCATTCTTCTTCCCCCAAAAGTCCAATTTCTCTGTCAAGCTCTTGAACTATATGATAGTAAATTATGTTGGCCTTTATAGACAAGGCCTTGGAATAATTCACAGAAATCAAAGGTACAGCATTTTAACACTTTACTAATTTAGTAACACATAAAAGTAATCTTCAAATCAACAGGGAAGAAAAAATATGCACCAACTCTGACTGATCATTCCACAGAGCAAAGAATTTACACATCAATATTTTCAAGGAGACAAAAATCTAATAGGAACTGAAATGATGAATCTAATACTTCAAAAGAGAATAGAAAACCTGTTTTAAAGAAAATGGATTCTGAAAATACATAGAAATATTTCAGTATTTGGAAAGAGACTTCAACTAACTATGGAAAAATAACATTGAAGACAAACTAAGGAACAAGCCAAAACATGAGATATTTTGTCTAACCATAACACATTTTATGAGGGTTATATTTATATAGCAACAATTTTCCAGTAATAAGGCATCAAGCTGAAATCATTAGAGCTCAAATTACACTAAACCAGTGCTCAGAAACATGGTTTCCATAAGAATCACCTGGGGATCTTGTTAAAATGCAGATTTGATTAAGTCTAGGATGAGGCCGGAGAGTCTGCATTTCTACCAAGCTCTTAATGGATGTAGAAGTTGCTGTCCAAGAACTGCAATTTGAGCACTAGCAAGGCAAACTATTAATCTTTAAAGTCCTTGCAGATAACATTATCCAGAAGATAGTCAAATTTAAAATGTAAAGTGCATAATATGAACCTGCACTTCAAAAGCAAATAATATTTGATTCATTTTACAGCTTTGTCTCTATAACACACTGAGGGTCCAAATGGGTGACTACTAGATAGAGATTGAAAAACAGAAAATAGACGGACTCTAATTTTTGATTAGTGATATCAATACCGGTTGAAAAGAGGAAAAAGTGGAATTATCTTTTCTCAGAAAACACAAATCATTGGCCATTAATATCGACCTAGGCCAGGGTATGTTGGAGTTGGCCACTACCACTCAGGAGAGTAGGCTGTGTGCATCTCTTTCCAACTCCAACACCATAAATAGTTACGTCAGTTTGGTAGCTTAAAGATCTCAGCAAACACTTGGAATGGGGTCTTAAAAAAAATGTCCCCCAGTGTGGGTTTGCCAACATAGCATGGCATGTAGCTTCTGGTCTAACACATGATTCTGAAAGAAAAGAAATGTAAACATAACGTGAAATACGGTGAATAATGCAATGACCTTAGGATTGTCAAGATTAGAAGACAATAGGGAGATTAAGGAGGCCATCTTCTTGTCTAAACAATGAAAATAGATATTGGAAAAACCATAAAGTATGAGATATAAGGAAAAAAAAACACAAAAATAACAAATGGATCAATCTAAATTGCATTAAACAGTGGCATAATGTTAAACAATGTGTTTTAGTTGTTTCTTTGTGGTACTGGTTCAAAGACATTTGGTCTCAGGACTCCTTCACAGTCTTAAAATTTTTGAATAACTCAAAGAACATTTATTTATATGATTATTTCAATTGTTTATCATATTCAAAATTAAAAGAGACAAATTTTAAACTTGTTTGTGTATTAAGTTGCTTATGAATAACAGCAATAAGCCCATTGCATGTTAATATACTATTTCTGAGGAATAATTATATTTTCCAAGACAAATAAAATGTAATGAGAAGAGTTAGCTCTAATAACAGTAGGATCCTCCTATTTGGTTCTGCCTGCCTTCTATTGCTATATGTTTTGGTGGAAGTATATGAAGAAAATCAGGCCACACAGAAATAACTACTAGTTGGAAGAGAGAAAAGTACTAACTTTATCAGATGATTGTGAATATTTTTCTTGATTTTACACCAAAACTTGATAAGTAACCTTTTCAGATGATTATGAATATATTTTTTGATTCTACACAAAAATTGGGATAGTTTTAGTTTCAACCTAGCAACTAATCTTTAATAAACCATATCAATGAACTTTTTGTATTGTTACATTAAAATCTATTAGGTTATATTCTAGGTTAAATGATTCTTTTTGGTCATTTGGAAAAATTGTTTCACTGAGTTATGCAGAACTTCCAAAGATTGACATGTTTTACGATGCACTATACAAAAACCATTCTTTTTTAATTTAAAAAGACATGAATATTTATTTAATCCCTCTATGCACAGAGTTTCTCAGTTTAAATTTCTTTTGAATTTTTATTTTAGGGTCAGAGGTACATAGGTAGGTTTGTTATATGGGTAAATTGAATGTCATTGAGGTTTGATGTACAGATTATTTTGTCACCCAGGTAACAAGCATAGTACTCGATAGGTAGTTTTTCAATCCTCGCCCTCCTCCCACCCTCCACTGTCAGGTCCCAGTGTCTGTTTTTCCCTTCTTTGATTCTATGTGTACTCAATGTTCAGTTCCCACTTAGTAGTGAGAACATGTGGTATTTGGTTTTCTGTTCCTGTGTTCACTTAGGATACTATTGTGCAGTTCTGTCTATGTTGCTGCAAAGGGCATGATCTCATTCTTTTTTATGCTGCATAGTATTCCATGGTGCATATGTACCACATTTGCTTTATCCAGTCTACAATTTATGGACATTTAGGTTGATTCCATGTTTTGTTATTGTGATAATGCTGCAAGGAACAATATGAGTGCATGTGTCTTTATGGTAGAATGATTTATTTTGCCGAGGTTGGGGAGTGGTGGCTTACATACTCAAAATAGGATTGCTGGGTCAAATGGTAATTCTGTTTTATGTTCTTTCAGAAATTGCCACACTGGTTTCCATAATGGCTCAACTAATTTACGTTCCCACCAGCAGCATATAAGTATTCCCTTTTCTATACAACCCCTCCAGCACATTTTTTTCTTTTACTTTTTAATAACAGCCTTTCTGACTGGTTGAGATGGTATCTTTTTTTTTTTTTTTTTTCTGTTTTTGAGATGGAGTCTTGCTCTGTCACCCAGGCTGGAGTGTAATGCATGATCTCGGCTCACTGCAGCCTCCACCTCCTGGGTTCAAGTGATTCTCCTCCTCATCTTCCCAAGTAGCTGGGACTACAAGGCACATGCCACCACGCCTGGCCAATTTTTGTATTTTTTGGTGGAGATGGGGTTTTATTATGTTTCCCAGGCTGGTCTGGAACTTCTGGCCTCGAGTGATATGCCTGTCACGGCTCCCCAGGTTGCTGGGATTACAGGCGTGAGTCACCATGCCCAGCCAAGATGGTATCTCATTGTGGTTTTGATTTGGATTTCTTTAATGGTTAGTGATAAGCATTTTTTTCATATGCTTGTTGGCCACATGTAGGTCTTCTTTTGAAAAGCGTCTGTTGTCCTCTGACCTTTTTTCAATGGGGTTGATTGTTTTTTGCTTGTGAATTTGTTCAAATTTCTTATAAGTTTTGGTTATTAGACCTTTGTCAGATGTATAGTCTGCAAATATTTTTTCCCATTCTGCAGGTTGTCTGTTACTCTGTTGATAATTTCTTCTGCTGTACAGAAGCTCTTTAGTTTAATTAGGTCCCATTTGACAATTTTTGCTTTTGTTGCAATTGCTTTTGACATCATTGTCATGAAATCTTTTTCCATTCCTATTTCCAGAATGGTATTTCCTAGGTTATCTTCCATGGTTTTTTAGTTTATTATTTTACATTTAAATCTGTAATCCATCTTGAGTTGATTTTTTATATGGTATAAGGGTGGGGTCCAGTTTCAATCTTCTGCATATGGCTAGCCAGTTAACCCAGCACCATTTATGGAATAGGGAATCCTTTCCCCATTGCTTGTTTTTGTCAGCTTTGTTGAAGACCAGATGGTTGTAGGTGTGCAGCATTATTTCTGGACTCTCTATTCTGTCCCACTTGTCTATGTGTTTGCTTTTGCGGCATACCATGCTGCTTGGGTTACTGTAGTCTTGTAATATAGTTTGAAATTGGGTAACATGATGCCTTCTGCTCTGCTCTTTTTGCTTAGGATTGCCTTGGTTACTCAGGCCTTTTTTTTTTTTTGGTTCCATGTGAATTTTAAATTATTTTTTTTCTAATTCTATAAAGAATGTCATTATATATCCCATGTGAATGGGATTGCATTTTTGATTTGGCTCCCAACTTGGATGCTGTTGTTGCATGGGAATCCTACTAATTTTTCTACATTGATTTTGTATCCCAAAACTTTACTGAAGTTGTTTATCAGCTCAAGGAGCTTTGGACATTTGTATATTATATAGAAATAGCATTGAATTTATAAATTGCCTTTGGTAAATGGCCATTTTAACAATATTGGTTCCTCCTGTCCATGAGCATGGCATATTTTTCTATTTGTTTGTGTCATCCCTGATTTCTTTGAGTAGTATTTTGTAATTCTAATTGTAGAGATCTTTCACCTCCCTGGATAGCTGTATTCCTTGGTGTTATTCTTTTTATGGTTATTGTGAATGGGATTGCATTCTTGATTTGGCTGCCAACTTGGATGCTGTTGGTGCATGGGAATGCTACTGATTTTTGTACATTTATTTTGTATACTAAAACTTTGCTGAAGTTATTTATCAGCTCAAGGAGCTTTTGGGTGGAGACTATGGGATTTTCTAGGTATAGAATCATATTGTCTGAAAACAGGGATAGTTTGACTTCCCCTCTTCCTACTTGGATGTGTTTTATTTTTTTCTCTTGCCAGGTTTTCCAGTACTATGTTGACTAGGAGTGGTGAAAATGGGCATCTTGTCTTTTTCTGATTTGCAAGGAGAATGCTTTCAACTGCTCCCCGTTCAGTATGATGTTGGCTGTGCATTTGTTATATATATGTCTTATTATTTTGAGGCAGATTCCTCCAATGCCTAGTTTTTTGAGGATTTTTTAACATAAAGCGATGTTGAATTTTATCAAAAGCCTTTTCTGCATGTAACAAAATAATCATGTGGCTTTTGTTTTCAATTCTGTTTATGTAATGAATCACATTTGTTCATTTGCAGGTGTTGAAACAACCTTGCATCCCAGAGATAAAGCCTACTTGGTCATGGTGGATTAGCTTTTTGATGTGCTGCTCAATTTGGTTTGCTAATATTTTACTGAAGATTTTTGCATCTATGTTCATCAAGGATACTGGCCTGACCTGTTATTGTTGTTGTTGTTATCGTGTCTCTGCCAGGGTTTTGGTATCAGGATGATGGTGGCCTCATAGAATGACTTAGGGAGGACTCCCTGTCCTCAATGTTTGGAATAGCTTCCATAGGAATAATACTTGCTCTTCTTTATACAAGTGGTTGAATTCAACTGTGAATTCATCTGGTTCTGGGCTTTTTTGGCTAGTAGGCTTTTTATTACTGATTCAAATTTTGAACTTATGATTTGTTCAGGGATTCGATTTATTCCTGGTTTACTCTTGGGAGGTTGTATGTGTCCAGGAATCTAACCATTTATCCTACATTTTTTCATTTGTGTGTATAGAGGTATTTGTAGTAGTCTCTGAGAGTTTTTTGTGTTGTTATGGGGTAAGTGTTAACATCCCATTTGTCATTTCTGATTGACTTTATTTGTATCTGCCCTCTTTTTTCATTATTAGTCTAGCAAGTAGTCTGTCTATCCTATTAATTTCTTCAGAAAACCAACTCCTTGATTCATTCATCATTTGCATGAGTTTTATGTCTCATTTTTCCTTCAGTTCTGCTTTGATTTTGGTTATTTCTTGTCTTCAGCTAGCTTTGGGGTTGGTTTGCTCTTGTTTCTCTAGTTCTTCTATTTGTGATGTTAGGTTGCTGATTTGAAATTTTTCCAACTTTTTGATGTTGATGTTTAGTGCTATAAATTTCCTTCTTGTCGTCACCTTAGCTGTGTCCCAGATTCTGGTATGTTATATCTTTGTTCTCATTAGTTTCAAAGAATTTCTTGATTTCTGCCTTGATTTCATTATTTCCCAAAAAGTTATTCTGGGTCAAGTTGTTTAATTTCTGTGTAATTATAGGTTTTGAAGGACTTTCTTAGTACAATTCCTATTTTTATTGCACTGTGATCCAAGAGTGTGGTTAGTATGATTTCAAGTTTTTAAGTGTTTGTTTGGAGATTGTTTTATTTCCAATTGTCTGGTCACTTTTAGAGTGTGTGCCATGTGCTGATGCAAAGAATGTATATTCTCTTGTCTGTGGGTGGAATGTTTTGTAGATGTCTATTAGGTCTATTTTGTCAACCATTGAGTTCATGTCTTGGATATTTATGTTAGCTTTCTGCCTCAATGATCTGTCTTATATTGCTATTGGGGTGTTAAAGTCTTCCAATATTATTGCATAGTTATCTAAATCTCTTCATAGGTCACTAGAACTTGCTTTATGAATCTGGGTGCTCCTGTGTTTAGTATATATAATTTAGGGTAGTTAGGTCTTCTTGTTGAATTGAGCCCTTAACCATTAAGTAATGCACTTCTTTGTTTCATTTTTTAAAAATCTTTGTTGGTTTAAAGTCTGTTTTATCTGAAATTAGAATAGCAACCCCTGTTTTTTTGTTTCTCATTTGCTTGGTAAATGTTTCCCCATTCCTTTATTTTGAGTCTTTTGGTGTCACTGCATGTGAGATGGGTCTCTTGAAGACAACAAACCATTTAGTCTTGCTCCTTTATCTAACTTGCCAATCTACACCTTTTAATTTTAAGGGATATTTAGCCCATTTACATTCAAGGTTAGTATGGACATGTGAAAATTTCTTCCTGTTATCATTTTGTTAGTGGGTTATTATGCAGATATTTTTGTGTGGTTTCTTTATATTGTCATTGACCTATGTACTTGTGTGTTTTTGTCGTGGCTTGTAACTGTCTTTCCTTTCCATGTTTAGCCCTCCCTTCAGGATCTCTTGTAAGGCAAATCTCGTGGCAGCAAAATCCATTAGCATTTACTTGCCTGAAAAACATCTTATTTCTTCTTCACTTATGAAGCTTACTTTGGCTGGATACAAAATTCTTGGTCAGAAATTCTTCTCTTTAAGAATGCTGGATATAGGCTCCTAACCTCTTCTGGCTTATAGGATTTCTGCTGTAAGGTCCACTGTTAGCCTGATGGGGTTCCCTTTGTAGGTGACCTGCCCCTTCTCTCTAGCTGCTTTTAACATTTTTTATTTCATTTTCACCTTGGAGAATCTGATGACTATGTGTCCTGGAGGTGGTCTTCTTGTTTCACAGGTGTTTTTTTGTACTTCCTGAATTTGAATTTTGGCCTATTTAGTAAGGTTGGGGAAATTTTCATGAATAATATCCTGAAATATGTTTTCCAAGTTGTTTGCTTTCTCTTCCTGTCTTTCAGGAATGCCAATGAGTCATAAATTGGGTCTCTTTAAATAATCCTATATTATTCAGAAGTTTTGTTCATTCAACTTTATTATTTTTTTCTTTATTTGATCTTCACTGTGTTATTTCAGAAAACAGGTTTGGAGCTCTGAGATGCTTTCCTCAGCTTCGTCAATTCTGCTGTTAATACTTGCAACAGTATTCTGAAATTCTTGAAGTAAGTTTTTCATCTTTGTCAGTTCAGTTTGTTTTTTTCTGAAAATGATCATTTCACCTTTAATCTTCTGTATCATTTATTGTATTCTTTAGAATCCATGGATTGGATTTCAACTTTCTCTTAATTGTTGATGATCTTCATTCCTTTCTATCTTCTAAATTCTATTTCTGTCATTTTAGCTATTTCAGCCTGATTAAGAAAAATTGTTGGGGAACTTGTGTGGTCATTTAGAGGTAAGGAGACACTCTTGCCTTTTGAGTTGCCAGAGTTCTTGCACTGATTCTTTTACATCGTATGGGCTGATGTTCCTTCAACTCTTGAAGTTGCTGTCCTTTGGACATTTGTTTGTTTGTTTCACTTGCTTGTATCTTCTTTGATGCCCTTAGGGGTTTGATTGTTGTATAAGGTGGGTTCAGTTGACTGACTTCAATTCTGGTAGATTTTTTTTTTGGAGGGCAAGGCTCAGATCAACACTCCTGGGCTATATGCTTTAACTTGGGGGCCTGTTATCTGGCCCCCAGCTTTCTTCTCTGGCCCACTGAGGTTGGGAACCTGCTGTGCTGGAGAGGCCAAGGTTTTCCTGGATCACTCGCCACAACACTCTAAAGGATAGTGTTAGCCAAAGCAATTCATTGGGCAGTGGCAGTGGGGTTCATGCTCATTTGCACATGCCAGCAGCAGTGGCAGCGTTACAGGGTGAGCTCTTGTCACCTGGGGCCACTGGTGGGCCTAGGGCTGCCTGCATCCATGTGGGCATTGGCAGTGGCAGCAACCAAGGTGCAGGATGGAGGAGGGAGACAGAGCTACTGGGGTCCATGCACATTCACTCCTGCAGTGGTGGCAGTGCAGGGGCATGGTGCTGGCCACCTTTGTGTGTGCATTAACACCAGTGATGATAGCAGGATCGGGCAGGGGGCAGAACTACTGGTGGCCATGCGTGCATTCACACTGGTGGCAATGGCAGTGCCGGGGTGGCGGCGGGGGTGCCAATGTCCATGCTAGAAAAATCACATTTTTTAAATCACTCTGGATCTCACCAAAAAATCAATAAGAATGGGAAAGAAGTCAAGCTTATGGTGACAAATACAAGTTTTTCACAATTCTAATTTTTACTCCAAAATTCAAATACATTCATTGGCAAAGACATTCTAAGTTGTCTTCTTTGAAGTGATAGGCTCATTTCATTCTTCTTGAGAAAATGCCTACCAAATACCCAAGTCTCAAAAACCATAGTTTGTCAGTTTTTCTTTCAGGAAAATATGGAGTTTAGCCAAAAAAGAACCTAATTCAGCTTACAGCATGGTGTTTTTCTTTCAGGAAAATATGGAGTTTAACCAAAAAAGAACCTAATTCAGCTTACAGCACAGTGTTTTTCTTCAAGATGTTCTGGGAACTTTGGTGTCTGGTGCAAGTGCTTTAAGCCTTCCTCACCTCCATTTTCTCATACAGAATATTCAAAAGGCATGTACTAAAGGGTCAATATTTAATAAAATTAATAATAGTTACTGATTTATCAAGGACATCCATAAGTGAAATTGAGATTTTTTTTTTTTGCTTTACTGAGAATGCATAGTGGTGAAAAATTCAATGACAACCAATAAAGTTTGTTGCCAACAGCTTTATTTATGCTGAGGTGTTAACAGTTTTATTCATTATAGTTTTGCACCATCAGTGCAAGTTCCAACACAATAAAAAAGGCAAACAACATTGTCATATTATTGTAAAAATACTTTTGCCCTCATGTACCACCTGAAATAGTCTTGGGACCCCAGAGATCTGCAGCTGCAGTTAGAAGTCCACTGCTTCACACTAGTGCACCAGCACAGGATTTTGTTTTAGAATAGGAGCATAATAATATTGCATTATATATGTTTATACTTTTTTATAATATTTTGTAGTTTAGTAATGCTCTTCACAGATATTATCTTACATTAATCACAGTATAATAGCATAAAGTTCCCATCCAATTTTTCTAGTAAATAAAAACAATAATGAAGAAAGTGAAATAAAGTGTCCAGAAATACAGATAGAATATATATAGAGAGTGTCTCTCCTGCCATGTCAGACAGAAGGCTGTAAAACAGCAATAATATTTTCCCTGAATATCTCCATTGTGAATGGTAGGACACTTCTGGAAGCTTTCATTGCCTTTCCTTTCTGTTATTTAATAAAACACTCCTTGCTAGTATTTTGTTGAAAATTTTTGCGTCAATGTTCATCAAGATTATTGGCCTGTAGTTTTCTTTTTTTGATGTGTCCTTGTCTGGTTTTGATATCAGGATAATACTAGTAGCCTCATAGAGCGAGTTTGGAAGTATTCTCTTCTCTATTTTTCTTAATAGTGTAAGCAGGATTGATATCAGTTGTTCTTTAACAACAACTGAATTTGGTAAAATTCAGCAGTGAAGCTATTGGGTCCTGGGCTTTCCTTTGTGGACAGACTTTTTATTACAACTTTGATCTCTTTACTTGTTATTGGTCTGTTCAGGTTTTGCATATCCTCATGGTTCACACTTGGTAGGTTACATGTGTCTCGGAATTTTTCCGTTTCTTCTAGATTTTCCAGTTTATTGTCATACAGTTGCTCCAAGTAATCTCTAATGATCCTTTGATGCTGAATCAGTTGTAATGTCTCCTTTCTAATTTCTGATCTTATATGTTTGGGTCTTTTCTCTTTCTTAGTCTGGCTAAAGGGTTATCAAATTTTTAATCTTTTTTTTTTTTTTATTATACTTTAAGTTTTAGGGTACATGTGCACATTGTGCAGGTTAGTTACATATGTATACATGTGCCATGCTGGTGCGCTGCACCCACTAACTCGTCATCTAGCATTAGGTATATCTCCCAATGCTATCCCTCCCCCCTCCCCCCTCCCCACCACAGTCCCCAGAGTATGATATTCCCCTTCCTGTGTCCATGTGATCTCATTGTTCAATTCCCACCTATGAGTGAGAATATGCGGTGTTTGGTTTTTTGTTCTTGCGATAGTTTACTGAGAATGATGGTTTCCAATTTCATCCATGTCCCTACAAAGGATATGAACTCATCATTTTTTATGGCTGCATAGTATTCCATGGTGTATATGTGCCACATTTTCTTAATCCAGTCTATCATTGTTGGACATTTGGGTTGGTTCCAAGTCTTTGCTATTGTGAATAATGCCGCAATAAACATACGTGTGCATGTGTCTTTATAGCAGCATGATTTATAGTCATTTGGGTATATACCCAGTAATGGGATGGCTGGGTCAAATGGTATTTCTAGTTCTAGATCCCTGAGGAATCGCCACACTGACTTCCACAATGGTTGAACTAGTTTACAGTCCCACCAACAGTGTAAAAGTGTTCCTATTTCTCCACATCCTCTCCAGCACCTGTTGTTTCCTGACTTTTGAATGATTGCCATTCTAACTGGTGTGAGATGATATCTCATAGTGGTTTTGATTTGCATTTCTCTGATGGCCAGTGATGATGAGCATTTTTTCATGTGTTTTTTGGCTGCGTAAATGTCTTCTTTTGAGAAGTGCCTGTTCATGTCCTTCTCCCACTTTTTGATGGGGTTGTTTGTTTTTTTCTTGTAAATTTGTTTGAGTTCACTGTAGATTCTGGATATTAGCCCTTTGTCCGATGAGTAGGTTGCGAAAATTTTCTCCCATGTTGTAGGTTGCCTATTCACTCTGATGGTAGTTTCTTTTGCTGTGCAGAAGCTCTTTAGTTTAATTAGATCCCATTTGTCAATTTTGGCTTTTGTTGCCATTGCTTTTGGTGTTTTGGACATGAAGTCCTTGCCCATGCCTATGTCCTGAATGGTAATGCCTAGGTTTTCTTCTAGGGTTTTTGTGGTTTTAGGTCTAACGTTTAAATCTTTAATCCATCTTGAATTGATTTTTGTATAAGGTGTAAGGAAGGGATCCAGTTTCAGCTTTCTACATATGGCTAGCCAGTTTTCCCAGCACCATTTATTAAATAGGGAATCCTTTCCCCATTGCTTGTTTTTCTCAGGTTTGTCAAAGATAAGATAGTTGTAGGTAAGCGGCGTTATTTCTGAGGGCTCTGTTCTGTTCCATTGATCTATATTTCTGTTTTGGTACCAGTACCATGCTGTTTTGGTTAATGTAGCCTTGTAGTATAGTTTGAAGTCAGGTAGTGTGATGCCTCCAGCTTTGTTCTTTTGGCTTAGGATTGACTTGGCGATGCGGGCTCTCTTTTGATTCCATATGAACTTTAAAGTAGTTTTTTCCAATTCTGTGAAGAAAGTCATTGGTAGCTTGATGGGGATGGCATTGAATCTGTAAATTACCTTGGGCAGTATGGCCATTTTCACGAAATTGATTCTTCCTACCCATGAGCAAGGAATGTTCTTCCATTTGTTTGTATCCTCTTTTATTTCCTTGAGCAGTGGTTTGTAGTTCTCCTTGAAGAGGTGCTTCACATCCCTTGTAAGTTGGATTCCTAGGTATTTTATTCTCTTTGAAGCAATTGTGAATGGGAGTTCACTCATGATTTGGCTCTCTGTTTGTCTGTTGTTGGTGTATAAGAATGCTTGTGATTTTTGTACATTGATTTTGTATCCTGAGACTTGGCTGAAGTTGCTTATCAGCTTAAGGAGATTTTGGGCTGAGACAATGGGGTTTTCTAGATAAACAATCATGTCGTCTGCAAACAGGGACAATTTGACTTCCTCTTTTCCTAATTGAATACCCTTTATTTCCTTCTCCTGCCTGATTGCCCTGGCCAGAACTTCCAACACTATGTTGAATAGGAGCGGTGAGAGAGGGCATCCCTGTCTTGTGCCAGTTTTCAAAGGGAATGCTTCCAGTTTTTGCCCATTCAGTATGATATTGGCTGTGGGTTTGTCATAGATAGCTCTTATTATTTTGAAATATGTCCCATCAATACCTAGTTTATTGAGAGTTTTCAGCATGAAGGGTTGTTGAATTTTGTCAAAGGCTTTTTCTGCATCTATTGAGATAATCATGTGGTTTTTGTCTTTGGCTCTGTTTATATGCTGGATTACATTTATTGATTTGCGTATGTTGAACCAGCCTTGCATCCCAGGGATGAAGCCCACTTGATCATGGTGGATAAGCTTTTTGATGTGCTGCTGGATTCGGTTTGCCAGTATTTTATTGAGGATTTTTGCATCAATGTTCATCAAGGATATTGGTCTAAAATTCTCTTTTTTGGTTGTGTCTCTGCCAGGCTTTGGTATCAGAATGATGCTGGCCTCATAAAATGAGTTAGGGAGGATTCCCTCTTTTTCTATTGATTGGAATAGTTTCAGAAGGAATGGTACCAGTTCCTCCTTGTACCTCTGGTAGAATTTGGCTGTGAATCCATCTGGTCCTGGACTCTTTTTGGTTGGTAAACTATTGATTATTGCCACAATTTCAGATCCTGTTATTGGTCTATTCAGAGATTCAACTTCTTCCTGGTTTAGTCTTGGGAGAGTGTATGTGTCGAGGAATGTATCCATTTCTTCTAGATTTTCTAGTTTATTTGCGTAGAGGTGTTTGTAGTATTCTCTGATGGTAGTTTGTATTTCTGTGGGATCGGTGGTGATATCCCCTTTATCATTTTTTATTGCGTCTATTTGATTCTTCTCTCTTTTTTTCTTTATTAGTCTTGCTAGCGGTCTATCAATTTTGTTGATCCTTTCAAAAAACCAGCTCCTGGATTCATTAATTTTTTGAAGGGTTTTTTGTGTCTCTATTTCCTTCAGTTCTGCTCTGATTTTAGTTATTTCTTGCCTTCTGCTAGCTTTTGAATGTGTTTGCTCTTGCTTTTCTAGTTCTTTTAATTGTGATGTTAGGGTGTCAATTTTGGATCTTTCCTGCTTTCTCTTGTGGGCATTTAGTGCTATAAATTTCCCTCTGCACACTGCTTTGAATGCGTCCCAGAGATTCTGGTATGTTGTGTCTTTGTTCTCATTGGTTTCAAAGAACATCTTTATTTCTGCCTTCATTTCGTTATGTACCCAGCAGTCATTCAGGAGCAGGTTGTTCAGTTTCCATGTAGTTGAGCGGCTTTGAGTGAGATTCTTAATCCTGAGTTCTAGTTTGATTGCACTGTGGTCTGAGAGATAGTTTGTTATAATTTCTGTTCTTTTACATTTGCTGAGGAGAGCTTTACTTCCAACTATGTGGTCAATTTTGGAATAGGTGTGGTGTGGTGCTGAAAAAAATGTATATTCTGTTGATTTGGGGTGGAGAGTTCTGTAGATGTCTATTAGGTCCGCTTGGTGCAGAGCTGAGTTCAATTCCTGGGTATCCTTGTTGACTTTCTGTCTCGTTGATCTGTCTAATGTTCACAGTGGGGTGTTAAAGTCTCCCATTATTAATGTGTGGGAGTCTAAGTCTCTTTGTAGGTCACTCAGGACTTGCTTTATGAATCTGGGTGCTCCTGTATTGGGTGCATAAATATTTAGGATAGTTAGCTCCTCTTGTTGAATTGATCCCTTTACCATTATGTAATGGCCTTCTTTGTCTCTTTTGATCTTTGTTGGTTTAAAGTCTGTTTTATCAGAGACTAGGATTGCAACCCCTGCCTTTTTTTGTTTTCCATTTGCTTGGTAGATCTTCCTCCATCGTTTTATTTTGAGCCTATGTGTGTCTCTGCACGTGAGATGGGTTTCCTGAATACAGCACACTGATGGGTCTTGACTCTTTATCCAACTTGCCAGTCTGTGTCTTTTAATTGGAGAATTTAGTCCATTTACATTTAAAGTTAATATTGTTATGTGTGAATTTGATCCTGTCATTATGATGTTAGCTGGTGATTTTGCTCGTTAGTTGATGCAGTTTCTTCCTAGTCTTGATGGTCTTTACATTTTGGCATGATTTTGCAGTGGCTGGTACCGGTTGTTCCTTTCCATGTTTAGCGCTTCCTTCAGGAGCTCTTTTAGGGCAGGCCTGGTGGTGACAAAATCGGTCAGCATTTGCTTGTCTGTAAAGTATTTTATTTCTCCTTCACTTATGAAGCTTAGTTTGGCTGGATATGAAATTCTGGGTTGAAAATTCTTTTCTTTAAGAATGTTGAATATTGGCCCCCACTCTCTTCTGGCTTGTAGGGTTTCTGCCGAGAGATCTGCTGTTAGTCTGATGGGCTTCCCTTTGAGGGTAACCCGACCTTTCTGTCTGGCTGCCCTTAACATTTTTTCCTTCATTTCAACTTTGGTGAATCTGACAATTATGTGTCTTGGAGTTGCTCTTCTCGAGGAGTATCTTTGTGGCGTTCTCTGTATTTCCTGAATCTGAACGTTGGCCTGCCTTGCTAGATTGGGGAAGTTCTCCTGGATAATATCCTGCAGAGTGTTTTCCAACTTGGTTTCATTCTCCGCATCACTTTCAGGTACACCAATCAGACGTAGATTTGGTCTTTTCACATAGTCCCATATTTCTTGGAGGCTTTGCTCATTTCTTTTTATTCTTTTTTCTCTAGACTTCCCTTCTCGCTTAGTTTCATTCATTTCATCTTCCATTGCTGATACCCTTTCTTCCAGTTGATCGCATCGGCTCCTGAGGCTTCTGCATTCTTCACGTAGTTCTCGAGCCTTGGTTTTCAGCTCCATCAGCTCCTTTAAGCACTTCTCTGTATTGGTTATTCTAGTTATACATTCTTCTAAATTTTTTTCAAAGTTTTCAACTTCTTTGCCTTTGGTTTGAATGTCCTCCCGTAGCTCAGAGTAATTTGATCGTCTGAAGCCTTCTTCTCTCAGCTCGTCAAAATCATTCTCCATCCAGCTTTGTTCTGTTGCTGGTGAGGAACTGCATTCCTTTGGAGGAGGAGAGGCGCTCTGCATTTTAGAGTTTCCTGTTTTTCTGTTCTGTTTTTTCCCCATCTTTGTGGTTTTATCTACTTTTGGTCTTTGATGATGGTGATGTACAGATGGGTTTTCGGTGTGGATGTCCTTTCTGTTTGTTAGTTTTCCTTCTAACAGACAGGACCCTCAGCTGCAGGTCTGTTGGAATACCCTGCCGTGTGAGGTGTCAGTGTGCCCCTGCTGGGGGGTGCCTCCCAGTTAGGCTGCTCGGGGGTCAGGGGTCAGGGACCCACTTGAGGAGGCAGTCTGCCCGTTCTCAGATCTCCAGCTGCGTGCTGGGAGAACCACTGCTCTCTTCAAAGCTGTCAGACAGGGACATTTAAGTCTGCAGAGGTTACTGCTGTCTTTTTGTTTGTCTGTGCCCTGCCCCCAGAGGTGGAGCCTACAGAGGCAGGCAGGCCTCCTTGAGCTGTGGTGGGCTCCACCCAGTTCGAGCTTCCCGGCTGCTTTGTTTACCTAAGCAAGCCTGGGCAATGGTGGGCGCCCCTCCCCCAGCCTCGCTGCCGCCTTGCAGTTTGACCTCAGACTGCTGTGCTAGCAATCAGCAAGATTCCGAGGGCGTAGGACCCTCCGAGCCAGGTGTGGGATATAGTCTCGTGGTGCGCCGTTTTTTAAGCCGGTCTGAAACGCGCAATATTCGGGTGGGAGTTACCCGAGTTTTCCAGGTGCGTCCGTCACCCCTTTCTTTGACTCGGAAAGGGAACTCCCTGACCCCTTGCGCTTCCCAGGTGAGGCAATGCCTCGCCCTGCTTCGGCTCGCGCATGGTGCGCGCACCCACTGGCCTGCGCCCACTGTCTGGCACTCCCTAGTGAGATGAACCCGGTACCTCAGATGGAAATGCAGAAATCACCGTCTTCTGCATCACTCACGCTGGGAGCTGTAGACCGGAGCTGTTCCTATTCGGCCATCTTGGCTCCTCTAATCTTTTTTTTTTAAACAACTTTTTGTTTCATTGACCTTTTGTGTTGTTTCCTTTATTTCAATTTCATTTATTTATGCACTGATCTTTATTATTTATTTTCTTCTTCTGTTTTTGGGTGTGATTTGTTCTTGCTTTTCTAGGTCTTTAAGATGAATCATTATGTTGTTTATTTGAAGTTTTCTTACTTTTTTGATGTAGGCGCTTATAGCCATAAACTTCCTTGGCTGGGTGCAGTGGCTCACACCTGTTATTCCAACACTTTGGGAAGCTGAGGTAGGTGTGTTGCTTGAGCCCAGGAGCTTGATACCAGCCTGAGCAACATGGCAAAACCCTGTCTCTAAAAACTACAAAAAATTTAGCTGTACATGGTGGTGCATGCCTATCATTCCAGCCACTTGGGAGATTGAGATAGGAGGATAGCTTGAGCCCAGGATGTTGAGGCTGCAGTGAGCCACGATTATACCATTGCAGTCCAGCCTAGGTGAAAGCAAGAACCTGTCGCAACAAACAAACAAAAATCTGTTTTTGCTATATCTCATAGGTTTTAGTATGTTGTGTTTCTATTATTATTTATTTCAAGAAATTTTTCAAGTTTCTCCTTAATTTCTTCCTTGACCACAGGAGTATATTTTTAATTTCCATTTGTTTCTATAGTTTCCAAAATTTCTGTTATTGCTGATTTCTCGTATTACTTTATTTTGGTCAGAGAAGTTACTTGACAGAATTTCATTATTTTTGAATTGTTTAAGGCTTGGTTTTGGGGCCTAACATATGGTCTATCATTGACAATGAGTCATATGCTGAGGAAAGGAATATGTGTTCTGCAGCCATTGGTTGAAACGTTTTGTAAATATCTATTAGGTCCATTTGGTCTTAGTGTAGATTAAGTGTGGTGTTTTTGTTGACTTCCTGTCTGGTGGATCTGTCCAGTGCTGAAAGTGTGGTGCTGAAGTCTCCAGCTCTTTTTATGATGGGGTCTCTCTCTCTCTCTCTCACTAGCTCTAATATTTGTTTTATATATCTGGGTGCTGCAGTGTTGGATGCATATATATTTACAAGCATTATATCCATTTGCTGAATTGATTTTTTATCATTATATAGTAAACTATTTTGTCTTTTCCTAAAGTTTTTGTCTTGAAATCTATTTTGCCTGATATAAGTATAGAAACTCCTGCTCTTTCTGGGTTTCCATGTCATGGAATATTTTTTCCATCCTTTTCTTACCAGTGTATGCATATTTTTATATGTGAAGTGTGTTTCTTGTAGGCAACAGATTATTGGGTTTGGTTTTTTTTTTTTTTTCTATTCAGCCAGTCTATGTCTTTTAATTGGAGAGTTCAGTCTATTTACATTCAATGTTATTATTAATAAGGTAGGACCTACACCTACAATTTTGTCATTTGTTTTCTGGTTATTTTGTGGTCTTCTCTTCTTTCTTGTCTTCATTTTAAAGAAGGTAATTTTCTCTGATTGTATGTTTTAATTTCTTGCTTGTTACTTCTTGTGTATTCATTGGATGTTTTTTCATTTGAAGTAACGATGAAGCTTGCAAATAATATTTTATAACCCACTATTTTAAACTCATGACAACATAACACTGATTGCATAAACAAAGAAACAAGCAATGAGACAACTTATAAAAACTCTACACTTTAACTCCAACTTTTTAAACTTTTTGTTGTTTCTCTTCATATCTGATTGCACTACATCTTGAAAAGTTGTTGTAGTTATTTTTTTGATTGGTTCATCTTTTAGTCTTTCTGCATAACATATGAGCAGTTTACATACCACAATTTCAATGTTATAATATTCTTTGTTTTTCTGTGTTTACAGTTAACAGTGAATTTTGTATTTTCAGATGATTTCTTATTGCTCATTAACATCCCTTTTTACAGATTGAATAACTCCATTTAGCATTTCTTGTAGGACATGTGTGGTATTAATAAAATCCCTCAGCTTTTGTTTGGGCAAATCTTTATTTCTCCTTCATGTTTGAAGTATATTTTGATTAAATAGGCTATTTTAGGGTAAGGTTTTTCCTTCAGCATATTAAATATGACATGCCACTCTTTCACAGCCTGAAAATTCCCACTGAAAAGTTTGCTGTTAGACATATTGGAGCTCCATTATATGTTATTTGTTTTTTTACTCTTGTTAAAAAATCAACGATCCTTTCTTTAACTTTGACCTTTGGAAGATTAATAATTAAAGGCCTTGAAATAGTCTTCTTTGGGTGTAGTCTGATTGGTGTCCAATCAACTTCCTTATACTGGAATACTGATATCTTCTTCTAGGTTTGGGAAGTTCTGCTGTTATCCTTTTGAATAAACTTCCTACCCCTATCTCTCTACCTTCTCCTTAAGTCCAACAACTCTTAGGTTTACTCCTTTGAGGCTATTTTCTATATCTTGTAGGCATGCTTCATTCTTTTTCATTTTTTAAACTTTTATTTCCTCTGACTGTGTTATTTTCAAATATCCTGTTCTTAAGCTCACTAATTATTTCTTCTTTTTAATTCATTCTGCTGTTAAAGGACTCTGATGCATTCTTCAGTATTCCAATTGCATTTTTCAGCTCCAGAAATTCTGCTTGATTCTTTTTAGTGTTTTCAATCTCTTTGCTACATTTCTCTGATAGAATTCGGAATTCCTTCTCTATGGTATCTCGAATTTCATTAAGTTTTCTTAACATAGCTATTTTGAATTCTCTTTCTGAAAGGTCACTTATCTCTGTCTGTCTTGGATTGTCTCTCATGCTTTATTAAGTTCATTTGCTGAGAACATGTTTTCCTGGATGGTGTTGATGCTAGTACATGTTCTTCAGTGTCTGGGTATTGAAGAGTTAGGTATTTATTTTAGTCTTTGCAATCTGAGCTTGTTTGTACCCCTCCTTCTTGGGAAAGCTTTTCAGGTATTCACAGGTACTTGGGTGCTGTGATCTAAGTTTTTGAGCACTGCATTCTTATCTGTATTAGGTAGGCACCACAAACCCAGTACCGATGTGTCTCTTGCAGACTCAAAGAAGTCTCACCATGGCAGCCTTTAATCTAGAAGAATTCTCTGGATTACCAGTTAGAGACTTGTCTTCTCTTCCCTTACTTTCTTTCAAATAAATGGAGACTCTCTCTCTCTCTCTCTCCTTCTCTGTCTCTGTCTCTCACTCTGTCTCTCTCCTGAGCTGCCTGAAACTTAGGGAGGAATGCCACAAGCACCCCTGTGGCTACCATCACTGTGACTCCACTGAGTCAGACCTGAAGCTATTACAGTACTGAATCTTACCCAAAGCCCACTGTATCTACTACCTGGCTACTGCCTGTGTTCTCTCAAAGCCCTGTGGCTTAAAAATAAGTAGGTCCTTCTACGAAGGGCAGTGAGTTTTCCTGGGCCACAGGCAAGTTCAGAGATGCTGTCTGGGAGCTAGGACCTATAGTAAGAAACCTTAGGTACCTACTTGGTGTTCTATTCTACTGCAGCTTAGCTGGTACCCAAACCACAAGATGAATTTCTTCCCACTCTTTCCTTCCTTTTCCACAGGGAGAGGAGCTTCTCCCCATGGTCACCCCCACAACAGACACATGAGAGTATTGCCATGGTATCACTGATGTTCACTTAAGGCTAAAAGACTCTTCAGTCAGCTTGTGATGAATGCTGCCAGACTTGGTACTTACCCCTCAGGGCAGTGGGCTCCTCTCTGGCCCAGGATAGGTCCAGAAAGACAGAATAGTAGTTTTGAGTCAGTCTACCAATCCACAATTTTGCCTACCACATATTTCGTGTTCATTTTATGCAAATCTATACCTCTTCCCTCCCCACTCCCAACAGCCTACTCTCTAGCCACTTAGATACCAAGATATTTGCTAGTCACTTCTTTTGCCAAAACAATACTTCCAGTTATTTCTTGGCTGCTTCACATATGTCTTCACAGATAAAATCACTATAAACCAAAAAAATGGCCAAATGACCATGTTTAACCAACTCTAGGAAAATTTTCACACTGTTTACCTCATAATGACATAAAATTCTGACAACATAATTTGACATCATATATTCAGCTAATTTTTCTTGCATATATGTAGGGCAAAAATATCGTAAAAATTCAAAACTTTTCTCAAATCATCTAGGAAAATCGACAGTCTGTGAAGATGTGACGTTTATCCTAACTTCATGCAAGATCAGAAACTACTCTAGCCTGAGAGGCAAAATCAGGGAGGGAACTCAATGTTATCTAATTTGGACTTTGGTAAGTTATGCAGCCAAGAGTTTCCAAGGGAATATCTCTGTTATGATCCTTTAGGGATCTTCTCACAGGGTGGTTCTCAAGTGTTGGCTGGTTTCATGTATATGCTTCTAGTATAAAGACAAATACATATTAAAAATACGAGGGTGAATTCTCCCTGTTTAAAAGAAGGGACGGCGTTTTCCTTTCCCCCTTTTTCTTAGAGTTTTTACTCTTTAAAACTTTGTAAGTACTTTATTCTCTCTTTGAAATGTATATAAATCCTTTAGGAAACCAGATAGGCCTTTTGTCAGTACTATGGCCTAGAAATGTCTTTCTTAGGGACCTCAGAGTCAATTATTTGAAATGCAAACATCAAGGAAGATAGAACCCCCATCTTCCAATCACTGTGGGAGAGCAGAAACCTAATTTTGAGGGTACCTTGGTCCAAAACACGAAACTATCTCCTGTAATGAAAGTATGTGAAGTTTGTTTTTCCTCTGGATAAAGCCAAATAGCTAACACAGATGGTTACTCCAATTATGTGTTAAAGTTTTTATAAGTTATTTTTGACAAATGCTGTCAAGTCCTCTTACATGAAGATGAGTTGTTATCTATTTTAAAAACATGTATATAATGTGTTATATCTGTTTGGCTATTTCAAAGGGAAAGATTTCCTTCTGTTTTTGCATTTTAGTGGATTACCTGTGCAGAACATACTGGCTTAATGCTTATTCAATAATAAGAGTGCTTCCTATCACCACCTTTGTCAAGAAGATTTCCAAGTTAGGAGAAGATATTGTTTTTAATTATATTTCCCTAACACTGGTTCCCCAGCTATCTTTCTCCTCTACCAGTTTCTTCAAGACTTTCTGGTATCACCACTAATAAGTATTTAGTGTTTTCAGGTTTGGTCTGAAATTGCTCAAAATCAAGTCTTAAAAATATCATGTTCTCAACTACATTTTATTGCTTTTGCCATGTCAATTTCCCTGCTACTAGTATGCAAATATGAGGTCCTTGGGAAGTTCTGCTTTCAGTAAGAATGTATTTGGAAAGGCCATCTATGAAATCACATCTTTTCTATACTCCTGAGTTAGAAGGTTTTAAACCTCCTTAATTTTAGGTCTAAAAAGAGTACCTTCTGACGTTCTCTAATTATTATTGCCTTACAGAGATTTCTGTTTTAAGAGGTAAACATTAATTCCTAATCTTGGGTTGAATTTTAACTGATTGCTGACCTTTACTCTACTAATGGTAATATTGATAGGAACAATTTAGCTTATTAATGAATAGAAACAAGGTACAGGCATTACAAATAAGAGTCACAGTCGATGGAATATGTATTTATAGGAATCAAGGGCAATTTTAGTCACAGCCCTTTTTACCTCCTGAAAGGCATCCTTTTTATCAGTCCTGTAGTTGTACTTTTCATACAAAATGTGTAGTCATTAAGATATAGTCTAAAGATATTATTGTTGAGATCTAGTCATAGAAAGTACATTATACAGCGACGTTAGAGCCTGAGAGAGGATAAGATAGTTAAACAAAAAAGCTCACTGCAGTGTGTGAAAAAGTGTTTTGAAGGTCATTTGCACTTAAATAAAGTTTTCTTCTCCACTTACAAGTTAAAGTTTTAAAACATGCAGCAATAGAGGAATGAGAGTCCGCTTATGACCTTGGACAGTTTATTAGTGCCAGTAGTCCATCTTAGTTTTCATGTAATACTCATCATATTCTGGTCAAGAAGAAGGATTTTGTGTATCTCTGTGATTACTGCCACAAGATCATCAGTTTGGAGAAAACAAGTAGTTGTCTCTGTTAAATACCTCAGCCATGCAGAAAACAAATTTTTCTCAAAATCTTAAAAAGCACTAATCAGCTACTTCTTCTCTCTAGCTTTAACAAGCATGGCAATTCATTTAAGTTCAATTTAATGGGCATTTTATTAAGCATCTACCACATGCTTTCACGAAGTGTTCTGAATACTATAAAGGTAGTAGAAGGTAATGTTTCTGTCCTTCAAAAACCTTAATATTCAAACAGAATTAGAACAAACTGGGCAGAAATCCAGAAATAATTTTTCAACTTTTCTTGTTTTTTAAAATAATGATTTATGTTAGCTCCTCCAGGTGGCACCAGCTTTACATGGCCCACATTTACATAATAGCTTTCCTTTTGCTTTTTTTGTTGTCGTAAGTCATTGTTTGTCTATAGCATTTTATGGTTCTCTGGTGAGTACCTCCCTCCTTTATATAAAATGAAGGTGATCTGATATCTTCCAAAGCATAAATGTAAAGTTGAGGATAGTATCAATATCCGAGAGAATGAAAAAACAGAACTACAAGACAGAAGCAAGAAATATCCACTCCTGCCTCTGTTGCTCTGTTTATTAAGGACAGGGGAGGCTGTGGAGCTGGAGATAGGGCATTATTGTGTAAAATGTTTCAGTATTGAATAGTGGCTCTCAGTTGGCCCTGACATTTTCCCTTTCTAGGTCAGGCTTGTCCCTCATAAATACTATGTAGACAAAAAAAGGTCCCATTCTTAATGGCCAAAGCAATCCTCAGCAAAAAGAACAAAGATGGAAATATCATATTACCTGACTTCAAATTATACTACAGAGTTTAATAACCAAAATAGCATGGTGCTGGCATTAAAATAGACATACAGACCAATGAGACAGAATAAAGAAATAAATTTACACATTTGCAGTCAAACCCAGAAATAAATTCACAGATATACAATAAATTCATTTTCAACAAAGGTGCCAAGAACACACATTAAGGGAAGGGACAGTCTTTTCAACAAATGGTGCTAGGAAAACTGGATATCCAAATTCAGAAGAATGAAACTAGACCCCTATGTCTCACCGTATACAAATATAAAATAAAATGGATTAAAGACTTAAATGTAAGACCTGAAACCATGAAACTATGAGAAGAAAACATTGGGGAAATGCTTAGGACATTGATGTGGCAAATGATTTCTTGAGTAAGACAGCAAAAGCACAGGCAATCAAAGCAAAAATGGACAAATGGGATTACGTCAAGCTATAAAGCTTCTGCACAACAAAGAAAACAATCAACAAACTGGAAAGACAACCTACAAAATGACAGAAAATATTTAGAAGTATTCAACTGACAAGGGATAAAAACCAGGATATAAAAGCAACTCAAACAACTCAATAGCAAAAAAACAAATAATTTAATTTGTAAATGGGCAAAAGGTCTAAATAGATGCTTTTCAAAAGAAGACATACAAATAGCCAACAGGAATATGCAAAAATGCTCAACATCACTAATAATCGGAGAAATGCAAATCAATCCACAATGAGATATTATTTTACCCCAGTTAAGATGCCCTTTATCAAAAAATAATGAATGTTGGTGAGGATGTAAAGAAAGGAGAATGCTTGTACCCTGTTGGTGGGAATGTAAATGTGGGAGACTATTGTATAAAATGTTTATACACATTTTTATAACACAGGGAAAACAGTATGAAGATTCAAAGAAAACAGTATGAAATTTCCTCAGAAAACTAAAAATGGAACTATTTTGTGATTCAGAAATCTCACTGCTGGGTATATATCCAAAAGCAAGGAAATCAGTATATTGAAGAGATATCTACACTCTCATGTTTATTGCAGCACTATACACAATAGCTAAAATATTTGAAATAAATCTCTGTCCATCAACAGATAAATGGGTAAAGAAAATGTGGTGTGTGTGTGTGTGTGTGTGCGCGTGTGCATGTGTGTGTATGCAACGGAATATTATGCAGCCATATAAAAAAATCCAGTCATTCACAATGCCATGGATGGAACTGAAGGATGCTTCATTGTAAAATAAGCCAGACATAGAAAGACAAATATCTCATGTTCTCACTAACATGTGGGAGCTAAAAAACTTGATCTCATGGAGGTGAGAATAGAATGATGGTTACCAGAGGCTGAGAAGTGCAGTGGGGAGGCGAGGATAAAGAGAGTTTGGCTAATGTGTACAAAAATTACAGTTAGATAGTAGGAGTGAGAACTAGTGTTCTGTAGCACAGTAGGAATGATTACAGTTAACAATAATGCATAATGTATTTTAAAATAACTGAAGGAATGCATTTGGAATGTTCTCAACACAAACAAATGATTAATGTTTAAAGTGTTGGATATCCAAATTACCCTGATTTGATCATTACACATTCTTTCTTGTATCAAAATATCACATGTACCCCATAAACATTTATAATTATTATGTAATCATAATGTAATCACCACACATAATGAATACCTTCCCAAGGTTAGTTTGACCTACGCCCAGGAATGCAAAAGGAGAGCTTAAAGGTTAGAAGCAAGATGGAATATGTTAGGTCTGATCTCTTTCACTGTCATAATTTCCTCAGTTTTAAATTTTGCAAAGGTGGTTTCCATAACTTTTTAAAAAATGTTCTCTCTTTTTTGAGCCAATCAAACTATGTTTTCAATCATTTATTCAGAGATCTAAGGGCCACAGATCCAAGGGAAGTAAATGGGTGCTGACACTCACTTCTTAGAGTATGCATCAAAGATGTCCTAAACTAAGAGTAAAGGCAATGTAAAAG
Source organism: Pan paniscus (assembly GCF_029289425.2). Taxonomy (NCBI): domain Eukaryota; kingdom Metazoa; phylum Chordata; class Mammalia; order Primates; family Hominidae; genus Pan; species Pan paniscus. The sequence goes on from NC_073254.2 coordinate 76,412,874, forward strand.
GAAAATTACATCAAACCAGCTCAAACCAAAACAGTCAAGAAAGACTTTCTTTAAGACTAATGCAATAGGGAAGAAAGACTGAACCCAACTCTACTGAAACAAAAGTCAGCAAGATTTTTAAATGCTGGAATGAGCTAATGGGACATTACTAGAGGACTTCAGGGAGAAGGCTGGGGAATGTGATTTGGCCATCTGTGTTTGCTAGTTATCTCTTATTGAAATTAGCTCCTACTCTACCATACAGACTGAGAGACAAGGATGCTATCTGTTTCAATGATTACATTTCAAAAGGATGGATCCCATGTTCTTGAGAAAGATATTTCTGGGTTGTGGAAGATTTATATCTCAAAGGGGGAAAAAAAAGAATTTACAGCTGCAAGTTTTCTAAAGTAAATGTCCTAAGAAAAGGGAGGCCAAGGGCCTATATTCAAGAAGGTCCTAGATCTAAAGTTTAGTCAAGGTGAGGGGGAACATTAAGGCTGTCCAGGTCACAAAGATAAATGTAAAATACATCTTAGACTGTTTAGGTGGTTGAAGCAGTATTGCTTCAGCCTATTCGTTTGAGACCAGCCTCAGCAACAAGGCAAGACCCTGTCTCTACAAAAAGAGTAAAAATAAAAAATTAGCCAGGCATGGTGGTGTGCACCTGTGGTCTTAGCTACTCTGGAGGCTGAGGCAGAAGGATCACTTGAGCCTGGGAGTTTGAGCCTGCAATGAGAGGTGTTCGTGCCACTGCACTCTAGCTTGGGCAACAAACACAGACCTTGTCTTAAAACAAAACAAGCAAACAAAAAAAAGGATTTTTTTCTTTCTCTCCCTCCTTTCCCCTTTCTTCTTCTTCCTCTCTCCCTCCTTCTCTTCCCTGCTCCTCCCTAACACAATACTCTCTCTTTCCCTTTCTCTTTTTCTACCTCTTTCTTTCTTCATCTTTTCTTTTTTAATCTATGAAGCCAAGCCTTAGTACATCTAATACATTAATATAGTAGCCTTTTTGGATGTGAGGGTGATCTAGCTGTGATCGCCAGGGTTGATTCAGAATTCAAATTTTTTTATCTATTCAGAATTTTTTTCCATGTTTTCTTCCATCATTTTGTAGTTTCATGTCTTAAATATAAGTCTTTAATTCATCTTGAGTTAATTTTTGTATATATAGAGAGATACAGGTCCAATGTCATTCTTCTGCATGTGGCTATCCAATTTTCCAAGCACTATTTATTGAATAAAGTGTCCTCTCTTCAGTGTATATTTTTGTTGATTTTATCAAATATCAGTTGGCTGTATATTTGTGGCTTTATTTCTGGGTTCTCTAATCTGTTCCATTGATTTATGTGTCTGTTTTTATGACAGTACTTTGTTGTTTTGGCTACTATAGCCTTGGATGATAATTTGAAGACAAGTAATGTGATGCCTTCCACTTCGTTCTTTTTGTTTAAGATTTCTTTGGCTGCTCAGGCTCTCTTTAAGTTCCATATGAACTTTAGGATGTTTTTTTCTAACTACGAATAATGACACTGGTGAGACGGTGTGTTAAGACAGCAGATAAGAGACAGGGCTAATATGCAGCTCTCACTTGGATGAACAGAACAGCATGTGGAGACTCACAGTATGAACTTTTGTCCAAGAACCACAGTAGGAATATACCAAGAAAACAGAAAAAAATCACAAATCCTTTGAATGTTACTGCAAATTCTACAAGGCAGGTGAAAAACTGTGACTTCCCAAAATGTGAGAGTGGGAAACCTGACTTTGAACATACATCTCAACTGGAGAATCTGAAAATCCACATCACAGGAGAAGGATTTTTACCTTACCTAGATCTTACATGGATTTAGGGAGCTGTGTGAAATATAAAAGTAGAAGCAGCAGTGGGAAGTGCCTTACAGGCACTCCCAGTCTCCAGCTCAAGCCCAGGGAAGCCATCCCTGACTATCTCTCACAGGGGCCCTCAGGGAAGGCAGCAAGGGTAACTAGAAAGGGGGTCAGAAGGCAAAAGAATCTTCCAACTGAAATTAGTAACAATTTTGACTGAGCATGAATTTTCTTGAGGAGAATCTGGGGAGAAAATGGGAACTACTGCAGATATAAGCATAGGAGTTGCTGCTGACAGAGTGGGCATATGGGGAAGTGTGAGGTCCAAAAGCCATGCTTGCTTTCTTGGAAGGGAAGCTCATGGCATGGGGCAGGGTCTGAGTGGGGCACTGTGGGAGTGAGACCAGCCTCAACAACTGCATGGGAGCTGGGTGAGGCCTCTCGCTACTGGCTATCCCTCACTTCCCTGGCACAGCAAAGGCAGCCAAAATCCCTTCTGGAACATAACTCCATGGGTCTCAGAACCACCCTCCCATTCCCCACAGTGGCAACAATAAGCCCTGCCCAAGGAGAGTCTGAGCCCAGACCCTCCTAATCTTGACCCCAGCTGATGGTATTTTTCTACCCACCCTTGTAGCCAAACACAAAAGATAGACTCTCTTAGGGGCTTTATGGCCCTGCCCATCACCTGAGAAGCTAAAATACTTACACTGGAAAAATTAGAGCAAGCTTAGATCCCCCTATTTCTGCTGCAGCTGGTGCTCTCTTTAAAATGCCACCTCCTGGCTGGAGGCCAGTCAACTCAGGCCATTACAGCAACTCATGACAGACTAACCGTGATCCCAGAAAAGAGAAATCAACAGCTAATTCCACTGCCTGCAACATCCTGGCTAATCAGAGGTCCATGCGACAACTTCACAGCTAGCATAACCAGCATTCAAGGAAGCCAGCACTCTAAACATATCTACAACCAAAGACTTCCACAGAGTCCATGGCACTCTCCTAGCACCTCCACCAGAGCAGGTGCTGGTATCTACAGCTAGGAGACCTGAAGACAGATCTCATTACAGATCTCTTCACAGACATTCTGCAGCATCAGCCCAGAGCCTGGTAGCCTGGCTGGGTGGCTAGATTCAAAAGAACAATAACAATCATTGTAGTCTGGCTCCTGGGAAGTCCCATCCCTAGGGGAAAGAGGAGAACACCATGCCAAGGAATTACCCCATGAGACAAAAGAATATGAACAGCAGGCCTTGAGTTCCAGAACTTTCCACTGAAATAGTCTACCCAAATGATAAGGAACTAGAAAAGTAATTCTGGTATTATGACAAAACAGGGTTTTATAGCACACCCACCAGATCACACTAGATCTTCAGCAATGGTTCCAAACCAAGAAGAAATCTCTGTAGTTCTAGATAAAGAATTCAGAAAGTTGATTAATAAGGTACTCAAGAAGATCCCAGAGAAAGGTGAAATCCAACTTAATGAAATTTAAAAATCAATACAGGATATGGATGAAAATTCTTCAGAGAAATAGAAAAGAAAAACAATCACAACTTCCAGAAATGAACGACACATTCAGTGAAATACAAATTACAGTGCAAAGTTTTAGCAATAGACTAGAACACGTAGAAGAAAGAAATTCAGAGCTCAAAGACAAGGTTTTTAAATTAAGCCAGTCAGACAAAAACAAAGAAGAAAGAATTTTAAAAAACAAAGCCTCCAAGAAATTTTGGATTATGTTAAATGGCCAAACCTAAGAATAACTGTTGTTCCTGAAAAAGAAGAGAAATCTTAAAGTTTGAAAAACTTATTTGAGGGAATGATTGAGGAAAACTTCTTTGACCTTGTAAGAAATCTAGACATCATCTAAATACAAGAAGGTCAAAGAACACCTGGCAAATTCATCAGAAAAAAATCATCACCCAGGCACATAGTCATCAAGTTATCTAAAGTCAAGATGAAGGAAATAATTTAAGAGCTGTGAGACAAAAGTATCAGATAACCTATAGAGGAAAACCTATCAGATAAATAGCAGATTTCTCTGCAGAAACCTTACAACTCAGAAGGGATTGGGGTCCCATCTTTAGCTTCCTGAAACAAAATAATTGTCAGCCAAGACTTTCATATCCAGAAAAACTAAGCTTCATAAACAAAGGAGAGGTAAAGTCTTTTTCAGACAAACAAATGCTGAAGAGTTCACCACTACCAAAAGCATACAAGAACTGGTAACAGGAGTTCTATATCTTGATACAAAACCTTAAAATACACCAAAATAGAACCTTCTTAAAGCATACGTCTCACAAGGCCTATAAAATAATAACACAATGAAAAAAAACAAGGTATTAAGGCAACAACTAGCATGATGAACACAACAGTACCTCACATCTCAATACAAACATTGAATATAAATGGCCTAAATGAGCCACTTAAAAGATACAGAATGGCAGAATAGATAAAAATCCATCAACCAAGTACCTGCTGTCTCCAAGAGACTCACCTAACATATACTGACTCACATAAATAAACTTATGGTAAAGGGGTGGAAAAAGATATTCCATGCAAATGGAAACCTAAAGCATGCAGAAGTAGCTATTCTTATATCAGACAAAACAGACTTTACAGCAACAACTGTAAAAAAGACAAAAAGGGACATTATATAATGATAAAAGGATTAGTTCAACAGGAAAATATCACAATCTAAATATATATGCACCTAATACTGGAGGTCTCAGATTAATAAAACAATTACTACTAGACCTAATAAATGAAATAAATGGCAATGCAATAATAATAGGGGACTTTGATATTCCACTGACAGCAATAGTTCATCTAGACAGAAAGTCAATAAAGAAACAATGGACTGAAACTATACCCTAGAAAAAAATGGACTTAACAGACATTTACAGAACACTTGACCCTACAACTGCAAAATACACATTCTTTTCTTCAGTACAGGGAACATTCTCCAAGATACACTATATAATAGGTCACAAGACAAGTCTCAATAAATTTAAGAAAATTGAAATTATATCAAGTATCCTCTCAGACCACAGTGGAATAAAACTGAAAATTAACCCCAAACGGAACTCTCAAAATATACAAATACATGCAAAACCTCTGGGAGACAGCATACATTGTACAAAAGCAGTACTAAGAAGAAAGTTAATAATATTACATTCTTACATCAAAAAGCTGAAAGAGTGTAAATAGATAGTGTAAGGTCACATCTCAAGGAATTAGAGAAACAAAAAGAAACCAAACCCAAATCAGCAGAAGAAAAAATTTAACAAAGATAAATTCAGAACTAAATGACATTGAAACAACAAAAAATACAAAAGATAAATGAAACAAAAAGCTGGTTCTTTGAGAAGATATACCAAATTGATAGATCATCAGAAATATTAACCAAACAAAGAAGAGAGAAGATCCAAATAAGCTCAATTAGAAATGAAATGGGAGATATTAAAACTGATATCACAGAAATACAAACGGATTGTCCAAGGCTACTACAAACACCTTTATGAGCACAAACTAGAAAATCTAGAAGATGCAGATAAATTCCTGGAAATATCCAACTCTCCTAGATTAAATAAGGAAGAAATAAAAAAATCTGAACAAACATATAACAAGTAGCGAGATTGAATCAGTAATAAAAACAATTGCTAACAAATAAAAGTTCAGGACCAGATGGATGCACAGCTAAATTCAATGAGACATTCAAAGAAGAATCAGTACCAATCTTACTGAAATTATTTCAAAAGATAAAGAGGGAATCTCCCCTGAATAATTCTATAGAGCCAGTATCACCCAAATACAAAACCAGGAAAAGACATAACAAACAAACAAAAAAAACTACATATCAATATCCCTGATGAATACAGATGCAAAAATCCTCACAAAAATACTAGCTAACCAAATCCAAAAGCATACCAAAAAGATAATACACCAAGATCAAGTGAGTTTCATAACAGGGATGCAGTGATGGTTTAACATATGCAAGTCAATAAATGTGATAGACCACATAAACAGAAATAAAAGTAAAAGTCATGATCATTTTAATAGATACAGAAAAAGCATTTGATAAAATCCAGTATACCTTTATGATTAAAGCCCTCAGCAAAATTGGCACAGAAGGGACATACTTCAAGGTAATAAAAGCCATCTATGAAAAACCCACAGCCAACATTACACTAAACAGGGAAAACTTGAAAGCATTCCCCTTGAAAACTGGAACAAGACAAGGATGCCCACTTTCACCACTTCTATTCAACATAGTACTGGAAGTCCTAGCCAGAGTAATCAGACAAAACAAAGAAATAAAGGGCATTCAAATTGGTAAAGACAAAGTCAAACTGTCGCTGTTTGCTGTTTATATGATTGTATACCTAGAAAACCCTAAAGACTCATCCAAAAAGCTCCTAGATCTGATAAATAAATTCAGTAAAGTTTCAGGATACAAAATCAATGTACACAAGTCAGTAGCACTGCTATACACCAACAATGATGAAGCTGAGAAACAAATCAAGAACTCAATCCCTTTTACAACAGCTGCAAAAAAATAAAATACTTAGGAATATACTTAACTAAGGAAGTAAAAGATCTCTACAAGGAAAACTACAAAACACTGCTGAAAGAAAGCATAAATGACACAAACAAATGGAAACACATTCCATGCTCATGGATGGGTAGAATCAATATTATGAAAATGACCATACTGCCAAAAGCAATACACAGATTCACTGCAATACCATCAAAGTATGCCCATCATCATTCTTCACAGAACTAGAAAAAAAAGAAACAACTTAAAATTGGTATGGAACCATAAAAGAGCCAGGCTGGGCATGGTGGCTCACACCTGTAATCCCAACACTTTTGGAGGCCAAGGCAGGTGGATCACCTGAGTTCAGGAGTTTGAGATCAGCCTAACCAACATGGAGAAACCCTGTCTCTACTAAAAATACAAAATTAGCCTGCTGTGGTGATGCATGCCTGCAATCCCAGCTACTTGGGAAGCTGAGGCAGGAGAATTACTTGAACTCAGGAGGTGGAGGTTGCAGTGAGCTGAGACTGCGCCACTGCACTCCAGCCTGGGCAACAAGAGCGAAACTCTGTCTCAGGAAAAAAAAAAAAAAAAAGAAAAAGTAAAAGAGCCTGCATAGCCAAAGCAAGACTAAGCAAAAAGAACAAACCTGGAAGTATCACATTACTCAACTTCTAACTATACTACAAGGCTATAGTTTACAAAACAGAACAGTGCTGGTATTTAAAAAGACACATAGACCAATGGAACACAATAGAGAACCCAGAAATTATGCCAAATACTTACAGTCAACTGATCTTTGACAAAGTAAACAAAAACATAAAGTGGGTAAAGGACACCCTATTCAACAAATGGTGCTGGGATAATTAGCAAGCCATATGTAAAAAAATGAAACTGTATTACTCCTACTGTTAACCCAACACAGGCATGCCCATAAGGAAAGGTTAAAAAAAGTAAAAGGAACTCGGCAAATCTTACCCCGCCTGTTTACCAAAAACATCACCTCTAGCATTACCAGTATTAGAGGCACCGCCTGCCCAGTGACATATGTTTAACGGCCATGGTACCCTAACCGTGCAAAGGTAGCATGATCACTTGTTCCTCAAATAGGGACTTGTATGAATGGCTCGACGAGGGGTTCAGCTGTCTCTTACTTTCAACCAGTGCAACTGACCTGCCCGTGAAGAGGCGGACATAATACAACAAGACGAGAAGACCCTATGGAGCTTCAATTTACTAATGCAAACAACACCCAATAAGCCCACAGGCTCTAACCTACCAAACCTGCATTAAAAATTTCGGCTGGGGCGACCTCGGAGTATAACCCAACCTCTGAGCAACATATGCTGAGACTTCACCAGTCAAAACGAGTTACCACGTACAATTGATCCAATAATTTGACCAATGGAACAAGTTACCCTAGGGGCGTGGTAGCTCATGCCTGTAATCCCAGTGGTTTGAGAGGCTGAGGCAGGTGGATACCTGAGATCAGGATTTTGGGACCAGCCTGGCCAACAAGGTGGGTGTTGGCCCATCTCTACTAAAAATACAAAAATTAGCTGGGTGTGGTGGCGGGGGCCCGTAATCCCAGCTGCTTTGGAGGCTGAGGCGAGATAATTGCTTGAACTCAGAAATGGAGGTTGCAGTGAGCAGAGATCATGGCATTGCACTCCAGCCTGGGCAACAAGGGTGAAATACCAACTCAAAAAAAGAGAAAAGAATGAAACTGGATCCTCATGTCTCACCCTATAAAAATGTCAACTCAAGATGGATGAAAAACTTTAAGATCTGAAACTATAAAAATTCTAAAAGATAACATTGGAAAAACTCCTCTAGACATTGGCTTATGCAAAGAGTTCATGACCAAGAACCCAAAAGCAAATACAACAAAAACAAAAATAAATAGATGGCACCTAATTAAACTAAAAAGCTTCTGCACAGAGAAAGAAATAATCAGCAGAGTAAACAGACAGCCCACAGAGTGGGAGAAAACATTTGCAAACTATGCATCTGATAAAAGACTAATGTCCAGACTCTACAAGGAACTCAAACAAATCAGCAAGAAAAACACAAATAATCCCATCAAAAAGTGGGCAAAGGACATGAATAGACAATTCTCAAAAGAAGATATACAAATAGCCAAGAAACATATGAAAAAATGCTAAACATCTCTAATTATCAGGGAAATGCAAATCAATGAGATACCACCTTACTCTTGCAAGAATAGCCATAATTTAAAAATCAAAAACTAATAGATGTTGGCACGTAAGTGGTAAAAAGCAAACACTTTTACACTGCTGGTGAGAATGTACACTAGTACAACCACTATGGACAACAGTATAGAAATTCCTTAAAGAACTAAAAGTAGAACTACCACTTCATCCAGAAGTCTCACTACTGGGTATCTACCCAGAAGAAAAGAAGTCATTATATGAAAAAGGCCTTGCACACATGTTTACAGCAGTACAATTCACAATTGCAAAAATATGGAACCAGCCTAAATGCCCAGCAACCAATGAGTGGATAAATAAAATGTGGTATATATACACCATAGAATACTACTCAGATATAAAAAGGAACAAAATAATGGCATCTGCAGCAACCTGGATGGAGTTGAAGACCATTATTCTAAATGAAGTAACTCAGGTAAAAAAGACCAAATATCGTGTGTTCTCACTTATAATTGGGAGCTAAGCTATGAGGACACAAAAGCATAAGAATGATATAATGAACTTTGGCGACTTAGAGGGAAGGGTAGGAGAGGGGTGAGGGATAAAATACTACACATTAGGTACCGTGTACACTGCTCAGGTGATGGGTGCACCAAAATATTGGAAATTACCACTAAAGGCCTTATCCATGTAACCAGAAACCACTTGTTCCCCCAAAACAAAACAAAACAAAAATAAATAAATAAGTGACACTGGTATTTTGATAGGGATTGCATTGAATCTGGAAATTGCCTCGGGCAGTATGATCATTTTAATAATATTGATTCTTCCAATCTGTGAGTGTGAAATGTTGGTTCATTTTTTTGTGTTATCTACAATTTATTTTATCAGTGTTTTGTAGTGTTCCTTGTATAGATCCTTCACCCCCTTGATTAAGTGTATGCCTAGGTATATATATTTTTTGTAGCTATTGTAAATGGGATTGACTTCCTGATTTGTTCCTCAGCTTGATTGTTATTGGTGCATAGAAATGCTACAGATTTTGTATGCTGAAACTTTACTGAATTCATTAATCAAATCTAGGAGCCTTGTGGAGGAGTCTTTAGGCTTTTCTAAGTATAGGATCATATCATCAGCAGAGAATTAACTTCTTTTTCAATTTGGATGCCTTTTATTTCTTTCTTTTGCCTGATGTAATTAAAAGATGTTTTGTTCACAAATTTATTTAGGCATAATTAACACATTTATTCAAAATTTTGAGCTTTTGAGAAATAGCTTTATTGAGATGTAGCTGACACAAAATAAACTGTACATAAACTGTATGCTTCGATAAATTTTAACTCAAGACTATCCCTGTTATACCATTATTTACATCACAATAGGGAACAAAGTCTAAAAATTTCATCATCCTCCTTTGTAATCCCATGAAGTACTTATTTAGCAACCTCCCACAAATTCTAATATGTTTTATTTTTATTTTCATGCAGTTAAAATACTGTCTAATTTCACCTTTGGAGAAACTTAGCTTGACTACTTTGTTTCCTATTTCTCAGGATCACTGTACATTGTTGCCTGATTCTAGTGTTCAGAAAAGTGTTGATTTATAGATCATGTCTAGTTTTTCAGATGGGAGGATAAGTCCAGTCTCTTTTTTTGTATTGTGGGTAGAATCTTATGTAATTAAATTTAACAGTCTTTCCTCTTATGATACCTGGTAGTTGTGTTTTATTTAGCAAGGTCTCTAACACTCAGTTTTTGTTTTTTTGTTTTTTTTTTTTTAACCATCAAGTTTTCTTTTAGTACTTTTTGGTTTGTCTTTCTGAAATTTATTTGGAGTAAAATATGAAGTGTAGAGCCAGGATCACTACTCTTCACTTTACAAATGCTGCAGGTTGGTGTACCTAGCCCCAGCTACCCCATTCAAACCACCTTCTTCCACGCCTGTGTAAGGTTGCACAAAGTACTTGAGATCTCAGCCTGAACTGGAGGAGGAAACACAGATTCATAGCAGCAATTTTGTGAACATGAGGGAAAGGCCTACACCGTGTCAGAGACATTCACAATGCTATTTTAGGGTCACTGATCCAATACCAGCAAATTGCACCCTCTCCAATCTCAGACTTTTGATATGGAAAAAAGAAAATATTAATATGTTGCTTAGAGGACTTTGAACGTTTATATAGGATGATATGAATATTTTTGGTAAATCATATAGCTTAAGGCTTCTTTTCCAAATTATGACTTTTCAGCAAAAATATACCATGTGGATTAACAATAGTAAAATAAGAAATATACTAATAACTGAAATGCTCTTTATACAATATATGTTTTTCATAGAATTAGGAACAGAGTATAGAAATAGTATTCTTACAGTAAAATATTTATTTTTAACATTTTATTGTAACTGTTCTGGGGCAGCTAAAATACTACAGTCATTTTGTTTTTATTATCCTAACATGTCGAACATGAGAGCTGTAAACATTTTAGTTATGGAATGAGAGCATTTTCCTCCCAATTTTTAATTCAATGATGATTTCACAAAAGTTAAACTTGACAGAAAAATTAATATCATCAAACACTATAAGTAAATACTTGAGAACTATTTATTTTTAAAAGTCTCTCTTCATTAATAAAACTTCACTCATTATTTTTCTGATACATAAAGAAATCTCATATCTTGAAGGTAGAAGACACTGGACTGACTCCCAGAAAAAAGGCTGAATGTTAAACGTCCTCAGCTTGGTTAAAACACTCAGAGCAAGAGAAGGTGGCAGGGCTGAAGGGTTGTGGGATGAATAGTGGGGAGATCAGGTCACTTTAAACAGCAAACACCGCAATTACATTTGCACCAACCTAATAGCTCATTACTGGCACATTGCATCAACATTTTGTCAGGTGTTTGTGGTATTAGGTGCTTATTTTCACTTAAGAATTCAGAGTGATCTTTCCGCAAAACAGTACAGTAGTCAAAAGTGTGTGTGAGAGAGATTTTAGCAATAATTATGTGTCATGATTGCATTTGGAATTGAAAAGACAGTGTAGCTATAAAATCCCGGACTTTTACAGAATGAATTTTGCAAGTCTCTAGTTTATTAGGTCAGCTGCTTGTATCTCCACAGCAGTAAAGCTTTCAGTCGGGTAAAATGTTCCAGATATCATTGCCCTCGTATTTTACAGTTCATCTTAAAGTGCTTTTATCTGCCAGTAAAAATTTGCCTTATAAAAACCAAATTGGATTCATCAAATAAGTGTGCCTGCCCCATTGCGTTCGTGTCATAGTCATAGTGATAAGATATTTTTAATGTAATAAAGTTATCTTTTTACAGATTTGTCGGTAGTAAAGCGATTATAGTCGGATGCTTGGACAGTGAAACTATCTTCACCAATTAAATAAAGCAGATTCCAATTTACTGAGGGCAATGAGAAGAGGATTTTCTTTTTCTTTCCTCATTGTCTTCTTTAAAGAAGACAAATGTTAACATTTGGCTAGCACTTTCCTTTCGCCTCTAATATCTTATACTTTCCATGGGATTTACATATTAGTGGTAATTTCCTCTCTTGGCCCAGGAGGAAGTTTGGTAATAGTTTTATCCCTATTCAAACAAACACAAAGTGTGACAGCTTGTCACAAACTATTAATTGTTTTTAGCCCCTGCAGCAGAAAGAGAGGGAGGTGGGCTCCAGTGTTAAGTTTAAATGCAGAATAAGCACATGCGTAGGCTCAGGATTACCAGTAGTATAGAGAACACATTAGCTATTGATAGAAACCTCCCTCCTTTGGTTTACTGTCCTCAGAACTTCTTTTAGGCTCTTAATTCTGTGCCCAGCTCAGTTCTGCTCACAGAACTCTGACCTCGGCTAAACTTCTCTTTGGTAATGAAGAATAAACTATTTGGACTCCGTGTCTGGAAATGCTGGTATCTTCTTCTTAAAAATTATTAATACCATATTACAACTATCAGTAAATATGTGTGGTTGAAATAGAGATACTGGGGAACCAAAGCAAACTCCTTAGAAAGGTTGCCACAGCCTGAAGCTGAAAGACTGACCTCACAATTCCCATTTTGTTTTGTTTTGAGTCTCTATTTACTTTGTTTTCCACATGCTTTAGGTTGATCATTGTTTACTCAGTAATGCAGAAGAGATAGAGTGATAGGAAGAAATTACCATGGCAAATCATGATGGACTGATGACAGCTAGTGACCGAATGTTATTTGAAACAAGCCGCAAAGTTGGCAGGGTAAAAATTTATATAAGAAAATGCAAAATTTGTGTAATTCATCCCTGAGTTATGAGAATTTGGCTTAACCCTGAGAATTTCTCTTGAATAGGGACATTGGGTGATCTTCTATTAATCCCCTAAGCATGACTCCAAAGATTGAAAATGTGAAAGGCAGGCTGGGTGTGGTGGCTCATGCCTGTAATCCCAGTACTTTGGGAGGCCGAGGTGGGTGGATCACCTGAGGTTGGGAGTTTGAGACCACCCTGACCAACATGGAGAAACCCCGTCTCTACTAAAATTAGAAAATTAGCCAGGTGTGGTGGCACATGCCTGTAATCCCAGCTACTTGGGAGGCTGAGGCAGGAGAATCACTTGAACCCGGGAGGTGGAGGTTGTGGTGAGCCCAGATCAAGCCATCACACTCCAGCCTGGGCAACAAGAGCAAAACTCCATCTCAAAGAAAATGAGAAAGGCTTCTTCTTGATGAATGAAAACAGAGATCTTACAGCCACAAAAGAGAAGATCGATGGGTCAAACTTTTCTTAGCTATGATTGAAGTAAACTTTGACAACTAATCACTTTTTATTTTATTTAAGAATTCCCAGCCACCAGTAAAAGTAAGAGGTGAAGCCAGCTGGGCTTCTGGCATGGGTTGGGACTTGGAGAAGTTTTGTGTCTAGCTAAAGGATTATAAATGCACCAATCATTGCTCTGTGTCTAGCTAAAGGATTGTAAATGCAACAATCAGCACTCTGTAAAATGGACCAATCAGCACTCTGTAAAATAGACCAATCAGCAGGATGAGGGCAGGGCCAAATAAGGGAATACAGGCTGCCCTCAGCAGTTACCAACTGGGGACCCCTTCCATGCTGTGGAAGTTTTGTTCTTTCACTCTTCACAATAAATCTTGCTGCTGCTTACTCTTTGGGTCTGCTGCTCACTCTGGGTCTGCACTACCTTTATGAGCTGTAATACTCGGTGAGAGTCTGTGGCTTCATTCCTGAAGTCAGCGAGACCACGAACCCCCTGGGACGAACAAACAACTCCAGACACCAGATCATGAACCCACCGGAAGGAAAAAATAACTCTGGACACACCACCTTTAAGAGCTGTAACACTCGCTGTGAAGGTCTGTGGCTTCACTCCTGAAGTCAGCGAGACCAGGGACCGACCGGTCCGGACACATCTGAACATCTGAAGGAACAAACTCTAGACGCACCATCTTTAAGAGCTGTAACACTCACCAAGAGGGTCCATGGCTTCCTTCTTGAAGTCAGCAAGACCAAGAAGCCACCAGCAGGAATTAATTCCGGACACAAAAGTACAAACCTGACTTATAAGGCATATAATAAAAAATATAATACTATGAACTAATTTAGTACAAATAATGAAACATAATATAGAAGGTAGGCACTTTAAATCTACGTTATCAGGTTGGGTCTTAAAAAGAGGGAGAAGGGACATCAAGCATTTAGAAATCAATAGGAATTCCCCTTTTCTACTCATCCCCAATACAAACTCTCTGCTTCACTCAGGCTGTAGAACATGTTCTTTCCAAACCATAGGTAGATTTTGCCATGCAAATGTGCCATGCAAAAGTGCATTGCCATGCCAATGTGCATGGCCATGCACAATGTGCATTGTGTCCTCAAAATGGGATGCTTGTGTTCTTTTTTTCTGTGATTTGGTGGTTTAATTCTTCTGAGAAACCTCAATATCTACTAACAAACTTTTTCTTTTGAGTTATTTTATTTAATCTGTGTTTCTGACCACAGAAATTAAAAATATTAAGCAATATATGGCTAAATATATAAAAAACAGCAAAAATGGCAAAATTAATGTCAAATTTGAATTAAAAGCATAAAGCATCCAGGACAAGTAGTGAAGGCATAAAACTTGTGAAATAATGTATGAAATAAATATAGTTAAAAATATAAGACAACTATAGTATTATAAGGAAAAATAGAAAGAAATAAATTGGCTTCAGAAATCTGAAAACATCACTGTTTTTGAGACAGCCCAAGGAAACAGAAATGGATATACAGTATTAAAATGGAGAATCTGATAACACTAAAGAGGCTTGTTAAAGAGATATGCGGATAGCTTTATACCCAAGATCAAAAAGAGTACATGAAGTGCTCATGAATCTTCAAAAATTTACCCTTTAAAAACTTACAAGAAAAATTAGAAATTATAGCAACCATATTCTCTAATTTTAAATCTAGACATAAGTAACAAGGGTGTAAAGTGAAAATGTTTCTAAACTTAGAGATTTTTTAAAAAGAAATAAAAAGGAATCTTAGTTTTCAAAAAAGATAATATTACAACTTCTAATTATTTAAGTAATAAAAAGCAAGTGAACCCCTTTTGGAATAGTAGTAAAGTTATGATCTAAAAAGTTTTTATATTAAAAGTAAAAGTGAAAATAGGGTGGTAATATGTGAGCTAAGCATTTAACTTAAACAATTAGACAAAAGTAATAAACCAAACATAAGAACAATAAATAGAGGAAAATAAGAAGCAGTAAATAGTTATTTAGACTGAACAATGAAAAATAATTTTGCTTTAGAAAATGATACAAGCAAAAAAGCCTAGCAGGCCCATAGAAGAGAAGAAATTTAAAACAATAATATACAAATAGATACAGATGTTAAAAATAAAAGTATATAATTCCAGAAAACTATAAAAATTCCTAAATTTAATCAGAATAAAGTATAATGCCAGAATAGACTATTAAGCAGATGACTAAAATAGTGTTCAAAATATCACTAATAAAGTGATTCAGAGAAGAGGTGGTTTTAATAGATAAATTTCTTCAAAGTATAAAGAACAAAATTTCTATATCATACAAAATGTTCCAGAACTTAAAAAAGATGGGAAAACAGCTTCTTTTTACAAATTTATAGAGCTAGCATAACATTCATGATCCAACAAAGATAAATCTTCATATTCCTTATGGTAGTTATTATGTAACTTTTTTTTTTTACTGCTTTTTGTTTTAGAAGCACAGAGATAAATTTAAAGCTTTAAGATATATATGGTTGCAGATTTGTAATAAACTTTTCTTGGTCCTGTTTTTCTCTAGACCTCATTTTACATTTTACTGTATAATTTATTTTATGCATTCTTGTATAATTATAATTTTGTATGTATTCTTGCTATAAGTCTTTTCAAATCTTTTCATAATGAAAATTGGACAAAATTAATTACTTTCTTCAAAAAACCATTTTATGTAAAACAAATTTTAAGCCCACAGAAAAACACTGGAATAGTAATGTAAACTTCCTATGTTTTTGATCTATATTCACTGATTGTTAACACGTAGCCACATTTTCAGTCTCTTTCACTCTCATAGGAAAATAGGATGCATATCAAGAATAAGAGCTTTTCTACCATTCTACAAAATTCTGTCATGCCCTTTTTCAATGAACTGATATCTCTGAGAAGTATGATCTGATTTGTATCACCACTGGTTAATTTTACTTATTCTGGAATTTCACTGAGCCAAACAGTATCCACCTTTTTTGTTTCTAGCTTATTTCATTCAGCAAAATATTTTTGAGATTCATCTATATTGTTGCATATATAAATTGTTTGTTTCTCTTTATTGCTGAGTAGAACACTATTTTGTAAAATAACACAGCTTATTTATTCTTTGATGGACCTCTAGGATGTTTACAGTTTGGGGCCAATATGAATAAAGCTATTATGAATTCAACAAGATTCTTTTTATATGGATATCATTTATTTAAGAGATCTTTATTTACCTCAATGAATTACTTTGACATCATTGTTAAAGTTATTTGACCATATATGTGGAAGTCTAATTTTCACTCTATTTTGTTCCATTGGCCTATTTTTTCATCCTTTGCCACACTTACTTGACTATTGTAGGTTTATAGCAAATCTGGAGTCAGGTAGAGTAAGTTTTTCAATTTTGTTCTTCTTGTTCTAGATTATTTAGGCTATTCTAGTTCCTTTGTTTTTTTAAAATAAATTTTTAAATTAGCTTTTAAATTTCTAGAAAGAATCTTGCTAATATTTTTATTGAACCTGTACTGAATATATGGATCAATTTGTGGAAAATTAATTCCTTAACAGTATTGAGTCTTCCAACCCATAAACACAGTGTATCTCTCATTTAGTCCTTTTTAAGTGAACTATAAAATGTTTCATAGTTTTTAATGTAGCTATCTTATATATATATATCTTTTATTATATTTTTGCATAACTGTTTAATGTTTTGAATGCTATTGTAGATGGCATTTTTAAATTTCACGTTCAAATTTTTCATTGCTAGTATACATAAATACAACTGATATTTATATTCTTTGTATCCTGTGTCATTGCTATATTTAGTTATTAGCTTTAGTACTTTTCTCATAGATGTCCTTAGAACTTTCCAAATAACATTATCATGTTATCTGCATGTCAAAGATAAAGACAGTCTTAGTACTTCTTTTCCAATCTGCATGTCTGTTCCTATCTTTTCTTGTCCCATTGCACCACCACTAGCTCTAGCACAATGTTAAATAGAAGTGATGAAAGTATACAACCTTGTTTTGTTCCTGATCTTAAAAAGAAAGCATTTAATATTTCACTGTTAAGTATTACATTAGCTCTAAGTTTTTCATGGATGCTCAAATAGCTTGAGGGAGTTTTATTTCTTGTTTGTGGAGTTTTTAATATAAATGGGTAGTTATCAAAAACACCTATTTGTATTATTATATGACCTTTCTTCCTCAATCTGCTAAAGTGATTAACTATATTGGCTGATTTGCATATGGTAAACTAATCTTGCATTTGTAGAATAAACCCCATTTAGTAAAACGTTTATCATTTTTTGTATATTGATGAATTTAATTTGCTATTTTTAAGGATTTAGGCATCTACAATTTTAGGGATATTAAAAGGATGACTTAACAAACTAACAAGAGATTCAAGATCATTAGAATAAAAATATGGTAGCAATGTGAGTGCATACTTCTTGTTTAGTCATCCTACATAATACCTCCTCTAGGCTTATTTATTGACCCTTAGTGAACAGAATCTGAAGTAGAGATTGGGAATATTCAGTGGTATCAGAAATCACAATATAACAACTTTAGAGTTTTGCATGTTTTTTTCATGAAAACAAACAAAAAAATTTTAAAGCGTAATTTTTGAAAGCATAAAATTTGCTTTATAGAGGATTTTATAATCCTGTTGCAAATTTTCTTTTTCATATTGACACGAGATTTTTTCTATGTAGCTGTGTAAATTTATACCAAAATTGTAAATTTCCTTTGAAACTATTCTTGTATTCCTTTCATGGAAAAATAGGTAATATGATGTAGAAATTATGTGATTTTGTGGAGCGTCGAAAAGAGCTGCAGCAAAACAACTTGAATGCAATGTTATTTTACACATAACTAATCATATTTACTTAAAACCCACTGTGGATTTGTGCCTAGGACCATCTTTCATTCAGTGCATGAAAGAGTGATAAAAAAAAAATGTTCAGTAAAACTAGAGAAACCATCAGACAGAGCTTTGGTTTTTAAAAAGTCCTCAAAAAAAAGACCATAAAATAGAGAAAAATGGTACTTCATCATTTGTAAGCCTTCATCCAGTGATGAAAGCATTTTACAGTGTTCCAAAACTCATGCAATAATAATTCAGTGGTACTGACTACTGTCTCAATCATGACAAGGAAATACAAGGAAAGTTTGACTACAATTATAATTATAGTACACGCTAACTATAGCTTTTGAGAAGCCATTTCACCTTTCTGAACCTCTTTCCTATTCTCTAAGATAAGAGGCTTAGAAAATATGATTTGCAAGATCTTTTCTGGACATCAGATGTACCACAACACTTTATAATAACTAATAATCATTGTGATGACTCTGAAGCATTATAAAGTCCTGAAATGTGCTTGAGTCATCAAAGAGGTTATGGTAAACATTTTTATTTTGAACATTTACTGTTTTTGCCCACTCAGCATCTATTCTATCTCTTGGGAACAACACTTAAATATTTCTTTGATATTCATTCTTACCTCACATAGTTCATTGCTTCAGGTTGATACCAAGGGCTCAAGCTTATAATAATTGGTATAATTCAATTTCTCTGATTTCAGTGGTTCACTGGGTATCTAACTGATATCCAATTAATTCAATTAGACTGAACCCCAGATCTCTTATTTAGAAATTAGAGAACAATTAACTTCTGTGCTTATCATGAATGAGAAAGCATGATAATCTGAGAGCTATTGGTAGCCGTCTCCAGACTATGAGGGGGAAGTTTGTTGATGGTGGAGCCAACACTGAGATAACACTGAAAAACAAAGAACCAGAATTTAGGTCACAGTCACTTTGTTTGAACTTCTAAATCAAGCCTTGCCATAAGACACCAGAACCTTTGGATTTTTTAGTTACTTAAATCCTTTATTTGCTAAGCCAGTTTGCTTTGGGTATTTGTTACTTACAATAAAAAAGATCCTGCTGATATTAATTAGGAAAATGCTTTGATTTAAGATACAGCTACACAAGCTTCAAGGAGCATGTGTCTCCTGATATGTGTATTTGTCCCAATATCAGAACATTGCCCCTTTAGTGGTGAGTTCTGTTTCTTTTCAGTGCATTTTCCCACTCTGCTTCTTTATGAAACAGATTCATTTTTTGGGAAGAATATCTTCCACGTTTTCCACCTCACTTCTGGGACCAGTTTTCACTTTCTCTAAGGGAACTCCCTAGCTCTCTCTAAGTGGCTCTAATAATGCCTGTAATGACAGTGTCCAAGACTTTTGTGTTAACTCAGGCCAATCAAAGAATCCAACATTCTTGGCAAGGTGACTAGTACAAGACTGGACATAGGACTCTATAGAGGAATTAGAATTTTTCTTGATATCAATCTATGACATTTGGAAAGAGAAAGGTTTTTTTCTACTTGAGGTTCTAGTCTGGGAGGATTTGAGTTCAGGGATCCAGCGGCCATGTTCCCAGTCACTTGAAAGAAAATATATATGCAAAAGGAAAGAATAAAGCCAGCCCAGAAAAGAAAGAAAGCAGGAATGAGGGAGACGGAGGGCCCTGAAGATAGCATTCAAGACCAATATTCTCTACATGCCTGAAGCCAGCTTCATCCTTGAACTTCTCTGTTCTTCAGTTTGTTACATTCCCTTTTGAGGTTAATCTAATATAAATAGGGTTTTTGCATTTCTCCAGTCCTGACTAATAATACATGAGAAAACTTGTTCAAATTTCTTTGTGCATAAAGATACCTTCTGACTAATTTAGCTGCACACCCGTTCATTTCACTTTCTCCTTGCCATTTTTATTCTCTTTTCAGCATTTGATGCTGTCATGAGTTGGGAAAACTGAGAGCACTGCCTACTCCCCCACCAACACTCTGTGCTGCTTATCACTCTCCTGATAGCAAGCCTCCTAATGAGGAAGCAGCCACAGCTGGCTTTTTGCATCACAGCTTGGGCCTTATATCAACTAGACTTAGCAGATACTTCTTTTGGAGCTGCCAATTCAAATATACTAGCATGCGTATGAATTGTGTTGTAACTGAAATCTCACCATCATTTTCCTAACCATGTATCCAGGGACAGTCAGCTGGTGCTAGGGAGACTATGAAGAGACAGCTTTTTTTTATCTCTCTCTCTCTCTCTGCAAACAGGTTTCTGGGGGCAGAACCTACTGTGAGAGCACATTTCCAGACCAAGAGGAACATCTGCACTCGCCTTGTGTAATACTAGCTTAGTATTGCATTTTACCCTTATTTTTGTGGTATTTCAATAGAAAACCTACATTTTTCACTTTCAGACATTCAGAAATAACACTAAAGTTGGCATGGATGTCCCAGTCTTCCTCCGTGTGGAGTCAGTCTAATACAATACTAGCACTGTACTAGTACTAGTTTTGGCCCCAGAGTTGAGGCCAAAAAAAATGATATTTTTGATTTGACAGATTGTGGTTCTTTATGCTATAAGAACAATGGATTGGTTAACTTTCAGAATGTCGTTGGTTACAGAACATATCTTTACACTAAACTGTCTCCGTCTTTCTCCGATTTCATCTTTTTCTCAATGCCCTTACACTGTCCCATGCATACACATCATTTCAAATGACTAGTCTCTCCCTTCCAGAGATTGATGTTACTATCTAATTATAGATGTTTAGAAAACTAACGGTAGACATCTTTCCCATGTATGCATTCAAATCTGTGCTTAAGAAACAGCATTTTCAGGCAATGGACTGCTTCATCTTTTGTCACCAATTTCTAGTCCATTTAATTGACAGATATTTATGAACTGCATATTCTAAGCCAGACACCGTGGCAAGCAAGAAAAGGCCACACCCTACCATCATCAAACTAGTTGATAAAAGATGAGTTGGGAGCCCTTAGTTCCATTTCCATTTAGTTAAATGTCCATTTATTAGGGTTTTTAATGGATTATCCTAATTATGATTCATGTAACTACTGCTTGTTCACTTTGTAAATTTATAAATCTCCATGCAAATATGAGTGATTAATTGTGTCAATAACTCTAAAAGCAACAGTAAGATAAAGAGGACATTCATTGCAGCTGCTGCTGTCTGTTTTGTATTCATTTCTCTCTCCCTTCCTCTACCTTCTCTTCTTTTGAGGTTGCAGAAATTTAAGAAAAATTAAAGTTTCTTTAACCTCCATTATGGTGACTATGATTATTGTTGCATTGCCTGAGAATGTGAGAGTGATACTTTGTGGATTACATGATTTAAATTGGTAAAATCCACAATTATACTCAGATATAGTATTTTGTTAAAAAGTGGAATCCTAGCACTTTGCAAGGCTGAGGTGGGAGGGTTGTTTGAGACTGGGAGTTTGAGATCAACCTGGGCAACATAGTGAGACCCTTGTCTCTACAAAAAACAAAACCAAAATTAGCTGGACATGGTGGCACATGCCTGCAGTCCCAGTGGCTTGGGAGACTGAGGTGGTAAGATCACTTAAGCTCGGGAGGTCACGGCTGCAGTGAGCCATGACTGTGCCACTGTACTCCAGCATGGCTGACAGGGCAAGACCCTGTCTCAAAAAAAAAGACTTGGAACCAACCCAAATGGCCATCAATAATAGACTCGATAAAGAAAATGTGGCACATATACACCATGGAATACAACACAGCCATAAAAATAATGAGTTCATGTCCTTCACAGGAACATGGATGAAGCTGGAAACCATCATCCTCAGCAAACTAACGCAGGAACAGAAAACCAAACACTGCATGTTCTCACTCATAAGTGGGAGTTGAACAATGAGAACACATGGACACAAGGAGGGTAACATCACATACACTAGGGCCTGTCAGGGGGTGGGGGTAGGGGGGCAAAGGGAAGGAGAGCATTAGAACAAATACCTAATGCATGCAGGGCATAAAATATAGATGATAGGTTGATAGGTGCAGCAAACCACCATGGCACATGTATACCTCTGTAACAAACCTGCATGTTCAGCACATGTATCTCAGAACTTAAAGCAAAATAAAATAAAATAAAATAGGTATCAAGATTTTATAGATATCAAGTTAATTTCATGATTGCAGTTAGATGGTTCAGATAATTCTAGCTTTGACCTTTTAGATTCTCAGAAAGAATGAAAGTCACTAAGGACACCTTTTGGGAGACAGCTTGCCTATTCAGGACAACACCTAAATGTCTTCCTATAGTTAGGAGTAAGTATGTATTTCAGCAACTAAGTTTAAATAAGGTTTTTTTATTGTTTGAGTAACTTTTTCTAAGTTCAAGTAACATTTTCTTTACTTATTGTACATGTTTCTCAGGATAATTTGACCTGAAAACATTATGAACTAGCTACATCACTCAAACATATTCAGAATACCGCTTCTTACTATTTGGATATAATTTGAGCAAACTGTGGGCTAGATAGGAACAAGTTAAGGGTGCAAGGACTCCCAGTCCCACCAGTGGATGATTTTCTGTTTCTATGTCTTCCTTGCACCAAGTATTTGGTAATAGAAGAAGAGAAATTCATTTGCCAAAAAGAGATGTTTGTGGATGTTGGAAAATAATCTTTTTAGTGATATTTCACTTGGAGTTTTATTTCCCTTACAGAGGACTATAAATAATCTCTCCCACATTCCCTATGAGGGTTATAGTCAGTCCCGTTCACCAACAGAGGAAGGAGGCAACCTTATGATATCTTTTCAAATTCCCAAATGTTCAACTGCTCAAAAACAGTCCCCCCACAGTAACAGAAAAACCTAGCACTGAATGGGACTCTTGGATGTGGTTAAGTGTTATGTATCCAAGAGGCATCTGCTGATTAAAAAAATAGCAGCCAAATAGAAACAAATATTAGATGAGGAAGCTCAATAGTTTAGCCTATTTAATATGTGTTATTACCCATTTTTTTGCATTCCTGGATTAGTCATTCTGCTCAACAGGCCTCGGGGACTGGGATCTTGAAAAATAAGTTTCAATAATGAAAAAAGATGGGGACTATTAAAAGTATGGAGCACTTTTATGATGCAGAATTTCTTGGTATTGAGTTTGCACTCCAGAAAGCTACAAATACTAAAAATTCATTCACTACCAGACACATGGAGATGTCTTGGGTATTGTCTCTTGGATACATAATAGCTCTGTGGTCTCCCAAGAGACCATCAAGGTGACATTGACCTTGGTGCATCCAAAGTCTTATCTGAGAAAATAAATTCTGCAAGTTACTCTGAGATAAGATATTTTTGGAGTCAAATAAGTTTATCTATATATCATATACCACTACTAAAGACTCAAACATGATAAATATAACATGTTATGGGATCTAAGAAGATATAAATTAAATAATCCTGTTTAACATTTGTTTCTCACAGTAGGACTTCTCTTCTTTGAAACATTTAATATCCTGTGGGTTTACTTTGGGAAATAGGACTTATGTGAATTTACTTTCTGGTCTTTTGTCAATATTTATAAAGTACAGTCTATAAGCCAAACTACTTTTTTATGATGAGGGGACTGAGCTAACAATATGACATGGTTATTCAATGAAAAATCTGGAATTCATACTCTGAATATTTGGTGCCAAAGTCCAGACTTTTGATGATTACATATCCAAGGTCTAATTTTCAACATTAAATTTTAAGAAACTTAATTCTGTTCATAGTCATGGGATGCTTCATCTTTAGGCTTAGAGGAACATGAGACAAAATCCACAGATTAATGTTTCAAACCCGAATGAGTACTTTATAATTTACAATAAGAAATTGCCACCATACAGAGTAGAACACTCAAAGAGCATCATTTACATTCTTTCTATAGGTAGAGACATATGGGAAGCCAGAAAACATTTAAAATGTTGCAGGATGAGAATGAAATCACAACAATTGATCACTGTTTCTCATACTGTGCTTCAGGGACTTGCACTTGTGGGGAAATAATGTGCCTTGGAATTCCTTCATCATTGGCAGAGTGTCAAGTATTCCCATAAAATTATCATCAGTAGCAGGGAGCTTGCACCACAATGAAAAACTAAGAATATGTGCCTACTCACTTTCCCTTCTAAAAGCCAATGAAAATATATAACAATTAATTTATTCAATGAATAAATCCATAAGTATGGAGAAGCTATATAGAATGCCATTAGAAAACCAAAACCATTATGAAATTTCCAAAATATAAAAAGCAAACATAAATGGATCAATGAAAAGTAAAACAACAGGAAAACAAAATACAAAACATGATCTGAATACTTCTCAGGTAGTGATATTTCCTGTTGGAGAAACCATCCTGTTGGTCAGGATGATTTCACTGGTGAGCTGTATCTCGTGCACCTAGAGTAACTAAACTCTAGTAACTCCCTCTTTTCCCTTACTTGATCAAGCAGTGGTTTGTGTGTTCCTTGGTCACAAGATGAAGCAGGAAGCCAGATCAGGGTCCACAGAACAGAATTGTAAAATCAAGACAAGATGCCAAGGAGTTATTGATTTCCAAGAAAGACAAAGTTGCCTCTACCCATAAAACAATTTAAGTCACATCCCAAATTTACCACAGCTCTGCTCTTTCTTTTTCAGTAAACATCAGAGGCAAGTAGTAATCATCAAAGCAGGGAAGGGGTCAAGGTAAAACTTTCCCTTTGCCTTCTGAAAGTTTGCTGAAAATCAATTGACAAAGAGCAGATTAAAAGGAGAAAAGGGGCCAGGTGTGGTGGCTGACAACTATAACCCCAGTGCTTTGGGAAGCCAAGGCAAGAGAGGGTCATGTGAGCCAAGAAATTCAAGAACAGCCTGGGTAACATAGAGAGACCCCCATCTTTACAAACAACAGAAAAACTAGCCCAGTGTGGTGGCTCAGGTCTGTAGTCCCAGTGACTCTGGAGGCTGAGGTGGGAAGATGGCTTGAGCCCAGGAGATTGAGGCTGCAGCGAGGCATGATTGTGTCGCTGCACTCCAGCCTGGGTGACAGAGCAAGATCCTGCCAAAAAAAAAAAAAGGAGGAAAGAGAAGAAAGGAGCTACAGATTTTTAAAGTGCACACGTGTGCATGGAAGTCATACAAAATATGAAAATTCAAAGAAAAGGCCAGATGGTTTATCCTTTTATATCATCTTGAGGTTACAGTAAAAATAAGGGCCTGAACCATGGCAAAACGGGTTATGGGAGAGAAGGAGAAACAAAGGTAAGGCCAGCAAAGATAGTCTTGTTATGCAGATGAAGACTCACAGGTAGCAGACCTCAGAAAGAACAGATGGAAGCCTGTGGTGGAGTTCATCTTTCCTAGATCTCGATAAAGGGGCAGGCCTGAGAGAAACTTGGTAGTTTATTTCACTGAAGTAGATTTTTCTCAACAAATGCAAATATTCTCCATAAAAGGCAGCTTTTCAAGGCTATTCCTGTCTGCAGGCTCTCTGAATAGCTAACTCAAAATATTTCAAAGAAGTATATTTTGGGGTGAAATAGTTTTGTGTTTTTTTAGTCCCCCAGCTGAAAGTTTATTTTCAGAAAGTTTCATATATTAAGTTGGGATTGGTGGCTATAGAGAGAATTGGCTTAGAGATTGTGAGATAAGAGATTGGCGAAGAAAAACAAAAGCATGGATTAGGACCAGCAGCCAAATCTTCTTGAATCAAACTCAGTCTTGAGAATATGAGAATCTGTCAGGTCAGTTAAATAGTTGAGTCTCATTCCAAGAGTTAAACAGTTGAGTCCCATTCCAGGAGGTGGCATTGCAGATGAAAACGCAAAGCTAGGCATCTATATATGATTTATGCAAACAGATCTTTAAGGGGAATTTCTATAGAAATAGAAGAAGAAGAAAAAAAGGTTAATGTCTAGAGTAGTCTATAAAGTAGTTTTTCTAGAGTCTCTGAAGCATCTTTAGTTGGATTGGGCAGGCAGTGGCAAACTGACAGATGTTCTTAGGTTGTAATTTCAGTCAAGTGTTCTAGTAAACTTTCTGCATAATTCATAAGTCAATAGGCGTGAAGGCTGCTTATAAGTTGCTATAACAATTTCTCCCAACATTTATGTCAAGTTGTCTAGTTTCAGTTTGTAGGGCTTTAAGAGAAGCAGTTTTAATCTCTAGTGATTTTTAAGTCAGAAGGGTAGGAGAAAAGTTGGAAATGTTAATCTGGAGAGTCACAGCCAGATACTGGAGGAAACTAAAAATTTAGGATTTAGTCTAGATTTCAGATAAATAATAAAATCTCTTTTAAAAAAGCCACAATGAGCTGGAATCTCATTACAAATGTACTATAGGTTTTTTTTTTTTTTTGACACATAGTTTTTCTCTCCTTAGTCTCTCACTTCTACTTCTACCAAAGATAAATTATAGTAAGACTAATTTATTTGCAAAATAAATTTTAGTCTTATTATACTTGTCCTGATTATTTGTATAAAGTGCAGCAAGAATAGTACTTGTCATATAGATTATTTTTAAGTTAGCTTTACAGGAAGTTTTTCATAAAGACTTTTGAATTAGACTTTGGAAAACTTCTAAAGGCTTAGGAGCCAAACCAAAGACAGTGTCTGTAATATCTGTATGAATTGGGTGAATTCTTCTTAAGGTCCTCAAAATATCTTGAGTTTCCTGGGCCTGTCACATTCTTTACTTACTGCAAGGTCAGAAACTATGTAAAGGAACTATATAGACAAAGTATCAGGTTAATCTTTCTCCAAGTCTATTGGCTTCATAAAGTCAAGCTGAGCACTTCAAAGCAGCCTGGTCACATTTGAAAATATGACATTCCAGTCAAAGCTTTGGTAAAATAACAGTATCTCCAATTGTGACTTGTAATAAAATAAAAAAGATCTTTATTGAGCTCATACAAATATGTATACTGCCATAAAATAAGAATAATCCCAAACAATTTACAAATTCTGGAGGGATTAGGTAGTGAAAAAGGTAAACATTTCAACTTTACTCACAAAAGTACGATTCATCCAATTCCTGTAAGCTACAAATTGCATAAAATAAAAAAGTTTTCTTAACTCTAGAAAAGAAAACATTAAAAAATGAGCAACAGTTTAAACAAAAAAAATATAAAAATCATTTCAATTATTCATCAGTTCAGTCCCACATATTTAATTCTTACTGTGCTGGATGCTAGGTTGGTAATTTTATGAGTCCTGTTTTCTAATTGGAGTTTTCAAAATTCTTACCTAGTCCAATTGTATGATCTTAAAGTTGTCAGAAACCTGTATTTCAGGGTACTTTTTGTAGTCTTTTCCATAAACTTCCTTGAAGACACAATACTTCAGCATTTGCAAAAAGTTTTTAGGAAAAAAAGCATCAGAAGAAAGCAATTTACTGCAGACAAAAGGCTTAAAATGGCCATGGTTAGAGATGCAATTGACAAATTCCTTTAGTCATTTTCTGTGGCCTACAATTTAATATATCAGATTTTTAAGAATCTCATACAATTTTGGAACACATTTATGCAAATATAATGCAAAGAAGAGTCAACATTATTACTTTTTGGACAATGCTTCCCATATAACTTAACATATCAAATAAATATGTTTACTATCTCTTTTTCAGATGCCTCAGGGGCTGTCTGTAACATCCCAAAGTAAGTTTGAGGTCAAAAAGACTTAATTTTGATTTGTGAAATTTGATTTTGAGAAGCCTGTCAAATATGTCAAAGGCTTAAAATACTTGACCAAAATAGGATCACAAATCACTGTAAAATAACAGTCATTCATTTAGCCACAGTGATAATGAAAAGGTTTCAGAAAGCAAAAATCTTCACCAAGAGAAGAGATTCAGTTCCCAAATAATCAAAAGACATAACAAAATCAGCATCAGACATACAGTCTCTGTTTCCTTTTCTCTCTCCCCACTGTTTTTTGAGTTTACTCAAAGGATGTACCACAATCTTTTACTATTTCTTTTTAATACTATATAAAATTCTTATTAAAAATCAAACTCTAGTTTTTCATTAGTGACTTTTGCTATTAAGCCTCAACCTAAAAACTCTTATAATAAAGCAATCCCATTGCTAGGTATATATAAAAAGAAAGGAAATTAGTGTCCCAAAGAAATATCTTCAGGCCCATGTTTATTGCAATACTACTCACAACAACCAAGATTTAGAAACAACCTAAGTGTCCATTAAGAGATGAACGAAGATTTAATGTTAATGAATATTTAGTCACACAAAATTTAGAAATTCCCTTTCCCTAACTTTCTGTATCCATTTCCCCAACTTTTCAAAGTAGAAATCTATGTCATTTTTTTCTTCACTGAGAAACAAAACTATTTTTTTAACAAACACACATCTTCATGCATTTATAACTTTCCTCAACAAAAGCATATCTTGCTTCTCTCATACACTTTGCATATAAAATTATTTCTCTTATTTTAATACTCTTAATTACATATAATAATTTAAATTTTGACTTTTGGTAGCTCTAATTTCTAGTGAAAACCTAGAAAGTAATTTTGAGCTGTTTCATATTTTCAGATGAAATGCATTTCATAATTTTTTATAAAAATGTTTTCTCAATTTTCCTTAATTAACAGATCTAAGTTTAGCTTTATGATATAAAACGATGTCAAAGTATATAAACAAACATATTAATAACTAATGTTTTAGTATTTAACTTACAAATGACTCAGACATTTTATGATTATTACTTAATTTAACATAACATGACTTTAATATTTTAAATTACTGAAAATAATTTTGAAACTATGACAGAGGTACCCTCCCAAATATTTTTTCTAGTCATCTTGGGTTTCAAGTACCCACAAGGCATCATCGAGGATGGCTGTGAAAGGCAGGGCCCACCTGGGTTCTGAATTCACACACCAGGTGTGGAGCTCAGAACAGAAGACAGAGCTGTGAAGATGGCAGCTGGTGACCCAGGTGCTGTAGACACACCTCACCATGGCCACCTGTCCAGATCTCAGAATCCAGAGGCTCAAAAACAAAGACATAAGCTCACAGCAAGATGTGTGCAAGGCTTCAGGGGAGCCCAGCAGGCAGCCCTTACAGCTTCAGCTTATGGAAAAACCAAACAAATATGAAAAATTACAGAAGCAACAGTTTCATGATCTTAAGACTGCTAACAGGGGAAGCCAAAATCTGATCAATAGTCCCACGCAAAAAATTTTAAATTATTTTTAGTACTGAAAATTCTAAAGACATTTTATTTTACCAACAATTTTTAAATTAGCTGTATTTACCAAAGATTATCTCAAATTATATAGAAATATCATGTATACTTAATACACATAGACATGTAGTCGTATAGCTACTCAGACAGAAGCCGATCTTCTAGGTTTGGATAAGATTCTTTACTTGCCAGCTTCCAAAGAGTGTTTCTTTTCCTCATTTAGACCATAACTATTCTGATGACCTGTTTTATTGCTCTAAGTAGTTGTTAACTAGGCAACCCTACATTTGTACTTCTTTTTTTAAATTTAATTTAATTAATTAATTCATTTTTCAAATGGAGTCTCACACTGTCACCAGGCTGGAGTACAGTGGCGCGATGTCGGCTCACTGCAAATTCTACCTCCCAGGTTCAAGTGATTCTTCTGCCTCAGCCTCCTGAGTAGCTGGGACTACAGGTGCATGCCACCACGCCTGGCTAATTTTTGTATTTTTAGTAGAGACGGAGTTTCCCCATGTTGGCCAGGATGGTCTCAATCTCTTGACCTCGTGATCCACCTGCCTCAACCTCCCAAAGTGCTGGAATTACAGGTGTGAGCCACCGTGCCCAGCCACATTTGTACTTCTAAAGGGATGACTCTTAGGTGAAACAAAGTAGAAATTTATATCTCAAAGACACAGAGCTTAGATCTAAATATCATTTTTTTGCCAAGACAAAGAACGGCATAGGTAAAGGCCTAGTTAAGGCATGATAGTCAGGAAAAGTATCTTAAACAAAAGTAAGATAGTTTTTTCATGTAAATGTTTAAGTCAATATCTTTCTCATGTAAAAATTTCTGGTGGTTTAGGTACAGAGGAGGAAGATGCCATTTCAAATAAAGATTTTCTTTTTAGGTGTAAATTTCTTTTACAAAGAGTTTAAAAATAGCCAAATGCCAGAAAGTTGTACTTTGGGGACCAATTTAGTTGGGAGGTGACTTTAATTTAGATTCTGTGTCTTAATTGGATATGCAATTTAAGGCGGAGCCCATTAATGAATAAAGCTAAACCAACTCCTGACCCCTAGGGCTCTGTGAGGTGAACAAGGGACCCAAGAAATGGCCAGTGGCACCTTGATTGTGTTCCTCAAGAGGTCTCACAGTCACTGGAAGTCTCTTTTAGACCCTTTATGTGATAACTAGAACTCTCATATTTGTTCTTACTAATTCTTATCCATTAACCATTGAATGGAGAAAGTAGGGGTTTGCAGGGTAACTTATCAGTGATTAAAGGAAACTGGATGGGAAATTGAAGGTGGCAGAATGGGGGACAGAAGTAAATGAAAGAATGAGTCCTAGAGGAGCCAGTCTGGGGAGATCTTAAGCTTTCCAAAAGGGCTAATGGAATTTTGCACCTTATATATATATACACCAAGATCATTGCCACCGGGAAAAGAAGTGGACCAAAGGGACTAAACATTTAAGAAGGGGTTTCAGTTGCCAAAAACACACAAACAAAGAAACATGGGGAAATAGGATCTAAAGGAAAACATAGAGGTTTTTTGTGTGTGTTTTTTTTTAATGGCCTAATACCAGCTTTTAATTAAGCTGACTTTTGACTCTTTTAAAACAAAATTAAATATCTAAGGAGCAAATATTTTGTACTCTGAGCAGCCAGCCTTTCACTGGAGCAGAGGGAATGGGGGTGCTGCCTGTGGGAGCAGCGTCTCCCCCACCTCCACCCACCCCACTCCCTGCCACAAGGCCCTGCTGACTGTGAGGAGTCTGCCTTGCCTGCTCACTAGTTCAGTTCCCAGTGGCAGTGGTAGCCATGTCTGTCAGGCTCAATATAGGAAACAAGATAAATTGGGGAAAAAGTTGCTATCATACTCTAGACATAAACCAAAGTTTTAAACCTGAGGTATACCTAAACAAATGACTCAAAGCCAAAACAAGCATATGTGAGACTGATAACATAAGGCCCTTTATGGCTTTAACCAATGCCTTTCCCAAGATTCAGACCATTCCTGATGACAGCTCAAAGAAAGGAAAGTTTTATTAGCCAAATGAGGTACATCCCACATTTCTGTCCAGTTGTATTCTATAGGGTCTCAGATTCTCAGATGACTGTCTACTCACACATACTCCATTACCAGTGTGCCCCATAGACAGAAGATTAAAAGAGAAAGTCAGTAAGACAGGAGATCAAAAACTTTTTCCTGGGGGTAGAAAGAATTGCAAATTGGTACCCCAAATAGTCAAGAGTTATACAAATATACATCCAAAGCAAGTAATTCAAACTAACTTTTATAAACGTTTCTCTCCTGACCCAACGGAATCTACTTAAGAATTTATTGTAGAAGTTTACATTTCAAAGTGGTAAACTTTACGTCTCTCCCTGGTTCCTTGACCTAGAATCAAAGCTAGGCTGCAGCAGTGACAGCCAAATTCTAAACTCTAGAATAAAGGGTAGAGTGTCCTTTTTTCTTTTTTTCTTTTTTCTTTTTTTTTTTTTTTGCACATCAGGGTATTCAAAACAGGCAGTTGAGCATTGAGTGTACAAAGAATTTAAATTGTGTTTTTGTTTTTCTGCTTGTTTTTGTTTCTTTTGAGACAGAGTCTCAAACTGTCACCCAGGCTGAAGTGCAATGGCGTGATCTTGGCTCACTGCAACCTCCACCTCCCAGGTTTAAGCAATTCTCCTGTCTCAGCCTCCTGAGTAGCTGGCATTACAGGTGCCTGCCACCACGTCCAGCTAATTTTTTGTATTTTTTAGTAGAGACGAGGTTTCACCATGTTGGCCAGGCTGGTCTCGAACTCCTGACCTTGTGATTCGCCTGCCTCGGCCTCCCAAAGTGCTGGGATAAACTTTGTTGTAAATCTGATTTATACGCTCTTTTTGATATTGCCAAGGGAGTTTCTGAGGCTGTATTCCAATAAAACAGCTGTTTAAGATGAGAGCTCTCTAAAAAGTATTCTTTCATATATAGTCAGCTTATTTGTTTCATAAGTGATTCAAGCCTATGAGCCTGTTTTCATACAAAGTTCCAGAGGTAACTTTTAAGATTTTGAATACCATGGACATGAGTGGATTTTTAAAAGTGGGTGCAGAAGATGCAGCCCCCCCAAAAAATTTTCTCAAAAATTCACTCCAAGAAATAAGCTAAGATAGTGAAACACTCTTGTTGCCACAGATGGTTAAGGATAGTGTTTGCACATATGGTGTCTTCAGTATTCCATGAATTTATGGAGGGTTGGCAGTCATAGAACCATTAAATCTGACACCCAGTAGGCCCTCCTAGGATTGAACTTTCCCAGGATTAGCCAGGCAACAAGGGTTGAGACAACAAAAACCTTTCATGGATGGGATTTCTTATAAAGACAAACTCCTGTGAGAACTTAGCCCATTTGGAAGACAGAAGGTGCTGCTTAATATCTGATGACTCTGTTCCCAGTCCTTTCACACTGGCCACTGGAAAGAACCTGAAAATCAGGTCCCCCACACGGCAGAGACCAGTAAAGAGTGCTGCCACTTGGTCACAAGCCAAGCTATCAGGAATGTAGAACAAGATGAGAATGACTCTACGACAAATGACACAGAAAGAGACAAAGGAAAAAGTAAAGACTATTTCTGGAAGGAAAAGATTCAGACAGTATGAAGATTCATATCAAAAAATTACATGACAGTTGCTACACTTAAGGCTAGTCTGCATAAATGCTTTTCACTTGTTAATCTTAAATTTGGAAAAAGAAAAAGAGACAAATAGTGATTTATTTATTTATTTATTTTGTACCATTCCTTGATGGGATTCCACAGGCTAACACCTGGGAATATGAGTGGTAAGTGTCAGGCCTCTGAACCCAAGCTAAGCCATCATATCCCTTGTGACCTACATGTATACATCCAGATAGCCTGAAGTAACTGAAAAATCACAAAAGAAGTGAAAATGGCCTGTTCCTGCCTTAACTGATGACAGTCCACCACAAAAGAAGTGAAAATGGCCAGTCCCTGCCTTAAGTGATGACATTACCATGTGAAATTCCTTCTCCTGGCTCATCCTGGCTCAAAAGCTTCCCAACTGAGCACCTTGTGAACCCCGCCCCTGCCAGCCAGAGAACAACCCCCTTTGACTGTAATTTTCCACTACCCACCCAAATCTTATAAAACAGCCCCACCCTATCTCCCTTCACTGAGTCTCTTTTCGGACTCAGCCCACCTGCACCCAGGTGATTAAAAAGCTTTATTGCTCACACAAAGCCTGTTTGGTGGTCTCTTCACATGGACGCGAGTGAAATTTGGTGCCGAAGACCCAGGTCAGAGGGACTTCTTCAGGAGATCAGCCCCCTGCCCTCACCCTCACTCCATGAAGAGATCCATCTACGACTTCTGGTCCTTAGACTAACCAGCCCAAGGAACATCTCACCAATTTTAAATAGGATAAGCAGCCTCTCTTTACTCTCTTCTCCAACCTCTCTCACTATCCCACAACCTCTTTCTCCTTTCAATCTTGGCAACATCTTTCAATCTCTCCCTTCTCTTAATTTCAGTTCCTTTCCTTTTCTGGTAGAGACAAAGGAGATGCGTTTTATCTGTGGACCCAAAACTCCAGCGCCAGTCATGGACTCGGGAAGACAGTCTTCCCTTGGTGTTTAATCACCGCAGGGACGTCTGCCTGATTATTCACCCACATTTCATTGGTGTTTGATCACTGCAGGGATGCCTGCCTTGGTCATTCACCCACATTCCCTTGGTGGCAAGTCAATTGTGGGGATGCCTGCTTTGGCTGCTCACCCACATTGCAGCCCAGGGCTGCTCACCCAACCCTTTCTCTCCGTTTCTCTACCCTCTCTTCTCTCCACTTTCCTGGGAGGCAAGCATCCCCCAACTCTTTTCCACTTTCCTGGGGGGCAGGCACCCCCCACCCCTTCTCTCCATGTCTCTACCCTCTCTTTTCTCTGGACTTGCCTCCTTCACTATTGGCAAACTTCCACCCTCCATTCCTCCTTCTTCTCCCTTAGCCTGTGTTCTCAAGAACTTAAAACCTCTTCAACTCACATCTGACTTAAAATCTAAGCATCTTAGTTTCTTCTGCAACACCACTTGACCCCAATACAAACTTGACAGTGGTTCCAAATAGCCAGATAATGGCACTTTCAATTTTTCCGTACTACAAGATCTTGATAATTCTTGTCATAAAATAGGCAAACGGTCTGAGGTGCCTGACGTCCAGGCATTATTTTACACATTGGTACCTCCCTAGTCTCTGTTCCCAATGCAACTCATCCCAAATCCTCCTTCTTTCCCTCCCACCTGTCCCCTCAGTCCTAAGCCCAAGTGTTTCTGAGTCTTTCCAATCTTCCTTTTCTACAGACCCATCTCACCTCTCCCCTCCTCCCCAGGCTGCTCCTAGCCAGGCTGAGCCGGGTCCCAATTCTTCCTCAACTTCTGCTCCCCCACCCTATAATCCTTTTGTCACCTCCCCTACTCACACCTGGTCCAGCTTACAGTTTCATTCCGTGACTAGCCCTCCCCCACCTGCCCAGAAATTCCCTCTTAAAAAGGTGGCTGGAGCTAAAGGCATAGTCAAGGTTAATGCTCCTTTTTCTTTATCCGACCTCTCCCAAATCAGTTAGCATTTAGGCTCTTTTTCATCAAATATAAAAACCCAGCCCAGGTCATGGCTCATTTGGCAGCAACACTGAGATGCTTTACAGCCCTAGACCCTAAAAGGTCAAAAGGCCGTCTTATTCTCAATATGCATTTTATTACCCAGTCTGCTCCCAATATTAAACAAAGCTCCAAAAATTAAATTCTGGCCCTCAAACCCCACAACAGGACTCAATTAACCTAGCCTTCAAGATGTACAGTAATAGAGTAGAGGCACCCAAGTAGCAATGTATTTTTGAGTTGCAGTTCCTTGCCTCCACTGTGAGACAAACCCCAGCCAAATCTCCAGGACACAAGAACTTCCAAAGGCCTGAACCGCAGTGGCCAGACATTCCTCCAGGACCGCCTACCCCAGGATCTTGCTACGAGTGCCAGAAATCTGGCTGCTGGGCCAAGGAATGCCTGCAGCCCAGGATTCCTCCTAAGCCGTGTCCCATCTGTGCAGGATCCCACGGAAAATTGGACTGTTCAACTCACCTGGCAGCCACTCCCAGAGCCCCTGGAACTCTGGCCCAAGGCTCTCTGACTGACTCCTTCCCAGATCTTCTCAGTTTAGTGGCTGAACACTGACACTGCCTGATCGCCTCAGAAGCCCCCTACACCATCACTGACGCCAAGCTTCAGGTAACTCTCACAGTGGAGGGTAAGTCCGTACCCTTCTTAATCAATACAGAGGCTACCCACTCCACATTACCTTCTTTTCAAGGGCCTGTTTCCTTTGCCTCCATAACTGTTGTGGGTATTGATGGCCAGGCTTCTAAACCTCTTAAAACTCCCCAACTCTGGTGCCAACTTAGACAATACTCTTTTAAGCACTCCTTTTTAGTTATCCCCACCTGCCCAGCTCCCTTATTAGGTCAAGACATTTTAACTAAATTGTCTGCTTCCCTGACTATTCCTAGGCTACAGCCACACGTCGTTGCCACCTTTCCCCCCAGTTCAAAGCCTCCTTCACATCCTTTCCTTGTATTTCCCCACCTTAATCCACAAGTATAGGACACCTCTACTTCCTCCTTGGCAACAGATGATGCACCCCTTACCATCCCATTAAAACCTAATCACCCTTACCCCGCTCAATGCCAATATCCCATCCCACAGCATGCTTTAAAAGGATTAAAGCCTGTTATCACTTGCCTGTTACAGCATGGCCTTTTAAAGCCTATAAACTCTCCTTACAATTCCATTTTACCTGTCCTAAAACCAGACAGGCCTTACAGGTTAGTTGAGGATCTGTGCCTTATCAACCAAATTGTCTTGCCTGTCCACCACGTGGTGCCAAACCCATATACTCTCCTATCCTCAATACCTCCCTCCACAACCCATTATTCTGTTCTGGATCTCAAACATGCTTTCTTTACTATTCCTTTGCACCCTTCATCCCAGCCTCTCTTTGCTTTCACTTGGACTGACCCTGACACCCATCAGGCTCAGCAAATTACCTGGGCTGTACTGCTGCAAGGCTTCACAGACAGCCCCCATTATTTCAGTCAAGCCAGAGTTCTTACACAAGAGCCGGGACCATGCCCTGTAGCCTTTTTATCCAAACAACTTGACCTTACTGTTTTAGCCTAGCCTCATGTCTGTCTGCAATGACTGCCGCTGCCTTAATACTTTTAGAGGCCCTCAAAATCACAAACTATGCTCAACTCACTCTCTACAGTTCTCATAACTTCCAAAATCTATTTTCTTCCTCTCACCTGATGAATATACTTTCTGCTCCCCAGCTCCTTCAGCTATACTCACTCTTTGTTGAGCCTCCCACAATTACCATTGTTCCTGGCTGGACTTCAATTCAGCCTCCCACATTATTCCACATACCACACCTGACCACCATGACTGTATCTCTCTGATCCACCTGACATACACCCCATTTCCCCATATTTCCTTCTTTCCTGTTTCTCACCCTGATCACATTTGGTTTATTGATGGCAGTTCCACTAGGCCTAATCACCACTCACCAGCAAAGGCAGGCTATGCTGTAGTATCTTCCACACCTATCATTGAGGCTACCGCTCTGCCCCCTCCACTACCTCTCAACCAGCCAAACTCCTTTCCTTAACTCAAGCCCTTGCTCTTGCAAAAGAACTATGCATCAATATTTATATGACTCTAAATAAATATGCTTTCCATATCCTGCACAGCCATGCTGTTATAGGGGCTGAAAGAAATTTCCTCACTATACAAGGGTCGTCTATCATTAATGCCTCTTTAATAAAAACTCTTCTCAAGGCCGCTTTACTTCCAAAGGAAGCTGGAGTCATTCACTGCAAGGGTCATCAAAAGGCATCAGATCCCATTGCTCAGGACAATGCTTATGCTGATAAGGTAGCTAAAAAAAGCAACTAGTATTCCAACTTTTATCCCTCATGGCAGTTTTTCTCCTTCTCATCTGGTCACTCCCACCTACTCCACCGCTGAAACTTCCACCTATCAATCTCTTCCCACACAAGGCAAATGGTTCTTGGACCAAAGAAAATATCTCCTTCCAGCCTCACAGGCCCATTCTATTCTGTTGTCATTTCATAACCTCTTCCATGTAGGTTACAAGCCGCTAGCCTGTCTCTTAGAACCTCTCATTTCCTTTCCATTGTGGAAATCTATCCTCAAGGAAATCACTTCTCAGTGTTCCATCTGCTAGTCTACTACTCTTCAGGGATTGTTCAGGCCCCCTCCTTTCCCTACACATCAAGCTTGGGGATTTGCCCCTGCCCAGGACTGGCGAATTGACTTTACTCACATGCCCCGAGTCAGGAAACTAAAATAACTCTTGGTCTGGGTAGACACTTTCACTGGATGTGTAGAGGCCTATCCCACAGGGTCTGAAAAGGCCACCATGGTCATTTCTTCCCTTCTGTAAGACATAATTCCTTGGTCTGGCCTGGCCTTCCCACCTCTATACAGTCCAATAATGGACTGACCTTTATTAGTCAAATCACTCAAGCAGTTTCTCAGGCTCTTGGCATTCAGTGGAACCTTCATACTCCTTACCATCCTCAACCTTCAGAAAAGGTAGAATGGACTAATGGTCTTTTAAAAACACACCTCACCAAGCTCAGCCACCAACTTAAAAAGGACTGGACAATACTTTTACCACTTGCCCTTCTGCGAATTTGGGCCTGTCCTCGGGATGCTACAAGGTACAGCCCATTTAAGTTCCTGTATGGATGCTCCTTTTTATTAGGCCCCAGTCTCATTCCAGACACCAGACCAACTTGGACTGCACCCCACAAAACTTGTCATCCCTACTATCTTCTGTCTAGTCATACTCCTATTCACCATTCTCAACTATTCATAAATGCCCTGCTCTTGTTTACACTGCTGGTTTACACAGCTTCTCCAAGCCATAGCTTAGTACCATACCATAGCTGATATCTCCTGGTGCTATCCCCAAACCACCACTCTTAACTCTTAAAGTAAATAAATAATCTTTGCTGGCAGGATATGCTGAACCTCTTTGGGCACTCTCTAATTGGATGTCCTGGGTCCTCCCAATTCTTAGTCCTTTAATACATATTTTTCTCCTTGTCTTATTCTGTTTAGTTTTTTAATTCATACAAAACCATATCCAGGCCATCACCAATAATTCTAAATGACAAATGTTTCTTCTAACAACCCCACAATATCACCCCTTACCACAAAATCTTCCTTCACCTTAATCTCTCCCACTCTAGGTTCCCACGCTGCCCCAATCCCACTCAAAGCAGCCCTGAGAAACATCACCTATTATCTCTCCATACCATCTGCAAAATTTTTCACCACCCCAACACTTTACCACTATTTCATTTTATTTTTCTTATTAATATAAGAAGACAAGAATGTCAGGCCTCTGAGCCCAAGCTAAGCCATCGTATCCCCTGTGACTTCCATGTATACATCCAGATGGCCTGAAGTAACTGAAGAATCACAAAAGAAGTGAAAGTGGCCTGTTCCTGCCTTAACTGATGACATTCCACCACAAAAGAAGTGAAAATGGCCAGTCCCTGCCTTAAATGATGACAATACCTTGTGAAATTCCTTCTCCTGGTTCATCCTTGCTCAAAAGCTCCCTGACTGAGCACTTGTGAACCCCGCCCCTGCCAGCCAGAGAACAACCCCCTTTGACTGTAATTTTCCACTACCCATCCAAATCTTATAAAAAGGCCCCACCCCTATCTCCCTTCGCTGAGTCTCTTTTCGGACTCAGCCTGCCTGCACCCAGGTGATTAAAAAGCTTTATTGCCCACACAAAGCCTGTTTGGTGGTCTGTTCACATGGACACAAGTGAAAGTAAGAAATTCTTACCCTTCTGCTGACTTGTCAGGTCCAGTGTTCCTTTGACTTCGGCTTCCAGAAGAGCAGAGTGGGTTTGGTTATCTTGCTCACAGTGCCAAAAATGAACGGGCCAAGGGAAATCTTCCCTTTTGCCCTTCCCCTTCAAAGTTTTGCTGAAAATTAAAACTGACAAAAGGCAGGAGAAACAGGAGAAAAGGCATAAAAAATTTTTAAATGTGCAGAAGTGTGCGTGGAAGTCATACAAAATATGAAAATTCCAAGAAACGGCCAGATAATAGATCCTTTTATATCATCTTGAGGTTATGGTAAGAATGGGGGCTTAGAGCATGGCAAGACAGGTTATAGGAAAGAGAAAGAAAGAAAGGTATGGCTAGCAAAGTAGGTCTTGTTATGCAGATGTAACCTCACAGGTAGCAG
Organism: Pan paniscus; assembly: GCF_029289425.2. NCBI lineage: Eukaryota > Metazoa > Chordata > Mammalia > Primates > Hominidae > Pan > Pan paniscus. Next base: position 76,452,558 of record NC_073254.2, read on the forward strand.
CCCTCAGAAAGAATAGTTGGAAGACTGGCTGAGTGATCTTTCCTAGATCTGGATATTGAGGAGGGCTTCAGAGAAGGCCTGGCAGTTTGTTTTTCTCTACAGGTGCAAATATATTCCACAAAAAGCAGCTTTTCAGGTTTATTTCTATCTGCAGGCCCTCTAAATAGATATCTCAAACATGTCAATAAAGTATATTATGGGGTTTAATATTTTTGGTTTCCTTTAGTGGTCAAGGGTTATCTGATTTAAATGTGATCAAATAGTCAAGAATCACTGAATGCATGGAGGAAATTAAAACCATAAAATAGAGTTATCAAATAAAACATAAGTCGAATAACACCTGACAAAATAGAGTAATATGGAAAATAGGAGAAAACTTCAGGATATGCATGATTAATTTTTTTTGGAAAAAGTTAGTTACAACAGACTATTATAATCATAAAAAAGGACAAAGTAGAGATTTTGGACATTAAAAGTTTGTTGAAATAAAGAAAAACAGAGGGAAGAGATGTAAAATAAGCACAACTAAAGACCATATCTGTGAGCTGAGAGAATAGCTAACATTTTCCCTAAAATTTCCATTAAAAATTAAAAATAATATAATACATAACATGCTGATACTGCACAATTTAATAAACACACAGAAGAGGGGAGCAAAAATTAGTTCAGATATAAAATAATTAAATATAAACATCAAGAGAAAAAATTAGTTGATTTTAAAAAACAGTAAAATAGATAAGCCTCTGAAATAATTTTTTGAAAGAGGAATATAAAAATAAATTACATTAGACTTGAGGTAGAAGCATACCTATGAGTTCCAAGCAAAAAAAAAAAAAAAATGTGTGAGAAATTCTGTACAACTCTTTGCCAAAGATTAAAAAAATCTAGACAAAATGGATGATTTTTAAAAAAATTAACACTTACTGAAATTAACTCAAGAAGATGTAGAAATTATGAATAGCCCAAAAATCATTAAAGAAATTTCTTTTCTTTTTTTGAGGCAGAGTCTTGCTCTGTTGCCCAGGCTGGAGTGCAGTGGTGCAATCTTGGCTCACTGCAACCTCCACCTCCTGGGCTCAAGCAATTCTCCTGCCTCAGCCTCCCTGGTAGCTGGGATTACAGCTGTGCACCATCATGCCTGGCTATTTTTTGTATTTTTAGTAGAGATTGGGTTTCACCATGTTGGCCAGGCTGGTCTCAAACTCCTGACCTCAAGTGATCCGCCCACCTTGGCCTCCCAAAGTGCTGGGATTACAGGTGTGAGACACCATGCCCGGCCTAGAAATTTCTTTAATGCAGCTAATGATTTACTTCAAAATTGATCTTTAAACTCAATGCAATTCCTCCCTAAATCCCAACAAGGTGTTTCAATGCAACTCGACAAACTGATTTAAAGTCCACATCGGAAGACAAGAATTTTAAGAATAGCCCAGATACTTTTTATGAAGGACAATGAAGAGAATACTGAATTATGAATTATCAAAGCATATTATAGCTATATCAATCTAACATTTCTGCTTGTTTTATATATATATACATATATACACATATATACACACATACACACATACTCAACTCTCTCCCTTTATATGTGTGTATATATATGTGTATATACATATACATATGTGTGTGTGTGTACACCTATAAAGGGAGAAGAAGAAGCAATTCTATGGATATGTATGAAAATTTTGTTTAAGATGGTATTTAATTTTTTTTCTTTTTTTCTTTTTTAATTAGGTATAATTAAGTTCTGGGATAAATGTGCAGAAGGTGCAGGTTTGTTACATAGGTATACAGGTGCCATGGTGGTTTGCTGCACTCATCAACCCATCATCTACATTAAGTATCCCTCCTAATGTTATCCCTCCCCTTATCCCCCACCCTCCAACAGGCCCCAGTGTGTGATGTTCCCCTCTCTGTGTCCATGTGTTCTCATTGTTCAACTCCCACTTATGAGTGAGAACATGCAGTGTTTGGTTTTTTGTTCCTGTGTTAGTTTGCTGAGGATGATAGTTTCCAGTTTCATCCATGTCCCTGAAAAGGACATGAACTCATCCTTATTTATGGCTGCATGGTATTCCATGGTGTATATGTGCCACATTTTCTTTATCCAGTCTATTATTGATGAGCATTTGGGTTGGTTCCAAGTCTCTGCTATTGTGAATAGTGCTGCAGTAAACATATGTGTGCATGTGTCTTTAGAGTAGAATGATTTATAATCCTTTGGGTATATACCCAGTAATGGGACTGCTGGGTCAAATGGTATATCTGGTTCTAGATCCTGGAGGAATCGCCACACTGTCTTCCACAATGGCTGAACTAATTTACACTCCCATCAACAGTGTGAAAGTGTTCCTATTTCTCCACATCCTCTCCAGCATCTGTAATCCCAGCACTTTGGGAGGCCAAGGCAGGTGGATCACTTGAGGTCAGGAGTTCGAGACCAGCCTAGCCAACATGGTGAAACCCCATTTCTACCAAAAATACAAAAAATAAGCTGAGCATGGTGGTGCGCACCTGTAATTTCAGCTACTCAGGAGGCTGAGGCAGAGAATCGCTTAAACCCAGGAGGTGGATGTTGCAGCGAGCCGAGATCGTGCCACTGCACTCCAGCTTGGGCAACAAGAGAAAACTCTGTCTCAAAAACGGCAATGACGACAACAAAAACATTGAAGTTATTTCAAAAAGAGTAACTATAATGATGTATAATCTATTTACCATTTTTATGTAGCTATTTATAATGTTGGTGAATCCCTTTCCAAGATTGCTTCTAGTGCATATAATTTTCACATTGTCACAATTATATTTCATTCAAGGATTTAACATTTTTACATTATGTAGACTACAGGCTTCATAGCTATCATTTGTAAAATTTGTATGCTATTCTACCATTTTCTAAAGTCAGCTAGTCACTGGTTTTTAGGTAAGTTTTAGACCCTGGTCAATGGAACTAGAAAAGGGTTAATGAATTAGCTTCTTTTGACTTAGCTTTAGCTATTCTAAGTAGAAGTCATATAAATAATCCTTAAAAGCTAGGAGAAAGCTGGCAAATTTCCAAGCAGTCAATTCTAGCAGTGAGAGGAGAGGGAATATGTTTTAAAATAGTTTTTCTCAGAATATATCCTGAGGAATACTAATCTTTCACGATGTTCCAGTTTAAAAATTTTGAAAACAGGCTGGGCGCGGTGGCTCACGCCTAAAATCCCAGCATTTTGGGAGGCCAAGGCGGGAGGATCACGAGGTCAGGAGATAGATACCAACCTGGCTAACACGGTGAAACCCCGTCTCTGCTAAAAATACAAAAAAAAAATTTGCTGGGCATGGTGGTTGGTGCCTGTAGTCCCAGCTACTCGGGAGGCTGAGGCAGGAGAATGGCGTGAACCTAGGAGGTGGAGCTTGCAGTGAGCCAAGATCACGCCACTCCACTCCAGCCTGGGTGGCAGAACGAGACTCTGTCTCAATATATATATTTAAAAAAAAAATTGAAAACAAAACTTTTGAATAAACTTTGGCTACTGTATTTTCCTATTAGGAAATCACATTCACAAATTATATTTCAATCTAGGGGGAAAATCATACCTATTTAGCATGGTTTTAAAAGAGATTTGCTTCATATATTTAAAACTTGCATTTGTTTTATATTGCTGTATAACAAATTATCTGAAAATTTAGCGACTTAAAATCATAAAAAATTATAATCTCACTTTTTTGGGGATAAGAAGTTTGGGAGCCTTTTATCTGGGTGTTTGTGGGTCAGAATCTCTTATGGCTTTGCAACTAAGACAATGGCTGAGGCTGTAGTCACCTAAAAGCTTAACTGGTCCTATAGGGTCTGCTACCAGGATGGCGCACACACTTGTTGGCTGCAGGTCTTAGTTCCTCACCATGTGGACCTCTGCTTAGTGTTACTCAAGTATTCTCATGACACAGTAGTTGTCTCTCCCTAGAGCAAGCAATCCAAGAGAGAGAACAAGAAGGAAACCACAATGTTCCTCTTCCTTAATTTTCCCAATGCCTTCTAAGACAGTGTTTTTAAAAGCTAAACATTGTTCAAAACAAGTAGCTACAACCCTTATTCAAGAGGAGGGGACTTAGGTCTCACACGTTGAGAAGTACCAAATAATTTGTGAACACATTTTAAATCCACTACTACAGTCATGGAATCCTCTCTTATCACTTAATAATACCTATTAACATGCTAAGGACCATTTTGGAAATACTTGGTTGTTGGGTTTTAATACTGAAGAAGGCCCCTATGATATCTTTCTGATGGAGAAAATGGCAGGAATTGGCTGGCTATGTATTCATATCTAGATGGAAACTGCGTTTTGCATCTCTTTGGGAAAAATATTTTATAAATAATGCATAAGTGGGTTACTTATGACACTTTTTCAAAGACAATGTAGTTAAGTACAACTCAAAACAATCAATGACATGTAAACCCCGTATAAAATCAAGCAATTGGGACAGGACATTTGTTAGATATCTTGGACTTCTCTAATATTCACTAATTCTTTCATATATTCATTTACCAATCTGTTCTTGAGAGCTTTACATTCACCTGGGCTATTGCATATACTGGTATACAAAGCCTAGTGAAAAAAGTACCCAATCACCTTGTGAAAAGCATCATAGTTTTATAGAAAGAGACACGTATGGAGCCATTTGCAAAGAAAAGGCTAAAGTAAATACTCTTACAGAGGTAAGACTAAGAGTTTGTGAGCAAAAGGATAGGATAAGTAAGTATGCCTGGAGAATATCTACAATGAAACCTTAAATTTAAGTTTTATCTCCTCTACTACTTCTGTTGTAACTTGTAAATCTTAGCATTTTAAGCCTTCATTAGAAGTAGCAATCTAATGTGTGAGTCGTTTATGTACATGGTGGAATTCATCTAGTTAGTGAGTCCTATATACACTCATTTGATTCTTTGTTCAAAATTTCAGCTTTTATTTTAGATACAGGGAGCACTTTCTTAGTGAGTCCTGTATACACTCATTTGATTCTTTGTTCAAAATTTCAACTTTTATTTTGAACTTTCGTTACATGGGTATATTGCACCCAGGTACTGAGCATAGTACCCAATAGGTAGTTTTTCAACCCACCTTCCTCTCTATTCCTCCCTCTCTAGTAGTCTGCCATACCCAGTGTTTCCACGTTTATGTCCATGTGAGCTTAGTGTTTAGCTCCCAATTATAAGTGAGAACATGCAGTATTCTAGAAAGCATTATTCAGGAACAATTTACCACATCAACCATATAGGAGAGAGCTAGTAGAATCAGGTCATATCAAGTATGTGCTTGTATACATGTGCATATATAAATTATATACTTGAACATATATAACTTCTGTCTTGTCATGGCCATATGCAAAAAGTAAAGTACTAGAAAAAATCTTTAAAATATCCTGAAAATTTCCTATGTAATTTTTTTTCAAAGTTTGCTACAGTGAAAGCATATATGTTCAGTATCTCTACAAACTCTCTCATTTGTTCTCCTTTATGAGGCTAATGAGGACACTTTTTCTAGATCCTCAGAATTGCATATTATTTGTCACTTTTTAGCACTGAACATGGAAAGCTCAGATAATAGGTCTTTTTATAAAACTGTGGTTGAAAGAAGATCATAAAGTCTAAGATTTATGGCAATCTTTTTGGAAGGGAAAGTGGTTTGTTAGAATAAATATAGACCTTATGGTCATTTCCCAACCAGCTCAATATTGCTGTCTATGTGGCACTGTTATTTAAACTCCTCATGTCACAGTTTTCTTAACTTTAAAATGGTTATAGTCATGTCTACTCTCAGGGTTGTTGCAGAAGGGCAAATAAGACAATGCTTCTAAATGCTTACCATAGTGCCAGGCACAAAAGAGTTAATAAATGATAGTGGCATTATCTATTATTTATTGAGCAACTATTTTGTCCCAGACACTGTGCCAAGCACTTTACATATATCATTTCAAATATTCTATTAATTTATGGACAAGAATATTGAGAAAAGTTTAGAAACTTGCCCAAGTCATCAACCAATAGTAAAGCATTTGTACGGACCTAAATATTACAGCTGCGCACCACCACACCTCTTCTCCATAGGCAAAGTAGTCTAAAACTGTTCAAAATGCAGCCTTTTTTTTTTTTTTTTTTTTTTTTTTTTTTTTTTGAGACGGAGTCTTGCTCTGTCGCCCAGGCTGGAGTGCAGTGGCGCGATCTCGGCTGACGGCAAGCTCCGCCTCCCAGGTTCACGCCATTTTCCTGCCTCAGCCTCCCGAGTAGCTGGGACTACAGGTACCCGCCACAACTCCCGGCTAATTTTTTGTATTTTTAGTAGTGACGGGGTTTCACCATATTAGCCATGATGGTCTCCATCTCCTGACCTCGTGATCCTCCCGCCTTGGCCTCCCAAAGTGCTGGGATTACAGGCGTGAGCCACTGCACCCAGCCAAAATGTAGCTTTTTACGTATTTGTTTATTGTTTCTTTTTACTGTTTCCTCCTATAGAATACAAGGGTCAGGAGACCAAGAACCTTGTGTGGCATATTTCCTGCGATAACTTCTGCTCCTAAAATGGTACCTGGCACTTACTAGTTGCTCAGTAAATATTTCCTGGATGCTTAAGTGAATGAATGTCTACGTGTAATACATAATTTAACAATCATTTTTTGTCAAATCTTGATAATATCATAGAATGCTTGAGGCCTTAGGAATCAACCTAGTCTGTTACCCTTATTTTACACATGTCACCAGCAGCCCCGACAGATGACATTTGTTGTGTAAAATCACATCCTAATTATTATAGGATGAGAAATTAGGTCTCATATCTGTCCGGCTAAGGCATTTCTGCATCCACATTTCTTTTTTTCTTACACCCACTCCCTACTATTTTCTTTCTGCAGTCATTACAATCTTGCTTTATTTGGCTATAAGAAACTCTCAGTGACTTTTTTAGTGTATGTAACTTTAAATAAAGACATTTCTTGATTCAGGGTATTAATTCTACTGAATAATGCAAATTTGTGTCTCAAAGAATTAGAGGAAAGCTGTTACTGTTCATACTAACCAATTGTAAATGGGAGATGTTTGGCATTCTACAGCAATCTGTAGTATAAATTCTTCCCTTGAACCTACAAATAATAAACAACCAACAGCAACATTGGGACATTTTTACTCAAGTAGTTTACCAGATGATATTTTCTGACTGTCTCTCTGTTTCCTAGATTAACTGGCCTACTGCATGACTAAATCATCCTCCAGACCAAAAATAATAAAGACAATTTATAGTTCAATTTATTTTGATTCAAGTCAAAAGTATTTTAACCCAGAAATGGTGCTTGACACTTTAAAGCACATTATTTTATTCGCTTCTTTAACAGCACCAGTAGCTTCATTTTGAACTTGAGAGAATGAGGTTCCCAAATAGTGAGAACCTCACTACTTACAGTCACATATTAAGTAATAAAGTCAGGATTTGAAGCTAGTTTGCTGAGGTTGTCTATTAAACATGTTGTGGCCTTACTCTCCTTCCTGCAATCTCCCAAGGTTATGGTTATGATGGGTGGGAATCAGAGAGGTATCATGTGCATTCTGGTAGTAACATAAATAGTCATGCTGACTCAGCTATCAGTTCACCTGCCATGATGATTATCAGAATGGATCTACAATCTGCTAATATTTTAAAAAAGAATCCTTTGCTAGGGATAATAATACTTCCAAAGATTTCCTAGTGTGACAACCTCAATTCACTACAAAATAATATAATTTTATCTTTATTTCCTCTGATTAAATTTAATTGTTTTGTCTGTATAACAGTAGTTTCATCTGTTCAGTGATTTTCTATTCAATCTTTTAGGGTGGGACTTAAATTATCTTGACCATTAATGACATTCTGGTCTACATCCAGATAAAAGGAATGGTGAAATGGAGTTCAGTTAGTCCACTGACATTTTTATTCTAGATAGAGGCATCATCATCAACAACAGATTCTTTTACTTTTTTCATAGAGTGTGGGGAAGTTTTTGCTGTATTTTATTTAAAAATTGTGAACTGGGGATTTTTCATCCATATTAAGAGCTCAGGTTCTGAATGCGGTATGACTTTGGTTTGGCTCTTGGCCCTGCAACATAAGAGCTCTATGACTTAAGCAAGTGAACCTCAAGGAACTGCAGTTTTTTAATCTTCAAATAGCAATAAAAATCATCATAATATATTTCACATGTTCAATATCAAGATTAAATGAGTTACTATAGGCTGGGTATGGTGGCTCATGCCTGTAATCCCAGCACGTTGGGAGACTGAGGTGGGTGGATCATCTGAGGTCAGGAGTTTGAGACCAGCCTGGCCAACAGGTTGAAACCCCTTTCTACTAAAAATACAAAAAATAGCCGGGTGTGGTGGTGCATGACTGTAATCCCAGCTACTCGGGAAGCTGAGGCAGGAGAATCACCTGAATCCAGGAGGCAGATGTTGCAGTGAGCCGAGATCACACCACTGCACTCCAGCCTGGGTGACAGAGCAAGACTCCATCTCCAAAAAAAAAAAAAAAAAAAGAAAGAAAAGAAAAAAGAAAAAAAACAAGAAGAAGAAATGAGTTACTACAGATAATGCTCTTAAAATAGTGCCTGGCTGTTTGTAAGCATTAAATAAATATTATTATTTGGTTCAAGTCTACTTAGCAAAGTGCTGAACCTTTTCTGTTCTTTACTCACTTTATTTGAGATGTTGTGAGTGGATATAGTTCAAAATTTAACAATACAAAAAATCAGAACCAAAAATAAATGAAGAAACAAGTAGTAGTGTTATTTCTTTTTTATACTCTGTCCACTCTCATCCCTAAAATCAGCTAACCTCTTCTTTTTCCTTGGAAATACCTGAATTCCTTGATGTTATTGATGAATGGTACAGATTGCATATCCCTAATTTGAAAATGTAAAATCCAAAGTGTTCCAAATTTGAAACATTTTGAGTGCCAACATGATGTTCAAAAGACATGCTCATTGAAACATTTTGGATTTTGAATTTTCAGATTAGGGATGCTCAAGTGGTAAGTATATATATTGCAAATATTCAAAAATCTGAAAAATAAATTGACATCCAAAACACTTCTAGGCCAAGCATTTTGGATAAGCAATACTCAACCTACATCCTACATGCATTACCTACCAGAGGAAAAATTAGAGATATGGCCCAAGTCTAGCTTAGGCATTTGTAGTATCATTTGGATAAATTCAAAGTTGACCAATCCATAAAAGTCTATGAAAAGGACATTAGGGCTGTTCCAAGTATATTATAAATGATACCAGTCATTTTTTCTTCAAAATGTCACTATTTCTGTTAAAAGACAGAATCCTGAGTTAGACAGATTATAGTTCTGTATCAAAATGGCATTTCCTTTCTGAAAGGAACTAACTATAGACAAACGTTTATGTTCCTGTGTCTCCTGAACTAGCAGCATCATTGAATGGGCTAAGTGAGAATGAGAGTTTAGGTGTAAAATGTTGGTGACTCAAAAGTGTAACCAAACTTCCTATTTCTTTTAAAATACACTATTAGACTCCCCTATTTGAAGGCTTTCTGGAAGACTAGGGCATATAATTACACTGTAATGTTAGTGCAATAGTTATTCTTGTCCTCAATGACTATATGTGTGGAGTTGAGGGTAAAATAATTGGGCAGTGGTTAGCTGGGAAAATGAAATGGGATGACCCTATGCTAAGATGCTAAGAATGTTATAACAAAATTTTACTTTTACAATGAAAGAATATACATATATATATATATATATATATATATATAATGCTATTGCTTTCTAAACCATTAATAGCATAAATTTTTAAAATAATATTTGTAGTTGATCAAGTGATTTAATTAATTTGATTGATTGATTAGGGTAGATTCTTGGCATCTGCAAAGGTCAAATATGAATGATAAACTTACATATATTGCACATGTAGTGTTGCCTGTTACTTTATTTATTTTTGCTTGACCCCAACAACCCTTTTGAGAGGTGTAATTAATGAGAAGACTAAGACTCAAAGGGGTCAAGTGGCTTGCAAAGTCCATTTAGCTGGTTAATACAAAGCATGTAATAGACCCAGCTCCCCGATTCTCCAGTTCAGCATTCCTCCCTGACTTCCCAGTCTAAGTGGAGAAAATTTGAAAATATTCAAGAAAATCCTCATTTGGAATATTATATTTGAACTTGCTAAAACTATCAGTTAAGATGACTACTTTAATTCTCAGGGACAACTTATTTTATTGAGTACTTTTTTTTTCTGTATTCTTTTTTCTGTATGTGGAACATTGGAATGAGATCACAAATAAAACTAAGTTCCAGTTGAGGCTACTTTCAGAACAAGAGAAATGAGGATGTAGATGCAGATGCAAAGCAATTAAGTATTTTCACCAGACATAATTGGACTATTGGGATTTAAAAATATAACTGATCTACTTTGATATATGTAATTGTTGGTTTTTACTTTAAATTTAGAAGCATTCAACTAGTTCCATATCACATTTTAAACTGTTCTGTTGCTATAGGTCTCTACACCTAGAATTTAAAGACTGATTCGTAAAAAATCCTTTCATTTTAGACTTCTAAATGATCAGAATGGCTATCTGCATGCACTCTGGGTAACAATTTTGAAGGATAACTATGCTTTGATCTAGATTATCAGTCTCATTGTCCTAGTTATCTATCATCTTATTTTGATTATCTTCTTTCTAAAGTACTATCTATTATTAAAATAATGACGTGATTATTTTGTTGCAGCAGTGCTTTATAACATTTATAACATTCTAATATCTTGTAAACCAGATTTATTTTGACATGTTAGGCAGTGAGGGTATGTGATTAGAATTAAATGTTAAAATAAAAATTAAGAAGAATGTTAATTTATTTTATTCTGAAAGCTTATTAACTGAACAAGACTCTGATTTTTTTATCTATTTTGAGTATCTAATGTCAGCAATAGCATGTTCATAGCATACCTCATTAACTAAAGTAATTTAACAAAGAATTGTGTCCAAATGAATGCTAATAGCTTATAGAAGCACAAATAAAATTGAATTTATGTGAAGTATTTGCCTATGTTGAGACACTAGGTAATTAATTTCTACACATTCCCTAGAAATAATTAGAGAATTTCATCAAGTTTTACTTAACCTTTGGATTTTCAAGAATACTATATAACATAAAATTTTTTTTAAAGCAATAAATCCTTTTTTCCCTAAATTGCTATTTTTCCAAGAAAATTTGCACTATTTTAGAATAATTTGCCATTTATTTCTTTAGCCTATCTTTGCATTGTTTTCCACATTGATACAAATTTTTAAAATATTGAAGGAATTTGAACCTAAATAGAAAGTCAAAATAATAAGCAATGTTTTTGTTGTTGTTGTTTTCTAGCAATGATAACACTTTTGAAGGCAAATCAGTCTGAATGCCTGAATCAATTAATCAACAAATAGAGACTCTACCTTTTGTGGGGCACTATTTTGAGTCCAATTCTGTACCAAGCACTGTGTCTTTGGGAAATGGCTGTCTTTTCATGATGATCTAGTTACCTAGAGGTTCCAGAATTCAGTCTACCACTATACATGGAACATTCTTTAGGCCGCATGCATGACATGACCAATTTTAGATTGATTATAAAGGATGGTTTTTAAAGACATTTTTAACATATTTTAACTTTCACATTACATTTTCCTGTTAGACAATTACTAGCCTTTACTTATTTATGTATTTGTCTATTTATTTTAACTTTCATTTTAAGTTCAGGGGTACAAGTATAGGTTTGTTATCTAAGTATAATTGTGTCATGGGGGTTCGTTGTACAGATTATTTCATTTATCTCCCAGGTATTACACCTTGTACCCATTAGTTATTTTTCTTGTTCCTCTCCCTCTTCACACCCATCACACTCTGACAGGCCCCGTTGTGCATTGTTCCTTTCCGTCTGTACATGTGTTCTCATCATTTAGCTCCCACTTCTAAGTGAGAACATGCAGTATCTGGTTTTCTGTTACTGTGATAGTTTGCTAAGAATAATGGCCTCCAGCTCCATTCATGTGCCTGCAAAGGAAGCTAATTAGCCTTTCAGTTGGAGCTCTTTTACAGGGCATCTGCTGATATCTATAGATCTGATCTTAATTGTTTTCCCATGTATAGCTCTTTCTCAAATGCCTTATTTATTTATATTTATCATTTCTTGGGTTATTTTCTTATTAGAATGTAAGTGCTATGAGGGCAGAGTTTTTTGTCTATTTTGAGTTATGGTATATTCCTCAGCAGCACATTGAACAAAACATTTTCCCTGTCTTTGTGGAACTAGGCCATTTTAAAAAATAATATTGAAGAGTAAGTGACCTAAGTTTGGTGAAATTGAATATAAAAAAAGTTTAATTAAAAAATTTTTTTTCAATAGCTTTTGGGATACAGTGGTTTTTGTTATATGGATGAATTATATAGTGGCGAATTCTGAGATTTTAGTACACCCATCACCCAAGTAGTGTACATCGTACCTAATGTGTAGTTTTTTATCCCTAGCTCCCTCCCCACCCTCCCGCTTCTGAGTCTCTAAAGTCCATTGTATCACTCTGTATGCCTCCGTGTACTCATAGCTTAGCTTCCACTTATAGGTGAGAACATACAGTTTTTGATTTTCCATTCCTATGTTATTTCACTTAGAATAATGGCCTCTAACTCCATCCAAGTTACTGGAAAATACATTATTTTTGTTTGTTTGTTTGTTTGTTTGTTTGCTTGTTTTTTGAGATGAAGTTTCACTCTTGTTGCCCAGGCTGGAGTGCAATGGTGCAACCTCAGCTCACTGCAACCTCTGCCTCCCGGATTCTAGTGATTCTCCTGCCTCAACCTCCCAAGTAGCTGGGATTATAGGCATGTGCCACCACGCCTGGCTAATTTTGTATTTTTAGTAGAGACGGGGTTTCTCCATGTTTGTCAGACTGGTCTCGAACTCCTGACCTCAGGAGATCCACCTGCCTCTGCCTCCCAAAGTGCTGGGATTACAGGCATGAGTCACTGCGTCCGGCCTATTTTTTTTTTAATGGCTGAGTAGTATTCCATGATGTGTATATACCACGCTTTCTTCATCCACTCAGTTGATCGGTACTTAGATTGTTCTCACATATTTGCAATTGTGAATTGTGCTTCTATAAACATATATATGCAAGTATCTTTTTCATATAATGAGAAAATGTCTAAATTTTAATCAAAGTCTGTTATTATGCATTAAGACCTTCAGTCTGTAATCTTTCATTTCGATTACTTGTGTAAGGGTTGTTGTGAGGATAAAAATATAGTTATGGATCACTTAGAAAAATGCTTACCACATAATAATTTTTCCATTGCTGTTGGCTATTTCCCCTCAAAACTCCACGTGTAGTTTTTATTTGCCTAAATCAGTTTTAATTAAAAATTCTATTTTAAAAATATGCAATATAAAATGAATCAAAAAATAAAACTATAAGCATTCAGAAGCTTAAATACACTTTCTTAATTCCTTTTCACTGACTTTGGTAATCATTAAAGAAAAATTCTTAATCTACCAGTGACCCTTTAAGCAAATAGACTCAAGGAGCCTATTTCATTAGTAGTATTATTGATTCTTTTAATTGAGATTTTACATATTTATATATTATGTACTTAAAACAGTATCTATTCTTTCCAAAGTTCCTTTGCTGAGCCAGAGAGTATACAGTTAGTAATTACAGTGTTTTATTGAAGAGTCAGCATGGCTTCTGGATCCAGACTAACTTGAATTAAAGTTCTATCTCTGCAGCTTACAAGATGTATTGTTCTGTGAAGTTACTCAATGTTGCTAAGTTAAATTTCACCATTGCAAAATGGAAACAATAACATTTACAGAGAGTAAGTGAAATGTGGTAGCCATGGAGTTGTGACCCTTAGATCTTCCTTCAGGAGAAACTGCTGCAAAGAGAGCAGTTGGGAAGAGCCTCCATCTGCTGCTTCTTCCCACTCAGCATTCACCTAGAGGCTACTATTACTCTAGGCTACTCCCAGCTGATAGCTGAAATCAGAAGGGACTTATAGCTGGGCTACTCCTGCCCCATGCAGGAGTTTGCTGATTGGCAATCTTTGCTTTGGGATCTCCACAGTGAAAGCTAAAATTATTATTTAAAGCTCATGCTACCCATTCTTCCTTCCTTCCTTGCCTCACTCCGTTTATATATGTTAGATCTGCATTGCAATCTGAAGTCTCCTTCTCTATTCCTACCCCTCTCTTTTATCCCTAATATGTATCTCCAATAATTCTCTTGCACTTCTGCCTCTCCCTTGGAATCTGCTTCTCATAGGACTCAAAGTGACCCCGTTAATATAGAAGCAGTTCGAGAAAGGATGCAATATGATGGGGCTGGGGACTACATTGCTTACTGCCCAGCTGGCATGAAGGACACCGGCCTGAGTAGAATGTAGGGTACAGAAAATCCATGGCAGAAGATGGAGGCCTAATTGCTGAAAAGGCATCCACTGATAACCTAGAAAACCATCCCGGTGGAGGGGAATCCCCTTGCCAGTACAATAATCCAGTCATTTGAAATATATAAGGAAGAACAATGCCTACACAGATGGTGGAGTCATACATTTATTACTAACTTGTATTGACTCCTGTAAAGGGAAAATTAGAAATGAAAACTAATTGTGGGTAGCAAGTAGTTAATAGATAGACATGAAACCAGAGGACTTTTTGGTAGCTTAGAAAGAGCCCCTTATCTCATTCAGTGAAAGAGCTGACACAGCTGAGTAGCAGGCTAAAGGTCCCACAGTTAATAGCTCTCAATTAAGAGCTCCAGAGACATTTAAATACACAGCCAAATGAGGTCTGTTCCAATAAGGGAAAATCTGGCCCACTGAAACATTGGATGGGACATCTGGGTGGATGGTCTGAAATATTTTTATACTTGTGGTGAACACACTCTAAAGTAACCCCCAATGATCCACGTTCTTGTATAATTCCTTCTCTTTTAGTGTGGGTAGGACCTCTGACTTGCTTCTAATCATAACAGAACATGGCAAAAGTGGTAAGATGTTACTCCTGTGGGTATGTTTCATTTATATAAGACTCACATTTTAACAGATTGGAAAGAGAGCTTCTCTTGCTAGCCTTGAAGAAGCAAATAGCCATCAATGAACTGACCACAGAGGGGATCCCATGAGAAGGTATTTAGGTATTCTTTAGCACCTGAAAAAAGCTTCACCATAGAGATAGTAAGAAGCTTCGACCTCAGTTATACAGCCAGAAGTATATAATTCATCACAGCCTGAATGAGCTTGGAAGTAGATGTTTTTCCCCAGCAACATTTTAATTGTAGCCTTGTGAGAACCTGGGCAGAGGATCTAGCTAAGCTCTACACTTTTGACCTACAGGAACTTTAAGATAATAAATGTGCATTAAGTTGCTAAGCTTGTTGTAATTTATTACACAGAAATAAAAACTAATGTAGCTTGGTAAATTCCTTTAAACCTTAACTGCTTGCAAAGGTGTTCACATCTCTCTATTAAGGGCTTCCCCTATGTGTGAGGACACTATGAAGTTCTCTCCTCTGTAAGGCAACCGACACCCCTTCAGGAGTTGCCTCATCTCCCCTTTTTGGCTATTGGGTCAATAACCAGCATTAAATCTCAGCATAACCTGGCTAGAAACATGCTGAACCTGACAGTGGAGGAAAGAGATTATATCCAAAGGAACTGCAAAAATTCATTAACATGTACCAGATAGATTCAAGAGAGTGCCGATAAGATGGATTTTATGATTGCTTGATCAAGTAAGCCAGAATGTAAGTCTGAATATGCAAAGATGTCTTCATTGACTGGGGTGTCTTTTATTGGAACAAAAGATTTAACACTACAGCAAAGACCATAGGGGATAATGCAAACTCAGCGTTAGAGGGGCAGTTAGAAGCCTGGGGAAAGTGATGGCCCATTCTAAACAAAGTGGAAATGCCTGAGTTTCCCCGGCAGGAAGTGAACATGCTTGAATGGCTGTAAGACCCGGAAACCAAACAGAGGATTGTATTGCATGGAAGAGCCCAGAATACACACCATTCATTGAGGTCAAGAATGAGAATATGATAGGGGCATCTGCATCACCAAGAACGTCAGTGGTAGCTCTCCTCTGCAAGCCAGGGCTGATGGTCAGATAAGTGTTCACAGAACTGGCTTTGTTAATAGCAAAGGGAAAAATGGGACCTAAAGAAACAGAGCCAATTTGGAGGTGTTTGATTGCCTGAAGCTGGGGGATCACAGTTACTATAATGACTGGCAGGATTGGAAGGGCAGCCATGAGGACTTGACTTGCAAGAAATTATGGGGATGCTTATGGCATCTCTAGGATAAAATTAGATGGACAGTCAATGAGGGGGCTGTTTTACATTTACAAACAGAAGAAGGCAAACATGAAAGAACATGAGTCTAAAGGCAGTTGCCCTTATTAAAAGTCATGATCCCTTGCTCAATTCCTGAATCCGAACAAATTTTCTGGTATAATGCCTATTGAATAAGAGATATGGGTTCCAGGAGGAAGGATGCTGTAACAATGCAGCAAGAACAGACTGTAAAGCTTCCTCTAGTTCTGTGGCAAATCCTACAGTGTTGGAAATGTCAGTGGTGGGTAAGTATGCAGTATGGTATTTATAAGACTTAGTGGGAACATTATAACACAGGTCTCTGGAGTTCTGGAGCCATCTGTGGCAGAAGAATATATGCCTTCTGAGAAACAGCTCCTGCTGTGTTGCTGAGCCCTGATAGAGACATACTGTTGTCCATGGAGTAATAGGCAGCCTTCCACTCAGTATTACTTATAAACTGGATTCTGTTGGACCCAGAAATCATAAAGTTGAATGGGTCCATTAGCATTCCATTTATTTTAAGATGGAAATAATACATCATGGATTAAGCCTGAGCAGAATAAGAGGGCAGGAGTATGAAACATAAGCAGGTAGCCCTTTTAGGGTTCATGTTACCCACCACAATTGCTTCAGTGCCTGTGCTCCAGCTTGCACACATGGCCTGATAGAGGTTGTCCCCTATGACTGACTGAAGAAGGGAAAATAGCCTGTCTAGCTTATGAATAGGTCAGTTTGATATGTGGGAGTGAACTGAAAATTGGTAGTGGTTGCATTACAGTCACATTCAGGGATGGCTTTAAAACACAGTGGAGAGAGAAACTTTTCCTAATGGGTAGAGCTGCAAGTTAGTCACCTGGTTATCTACTTTGTAGGAAAGGAAGAGTGTCATGAGGTGAAAACATATACAAATTCTTGGCCAGAAGCCAATGGCCTAACACTGGAAAAGAAAAAGTTTAGAACACTAAAGACAAGGAGGTCTGGGGTAGAAGTATGCGGAAAGACATATGGGAGAGGATACAAAGTTTGAAGAATTTTGTATCATATGTCAATGCCAAGAAATTTCCTACTACAGCAGAAGTCCTGAATAACCAAGCAGACAAAACGATTTGGCCAATGACTTCAGAAAGCCTTTTTCATCGACCCTCCAGAGATGGCATGATGGGCAGATGAACAGCCTAGCCACAGTGGCCTAGATGGGGCTATACACTGGCTCTGTGGCCACTTAACCAAGGCTTATCCAGCTATTGGCACCTCTGAATGGTCAACCTTCCAACAACAAACACCAAGTGGACACTTGTTGACAATTCAAGTACATTGTTGTTGTTCCTTTCTAGAAGAACCAGGAGATCACCCTCACAGGGATAGAAATACTTTTATTACAAGTAGGGGTAATACTTATGGCTTTGAGTTTTCTTTCCACAGACTTAAGTCAGCACCATTTGCCTACTAAAATGTTGATCCACAGACATGGAATCTGTAACATAACATCCAACAAGAGGAACTACTTCATTACAAGTATGGTACAAAATTGGGCTACTGATTGAATCACATACCACAACACCCAGAGGCAGCTGGTGTCCCATAATGTTGGAAGGCACTTCTATGGCACCGCTGGAGTGACACCTTGATGGCAATGCTGGACAAGGGTGGGTTGGTATACTTTAGGACACGATATATACCCTAAGTCACAGGTCTAAATAGGAAGGCTATATGGACCCAAGAACCAAGGGCTGGAGAAAAAAATGGCACCCTAACCATCTGCCATTAGTCCTAATGACCCACTTGGAGGTTCTAGTCTGCAAAAGGGGCAAACTCTTGCCAAGGAAAACAGCAGAGATTCTGTTAAACTACAAGATAGAGCTGCTCCTGGGCGTGTTAAACTTTGTATCCAGAAGACAGCAGGAGAGAAGAGAAGTCATCATCCTGGCAGGAGAAATTGAACCTGATCTCCCGAATGAGGTGTTTGCTTTTACCGTAAGGGGAGAGAGGTATGCGTGTGGAATCCAGGTGATTTACTCTGATGCCTTGTGGGATTCTCTTGTTCAATTTTAATGGTTAATTGACATGTGCAGCACTCCTAGTTTGAGAAAAGTATGATTACCTCGGGCTGACCTATCAGGAATGAGTATCCAGGTCATGTCACCAGGTAAACGAGCAGGACCTCTGGGACTAACTACAGAGATGGGGTTGTAATTTGTCTTCCTAACTTTCCTCTTTTAGAATTTCTCTCAGGGAGAGTGGCCCACAGGAATGAGGGAATACTTCCTGAAAATGTGTGCAGAGACTCTGAGGCATTCAAGATGGACTGTGGTGGCCATGGAAGTGTACCACACAGATATCTCCTTCAAGAGAATCTGATGCAAGAATAGTTGGCAAATAGCTTCTAGTTGCTACATTTTTGGATGCATCACAGTGTTCATGTAAAGTTCATGCTCTTCCTGGGCTGTCCCTAGCCCAGGTATAGCCTGAGGACAGCAGAGCGACTAGGGCCAGGCAATTCCTGCCTGACACAGCACTAAGCTGAGAGCCCATCTTTGCTTTCGGATTGTACTGTTCACCCTACCCAAGCTCTCCTTTTTTATTCTCTGCTTTCACAGATGTCAGACTTGCATCAGAAACTGGAGGCTTTTCCTGCTCCTGCTCCTCTTTTTTATTCTCTGCAGTTATTTCTCCCAGTAATCACTTACACATCTAATTCCGTCTTGGAATCTGCTTTTCACAGGATTCAAACCGACACATCAGATAAGCCTATGAAAGTTCTCATTGTGATTAAAACTAAGCACTCTAATATGTGATAGAAATGGTTTATTTCTTAAACAACTTTCTAATAACTCCTAACCATGGAATTGTGAATAATTTGCATGCATATACATTTTGATTATGTGAGCAAATGGATATAATATTGCATTTATTAATTTGAAAAAACAGACATGTTCATCTATATTTGCCACATGTCCATAACCTATTAATGAAGTATAGAGAAGCAAAATTCCAATATAGTGTATTATAATTTGTCATACAGTATATTCCTCTTCTACTTATAGACATACTTTAAAGGAAGTCATATTCCTTCTGGAATCCAGCTCTGATCATTCAAAGGTTGAACAATAAATAGCCTAAATAGCAATATATATTTTATATAGTTTTTAATTGTGCGATTGTTGCAGAAAAAGATAAAAAACCATATTTTTAATTTGGATAAAATCCTCTTCAGAGGTAGATACATGTAAGTATTGTTGCAGGTACAGAGGGTAGGCTGGTTGGTCTTCTGTTGTTTCTTAGCTGAAAACTGCAGTATTCTGTGACATTGAATTAAAATGAGAACATGCCAAATAGGGTAATTACAGCTAAGTTTCCACTGGTATGCAATGCAGAAAATACAGTGAGCATTAATATTTTTGACCTCATTACTTTTGCATTTGTCTAACAAGAAAGAAGTATTTAAGTCACTGCTATGTTAACTTTGGACTTATATATTTTTTGAAATCACTCTTTTTTTAGAGATTGTTTTATCTGCTTATAAAAGATATATATTCTAGACATTTGGTTAAGAAAGGAGATGCAAAAAGAGTTATTTCTATTCAAGATGAAGTTAGTGTCAGGCTAAAAGTTGATTTATTTAGAAAAATATGCTGTCTATGTTCGGGTGGCTTTTCCTATGCATACTGTCTTGTCAAGGACTCTGCCCTCAACTGCAGCACTTGCTGAGTAGCTATGAAAAATGAATTATATATCATGTGACCTTTTACTTTGTGGCTGAAGCCACATCTCTAGTCTTCATTTCTCTCTCTCTTCAGTTTGTTTTTGGAGTTTCATCTGCCTGCTGGAGTTTCCACCTGAAAGAGCTAATAGTTACCTCAAATTCATTCTGTTGTGTAGTAAAGAATTTGGCTGGTTTTTGTCTTTGGTCCTTGGGTGGAAGCCTCCAAACCCTTGGATTTCCCATGTGATAGGAGTGTTTGTTATTTATGGTTTATTAGCATAAACACCTGAGTTTATGCTAATGAGATGATTCATGGAGAACCTCTAGATAGTTTATGCTGATTAGATGAGTAAAGATTGGGGCTGGCCATGCCAGAAAGTCCTATCATGTGATTACAGGGTTGGGGCTTTGAGCCATGTGATCTTGGCCTGACTTCTGGCTTAGAAGAAGAAGGAGGCTGAATTTTGAGTTCAACTTTATGGCCAATGAAACAATCAGTCATGCCTATATAATGAAGCCCCAATAAAAACTCGATACAATGAAGCTCAGTTCAGTTTTCTGGTTGGTGATACACATTGATGTGCCAAGTGGGTGATGCATTCTGGGGACATGGATGATTCATGTTTGGAAGCCTCTCAGATCTTGCCCTATGCATTTCTTTATTTGGTTGGTCTTGATTTTCATCCCTTCTAACAAAACCGTAATTCTGAATTTTCTGAAGTATTAATATAATTTCTTGAACTCTGTAAGTTGTTCTAGTGAATTTTCAAACCTGAGGGGTTAGTGAGAACCTCAAAAAACATAGCCGGTTGGTCCCAAGTATGGGTGACCTGGGAACTCTAGACCTTGTGACTGGAGTCTCAAGTGAGGGCAGTCTTGTGGGGTCTGTGCCCTTAACCTGCGTAATTTGACCTAACTTGGTTTGTTAGTATCTGAACTGCATTGCATATTCTTTAGATCCTGAAGCATAATCCTTTCCCAGAGCCAACAAGCTTACCTGCTGAACTTTGTTTCTCTTCCCACATTGTCAGCCATTCAGTCTAATTTCTTCCCATAAACCTCTTACGTGCTTTGGCTTCAGTTCATGTCCACTGGTACATGTGTAGCCTTTTTTTTTTTTTTTTTTAACCTGGGCTGTTTCAATACTACTTAAACTGGCTTATCTTCACGGTAATCTATTCTGTATTTCCCAGTGAAGTTCATCTTCCTCACACTCTCTTCAAACTCAAATATCTTTTTCAGAGATGTCTAGCTAGTACCCACTGCAACATCTCTCAAGTAGCAGGCACACATGTATATGTTGAATAAATGTCTCCCTGTTGTCCAAACTCCACAGCTGCAGGGTAACCTGCAATTGTCTCCCACGTACCTCTTCAACCTTATCTTCTCTTCCTTCTGTAAATGAATCCTGTGTTCCAAACCAATTACTTTACTCATTACTTTGCTTACTCTCAAACACTATGGATCCATCCCCTCTCCACTGACCAAACAGTGCCTGTCAAAAAGGCTCTGTCTCCCTTTGTACTAAGTTCCATCTCTGCTGTGTGTCTTTTTACAGTTCTCCATTCCTTAGGGATAGCTCTCACTTCTGAATTTTTGTAGCACTTATTGTATACATACTTCCATACTGTATGTGTTGTGTTGTATGTGGTTATCATCAATTGGCTACTAGTCTAAAGCACACAGGATTTGGGTTATTTTCTATTATTGCAGGTTATTTTGTAAAGCTATACCATGGACTTATGAAAACAGGCAAATATAACTTTTTGTGATCTCAAGGACATATGTAATAGATGCATACGTTTTTCAGTTTTGCTGTAAGAGTTTTTCTTATTTTGTCTAATTAGTACAGTCAAGTCTGATCTGTAAAAACAATGAAGGTGAGAAAAATATTTTAGCTACTAATTCTTAATATATTCTAATCAACCCAATAATTTAAATGTCCTTGAAATTGTAGAGATAGCATTGTCCATATTGTCCTGCTGATAGCCACAATTACAGAGAAATTCATTTGCTGATATTCATTTGCTGTTCTTCATTAGGGCATGTGTGATTTTTTGCTTACTTGCTCTAATCTAAACTTTTCTTACTTGAATGCCCAGATAACAAAGGCTCACTTCTCCCACCATAGAACCAAGCAAAATT
Organism: Pan paniscus; assembly: GCF_029289425.2. NCBI lineage: Eukaryota > Metazoa > Chordata > Mammalia > Primates > Hominidae > Pan > Pan paniscus. Next base: position 76,474,787 of record NC_073254.2, read on the forward strand.
GCACCTTTAAGTATAATAAGGTGACCCCCTCTCTTTCTCAACAGAGAAAGAATCATGTCCCAAACATCATTTAAGCAATATAACATTTTCAGGCAGCTTTGCATCTATAATTTGGCATATATTCTTACACTACCATATGCCCATATATAACTGAAGACTAAATATTAGCATTCAATTTTTTCATTTTGTGGTAAAAAGAAAATAAGACTTCAGTCTTGCTAGTCAAAAAAGACACACGATTCAGCATTCACTTAATAGAAAGAGACATACCTTGTGCAGAAATGGCCCTGGTTTGAGAAAACACAACTTTTTAAAGAAAGATAAAGTCCTATAAGTGACTGCAGGGAATTCACTAAGCTTTTTGGGCAAATGGCCTCTGCAGCATTAGGTCTATATTTGCTTTAAAGAGGTTTATACATTCTGAACCTGACTGATCAATAATAATACTATTGAAAAACTATAATGTTATAAAGCTGAATTTTAAAGTGTAGAACACCTAATCTGTGAATAGAGATGAATGTGTTTGAAAATAAAGATGAAGTGAATAGTGAAAATTTACTTTTCTGCAAAGCTTTCTCTGATAAATTTCAAATTTCTTTGTAAGAGTCCACATTATTTTTACTTACTGTCAATGAAAATACATTTTTACAGATCTTGCTTTGTCAAATATAATCTTGTAGTTCTTCTATATTCCTACACCTGAGCTAATGATTTCTCTCAAATAGTACTTTCAACCATTTACAGGTTTGTGGGTCAATATGCATTTTAAAATGTCCAGTAGGAAATCTTTAAATTAATTTCTATCAATTCAAAGGGATAGCAAAACTATGTGCTGATATAATAGTCTATAAAATGACATGGTGACTGAAAAGTTCAATTATTTTTATTATCTTATTCTTGCCTCTTGAGTTAGTTAAGCTTTATATTGAGCTAAAGAGAAATGGGACTAGTAGAAAGAAATACAAAAAAGTACATATTTTAAACACTTGTTTATTATCTAGTTTTACAGATGTGTGATAAGGTTTGGTAACTGAAGACTATCTTTGGATCAAAGTTGACTTCGGGAGTGAGCCAATGAACATTTTTTGTAGGTAGAGCAAAAGCAAAGGTGAATGGCTGCATTTTGGTGAAGGCCCCCAGCAGCAAGGTGAATGGCTGCATTTTGGTGAAGGCCCCCAGCAGCAACCACTGAAGGTTTTAATGTCTTCCATGGTGAACAGGATTGTATTTGGAGGAAAGTATCTGCAACCAAACCAGACATACATGGATTCAGAAAGGCTTCCTAGGAAATGTCTCATATGCAATCAAGCATTGTTATGGCAACGGTGAGTTGTATGCTTACAGAACAGAAATTCCCAAATGATGCCTGAAACAAGGAGGTGTAGAATAGCTACCAAAAAAGTGAGGTTTCCTAGGAGTCCTCAGACATTGAGCCAGAGAAGAGAGTGGCCTGGAAACAGTGGCAAGAGTATTGAACAGGGGACAGATTTCATCACATTGCAAGGGAGGGAAGCTTGGGCTTTAAACATGGGGGACATAAACTGTCCCAAAGATGACATTTTGGAGTTTGGTGTATATTTTTAGTGCTGAGTTGAATAGTGAACTCTTATATCACGATTCTGCATATGCTATTTGTCTCTTTGTATTCTGTGGTTTTTTAGACTCTTCAGTGAGAGGCAAGATTGCTTTGGAAACAAATTGCTTTGTCTCAGCTTGGGTTCTCAAGTAACACTTCGTCTTTCTTTGAAGAATATCTGATCTTTTCCAAGGAAGTTAAATTTGATCCAAATTTTGGAAGTGGGAAGAAACATAAAGAAAGATAAGAGGAAAGGCAGCCATTTACTTAGAAGAGACATATCACTAAGTTTTTGGCATCAGGATCAGCAACACGATACTTATTCAGGACATGCCATCATTTTAAACAAACAGTTTATGAGCACTGCTTACATGCTAATATAATGTTAGATATTGGAGCTATAAAGACAAATAGTTTCCTTCTGCCCTAAGGAAACTTATATCTTTATAGGGGACACAGATGAATAAGCCAAAAAAAAAAAAAAAAAAAAAAGAAGACAATACAGTGTGTTACATTTTCTGGTGGTAAGTTTGCTGGAGGTACTTTGGGAGAGGCATACCTTACCCACTTCAGGAGCAAGGGGGAAGGGTTAGAAAATATTTTCAAGGAAGTAGTGGCTGAATTGAGTCTAAATATCAAATATGTCTTTGTGAGTGTTTGTGTAAAGGGCTATCTGTTGAATTGCGACAAGTAATTATAGCAGCGGTATTCAGAGATGAGTTGGTATTGTGTCTTGAATGTCAACCAGAGAATTCTGACTTGATAGAAATAGGAGATCACTTAAATTTTTAAGCTGGGAGCAACAATATGGCAGAAATTCTTCTAAAGCTTTCTGTCCATAGATCAATCAGATGGAAAGGGGATTGGAAATGGAGACGTAAGTTAGTTATTTTGTTAAACAACTTGAGGGTAGGGCAATGGAAACCTGAATCTAGGAGGGTGGTTATGGGGAAAACACAAATCGTCTGAATGTGAGTCTGGATTCTGAGTTTGTCTCCAGTGGCTTTTCCTTAGGAATGGTCATTTCATCAAAACTAGAGGAGAGAAGAAAACTATAAATCAATCCGCAAGAGCATCCAACTGATAACTGGTTCAAAGACTATCTGTGAAACTCTTTTGTGATGTAAATATAGATTTTGAAAGAGACATGAGAATAAACATAAACAGAGAAGAAGGTAAAAGTTGGTTTCTAGATGAAGGTACTAGTGTCCACTTACATGCCCTTTATCCTTTTGTTTAACATTGCTTCTGCTACTGTTTTTTCATCATTATGAAAATTTCTTAAAAGAAGATAGGACTATGTGAAAGGATTGGCACCAAGTATTATGAGTATGGCCAATAGAAACTTGTAGTCAAAATAAATTTTGATATACCTAAATGTTATTTGGATACCAAATGATCTTTAGAAGAAAGTGATATGTGATACTTTAGAAGAAAGTCCTAGTATGAGAATTTAGTAAACGCAAATAATTTATCATGATAAATATCAGTGCAGTAAAGGAGGAAGAAAACACTTAAGGAGACTTTATACTTCATGCATTGTACTAGGCGTTTTACTAGAATAAAAATACTTCATGAATTAGAATGTGCACAGATCATATTTTATTATCTTGGTTGAGAAATTTAGTAGAATACGTTAGTTCATCCTAACAAATAAGATTAAAGCATAAACAATTTTGAAAAATAATTTAGAAATCAAAAAGTAAAAGTTCATATGAAATTTAAAACTTTTAGGCAATTGATTGTGAATGGCATATTCTTGATTGCATATATTTTCTACTTTTGTTTATATGTAATTCTGTTGTTGCCTATGCTTTAGGTCAATCCCTATGAAGATGGTTAATTTTCATTGCTCTGTTGGTTGAAGCTACTTCTTCTGGCAGGGTCACTGCACATTTTCTCAGGGGTGGTTCACCTCAAATTCATCGCTGCCACACGAAAATTAACAAAGCAGATATCCCACAGATCTCAGGTCACAATAATAATTTTCCCATACATGAAGGGCAGTGTGCAATTACACAAATATAAATGAAAATTAATATTCTCTTTGCTTAAAAATTCTAATTTATCTCTCAGTTACCTCTTTTGAAGTATTCATGTTTTGAGGTTAAAAAAAGAACTGAGTAAAAGCCTACTTATAACAAAATAAATTACCCTTTGATATCCAGTGCCGCAACCTAGTATTTGAGAAAAACAGAACTCCACAAAGGCTTACTATATTCAGAATTTGACAAAGTGTGACCCATTTACAGAAGCAGAAAATGCACCACAGGTATTTTAGTGTTTCTTATTTTTCTTCCAAAAGCAGATAAATTGTATTTACCAGCCAAATAAAAGAACTGTTTCCAAACTTACTTGTTTAGAGAAAAATAGAGAAACGGGGGGAAAACACAATAATTTTGACTCAGAAAGATACTCTCAAAATATGAAATGTGGAGGGCTTCAAAAGATCTCATAAGAATGTCAAAATATGGGAAGTATTTGATGAACTTATTTTAAAAATAATTGTTGCTATAGATCCCTACAGACCCTTTACACACCGTGAGGATATTGAACAATTTACAGATGCCACATGTTAACACTGCCACTTTTATAGGTAATTTCTAAGATTATTGTCAGAATTTTAAATATACTGGAAAAAGAAAAAACAACATTAAAATACAAAATCTGCAATCTGGCTTAGGTATTCTCCTAAGTGCTCATATCTACAGTAGCACTTTTTCTATTTTTCTGCATGTGCCATTTTAATTTTTTCTCCTTTATGGGAACATCAACTCCTTAAAAATGGGGAACTCTGTCTTGCACATCCTCATGTGCCCAGTCCCTTGTACTGCACTTAACACATAATAGATGTATCCACACATGTTTGCCAAATATAAGAATGAGCAAACAAACACTGGAGCCCAAGGGCAATTCTTTTTACTAAAAGAGTATATATTAATATATAGATTGAGATACCTTTATATTACTCAAGTGTTGAAAGTAGTTCCATATGTTCACTGATGTTTAAATCTTCCAGAAGTCCTCTCAAAAAGGACTTACCTAATACTCATTTGTATCATTTAAGTTTTATAAAGTACCAAAATAGCATGCCATTGTAATTAATACTGTAATTAATATTACTTTAAAAATTCTAAGTGGTGAACATTATGTTGATAAACTGGGATAATGACAGAGATGTCATTTATTAACCACATTTTTAGATTTCACACTGAGCTATGTATGCTTTAAGTCTAAGTCAGAGTTGGGACTAAAATGGTTTTTGTTTTTTATTTAGTTCAATATAAACTTAAAATTATATAGAAGGATTTAAAAAGGCTTTCAAATGCAGTTCCTTTATTTGTCAACAATCATTCCCAGTGGCCTGGTCAGACAGATCAGATGTGGCTAGAATGACTTGTGTCCACAATGCTGCAGATCAAATTAAAAAAAAAAAAAAGTTGGAAATGGCTTTTGGGACCCTTGGAAACCACTTCCAGTCTAAAGCCACAAGGACAGAAATAATCAATAATGGTAGCCATTTGGTTTCATTCATTTATTTTAATGAACATGCTCACAACTCACTAAAAGCATTCTTACTGGACTGGGATGGATTTCAATTCTCTGGTGACTGACAAAAATACAGCCTTTGACGAAACCTGTGGTGTTGCATTGCTCTCCATTGTCTTTCCCTGTCCTAATAGACACTGGTGTTGTTTAACTCCGAAAATTGCCATCTTGGTAGAGACTGACAAAGAGTTGATCTGTAACTATTAGCTAAATTCTCCCCATGATTTTTGATACAATTTATTTTAGGAAAGCATCTATAAACTGCAGAGCAGTTTCAAATATGTAAAATCTGTAAACGTAGGCATAAAGGTCTCAAGAAAAAATGGGCTCAGAGCTGATTTAATCAGTGTATTAATATTCAATAGGATAATTTCCATTTCTGTAGTCACTGCCCTAGTTCAAGTAAGCATTAATTTGTATCTAATAAAGTGTCATTAATACTGTGGATACTTAAAAATTGCTTTTGATAAATGAACAACATCTGGCTTATTGCAGCAGCCTCTTAACTTGTCTCACTTTATTTAAGTTCCTTCCAATTATTATCTATTTTATAGCTAACTGCCAAAAAAAGAAGCTTTCTTGTAATTTTCCACCATGGGTAATTTCTTGCTTATGAAACTAGTTTTCTTTTTTTAACAAAATCAAAATTCCTGTGCTTGATATGAAATTTTCTCCATCAATTTTCCTAGGTTTTCATTTCTTATTATCCAATTAATCTCATTACTTCATTGCATCAGCATTTTTCAAAAAGTACATTTTAATTTTTTGATGACAACTAAATGTAGTCTTCATTTTAAAAATGCAGTTTAAGAATTTCTAAAATAAGTATACCAGCCCATTGGTAAACAAAGAATAGAAGGTCTCTATGATTTCAGAAAATGCCCTTTTCTCATATCCAAGTCAGAATGACTTGGGCAAGAATGGGAGAAGACGTGAAGATAAAAGGGAAGTGATGACTGGTCTGTCTCTGTCAGTTGCTTCTTTTTCTCCCTAATTTTAAAACCATAATGTCTGCACATGACAGGATTTAGTGTTCAAAGGGATAATACATCTTTTTAGAGGGAATGAACAGTATAGTTACTGACCAAGTGTAAATTTACTTAAGTGCACATTTAGGGGCTTCTCAGGGGTTCTAGTATTATGGTTGCATATCACCTGAAATTGAATTTGTCCTGCCCTAATGTTTCATGTTGCAAAGGGGGAAATGAAGATAAACTGAAATGAATGAATAAATCTAGGCTTTTTAATAATTATTTTTCTTCAACAAGATAATTCAACTTAAATCTCAAGGCCTGGAACAGAAAAGGTGTTCTTTACATACCTACTATCCGTGTTGAGGTTCCCATCACACAAACAAACTTACAAAACTTGTCAAATAAAAATCATTATTAAAAAGTCTATATTCATAGTTTCTAGGTCACTGGAGATTTATTATTGAGAATGATATCATCTTTTCCTTTACCATTCTAATTCATCAGTTACAACTTTTCACTTTATGGAATCGCAGAGAATCTGAGTACGTCTCCCAAACAGGTCTAGCATCAGGTATCAACTGTATTACAAGAAATCAAGCTCAACAACAATTTCCAAGATCAAACATAGAAGAAAATTATAGAGTTAACTTTTTCACTTGTCTTCCTTTCTTATCCTATGCTGGGAAATACATATTCTACAATATTCCCTAGTTTCTTTCAAATTATGTTTTTAATGGAATCCCACACCTAAAATGAACTTTTTTGTGTGGTCAAATCATTCTTCCCAGAACTGCCATTATAACATTTTGAAAATGATGCTTTATTCATTTCATTTACATGTTCAAATGACATCTGCAAAATGAGAAACATCCTCTTTACTTTACTTTCAAGAACCTCCATAATTTGATTTCTATTTACTGTATCAGGTTTTATTTACTAATCACCTCTAAAACATTGAATTCTATGACTCCTGAACATAATTTAAACTTATTAATTTGTCTCCCCATCTGGAGTTTAGCCACCTTCTCTGTTCTTGAAATGCTCTCCTCTTCTCAACCTATTCATATTAGTCCTCATACCTTTATGGACTTTCCTTGATTCCTCAAATGGAAATTGTTCTCATTAACAAAATGTATATAGGACTTTCCATCTAATCTTGTGACTCAATACTGCATGTGATTTTGCACTCAGCTCCCAGGGGACATTTGGCAATGTCTGGAGACAGTTTTGGTTGTCACAACTGGGCAGATGCTATTGGCATCTAATGGATAGAGGTCAGAGATGCTGGTAAATATTCCACAATATATACGATGGCTCTCCACCACTAAGAAGTATCTGATTCAAAATGTCAGTAGTGTTGCTGTTGAAAAATCCTAACCTAATTCAATCTTACACCTCTATTTCAAACCTGCCTAAAATTTTTCTTCTATATGTATGTGTTAATCATCTGTAGTAGAATACAAGCCTTTGAAATACTAGGACCACATCTCATGCACAATTTTATTTCTTCAAAAGGCCTAGCACAAAGGCTGGTATATGCATGGACACTCAAAAATATTAAAAAACCTATGTGACAGAGAATATCTAGATCACTATTTGTTGAATAAACATACAAGAAGAAGACACTAACCAATAAAGCTACATTAAGTTCAACATATACTTTTTTCTTTTTTTATTTATTATTATTATACTTTAAGTTGTAGGGTACATGTGCACAATGTGCAGGTTTGTTACATATGTACACATGTGCCATGCTGGTGTGCTGTACCCACTAACTCGTCATCTAGCATTAAGTATATCTCCCAATGCTATCCCACCCCTGTCCCCCAACCCCACAACAGTACCCAGAGTGTGATGTTCCCCTTCCTGTGGCCATGTGTTCTCATTGTTCAATTCCCACCTATGAGTGAGAATATGCGGTGTTTGTTTTTTTGTTCTTGCGATAGTTTGCTGAGAATGATGGTTTCCAGTTTCATCCATGTCCCTACAAAGGACATAAACTCATCATTTTTTATGGCTGCATAGTATTCTGTGGTGTATATGTGCCACATTTTCTTAATCCAGTCTATCATTGTTGGACATTTAGGTTGGTTCCAAGTCTTTGCTATTGTGAATAATGCCACAATAAACATACGTGTGCATGTGTCTTTATAGCAGCATGATTTATAGTCCTTTGGGTATATACCCAGTAATGGGATGGCTGGGTCAAATGGTATTTCTAGTTCTAGATCCCTGAGGAATCGCCACACTGACTTCCACAATGGTTGAACTAGTTTACAGTCCCACCAACAGTGTAAAAGTGTTCCTATTTCTCCAAATCCTCTCCAGCACCTGTTGTTTCCTGACTTTTTAATGATTGCCATTCTAACTGGTGTGAGATGGTATCTCATTGTGGTTTTGATTTGCATTTCTCTGATGGCCAGTGATGGTGAGCATTTTTTCATGTGTTTTTTGGCAGCATAAATGTCTTCTTTTGAGAAGTGTCTGTTCATGTCCTTCTCCCACTTTTTGATGGGGTTGTTTGTTTTTTTCTTGTAAATTTGTTTGAGTTCATTGTAGATTCTGGATATTAGCCCTTTGTCAGATGAGTAGGTTGCGAAAATTTTCTCCCATTTTGTAGGTTGCCTGTTCACTCTGATGGTAGTTTCTTTTGCTGTGCAGAAGCTCTTTAGTTTAATTAGATCCCATTTGTCAATTTTGGCTTTGGTTGCCATTACTGCCCAAGGTAATTTACAGATTCAATGTCTTCCCCATCAAGCTACCAATGACTTTCTTCACAGAATTGGAGAAAGCTACTTTAAAGTTCATATGGAACCAAAAAAGAGCCCGCATCACCAAGTCAATCCTAAGCCAAAAGTACAAAGCTGGAGGCATCACACTACCTGACTTCAAACTATACTACAATGCTACAGTAACCAAAACAGCATGGTACTGGTACCAAAACAGAGATATAGATCAATGGAACAGAACAGAGCCCTCAGAAATAATGCCACATATCTACAACTATCTGATCTTTGACAAATCTGAGAAAAACAAGCAATGGGGAAAGGATTGCCTATTTAATAAATGGTGCTGGGAAAACTGGCCAGCCATATACAGAAAGCTGAAACTGGATCCCTTCCTTACACCTTATACAAAAATCAATTCAAGATGGATTAAAGACTTAAACGTTAGACCTAAAAACCCTAAAAACCCTAGAAGAAAACCTAGGCATTACCATTCAGGACATAGGCATGGGCAAGGACTTCATGTCTAAAACACCAAAAGTTCAACATACACTTTCTTTGATGACTTTGATAATTCAGCTGCCATTTGAAGATCTTTTAACAGTAAAAATCAATTAGCATTATTCTGGTAAAGAGGGAATTTATAGTTCAACATATATAATTATAGCTGAGAAGCAGAAAAATATTATAAACTTCACCATATTTTTATAATAGATGAAAAGTTTGGAGTTTGAGGTTTGCAGAGCTAATGTATCTATCTTTAATAGAGTTATCTTCTGTCTCTCCTATGTTAAATGTGTCAAGTTGTTGTTGTTGTCTTAATGTGCTACAAACAACTAATCCTTGCTTTATGAAGTTCTCTCAGCTGCTATACAGTAGGTGCTGGTTAAATCAGCTCCAATTTGTTTGCATTCCTCTAAGTGGAGCATCTAGCTGTTGGGCAAAATAAAACATTAAATTATCTTGCGAATTTGCTGTAAATATTTGAAAATGATTGCTATTGGAATACATAAACAGTTTTTTAAGTTCCCTTATGAAATGAGCTGATGCATTTTGCTTACTAATTAAATATTTATGTTTACATAATGTCCTACAGTCTCCCATATATGGAAAAATGAATATAGCTTAGTGACTGCCGGCTCTAAAGGACACTGTTCAAGCTTTTTAGCTTGCCATTCAATATCCTGCCAAAGCTGTCCTCTACTTATCTTTTAGGCATATCTCTTTCATAAATATTCTGCTTCTGCTGAATTATTTTACTTATAATTTCTTGAATATATTTCTTACTTTCCTCACCTCTAATATTTATGTCTTTTTTCCTCTTAAAATCTATAGAATGAACATTTTTCTATCACAGATTGAGCTTTCTCTTTTTACCCTTCTCCCAATCCAACCTCCTCTTGAATTGCTGGTCACTGTAACTCATCCATCTCACATGCTAACTCTTCCAAAATGGCCACCCCTCATCTTCCAAACCATACTTCTGCTTTTGAAATGATAGTCCCTATACTACTTAAGTTCTGCTGTCATGTTGTTGTCATTTTATTTGTGCATTTTTATTTTTCCTTTTCCTCAGATGGTAAAGTCTTGGGGGTAGGGACCATGATTTACAGACATCTTTGAATCACACTCAGCACCTAGTAGTACACTGTCCTGTACATAGTAATTGTTCATTATACAGTAGTTAAATAAATGTTGAATGAGTTATGATAGTTATGATATTGCTTTAGAATTAGAAAATGGTGTGACAACCTGGTTATAAAACATAAAATAAAGTGTTTTTCTGATAAATAAATGTCCAGAAAAAAGAAGAGGGGACTGTTATAGATATAATAACCAAATAATCAAACCATAATATGTACAGACATAGTAACCAAAAGTGATGTGTGGACCTTGTTTGGATTTTGATTTGAACAAACTAACTGTAAATGGGCATTTTTGGCACAACTGGTGAAATGCGTAATGGATGATACTAAGAATCTGTGGTATGAGAAAGGCATGCTCATTATGTCAAAATAATTATCAGTTAGAGATGCATACTGAATAATTTTCAAATAACAAGTTTGATATTTGCTTTAAAATATTAGATAAAAAGTATGAGGAATAATAAAAAAACTTGGCAGCATTTGTCATAATATTGATAATTATTGAAGCAGAGTAAAGGGTACATGGTATACATTATACTATACCTCTGTAGTTTAGTGTAGGTCTAAATATTTCCATAAAAAGTTTAAATATACATAAGGTAAAATGCCATAGAATAATCTTTCAGTCATTCATATAGTAGGAAAGTAATTATTCAGTTATTTAAGACACTGACTCTAAGAGATTCTATGACTTGAATAAATTTTCATTTCACAGTGTGTAACCCAACACTTAAGACCAATTCAAATACAAAAACATTCCACTGGTCGCTTAATGTCCTACTCTTTTGTATACCACACAAGGCTATTGAATGCTTAGTGAGTCTGGATTTTCACTGTTCTCTAAGGACCCATCATTGTTACTCATAACTGTCTGGCTTAAGAAGGTTGGAGTCAACACAATAGATAGTTGCTGACCCAAAAGGATTTACTCTCTTATCCTGAGAATGACCGCCAGCCCTGTAAAAGGCAGAGCACTTCTTTTTCTTTGCTAGCTGAACTGGATCCATTCATCCTCAATGTCACAGAAGAAAAACGATGTGATGAAAACCTTTCTTGAATAGACATACCAGAGATCAGGTAAGAAATTTTGGACGTGGCCAAGTAGCAAACAGTAAAGAAAGATGGCATTCAAAGGCAGAAAACAGATGAATTGGTGATTTCAACTTCAGACTTACAAAGTCTTTCGGTTTTGTTGCCACTTTCTTAGACAAACTCCTCTTTATTACTGCTTCAATTGATCTGAAACCTCTACTTGGTTATCTGTTAGTATGCTCAAAACCATCCCCACAAAAGCATAAAATCTAAGTTATATTCTTGTGTATGCTATGGGAACACAACCTCCAAAGAAGTGCTCTGCCTTCCCAGTTTTCAATCACCATTAAGCTCTTCCCTCCATTGTCAGAGATGCACCTCCATTTTCCTATGGATTACTTCAGTAACTTCTGTATTGGTCTCTTGCTTCCAATATTTTCTCTCTGCAACACACACTATGGGGTGCTTTTAGGTTAGGCTTCCTAAAATACAGCAGTTAGCATGCCACTCTCATATTCAAAAGCTTTCACTGGCTCACCATTGCCTATTAAATAAAGCACATTTCTGTTCACTCAGTATTTCAGACCTCACAAATCTGTCTGAAGTCTACACTCTAATCTTGACTTTCTTTAAGCAACTTGAAACTGTAAACCAACTGAACTAATTGCAGGTCCCTGAAAATACTCTGTACTTTTGGGTCTCCATTCTTTCTTCCTATTAAAGCATCTCTTTTTACACATTTCCACTCAAGGTACCCTCCAATTCTTCATTTCATCATCCCTTAGCATGTAACCTTGTCAGAATTAGCCTCTTACTCTGTAAGAATCTATAGCTTTTCATGTGTGTCTTTCTTAGCTATTTCTCTCACTGGTATTATAACATGTTATGAGCTTCATTTCTCTGGTCAACCATAAGCTCTTTGAAAACACAACTGATCTGTTTCATCTTTGTATCCCTAGTCTCTGGCATAGTGGTCTGTACTTACAATATGTTTAGTAGACATTGGTTAAAGGGCTGATAGAAAGAATATTAAAAGTTCTATGCAAAGATAGAGATAGAGGCCAAGCCATGCTTTCACAAATTGAAACATCATGATATTTAAATTCTAGTTATGAAATAAATTATTATCATTCAATTAGGGCAGTGCTGGAAATTGGATTAAGTACATTCTTTGTTTTGTCACATTTAGTTCTCTCAATTCTACAATTTTAGAGATGTGGGAACTGAGATTTGGAGAGATGAGGTAGCTTGTTTGTATGCGGCCTGAGATTCCCTTTCTAATTATACTGTTAACATGTCTACGGAGCTCTAGGGTTCTGATGACATACCATGAGGGACACCTCAAACTAAAACAGAAAATAATCCCAGTTCCTATTCCCTACTTCTGTAACAGAAAAATTTCTGTTTTCTTTGTTTTGTATAGTGAATTTTTTTATTTTTTATTTTTTATTTGTACCTTAAATACCTGGAAGATAGGGCATTCACTTTTTTATTTGCCATTATATCACCTATTACCTTTGTCTTATACCTGATAATTTGACATATTTAAATCATTTACTTGAATGCACTGAAATACATAACTCTTCACGTAATGTACTAAGAATAATTTTTAGGCCAGGCACTGTGGCTCACACCTATAATCCCAGCACTTTTGGAGTCCAAGGCAGGCGGATTGCTTGAGCCCAGGAGTTCAAGACAAGCCTGGGCAACAAGCTGAAACTCTGTCTCTATATTAAAAAAAAAAAAAAAACAAAGGTTAGCCAGGCATGGTGGAGTGCGCCTGTGGTCCCAGCTACTGGGGAAGCTGAGGTGGGAGGATGGCTTGAGCCTGGGAGCAGAGGTTGCAGTGAGCTGAGATCACACCAATGTACTCCAGCCTGGGTGACAGAGTGAGACTCCACATCAAAAAAAAAAGAATAATAAATTTTAAATAAAAATTATAAGTTGCATTTAATTCCACAAAGCAGGCATGTCATGAGTCTATGTGCCTACATAAATAATGCCATCATGTTCCAACAAATATGTTCTAATCCACTTTTGGAACTGTTCTAAGAATCAATATACGTCTCATAAGAAAATACATTTTATTACTTTATAGTCTAAATTCCTACTTGTCCCAAATAGTTTTGGTTCTTTAAAGAAATGTTTTCCACCCTGAAAGGATAAAACCTTTGTGAAAATACTTAAAATGTGGTTTTTAAATCCAGTGCCAAAAATGACATTTAAAAATTATTTGGGAGATGCATGGCTCACAAAGGTGGCCACTTAAAAGAGAGCTTGAGTGTGTAAATACTGATATGTGTGCATGTATACATATATATTCTGATATGTATGTTCTGATATGTATATACATATACACACACTGTATATTTTTATTTCCCTAGTTATAGCTTATATCAGAAATATCAAGCAAATTCTGTATATAAAAATTTCAAAAAGATTTGAAATGAAAAATTTCTTCTGGGAATGAGAAAGGAAATTTTTTATGATAAAATTTAGCAAGCTTTCATGTTAAAAACTCTCAATAAACTAGGTATTGAATGAATATGCCTCAGAATAACAAGAGCCATCTATGACAAACCCACAGCTGACATCATACAGAATGGGCAAAAGCTGGAAGCATTCCCTTTGAAAACAGGCATAAGACAAGGATGCACTCTCTCACCACTCCTATTCAACACAGTATTGGAAACCCTGGCCAGAGCAATCAGGCAAGAGAAAGAAACAAAGGGCATCCAAATAAGAGAGGAAGTCAAACTATCCCTGTTTGCAGACAACATAATTCTACCTCTAGAAAGCCCTATAACTTCAGCCCCAAATCTCCTTGATCTGAAAAACAACTTCAGCAAAGTTTCAGGACATGAAATCAATGTACAAAAATCAATTCCTATACACTCTAACAGCAGCCATGCCAAAGCCAAATCAAGAGCACAATCCCATTCATCATAGCCACAAAAAGAATAAAATACCTAGGAATACAGCCCACTAGGAAGGTGAAAGACCTCTGCAATGAGAATTACAAAACACTGCTCAAAGAAATCAGAAATGACACAAACAAATGAAAAAACATTCCATGCTCATGGATAGGAAGAATCAATATCATTAAAATGGTCATACTACCAAAAGCAATTTACAGATTCAATGCTATTCTTATCAAACTACCAATGACATTCTTCACACAACTAGTAACATTATTTTAAAATTTATATGGAACCAAAATAGAGCCCAAATAGCCAAGGCAATCATAAGCAAAAAGAACAAAGCTGGAGGCATCAAGTTACTTGACTTCAAACTATACTATAGGGCTATAGTAACCAAAACAGCATGGTTCTGGTATGAAAGCAGACACATAGACCAATGGCACAGAATAGAGAGACCAGAAATAAGGCCACACACCTACAACCATCTATTCTTTGACAAAGCCAACAAAAACAAGCAATGGGGAAAGGACTCCTGATTCAAAAATGGTGCTGGGATAACTGGCTAGCCGTATGCAGATGATTGAAACTGGACCCCTTTCTTACACCATATTAAAAATAATCAACTAACAATGGATTAAAGACTTAAATGTAAAACCCTGAATTATAAAATCCCTGGAAGACAACTTAGGCAATATCATTGTGGACATAGAAATTGGCAAACATTTCATGAAAAAGACCCTAAAAGCAATAGTAATAAAAGCAAGAATTGACAAATGGAATCTAATTAAACTTAAGAGCTTCTGTACAGCAAAAGAAACTATCAACAGAGTAAACACAACCTACAGAATGGGAGAAAGTATTTATTTACAAATTGTGCATCTGACAAAGGTCTAATATCCAAAAATTACAAGGAACTTTAAGCAAATATACAAGAAACAAAAACAACCCCTTTAAAAAGTAGGCAAAATACATGAACAGACACTTTTCTAAAGAAGACATACATGTGGCCAACAAGCATATGAAGAAAAGCTCAGTATCACTAATCATTAGAGAAGTGCAAATCAAAAAAAATAAAGAGATATCATCTTATACTAGTCAGGATGGCTATTATTAAAAAGTCAAAAAATAACAGGTGCTGGCAAGGTTTTGGAGAAAAGGGAATACTTATATACTACTTGTGGGAGTGTAAATTAGTTCAACCACTGTGGAAAGCAGTGAAGCAGTGTGGTGATTCCTTGAAGAGCTAAAAACAGAATTACTATTCAACCCAGCAATCTCATTACTGGGTATATACTCAAAAGAATAAAAATTATTCTACCATAAAGACACATGCATGCCAACATTCTTTGCAGCACTATTCACAATAGCAAAGACATGGAATCAACCTAAATGCCCATCAATGAAAAATTGAATAAAGAAAATGTGGAACATATACATCATGGAATACTACACAGCCATAAAAAATGAGATCCTGTCCTATGAAGGAACATGGATGGAACTGGAGGCCACCATACTTAGCAAACTAATGCAGAAACAGAAAATGAAATATCACATGTTCTCACTTATAAGTGGTAGCTAAATAATGAGAACATATGGACACATAGAATGGGAAAAGCACACATTGGGGTCTATCAGAGGGTGGGGGTTGGGAGAAGGAAGAGGATCAGAAAACTAACTATTGGGTACTAGGCTTAGCACCTGAGTGATTAAAAAAAAATCTGTACAACAAACTCTTGTGAGATGAATGTACCTGCATAAGAAACCTGGACATGTACACTTGAACCAAAAAAAAAAATTTTAAAAAATAAAAACACAAAACAACAACAACAAAATACTTTGGCAGCCAAAAAAAAAAAAAAAGGTATTTGAGTAGTCCTTGGAGCTTTGAAATAGCAGATGGATAACCTATGGATATTTCAGGTTAATATTTTTAAAGTGTTTCCTTGAATGCTATCCCCAAAAGATGTAACTGTGTGTGGAAGTTGGTGGAGAAGAAATTGGTAGTTAAATGTGTTGGTCAGATACATTTCTGAAAGACCTAGGGAGCATAATAACACATTAAAGGCTTAGAGACATTTGTCAAGAAAGAAATCTTTAACATCATGTTTCCAATACCTTTGATAATGAATCACTTTTTAAAAATATAACCTTTAATAACATCCTCAATATCTACCTTAAGTAGAACCATAACAGTTAGGCTGATGATTGTGATGGTGGTATGGATGGTGGTATGGCAGCATCACTCATATTCCTTTTAGTAAACACATATATTTTTGTTCCTTGAACAGTTTCCTGTGCTTGTATCCATCTTATCATTTACCAGTTGTATAACTGTGGCAAGTTATTTAATCTCTGAGTCTCAGTCCTTTTATTTGTAAAATCGAGATAACCTAATACCTATTCATAAGCTTTTAAAGGATTAAACGAGTCAGTCCATATCAAGTACTTAGAACTGTGTTCAATCACTCTATGGTGTGATCTTGGACAATTCCTGTGGCTCAGCTAGAAAACATTAATACTTCCACATAATGGCAATCTTTCCTTCTGGTAGTTTTTAGTTATAGGAATGTTATGTAAATGAGCACACACTGCTATAAACAGAGGTATTGTTTTCTACAATGAACACTGAGCTCCCAGAGTAACAAGTCTCTTAATACAGTTTGTGTCCAGATCCCTTGGCTCCCAGATCCAGAGGAGTAGGCAGATGCTTTCAGGGCCATATTTCACAGTATATGTCTTTTCCTCCAAGGACAACTACTTTCTTTTCTTCTGTGTTGCTTTTTGTCAGTTAAAAAAATACAGAAACATCATTATTTGGGGTATGCAAAAAAATAGCATTTGGTAATTATGGAGACACATGTCAATACATGTTATTCATTATTAAGAAAATGACTATCCTGGTTTCTTGAACTTATAAAGTTGTGAAGAACACAGCCTTTGTAATTTGGCTTTCACATATGTTCAGAAAAGTCCTTGGAGTTCTTCAGTTCCCATATCATCTTTACCTCCCAGAAAAACATATTTCACTCACCTATGTATGCAACCAGAAAAGTTTATTATATATTTGAGCTCTTTTGTATCTAACTTTTTATTAGCAAAGAACAAGCAGAAAATGAATACATATGCTACAATTTTATTTATTTATTTTTTGAGACTGAGTCTCGCTCAGTCACCCAGGCTGGAGTGCAGTGGCGTGATCTTGGCTCACTGCAACCTTCTCCTCCGGGGTTCAAGTAATTCTCCCTTCTCAGCTTCCCAAGTAGTTGGGATTACAGGCACCCACCACCATGCCCAGCTAATTTTTGTATGTTTGTAGAGATGGGGTTTCACCATATTGGCCAGACTGGTCTTGAACTCCTGACCTCAGGTGATCCACCCGCCTCGGCCTCCCAAAGTGCTGGGATGACAGGTGTGAGCCACTGTGCCTGGCCCATATGGTAAAAATTTAAATATGCAATTGATCTTTATCTTCTTTACAACCTTTACTCTTATGAGTCTGAGGATAAAATAAGATCAATGAAAAATGATGGTGAAAGTATTTTATATATGGTAAATCATTCTGAAAATATGTTTACTGATAGCAATAATAACAACTTAGTGTGTGAGGGTTTTCATACTTAGGTTTATAATATTACTTGTTTTATATTTCAAAGGAGGGACCAACCTTAGTATTTTCAAAAACAGATATCGACAAGTCAATAAAACATGGTGTTTATGTAAGCTAATGTGTAATTATCTATAATTATAGATAATTATATAACATGATACAGAACTCCAATGTTTGTTAACCATTCCTCCCTGCCATAGATATGAATCCTCTTCAGTTATTAGTTGTGATGCACAGGATTAAAAAATAGATTATAAGATGCACTTAGTTTCTAAATTCTGAAATCAGGCGCTTCTCATAATCAATATTCAAAAAATTGCTGATTATATTTTATACAAAAAGTTTTCATTTAATGTATGACATGTATTGCATCCAACTTTGTTTCATAGCTAAAGAAGTAGAGGATATTGTACCATCATTTTTCCAGAGATCTTTTGTGGGTATGTTTGTATCACTCAATTAGCCTCCATGATCTTTTATGCATTCCAGCTATTTATTTTTGCTATGAAGTACGTATTAACCCTTATTCTACCTTAATCAGTAAATGCCATGATGTAGAGGTCACAGACTTCACAATATTAGTTAGTTTTGGTTTTCAATGGCCAAATTATGAACTATGAACAAGTATCTTGGTAAAAAATAGGTGGAAGCAATAACCTAAGTCATAACATGCTTGGACCAACCTTGCTCCCTTAAATAAAAGTAAAAAAATAACAGCACTGATATCACAAAGGGGGGTTCTAATTAGGAATAGAAAATCATCTCAGATTCAGATCTTATATAAGTTGACCTAAAATCCTATTTTTTCTTTTATTTTACATTTAAGAAATCAAAACCAAATTAATATAATAATATTATAAGATAAAATTTAAACTAGCCCTCAATTATGCCATCTTGAGTTTTTATGGAACTAGGTGCCTTGCTAATTGCTTGAGATATTTTTATATTATTTCATTTTCTCCCTATATTATTCCTGTGGTACAATACATGTGAGTTCAATATCCTAATGTCTTTGTTTAGATAAGCCTAGAATCTAACTTCACATTGAGAAGAAAGAATGGATAGTAACACCATCATCATGAAAATGAAAAGTATCCTAACCTTCCCCAGTCATTTGAAATCCTCTATCACTACATTATCATCACGAGCCTTTTCCACAGCTATTCTAATATGTTCAGATTGCCCATTCATTCAGAAAATATTTATTTTGCCCTGTGTGTCAGTTGCTGTGCTAGATTCCTGGAATTTAGAGATGAACACACGTTCTGCCTCCAAGGACAGCACCATATGAAGACAGACGATCAGAGACTTTCAATAATATGTGGCAAAGCAATTATATAGAAAAGTCATAGAAACAGAAAACAAGGCGGTCATTTTAACCATCCTGATTGGGGAGGGAAGGAGACAGTTTTATCTCAAAGAAGCCAACTTGTGGCCTGAGTAAAATATAAATAGAAATTGATCAAGTGGTAATATTTGTATATTTTTCCTTTTTACTGGATCTCAAATTTTATAACACGTCAGATTTAGTGGGGCCCTCCTACCTTATTTTTAGGCACTCTTCCTGAAGTAGTATCATTGATTCTTTTGGCCTTAATTTCATCTCTATGCTAAATATTTCCATCCATATGCTAATTATTTCCATCCAGATAGATATCTCCAGGGTATATCTTTCTGAGCTTTTGTAGGGGATTTTGTGATTGATCAAGGGGAAAAAAATAAAGGTGGCAGTAGCTTTACCGGGGGCTGCTTTGACAGTTTCTCACGTGGAGGAAGTCCTTCACAGCAGGAGTCTGTCTAGTAGCTAAGGGTCAGGGTCACCACTCAGAAGGGAAGGAGTGCAAGGGAACTCCTAGGAGAGAGGGGGCTTATGTGTTAAGGCAATGTTGCTCAGTGGCGTGGTGGGGAGTCTGTGTCAAAGAGCTCCAAAAGGCAGTAGTGGCTTGGGTCTTTATGACCCATGGGATTTAGCTACTGCTAGCAGATGTGGGGTGAAGTTTTGTGGGATATGCAAAACAGCCAGATTTTAAATGGCTAAAAATATGTTTATGTAGCCTATTTTAAAAATAAATGCATGTGTAAACATTTGATTTAATCCCCTGGTGGGCTTTTGGGCTAGTGGGTGTCAGCCTATATTGAGGAAGTAACAACCCGGGGGCCAATACGCAGAGGCCATCTTTGGCTGATTTATATAACAGCTTCACATCAGTATAAATCAGTATAATCAAATGCCTATTTATCATTTCCACTGGGGTGTCACATAAATATCATGAAATTAACCTAATGAAGATAGAACTGGTACTTCAACAATTTTTCTTTCTTAGTAAATAGGACTATCATGTAAGACTTGAGGCAGAAACTTAAGGATCATACATAATTCCTCCATTTCCAATCCAAACCATCACAAAATTCTGTCATTTCTACCTCCTAATTGTCTCTCATCTCTAGTTATTGATAGCTACATAACCAACACTCAAGGCTAAGCTACATATATCTCTTGTTTGGATTACTCTAATGTTCTGCTAGATTGTCTTCTTATTTTAGTCATATCTCCTTTCCACAGGTTCTTCATACAGCAACCAGAGTTATCTTTTGAAACATGTACAGATCATGCTAGCTCTTTGCTTACGTACCTTGTAACAGTGCCCTGTTCCACCCTGAGAATATCCAAATTAGAAAAACCCTGCATCTTCAGACCTGTAATTCTCCCTCCAAGCCCCAGTTGCTCACCAGTGTCCAGCTACAGGCTCAATGACTCATGCATGTTCTTTTCCATAGCAGGGCCTCTGCACTGCTATTCTTTCTGCCTGCATTATGCAGCTCTTCCAGCAATTTGAGTGACTGGTTTCTTTTCTTCCTTCAGGTGTTGCTTAAATGTCACTTCCTCAGAGATGCCTTATGTAATTGGCCTAACACTTCCCTCAACCTCCCCACCTCTCATCCCCATTATTTTCTCTCCTACTTTCCATTTATTTCTGGCATAACAATGATTTCAGTTTGTAACTTAAATATTATGTGTTTTGTTTATTGCTCCAAACTCTCTCTATACTCTAGGCTTCATGCAAGCAGATTCTTTGTCTGTCATGCCTTGTTCACTGCTTTTTTTAAAAAAAATGTTTTTTTTCTTTTAATCAGGTGTCTAGTGCAGTGCTGGCACACAGTAGAATCTAACTAAATATTTGTTAATTGAAATGCAAACATAAATTCATAAAAATAAGTGAATAAGCACAGTCAGATGGGAAAGGTCTCTCTTTTTAAGGGTTAACGATGTTATTATCTTATGCTGTACAGTCAAATACATGAAAAACTTAATGCCTTTTTTTTTTAAAATTAGGCCAAGGATCTAAACAACTATGGGGACTATGAATAGCCCTTGAATGAACACATTTGAAAATCATAGAGTTAAACCAATTACAATTCCTTAGCAAGGCTGGGGGTACTAAAAAGTACATTGTAATCAGTTGTTCTCCAAATTTTGTAGACCAAAGAAGATAAAATAAGAGTAATTATCATCATTAGGTGTCTAGAAGATGTATGAGGAAAAGTTTTCTATTGGGGGTAAGAATTAAAAAGAAAAACTTTATTAACAGGACATAACAATATCTAAGAATCCTGACTTTCTACCGTGCTGTTTTACATTTCTGAGGCATCTCTGGATATGTTCCCTTTTCCTTCTTACTATTTCCAATGTGTACATTCTCTCTGTTTTCCTTGCTTAGTCTTAATGGAAATTCAACCATTCTATATTAGAAGTAAAGCTGTTTTAATGTGGAGATGGTGACAGAAATAATAATACAAATAATAAGAATATGATTGATAAACATTTATTGAGTGTTTCCTATGTGCTAGACATTATTCTAAGGACTTTAGGTGCTCTAACTGGTTTAATGCTAAAACAAAGCCTATGACTTAGGGACAGAGTGAGCATTCCTTATTTGAAATGCATGGGAGCAGAGGTGTTTTGGATTTCAATTTTTTTTAGATTTTGGAATATTTGCTATAATAGATACTTGCTACATAATGAGATATCCTGGGGATGGAACCCAAGTCTAAACATGAAATTTATTTATGTTTTATGTACATCTTATATACATAGCCTGAAAGTAATTTTATTTTCCCTTGGTGATGCTGAATAAACTATGTGTTTTGCACCTACATTTTGACTGCAACTAGTCACATGAGGTCAGGTGTGAAATTTTCCTCTTGTGGCATTATATGGTGCTCAAAAAGTTTCAGATTTTGTAGAATTTTGGACTTTGGATTAGGTCTGCTTGGCCTGAATTATTATGATGTTCATTTTACAAATGAAAAAACAGAGGCAAAGTAAGATTACATATCTTGTCCACAATCTCACAGCTAGAAAATTGTGGAACCAGGACTTGAAACCAAGCCTTCTGGCTCACAATCCTTGTCATTAATCACCACAGTCAATACTTACTCCTGTGATTATGTTCCACTCTTGTTGTTTAGTCATCAGAATTTTTTATTTAGGAGAAATAAGTGCATATGCTGTAAGTATGTTCTAAAGATATCCAGATTGTACTGGTAAAGAAGTGGGAGGTTGTAACAGTAGATATAGGAATGCCCAATTAGTTTTGTTGCTATACTACTTGGAAGTCATTAGCTTTTTAATTGTAATATTCATAGATTTTATTTGTGGGTAGCACCAACAGTGGACAGCAGAGATTTTCTTGACTTCCCCTTTCCCTTCTCCAGGTAAAAACAAACTGAGACATCTGAGAGCCCCTTTCTAGGATAAGACATGTTATAAACCTATGAAATTTTGGAGTGGAGAGAAGAAAATTGGCTCGTTTGTTTTTCCCTGTTCCTAGTTCTCTCCTTTCTATGCTTTTTGTTCAGTAAAACCTAAGATCTGATATAATTAATAATTGGAAAGAAATCTTCACTGTCATAATACATTCATTCACCTTTTATTTATTTAACAAATATTTATGATACCTACTTCTGTTAGGCTCTGTGTCAGGCTTGGACCTGTAGTGGTGAGGTGAGTTGAGATGAAGAAAATCTGTGGAGAAAAAAAGAAGATGAAAACATGAAACAAACACAGATGTACGCTCATAGGTATGATGTGATTTTTGTATGTATTACTTATACATATGCATGCATCTACTTTATATTTACTATATATTTTACATATTTATATATAATTTAAACTTATTCACTTTATGTGCTTATTCTATACATGTTTTACATGTGTATATAGTTACAAATTATCACAAGTGCTATGAAGGAAATGAACAGGTTATTTGACAGATAACAAATTATTAATGATGGGAACTACTAGAAGGGCAATAGTGAGTCCCTGGAAAGAGCCAGGTTAGGGATATTACTTGATTCAAAGAAAAGTGGCAAAGGGGACTTGAACTCCCTGTGCTTCATAGCCTAGCTCCCAGAATCCCTGTTCTGGAATAAAGGAACCACCCAGAGCTGTGTCCTGTGTGGGTGACCAAAATGCCCATGAATGTAGCCACGGGCACAGAGTGAGCACATCAGTGTGCTCATTTTCAAGGAACTAAACATACCAGCACAGACTGGTGAAATCTAGAAGACATTTAGTTTACAAGCCTCTGTTGTGAACATGCTGTGAGGAGATATAAAAGAAAAAGTACCTTTGACTGCAAAGCTCTGAGTCTAATTGGGTAGAATAAACAGATGCATGAGAAATGACACCGGAGGCAATGGACCAAAATGTGCAAAAAGAGCTATTATAAATGGAATAAACAGAGCATGGCTGAGCTCATCCTTTTTAAAGGAAATGAGTTAGAGACATGGCATTTACTTAATTGATGGTGGAGTCGGTGAGAATATATTTAGATGGACACTGAAAATAACAGCTTAAATTTAGGAAGACAAACACAGAGAGAGGATGCAATTTCTAGTGAAAAATAAGGTAAACAAGATAAGGAGTTGAAAAGCTTTGTTCTAAACTTGCTAAAGTGCCTCTGTTCCTCTGAAGTGCCTGTTTACCTTATGTATCAATGTTGTTCAACAAAGATATAACTTCTGTGGACAGGGTATAAACACTAGGCATCTTCTGAAATAACAAGTCTGTTACATGTTTGTTAGTAAATATTCCTAGTTCTAAAAATATTTAAAAATAAAAACCTTCTATTTGAAAATCCTAATACTAAAATTTGTCCAGCATGAGAGGCCTTGGAACTTTCAGTGTTGTTCAGAATGAGCTTAACAAATACTATCTGAATGATTTCTAGGTGCCAAGGAAGTCAGTGGACACTAGGAATGCAAAGATAAAACAGTCCTTCCTTTATGGAACTTCAAGTCTAATGTGAAACTGAGAGACAGAGAGAGAGAGAGGTAAATATACCATTTCATAAAACGCTCTATGGAGGCACAAATTGAGGCTACAAATCAATGCTTCCCAGACAGTGACTGGGAGAGTTCAGAGAATACTACTGCAAGGATAGTTACTTGGCTTAGAATTTATAACACAGCAAAAGAAAGTAAAATAAAAAAGATCATTTGGGGAAGAAAGAGCAGTGTAATAGGATGGGTATACAGAAAAATGGTGAAAAAATTTATAAAATATTATTTTTAGAAACTCAGCAAGATCGCATGTTTCAACATTCAAAGTCCAAAATAAGTTTAACAAATTCATGGAACACACAACCCTAGTTTGGCAGCTTTGGATTAAGAATATATTTACAGGATTAATTTAAGCTTTTAAGATACGAAGTTGCTTTGTGGCCCAAATTTCCTTCCTCAAAAAAAAAAAGCATAAGGAATAGAATTTTAGAATGATGATAACTAACAGGTCCATACTTCAGTCCTGCTATTCTCATATGTGGAAATAGATCTGGAGACCCTGTCATTCTTTGTGAGTTACTAGAAAGGGCGCTAACATTTGATAGACCAACCACCTATAAATCAGTTCCTTGCAGTGAATTTGAGGGATGTGGCCTGAAGAAGGTTAATAATCGAGTATAATTTTTGAGTGTCTTGTGACACTAATGTTAGCAGAAACATAGAAAAATACTTTCTGCCAACATCTCAGGAATATAGTGCAGACTCAAGGTAGAATCATCATTTAACTAGAGGAGGAGAGCTGTAAAGGGAATCATGATTGCTAGTGTTCATGAACCAGAAATCTCTGGAATATTCAGGATGGATACGGGAGAGAGAACAGCACTTCTGTTGTTTGCTCAAGAATCCAGTATGGGCAAGTGGCCTGTGTCAGACCTTGGGTCAATCAGGGTTCAATTAGGAAAATAGGGTTCAGTTGAAGTAGTTAAAGGACTATAATGCAGGGGCTTAGTTAAAGCAAGAAATGGGTAATGAAAGAGACAAGAAACCAATAGAGAAAAGGCTCATTTCTTGTCTCTTTCATTACCCATTTCTTCTCTGAGTTGCTCAACTCAGAAATTAGTAACAGGAGCAAGTCGTAACTAACCCTAAGCTGGAGGGACACAGGACAGGACAAGAAGATGCTTCTATAACTAACACAGGAGCCTTGGATTACCTGCTGGGAACTGGAACTGTGGCAAACTTGAGTCGTGAGAGGCAGAGTGGGGAAAAGATACAGCTGCTGCTGGGGAAGGCGCAGGAGGCAAAGTGAATGTTGGGAAAATAACCTGACTTCTACCTTTTTCTCAATCTCATAGGCTCCTGCCAGGGTACTTACCCCCAAATCCTCATTGGCAGAAGCCAGTTGCAAGCTAGCTGAGACAGCTTTCTGGGAAATGAAACCTCAGGGGTCAGATCTCCCTCCTGCTAACTGAGCCAGAGAAAGGGCAAAAAGTGGATTCAAAGGCAAACATGCCCAGAAACAACACAAAACTCAATAAGGAGAGTTTAGGTTATAGAAATCCCAGGAGTATCCTGTGGAATAGGAAGGTCTGTATTCCAAAGACTAGGTTCTTAGAAGGTTTAAATACATACATACATACACACACACACACACACACACACACACATATTTGTTTATTTATTTCTTGAGATGGAGTTTTGCACTGTCGCCCAGGCTGAAGTACAGTGGTGCAATCTTGGCTCCCTGCAACCTCCACCTCCTAGTTTAAGTGATACTCCTGCCTCAGCCTCCCAAGTAGCTGGGGTTACAGGTATGCACCACCACATCCAGCTAATTTTTTGTATTTTTAGTAGAGACAGGGTTTCACCATGTTTGTCAGGCTGGTCTCGAACTCCTGACCTCAGGTGATCCGTCCGCCTTGGTCTCCCAAAGTGTTGGGATTACAGGCATGAGCCAATGTGCCTTGCCTAAATACGTATTTTTAAGACATATATTTTTTCTGCTTTATGTGACCAGAAGGTCAATGGGAAAAGGGAACGTGTCCATGCACAACCAAAAAATTCCTTTTAATTTGGCTAGAAATGCTCATCACAGAAGACAAACTGATTTATTTTTCTCTAAAAGAAATTGCAATGTTAATATCCTATTTTATAAAACAGCCTACATGTAAGATTTTTTATTTGTTGAAGTAGTCCATTTCACACATCAGAAAATCCTTGAATTGTCAAAGAAAGGCTTATTTGCCTAAATAACTATGTTGGCCTGACACTGAGATGTGGAGTTTGTTTGAAGTTTTTGTACATTTAGTGACCGGAGGTATTTTGATAAACGCCATTGCCTCAAAGTATTCAGTAGGAAGTTTGGGCACCATCTGTGTTTGTTTCTGTAGGAGCAGTAACTGCCTAGAGAGAAATCTGATGCTCATTTCAGAGATGCAGTATAAACAAAATTCAAGATGATGCCTTTAACATAATTATTCCACCTTTCATTTACATAGTGCTTTATGCATTTCAAAGAGATTTGATGTGATTTCATTTAACGGATCTTTACAAAACTTGTGGAAATTGAGTATGGGCTTCTGAGA
This sequence comes from Pan paniscus, assembly GCF_029289425.2. NCBI lineage: Eukaryota > Metazoa > Chordata > Mammalia > Primates > Hominidae > Pan > Pan paniscus. The sequence continues at coordinate 76,501,688 of NC_073254.2, forward strand.
TATAAAAGATCAACAAGGAAAATAACACTGAATTTAGGCAGTCTCTTAAGAGAAGATTGTAAAAACCATATAGCCTCATCTCTTGTTGCTACTAATAGAATATACTTATTGAGAACCTTCTCTGGCAGGCACTTTTTTGAGTGCATCATATATATTAACTCATTCATCATCAGAAAAATCCTATGAAGTTCTCATTTTAAGGATAAGAAGACAAAAGGACAGAGAGGTTAAGTGACAACTAATAAAAGATTTGAGCCTAGGCAGTCTAACAAAATACTGTGTCTCTTAAGCAATGTCTTCTTTAAATATTTACTCAGCAAGTAACATCCCTAATTACAGAGACATATATTTATATTGCGTCTCTTTTTACTTCTAAAATGTGCATGTAACTCAGTGGTGTGCTGGTAAACTGGCTCTCTGCAAAATAATTAAAAAGTCCAGATTTGTAACATTCTCCAATTTCTATGGTATAAGTAGACACACCAGGGTCTACTTCAAGCTACCAAAATGAAGTCATTGAACTTTAGTTGAGAAGAGATGCACACGTTTGGATCCTATGAGCTTGTATGCGCCGGTGCCAGCACATCACTGACTGATTAAAATTACGGTTGTATTCAAGATGACGTATATACCATGCACGTGATGGCCTACTTTTGAAACATTCCTAAAACAGAAATTCATTAGATTTTCAGCTGTTTTATGCCACCCAATATGAATTAAACTGTTTTAGATATGTTCTTATTCAATCACTGCTTATAAAGAATTATGTAATTATGTTTATTTTGGATTTGTTTTCTCCTGAGGAAAAACAGACTTGTCTAGGGTAAAGCAATCACAAGGCACCCGGAGAAAGGAGTGGGGAAGCCGAAAAAGTGCAACTATTCAAAAGATGGCCCATAGAGAGAGTAGATTACAGGAATCCTGTCCTGTAACAACAGCTTCTGCCCAAGCTCCATCCTCTGGATCTTACCTGCCCCTTTCCTAATACCAAAGTAAGTGGCTGTCATCATTATCAAAGTAGTCTCACACTGAAAATGTTTTTACACATGGATGTCCACAGCTAAGCATTGTAAGATGCCCTCGACTTTTACCCTTATTTTCAAAAGTAGAACAATGAAAATCAAAGCTTTCTATCATCAAGTCACTGTACTTTTTTCCCATCTGTGTTTTGTTTTCATTCTTTCTTCTTATTATTTTCACCCTATGAAACTGTTTCCAAAAGTACTGTAAAATTCCACTGGGAACATATGAACATCTGACATCGTTTCCACAACAACAACCAAAAAGTAAAAGAACCCTGGCTTGACTGGTGCTGGAAAGACATATGCAACATAAGCAAAATAGTTTTTGTGATCTTTTTACTGTGCCTTTAAAGCTCCGTTAACACCCCAAACCGAAACAGTGACAAAACAAACGTGTCCTACAAAAAAAGTTGGTTAGCAGATAGAGCTTGGGAAAGCTTTAGAAGCCTTTCTCCTGATCATCGGCAGGTTTGGTGACTTCAGTGCTCCCTGTGGAAGGACTGATCTGAGAAGAGTGGTTTACCAGCTGCTGTGGGCATAAACTTAGAACGAGAACTCTCCTGCTGTTAAAAAGGAACTCTCCTGCAACTCTCATACGCCTTTTCCACCTGTCTTTCCTTCCCTTGTCTTTTTCTTGGAAAGAAAAAACCTAAAAGCTTTCTCCTATAAGCTAATGATTGTGAGTCTTTGTCAGAACATTGGTTCTGGGTCAAGAAACAAATAGATGAACAAACCAAAACTTTCATAGCAAAAGTTCTTAAGCCTTCAAATGGACACCAGTGAAATTTGCCCCACAAGGTGGAATAAATAAAGCAAATAAGTCCAAATGTCTAATTCATTCAACAAACAAATATATATTATGCATAGGCTAGTCCACTATGCTAAATATCTAAGAATTCAAATTTGAATAAAACATAAATCCTGCCCTTTGGTAGTTTGCAGCCTAAATTGCATTTATTAGCTGTGATTAGATTTCCTTATTATTGATACTAATATAAATACTATAATATATAAGTTTTCAGGCAAGCTTTCAAACCTGATTTTCATATAGCCATATCACAGATATATTAGAAAATAATTGAACATTTCCAGGTATTTATTGTTTTATTTACTATTCCAGCCCAATCCAATTAGGAATCTGAAATGCAGATAAAAACCTTAAAGATAAAATTTTATTTTGGGCTAAATACGAAAAAGAAATAAATGTTTCTTTTACTTTCTGTCCACATCTGACCTTCCATTCAAATCCTATCTCTTCTATAAAGCCATGTTTTTATATCCCAGCCAAAATTAAATTTTAAAATCTGCATAATTAACTTATCAATATGTTACACATATATTTTAATCCACTGGTTGTTATCCATAGTACACCTCAAAATCACCTGTGGAATTTTAAAAATGCACATTTCCAGGTTCTAACCTCAAAACTTACTTAGTCAATGCAGTAGGGTCCTGACATCTGTAGTTTTAAAACACACCATGCATGATGCTGATATGCATATGCAGTTAAGAACCACTGTTCAAATTACACTATAAAATTTGGCATTTTAAAATAGTACACAATCCACATTTGTGGATTTATATTCTTGTATTCCCAAGTGAATTGTAATCATCTTTTGCATATAGGCACAGATTTACATTAACCTTGTTCTTTGCAGTATACAGAACTTACTCTGCACTCGTAAAAATTTCCACACTTTTTATTTGAAAATACGACAAGGAATTTCAACAATCTCTATACAACACTATTATATCTGTTTTTATATTGATATTCTTTATACAGTCGTGGAACAAATTTGATTATCAGCAAATGTTATTTATTCATGTTTAATACTGCTTTGCAGAAAAGTTCCTAAATTATGGTAATCTATAGAGAGTTTCAGAGATAGATGATCTCTCTAGCATAGTGGAGTTAAACTTACATTGGTTCAAATCCAAATTATCTTCTGTTTTGGCCTATGGTAAGGAGAAAAATAGAAGAAAATATGTTTACAAAAATATGTAAAGTGCATGCCCTTATTAAGCACTCAATGCACAATAGTTAATATAAACATGAGGTGCTGAGTAAGTCGCTTTGTCCCCAAGAATTTTTCCTTGCATCCAGATTCCATGTCTTATATCCTGATAATCAAGTACTCCTAGAGACAGCTAGGGATAAGAATGTCAGAGCTGGAGAGGCCTGCTGAAACGAGTTAATGTCCCAAGCTTCATTTGTAACCTATGAACCAATTTAGGGCTAATAGTTAAAGCAATCATATACATTCATGGGGTTCAAATGTTCTGCCTTGCACTGCTGTTTTTAGGGTCAGTGACATAACAAAGGGAAAGTCCCAATCTTGCATAAACTAGTCACTCAACAAATCACAGTTATTTTTATTAATATAGTAAAATTAATATCCTGAACTAAAACCCAAATGAATTTTATTTCACTTCGGTGTTCTTTTCTTGCATCTTAAAATCCACAGTCCTTATAAAAATATAGTTATAACATCTAGGAAGAATAGTAAATGAGAACTATTGATAATCTTTGAGTGTATTAAAAAAAACAAAGCTAATTCTATCAGCCAGCAAAGAAGAAGATAGCATAACCATCTTCGGGCACACGATGTTATAAAGTCAGACCTTCATCTGGATTAAGGTTGGGCCCATTATGTGAGCAGGCCATGCTGTTTAACCTCTTTAACTCTTTGTTTCTTCTAATGTAAAATGGGGGTAATAAAATACTTGCCTCATTGGGTTATTATGAAGAATTCATTATACATGAAAGCACTCAAAGTCTCTGACAAATAGCAAGCTTCCAATAAGGTTATTGGTTATTATTGTTGACATGTTATTATTATTTATAGATAAGACTACCATAATTTCTCATCCCTACTGGGACACATCTGAGAGTAAAATGTGGTGCTAATGATTATGACCCTAAAACAACAGGCGTAAACCAGGACGTATGGTCACTTTATACACAGTGTAGTTCGTTAACTGACAGTGAATTCCAAAGAGAGTGTTATATTGTACAGGAGAATTTACGTGGAACTCTGAAAAGAGTTTGGAAAGATGTTAAGTATGGATCAGATTCAAGATGGTCATAAAGATAAGATACTGTTTTCTTCCAAACTCCTCTGAGACAAAATAGAAGGAGGCACAATGTTTCTATAGTATCCATAACTGTTCTCAACTCTTCCCTAAGGTCTTTCTGAATATCAGGTCCTGGGAAATGTACTTTCATTAAAAAAATTACTTAAGTTCTTTTAAGAAAAAATTCATGAAATATATCTTACACAATTTCCTATCTCATTAAGCAAATGTAAGTGTAATTTATACTCCCCAGATAGTTATTTTAAAATACAAGAATATACAAGGAAGAAAACAGAAATGTATCTTCCAAATCATCTGTATCTCTGGTCAGCCATACATTTATTTCTCCTTTTGTTTCAGAACAAATTAGAATTAAAGGAAGGAACAAATAATTATAGTCCTATTCTACTGGGTTCTGTTCTACCCTACTCCATTCCATCCCATTTCATTCTACAAAGACTTATTGGAAGTCCCTATATCTTGGCCTTCTCCAGTGAAATTGAACTTCTCCTCTAATAAAAAAAGGTGATACTTGGCAGGATGAGTACAGTAATACTTTAGGCAAAGGCTCGATAAAGAGCCATCATGTATGGTGGATGACATTTCTTCTCCACAGAAACTTTTTGTCCCCCATCCACCTTATTGTGAAAAACAGTGTGAACATTCATCACATTCTCTGAACAAAATATATTTCGTTATTAGTTGATTATTGCTTTTGTTTTTCTTTGTAATACAGGAATTTATAACCTCAAGTTCTGATGAATAAGACACACAGAAATTGTGTGCATATGAAAGTCACCATATTACCACTATGCTGCTACAATGTAGAATAAAACTAAAAGAGTTTCTCACTTGTTTGACATTAATTTAATGTCTCCACTTAGCTTCCATCTGATGCAAACAGCTACTTTATCCATTTAAGCATATATGTTTGGGTCCATAATGAAGTGTTCTGTACCTGTCTTGTAAGCAGAGTTCATAAATGAAATCACAAATAGATGAAGGGACTCACCTCCACTGTTAAAAACATTAAACCTCCAAACAGCCAGTCTTGGGTTTATTCCAGCTTTTCGTTTTTCTATCATACATCTTCACCTACAGTCCCAGATGAGCAGAACAGCTTTAAGCATTGTGCAATTACACATACAGGCATCTATAAAGCATTCTCATATTGGATGTCAATCAGTCTCATGGCAAATTTAATAACAGTAGCAGTTGTCAAGCATACCCAAAATAAACTAAATTATCCATCCAACCTTTTGTATTTAAGTGCTTTTTATATTATGTGTTTTAGAAAAACAGTTTCACTTTCAGCAGCATCCTATCTATGATCAGTCTCTCCTGAGGGGTTTTTTAAAATAAGATTGAATGATTCACAATTGCTTCACAGAAAATAAAATACCTAGGAATCCAACTTACAAGGGACATGAAGGACCTCTTCAAGGAGAACTACAAACCACTGCTCAGTGAAATAAAAGAGGATACAAACAAATGGAAGAACATTCCATGCTCATGGGTAGGAAGAATCAATATCGTGAAAATGGCCATACTGCCTAAGGTAATTTATAGATTCAATGCCATCCCCATCAAGCTACCAATGACTTTCTTCACAGAATTGGGAAAAGCTACTTTAAAGTTCATATGGAACCAAAAAAGAGCCCGCATTGCCAAGTCAATCCTAAGCCAAAAGAACAAAGCTGGAGGCATCACGCTACCTGACTTCAAACTATACTACAAGGCTACAGTAACCAAAACAGCATGGTACTGGTACCAAAACAGAGATATAGACCAATGGAACAGAACAGAGCCCTCAGAAATAATGCCGCATATCTACAACTATCTGATCTTTGACAAACCTGAGAAAAACCAGCAATGGGGAAAGGATTCCCTATTTAATAAATGATGCTGGGAAAACTGTCTAGCCATATGTAGAAAGCTGAAACTGGACCCCTTCCTTACACCTTATACAAAAATTAATTCAAGATGGATTAAAGACTTACATGTTAGACGTAAAACCATAAAAACCCTAGAAGAAAACCTAGGCAATACCATTCAGGACATAGGCATGGGCAAGGACTTCATGTCTAAAACACCAAAAGCAATGGCAACAAAAGCCAAAATGGACAAATGGGATCTAATTTAACTAAAGAGCTTCTGCACAGCAACAGCAACTACCACGAGAGTGAACAGGCAACCTACAGAATGGGAGAAAATTTTTGCAATCTACTCATCTGACAAAGGGCTAATATCCAGAATCTACAGTTAACTCAAACAAATTTACAAGAAAAAAAACAAACAACCCCATCAACAATTGGGGAAGGATATGAACAGACACTTCTCAAAAGAAGACATTTATGCAGCCAAAAAACACATGAAAAAATGCTCATCATCACTGGCCATCAGAGAAATGCAAATCAAAACCACAATGAGGTACCATCTCACATCAGTTAGAATGGCGATCATTAAAAAGTCAGGAAACAACAGGTGCTGGAGAGGATGTGGAGAAATAGGAACACTTGTACACTGTTGGTGCGACTGTAAACTACTTCAACCATTGTGGAAGTCAGTGTGGCGATTCCTCAGGGATCTAGAACTAGAAATACCATTTGACCCAGCCATCCCATTACTGGGTATATACCCAAAGGATTATAAATCAGGCTGCTACAAAGACACATGCACATGTATGTTTATTGTGGCACTATTCACAATAGCAAAGACTTGGAACCAACCTAAATGTCCAACAATGATAGACTGGATTAAGAAAATGTGGCACATATACACCATGGAATACTATGCAGCCATAAAAAATGATGAGTTCATGTCCTTTGTAGGGACGTGGATGAAACTGGAAGCCATGATTCTCAGCAAACTATCGCAAGGACAAAAAACCAAATGCCGCATGTTCTCACTCATAGGTGGGAATTGAACAAGGAGAACACCTGGACACTGGAAGGGGAACATCACACACCAGGGCCTGTTGTGGGGTGGGGGGACGGGGGAGGGATAGAATTAGGAGATATACCTAATGCTAAATGACGAGTTAATGGATGCAGCACACCAACATGGCACATGTATACATATGTAACAAACCTGCACGTTGTGCACATGTACCCTAAAACTTAAAGTATAATAATAATAAAATTAAATTAAAAAAATAAAAATAAAAATAAAATAAGATTGAAGATAATGACAAACATTAGTCATTACCATTAGCATAAGGCATGAGACACCGTATATATATATATATATTTATATATATATATATGTATGTGTGTATATATATATATGTATGTGTGTATATATATATATATATATATATATATATGCAGCTGGGACATGGCAGTAGAAATCTGACTACCTATGGCTTGGGCAAGCTTCTGACTACCGCTGACCATTATTTTGTAAAGTGAAACTGGTTAAGTCTGGTAGCAGTATCCTTAATGGCACGTGTATCATAAGACCTTATTGTTTTCCACCACACGGTATGGAGCTTAATGTCCTCTATTAACTGAAAACAAACAGTTATACTGCTTAATGACTGTTCAATTAATGTTTATGTGCTACTTTTACACCCTGAATTATTTGATGAATAAACTTTAAGATGTCACTTGAAAACTAAGTTTAATGAAACCTCAACTACTATTAAAAATTCCTGGGATTCTTATAGTATCTCACATTATCAGTTAGGGAGTAAAGAGAATACATCAATATTCAAAAATCTACACTGGTGTAAAAATGAAAGAAAAATCAAAAGTTTGGAAAGAATTGATGTATGTGGCTTGACTCTTGCTGCCTTGTAATTGAAGATCAAAACAGGGTTAAAATAGAAATAACCGGGTCAAACCAGTCAAAGGTGAAACTTGGTTTATTATACCAGAAAGGCTTAACCTTTGTATTTCAATTGTTTTCTGAACTTGTAACACCACACTTACTGATCTTTCTACTTTTCTTATATAAAAGCTAGCATTTTAAAAGTACAAGCAGATTAGATGTTTTAATTCAACACCCTTCCTTGGGTAGAAGTTTTACAAAATTACTGAAAATATAGTATCAATGGAAGGTTGACATTTTTGAATTTATGAGAAAAAATGACTTCTGAATTTTGTAGCATTTTGGATATAGCAGTATTATATTTATCCATTGTTATTCATTCTAATATATCCAAATACTGGGAAAATTAGTTAACAATACCCCTTATTGTCCCAAATTTAGTTGGGAATCATCTGACATAGGAAAAAAACAACAACAAGAACTGAGGAAAAGACAGTCCCCATTTCCTTTTGGAAAACAGGCATCCTTTGACACCATGCATGGTATTTGCAAATCCTGATGTATACATATTTTAACAGAACTGTAGCTATCTTCTCCTTCCTGTACTGTGGTTTTACAGATCAACATTAGCTTCATAAACACCGACAAATTAGATGCAAGTTTAAGAGATGTCAAGCCTTCTTGACAACTTCCTGCTAAGAACACAACTGGAAAATGACAAATTTATCATATACCTGATGGGTAGAAGTTTAAAGTTGACTGCTTTTGATTACAAGTCATGAGTTTTTCATTCTTTAGCATATTTTGCATTTCTTAAACACTGTTTCACTGAAATATATTTGGTTAAATTGATTTGAATTTGATTAGTTTAGCACTATAGTTTTAATATCTGTAATAAATAAAGGTGTGTCTATGGTGTTACAGCACATTAAAAATATTTTGGCTGAGCAATTAACTTACTTCTAATTTTTAAATATATACCTATTGGATATTAACACAATTTATTTGTAATTTAACAGATATACTTTTTCTAATTCTACATATTGTTAGCTAATATAATTCATGCTCTAATTCATGTCTAGTCTATTTTTGATGTTACATAAAAATTTGTGTTTGGTATGCATTTCATAAAGGAATTAAATTATAAATTCTAATTTTACTTCCAATTAAAAATAAATATAGTATGTTTCTCCAGTTATTTTATAGCTAATTTTCATATGTCAAAAATTAAAATAGAAGAAAATATTTTAGGAAATAGAGTATTGGAAATACGGTTTAGGTATTATCATGTTAATATAGGACATAAATCACTGGTTTTAAATGTTGCCAGAACTATTAGGAAATATTTAAGTGTTTTACTACAATATAAGGGTATATTTTTAAGTGTAAGAGGAGTTGCATCACTTATAAGTAATGCTTGCATTCTCAGAAAAACCAGGGAGAAGAAAGAGTTAACAGGTTGTTGGCTAATTCTGGCAAATGTCCTATTTGAATAGATGATCAGTTCAAATAGATAATACTTATTTCTAAATTTTACTGCCTTAATGTAGAAAAAAATAAACTTTCAAAACTGTGTAATCAATAAAATTAGAAGGTGGGTAAGTATATGATATAGAAAATAGAAAAATTACATAAATAATGTTCTATTAAAGTCTGAAATACAATCTTATTCATTTATGTAAGTAAGTGCTGCTAAAATCTGAATATCTTTTGAAGGAAAAAAAATCCAGAATTAAATGTATTACAAAACTGATGTTCTGTGTAATATAAAGAATACTTTATTTTAATTTTTAATTATAAAGATTATTCACAGTTTTTACTCTAATAATTTAATTTTGAAATTTAATTCCATCATAATGAATAGTTATCAACAAATTAATAGATGGTGCTTAGTTCTGAAATTTCTATTCTCAAGTTATATTTTCACATTTTATACATTGAAAATACTTTTAAAAAACTATTATATTTAGGAACCAATAGTCTGACAAGTTGAATAGTTATATTTTGATGTTGCCTATGATTTTATTAAGATCAAAACTATTAGTCATATATACAAATCACTTGAGAAGTGAGATATGTGTTATTTCTGTTACTTGATAAGTCTATGAATTGATTCAATGCAGCTGTAAAACATTAATGCTATCATAGCATTATTTCGAGAAAGAAGGTATACTTCTATTGCAACAAAATAAATCCTACTTGGAAAATAAATACAATAGAGCACTTACGTCTTCACATTTCTAAAAACATATCCAGAGAATAAAATAATGCCTAAATATTTACCAAATATCATTATCAAATAATTTAGCTTTATAAATAAATACACATTCTAGAAACATTCTCTAGCATGTAAAATATTATTATAGTATTTTTGCTGTGGACATTGTAGACATACTTGAAGTTATTTTTCGTTTACACTGTGTTTCTAGACCCTTCCTTCTACGTTGCAGGATGAGAATAGGTGGTGGGGAAATTTTATTACCAAATATATATATTTGTTTCACAATTTGAAACTTAGGAGCCACTTCCTAATACAAAAGTGCATTTCCTGATTCTTGCAGTTAACCAGAAATCTGTCTGCTTCTGAGTACACCAGACCCTGAAGTGTACAGCACAGTGGAACTATCTGACCACAGGAATGAAAATTCAGAAACTTGTGTCGAATTTGGAAATAGAGTAAGCCTAAGACTTTGAAATATGTTGCTTTTATATTGAAAAAGCTTTTTTTTTTCTTCTTAAACGATATAATACAGCAAATTAATTGTAAAACACTAAACTCTCTAATGATTTGCCATGTATTGCTTCAAAAGTGGGTTTGTCACAAATAGGTATTTCTGGGTCCTTGCAATGCACTTCAGCAATAAAGGTGGACAGAGATAAATTAGATCAAATAGTAGAATCTTCCAGATGGCTACACTTTCATGGAAGAAGCCCAAGTCTCTGAACTGCTAAATGAAATTGTTTAGTAAATTAAATTAAGATCAACTGTTGACCTGTTTAATTTAGACACAAACCTTCTGGTTTTTTTTTTTTTTTTTTCTCAAAAGCAGGATTCTTGGTTGAAAATTAGAAAACTTCTGTGAATGTTCTGGCTTTTGCAAACCAAACAAAAATTAGACTTTTAAACTCATTTAAAAACGTCAATTATCCAATAGCTGCAAAGTACTTTTTTTTTTTTAAGATGGAAGGACAAATGTAAGGAAGTATATAAAAATAATGACAAAAGTTATGTTAATTTTTATCTAGTGGTAGAATAACTATATTCCCTTTTTTAAATGAAGTTCTTTTAATAGTAGATCCTAAAGAAATGAAATCACAATTCTGATATTTTAAATATAAATTAGAATGTTTCCATTTATTTATTACTGTTTCACATTTTTAATTAATTTCAATTCTATTCTTCCCCAGCTAAAGTTTTATGCAATTTATCAAAAGTCATAAACAGTACATAAGAAGTATTTTAAGACCAGAAAAGATGGAAGTATATTGATATTTATTCATTTAATTAAATTTGAAAAATGTCTCTCTTCAACTTGGACCAATATACTAGTTAAGAAAAAAACCATTAAGCCTTCTCCTAAGAGGGCTCCAATTTTTGCATCAGAAAGGTAAAGCCTGGCTGCTTTTCTGCAAAATATTTCTTCGTCATCTTTAAACCAAGATACTGCAGTTGATGTCATTTTCCCTTATGTGACAGCTAGCAATATATTTAGCACAGCAGACTATTTGGCATTCACTGAATATTTTTTAACTAAATTGTCATGAGGCTACTTTCTTCTGAACCTACTTCATTTAGTCACAGGCTATCATTACTAGCGTTATTTGCAGGGTGAAGTGTTTTCTTGGGTGATACAATGAAATGGTAGAATTAGTGATGGAAAATTATGTGGATTCAATACATCATTTGAATATTACTTAAAATATTCAAATATCTTGGAATTAAATCCTGAGAAAATTAGTGGTTATCTCCTACTTCTGAGGAATCAAATAAACTCATCACTAAGTTTTACCTATGAGTAATTAACTTTTTAAAATACTCTATGCTAGATATTTCCTATTAATCTAAATACAACAAATAAAAAATACATTTTTATCGAGAACTTTATATTGTTAAGGCTTGCAAGAGGGTCTATTTTTTACCCCACAATATATAGTATTATATACCAAAATACAGAACTCTTAAAATGTAGGTTCAAAAACACTGTCTCTCAAACATCAATATATTTATAAAATAGTGTGGTAAAATGACTTTGGTATACCTTTGGCATGCATAGATTTAGTACTCCTATTTTTTAATATCTCTGGACAAATCTTAAGGTGCATGATATGCAGTATTTATAATTTTCTAAAAATACAAATTTTATTTAACAGACAAGTGAGAGGCTGGTATAAATTTTTATTTTTTACCTAACACTGTACACAGACATTTTCCAAAATGATAAAAGAAAAATCTGCTGGTGGAAGTGAAAGGAAAGTGTGTAATGGTCTAAGAAAGTAATTATTGTGAGACAGAAAAAAGAAGCTCCAGATGTATTTAGGAGTTGAATGTTCTTTTTTCACTGTAAAGGGAATGCATATTTTAAATATCTAATGTTATTGCTTTATGTGATAAACAGTACAAGATGGCAATTTATGAGAATTATTAGATCTCAGGACATTACATTCCCTAAAGGATGTAAGGAGAGGTGTATCTTTTGTTTTTCACATTACTATCTGTTTAATCCCAGCACTTCTAATGGATATCAGCTTTTAAGCTACATTCTTTTTCTTTCCAAATCTTTTTCCTTGTTTTTATATTCACCTTCACTTTGGTATCCTATTACTAAGTATAATAAGGTATAAAATATATTTTAGTAGTGGGTATCATCAGATTGGAAAAGAGATAAATGGAAAACTCCATTTTATTTTTGCAGTCACACAGACTGGGACAAATCAATACAATACAGCATGTTGTTAGTAAACAAATAAGTAACCATGACTATTTTTCTAGAGGGACAATTTCCCATTTATTTTCATTTTTCATTGAGATTTTATGTTATTATATTGTTTAGGATATCTCAACCTCCACAAAGGCTAAATTCTATACTTAGATACACATAGCTTCCATTTAATCAATGGTAAGTAGGCAAATATAGACAGGCATAATATACATGATGATTAGGGTTACTGTACAGGACTCAATATCTTGAGCCAATATCAACTTTATACTTAGGGTTGTTGAGAAAATAAATGAAATAATTCGCAAAAACACAACAGTCTTGACAGGTAGTATGCACTTAATTATTTAAAATGTCTTTTTCTTCAGATTATTATTATTATTGAAACAATTGTTAGTCTCACTTTCATTTTTACCCCTGACTCTTTCATTGTAAACAATATATATGCAACATCATTGTAAGGATTCTTATATATAAACATACCTTATAGTAACTATTATAAATACATCCAATATATATTTGCTTATAAATATAATGATGATTTCTTAACAACTGTTCTAAAGGCTACATTAGCTAAATATTTTAAAGAGAACATTATAAAAATGTTTAAGGTGTTTAAATGTTAAATATATTTAAACATATTAATATGTTTATAGACTTAATTTTTATTTACACGTTTGATATATATCTTGGATATTTTAAAGTAAAAATGTTAGCCCAAGAAAAAATAACTAACTTGGGGAAGATATTTACTAAACTTGGGAGAATATACACAAACCTGCATGATTTTAATTAACATAGCTCATAATTCTATGAGTATGTACTGTTATTATCACCATTTTACCTATAAGAAATTTAAGCTTGAAAAGATAAAGATATTTTGCTCACACTCTAGAGTGTGTACTATGGATTAGTTCCATAATACATGATACAACTTTAATCATCCCCGCATACACAAATCAACCTTTTGGAAATGGGTATTAGCTTATTTTTCACTAAGAAACAAAATTCAGCTCACTTCTGAAAATTGAAATTGCATATATTTACACACCAGAATCCCACTTCAAATAAATAAATAACAAACAGCTGAAGAATGGAGGAGGAAATGAAGGAAATAAAGACAAAGAAATAGAAAAGAACTACAAACCAATCTATTAACAGCTATCTCTGAGGAGTAGGATTATACATTTCTTATTTTTAAATTACATATTTACTTTACATACTATTTTTGTTTACCTTGAGAATGGACTACTTTGTAATCATAGACGACAATGTAAAAAAAAAAGAAGCCCTCCAAAAATACTAATTTCCCATTAATTCTGTCAAATCCTAAGACAATCATTATTTGTACCTGAATTACTCACTAGAAACAAAAAAATCTTTAAAAAGTTATGCCAATTTGTGCTTCATTAAAGGTTATCAGGTGATAAAAGGATTCCAGAGAAGTTTCTCTGATGAAATGTGATATTACTTATTTTAAAAATTATTGCCTTACAAGAAAGCATAAAGCAGCATATCTAAATAAATTCTAAATAATTATTTACTGGTCAATAAATTAATTTATACTCATAAACCCCTAACAAGAAAGTTAAAAGACACAGTTTAAAAATTCAACATTAATTTCATTTTAAAGAATATCTTCAAGCAACATATAATTATAATTTTCCCTGTTTAAAGACATTTAAAACTGCCTTCATTCCAGTCACAGACTTTATTTAATGGTCTTTGTAAATTCCATAAATAAGAGTTCATTTCTAATTTTAAAGTTTATACTTTGAAAAAATTACAGAAGTTGGACAAATCAGAGATGTTTGCTCATCTAGCTCATCCTCTTATACTTTATAGATAAGAAATCAAAATTTTATGAACAGAGATTACATATTAATGTTAACAGTTATTATTTTTCCATTTTCATTAAATATATTTCTCTTTCCTTTTATAATTTCTGGTTTACAATGGACACGTGTTGGTTTCATAATTAACTCAATAAACATTTCTCATTGTAGGAGCTCTGTTGAATAGATTGGACATTGCACTCTCCCACATAGCTGTCAATTGCCTTTCTCTTTGTCTTCTCATTTCCCCATATGGTATTGTGAAAATGACACAAGACACTGAGGAGATAGGAGCATGATGACATTACAGTAGTTGAAAAATTTCATCATGTCTAAAAAAGTAGACTGTGAATTTAGAGGATACGAAATATAGTGTACCATTGTGAGACAAAGGACAATGAGACAGAGGAGAGGGAAAACAGTAGAACATATTTCTACTGATGTAGGTCATCCTGAGAGGCATCAAGATGATAGAAAACCTGTGAGATCAAGCATCTCCAATTTTCTCCTGGATATAGATCCTTCACTATATTCCATGGTGAAGGATGAAGCATCGTGGAACAGGAACGTAAGATTAGTGTTCAGTAACTAGTTGCCAATTTTTAAGTTGGTTCATTCTGTATTTTTATGTGTTTGGGTATAAAGAAAGATAAGCCAGCTGTTGTTAGGGCAACCGGTAGTATATGAATCAGACAACTATTTCTCCTGTTTTCTCAATTCCTCTCATAATAAAGTGTAAGAGACTGAGAAAACAACATATCAAGTAGAGTGACTTTCTCCAATGCACACTGTAAATATTCTTTTGAATAACAATTAATAATTTCTACATAAAGAGACTAAGAAACTAATTTTAATGATGGATTTGGAAAACTTGTACCTGTTACCAAAAACAGCTATCTTATTGTTACCTCAGATATTTAATTGGAAACTAGAATTTGACTAGAATTTTGCCAAATGTTACACATTATATCGACAACAGGAAATGCCTTTTAAAAATATTTAACACTGAATGGTATCTTCACTTGGGTTCTTAACACATGACTGCATGGCTTATACAAGTATATTTCTAGTTTGAAATTGACCCTTATTCTTTTTTTTTAATTTATTTATTTATGATTATTATACTTTAAGTTTTAGGGTACATGTGCACATTGCGCAGGTTAGTTACATATGTATACATGTGCCATGCTGGTGTGCTGCACCCACTAACTCGTCATCTAGCATTAGGTATATCTCCCAATGCTATCCCTCCCCGCTCCCCCAACCCCACAACAGTCCCCAGAGTGTGATGTTCCCCTTCCTGTGTCCATGTGTTCTCATTGTTCAATTCCCACCTATGAGTGAGAATATGCGGTGTTTGGTTTTTTGTTCTTGCGATAGTTTACTGAGAATGATGATTTCCAATTTCATCCACGTCCCTACAAAGGACATGAACTCATCATTTTTTATGGCTGCATAGTATTCCATGGTGTATTTGTGCCACATTTTCTTAATCCAGTCTATCATTGTTGGACATTTGGGTTGGTTCCAAGTCTTTGCTAATGTGAATAATGCCGCAATAAACATACATGTGCATGTGTCTTTATAGCAGCATGATTTATAGTCCTTTGGGTATATACACAGTAATGGGATGGCTGGGTCAAATGGTATTTCTAGTTCTAGATCCCTGAGGAATCACCACACTGACTTCCACAATGGTTGAACTAGTTTACAGTCCCACCAACAGTGTAAAAGTGTTCCTATTTCTCCACATCCTCTCCAGCATCTGTTGTTTCCTGACTTTTTAATGATTGCCATTCTAACTGTGTGAGATGGTATCTCATTGTGGTTTTGATTTGCATTTCTCTGATGGCCAGTGATGGTGAGCATTTTTTCATGTGTCTTTTGGCTGCATAAATGTCTTCTTTTGAGAAGTGTCTGTTCATGTCCTTTGCCCACTTTTTGATGGGGTTGCTTGTTTTTTTCTTGTAAATTTGTTTGAGTTCATTGTAGATTCTGGATATTAGCCCTTTGTCAGATGAGTAGGTTGCGAAAATTTTCTCCCATTTTGTAGGTTGCCTGTTCACTCTGATGGTAGTTTCTTTTGCTGTGCAGAAGCTCTTTAGTTTAATTAGATCCCATTTGTCAATTTTGGCTTTTGTTGCCATTGCTTTTGGTGTTTTAGACATGTAGCCCTTGCCCATGCCTATGTCCTGAATGGTAATGCCTAGGTTTGCTTCTAGGGTTTTTATGGTTTTAGGTCTAAGGTTTAAGTCTTTAATCCATCTTGAATTGATTTTTGTATAAGGTGTAAGGAAGGGATCCAGTTTCAGCTTTCTACATATGGATAGCCAGTTTTCCCAGCACCATTTATTAAATAGTGAATCCTTTCCCCATTGCCTGTTTTTCTCAGGTTTGTCAAAGATCAGATAGTTGTAGATACGTGGCGTTATTTCTGAGGGCTCTGTTCTGTTCCATTGATCTATATCTCTGTTTTGGTACCAGTACCATGCTGTTTTGGTTACTGTAGCCTTGTAGTATAGTTTGAAGTCAGGTAGTGTGATGCCTCCCGCTATGACAAACCCACAGTCAATATCATACTGAATGGACAAAAACTAGAAGCATTCCCTTTGAAAACTGGCACAAGACAGGGATGCCCTCTCTCACCACTCCTATTCAACATAGTGTTGGAAGTTCTGGCCAGGGCAATTGGCAGGAGAAGGAAATAAAGGATATTCAATTAGGAAAAGAGGAAGTCAAATTGTCCCTGTTTGCAGATGACATGATTGTATAGCTAGAAAACCCCATTGTCTCAGCCCAAAATCTCCTTAAGCTGATAAGCAACTTCAGCAAAGTCTCAGGATACAAAATCAATGTACAAAAATCACAAGCATTCTTATACACCAACAACAGACAAACAGAGAGCCAAATCATGAGTGAACTCCCATTCACAATTGCTTCAAAGAGAATAAAATACCTAGGAATCCAACTTACAAGGGTTGTGAAGGGCCTCTTCAAGGAGAACTACAAACCACTGCTCAAGGAAATAAAAGAGGATACAAACAAATGGAAGAACATTCCATGCTCATGGGTAGGAAGAATCAATATCGTGAAAATGGCCATACTGCCCAAGGTAATTTACAGATTCAATGCCATCCGCATCAAGCTACCAATGACTTTCTTCACAGAATTGGAAAAAACTACTTTAAAGTTCATATGGAACCAAAAAAGAGCCCGCATCGCCAAGTCAATCCTGAGCCAGAAGACCCTTATTCTTTAAAGCAGAGTTTTTATCTACAGATTGACGAATAAAAGCTTGAAGTTGCTTTCATGCTTATTTAATCATGTGAGTGGTTTTCTTAAATGTGAAAATGGAATTTAGATTATAAATGAATTCATTTTTTCCACCAATGACCGTAGTCATGCTTTGTGGCAAGTGTGGAATACTTTCATCTATATTTTTCTATGATGAAATCAGAATGATGAATGGGGAAAGATCAAAGTAAAATGACTGACTTCAAGTTAAGATGTTTTGTCATATCATTTTTTACATCAATATTCTTCATATTGCTGCAGAACAGAAATTATGTCAAGACTACCTGGAATTCTGTCTCCTCTTTTTGATCAAATTTATTCAGAGTTAGAAAACTCGACAGTATTTTGGAAAATGTGTGGGTTATCAAACTTTGTTTTAAATTTTGGCTTTGCTATACATCTTAGCAGTGTGACACTACTTCCTCTTCTGTAAAATGAGTTTAATTATACTTCATTTGCATTCTTGTTCAAAGAATTACAGATGCTTCAAGTAAGTTTTTATGTGAAAATTCTAGTAACTTGCCCAGCATATGTGCTCAAAAACCAGAGGATTCCACTATCATTATTGTTATTAATGCTATATACCCTTATATCAATCATAAATCATGTAATCAACTTTAATAACTACTATACAATTCAGTATTTTCAATCATTTACTTACTACATGATTTTTTTGCAGTAAAAGTTAAACATTTTTTTAGCAACAGGCCTTTTGATACTGAAACTTTATATTTGATACTCAGCCAGCTCAAATTACTGATCACTGTTCTCTCTTCCCTTTAGAAACAAGACAAAACAACCCTACAAACTTCGGTATTACATGAACGAAAATATAGAGAGAATGATATAAGGAGTAACATTTTAAAATTTTATTTATTGTTACATAATAGAGTACATATTTTTGGGGTACAGGTGATAATCTAATACGTTCGTATAATTTGTAAAGATCAAATCAGTGTAATTGGGATGTCCACCACCTTAAATATTTGTCTCTATTTATGCAAGAAATGTTTGAATTAATCTCTTCCAGCTATTTTGAAATGTATGATAGATTATTATGAACCACAGTCACCCTACTGATCTATCAAACACTTGGTCTTATTTCTTCTAACTATATATTTTTACTCATTAGTCAACCTTAAAAAGTTACATTTTAAAAAAGCATTGTAGCTTTTAAAATACTAGTCTATATATTTTCATGTAAAGGCCTAAAAGAACAAGAGTAATCTTTTAATAACATCGTTTAAAAAATAATTTCCTTTCAAAGAATTCTTGATAACCTTTCATATGTCATTTTGTGACAAGTTTATTTAAAAACTGTTAGTGCTTCAACTGTTATTAAGCTAAATGGTCACAGTTCTATTAATATGGTATACTAAAAGTGAAAATTATCTAAATATTACACTAAATATTATCTAAATATCATTTTGTGACAACTTTATTTAAAAACTGTTAGTGCTTCAACGGTTATTAAGCTAAATGGTCACAGTTCCATTAATACTGTATACTAAAAGTGAAAATTATCTAAATATACATTAAATATTATCTAAATATTACGTAGTGACCTCAGGGCACTATAAGACCTCAGAACACCACTATTCAGTTTCCTAAATGGCATCAAATTGATTCTGATTTAATCATATTTGAGTTCAGTAATACTTTTTGTTGCCCAGATATTAGTAGGCACAAATAATTTATTCTTAATTTTATTATTACTAAAATACTTTGTTTAGTTAGTCTGATTGTCTAGTTTTTAGCTAATCTGATTTGTTTATTTAATTTGATTTTTCAGTGAGGTTTCCAGTTGTTATGGGATCATCTAACCAAGAGTTAGAGCATTATCTGAAAATATACATAGACCATGCATACAGATAACTTTAAAATATGCTTAGGCTGCACTATTATCTAAAAACCTTAAAATGCCATGCAAATTTGTGTCACTTGCATGAGGTGGATGTCAGACATGATGTTTGACAACTTTGGGAGCCATCACATTGAAGATCATGAGGGCAGACATGATGCCATGAACCCATATGGGACCAGCATTGTTTTCTGATACTGACAAGAGAAGGCATCCTCTGTTCGTGCATATGTTTGCCAGTTAGGACTACTTGCTGATGGTTTTTGTTCAAATAAAAGTTGCCACTAAAAGGATACTAACTTAAAGAAATTATCATTCTCTGTCTCTGGAGAAGCCTAGCATATTCATTTATGATTATTTTAAGAGTGAAGCAAGTTATGACTTGCCTATAAATGTCTCTGCTATATATAATTATATTTTTCTAAACCTTAACTTGATTTCAAACTTAAGTCTCCATTCCGCTGAGTGCAGAAAAATCATCCCAGCCAATTCAGGTTAATTTTGATCAGAAGTTCCTCTGTCAGGGATTTATTTTTCCCCTTCTCTTTTTCCTGGCTTGGATTTAAGTTCTGGAGGCACTGGTGGCAGGGAGCAGCTGATCTTCTCACCTTTCCATGTTATTGTGTCCAATGACAACATCTGCATCCTGGCCAGCACTGGTCTATGTTGAAGCTACTGCATCCTCCCTGCCTTCCTGTGAAAGCAATTGTGTGTGCAGTTTTCTCTGCCAGACTTGCTTCACTCTTGCCAGTGCGGTGAAACGTCCTATAGATACTTCTACAGGATTGCGCCTCTCACAGAGTGGTGTGGACAACTCTGTGAGGCTTGCTGCCTCCCAGACTCCCCTTTAGTCAGAGGTCCTCTCTGTGTTCCAAACCCATCTGAGGCTTTTATTGGATAAGTGACACAGTGTATAGAACCCATATTAAAGGCCATGCTAATATTTTAGATATTGCTGCCTCTTGAGCTCTCTTCTGAGCCTGGACAACCTTTTTCTTGCAGACATATGTAGGTAGGTAGTAGAAGTCTTTTATATCTACTGTTTAATGCATAAACTTTATGTTCAAAGTAAATCAGGCTTATGTTACTCAAAATGAAGTTATCTGAAAATCAAAATTCCCTTTCTTGCAAATCATTGTTTTTGTACTTAAAAATAATGTTTTCTTTTCTTGTTCAACACTAATTTTTCTGCTGCGATAACCCTGCCCTGAGTTAATGCATATAAAGATCTAGTCTGAATGGTGAGAGAGTCATAGGTTTATAAGACCACAACAACAATCAAATAATTACAGTGAATAAAAAGTCATATTGATTAATACATCAAAAGAATAACAACCTATAGCTGGTTGTTCTTTCATTGCTTTATCAGATCAAGACCACTGTTTGAAATGGATAAAAGAGAATAATGAGTAGGATGTCTGGGTGAGAGATTCTTTTTCCTCTTGCTTTACAAAAATAGTGACAATTTTTATACTCAAATATATACGAAATGTTACTGATAAATAAAATTTCAGAATTTAACTCTGTAATTTTTGATGTGCAATCTTGCAGAGAAAAGAACTTTAGTTGAAGCAATACAGTATCAAATAATTGTTTTAAGAGTTTGAATTTTAGAAAAGCTGTCTCAGGTGAAGGGGCAGTTAGTAATGATAAAATTGACTAAATGTGAGGTTTATCTTGTCTTACGGGGGTAGTTTTCTTAGGAACAGCACTCATTCTTTACTTCAAACCTGTAATAGCTTCTTCTTCCTTTTCCTTATAAAACTTGAACAATTCAACACAGCACTTAGTGACAACTGGGACCTGACTTGAACCCATAGTATTTTCAGGCTTTGCCTTTTCTCTGTGTACTTTTGTAAGCCTGCCCCTCAGGGCCCACTGGGCTTCTGCTTTCCTCTCAAACACATTGAATTTTTCCAGCTGCACAAACTGAGACAGCCTATTCCCCTCACCAGGAGGTGTTGCCTTCCTCACAGCGAATGAGCTACTCCTTTCCTTCCACTCCACCTCATATCTCTCTCAGTCTCTGTCACTGCCCCCTTTTCCCCCATCATAAGGAATCTCCAGGCTCTCTCATAGCTCTCCTACAGCCGATTATTAAAGTTAACATATATTATGGATATTTATGTAGTAAAAACAGGACTAGACACAGAAGATTAAAACTTGGGGTTTAAAAACCTGCTTTAAACATCAGACCAAGTCGATCATTAAAGTTAACATATATTATGGATATTTATGTAGTAAAAACAGAACTAGACACAGAAGATTAAAACTTGGGGTTTAAAACCCTGCGTTAAACATCACACTAAGTCACTTCAGTTCTTTGAGCATCAGCTCAGCCTGTGGATTTCATAACTGTCCCTGCACTCTTTTCAGTTGAAGTTTATTGGCTAAAGTTTTCAACTTCTCGTGTACAGAAACCAAGTCTCAATTTCAAACAGCGATTTTACTCCGTAACTATCTGCTAAATAAAATGGAATGCTGGATGAGAAGCAAAAAGCTTACTGATCAGTCTAATGGGATAACTGGGGAAAATAATGGTAATGTTTAGTTATTTTATTTTATTCTTATTGACAAGGGATAGGTAAGGAGTTGGACAGGGACTACTCTGTCCCTTCCCTTTATTTTAGCCAATGATTGTGAGTTCCTTCTCCTATAACCAAGTTTTATTGCGCTTTCTTTGTAAAACTAAGGAGAGGTAGAATATAGTAGTTCATAGCAAAGAAAAAGGCAGAAGATTAACTACTAATTCACAATTCACTTGACAAGCTTCTGATTAAATTCACAAAGTCTTGCCAGGTAAATACTAAATCATGCCACTTTATTTCAAAGAGGATAAAAAATACTTCAATTTCTTGACAACAACCTAAGCCTTTTCAGTAGTTCAACAAGTGGCATTAGGTGTTTTAGCTCATCACTATAGCTTCACGTTTTATCATGGGTTCATGCTGATGAGATTATCTATTTCAAATAAGACAAAAAATAAGCTTACCTCCATCCTTCTTAGCAAATCGCATCGGTTATTCAATTATGTGTTCTTTGTTTGTGGGTACCTGAAATAATGAGAAGGAATAGAAAAAGAAAATTAAATATAACTCAACAGCATTTTGTAAAAGGCAAATATTTACAATTTTAATTGATGACAGACACACACTTCATAATACGATTAGCATGCAACTCCAGCTGCAAAAACTGAACAGCAATATGCCTAAGCTGGTTAGCAGCAAAAAAGTAAACCAATCACATCGACAAAAAGCCACCATAAACAAAAAAACTGTATTTAAAAGATTAACAGTTTTGGCATTCATCCCTACCATCAAGTCTTTCACTTTTTTTTTTTCCATCAAAATTTAGCTTACATTTGAAGTTAGCAAGAGTTGCATTACTATTATTGTTAATTTTAGTTCTGTTTATTGCCTTGAGGGTTATATAATGTCAAATAATTTTGGTGCCTCTAGTTAATTTTAATTAGTTGTTTTAATAGCCTATAGACCTATTTGTTATATGTTTGTAGGTTTACTTTTTTAACTATCAGGAACTTAATAACTGAGAATATTTAACATTACTGTTGCATAGGCAAAATTACAGAGTTACTATTAGTGTTACCTGTTTAACGTTTAGTCATCCTTTGAGTCCTGCGACATATTTCCTTAATAATCATCAGCCATCAAGTCTGATAGTCTCAAAAGAAATATCAGCCCTCTAAACTGCCTTCTAGGGCGGTGATATTTAGCACTGAAAATTACAAATAAAGTTTTTGAGGTTGAATAGCAACAACTGGCCAGTGACACTGATGATTTGTTTGTCAAAACAAATTGTTATAAACTACGCAAATGAAGTCCACGCACTCCTTTGAGTGAAAACAATAAAGTGAATCTACGCAATGCTTACATGTTGGATGGGATATTTAATGTGCGGGGAAACTCAAAGGTTGAAGAACTAGGCATTTAGACAGTGGTAAGTGGTACTCTTACCTCTTTATACTCCATTACTCTTTCTCACGAGAGACATGCTAATGCAAACAAGTCAATCAGAATTTGTGTTTAGCAAGATAAAGCTTAGAGGATAGTTTAAAATCCATTTATTATTCTAAATCCATTTTTTTCCATTAACATGTTATACATTAGTGTTTACTAACCATGATTCATGTAACAGTTTAGTTTGTTAACTTTTAAATTATTTAACAACCATAAGTTATTAATACATTTTTAAGTATTACACAAATATCTTAAAACAAACTTGGGTTCATTTTTGTAATTTTTAAATAGAAAACATTTTAGGCATCTCTTGAAGAAGAAATAAAGCAGGCATTTAAAGCTAGAAAACAAGTAATTCCAAATTTAGTTTTTACAAAAGTTTTCAGCTTTATTGACAAATTATGGCAAACATATTTGACAAATTGTGGATTCCTATTTAGAGAAGCTTACACATGGAACTTTATGTGTGTTTTTTTTTCTTTTTTAACAAATACAGGTTAAAACACTGAACAAATTCAGTTAGCTACATACATACAGTAGCTGCTTGTTTTCAACCCCATTAAAACAGCATTTAAAATTAAATTTACAAACTTAATATCAAACATCTTTGTCTAACTAACAGATATTAAAAGACAGGTTAAAACATCTTATCTACAACTTTATTATCAGCTAGTTCAAAAATCATATTACAGTCTTTTAGCAACCCTAAACAAAGTTTCTGCTAGTTGGTTGAGATTCAAAATCTGTTAACAAATTCATGCTTTTCCTCAAAAAAAAAAAAAAAAAAAGAAAAAAAAAAAGATTACACACAACAATGAAAAACAACCAAGAGAATATCATCCTACTGAAAGGTTTATAGACTATGCTTGCTAATGTCTTTTTCAGTCTGTTTTGTAAAATAATACTAGTGTCAATGTCACGCCAACAGTACAGAGGGAAATACTAGAAATATATGGGAGTAATCATGAGCAGTTATCCCTAGAATAGAAACAAACAAACAAAAAAAGGACTATTACTTGTCTTGTTGCTGTTTATGTGGAGACCACAGGCTATGAATTGTCTTTGAGGTGAGGTCACAGGTGGGAAGGACCTTCAATATCTACCATAGGGGTGTTCCCTGTATCCCCCTCTGGCTGACCTCTGCGGTGGTGCCTTCAAGCTAGAGCGGGTTGTGGCCCATTCTTCTGGTGCTGTGAAAAAGAGAAAGATAGTAACACACACATGACTTCACAGTTACCAAAAATAGTCATTTAAGACACAATAGTTGACCGAGAAAAAGAAAACAAAAGATCTCAACACCGAACGCTAAAGCCTATTTTTTCCACATCATGAGACCATCAAAAAAGTGTGTGTATATAAATGTGTACTGTGTATTTATTATGTGTTAGATTTAAATGCCACAAAATAGAAAGAGGAGTATCAGTGTAAACCCCTGCCCATAAAATCTTTTTACATAGAATTCTTAAAAATAAATAAATAAATCGGATATAGGAAACCAGTAGTCCTTAGCCCTTGAATAACTTGAGAATCACCTGGAAATATTAAACAATCAAAATAAAAGAGAACTAACACCTGCTCTCTGTCCCCCAAATCTACTGATTAGAAAACTCTATGGGTTGGGACCTACGGTTTGGTATTTTTCAAATACTCCCCAGATGATAGTTATATGGTCCGGGGTTGAGATCCATTGTGCTAAATTGTATAGAGAAAGTGAGAGACAAGCAGAATATAGAGTAGAAAAAACCTTAAACAGCAAAATCAGTAAACAAAACAAAACA
Organism: Pan paniscus; assembly: GCF_029289425.2. Lineage (NCBI taxonomy): Eukaryota > Metazoa > Chordata > Mammalia > Primates > Hominidae > Pan > Pan paniscus. The sequence continues at coordinate 76,527,238 of NC_073254.2, forward strand.
CAAAGATATCAGTTTTTCCAAGTAAACAACTCAGTAAATAAAGAAGTATTAGTACACCAGGAAAACTCCATTTACCTGCTAATTTTGGCTAGGTTTCAAAACATTGAGGGTAGTAGAAATCTATTATTCCAAAAAAGCAAGAAACAAGTAACCAAGCTTTTGAGTACTGTGGAAAATAGCTATTGTAAAATCTGTGTCCCCAGAAAAGAAATGCAATTCTTCTTTAAAATAACTCATTGTTGGCTTTATGGTGACATTTTATGTGATTCCAGCAACTAGGTTGTTTTGGTCTCTCAATCAGAATTTAGTTCCTCATCAAGAGCAGATTTCATGCATGGGTGTGTAAAAGGAGGTGCAGACAAAGGAAAGAAGGTTACTAGAGACGCATAGATATTGATAATTGATATATAAAAAAATGGAAATATTAACTGGGAAACAATTGCAGATTGAGGGCAACTAATGTAGGGCATTTGCCCCTAGATAGTTCCTCTGATCATAAGAATTAGTTGAGAAAGACTACTAGAAAAGCATTAAAAATTTCAATTGTACTCATTATAATATAGAGCAAATGAAAACAATCTACTATGTAGAAAAATGATCAAAAGTTTATTATTGTTGGGAAAAATGGCACTTAAGTGGACAAATATTAGTTTTTTGAGAATATTCTCACCAGGGCATTATTATTACAACTGATACCTGATAATAAATAAAAAATTATATCTCTTTCACTATTTAGTCTTTTATAGGATATAAAATAGGAGTAAGAAAGAAATGAATATAACAAATGTTGCCATTGCTCAAAATACAGGTTTACTTGGATCAGAGGTTGGCATACTCTGGCCTGTGAACCAAATTTGGCCAGCTGATTGTTTTATAAATAGTTTTACTGGAACACAGGCATGCTGTTTATTTACATATTGTCTATTGCTGCTTTCACGATACAAAGGAAAAGTTGAGTAACTGTGATAGAGATTATACTGCTTGAAAAGCCTAAAATATTTATACTCTGGGCTTTTACAGAAAAGGTTTACAGATCTGTGCTCTAGACCATGTTGTTTTTGGTGGGAAAATGCAGATGTTGGTCTTTCTGATGTAATCTTTTGAGGGCAGGAATTTATCCCCAAACCATTTGACTTTATCAACATAAAAATGAAAAAATTCCATGTATTTGCTTGATTGGAACTAAATAAAACTGTTTTTGGTGTACTCAAAGGGAAAACACATTCAGTGTGTGCAAGCTTGAAAGTACCTTCTTAGCCTTATGTAAAATGAATATTTACACCACGTTTATGAGATAATCCAGCCTATATCTTTGTTTTTGTCCTCCGATGGTAAAATGTATCCCAATTTATCATGGTTTTTAACAAAAAGAATGTACTACTTTTTGCTCCAATTATTCCAGAGTGTTAGAAATCCCTGGGTTTCACTCTACAGGATTTAAGAGCTGAGACAATAGAGGCTTCAAGTTTTCCCAGGAAATAGAAGTCCCAGGTCCTTTTTTAGATTCTGAATGTTCCTGAAAAACAGCTAAACAATCATGAGCGGAGTGACAGAATACTTGTCACATACACTCCCAGATTTTTTCAGAATTTTAAATTGACATAAACCTAGGGACTTGCTACAGAGGACATAAGTGTTTAATAACTACTCATCAACTTGGCTTCAGTTGACTTTTTCTAAATCTCTAGGGCAGTTAATTGATGAGCTAAAACTTCATTTCCTAAATGTTAGCCAACATTAGAATAGGGACTGTTGCTATTCACTGTTGTTTCCCAAGTGCCTGGGAGAAATTCAATGCCTAGTTAGGGCTGAATGCAGTGAAAGGTTACATGAAAGAAAGGATGGATGAATGAACAAGGGAACTATGCAGAAAGTTCCAGTGATAATTCAAAAAACAGAAACAGTTGAGCTAAAGAAATTTAACATTTATTTAAAAAACTCTTTAATTAGAAATCTTATATATTTGTTATAGAGTTAAAAATCAGACTTCTTACTCAAAAGGGTTATCTAAGTATCAAAAATATTTCACTATTGAATTCAATGAAGTAATCGTAGTGCGATCTCATTATTAAAAAGTACAAAAATATCATATTTCATGGCACAAATATGTGCTCTTTTATAACGCTCTGCTTCTATGTGAATTAATACTATGCTCTTTCCTCCTTGCTCAAGGCTAGGAAAATGGAAATTATTGTTAGTTCATGATACTTGTACCTGGAAAAGTAAATTGCCAGCCAAAGTGATTTCTTATCCAAACAAAAGTAAGTTTCTAATTTTCCAAGATTCCATACCATTAGCAGAGGAAATTAAGGACTTATTTCACTTAATTCAGACCTTGCTTCCATTGTTTACATGTTCTTGGTAACAATAGCAAAGAGAGATCAGGAAAAGTATTATTTTTATTTGTGTCCATCTTTATCTTTCCTAATATCACAATGTTTATGTATAGTTACACATTTACAATTACCACATGATAATGTACGCCAGTTTTTCTTAGTGAAAATATGTTCTTTGGATTGAGATTGGAGAGTACTGAACCAATGAACATTTTTCCAGTGCCACCATATAGTATGTCGTTGAACTTTATATGGTTGGCCAAGCCCCTCATTGCTCACCAGCGATATTTAGGCCTCTGGATTTCTTTACTGCAAGTACCACATATAGAAGGGATTCTAACCTGAGTCTCATGGAACCTTGAGCATGGAAGAGGCCCAAACTTAGGGAGAGACAAATCATGACTGGGTTCCTCATGATGGGAGTTTCTCTGAAATTTGAAGTTATAAAGACCCACGAATGAACTTAGAATTTATCTGTCCTCTTGGGTCTCTTAGTAGACAAGCAGATTCTAAATATTTTAAGCCTTCCTATGAATTTTAGGGTCCTGTTTTTTTCTAGTCCCATGGTGTGGTCTAAGATGTCATTTAAAAAACTCATTGCATCCAGTGAAATTTAGAAATTTCTTTATCCTTTAGGGAAATGATAAAAGAAGTAAGATTCTCTCAATATCAGGATCATTGTCACGTGAGAAGCACTGGCTAGGCTATGAATTAATCCAATAACAAATTCCTCCTCAAAAAAGGTACCAAATAACTATACGCCAAATTGAAATTATGGAATGGGTTACATAATTCTGAATCTGAAAATAGCAAATCAGGATATGAGAAACAGAAGTTAAGTGACTTGATCCAACTGCCACCCTTTTTTGGCTTCCAATTCAGGCTTTAAAGTATCATATATTATAAGAAATATTAGATAAATTTATATTTATTATATGAATAATAAAGCATCACTAAACACATTTTTTATTTATTGAAGATCTCCTATATGCCAGTTACTATACTATGTCCTGCATATAAGGACAGTTTAAGGGGCCCATAAAAGACACAGGAAAAAACAAACCTGAAATTTCATAGGTTATAACACAATTTTAATTGATGTTTTAAGAAAATGCTGGGGAAAGCACAGGGAAGGGAGGTCTAACTTTCATCATTCAGTTGAACTTGCATTGAACTCTAACATTTAATCATCTCAAAGAAGAGATTTTCTGAGCAAATATACTTAGTAAGAACACAGGTGCTGTTTAACTTATCTAAGATAATTCACTTTCTTTAAAGACTTTCCTGTGTTAATTATTTTGTATTATCTGGCCTTGTTTCTAAACTGGACTCTAAGATCTATGAAAGGAGAAATCGTCTACAGTGGTAGACACCGAATAAGAGCAAATAAGAATATTTGTAAGCTGCATATAAATAAATGGTGCTACTAAATAAAAAAGGGGTTTCAAACCAATTATGCAAAATAAGTAAAATAGAACTTTTCAGAAAGGCATTATTAGCAATTAGGTTGTCATGTTGCATGTATACAGTATATGTCAATATTTCTTTCAAAAGTTCTATCTGTTTTTTATTAACTTAGGCTGCTATTTTACCCAGCGAATCAGGTTTTACAGACTGCCTAGAGTGCATCTCTATTTCATGGTAGTCAGCGTCACTGAGGAACATTTGACTGTGATAGAAGAATGTAAATTACCTAGGTAACTCCTGTGCATTAAATATTACTGTGACTTCAAAAGTTTCTGTATCTCAAATACTGTGCGAAATGAGGCCTATTAAGTGCTATGCATTTGTCAATGTGTTCTTATTTCTGCAGTGGGACCAGGTACCTTGGGGAGCATTCACAGTGGGAAAGAAAAATCTGGATGATTTTTAAAGTTGCAAAACGGTGTTCTCTGATAGTTCTAGAGATACTGAGGTAGTTGGGAAAAACATGAAGCATAGGAATGAGGGGTCAATTCAGGAAAAGTTGACATTATTTAAGTATCTGGAAAGCAAACTTTTAATGTTAATCTTTCAGGAAGTAGTTTTAAAATGCCACCTAAGAGGAAATTAATTTTAGAGATCAGTTCAGAAAGGATAAAGGAGATCATGGAGCTTACTGAGTGCAGTCATGATACTCTTATTTTGCTATCTTAGATAACTATTTGTCTGTATATCTGAAATATGGAAAAGAATCTAAAAAGAAGCTTGTTAAACCCACAGCAAAACGAAGGAAGCTCATGCGATTTTTGGTACACTGTAAATCAATATGCAAAAATCACAACTAAAGTAGGAAACCCAAGTTAGTCTCTACCATTACAAACTGCTAGTGTTTTTGCTTTGCAAATCATATAATGGCATTACGACATGGTTGATTAAAATTCATCCTGGCTTTGAGCCACTCAGTTTGTTCATCTCAGCTAAGTTTCTGATGTTTCTAAGGAGTATTATTCTATTTGAAAGCACCTTTCAAATATATGTTTGTTGTTTTGAGGCTATTTAATCCCAAAGAATATGTTAGGTTAGATGTTTTGCTATTGTTGCAACTCACTATTATGATAGCATCCATTTTGTTTACTTAATGTTTAAACACCTATCATATTTTAAAAAACTCTATCACAAATTTGAAGGTCCTATCACAGTGCTAGGTGTTTTGTGTATATTATTAGCAAATATCACAATTTTCCTACAAGGTAGCTGTTGACACTACCTTCTTTTTAAAGATGAGGAAACTATGACTCAGAAAGTTTAGTTGTTGGGAAAATACAGAATTTTTGTCTCTAAATGTCTCACTATCTATTCACCAACCCTTTCTCTTTTTCCTCTTTTTTCCCCCTATAAAACAAGACTTAATTTATTTTACTTCCCTTAAATTATATAATTAGTATTAATTATATAACAATTAGTGTTGAGTCCAACAATTAATTAGCCGAAAAAAATGAGATTTACTGTAGTTTTAATTTTGTTAGCAAGAATGTGGGCCGCTTCAACTGAATTTGTGAAGGTGCAAATCCAAAGTGGAATGCAGAGTTCTCTGCACGCTCTGAGCATTTTAAAATATTAATGGAAATTTGCAACTCAACGGCTCAACCATTTCAACTGTACAACATGTATTCCCACTATTTGTAATTATATAGTTTATTATTTTAAGATGCAGAGGGTAACAGAAGAGGGAGAAATATGGGTGACCAGCATCTCTTTTCACAGATGAACACGGTGCATTATGTTCCAAGAAAAAGGGTTGCTAACTTTGAGTTCACCATCATTTATCCTCTCAGAAAATTCAATCAGCTTCTGGGAAGCATTTACAACTTTTATCACTCTTTCAAATTTTTAATTAGATGTCCTCTGTTAGAAAAAATGTATCACTTGGGATAATCCATTCAGAGAGTAACAAAGGACTTAGCCTTTCTATGAACTCCATTCTCAACCCTAAAATCTTACCATGCACATGGCAGGCACTCAGTAATCGTTTACTGAATAAATTAATTATATTTAAATATTTTGCATCTTCCTTTCAGACCCATAGGCTTCCCTCAGATGGATTCCTTCACTTTTGAACGGTAGTTCCCAGAGTCTTACAGATGTTCTGCATTTGCATTACTATCCTGCCTTTTTCTTGTTGAAAGATTCCTTTCTGCAATCTTAAAACCATTTTTTAACTTTTCTGTATTTTTATATTATTGTGCTTAATATCTCCAATTTACTTTATGTATATAACTAATTTCCATATTATAACCTGGTTTCACAATTTTATCTTCTGTGCCTAAGCTTAGTTGGTTTGAATTACTGCTATATTCTAATTGTGAACTCAAGGAAGCTTAAAAAATATTCCTGACAAACTTCAGGCTGTGCCAAGAACAATATTCCAGGTAGTTTTGCATGTAATGCATAATTTTTACCAGCTTCTGTTTTCCCAGGTAAGGCCACTGTGATTTGCAATATTAGAAAGAATCCCCATAATTCAAACTTCTTGGTGGTAGTGGTGGTGTTTTCAAATTGCCTATTCAGTTCTAGTCCCTGTCCTATACATTATCATATTTAATAAATTGACTCAATCTGTACCATTTTATTTCTAATTATCATCCATTAATAATTGAAAATTATATATGTCATTAAAATTTAAACAAACATTTTATGCTTGACTCTGCTGTATAGTATCCTGCAACTGTAGAATAATACAGGCCAGTTGTTCTTAACATTTTTAAATAAGTGTGTGTCTATATTATTGCTATGGAGTTAATAACTCATTTAAATAAAAAGGAGACAAAGAAGCTAGCTAGAGAAAGGATTTTCAAAATGGAACATACAGAAAAAATGGTGAATGATAATTTGGCACAATGTAGAAGGTTATCTGACTAAAGTCTAAAACGTACTTTCATTATTGTCAAATAAAATGCTGAATCATTCAAAAGACTGCGGAATTCAGCTAGAGGCTTTTTGAAATGCACATAAGGAGTTTATAATATGAGGAATAACAGAAGGGAGAATAAAAATGGTGATATAAAGTAATATGGTATAATTCTCTTCTCAAAGAATTCCAATACTCCCTTTAACTCAGTGAAGAAGGTAGGCTTGGTGACAGAGCTTCATAGACACAGATTACATTTGTAGTTACCTGATTGTCTTACTCCCCCTACATTCTTCATTTTTCTACCTAAGAGCAGAAATGAGCCATAGTTATAGCAATTAGACAAAATCAGGTTTTCAGCTCTACAAATGTTAATCTTTCTGTATGACCTACTCTAAGTGCAAGTGCCTGTGTTTATACCACAGTGTGCCTTTCCCTGCTTTTCCAGGTTGATAAATTGGCTCCCACCACTTGTGAAAGATCTTAGATAGTCTTTGTCCCTGGTTACTGGGAGGTAAGCTCTAAATCCTAAAATTTCCCAAGTGATTGGAGTTATTCAAGTCTTTGTTATTCATGGTGAGCCCCTTCAACCACACCTTATAGTTTATACTAAGGAGATGATTCAATATGGCAATGGTCATGCCGGGAAGACTAACTATAATATTAGAGTTTGGGCTTTGGCCTATGTGATATCAGCCCAACCTGAGGAGTGGAGAAGGCTGGATATTGATATGATTTAATCTATCATGTCTATACAATGAAACCATAATAAAATGTCTGGACACTGAGACTCCTGTGAGCTTCCCTGGTTAGCAATACTTTTATCTATTATTACATAATGACGTGCCAGGAGGATAATGTGACCCAGCAGCTGTCAGAACCTTCATGTTTGGGATCCTCTCAGACTGTACTCTTGTCATATGTGTCTCTCTCTTTGACTGGTTTTGATTTGTATCCTTTTGCTATGATAAAACTATAATCGTAAGTATAGCACTTTCCTTTTTCCTTTGAGTTGTTCTGAAAAATTATTAAACTTGATAAGACCGTGGGAACCCCCGAATTTGTAGCCAGCCGGTCAGAAGTAAGAATAGCCTGGAGTCCCCCAAACTTGTGAGTGATGTATGAAGTAGAATTTTGTGGAAATTTTGTGGAAAACTGTGCCCTTAGTTTGTGAAGTTTGGCCTATCTATGGGCATCCCCTTTGTCTCTTTGCTTGCTCTCTCCAATCTTCTCAGAAGTGTAAATCTTAGCTCTTGGCCCATGATTGAACCTATCTGTGCCAGAACTTCTGGATACCAAAAGCCTCTTGAGTTATCTGCCTATTACCTGCTGCTGCACTCCCCTGAGCATGAGGGAGCTTCTACTGGGAACTTCCTGGACAATCGCAAACTTCAGAGAGACTGATCTAACTATTTTAGTTGTTGTCTTTGTTCGTTTATTTTCTGGCATCTCTTGTTACCCATTGAACTAAAGGTTTGATAAGGTACCAGTACGGTTAAGTCATTTGTTCAATACAAGAAGACACCGATTGTGAGTCATATATACATGTATATATACAGATATACATAGATACATATATATTTGCAATGTTGGGAAGAATCCCTGTAATTCAAACTCCTTGGTGGTGGTGATAGTTTTTTAAAATGCCTATTCTGTTTTACTCCAGAGCATTTAACAATATTCTAGTCCAAAATACTTAGCAAATATGCCATCATTCAATAAATTATGATGCTTGATAAATCAAGTGTAGCACATTTATTTCAGACCAACGTATTTTGTCTTTTTTTCTTTTATCCATGCTCTCTTTTAATACACATAAAAATCTCCCAAATTCTGGAAATTCTGTAATGATTTCCTAAGGTGGCATATCCCTGGATATATTTTTTTTCTTAGCTGGCATACTTCCAAGTGGGCAAAATTTTTCACCATGTTCATATTTTGTATTCTGTACTTTGTGCTTTATAAACAATTCATTTTTCATATATTCTAAATATAAATCTATATCCTATTGAATATACTTTCTTGTACATGATCTGTTCATCCCAAGAGTTCGACAATAAGTCACTCAACTCTCCCCTCCCTCTTAGCCAAAATGATTGTGCCATTAACTCAGCAGAAAAGGAAGTGATTAAAAAAATAAAAAACACCTTTCCTATGGCTTGTTTTATTGTTTCAACAAGAGAGTTGTTAAACGCATGTGGACTATAATTTTTTGTTGACTCTATCTGTTGGGTAAATTTTTTAAAAAGTCAACGTTGAGATTTAACTCTTCAACACACAATTGTTCAAAAAGGTAGTTACTTATGTTTATTACTACTTAAACTTACAGTTTTTATAAAGTGGACTTAAAATATCAGGTTCTCTAACACAATGTTTGATTACAAAATACCCAGTGTTATAAAAGGAGCCTGCATATAAGTTATGTATCACCTTCAAAAATGCAAATGACTGGCACAGTTTGGCAATTCATCCTTTCAGTAGTCATGAGAAGCAGATACTGATAGGAAAAAATAAAAGGGCTTCAAGTACAATTTGGTGTTATTACTGTAAGAGAAATTATAAAGATAATTATCAAAAAATGGATATTACCAATTAAGATCATAGGATCCTTCGAATGTGCCCCCATGCATGTGGCTATCTAAAACTTATTCTCAACCTTAGCTTACAATAGAACCACCTATGAAGCTTTTAGATAATTCTGATGGCTAGTTCTCATCTCCAAAGGTTGTGATAGATCCAGTCTGGTGTGGAAGCTGAACGTTCGTATTTTTTTCAAAGCTCAACAGGTGATCCTAAAATGTGTAATTACGGTTAATAATCTCTGAAACAATAGCAGATTTCATTCTCACCTAAAACTGTTGGATTAAGGAGTGCATTATTCAAAACAAAATTGAAACTGTAAATACTTTGAACCTAAAATAAGCAATACAAGCATTGATGTAGTGGTGCACTGCTCTTTTTCATTGTTTCTTGCCTAGGCAACATGCTCTGCACTTATTACCAAGGCTAATCGGATTAGATATCAATCTAATGGCAACCCCTGAAATAGCAAAAAGAGAAAGCTAATTTTAAAATTAATTTCACAAATGAATTTTAAAATACTTTAGAAGCATTATTTCACTAGGCCTTCTTCCTTTTAATTACAAATAAAGTTTAAAAATCTATATGAAAAGTAAAGCACAGTCATATTTTCCCCATAACCTATTATGTAACAACTTTAATACAATAAATCTCAGAAAAAATAAATTATTTGCATATATTATTTTTAAATGACTGATAAATTATTGCCAATATTAAGAAATCTCATTTCCATTTGTAAGTCAATTTTCCCAAATTTATATTCTATTTACTATTAAAAATAGACAGTCTTTGTTCTTGAATTAAATGGCTGCCACAACTGCCAGTTAACTTCATTTTCCTTTGCTGTTTTCACAGATTAATCAATGCAGGCCTTATTTTCACACAGGGAAAATAATCATTCCAGCTCCTCAACACAAAATGAATACATTTGTGTTCCACAATTGACTTGAAGTGAGGCACTCAAATGCCCTAGAATATGGCACAAAATTTCTTTTTGCTTTCATTCATTTCAAGATAGTGTATTAATATTATCCTCCTTGCTTCCACACAGCTGTCATCTAAAATGCCACTAAAGAATGGATGCATAATTAGCTCTTTAGTTCATACATTAAATACATTTTAATAAATAGCTCTTTTCTCAGAGAAGAGAATATTTCTGTCCATTCTTAGCTATCAGTCTCAGAGAGAACTTAGAGAGTATTTCTTATGTGAAGCATTGCTTAGCCAAGCTAATGTAGGCACTGTATTTAAAATGCAGCCTTAGTGAATTATAAGCCATTCTGACTCATCTGAAACAATTATAGTGATTCTGATAAATTAAGAAATATTTTTTAAATGCAGAAACTGATTTGGAATTCCTGTAAGTCAAATATTCATGCTCCAAAAACAAATTCAAGTGATGAGAAATGTAATATTTAAATGTTAATAGTAACCAATTGAAAATTAATTAAATATTTAATAAATACCAATGCATTAAACATTAATATTTATAAGATAATTATATGTTAATAAAAGTCATTTATAATTTTAATATTTAGATGTTATTTACATTATAATGAGCAAGATAGTTTAATATTTAATATTAAATTATTTGCAAAGATCCTGAATAATTTAACTGTGATAAAACCTAAAATAATATATTATTTTCTCAAAGTCAATATATTTATTATTTGAGTGATAAAATATAGGCCCCAAGGAGACAAATACAATTTCAGTTTTCATACACAAAACATAATGTATGAAGATTTAGAATGAAGTGTCCCACTGAAGGACTGAATTTTTATTTCTGCTGGCTTATTTCAAATCATTTCTAGAGGAAGTCCAAATGAGAAGCTCCATCTCTGAGTCTTTGGAATGCAGAACCCTGTCATTCGGGAGAGCATTCCTTCTTCCTCTCCCAGTGCCTTCACTTGTCCCCACAGTTCTTCCTGCCAATGTGAGCTGCAGAGGAAGGTGCCTGGGACAACTAACTCTGAGACTCCTCACATAACTCTCCAGGTCTAGGGGGTTGCCAGGAAACTAAAAATTGAGGCTATTAGTTTTGTAAAAATACAGACATTCCATTGGAATTTAGTATCAGTCTACGATACAACCACAATGTAACACAGAGGAGTTACTGATTCAGCATGAAAGTGAATGAATAACTGGAGATATGAGATTTATATTTTGGAATAACTATTATTGATTTAAAAGATTGTGTACCATTGACTAAAGATAAATTATAAATAGATAATGGTTAATATGTAAAGTATGGACAATTAATAAAAATAATCAATTGATATTTGACTTGGGTGGGTCCTCAAATCACTGCTCATCATCTGTATTTACATTTTATCATCTGCCTATTTGGATATTTTATTATAAGCAACTTATCACCAACTACCTAATACCTAATATCCTACTACATGATATCTAATACCACAATCTGAGTGCACATAATGCATATTAATTTAATTGGGCTGCAAGGTTATGGTGCTGAGCTCTTACTATTCTTTGTCCTCTTACTTTGTCCTTGCTCTATTGCCTGTATAGGATATGAGAGCAAGAAGATTCTCAAAATTCAAATCTCATGACCATATGAATCTAGAGCAAGTACTTTAGTTTTTGGTTGTGCAAAAAGAGGAATGAAATTTAGTTAGTAAAATAGGTAAATACAAGTTATTAGGTAAAAATTGCTGCCTAATTAATATCTTCCTTATTCTGTTCAGACAGTCAAATCCCTTTCTACATTTTCCTTATTATTTTATTATGAAGAATTTATTGACTACTTTCTATGTGCAGAAAATTTCTTCTTGGTAAGTGGTAATTTGGCCCAGAATGAAATTTAGTGCTTATGAGCAGTTAGTTCTCCTAAAGTAAAATGCATTACTTCTCTCTAGACTTTGCAACAGCAGGAGAACCAGACTACAAAGAAAGTACAATATAAGACTCGGGATTATAGAGGTGAGCCCTGGCCCTCCAGACCATAGCCCTTGCATCTCCATTAAAAGGCTTGAGAAGCAAGAGTTTGTATTTAAACACTTTTTCCAATAGCATTACGTGGCATTGACATTTAAAAATGTAAATAACTCCGAAATAGAAATCTCATCTCTTACCACCAGTGATCCTGCCAGATATCATCAAATTTATCCTTTCCATTGATCTCAGTGCATGTAATTCTGTGAAGCTCATGAGCATGATTTTCCTCAAATTGATGTAGCAAGTGTAAAAAATGATTGTATTTTGCAAGTAAAAGTTTGATTTTTCAAAAAATGACTACTTACAAATAATAATATGCCTTCTCATCAGAATATAAGCTTCAAGAGATTGTTCACTACAACATCTCTAAGATTGAGATCAATGGCTTACATGTGTTAGCCATTAAGTAAATACTTGTTAAATGAGTAATGTTCTCTAAACATGTATAAAATTATTACTTAAAATGGTTTAAAATCTGGTGCAAACTTTTATATGTAGTTGTAAGTTTCTCAACACTAAATAGCAGAAACCAAGGAGGGACAATGTCCACCCTGTACGTCATCATGTTCTCAGAGACTAGTGATACCTATATGCAAATTTTCAATGAATTAAAGAAAGGCCCAGTTTGTGTCTTATTCATTGATCATCCTGGGCAACCAATTGTACAAGGCATGCGGCCTCATTCCTATATGATTAAGAATGTGCTTGGAACAATAGAAATATATTTATTTTTGTGTTGAACTCAAAGAGTGCTGCAGGGGCAGGTGTGGAAGCTCTAAAATGCTAGGCAATCTTTCACCTCAGCCTGGCTGGCCCCTGGTGTGGCTTTGGAGACAGCCTGGGATTTGGATGCTAGTGTTTTTATTAAATACCATCTAATGCCTTTGACCCCTTCCTTCCAATGAGTGGAAATTGTATAAGGAACAAAATTATAGCTGTACTTCCTATGGCAGCTTATCAACTGAACCAGAACTGTGCAGACTTGTTCATCACTTGTATTTCTGTGAAATAATTTCTGAAATTATGTTAATTTGTTTTGGAAAATAGTTCTGTCTCCTATAACAGCAAAATATTAGGTTAATTTGATTAGTGCTAGAGAAACTTAGATTTGGGAGAGAGTAAGCCTGGTGCTCATTTTGGATTAATTATTTACTTTTTTTCCTGAAAAATAGTATAAAAGATCTCCTTCCCCTTAAAATAGTGAAATAGCAAGTGATAGCATTTTGAGAAATCCTAATTTAGGAAGGACGATTTAGGATTTAGGAAAGAAGCTGAACGCCTTTCCTTTAAACAAACTCAGGTTTAAAGTACCACATCCTGTTCTTTTTACCAAGTCTACTGAAACCTGCTCCCACCTCCTGACAAAACAAACAAACAAACAAACAAACCCCAAAATAATCAGACACACTTGAATTCACGTTCTTGTTCTGTTACTGGCAAATTGTTGAACTGAGGCAAGGTACTTAATGCTCTCAGTCTTAGTTTCTCACCTGAAAAATGCAGATGACAATATAAGTGTGCATCCCAAAGTCTTATCTGTTTCCCATCCTTCTCTAGAGGATTCTAATGGAGGTTAGAGTAAACAAATAGATAAATGTATAATTTCTATAAGGATTACTTCTGCAATTGCTAATCCTTATTATAAAATGCTTAGTACAGAGCCGTAATAGGTACTCCATGTGTGGTAGCAGCAATTAATAGTATTTCAACCACCGATGAGAATATAAGAACAGAAGTTGAGCTTCATAGCCATACTCTCACATTGACTTCACCTTTGTTGTTCAGTTTCCTCATAAAAATGGAGATAAAAATACTTAATATTTCAATTTACTTTAAAGAAATAAATACAAAATATCTGTAACTAATCAGCCCATGGTTAGCAATAATTGTGGTGGTGGCTTATTTTTCTCCTCCTATTTCTGGGCTTGGCCTTGTGTTAGTCAGTTTATGACTGGTTTTAAGGAAGATACTCTTCTTCCTTTCCTCTCAACATCAGGACGTGCCCTTCGCCAGCCTGATGCAGCATCATATGAAGCCCCAAACACAGCAATAACCATTGTTTCCTTTTCTCTTCCCCACAGAGAGGAATAAAGTGAACATCGTATTATTTAATTTATTTATTTTTGTTAGAGACAGGGTCTCACTATGTTGCCTAGGCTGGAGTGCAGTGGCTATTCGCAGGCATGATCATTGCACAATTATGGCTTCAAACTTTTGGGCTGAGGCAATCCTCCTGTCTCAGCCTCTGGAGTAGCTAGGACTACAGTCATGCACCAATGCCAAGCAGCCTTGGTATTATTTTAATAAAAATTCAAGACTATAAATATTTAAATTAGTAACATTTTCAAGGTGGTCAGCTAGTGATGCCATATATGTATTTTATTTATTTATTTATTTATTTATTTATTTTTGAGACTGAGTCTCGCTCTGTTGCCAGGCTGGAGTGCGGTGGCACGATCTCGGCTCACTGCAACCTCCAACTTCCTGGTTCAAGCTATTCTCTTGCCTCAGCCTCCCAAGTATCTGAGATTACAGGCATGCGCCACAATGCCCAGCTAATTTGTTTTGTATTTTTGGTAGAGACGGGGTTTCACCATGTTGGCCAAGATGGTCTCACTCTCCTGATCTCGTGATCCGCCCGCCTCAGCCTCCCAAAGTGCCAGGATTACAGGGGTGAGCCACCACGCCCGGCCACATATGTATTTTAAAGAATCGCAAACTATGTCTCAAACATGATGTACTGTATTGATATATCATAGAAATTCAATAGATCTTAACTGAGTATAATTATGATTAATTTTAAGTGGCATTTTAATTAAGGAATATATTTTTTAAATAAATTGATTTTATAGACTGACATCCTTATTGACTATCAATTTTTATGAGCCAAGCATTATTTGGCTATACATGCTAGAAAAATAACTTGAGAGTTATTTTATAGTAACAATTTCTGCCCTTAAAGTTTGTAAATATTTTAAATGTATGTTACTCTGATGATCTTTTGACAGCAGAAAAGACACAATATTGTTGCCAAATCAATGAGTCAGACAATGAACACAGTTAAACATACAAGACGCTATTCAGAATGATCACTGTTGCTGTTGAAAATGATTTATGATTGTGATTAATTGCTTTTAAAATTTTGATCAAAATTGATCTGTCTAATTTTCTGGTACTAGCTGTGTAAGTCAAATCTCACCCTGGAATTACATGAATCAATTTAGTCTAGACTTCTGGAAAAACTAGGGGGAGAAAGATGGAAATAATGTTTGAATTGTCGGTGACTGATGGATGTTCCGATTTCACAGTTTTAGTAAAGAAAAGGTCTTACCGTAGCTGTCATAGGCATCCTCACTTACTCCATGACCGTAGTCATAGTATTCAGGCACACTGCAACAAATTTAGATAGCAATCAATGTTACTATAACCAGGAAATTCAACCCAGAAACTCATATGGAATTTGAAGGCAAAATGTGTTCTGAGGTAATATTCCAGGAACTTCAAGGCATAAAACACAATCCTAAATAAATCTTCAGTAAGAAAAACACAGGTTATTGACAAGGAGTGCTATGATTTTTTTTAATGCCATCTCAGTATTTCTTTCTTTCTATCCACCAATTTGAATAAATCAAATTTCCCCTAAAACACAAGTATAACACTTCAAAATCTGTCAAGAAGAGAGTTATAAAAGGCCTATTTCCAAGAAAAAGTGCCCTCTAAGATGACAATCTGGTCAATCATGTATAGCTTTTAATGCTGTTATCTTAAGAAATATGCATCATTTTTTCACTTTGAAACACTAAACTGTATTTATAATCCCCTTTATCCCTTTTACATCATGTCTGTGCACTCCCCAAATATATAAGCTATTTTGTTTCACTCGATATTTTGCTAGATGCTTCCATATTTCAATAACTGTCAAAGGTGTTCTTCCTCCATTTCTTACTCAAAGGAAACTCTCTCTCTGACTCACTCTGCTACCCCTTTACAATTGTCCTCACTGTTTCCTGCTGCATCCACTTCCCCCTTTAAGGCATAATGCCTACTAGCATTCCAAAGTCTTACGTGTTTCTTATCCGTAAAAAGCTCTGTCTCATCCACATAATTCTTTCTAGCAACTATTCCATTTCTTGAAAAGAAGTGACTCTACTCACTCTTTTCACTGACTCTTCTCCATAGGCATTTGAAGACACTCAATCAGGCTGTCGTTCCACTGCTCCACTGAAACAGCTCTTGACAAGATCTTAACATTTTCACATTCAATGGTCAAGACTTAGTGTTAATTTTACTTTAGCACCATTTAACACAGTTGATTATTTCATGATTCTGCAAACATTTCACTTGCTTCAGATATCTCCTCTTTCATGGGTCTTCAAGTGCACTTCATTTCTTCATTTTTCCCTATGGTTACCTTCTCATTTTTCCAATCACTTATTCCTGGAGACCACTAGGGCTCAGTTAAATGTTTCTCTTTTCTATTCATACTTACTCCCTAGGCAGTCTCATCTGGTCCTAATGTTCTATCTAATAGCAAATTCACTTTGAATTGCAAAATATATCCAGAATCTGAACATGTCTAAACATATCCACAGCTATCACTGAGTTAAAGTTATTACTATCTCTCATTTAAATGAGTATGCTATCCTTCTAAGTGGTTTCTAGGCCCTGATTGCTCTGTTTCTATTATCGATGCAGCAGTCAAAGTCATTCTTATAGAAGTAAGTTAGATCATATTAGCTCCCTACTCAAAATTCATAAATAGCTTCCCCATAGTCTTTAGGAGAAAAATAAAAAATTCTTATTTTGCCTACACCATTTGTCCCCCCTTGTATTTCTCAGACCTCATGCTCTAACACTTTCTCCTTGCTCACTCACCCTACTCAGGGGGCATGGGCTCCTAGATGTTCTCTGAACATTACAAACACATTACTGCCTCAGGGCTTTTTCATTTGCTGTTTCTCCTACCTGAAACAGGCTTTCTCTAAATGTCCAATTGTCCCTTTTCCCATTCTTTCAGAGCTCACTCAAATGTCACTTATGAGAGATTTCCCTGATCAATCTATTTAGACCAGGGCCCACCTACCTTGCTTTGCTCACCTTAGCATTCATTGATCATCACCATACATATTATATAAACAAACACACAAACACCCATTTGCTTATTTATTTATTGGCTGTTCCCCTCTTCTAGAATATAAACTTCTTGGTATAGAAAATTAGTCTCTCATTTATTTCATTTATTCATTTGCTATCGTTGTTCCAAGCAGATTTTCTAGAACAAAGTTTGGCACATAAGAGCTGCTCAATGAATATTTATAGGACAATAGAATAAATTACTCATAGGAAGCCCAGACACCATTTAATTGAGTAGCCTAATAAAACCACGTCACAATTTAAAAAAATAACATGCAAAAGAGAAATTTAATTTAATTTAATTATTATTGGGCTAATTCATGTATTTTTAATCTTACTGAGTGATCTATAAATATTGATGATACATTATATTTTCCTTCAAATACACTTCTTGGTTTAAAGTTAGATGTCAAGCATTGCCCCCCCTATATAAATCTTAATTTATAAGTTACCTCAAGGTCAGTAATTCATTTTAACTATATAAAAGTGTATCAAGACAATGGCTGAATATCAAAAACCAAATCATATAAGGGCTGAGGGTAGGGGATAGATGCCAAAGGGTTAGGATGGAAGGAACGACAGAAGGGCCTAAAATTAGATGTTCTCTGAATGTGGTTATTATTATCCCACAAAGCAATTCCATAGGTCTCATTATTTTAAGTACTTTTGATTTTATTGATAGTAAAGAAAGAGAAGCAGAAAAAGAAAAGAAAAGTCTATATATCAGAGATAAAAAGAGGGGCAGAGAGAACTTTGGTCATCCTTATCTTCCTTGGAGGCAATTTATAATGCATAAACTTCAACATAAGTGTAAAGAAGCCGGAAAAATGATTGCCTAGCTCAGCCCTCACTGCCCAACATGTTTACATTCAAACTGTCCAAAAAATTATGGTAATGTGTTCTCTCCATCCTTCAAATGACTTGAGATTGTAGAAGGCTAATGGCATTGGCTGGAATCTGGATGTGTATCTCTTCTTTCACATACTTGACATGATAAAAATGATGCAACCCAACTCAGAGTCCTCATATAGGGGTAGCAAATTCCTGAGAGTTGTTAAATTGATTCCTTAAATGATTAAGAGGTGGATTTCATGAGAAAATAATTTAACAAGCAGCAGTCCCACTTATAGCAGCATAGAGGAAAATGCTGGCATTAAGGGAAGCTTCTCCTTCCCTTGTCATCATCAATACATTTTCTGTGAGTAAGCCCCTGATCATTTTCCCCAAAGTGTGCTATGTAGCACTATAACAGCATCGAGTGGCATTAATGTGTTTCTCACTTTTAATTTTAATTGCTTAAGATAAGAGACAGCCGGGCGCGGTGGCTCACGCCTGTAATCCCAGCACTTTGGGAGGCCGAGGCGGGCGGATCACGAGGTCAGGAGATCGAGACCATCCTGGCTAACACGGTGAAACCCCGTCTCTACTAAAAATACAAAAAATTAGCCGGGCGTGGTAGCGGGCGCCTGTAGTCCCAGCTACTCGGGAGGCTGAGGCAGGAGAATGGCGTGAACCCGGGAGGCGGAGCTTGCAGTGAGCCGGGATCGCGCCACTGCACTCCAGCCTGGGCGACAGAGCGAGACTCCGTCTCAAAAAAAAAAAAAAAAAAAAAAAAAAGATAAGAGACAGAAAAAGAACAGTAGTGGGAGAGAATATGATAAAGAAGCACAGTTATTGTCTATCATAAGTGATACATACACAGCAAGAGGGAATTTTAACTTTCAGAACTCTAAACAAGGGAGAACAGAACATACTAGATATTTGTAAAATAATGGAAGATAATGGAAAATGATGTATAATAATCAAAATGGACTCTGCCACAGTCTATACCTTAGATTATTAAAATATAACTTCTCATTTCTTCCATAGATAAATGTTTACTTGGACAAATGGGTGCACTAATAGTGAATACACCCTTTCAGCTAGATGTGCCACCCTTTCAGCTAGATGTGCCCTCGTGACTAAGTTAGGACACATGGGATGTGTGCAGAGATGGGAGTGTAAATCAAGATCCTTTCCCGTTTAAGAATAATCTCCTCATCCTGGGCTTGTGCACATTTACCTTCTCAGTTGGTAGAAGGCATTCAAAGTGATGATCTAGTATCTGCAATGCAAACAAAGACAATGCCTTAAGAAGTCATCAGTTGCAACACGGGAGGTACCTCTGCCTCTAAAAGATCACATGGAGTAGACTTATTTTACACTACTGCTTGCCTCGGGGATTGTTAAGAGAAAAATACATTTTAAAAATATTATTTGAGTCACTGAATTTTGAGCCTCTGTTACAACAGAGTAGATGAATACAGAAATAACTATGTAGAAATGTGGAATTACCATTTATATCCCAAACTATAGGGCATTATCTTAGTGGCAGGGTGGTGGGTGCAAAGAAAAAAATACTTTAGGGTGAAAAACTGATGGCCCTTGTTATGCCATTGCCAGTGACAACTTGGAAAGCAGGCTATGGGCCTGGATATACTTTGCTCAAGAAAAATGTTGAACAAAGCCCAACTATTGGTGATCCTTGCTACTTTTTAGAAAGGTTTACAAATTATAAGAGCTCAAATAAGAATGGTCATTTTACAAGATGAAACAAAAGTGAACAGAACTTTACTAAGAGTGGCTTTTTCTGATTTCTGTGTTAGTTCTATAATTTAAATTGATAGAAGGTTCAAAAATTTGAGGCTTAACAGGATACAGTGAAGCTAGTTACTTCTCTATTTCAATCGCAAGAGATAATATACAGTGCTCAAAGATGTCCTCACATCTTTCCATTTGACTTTGCTACCATATATGACCCCTAGAACAATCCTTAGGCTTCCAAACATACACCAGAAGAAAGCATGCTGCAAAAATTGTAAAGTTCCCAAGGAGGGCATACTCTACTTTACTGGATTAAGATATGGCCATGGATAAGTCCATTTATCCACTGGGATAAAGAAGACCCTTCCAGGGTATCTGGCTTAACTCCCAGAAAAGAGAACTGAGGTTGCCAGATGCGCTTATTAAAAAGAAAAAACAAAACAAAACAAAACAAAACATTTCACTGCTGTTTCTAGGTGCCTTTACCTCTTGGCAGGATTTTGTAACTGTTATTGCCCACTGAGTCTTATGTGTTTTCTTCTGTTTTTCTAATGATAGTTTCTATTGCAGTTATTCTGTTCCCCTTTGACCATTTTACATTGTGTGTTTTGTATGGGGTAGAAGGTTGAGAATAAGAAAGATAATCTAACATTTTTCAGGTTGCCAAATTGTAAAGAACTACATCAATACTTAATGTGGAGATGTGCATATTTTCTAGAGGTCCTGGATTTTGGACTGGTTGCAGTAATTGGAATGAAACTTAGATTTTCTTTGTTGGGAAGAAAGTATGTATTTTTTTTTAACAGAAAGAAAGATAATCACTCACATGTGGATGACTAGTGCATTGGGCTATAGAAGACTTCTCGTTGTTCCCCTCTACAACCAATCTGTCCCTTATTCCATAAGAGATACTGATCAGCTCAAGACTACATTTTCTAGTCTCCTTTACCTTTGAGTGTCTATGTGCAGAGTGATGTTACTAATTTTTTACCACTTGTTTATCCTCTATTTCCTTTCAGTTTTCATGTAACTGGCTGGAAATGGCAATGGCTAGAGTCACTTTGGACTCATGTTAATGATGGCTTCTCACTAGCCTGGATCAGTGAATGATGCCATGGAGCAGAGCCCACCTACCTGCCCTAGCCTATTATGTAGGAGAGATAAACTTTTCTCTTGTTTGAGCCACTGAATTGTGAGACATCCTTATTATGGAAGCTTAGTCCATATCCCAAATAATACAGTTGGCAATTAATATAATCCCCTGAAGACTAACAGACATTCAGTAACATTTGTCGAATGAATGAATAAATGTTTTAATTTTAAAGACTGAAATTAGAGATCACTGTATTTGAACATGAATAATCTTAGAACATTTTAAAGGAAATTTGTTTATAGAACTTTGTGTATGCTTTAGTGGGATGTCCACTTATATTGACAGCAATTGGAACAGTAAAACAAAAACAACTCATTTCTTTTCTGATAAAAATAAAATTCAAATAAAAAGTAATATATTAATCTGCTATTGGCTCCTGCCTCCTTCACTCCACTTATTTACGTATTAATCTATTTCATTATTTTTAGTATCTAAGGTCTAGAAGTCAAAAAGCCAAAATCGTGTGTAGAATTTTACTAATAATTAGATATATTTTGAGTCAATGCAGCTAACATTATATATCTTGATTTTAAGTATGTGCCACTTCCTAGAAAAATTATACCTGCTATAACCACCAAAGTAATTAAGTTCCAAATCACTAATTGCCGTAATTTTAATTAACACCTCTATAATTGTAACAATGTGTTTAGAAACCTTAATCACTATATTTCTAGAATATAAAATAGAATAATAGTGAATTAAAAATTAAATAACCAGGTTGTATTTATATAAAATCCATTTGTCTACATTTATTCCTATTTCAACATGATTAAAGAACATGATAAATGAAACAAATGTAATAAAAATAACAGCTTTCTGAAATAATGAAAAGTAGAGAGCCAACTTTTGCCAGTCAATGTCACATATTTTAAAAATTCATTTTATTATTTTATTGCATATATTTATGGTTTAAACACAAGCTTTTGATGTACATGGTGAAATGGTTACTATAATCAAGCCAATTAACTTATGTTAAAAATATTATGAAATAACAATATGAAAATCACATGTGAGTGATATATATCTAACTATTTTTAGCATTTAAGGGGGTATTCTTAAATTTTGTTCTCATCAGCATTTACACTGAAACCTTATTATACTGTGCATTTATATTGTATTGATAGAGATATTAGTCAAGCAAAGATAAATTTTCAGCCAGGTCCCCATCCTCAAATTGCAAATTGATAGTGCCTTTATTTTTATATCCACTTATGTGTCTATCAAATTCTTCTATTAAGCTTCCTAAAGCTCCAAGAAAGTGCTATTTAAAAAACATTAAAACTACTGTGTAGATGAATGAGTATAACACACATGTAGATATATCAACTCTCACCACCAACCAGAACCCCCTCTTAATGTCATTCATGGTATTCACTAAACACTGATAGATTGAAGGAATGGGAAACCTTTCACCAAATAGCTCAAGACTCCACAACTTCCATTCACATCTCAGTACTGTTGTATTATCTGCTAATTCTGATGGTTATCCTGAATCTTCCCTTGGAGGAGAACATCTATGATTCCCAGTGCTGAAGGTGAAGTTAACCAACAGTTCAACTTTATGCCTATGGTGGGAAACCTATACCTATGGAATGCTTATGTTGGAAAACCTATTTGCAGGTAGGTTTTAAAGATGATTTTCATTTGTCTATTCCTTCTAGACAAAGTCCTACCTTCCCATAGAAACTAGCTGCATGTGTCTTTCCCACCTTCACCTATCCCAACACATTCTTTCATTTTCATTATCCCTAACTATACAAAGTAATAATATAATGGCCATAAAACAAAAACAAATGCCTAGTAGCTACATATACATACATTCAGTCTGTTTTGTAAAACACTAAACAACAAATAAATGGGGCTGAAAAAGGCTTCATGGAAATTACAGTCCAATAGAAAAACCATTAAACAAGTGTTAAGGAGTCATTCATTCATTCTTTTTGTTGTTGTTGTTTTTCATCGTATATGGAAACCCTAAAAATAAATAGGAATTTCCTGGGTAAGATGGAATGAAGAAGCCTTATCGTAGGGGGTCAGCACCAACCAAGTCCCAGAGGCAAGAAAATGTGTGCCATTAGCAGCTACTTCGCTGGAGTGACCGTGTATCAGTATTAGGGAGAGAGGGGCTCAATATTCAATCTTGAGACATATACAGGGACCAAATCTTGAAGGACCTTGTCTTAACATGGTAAGCAGTTTGGATTTTATATTAGGAGCCATTGAAGACAATGAAGGATTTAAGAGGGAAGCATGATTATATTTTGGCTTAAACAGGTCACTCTGTGGGCAGTGTCTTTCCTTTTTGATGCCATATCATCAACACTTGGCACATTATTCAACACATAGTAGGTGCTCTACAAATATTTATTGTGTAAATAAATGTATAAGCAAATCATTGTAGTATGAATAATTTTCACAATTGATCTCTGCTTTGTGTTTTTACACCTATATTTCCTTTATATCCATGAACTTGGGCTTTTTGTTAAATTAAAACGTGAGAAAATTGACATATTAAGATAAATGATTTGTGAACACAATTTATAATATCTCACGTCATTAGATGCTACATTTAGGATCCATAATTAAAACTGCTAAATGTAGTTTTTATACAACTTTGCAGGATAATTCTGGGCTAACCACTCATCAACTCAAAAGCATTTTGAAAGGTTTGTAAAATCTGATATTTTGGAGGCCCAAACTCAAATGCATAGATTATTAAGAAGCAGGATTTGCTTAATTCTCTTTTTGCCAAAATTTTAATAACATCCGCAGTGAAAGACAGAACCTATATCCATTATATGCTAATTCCTAATTGATTTAACTCTTTCCGACTCCCTACCCCTCTACCAACTGATTTCTGAATTTTAAAATAAGAGGGGGCCTTAAACAACAAATTAAGTAATCTGTATCTTTAACATTCTTCTACTTCTTCTCCCCTCCAAGAAACAAAAATAACCATAAAAATATATATATTTAATGCTTCTCTGGCACTTGGTACACACCAAACACTGCTAAGAGCTTTACATAACCTTTCTTATTTAATTGCCACAATTTTTGAGTGATAGTATTAGCCCAAGACCAGAAAAGAAAATTTATTTTTAGCTAATTAAGTTACTTGTCCTAAACTAATCCAGCTTTGCAATTCATCCAGTCCATAATACGCATCCAAAATAGTCACTCTCATTTGTATTTGCATAATACCAGACTTAAAAAATGGGTAACTATTTACAGTATGATCTTGAGCTGACTGAGATTAGGAACATTAGATGAGCTGTGAGCTCCCCTCTACATTTAACTGTCCTGCTCTTCCTTCTCAGAAAAATCTCAGCTACCATCAAGAACAAGGGCCTGCCCCAAGCACACATGCTTCTCAACACCCTCTCAATCCCTTTCAATTTTTTCCTCCTCTGGGAAGCTTTCTCAGATACCCAATAACCCTACAATGCCTACAATGCTATACACTTCCTATAAATAACATGGTATTGTTGAAAATACATCTTTATATGTGCTATTATTTTCTTATCTGTCTTCCCTACTAAAATGTGATTTTCAAGAGGTCAGGGCTATTTGCATCATCATTGTATTCCCAGGGGGCAACCCAGTGCCTGACACATAGTAAATGGAATATTGGCCAAATGAATAAACTGAAGTATTGGAACTTCTGTGCTTTATATTCATTCCAACTCTAAACAGCTACCTCCTAACCTGCAATCCTCATCCAACAACTCATTGCATCACCATTGATCACCACCCAGCCCTCCCTGTGTACTCTCCCTTTCACTATGCTTTCTACTTTGGGACCCTCATGCGATCTTATGCCACTGATCAATCACCTTAGCATTCAATTCTATCTGGAACAAGCTACATAATTTCCTTTACCACTTTCCTTGACTCTTCCACGACTTCAATAAGAGTCAACTGTCTGACTATATTTAAGAAATGAGTGGGAGAACCTAAAGGTTTTGAGAAGTTTGTATCTAGAAAAGTAGACTTGGCTATTAGACAGCTCCTAAGTGATAAGGAAAAGATGCTACTCAGAGAGGATAAGACATGGGCTGAGAGATTTAGATAAGAAGACTGGAAACTATGCCAGGTAATGAGGCTTGGGTTTAAGGTATGGAAATTTGAGATCATTCTCTTTTACTACTTCTCATGGGAGTGAGGACCAAAGCCTTTGCCTTCTATTTACCTAGACAATTGTGATCACATAAAAACCATTACATAATTCAATAAGTATTTAGAGTACCAGTACTATTCTGGGAATACGAAGTGGAAAAGATATATTAACATACCACTTAGATATGTTGGAATAAAATATATAAATGTTGCAAGGTATGCATGAACAGAATAATATTGTGAATGTTTTCAACCTACTTTATCTCAGTTTATGTGACAAAGTTTATTTATAACCTATTATGTGCCAGACATTATTCAAAGTGTTAGGAAATACAGTGAACAAAATAGGCAAAGATTATTTGCCCTCATGGAGTTCACAAGTAAAATACTATACAAGTAAAAAAAAACAAAAACAAAAACAAAAACAAAACAGTTATAAGTGCTAAGGAGAAAAGACTAAATCTGGAAGGGGGAACATTAAGTTTTGGGATAAAGGTAAAATTATAGTTAAAGTGGTTGGGAAAGTCTTTACCAATGACATTACACTGAAAAAAGACCTGAAGGAGTTAAAGGAGTAATCTTTGGAAATTCAGAGGAAGAGCATTCTAGGAAAAAAGAATAGAAAACATAAAGGCATTGAGGGAGGGGTGTACTTAGGATATCCAAGGAATGGCAAGAGCCAGAGTGTCAGGGCAGAGGAAGCAAGAGAGAGTTGCAGATGAGGTGGGGGATCAAGGATTCTACTCCATGTCCACCCCTAAGTGCAGTCTTTCCCAAAGTTGTATCGTGAACTCACTTGGCTGTCTATCTTCTTCATCTTTGCCATCAGGTCCATTCCTAAGCCTTCATTGACCACAAACTCTGTAAGTTCTATAAAGAAATTTCCAATATAAAAATAGAAGTTGTAACATTAGCATCAAAGTGGCATGACTGTTTAAAAATATTGGGTTTAATTCTGTTAAGGTTAAAAATATACATTTTCCATTCAAATGCTAAAAGCCAATTATTTTAGTTAAATGCAAAATTACAGTGATTTGGGAAAACATTAGTTTATTTGAAAGTAACCACATTCAAGCAAGCTTGAATTTTGATAACTAAATTAAATAAATGAGTGGTAGTCTCTGAATCCAGTCATGATTAACACTATCAATACTACAAGTTAGTATTAATACTAATACTGTAAGTAGATAGAAGTGAAGTTATATACTATTTATCAGCTGCTGTTAATTTCAAGGGATGAGAAATGAAATGCTCTGAGTCATTAAAATAGATAGGTATAACAAACAAGTATGATACATCCAGTCATAATGGAAAACCATGGGAAAGATAATATATTCTATACGTAACTGCTATTATGAGTTAATTCCCATAGGGTTAAAAATTATTAAACAATCTCTTTTTATAATAAAACCACAGGTGCCAATATCATTGGAATGGACAAGATATTTAAATATAAAAAATATATAGCTTATTTAGCCAGCATTTGGTGTACATATTTTAGACAGTTAATTTTTCATTCAAGATTTTTTCCATTTAGAAATTGGCCTTTAATCTGAGGACTGCAAGAGAATTAAAACATACAAGTTAATCTCTCTGATATTAGAAATTAGTGCTCACATGTGTGATTATTTGCTTTGCTGAGAATTCAGTTTCCTTACATTCACATTGGTATGAAAATAAACCACATCAACCCTTTAAACTCCCTAAATAACTTTTATTTTACACATTTTAAGTATAGGAATATTAAAATATATTCAAAGAAGCAGAAATATCTCAACAATTTTTACTCAAAAATTGAAAAATTGATCATTTTGTGTACTAAAAAATATTACATAAAATATATTGTCTTTTTGCATGTATATGTTTCAATCCAAATGCAAATACATCTCTCTGTGCTCAAATATCACTGGCTCTCACAGAATAACAAAGCAAAGATCATGGGTTTTATTAGTATATTTCTAAAGTATCTTTGAAATTCCATTAAGATTGAATAATTTTTAAATATTTTTGAAATTTTATTACTGTATTATTTACTTATTCAATGCATTCAGTGAATAATGTTACATGGAAAGCCTTGTGCTACAGGGCAGTCATGTTTGCGTATAAATGTAACATAACTTTTTGTCTTCCAAAATTAACGAGTACACTAAATACATTAAACATAAATAGATATATAGGTATATTGATAGATAGATAGTAAACAGTATAACTTCCTGCAGTTATTTTTCTGACTGGTTTGTTTTGAGAAAGTCAAAGATGTAAATCTCCCACTCACAGCCAACTTATTGTGAGACAAGAAAAGACCATAGTCTCATGATCGAGAATAGCAAAGTCTCCACTCTGGGATCCACTTGGAATACAATCAGTACTTTTTCTAAAAATTATATACAGAATCCAAAAACAGTATTTGAAATTAAAATTGGGAATTGCTGTTTGTCATTTTGGACAAATCATTTAATCTCACCAACTCCCAGTTTCCTGATCTTTAATATGGGCAATAGTGATGTCTACTTGAAGTATCAATGAGATAACCTGTGATAGGGCTGTTTTAAGTGTCTAGTACATATCAGGTGCTCAATAACTATTAATAATTGGTATTTGTCAACTCAGTAAACATATAGAAGCAAAGCTTCTCTTTTTAGTATTCATAAAGGTTGCAGCACTGGAGAGATTTCATCTTCTTGAAATATTCTGAAACATGAAATAACCATATATGCCCTCTTAAGTTTTAGTTGATGGTATTTAATGTTCACAGGATGAAATATAGGCTGATTATTCATGAGGACAGTGACATATTTGCTCTACTCATAGATTAAGAATCAAGATAGATGATCTATATAAGGCATCTAGTGTAGAATTATGATCAGCTTTGCAATGATTCCTTTTATAAAAAATGGGTATTTTGCCTCATTTGAGGCAACTTCATACCTCAAATAAGAAGGAAATATATTTATATATGCTTTCGCTTTTTGAATATAACAATGTGCATACAATTCTGCAAATTATCTCCCTTTGTAAACACTCTTCAATATCTTCTTTTCAGTTTAGCTTTTATTTTTTGCTTACTTTGACCCTTTATTACATGAATGAGCGATGAGCAATTTTATAACAAAACACTAATCTTTTGTTTTATTGTGTAGAATTATTATTAGAACATAGCAAAAAATTTTCTATAAATAATGCTTTCCACTGACTAATTAGGCTCAGTGGTACATGACATTATTAAATGAACTGTTACATGCTTTTGGTACAAGTATATAGAAGCTATTGAACCCTAGTTTGAAATGGACATAATTTTAACTATATCACGTATTTCTTTGGCTGTCACAATTCATGAGTTGTCAGTAGGATTTCAGTGCTGTAAACATCAGTATAATCTCTAGTTACTTCAATACTTTAATCTAGTTGACTTTGCTACTGAATTCATTGGTGCAAGCTGCACTACAGCTGTGTGTTAATAGTGATTTATATTCTTCCTCATTCAAGTCCCAAATGGAATCTCACCTGTGTTTGCATGATGTTCCAAAATCACTTGTTACTTATTAAGTAAAAGGTTATTTTCATGCATCAGACTTTAGAAATTTAAATGACCAGAGTCTGGGGAAAGAATATGTGAGTTGACAACAATGATT
The DNA here is from genome assembly GCF_029289425.2 of Pan paniscus. Lineage (NCBI taxonomy): Eukaryota > Metazoa > Chordata > Mammalia > Primates > Hominidae > Pan > Pan paniscus. The sequence goes on from NC_073254.2 coordinate 76,556,059, forward strand.
TCATTTTGACAGTTTTTCTTTAAGAAAAAAAAATGTCACATTCACCCAGAAACTCTTGGCATGTACCTAAAGTCAGGTGAAGTTTTTACTGTTTTGTGATTAGAAGCATTATAAAGCCTGCTTACTACAAAACATTAGTAATAATGCCAAATTACTGCAAAGAGAAAGGAAATCAGAATTCTGTTTGTCTTTGTTTACCATCACTGCGGCATACTTTGAACTCAATTTTAATTATGTATTTTCATGTCTTCCTCTTTTCTCAGACTGTGAGTGATTATTCCTTAGCATTGAGCACAAGTCCATTTTCTATGTTTTAATTCTACCCAGCCTCTTCCCTGTTACTTCCCTCTTAATATACTCTGTATCAAGGCATGGTGGAATGTCTCTTAAAGACCCCAGTTTCTTTATGACTCTATGTCCCTAACTATGGTAATCTTTTTCTACATGGAACTCCTTCTACTTGTTCATCCAGGAAGGTATTCATCATCCTCCTGAGATTCAGCTCAATGGTCAGCTTTGTGTTATGTATTTACCCACCCTCCTAGGCAAGATTCACCCTTTCTCACTTGTCTTGTGTAAGACTCTGCTCACACCTTCAGGTAGATCAGCTCTCATTGTACCTGAGCTCTTTTTTTTTTTAATCTTGATCTCATTCTTTATCACAATGGTTTTTAACATCTAGTATGCATAAGCATTATAAGGATGCTGTGCGAAAAATGCAGGCCTCTGAGCCCCATTCTTCAGATTTTGATGCAACTGGACTCAGCAGGGGCTCAGAAATCTGGAGTTTCATTTACAGTGTTCCTAATGCAGAAGCCTGAGATCATACTTTTTAAAAACCTATAGTAACTGTGAATTAATCAAAGCCTGAGCAATACCTTATTTGTTTCTGCATACATAAGTCAAGAATAGTGATATTCAATAAATATTTGTCGAATAAATGAATGAGTAATTTAAAAATACTAAATAATTTCTATGTGAATAATTTGTAAGCTGACTGACAGTACAGACACATAGATTTGTGGCTATGTTTACAACTGTTCTTATGGAACTTTAACAAGTAGTCAATGTCAATTTAAGGGTTGCTACTAAACTTAATTCTTGGTATTCTTTTTTCCTAAAATTTTTCCTGAATAGTACTTGAATAAAAATGATAAATATAAGATGTGTTAGGAAGTATAACTAGTATCCTGTTTTAAGAATTTATATTCAAAAGATAGTTCAAAACCAGCAATATGAAGCTTAAACAACAAGGTGAAATGTCACAGAGATAAATGTGCATTTCTAGGTTTAGGTTAAAAAAATCAATTGTGAAAACTCAAGATAATGTTAGAACTGGTTTGACAACAGTTAATTTAGAAATAACCTAAGTTTTCAGTTGGTAACAAGTTTAATAAAACACAATAATATGACATAGCCACTTAAGAAAACCACAACTTCAGATTATGTTGAAGGACTTTTGAAGAAAGAAACACAGGATGTAATAGTGCCATTTCTTTGTGCCAGTCAACTCTCATCTGATATATCTCAAGATCACTGAGCCCAACTTTAAGATGAACACTAGGACCACTGGAATGGCTTCAGAAGAAAACATCTAAGATATTTGGTGAAATGGGAATTATGATATACCAAGAATAGTTGAAGGAAATCAGGTCTATGGGCAATTATTCTTGATACCAGTTTGTTACTGGTATAGTAATGCTGCATAACAAACAACTACAAAATATCAACATCATACAACAATAAGAAATTACTTAGTTCATGTGCTTTTGGTTTCGCTGGAAGTTGGCTGATCTAGGCTGGGCTTCCTGTACTCTGTTCTAGCTATGCAGAGAGCTGGGCTTGGCACTCCCTGAGGTCTGAGCTCCTCATGTGTTCATTCTGAAGCCAAAACTAAGAGAAAATCAGGCACGTGGGGGAGCTCTTTTCATGGCAATGGCAAGAAGACAAGCGGAAACGCATAAACCTCCTAAGACCTAGGTTACCTAGAGGTGACTTTACTGTATCAGTTGAGGCAATATACATTACAGCAAAAAGTCAGAAAAACATACTCTGCCACTTTATTGAGAGGTACTGAAAAATCACACAGAAAAGGTCATGAAAGTAGGGAGGGGTGAAGAACTGTAGCCAAGAATACTCTACCACATTCTGGGTTGGATATTGACAGAGGGATATTTTCTTCTTTAAGCAAGGCTGACATGTGGATGCAAAAACAACCTAGATTCATTTATGTGTAGGTTTACATGACACATTAGAGACCAATGTATGCAAATGGAGATTACAAGGAGGTAGATGTTGTTTCAGTTTTAGAGTTTCCCAATAAGCTGAGGTGTTTAAAAAATAGAATGAAGTATTTGGGAAGCAATATGATATTAGGACAGAGAGTCCATCTTTGGAATTGGACAGAAACCAGTTTAAAGTTTGGACCTTTTACTTATTAAGCTATAAAGTCCTGAACATGGCAAACATTTTGAATCCTAGTTTTTTTATCTGTAACATGAGGATAAAATTATCTACTTCATTAGATAATGTTTACACAGTACTTAATACAGGCATCTGGCACATAGCAAATGCTTAGTATTGTAGCTATTATTAGTAGTAGTAGTAACGTTCTACCTTTAGAAATGGTTGTGCCCCCCGCCTAGCCTTTTACACTTCTCTTTTGCTTCTTTCATATGTCTCCTATAATTTAATAGTACTGAATATTATGTAACTCAAGTCCACAATTATTTATCCTCAAATTCCAAATCCAAAAGCTATAAAACCAAAAGTTTCTTCTTAAATAGGGTGTCTGAAAGAATTAAGCAACAAAATTCTGACCTAAAGTGATAAAAAGCTATTTATAATGATTTATATCTTGCTTAGTATAGTTCTTCATATATTAAATACAATAATATTAATATATATTTTTGGCCCAGAAGTCACAAGTAGTGATATGCAATATACAAAATATGCATTGTATTGTCTTTCTAAAATACAAAAAATTCTGAATATGAAACATCTGGTGTACAGCATTGCAACTGGAGGATTGTGAACCTATACTTTAATGTACCATATTTGTTAACCATTCTATTTCTAGCACCTAGCAAAATAGCAAACCCTTAATAAACATGAACTTAATAATACATCAAAAGATGTTGAAGAAATTTTAAATTCTAATTATAAAAAATAAATAATATCTGTATCTTCTTTTGACTCTATCCTATATTTTTCCCAGATAAATTTGATTTTTCTTTTCTGAAGTTCTCCAAAGATATAAAGTGTGTTGTTATTAGTTTTCCAATTCTATGATTTAAGACCACAAAGATCTATCTTTTTCCATGTGGACTGCAGTGTTAGAAGAGAAATATCTTCCTTATCTATATCCTTGTAGTACAATTTGAAGTCAGGTGATCTGATACCTTTAGCTTTTTTTTTTTTTTTCCCTTAGGATTGCTTTGGCTTTTCAGGCTCTTTTTTTGATTCCATATGAATCTCAAGCATATAGTAAGCAAACAGCATGGTACTTGTATACAATATACACATAGATCAATGAAACAGAATGTAGAACCCAGATATAAAACCACATATTTACAGCCATCTGATCACTGGCAAAACTGACAACAATATAGACTGGGGAAAGAACACACCTTCTTCAATAAAGGATGTTAGAAAAAATGGATGGCCATACACAGAAGAATGAAACTAGATCCCTATCTTTTACCATGTACAAAAGTCAACTCAAGATGTATTAAAGTCTTAAATGTAAGACCTGAAACTATAAAAGCACTAGAAAAAAACTTAGGAAAAACTCTTCTACGCTTTGGTCTAAGCAAATAATTCATGACTAAGACCACAAAAGCACAGGTAACAAAAACAAAAATAGACAAACGGGACTACATTAAATTAGAAAGCTTCTGCACAGCAAATTAAATAATTAATAGAGTGAGCAGACAACCTGCAGAATGGGAGAAAATATTTTAAAACTATTCATTTAACAAAGGACTAATATCCAGAATCTACAAGGAATCTAAACAACTCAACATAACAACAACAACAACAAAAAAAACCCCAAATAATCCCATTAAAAAGTAAGCAAACACATAAATAGACATTTTTTCAAAAGAAGACATAAAAATGACCAACATCAACATTACCAATCATTAGAGAAATGCAAATTAAAACCACAATAAGATACCATCTCACATCAGTCCAAAAGGCTGTTATTAAAAAGTCAAAAATAGCAGACGTTGGCAAGGATGTGGAGAAAAGGAAATGTTTATAAATTGCTGGTGGACATGTAAATTAGTACAACCTATATGGAAACTAGTATGTAGATTTCTCAAAGAACTAAAAATAGAACTACCATTTGATACAGTGGTCCCACTACTGAGTAACTACCCAAAGGAAAATAAATCATTTTATATATACGTATAAAAAATACCTGCACTCATATGTTTATCACAGCACTATTCACTATAGCAAAGATATGTAATCAACCTAAGTGTCAATCAGTGATGACTGCATAAAGAAAACACAGTATATGTACACAATGGAATACTACTCATCCATAAAAAAGAATGAAATCATGTATTTTGCAACAACATGGATGGAACTGGAGGCTACTATCTTAAGTGAAATAACTTAAACACAGAAAGACAAATACTGCATTTCTCCCTTATAAGTAGAGCTAAATAATATGTACACATGGATGTAGAGTGTGGAATGGCAGACAATGGAGACTCAGAAGAGTGGGGGAACCAGATGGTAAGTGGGTGATGAGAAATTACTTAATAGGTCCAATGTACAATATGTGGGTGATGGTTACCCTAAAAGCCCTGACTTCAATCTATGCATAGAACAAATTACAACTATGCATAGAACAAATCTATGCATAGAACAAATTACAACTATGCATAGAACAAATCTATGCATAGAACAAATTACAACTGTACCCCATAAATTTATACAACAAATATAAAAACATCTCTCTTCTCTCACTACCAATGTGCAAGTGCAAAATAACAAGACCTGGAGGCTGTTTTTTTAACATGCAAATTGACTAAGAAACCAAAGAAAACAACGAAAGCATAGAAATGTTGCTCAAAAAAAGGATGGAATGGCAACTAATGGAGAATTTATTGAGCTCAGATAACTACATTGGCCTGGTGCAGAAAAAAGATGATTTTTTCCAAACATGAATTTGGTCTTGTAAATTCTAGGTTTGATGATAACCTAAAACTCTATCCTAATACCACTTTTTTTCTTTTTTCTTAGTGGTGTATTTAGGCTTTCTTGTTTCCTTCCTATCGCCTCAGCTATATGCCCCAACACTTTCAAATATCTGATCTGCCTGAAGAAAATGTAATTCTATAGTAATGAATCATATTCTCATTTCTTTGTCTTTGCAAGTGATGAGGTCCTTGCCTAAGTTTTACTTAACATTACAATCTCAGCCTGGCATCAGCTCTTCTGGGAAGCCTTGTAATACTTTCTCTTCACCCTCTATCTATGTGACCTCCCATGCTCCCTCATGTCCTCTAACACATCCTCCCAGCACAGTACTTATCACATGCTATGTGTTTATTTGAGTGTCTCTCTTCTTCTCTAATTGTTTACAAATAGTCCTCTGTATTTTAGTATGTCCTTCCTACTGTGCCTTTGGAAGAATTTCCTGTATACTGAGTTTTTTTTTTCTCTATCTTGATTATTTTCTGTTGGACAGAATTTAGAAAATCAGGACCATAGCTATCTATAGATATATTTGAATCCTTAAAATGTTTAATTTCTTTAAATTAGTTGCCAGTATCTAAAAATCAGAGTATTGCACAGAAAAACTGACGTAGCAGGTTATATTTTTTTAAAATGGCTACAACATTTTTTTTTTTCCATTCTTGAACCATGCTGTCACCCACTGACAGGTAAAGACTTATCCCTTCTCTTGAATCTGGCTGGACTTGTGAGGTGCTTGTAACTACCAGAATGAGGCTAAGTCATAAAAAGTAATGCAACTTCTCTTTTGTTTTTCGGGATACTCATATCTGGTACCCTGAGCTGCCATGCTATGAGGAAGCCTAAGTGACATGGAGAGGACTGTATGGGTGTTCCTTGCAGCAGTGCTAATTAAGGGACAAGCTGACAGCCAGCATCAACTGTTATGTATAATATGAGAAGAATCCCTAGGTGATTTCACATCCCAGCCATTGAGTCACCCTTGGCTTCTGAGCCTTTGCAGCTGCGGCCCCAGACATAGTGGAGCAGAAACAAGCCACCCTTGTTGTACTTTGTTAAGACTCCAGATGTACAAAAAAATTCCTGAGCATAGTAAAAATGGTTGTTCTATACTACTAGGTTTTGGGGTGGTTTCTTAATGCAGGAATAGTAACTGGAAAACCTAGACTTCCAGCTCTTCTTGGGGAGGAAAAGATAACAAGCATTACTGACCTCCATTTTTTTTTAAAAACCTAGGCTACATGGCCACAATATCCTAATGTTGAAAAAACGATAGTTGCTTTAGATAGGGCACATACATTCCAGTCTGCCACAGTCTCTACCACTCCTTATTGCATACTTTGACAGTCGTATACATTCATAAACATTCCTGATTCCTTAAATATGTTATTCATATGTTAAACTTTTTTGTGTGTGTGTGAAGCTAGACTTCTCTTCACCTACCAGTGAAACCAGAATTTCACCTTAGGTTCTTTCTGTCCTTAATGCTGGGCTTTTTGCAACACATCAGGTTCTTTCAGAATTTAGGATGATCTAATGCTTCCTATTTTTGAAGCACTGATTGTGTATGGTTTACCCAATACCTTCTTGTTTCCTCCTGAGGAGTGTTTCCAATTCTAAATTAACCTGGTGAGGAGAAATGACTGACATGTTGACATGCCTTGATCTCAATAAAAGATTAAGCAGGTTTCAGTTACTATCTAAAACACTTCCTTAGGTTTTCTTGAGAGACTTGTCATTCATGTGAGTAGAGAAAATGGTTTTTCTAACTCTTCTTATTAGAGTTTCATAAAAAGTATTTTAATGGTATATTTTTAAATACAGATTGACTATTTAAACTACTTAGGCAAGTAGTTTAGTTATTATCAAAATTAACCTTAAATTAATTAAAAAATCAACAAATACAAAGTATACATACTGATAATTTGAAGAAACACATTGTTTCTTTCCTAAAACTAACAGTGGTTCTCTGAAGTGCCTAAAATAAATACGTCAAATAAGAACTAAAAAAAGAGAGAGAGAAAAAAAAACAGTGTTTATTGAGAGCTGAATTCTCATCCTGTGATGGTAAATTCAAACAATATCAAACCTACTGTTTATGCATGCAGAGGTCTGTAGATGGCAGGAAAATACAATTAAATTGTAGAATAACTGTGGGAAAGTAATTAAATCCAATAACCTGTAAATTCAATCTCATCATAGACTATAGCATTGAGACATTAGAGAATTAAATTACAAAATGAGGGCGAGTGACTTTATAGTGAATAGTGCCACTTAAATGAATAGGACAAGCTTAATATTATAACTTTTATTAAGTTACTGGATAACTGCAGTGTTTCACACTTTAGTTTTCATTAGAGGGATTTCTGTAGACTCAGTATCAAATATAAGGACTTACATTAAACATATAGCCTAAAAACAGTAAATAATTTCTTCTTTTTTTCTTGCTCAGAAGTATCTTTTGGTCAGAACTTTTTGCAAAGCATGCAGATAGCTCCCTATTTTCTTATATTAAATGCATATTCTCTCTGGCCTTTTGAGGTACATAACAGACGTCTGAATTGATTTAGGTTTTCAGGTAGTAGTATCTGTTGGTCTTTATGTCTAACACTGTGGAGTTGGCAGATATGGGTTCAAATCCAACATTTACTATTTAAATATATTATACTTGGAAAAATCACTTAACATTTCTAAAATTTAAATTTTCTCTATATAAAATGAAGAAAAAAAATACCTGCTTCATATGTTGTTGCAGGGATTAAATGAGATAAAACACCTCCAAACACTTAGCGTAGCAGCTAGCACAAAATGATTGTTAGCTATTATAAACTGATAGCTCCAAGTAGTGTTTGAGCAAAAAAAGCAGTGGCTCCCATCCTACAGGCTCTGACCCTTGAGGAGCTAAGAAGTTTGTGCGAGGGGTTTGAGAACCTATTCTTCCACCAAATGTAGATATGTATATTCACTGTATATTCTTTCTTTTGCTTTCTCATAAATAAAATATACATTGTATTTAAAAGCATTACTGTTTCCATAACAATTTCATATCATTATTTATATGTTCAAGCAACTGGCACTAATATGTACAATTACTACTTATTGAAGTGTGATAAAAATTTTAGATGTTGTGCTGGATCTTTTCAATTTGCTGTCCCACTTTCTTTCTTGCCTCCATCCTGTTCTCTCCCTAGAGGATGACTAATGGCAACACCGTCTATTGGATCGGTTTTCCTCTGCTTCCTACTGGGTCCATCCAGTGGGAGTAATGGTAGGAGACTGGCAGGAGAAAGGAGAGTGAGATCAGGGTACAAACTCCCTGTACTTCCTCCTGTAGGATGGCCGTGGTTGCCATTCTGAAGTAGAGGTCTCAGTTCCTGTCAGGTGGCCTCTCCCACAGCTTTCTCTGTTTCCCTTTCATTTCTATTTTTGGTAGTAGAGCACCTCACCTTATGGATATTATCTTCAGGGGACTAAATTGTCCCTTGTGGTACTCGTCCACTGAAAATAGTTCCCTGGTTAAACTCTCCACAAATTATCCTAATTTAGGAGTCTAATTCCCAGCCCCCACACTGTTTCAGCCCTGATAACTACAAATATTCAAAAAAGGTTTTCATTCTAGAGCACTTTATAATAATGCCTTATATTTCAGAGGGAGGTATCTATCTACATCTATATCTATGTCTAATCTACATCTGTATCTATACATCTTTGCTCTCCTAGTACATTCTCCACAGAAGAGAGGCTTCTTTTCCTAGGTTGTGTGAGTTCCTCACCTGATTCATTATTTAAGAAAAGCAAAGACTTCCATTTTAATATTTTGCCTATTATACCAATCTACAGTTAAAATTTTACATTGGAAGATTATAAATTTTTAACATTTCACATCCAAATTAAATTACTGTTAGAATCAAAGATCTGAATTGGTCTTTTGGCTTTTATTTGCAATATTGCCACTTGTATCTAAGTAAATGAAAACCACTTTTTTTCTACTTGTATAATTTGGTTTGGTAGAGCTTTTTTTTTTTTTTTAATTTGGACATTGGGAAATGTTGACAAAATCTTGTGAATTTCCATGATTTCAGAAGGTTGATCTTTGAAAATGTTAATGTATTTGAGGAGTATGTAAAAAAAAAAAAAGTTATCAGAACATGAACAGAATTTAAATGTTTGGTCCAATTAAAGGTGTTAATCCCAGGATGTAACTTGCCTTAAGTCAAAACTTCAAGTATGTGAGTTCCCCTGGAAACTGTAATACTAGCCCTGCAATTTGAAGCTTGCATAATCAACTCATCAATTTATTTCTTTACTTTTTCTCCTCATAGACACAGGGTAAGAGAAAAAGATGATGGTCAGAGACACCTTATATCATTGTCATCTTTACCAGTCATTAATGTGATTCAGTTAAGCTGCCTCCTGAGGACTCTTTTTTTAAAATTTATTTATTTATTATTATTATACTTTAAGTTTTAGGGTACATGTGCATAATGTGCAGGTTAGTTACATATGTATACATGTGCCATGTTGGTGTGCTGCACCCACTAACTCGTCATCTAGCATTAGGTACATCTCCCAATGCGATGCCTCCCGCCTCTCCCCACCCCACAACAGTTCCCAGAGTGTGATGTTCCCCTTCCTGTGTCCATGTGTTCTCATTGTTCAATTCCCACCTATGAGTGAGAATATGCGGTGTTTGGTTTTTTGTTCTTGCGATAGTTTACTGAGAATGATGATTTCCAATTTCATCCATGTCCCTACAAAGGACATGAACTCATCATTTTTAGGGCTGCATAGTATTCCATGGTGTATATGTGCAACGTTTTCTTAATCCAGTCTATCATTGTTGGACATTTGGGTTGGTTCCAAGTCTTTGCTATTGTGAATAATGCCGCAATAAACATACGTGTGCATGTGTCTTTATAGCAGCATGATTTAGAGTCCTTTGGGTATATAACCAGTAATGGGATGGCTGGGTCAAATGGTATTTCTAGTTCTAGATCCCTGAGGAATTGCCACACTGACTTCCACAATGGTTGAACTAGTTTACAGTCCCACCAACAGTGTAAAAGTGTTCCTATTTCTCCACATCCTCTCCAGCACCTGTTGTTTCCTGACTTTTTAATGATTGCCATTCTAACTGGTGTGAGATGGTATCTCATTGTGGTTTTCATTTGCATTTCTCTGATGGCCAGTGATGGTGAGGATTTTTTCATGTGTTTTTTGGCTGCATAAATGTCTTCTTTTGAGAAGTGTCTGTTCATGTCCTTTGCCCACTTTTTGATGGGCTTGTTTTTTTCTTGTGAATTTGTTAGCGTTCATTGTAGATTCTGGATATTAGCCCTTTGTCAGATGAGTAGGTTGCGAAAATTTTCTCCCATTTTCTAGGTTGCCTGTTCACTCTGATGGTAGTTTCTTTTGCTGTGCAGAAACTCTTTAGTTTAATTAGATCCCATTTGTCAATTTTGGCTTTTGTTGCCATTGCTTTTGGTGTTTTAGACATGAAGTCCTTGCCCATGCCTATGTCCTGAATGGTAATGCCTAGGTTTTCTTCTAGGGTTTTTATGGTTTTAGGTCTAAGGTTTAAGTCTTTAATCCATCTTGAATTGATTTTTGTATAAGGTGTAAGGAAGGGATCCAGTTTCAGCTTTCTACATATGGCTAGCCAGTTTTCCCAGCACCATTTATTAAATAGGGAATCCTTTCCCCATTGCTTGTTTTTCTCAGGTTTGTCAAAGATCAGATAGTTGTAGATATGCGGCATTATTTCTGAGGGCTCTGTTCTGTTCCATTGATCTATATCTCTGTTTTGGTACCAGTACCATGCTGTTTTGGTTACTGTAGCCTTGTAGTATAGTTTGAAGTCAGGTAGTGTGATGCCTCCAGCTTTGTTCTTTTGTCTTAGGATTGACTTGGCGACGCGGGCTCTTTTTTGGTTCCATATGAACTTTAAAGTAGTTTTTTCCAATTCTGTGAAGAAAGTCATTGGTAGCTTGATGGGGATGGCATTGAATCTGTAAATTACCTTGGGCAGTATGGCCATTTTCACGATATTGATTCTTCCTACCCATGAGCATGGAATGTTCTTCCATTTGTTTGTATCTTCTTTTATTTCGTTGAGCAGTGGTTTGTAGCTCTCCTTGAAGAGGTCCTTCACGTCCCTTGTAAGTTGGATTCCTAGGTATTTTATTCTCTTTGAAGCAATTGTGAATGGGAATTCACTCATGATTTGGCTCTCTGTTTGTCTGTTGTTGGTGTATAAGAATGCTTGTGATTTTTGTACATTGATTTTGTATCCTGAGACTTTGCTGAAGTTGCTTATCAGCTTAAGGAGATTTTGGGCTGAGACAATGGGGTTTTCTAGCTATATAATCATGTCATCTGCAAACAGGGACAATTTGACTTCCTCTTTTCCTAATTGAATACCCTTTATTTCCTTCTCCTGCCTAATTGCCCTGGCCAGAACTTCCAACACTATGTTGAATAGGAGTGGTGAGAGAGGGCATCCCTGTCTTGTGCCAGTTTTCAAAGGGAATACTTCCAGTTTTTGCCCATTCAGTATGATATTGGCTGTGGTTTTGTCATAGATAGCTCTTATTATTTTGAGATATGTCCCATCAATACCTAATTTATTGAGAGTTTTTAGCATGAAGAGTTGTTGAATTTTGTCAAAGGCCTTTTCTGCATCTATTGAGATAATCATGTGGTTTTTGTCTTTGGTTCTGTTTATATGCTGGATTACATTTATTGATTTGCGTGTGTTGAACCAGCCTTGAATCCCAGGGATGAAGCCCACTTGATCATGGTGGATAAGCTTTTTGATGTGCTGCTGGATTCGGTTTGCCAGTATTTTATTGAGGATTTTTGCATCAATGTTCATCAAGGATATTGGTCTACAATTCTCTTTTTTGGTTGTGTCTCTGCCTGGCTTTGGTATCAGGATGATGCTGGCTGGTGAACCACCTTTTCTGATTCATTTGAAATTTTCCTGAACTAACAATACTTTGCAAAATAAGTGGGGATTAATTAAAATTGTTATAGCTGCTGAACTTCAGGTGAACCTTTGTAGGGTTGTTACCTTGTGAACCTCCTCTAGAATCTCTACTGAGGATGATATAATTATTCCATTTAGGCATCTGCCAGATTCTATTTTATAATCTCACAAATTCTTTTTCACTTATGCTAACTAATCAGTTAAAGACCATTTTCTCTAAAGATTTTTATCTTTTATCTTAGTTCTACTAAGTCACACATATTCTACTATTTTATTTTCACAATTCAAAATCAGCATTTCTTCTGATTTAGACTGTGACAGTGGTCAAATAATATTAATATTGTTTGTAAATGCTGGAGGATGATTGTAATTATATATTTCTATTTTTTTTTTGAGACGGAGTCTCACTCTGTCACCCAGGCTGGAGTACAGTGGCGCGATCTTGGCTCACTGTAAGCTCCGCCTCCTGGGTTCACACCATTCTCCTGCCTCAGCCTCCTCAGTAGCTGGGACTACAAGTGCCCACCACCATGCCTGGCTAATTTTTTGTACTTTTAGTGGAGATGGGGTTTCACCATGTTAGCCAGGATGGTCTCAATCTCCTCACCTCGTGATCTGCTGGCCTTGCCCTCCCAAAGTGCTGGAATTACAGGCATGAGCTGTGGCGAGGAAGAAGCAGAGGAAGAAGCAGGCTGCCATCTTTGATGTTTTGCAGCTTTCACTGGTGATACCTTCAGGTATGGGAAAAACTGAGGCAACTAGGGTCTGAAGCAGACCCAAGCAAACCGCAGCAGGACTATAGACAAGTGGCCTGACCATAAAAAACAAACAAACAAACAAACAAACAGAAAACAACAATAACATCAACAAAAAGAACCCACAAAAACCCCATTCAAAGGTTTGCAACCTCAAAGATCAAAGGTAGATAAGGCCACAAAGATGAGAAAGAATCAATGCAAAAATGCTGAAAACTCAAAAAGCCAGAGAGCCTCTTCTCCAAATCACCACAACACCTCCCCAAGGAGGTCAAAGAACTGTGCTGAGGCTGAAATGGCAGAACTGACAGAAGTAGACTTCAGAAGGTACGTAATAACAAACTTTGCTAAGCTAAAGGAGCAAGCTGTAAACCAATTGCAAAGACGCTAAGAATTATAATAAAACAATACAGAAGCTGCACTGCACTCCAGCCTGGCAACAGAGAAAGACTCCATCTCAAAAACAAACAAACAAACAAACAAAAAAACAACAATACAGAAGCTGATAGGCAGAATAGCCAGTTTAGAGAGGAACATAACTGACCTGATGGAGCTGAAAAACTCAATACAAGAACGTCACAATGCAATCACAAGTATCAATAGCAGAATAGACTGAGTGGATGAAAGACAGAGCTTGAAGACTATCTTTTGAAATAAGATAGGCATACAAGAATAGAGAAAAAAGAATGAAAAAGAATGAACAATACCTCTGATTAATATGGGATTATTTAAAGAGAGCAGACCTATGACTGATTGGGGTACCTGAAGGAGAGGGAGAATGGAACGAAGTTGTAAACTTGAATATCATCCAGAAGAACTTCCCCAACCTAGCAACACAGGCCAATATTCAAATTCAGGAAATGTAGAGAACCCCAGTAAGATACTCCATGAGAAGATCAACCCCAAGGCACATAATCATCAGATTTTCCAAGGTTGAAGTGAAAGAAAAGTAATTTAAGGGCAAGCCAGAGAGAAAGACCAGGTCACCTGCAAAGCAAAGCCTATCAGACTAGTGGAGAACCTCTCAGTGGAAACCCTATAAGCCAGGAGAGACTGGGGGCCAATATTCAATATTGTTAAAGAAAAGAACTTCTAATCCAGAATTTCATATCTGACCAAACTAAGCTTCATAAGTGATGGAGAAATAAGATCATTTTCAGACAAGCAAATGTGGAGGGAATTTGTCACCACCAGGCCTATATCACAAGAGCTTCTTAAAAATAGACTAAATATGGAAAGAAAAAACCATTACCAGCCACTGTAAAAACACACTGAAGTACAGACCAGTGATACTATGAAGCAACCATGTGAACAGTCTGCAAAATAATCAGCTAGCATCATGATGAAAGGATCAAATTTACATATAACAATACTAACTTTAAAGGTAAATGGACTCATTGCCCCAATTAAAAGACAGAATGGCAAGCTGGATAAAGAGCCTAGACCCATAGGTATGTTGTCTTCAAGAGACCCATCTCATGTGCAAAGACACACATAGGCTCAAAATAAAGGGATGGAGGAGAATTTACCAAGCAAATGGAAAACGAAAAAGCAGGGGTTGTAATCCTAGTTTGTGACAAAATAGACTTTAAACCAACAAAGATCAAAATGGACAAAGAAAGGCAATACATAATGGTAAAGGGTTAAACTCAACAAGAAGAGCTAACTATCATAAATATATATGCACCCAATACAGGAACATCCAGATTCATAAAACAAGTTATTAGAGACCTACAAGGAGACTTAGGACTCCCATACAATAGTAGTGGGAGACTTTAACATTGCACTGACAATATTAGACAGATAATCTAAACAGAAAATTAACAAAGTTATTCAGGACCTGAACTCAGCTCTGTATGAAGTGGACCTGATAGATATATACAGAAATCTCCACCCCAAAACAAGAGCATATACATTCTTCTCATCGTGACATGGCACTTATTCTAAAATTGAGCACATAATCAAGTAAAACATTCCTCAGCAAATGCAAAAGAACTGAAATCATAACAGTGTCTCAGACCACAGTGCAATCAAATTTGATCTCAAGATTAAGAAATTCACGAAAAATCACACAACTACATGGAAATTGAACAACTGATCCTGAATGACTTTTGGGTAAATAAGGCAGAAATTAAGAAGTTTTTTGAAACTAATTAGAACAAAGAGACAATGTACCAGAAACTCTGGGACACAGCTAAAGTAGTGTTAAGAGGGAAATTTATAGTAATAAATGCCCATATGTAAAAGCTAGAAATATCTCAAGTTAACAACCTAACATCTCAACTAAAAGAAATAGAGAACCAAGAGCAAACAAACCCCAAAGCTAGTAGGAGACAGGAATAACCCAGATCAAAGTGGAACTAATGGAGATAGAGACATGAAAAGCCTTTCAGAAAACAATGAATCCAGGAGCTGGTTTTTTGAAACCATTAAAAAAATAGATCAACTGTTATCTAGCCTACTAAAGAAGAAAAGAGAAAAGAATCAAATAAACACAATCAGAAATGATAAGGGGGATATCACCACTGACCCCACAGAGATACAAACGACCATCAGAGAATACTATAAACACCTCTATGCACATAAACTAGACAATCTATAAGAAATGCATAAATTCCTGGACACCTATGCCTTCATAAGACTAAGCCAGGAAGAAATTTTATGCCTGAATAGACTAATAACGAGTTCTGAAATTGAGGCAGTAATAAATAGCCCACCAACCAAAAAAATCTCAGGACCAGAATCTCAGATAGATTCACAGCTGAATTCTACCAGAGGTACAAAGATGAGCTAGTAGTGTACTGACAGTATTCCAAAAAATTGAAAAGGAGGGACTCCTCCTAAACTCATTCTATGAGGCTGGCATCATCCTGATGCCAAAACCTGGCAGAGATACAAGAAACAAAGAAAACTTCAGGCCAATATCCCTGCTGAACATCAATGCAACAATCCTCAATAAAATACTAGAAAACTGAATCCAGCAGCACATCAAAAAACTTATTTAACATGATCCAGTTGGCTTCATCCCCAGGATGCAAGGTTGGTTCAACATACAGATATCAATAAATTTGGTTCATCACATAAACAGAGCTAATAGATGCAGAAAAGGCCTTCAATAAAATTCAACATCCCTTCATTTTAAAAACTCTCAATAAACAAGATACTAAAGGAACATACCTCAAAATAATATGAGTCAGATATAACAAACTCACAGCTAATATCATACTAAATGGGCAAATGCTGGAAGCATTTCCCTTACAAACTGGCACAAGACAAGGATGCCCTCTCTCACCACTCTTATTCAACTTAGTACTGGAAGTTCTGGCCAGGGAAATCAGGCAAGAGAAAGAAACAAAGCATATTCAAATAGGGAGAGAAGAAGTCAAACTCTCTTTATTTGCAGATGACATAATCCTATATCCAGAAAACTCATCATCTCAGCCAAAAAGCTTCTTAATCTAATAAGCAACTTCAGCAAAGCCTCAGGATACAAAATCAGTGTGCAAAAATCGCTAGCATTCCTATACACCAACAATAGACAAGCAGAGAGCCAAATCATGAATAAACTCCCATTGATCACTGCCACAAAAAGAATAAAATATCTAGAAATCCAGCTACCAAGGGAAGTGACGGATCTCTTCAAGGAGAACTACAAACCACTGCTCAAGGAAATCAGAGAGGAAGCAATAAATGGAAAAACATTCCATGCTTATGGATAGGAAGAATCAATATCATGAAAATGACCACAGTGCCCAAAGTAATTTATAGATTCAATACTATTCCCATTAAACTACCATTGACATTCTTCACAGAATTAGAAAAAATATTTTAAAATTCATATGGAACCAAAAAAGAGCCTGAATAGCCAAGAGAATCCTAAGCAAAGAGAACAAAGCTGGAGACATCACGCTACCTGAATTCAAGCTATACTACAAGTCTACAGTAACCAAAACAGCACAATACTGGTACAAAAACAAACATATAGAACAATGGAACAGAATAAAGAACTCAGAAATAAGACCACACACCTACAACCATCTGATCTTCTGATCTTCAACAAACCTGACAAAAACAAGCAATGGGGAAAGGGTTACCTACTTAATAAATGGTTCTGGTAGAACTGTCTAGCCATATGGAGAAAATTGAAACTGGACCCCTTCCTTACACCATATACAAAAATTAACTCAAGATAAATTAAATGCTTAAATGTAAAATCCAAACTATAAAAACTCTAGAAGAAGAGCTAGGCAATACTATTCAGGACATAGACACAGGCAAAGATTTCATGCTGAAAATGCCAAAAGCAATTGCAACAATGGCAAAAATTGACAAATGGAATCTAACTAAAGAGCTTCTTCTGCACAGCAAAAGAAACTATCATCAGAACGAACAGAATGGAAGAAAAATTCTACAGAATGGAAGAAAAATTTTGCAACCTATCCATCTATCTGTCAAAGGTCTAATATCCGGAGTCTACAAGGACCTTAAACAAATTTACAGGAAACAAACAACCCCATTAAAAACTGGGCAAAGGACCTGAACAGATACTTCTCAAAAGAATACATATATGTGACTAACAACATGAAAAAAGCTTAACATCACTGATCATTAGAGCAAAATCAAAACCAAAATGAGATAACATCTCACACCAGTCAAAATTGCTATTATTAAAAAGTCAAAAAACATGCTCGTGAAGTTGCAGGCAAAAAGAAACACTTTTACACTGTTGGTGGGAGCTTAAATTAGTTAAACTATTGTGGAAGACAGTGGATTGATTTCTCAAATACTGAGAAGCAGAAATACCCTTTGACCCAGCAATCCCATTACTGGGTATGTACCCAAAGTAATATAAATCATTTTATTATAAAGATACATGCACACATATGTTCACTGAAGCACTTTTCACAGTAGCAAAGACATGGAATCAACCTAAACCTAAATACCCAACAATGATAGACTGGATATAGAAAATGTGGTACATATACATCATGGAATACTATGAAGCCATAAAAAGGAATGAGATTCTGTTCTTTGCAGGGACATGGATGAAATTGGAAGCCATTATCCTCAGCAAACTAATGCAGGAACAGAAAACCAAAAACCACATGTTCTCATTTATTAACGGGGAGCTAAATGATGAGAACACAGGGACACACAGGGGGAGCAAGACACACTGGGGCCTCTTGGAGGGGGGTTGTGGAGGGAGGGAGGGCATCAGGAAGAATAGCTAATGGATGCTGGGCTTAATACCTAGGTGATGGGATAATCTGTGCAGCAAACCAGCATGGCACTTGTTTACCTATGTAATACACCTGAACATCCTGCACATGGACTCCTGAATTTAAAATAAAAGTTGAAGAAAAAAAAAGATTTAGCTACAAAGATATTAATCACATATTTGTTTAGAGTTATGAAAAACTGAAAATAACTTAAACATTTAACTGTACTGGAATGATTAAATTGTGATCAAATCATAGAATGAAACAATGTACAGCCATTAAAGATTATGTTGTAGACATTCATTTATTAACATAGATAGATGTTCTTATGTGCTGGAGAGTTAAAATTAAATTTCAAAACAGTTTGCAGTATATGATTTCAAATGTAGGTAGATGTATTAACACACATGAAAGATAGATAAAAAGATGATACATTGATAAATAGATACTCCAAAAATGTTCACAACAGCTGTTTCTGGGTGACTGTATTTATCTTCTTCTTTTTTTACTATATTTTCTTTTTAAAAAAACTTTTAAGTTCAGGGATACAAGTGAAGGTTTGTTATTAAGTTAGTTCAGCCATTGTGGAAGACAATGTAATGATTCTTCAAAGACCTAAAGCCATAAATACCATTCTACCCAACAATCCCATTATTGGGCATATACCAAAAGGAATATAAATCATTCTGTTATAAAGACACATGCACTTGTATGTTTATTGCAGCACTAGTCACAATAGCAAAGACGTGGAATCAACCTAAATGCCCATCACTGATAGACAGGATAAAGAAAATGTGGTAGATATACACCATGGAATACTAGGCAGCCATAAAAAAGAATGAGATCATGTCCTTTGTAGGCACATGGATGGAGCTGGGAGCCATTATCCTTAGCAAACTAACACAGGAACAGAAAACAAAATACCACACATTCCCACTTATAAGTGGGAGCTAAATGATGAGAACACATGGGCACATAGAGGGGAACAACACACACTGGGGCCTTTTGGCCTTCAGGAGGAGGGAGAGGATCAGGAAAAAGAACTGATGGTACGAGGCTTAATACCTGGGTGATGAAATAATCTGTACAACAAACCGCCATGACAGATGAATGTTTTCATTTCACTTGGGTAAATACCGAAGAGAAGAACTGCTGGGTCATATGGTAAATGTAGGTCAACTTTTAAGCAACTGCCTGTTTTCCAAAGTGGTTTACAGTTTTACATCCCTATCAGCAATATATGAGCATTGCAGTTGCTCCACATCCTCACTAACATTTATTTGATAATTCAATCTGTTTAATATTAGCCATTCCACAATCTGTGTACTAGTATCTAATTGTGGTTTTAATTTCAATTTTCCTAATGAATAATGATGTTGAACATATTTTTAGACTCTTATTTGCAGTTTGTATATCTTCTTTGGTGAAATGTGAGTTCAAATTTTTTTGCCCATTTTTAAAAGGCAGGTTATTTATCTGATTCTAAAGTTTTAGCAGTTTTTGCATATTTTGGATACAATCAAAGATATTCTTTAGAAATATATGTTTTGCTAATATTGCTTCACAGTTTGTAGCTTGCCATTTTATTTAATAACAGTGTCTTTTAGAGAACAAAATTTAATTTTGATAAAATACAATTGATTAAAAAATAATCTAAAGGCAAGCATTGAACACCTCATCTAATAAGAACTCTAGTGTGTATCTATTTCTATTAGAAATTGGCATGATATTAAAAAATTATTTTTCACAGTTTTCTGAAAAAAATAGTTTACTAACTAGTGCATGTACTCATTTTCATTTATTTTTTCAACAAATCTTTACTGAGAACCTCTAGTGTTTCAGAAACTATACTAGTATTGAGGATAAAATTTTGACCAAAATAGGCATTTTATCATTATTGTAATATAGACATTGGTATCACTGCAACTAATTTCATCACCTACTTTCTTTGTCCCTCTGGCTTAACAGTAAAGTATCAGAGAAGCACATAAATATTCTGTCAGTATTCTCTTTGAGGAATGAGGCTCTTATTTTGTATCCCCATGGTGTAGAACATATTAGGCTCGACATTCACATACTCAACAATTATCCCTTCAGTGCATACCCCATGAAAGACTTTGTACCGAGTATTGTGAGAGAGATGAGGCTGTATTAGAAAAGGATTTGGAACAAATAACGAAAATGATAGGGGACATGTACACAAATAATCCCAATGCAAGGCAGAGAAATAAATGCTATAGAAAAGTAAATATATGGTGCTATTGGAATTCAGGGCAGAAACAGATTATTCCCCAAAACACAATAAAGAAAATACTTTTTAGAAGAGTTGGCTTTTGAGCTGGGGCTGGAAGGATGGGAAGAATTTAGCTATAAAAATTGAGTGGATAGGAAAGGAGACAGGGAAGGCAGCAGAAGTGTGTAGAAAATGTCCCTTTACATATAAATTATACTTTATTAAAGCAAGTTTTATTCTAAAATTATTGTATACAGCCATTATATATATGTATGTGTGTGTGTGTGTTCAACAATTCTAACATTCATTTTTCAGATATTCAAAGCTAAATTATCTTAATCTCATATTTTTCTTCTTGTTTCTTAGGGTCAGTTAAGCCCACTTAAATCTCACCAGAAGAGAGAAAGTCCCTCATTTTCAGAAAATTATTCCAAAATTTCTTCTATTTAATTGTAGCTCTACAGAGCTGCATCAAGGAATTATTTTAGTCTATTCTAATTGTGTTTGTTGAGTGTAGTAACTACACTTTCTATCAAGAGTTTCTGAAACTAGTTATGGAACTTTGTTATCACTATTTTTGTGTGCTAATGTATAATGATAAACTAACAATTTGATTGAAAATATTAGCAGACAGTCTAAACATGTAGCCAATTTGCATATAATACTCTGTTCAGTATCTGTAATGTGATGCAAAACTTACCCTAAGCCTAAATAACTGTGTTGTTTTCCAATATGTAATTGGGACAATTAAGATATTACAGTAAAAGCGCTTGGCTCATGATGGCTTCTCTATTTAGCTTACTACAAATTAACCAATTATTCAGTGTCAGCGATGGTCATTTCTACAGTGATAACTTAAATCATACTTAGTTTTAAAGATATCAGTTCACACTCATCTTATTTCTAATTGCCCACAGTATTCCCTCTAAATAAAATTTATCTTCAATACTTTTACTGTGCTGTCACTCAGGCCACGGAAAATCCAAACTTCCACAATACATGTAGATTTATTCTAAACTATAATGACCTTTAAGTTGTTTTCTTCTTTGCCACTTCAAATATTACTTAAGTCCTAAAGGAGGTTTATTGCCAATAAAGTTGGTCAAGAAATGATCAATGCTATAATGATTTTGCAACAGTAAGTTCCATTGGCTTCTGTCAATCACATAAATGGGAAACTCACTTAACTCATAGATCCCCCTGTATTTTCCTGTGAAATTTGTAACACTTTTAAGAAGAAAAAGTGGGTGATTGAATTTTCTAAAAATGCATTTGTTTTACACCTATTTTCTTCATAGTTAACAAAAATAAAAACCACACTCAAAATGTTACATTATTATATTGCTTCTTCTTACAAAGTGTTCTAGAGAAGGTAAAACTATGGTAACAAAAAACAGATAGTTGGTTTCCAGAGCCTGAGGATGAAGGAGAAGTTAACTACAAAGGGCCATGAAGAAGCATTTTTGGATGGTGAAAATGCTCTATATCTTAATTTTGGTGGTCATTACACAGCAGTTTGCATCTGCCAAACGTATACAGCTGTATTCCAAATGGGTAAAGTTCATCATATATAAATAACATCTCAATAAATCTGACTTTGAAGACATAAAAAATCATTTATATCACAAATTTTGGGTCAATATAACTAGATATATTCAACAATCAATATGAGACCTATCAAGAAAGCAAAGGAATTCTTGATTCCCTAAGATGTTTCAGAAATTTCCCTCTTTCCAGAGTACCAATGACATTTTATTATCTTTTACAAATAAATGTGATATTTTAGGAAAAAAAAAGCTACATTGAACAAGTGCCTTACTTTTATTATTGTCTTTTAAAAAAAATCTAAAAATAACATTTAGTTAAATACAAGCTTATTTAACGAGTTGATTGGTTGCCATAATCATCTAGTCTGAGAATGACACACTACTATTTCTTTGCTTGCAGTTGCAAGGTTATTATAGTTTAACTCTCACAGTCTGGTAAGCAACTTGATAATTCAGAGAGATAATGGAGAAAAAACACTACTAGAAATTCTCACATGATATAATTGACATTCAGATTCAAGAAACAAAATTGATTAGAGATAATCCTGAGAAGGCTGCTTTAGATAGCAAATGCCTTACCTTTGTGTTTGGGTCGCATAGCTGTTATCATAAGTCTCATAGGTCTGGTCATCATATTCACCCCCGTAGCCATCATCATAACCCTGAGACAAAAAATGGTAGAAGCACCTGTTAGTCAATTTGATTAACTTTGATCTGTTTTCAGTTAGCACAATTTTATACAATGTGATCTTGGTTTAGATTTCATGTTGGGTAAGTATCCATATATCACATTTTACTAGATTAATGATTCTCACATAAACTTAAATAATATTTCATGGATCAGGTATCAATGTTTATTAAACTCAGCATATCATTGAAGCAGCAATACCTACTCTAAGACTTATTTAGAATTTTCATCAATAATAATGACTATTTAAGAAATTCAAAATAAGTTTTTCTATTTGGGTATACAAGAACAACTGTGCTAACCTTATGGTGGTGTTAACATGTTTGTTACTATCCCACTGGGAATTTTTTCTTCTCCTTTTAATAATCATAATTAAGATAGAAACTATAAACTACAGGATCCTTAAACTGTAGTCAACTTTCAGTAAAAATTATGGAGTCATTACTGATTAAATAAATAAATAAAAGAAAAAAAGAGGGAACTAAAAAGGAAAGAAGGAGTGAAATAAAGACTTTGTGGCCGGGCCTGGCGGCTCATGCCTGTAATCCCAGCACTTTGCGTGGCCAAGGTGGGCAGATCAGCTGAGGTCAGGAGTTCGAGACCAGCCTGGCGAAACCCCATCTCTACTAAAAAATACAAAAAAAATTAGCCAGGCATGGTGGTGTGCACCTGTAATCCCAGCTGCTTAAGAGGCTGAGGCAGGGGGAATCACTTGAACCTGGGAGGCAGAGGTTGCAATGAGCTGAGATTGTGCCATTGCACTCCAGCCTGGGCAACAAGCATGAAACTCCATCTCAAAAAAGAAAAAAAAAAAAGACTTTGTGTACATTATATGATTTTTAAATCTCATAAGTAAAATAATTATGTGTGATGAGACTTATTACTCGAGTAAATTACACTAACAAAGCTAACGCAGATTTGTCATAGCAGCATGTTCAAACAAGCTAGTAATTATACACTCCAGTTATCAATCACTCTGAATGATTTAGTTTTGTTTCTCTTTGTGGTCATTAATTTTAAACACTAGCCATCCATCTCGATTATTCCCTACTTCTGGAAAAACCTTCAGGTTTTCTGTGCCTGGTGCTGGCGCATCTCTTTCCCTGGAATACACTTCCGCCCTACCCTAGCACTTCATAAATTCTTTTCAGTCTGGAGGCTTACAAATCTCTCTTTATCTTGTTCAGGAGTTTCAGTAGAAAATACCTACATGTGAAATCTTTGACATTAGTCTTGACTAACACTTTTAAGCCCATTTAATGAAAAGACTAATATATTTATCAACTTAAGAAACTTCTAAAAATTTTATTTCCTTATTTCTTCATTTTCACGTGGTCTTACCATCATATAATGCTATTATTTACATATGAAGCTTTCTGAATCTAACTTCCATCTCTTGTCATTTTTCATTATATTTTTGCTCTGCAGTATGAAATAGTTTCTCTATTTGTTCCTTGAATACCCTAATTAGTTGCTATTGAGTTAAATTTTGTTCAATGTTCTAAAGTTAATTTTAGTATTTATAAAACAATTACATGCAGATTATTTAGAAATAATACAAACAAGCTTATGTCCCCAAAATAGTAGTTCCTTGTCTTGTTCTCCTTTAACCTTCAGCTCTCTTTCAGTATTTTCATCTATTATTTTAGTATTCATTTTTGTGTTATTAAGTAATATAGCTAAGTTATTGTTGTTGGATTTATAAATTTTGTCATTTTCTATTGGCTGTCCATTCAGGTTGTTAAACTTAGTTCTATTATTTCCCTTACTTATCTTCCCAATATAGTTTCATCATAATTTTTCATTAGTCAATATTAACATTATTGAGTGAGAATACATAATTGTATCCTCTTATGACATAAATTATTTAATATAATTCTGTTTTTATTCTCATACACCTTTTCCTTTCTTCCAACGTTAATAATTGTTCATTCATCTTATTATTTTCTTGGTTTTCCAAATATATAGAAATGTCTTCATCAATTGTCCCAATGGTCATATTAAACTAGCAGTAATATTTCTAAGATTCAAAGACATCAGCTCATCCATAATGTTTTTATGTGTAACATGGAGACTATCACCTGAAGAACTGTGTCATTGTGCTCTGGTCCACATTGATGAATTTCTAGACCTGAAGGCCAAGGTGTTTTCCTAAGGCCTCTTTCACCATTGTTGGTAGTGAATTTCCTTTGGCCAGATTCCATCTTTTCCTTGCTTTAATTTCTTGCTGAAACATCTCTTTCAATAACCTCTATTAAGAGATATTTTGGAGAAAAATATTTTGATTCTTTCTTGCTTAGCTTTACACTGCCCCCCTACTCACTGTAGCTTTTGTTTTCATTTTTTTGGTGATAAATTTAAATTATACAAAAGTTGGAACAAGATGTTAATGGAAACTCATCTACCCTTCACCTAGATTCAACAATTATTGACATTTTGTCTCATTTGTGTTATCTTATATATATATTTTTTAAGAAACCATTTGCAAATTAGTTCCAGAAACATGATATTTTATCCCTAAATACTTCAGCTTCTATCTCCTGAGTGTAGGGACATTCTTCTACATAAATGTATTATTATTACTCCTTAAAAATCACAATAAATTCACATCACTGTGAAGTCCCCAGTTAAATTTCTACAATTGTCCCAAGCATTTATGAATTTTGTAGCTATTTTAATCTTGCATAGCTATTTTTTAAAAATCAGAACCCAATAAAGAATTTTGAATTGTATTTGATGATTATATCTGTTTAGTGTTTTTAGAGCTAGCATAGTTCCCCAACCTTTTATTGCTTCCCCAAATATTAACTTTTTTGAGTGGTCCAAACCAACTGTTTTGTACACCATCCCACATTCTGCATTTGCCTGATTATTCTCATAATTACATTCAGATTTAATATTTTTGAAAGAATGTTACATATGTGATATTGTATTGTACATTTATGTTACTGGAAATTTTTAAATTGTCTCATACTTAATTGGTTGGGTAGGGAAGTCTAGGCTGAAAAAAAATGACTTTTAATCAGAATTTTGAGAGCTTTGGTACAATATTTTTACTATTCCATGTTAAAGTTGAGAATTCCTATTACTTACATGTGACCTAGATTTGTTTTGTCTCTTTTTATTTCTTCTGGATGCTTTTACAATTTTTCTCTCTGCTGTTCTGAAATTACAGAATGCAATGCCTTTGTGTGTGTGTTCCTTTTCATTCATTGTGTTGGGTGCTCAATGAGCTCTTTCAATCTAGAGGCTTATATTCTTCAGTTGTGGAAAATGTCTCTCCATTTTTTTTCTTTCTCTTTCTTTTTTTTTTTTTTTATAACCCTTACTAGTGAGATTGAGTCTTCTCGGTTGGCACAGTAAATTTACTTTTTTGTCCTATATGATATCTCTTATTCTTTTTACTTTACTACACACACACACACACACACACACACACTAACAACTGTTAGGATGTGGAGTGGATGTTTTGTGTTCTCAGGTATAGTTTAAGCATCCCATTCTTAGCCCAAGGTCTCATCTCCTTTGTGGTGGGACAAGGGTTAATACCATAATTGGAGCTTTCTGGAGCTGCAAGATTCAGGGCAGTCCAGCACTCTATCTTGAGGATCTGCCTGGTCAGTTATGAGGACATCCACAGGTGCTCCAAGGGGTGCAAACTTCTTTTTAGGAATCGGGCTTTTGGTCCTTCACCAAGATTATAAAAATATGGCTTCACTCACCTTTATTTCTTATGCAGGACTCAAGATCTCTAGCTTCCAACAGGAGGCAAGGCAGTTTTAATTTGTTTGTTTTGTTTCACTTTATTTTTGTGTTTCTGTTTCTGAGCAGGGAGGTACAAGAACCAGGGATGGGAGTAGGTACTTGTCTTCAGGGCTCCAGGGCTCCTGAAATCCCTATGTTTCCCCCATTTCCATCTGTTGAAATGCTACTGATTCCTCAAGGTCATTTTACATAATATCATCTTTAGAAATCTTTTCCTCCTTCTAACAACCATATATTAACCCTCAGTTCCCCGAATTCCAATAGCATGTTTTCTCTCATTGTTCTTAAAATACCTAAACATATACTATATTTCTTTTTCTATAATTTTCTCTCTTTTTAGAATTTAAGTTTCTGAAAAGCAAGGACTATATCATAATTTATCACCTTTTTGTTGTATTGTAGTACTTAGCATAGTTTATCCCATAGAATAGTCATTTAACAAATATATATTGAATTGTTTAATTAGCCAAAGGAGACTACTCTTATCCACTGTCTAGATATGGATTAACACAAATTAATCACAGCTAAAAGATAAATGTTTCAAATGATAAATATATAGAGCTATTATCTCTATTTATGAAGAATATCTTTACTATTTGGCCCAGGAAGATTATTTCATTTTACTCCCTCACTTACTCTTTTACTTCTTTCAATGTTACACAGAAAATCCCCAGAGTAGATGGAAATCTGTCCTGCTAACCTAAACTTTCATAAAGCATATAATGCAATGTTCCCCACATAGCTGTACTTACTGTAAAAGGGACAGTAAATGGGCATATTTTTCCAATACTTGATATATTTTTAAAACCATCTTTTTATTAAGAAATACGTATACACATAAATATTTGTAAATATATATGTATGTATGTAAACGTATAGTACTACAAAACAGTAAACTATCATTAGACAACCGTCACAAAATGAAAAGCATAACAACGTTTAAGATGTCAACACTGCATCCTAAATGTTAAAAACAGACCGTAAGTTATTCATTGGTATATCCTTATTGCATAAATCAGATCGTTTTCCTAATGCCAGCGCTAAGGAAGTAGTAGGTGGATTTCTGAAGAAGTGAGAAAAAAGCAAGAGTGTTCTAGCAGCTAGGGTAGGGAGAGACAACCGCAGAGCCATAAAAGGCATGGACTCCGGCTTTATTCTGTCTGCATTCAAATCCTGAATCCTAATAAGATTCTCAGATGTGGAAACTCATAAGACGTAGGGAAGAGTAAAGGTAGAACATGGAATGTTTTACATAATACAGTTTTTATTAAGACCAATAAAGTTGTAGAAAAAGAAAACCATAGTTCCAGGAAACCATATTTACGTGGTTTTTTAAGTAAAAATATGCATTGTGCTGATGATGGTCTAAGATAAATCACTAAAATAGACATGCTCCCTAAAAAGCCAGTCAGTATCTGCCTGAGATTTAAGGTGAATATGAATATTGAATTAAGAAATCAAAACATAAAAGATCAAAAATTCTGAAATGATACTTTTTCCGTTTTTGCTTCATTGTTTTTGCTGTTTGAAGACATTACTATCTTATCATGTCCTGGCTTATTAGTATATTTCTACTAAAAAATACTACTTTATTACTTAAGTTATCAGTCCCAACGCAGAATTTCCTCAAGTACAAAGAGCACATCCGATGTGTCCAGTAAAAGAAAACCTTCTAAATAAATTAACAATTTTAACTTTACTTTCTTCTAGCTGTAGACAGATGATTTGATATCTCCCACAAAAAAGAAAATACTCAAGGAGATATGATTCATTCCTCCCTGGAACATGGTCATGAAAAATATCTCTTCTAAGATTTCTTTCTATCTGTGAAGTTATAAATTCTTTAGTTTTCTATTCTTTGAGTCAAATGAGACAAGTCCTTATAGGATCCTTGTGAAACACAATCTTGGCTTCTTTCTGAGTCTTTGCTAAGTCCTCTACAATATACTTAAGGCACAATGTGAAGTGTGGGTCTAAAATGAAGGCCTGAGCTATAATGAAAAAAGGCAATTTCTTTGTAGCTTGCTATGAATTATAGACCACTTCACGCATTTGGGTATTGGGCAAAGCAACATACAGGACAAATACGTGTGTGTTACCATAAACACATATCTTTACAAAATGAGCCCTTTTCAAATCTACCCTGGAAAATGCATTTTTTGTCTGTAATATGCCTACTAATTTCTCAAATTAATGAGGTCATTGACTTAAATGCTTATTATTGAACTATGATTTCTATTCCAATTTTAGGTTGTCAAATCTAACTAATACTGGCTCTGCATATGAGCTTAAAATAATAGTAATTCATCAGATGTTATATTAACCACTGAATTACCTATTATCCAGGCATTAAACATAAGAGAAGATTCAGACATAAGTCCTATCTTTAAGAAGTTCTTATCCAGTGTAGTTCTGGTAAATGCTTAATAATTGCCTCTCCAAAAAATTGTATGCACGTGTGTCTATGCACATATACATACAAATTCATTAAACCTTTTACTGACATAAAGCATATGATTTATAACTAAAATATAGAATTTATTATACATTCTATAAACATATAACTTCAGTGTGACTTGCAAAATTTTTTGCAAAATCCACTATAACTTTTTATAATTGCATTGCCACAATAGAATCCCAATAAATCACAGCACAGATAAATGTTTGTTTATTATCTGATTCAGCAATGATGTCAATGTTATTGATAAACATGTATGGTTCTGACATGACTGTTATTTGACATTTTTATTTATGTTGACCAGTAAAATGAAAGTGAAATCTCAAATATGTATGTCAGAATTTT
This sequence comes from Pan paniscus, assembly GCF_029289425.2. Taxonomy (NCBI): domain Eukaryota; kingdom Metazoa; phylum Chordata; class Mammalia; order Primates; family Hominidae; genus Pan; species Pan paniscus. The sequence continues at coordinate 76,585,268 of NC_073254.2, forward strand.
ACTTGTTTCTTAATGATAGGAGCAACTTTGCTCTGAATTAGACAATGGTTTTGACATACTGGAAGAATATTTCCTCAATTTCGTGTTCCATTTACAATGTAAAGGTTATAGGAATAATACACTTTTAAATAAATAAAATGCTCTGAATTAGACAATGGTTTTGATATGCTGGAAGAATATTTCCTCAATTTTGTGTTCCATTTACAATGTTAAGGCTATAGGTATAACTAACTTTTAAATAAAATCTGCTTATTAACATTTTCTCCATAGCTTTCTTACATTTAGATAAGGAATAAAACAAAACGTCAAGTCCTGGCTTTTAGCATTTGCCAATATCTGTAGTGTAAAAACTCTTATTACAGCTGATTTTAAGCTATCACCACATTAGCACTGAAAACAGACTTGGGAAGAGGTGAACATTAGCACACCATTATATGTTATTTCCACCAAACAGATACACTAGACATAAATAACCAAAAGAGCACAGATTCTAACATAATACATACTGATGAGTCTGTAAATGTTTATCTTCAATATAATCTATTTCATTTAAAGTTGTGTAATTCAATTTTTAATAATGACTGTGTTTAACAATCAATTTACAAAATTCCTAAAAATTTTACAAATCTTGTGAGCCAGTATGAGTCACCTCTGCTCTTGGTTACTAGAAGATATCAACAAATGTATATGCAATTGAGATACCAAAGAAAGCACTCCAAGAGTATGTAACAGGTGCTATGGAAGCACACTGGAGGAATGGCTAAATAGGTCTGAGGATTTCAAGGAGAATTTCCCCGAAAAGTTGTTGTTTGAGATTGGTATTTCAGGATAAATAAATGTTTTTCAGATGGATAAGCAGGTAAAATGAGAGCATTCCATTTCCAGGTGCACCAAGTGTGAATGCATGGCATTATGAAACTAAATTGTGTTTTGTGAGCTGCTAGTCGCTAGATCTAACTAAAGCACAAAATGTCTAAGAAACAGTAGGGAGTTGGACCAAGGAGCAGAAGGGGTCAGGTCTGAATTGTTTTCTATAACATGGTAAAGGGTTTATCTATATCTAGTAGACAAAGAAGCCATTGAAGGGTTCCAGGTGGTAGAATGACAAATTTAGATCAACATTTTATATATTTTGACTCAAAAATAAAAATTACCAGGGCTTTGTAGAGTAGGCTCCATTTTCCCACTATTTTCTTGAACATGTTATCATAGTTACTGTAAAGTCCCTGAATGATAACTCTTAACATCTGAATTACCCATGACTATTTTTTTCCTCTTAGTTTTTATTGTTATTGTTTTTAACATGTCTTATGGGTTTTCATTGAACTGTTGATATAGTGTAAGGAAATTTGTGAAAGCGTTGGCTGATGGTATTTTCTTCCAAAAAGCATTAAGTGTTTTCTTGTCAGGTCATTAGGATAGCAACAGGTAACCGTGATACGATTAAGAGTTGGTTTCAGGCACCTGGATATATGAGTTTGAAGCTTAGACAGTTTGAGCTAGAGATATGGCTCTAGTAGTCATCAACATATGCATGGCAACCATAATAACCACCATTGTCCACTGAGAAGACAAACTTAATTTACAGAAAGCTCTATGTGAACACAATGTTCCAAGCACTACTTCCCCTCTAGGAAATGAGGGCACAAGGTCAGCTGTAATAAATATATTTTGTACAGAAAGACCCCATTTAAAAAAATCAGCCTTGAATTTACCCAAAAGATATTATTTCTTGAAAGGCCTTATTAAATCCCCATGCCAATGTTTTTTGTTTTTTTGTTTTTGTTTAACAGAGACCTGTGAAAATTTCTGGTTCTACTCTTACATGCATTACTACCCCATAGACACAGAATCAAAAAGTTCTAAAAAGAAAAAAAAATGGAATGGTAAACAGAATATGTTAAATTACCTCTAGATAGAGCTTTTCTAATCAGTACTAGTTTATGGAGCCTAAGATATTTGAAGATTGCTTGCAACTCAGAAAAGGGAATCATCACATAAAAATAGTTTAGAAACATCTCACCACAGATTTTGGGAAATAAATATGTTTTGAAACTATTTTATTACATCACTGACAGTTCAGATAATTTTAAAAAATAATTTCAACTTTTATTCTAGATTAAGGGGGTACATGTTGACGTTTGTTACATGAGTATACTGCATTTTGCTGCGGTTTGGGGTATAAATAGCCCTATCACCCAGGTAGTGAGTATAGGACTCAATAGTTAGTTTTTCTTTACCTATTTAAAAAGTCAAGTAGGACCACAGGAAATTGCCATTTTTGTAAGTCAAAAATTGTCAGATGTTGGCAATTTCCTAAGTTCAACCTAACACTAATATTAGAAACTGTGAAATTGACATGTTTTTGTCAACTAAAGAGAACAGAAGTGTCTTGTGATACCAGTATGTTATTGCGGCTTCTAGAAGAAAATCATTTAGAAATTTAAATGATATGAAATGTCATTCTGATTCTGTTATATACCCACATTTTCTGTGAAGACCTTAAAAATTAACAAGTCTTTGTGACAGATTTAGCATTTGTTCATTATTTTCATTTGGATTTTATTTTCTATAAAAGGTCAGCAGGTATTACAATAAAATACATAAATTAAGGGAAATAATGTGGAATATTCTTATGCAGTTGAGAGAAAAATAAAGTGAAGAGAGCAATGATCATCAAGAACCATAAAATATTCTATAATTAAGTAATTTAATTATGAGGGTCAAGATAATAAATTGTCACCAAAAACTAAAATGCTAGGCACAAAAGCGATTTGCAAATGCTGCCCTTTAATATTATTGAATATAATTAACAGGTCAGATAGGAACTTAACATTTAACTTACTTTATGAAGTGTGGTTAATTCCTAAAAACGTGTCCCTGTCTTAGCTTATTTAAACCATAAGATGCATAGAATGTCTACTTCATATATGATCTCTTGTTACTACAAAAGCACTTCATGGTAATAATCAAAAATTTAAAACATAAAATATTACTAAAACAAAAACTAACTGTACAATGCCAATATTTTGATAGTTACTATTTCTTTAGGATATAAATTATTAATGCTTGTGTATTCTCTTGACTATAGGTTACTTATAATTTTCCATGTATTTTTTCTTTAAAATGTTACATTCTATCTGTGGTATTGTTACATTCTCTCTCTGATATTGAATAGATTAATTTCTGATAAAATAAGAAATATTTTAATAGTCTCTTCCATCTCTTTTTTCCCACTGAAAGCATGACTAGATTGCTGGCTTGGGATAATATGGCAATGGTTACTCCCCAGTATGCAGCTTTTGTTACTGATGCAACATGGGAAGTCATTATGTATTCAAAACCATATGAGATCATAAAGGTACACATCCTCAGTGAGGTCATTAAACCTAACAGTTTAGCTCTGCAATTAGGCAATATACTTAAATCTTTGGAGTTTTCTATAGAAATCAGTAAATCAGTCTCTAATAAAAGGAAGCTATTCTGTACCTTCCTTTCCTATGTAGATTGTAGCTGCTAAACAATTTTCCCTTATATATGTACACTCAATATAAAGGCTGGAAATTGCATATTTCTGAAATCTAGATTCTCTGGAAATTAAAAGCTCCCAAGGAACTATGAGACATTCTCTGCCAGCCATGCATATACAACACAGTATTCTACATTAACAAATTAATCTCTGGGGAGGCTAATGCTAACTTTTCAATCAGCCCAGTAAAATCAAATAACAAACCTCAAGAGACATACGTGGAAGTTGTATATATTTAAAAATAAAATTAATAATATACAATTCAAGTGAACACCATTCATAAACATATATAACAAGCATGCATTGGGAGACCAGTAAAAGCCAGTATGTGACACACTTACATACACAGTTACTTTGTTAAAAACCAAAATCAAGCCTATATGGCATGTTCTGTATCTTTACACCTACTTAACAGATTAGGAAAATGAGAAATAATTTCAGGAGACCACAGCCCATGAGGAAGTGTCTTGGCTACAATGTAAACTCAGTTATCTGGCACTGTCTAGTATTTACTCTCTAGTTGCTTTACTAAAGGCCTAATATCATTAATGGCAAAATACAATAATCATGACTTTTTAAATAATTTCGGTAAGTTTACAATAGTAACACAAACACAATTTGGGATTTTACCTGTTAAAACATGTACTGAAGAAAAATGAAAAAAATTGGGGTTAATAATTTTGTATTATATTTGTAAAAATCAGTGTTTTATCCTTATTTTATTTTTTTAATTTTATTATTATTATACTTTAAGTTTTAGGGTACATGTGCACAACGTGCAGGTTTGTTATATATGTATACATGTGCCATGTTGGTGTGCTGCACCCATTAACTCGTCATTTAGCATTAAGTATATCTCTTAATGCTATCCCTCCCCCTCCCCCAACCCCACAACAGTCCCCGGTGTGTGATGTTCCCCTTCCTGTGTCCATGTGTTCTCATTGTTCAATTCCCACCTATGAGTGAGAACATGCGGTGTTTGGTTTTTTGTCCTTGCAATAGTTTGCTGAGAATGATGGTTTCCAGTTTCATCCATGTCCCTACAAAGGACATGAACTCACCATTTTTTATGGCTGCATAGTATTCGATTGTGTATATGTGCCACATATTCTTCATCCAGTCTATTGTTGTTGGACATTTGGGTTGGATCCAAGTCTTTGCTATTGTGAATAGTGCCACTATAAGCAGTTTTATGAGAATATAAAATGTAAAGAACTATGCATATCTGAGATTTTAATATACTTTAAGTTAATAAGCTAGTCTATTATTGTGTCATGGATGCTGGCAGAAGACATAACTCTTGGGTCAAAAACAAGGACTCTATTACACACCATAAATTAAAAGCCAGGCCTTCATATTGGCTTGCCCTACATCCCACAGAGCAATGCAAGTGGGTCCAGGTTAGATGCCTGTACACTAAGTGGGTTATATTGCAGGGTAGGAACAGTGAGCTCATGGAATGTAAAGTAAGTGGAAGCAAACCTGCTCTTACTTTGGGGATAGATGCTATCCATTCTTTATGTTACTAGCTGCAAGCGTGGTCCTGATAAATCATCCAAGTAAAGAGTAATTAGGGCCTTGTATTCTTGGCATAACCAGCCAGAAAGCACAAGGATGCTCAGGATCCATAGCAAATTGTGTCTCCTACCAAGAGATGAGCAAAACACATGAAAACTGGGAGTCCTTCAAAAGTGATTTGCTGTATTGAGGAGGGAAGGGCAGATGGTTATAATGTTTCCTTGTTTATTTGATATCTCCAGCAAATGACAATATGTGCCTTTACTTTTGTCTCTTCAGCTTTATCCTTTTTATCCTTTATCCTTTTTATTCTGGATTCCTTTGTCTTCTAGAGTTCTATATAACATTTTACCCAAGGGGAGTACAAGCCAGTAATCTTTTCTTATTAGGAGAAACAAACCTTGTCAATTGTCAAACATTGTGAGATACTATCTCCTAACAAGCATGGCTATTTTAGTAAGACTACCCAGTTCCTACAGAATATTAACATTTACTACCGAAACTTTCAAATCTGTTTTCCTTTTTTTGGGAAGAATGACTGAACATTAATTTCAATAGTTTTACAAGTTTCAAAGCTTATCTAACTATTTTTGGTGATGAACACTATTTAATGTGATTTAGGTTTCCAAGTAGGTGACTCTTAATCATGAACAGCTGCATTTCCTGTTTAAAAAGGAAGCAATATAGTAAACAAAAGTACATTTTAAACTCTGGATTAAAAAATAATACAACTTGGCGCTTGGTGGGGACAAAAGAAAATTTGGCTATTTAGAGATTGCTTCTAGGCTATAATTAAAAGGAGATATCCTGAAACATTTTAGTAATTTTTCTCTAGTATGATAAGAAAGGATGTTAACTTTGTATTTTTTGAAAATATTCAGTTGTCAGTAGGTTTCCTTCGACTCCCATTTCTTAAAATGCTTTTTAACACCTTAGAAATCAGGTAGCAATCTGTTCAACCCAGTTAATGAACAGAACTATGACTAATGAAACTGGAGTTTAGAGTAATGAAATGCTAGTTTGCTAATGGATCTATTTTAAATGTGTTAATGCTTTATGTACTTCATATTGTAGGCATCCTTGCTGCTTCAGGATAGAACCCAAAGCAAATGCTGTAAAGTCAGTGGCATAAGTCTCTAACGCCTTCTAATACACTCACCAGAAAGAGACAGATAAAATTGTTAATGCTGTCATGACTAAGAACAAGATCAAGTTTTAGAAGCCAACTTGTGTTTTTCACTTCTAAGTACCAAAAGGTTAAAGATGAATAAAAGGGCATAGACATATCTTACTTATTTCTAATCATAGAAATCCAGCGGACTGGCCACACAAGAGGAGAGTTGTTGTTTCTAAAAGGGTCTTTTTCACGGCCAATTATTTATATAGTGCCTTGACGTTGCTGCTGTGTGTAAAATAAAATAAAATAAAATAAAATATTTTATTTTATTTTATTTTATTTGCTCACACCTTTAAGTGGGGTTAAAAATACTTGATAATTGTGTTCTCCTTAACTATATTGTCCTTAAGAATAAAGAGTGCGTGTCTTACATTTCTTTAGAACTTGCCCCATTTCTGTTGTCCCACTAGTCACTGAGACTTAGTACTTAACGTTTTTTTCCCAAAAAGATTTTATTTTATTTTATTTTATTTTAGTTTAGTTTAGTTTAGTTTTATTTCACTTTAAGTTCCGGGATACATGTGCAGAATGTGAAGGTTTGTTACATTGGTATACATGTGCCATGGTGGTTTCCTGTTCCAATCAACCAGAAAGAGACAGATAAAATTGTTAATGCTGTCATGACTAAGAACAGGATCAAGTTTCAGAAGAGAAGTTTAGAAGACGTCATCTAAGGTTTAAGCCTCGCATGCATTAAGTATTTGTCCTAATGCTCTCCCTCCCCTTGCCCCCCATCCCCGACAGGCCACCGTGTGTGATGTTTCCCTCCCTGTGTCCATGTGGTCTCACTGTTCAACTCCCACTTATGAGTGAGAACATGCTGTGTTTGGTTTTCTGTTCCTATGTTAGTTTGCTGAAGATGATGGTTTCCAGCTTCATCCATGTCCCTGCAAAGGACATGAACTCATTCTTTTTTATGGCTGCATAGTAGTCTATAGTGTATACGTGTCACATTTTCTTTATCCTGTCTTTCATTGATGGGCATTTGAGTTGTTCCATGATTTTGCTATTGTAAATAGTGCTTCAATAAACATACATGGGTATGTGTCTCTATAGAAGAATTTATATTCCTTTGGGTATATACCCAGTAACGGGATTGCTGGGTCAAATAGTATTTCTCAATGGTATTTCTCAAATGATATTACTCAAGATGGATTAAATACTTAAATGTAAAACCCCAAACCATAAAAACCCTAGAAGAAAACCTAGGCCATGCCATTCAGGACATAGGCATGGGTAAAGACTTCATGACTAAAACACCAAAAGCAATGGCAACAAAATCCAAAACAGACAAACGGGAGCCAATTAAACTAAAGAGCTTCTGCACAGCAAAAGAAACTACCATCAGAGTGAAGAGGCAACCTACAGAATGGGAGAAAATTTTTGCAATCTACCCATCTGACAAAGGTTTAATATACAGAATCTACAAGGAACTTAAACAAATGTAAAAGAAAAAAAAGAAAAAAAAACATCTAAAAGTGGACGAAGGATATGAACAGACATTTTTAAGAAGAAGACATTTATGTGGCCAACAAACATATGAAAAAAAAAGCTCATCATTTCTTTGTGTTTTATATTGCTATTTTAGGACATGAGAAACCAAAGCTTAAAATGTTGTTAGCATCATCATAGCTGATCTGATTCAAATTATCTAATTCAACTGGTGTTAGACAGAGAATGAATCAGGAAAACCAAAACAAAAACAGCATAAGAAATCAACATCCCATAATGATTCCTGCCAAACTTATTGGTGTTATGTTGGTTGTTCAAAAGGAATTTTGTAGCTTTTAAACAAGAGCATGATGACATGATGCACCTATTTAATATTTTTAAGTTTTTGCCCCCAAAATACTTCAGTTCTGATCTTTAGTAATATTTTTTCAATTAGAAAGAATTTAAGAACCAATCACTTACATTGATAAATGTAAAGCAATTTTTACACATTATTTCACACAACTATCACTTTCTAGTAAATTATGCATGACAAATGCATATCAAAATGAAGTAATTAATTTTCTATAAGCCAGTTAAGTAATCTTCATTTCCATGGTGGCTATTTTTCTATCATATGGTACCGAATGTTACAAAAATTCCTTTGTTATCCTGAAAGGAAGGCATTTTTAATTGTTTTGGTATTATTATCATTAGAAATATATTAACAATGCCCTTGTAGTCATCTTTAACCTCTGGCACATAAGAGTAAAAAGCATGAGTTACCTTCTAAAATTTAATCCTGTTCTTAGTCATGACAGAATTACCAATTTTATTTTCCCAGAATGTTGTTTTCTATTTAGCAGTGCTGGTTAACAGATAAAATGTAAATGTTCAGGTTTTTATTAATAAAAAAGTATTTTGATATTATTTGAATAGGGAGGGGCCTCACTGCTAACTTAGGTTTAGTTCTGATCCTTAATATTCTTTTTTGAGACAGAGTCTCACACTGTTGCCTGAGCTGCAGTGCAGTGGCATGATCTCAGCTCACTGCAACCTCTGCCTCTCGGGTTCAAGCGATTCTCCTGCTCAGTCTCCCAAGTAGCTGCGATTACAGGCACCTGCCACCATGCCCAGCTAATGATTTGTATTTTTAGTAGAGACGGGGTTTCACTATGTTGGAAAGGCTGGCCTCAAACTCCTGACCTCATGATCTGCCTGCCTTGGCCTCACGGAGTGCTAGGATTACAGGCATGAGCCACCACACCCAGACTTAATATTCAAGTTTTTAAATTACTCTCTCCTACTCTGGTAAGGGTATTTATTTACTTATTCATGTATTTATTTATTTTTGATACCTCAGATTTTGCTCAGGGCTGATGACTTAGGACTACCCTGGATACCAGCAGTCCTGGAAGCCCACCATGTGAGCAGGAAGAGGCCCTCTATCAATATTGCAAACTCACCAGGTCTATATTAAGTTTCACATAAGATGTCTTTGAATAATTGCATCTGAAAAGGTTTCAAATATGTTGGTATACAACATTCTCCTGTATTAATAAACATTTTTATATATTCTATTGTAACTACCAAATGTAAGTTATATGGGCTAAACATATCAGTTTGCCATACAGAGACCAAAATTTTCATCAAAGGACAATTCAAATTGCTGTATTATTTTATTAACTATTTATTTTCTGGGTAGTGATTCATTTCTTTCCAAATTTCGCATTGTTTGTTTATAATGTTAAAACTCCTGTTATGTATCACACTTGGAGACTTCATATATGCTAGTATAGTGCTGCCCAATAGCTCTTTCGGTGCCAATGGAAATTCTCTATGCCCTGTGCTATCCGATGTGATATTCACTGGTCAGTGTGGTTCATGGGCACTTAAATGTAGCTAGTGTGACCAAGGAACTGAATTTTAAATTTTATTTAATTTTAATTTATTTAATTTTCAATATTTCTTTTTCTTTTCTTTCTTTTTTTTTTTTTTTTTTTTTTTTTTTTTGAGACGGAGTCTCACTCTGTCGCCCAGGCTGGAGTGCAGTGGCACAATCTCGGCTCACTGCAAACTCCGCCTCCCAGGTTCACACCATTGTCCTGCCTCAGCCTCCCGAGTAGCTGGGACTACACGCGCCCACCACCATGCCCGGCTAATTTTTTTGTATTTTTAGTAGAGATGGGGTTCCGCCGTGTTAGCCAGGATGATCTCGATCTCCTGACCTTGTGATCCACACGCCTCGGCCTCCTAAAGTGCTGGGATTACAGGCGTGAGCCACCGTGCCCCGCCTTTCAATTTAAGTAGGTACAAGTGGCTACATGTGGCTACTGGTAACCATATTGGACATAGAATAACTAGTAAATAGCTGTCTATGAAAATAGCTGATCAGAAATTTTTAAACTATGTTTTCTTCTTTAGTTCAAACTTTACTGTAGAAGCATAAAAAGCCAAAACACTTAGATTTATAAATGATGTCAGTTTGAGAGCAAAATTATACTTTTTGAATCTGCTCTTCATTTCTCATTCATCTTTTCCTGTCCTGTTGTTTAAATTATCCTTGATTTTCTCTTTTGTGATTTTAAATGATTCAGTTTTTCAATAAATGAGATGAACTAGTAGCTTGGATGACATTTTCTATATGATTCACTTCTTTGGTAACACTGAAAAATAAAACGAAGAAAACATTAATGACATCATAATCTCTGAGAGTTCTGGGGAACGTTTCAATATGCAGACACCGAACAATATCTAAGAGCAATCAGCCTGGGGACATGAAAAATACTTCTTGACTCTGCACATATCCTTCTTATAAACATTTTAAAGAATTAACAAAAGGGAAAAAATCAGATCCATATGTCCAAGTCTTTGATGATTAAAAGACTGTTATTTTAAAGAAGAATCTTGTGTTGTCAGTTAGTCTATATTTGTTATTGTTTTCTTATAAACTAGTAGAATGACCTCTAAATTTTATGCTTAAGGAGGGTTTCAGCACTCATAAAAATAATAATGAGGAGTTATTTTTAAGAATATAAAGGATCACTGTGTGAAAAAGAGTAGAAGATATCAGATATATCTTACATGTTATCTAATTTTTAAAAGCCACAGCACCAACAAGATAACATTCTTAACATGAGGAATATCTTAAATATAGAAAGAAGAAAACAGAGATTGACAAAAGCATCAAAAGAGACAAAAGGTCATTCTTTTAAAAGTCTCTGATATACTTAAATCTGAGGAAGGCTCATGAATACAGGCTTCGTTTAACTCCAGTGAAAAATGGAAATTGACATGAAATGAGCAGAATAATTGTGATTGTGCTTATACAAAGACTGGTAAAGTGGGAAACAAGAGGAATAAGCCAGGCCAGCCTATGGGGTTCAGGCTGTTTCTAACTGGATTTCTGTTCAATCTTGATTAAGACTTTTAGCTATGCAGCTTGTAGTGGGTTTTGTCTTTCTGAAATTCTGCTGTTCTTATATTTACTGCATTATGTCTGGATTCTTACGTACCAGCACCGTCAGTTTCGCCTGTTCAATCTGCTAACCCACCAATGGTGCTTGGCTCACTACTTCTACCACATTTCTTGGGAAAGTAACCAACCAAGTGTCTTTAGACAAAACCGTCTTCTGATTCTAGGTCTCTATATCTTGTTTTCAACTTTCTTTGTTTCCCTTTTTCACATTTTGCTTATTTACCAGGGAGTAACTGCCTTTCTTCTTCTCATTTATGACCAGAGAAAAAAGTAAAAAAAAAAAAAAAAAAAAAACATCTAGGAGGCAATACATCATCACGGGAGTAGTCAAATTTGACAAATGTTACAGTTCCTTCCAACATGGAATTTCTATGTTTCTAGTTTTATTTTGAGTAGCCTGCATAGAAAGTGTTAATATATCTCTATTAAGAATAAGGTAAATGATGACAAAAATTATCACGATTGCTATTATTATCATATACGACTAAAAATACAAATATATAATTTTATATTACTTTATGTCATAATATAGTAAAAGAACTTTGATTGATATATTTTAAGACCTGTACTAAATACTTGCATAAATTATTCCATTTATTTTTAAGAAGCTGCTACTTATACCCATTTTATAACTGAGGATAACCTTGTATGATTTCTAAAGTAAAATTGTGACAGTCTAAAGGAACAGTGGCTCAATTTTTGATGTTCTTGACTATACCCTACATTTTCCATCATACTTTTTCAAAATTTATACACAGTTTTCTAACTGCTGCAATTACTAATGGCTTCTAAATGTTGATTCCTACATAAGGGATAATATCTTCACATTTGTAATCATCTGAGTTCCAGGGGCTACTGATAATCTGCTAATCTGGCAAAGGGGTTCATCCGTGGCAGAAAGAGTAAGAATTGTGTATGAGATAAACTTCCTCAGGGGTCACACACAGAACAATGTGCACTATTGCAGGAGTGCACTTTACAATGTAAAACATAAGAAGAATGTGCCGAGAAAAGGGGACAAGGCCATCTGCTACATGACACAAGCCTGAACTGTCCATGCTGCAATTCATCCTGAGTCCTTCACATTTTCACTTAAAAAAATAACACTTAAATGTTGTGTAGTGCTGTATTTTGTCTGGAAAAGTAGGAAGGAGCTGCTATTTTAATTTTAGGGATTAACCAAATTGGCACAGTCTGATTGAAGGAATGGCCTGTTGGTAGAAAGAAGCTAGAGAAAGTATTAATTTCCTAGAGCTGCCATCAGAAAATACCACAAACAGGGTGTTTTAAACAACACTCATTCATTTTCTCACAGTTCTAGAGGTTACAAGTCCAAGATGAAGGTGTCAAAGGTGTCACAAAGCTTGTTTGATTTCTTCTGAGACCTCTCTCCTCAGCTTGCAAATGGCTGCCTTCTCATTGTGTCATCACTTGCTCTTTCCTCTGTGTACACACTTCTGTGTGTGTGTGTGTGTGTCATAATCTCCTCTTCTTAGAAGGACACAAATCATATTCAATTAGGGTCCTGCCTAATGACCCCATTTTATATTAATCATCTCTTTAAAGGCCCTGTCTCGAAAACAGTAACATTCTGAGGTACCAGGTATTAAAGCCTCAACATATGAATTTGTGGGAGGAAGACGCAATTCCGCCCATAAGGAAGTGAGGCATCGTAAATCACAGGAAGGGGTGGAAAGGCACTGAGAATCATAGGCCTGGAGATGGGGTTTGGGCCAAGTCTAGTCAGATTTCCATGAGTAAGTCCTATGCAACATTTAGATGACATCTGGACTGTTCTGCAAGATAAGGATGACTTTTTCTATTTCAAAGGTGAGAAGAATAAGGCTCACAGAGTTTAGCAACATGCTCAAGATCTCACAGATTCATAAATAGCAGACACAGGAATTGACCTAGCTTTATCTGACTCTAAATGCTAGTCTCTTTCCATTAAATCATGTTGCTAAATCTGCTTTTCTCTAAGCTCAAACATACAAAATAATTATAGCTGAAATACAATTAGGTATTCTATTCAATCGTATTATTCTTAAATTTGCATTCCATTAGCTTCTTCTAGTATTTTAATTTTCATTATAGACTTTAACAAGCTAAAAACCTAATTATTTCACTTGACATGTATGTTTTGAGTCCCTGAAATGTGCCAGGCACTATTCTAGTGATTGTGGTATACAGAAAAAAAAAAAAAAGAACAAAAATATCCATGCTCATTGAGGTCATATTCTAGTTGGTGGTTTAAGATGAAGACAGAGAATAAACAAAAAGATTAAACTGAGTATATATTATACTATATGGAAATAAATACTATAGAAAAAATGAAGCGAATTATTTGAGGTGGGGGGTCGGTATGTAAGTTGTAATTAATGTAGTCAGAGCAGGCTTTCCTGAGAGGCTGAATACACTGTTTGAATGAGAGGATATGTTCTGGATTAATAGAATAATAATAATTTTAAAAGCAGACTTGCAGAATTCTATGGGAACCCAAGCTCTTAGTTACCTTTCATTGGGTATTTTATTCATAAGCATTTTATTCCTCACTCTATTTGTATCACACAACCAGCTAGAATTACATTGGACATAATAATTCACATAATGGAAGGGAAGGCAGCACTAGGAACACAATAAACTCATCATTCGTGTTGCTCTTTCTTTCTCTCTCCCTCTCATTTTCCTCTCTCTCTCCTCATTCTCCATGTACCATCCCTCTTTGTCTTTCAGCCACCTCCACTCAGCAGAAAACACAGCCATCTCTGTAGCTGCTTTGCAGTCACATTATTCAGTGGCCAACCAATGAGAGAAGAAAGCTTCTTCCTCGATCTCAGTTTTCAAACTGACAAAGGAGGACCCTAATTAGCTTAGGTCACAGGACTTGACCGGTGGTGGTACCCCCACCCCCCCAAACCATATGAGCATTTCTCAGATAAAAGAGGGTGATATTCTGGACAGATAAAAGTAACTGTTTAGTAGAATGATCATAAACATCTTTCTTTAAGCAGAGAGAGAATTGCAATTCATAGTCAGCTCTGCTGAGTTAATCAATAGGATCTTTTGTGGATCTTTTGCTCATATGTGTGTAGTGTTCGAATTTTTATTTTCTTCCTTGGGGCTATATGGAAAAGGAAGAAAGCATGAGGATAAGAGGAAAAGTGGGGATATGGCAGCCAATCCTATAACCCTTCAACTCTGCTACCCACATCTACAATTAATGTGTGTTGTAAAGTCGTGTGGTAGACTAATAATGGCATGAATGGTTATGTCCACATCCCCATCCCAGGAATCCCTAAATGTTACCTTATTTGTAAAAGGGTTTTTGCAGGTATAATTGAGAATCTTGAGATGAGGAGATTAACCTGTACTATCCAGGTAGGCTTTAACTACCATCAGAAGTGTCTTATAAGAGGGAAGCAGAGGGAGATAAGACATGTGGAAAAAAGATGGAGATAGAAATTGGAGTGTGATGCAGCCACAGCCAAGAAATGCTGACAGCCACCAGAAGCTGGAAGAAACAAGGAAGGATTCTCCCCCAGATCCTCCAGAGGGAACACGTTCTCATGACACCTTTATTTTGGACTTCTGGCCTCCGGAACTGCGAGAGAATAGATTTTTGTGGTTTTAAGCTGTCAAATGTGTGGTAGTTTGTTACAGCAGCATTAGGTAACTAATACAGATTTGGATGAGTAAAAAATACAGCTGGAGTTCTCGGCAAGCTGAGACGTTAAAAGCTGTCTATGTTAAAACAAAACAATTAAGCCAAGGGGTCTAGTGAGGGACCACAAAAAAATGGAGCAATGACCTGACCCATTATTCATGAGTGGGGCCAGAGAACATTACAGGATTGAGAGCTCACCAATCTTCAGTCGTATGTGTGCTGCAGACTTAACACTCAATAAGTGAGCAAGTGAGCCTACTATTACATCCCCAAAGTTCTGTTGTCTCTAAACTGAGGTACAAGTTTGAGAATCAGGGGTTACAAACCTGGACAACAAATCTGTCACACAGAGACAGGATTTCATGAGTTTATAAAAGTGACTGTCTTTAAGGATATGAACTATGTTTTATGTTTTTTTTTTTTTTTTTTTTGGTTTCAGTCTTTCCCTTGATTCTCCACCTTACATAGGACTTTGCTCATGGTTTTATACAAATCTTTATAATTGATTATTGTAAAAAGATTCAGTATAGTGTGTGGAGGCTACTTACTTCCTGTGGACTGGATGTAAATCAAGAGATGGATGCAACAGAAAAAGTGAAAAAAAGATAGGAGTGCATAGAGAAATCAATAACCAAGATGCATACATTTAGGGATATCTTTCTTAAATTATAACTTTGAAGGTTAGTGTAAGGTGTTGCTCTGCTAAAATGAAAATAATAGCAATGATTTGCAGCCTTCAGAGTTAGTGGATAGAACACTTTCAACATCAGGTATTTCCTCCAGCAATTTTCATTGCAATTTTGATGTAAATACCAAATTTATAATAGAATCTAGTATAACATAATATTTATTTGAGCTAAAAGTATATACTTATCTATTTTACATCTAATAAATCAATATTTCAAGGGATTTTGCAAAGGTTACTTTCAGGCAGTTTCTTCTCTGAACAGTTTGACATGTATCGGTTTATGTTATCCTCCATGCAGGATATTATTTTTGAGTTCAAGAATGTGTGAAAATAGAGCATATTTAGGGATTACCTATAAAGTATTTTTAAAACAATTATTTAATAGAATATCTTGATATTTTACCTGGGCCCCATCCCAACATTATGACTGAATTGATCTGTTTTAGCTACTGAGCATTGGTAAGTTCTTAAAGTTCTTCAAGTTATAGAGATAAATAACTAGGTTGGGGAACCACTGCCTTAGAGCCTTATTAGTCCTGGACTATGAAGGAAACCTCCTAATGAGGCTAAAAGTTCATCAAAACTAGTCTGCAGAAAAACAAAGCTTATCAGAAAATTGAACTGCCATGTTCAGAACCTAAGCAGCTCCTGAGGTCATCAACTTGAATATGTGTATAAAATTCAGGAGATTGGCCAGGCACAGTGGCTCATGCCTATAATCCCAGCACTTTAGGAGGCTGAGATGGGCGGGTCATGGGGTCAGGAGTTCGAGACCAGCCTGGCCAACATGGTGAAACCCCATCTCTACTAAAGATACAAAAAATTAGCTGGGTGTTGTGGTGTGTGCCTGTAATCCTAGCTACTTGGGAGGAAGTAGCTTGAACCTGGGAGGCGGAGGTTGCAGTGAGCCGAGATAAGGCCATTGCACTCCAGCCTGGGCAACAGGGCAAGACTCTGTCTCAAAAAAAAAAAAATCATTGGATTATTTTGAAAAATATACTATAATAATTAATTGAATGAGGTGAGGGTCCAATAAAGACTTACTGGGCCAGTAGGTGGAGTTAGAGTCCACCAATGCTGTGATTTGAAAACTACTTGTTCTGAGGTCTTTCACTTTTCAGCGATTAAGCAACATCTTCCAGTTCATGTATTGCTTTTAGGGAAAGTAGTGGGTATTGGTAAGAGTGACATATAATATTATTGTGCTCATATATCAACATTATTATTGACTAGCATATTACAGTGGCTTCTGGCAGGGAAAGTTTATGCAGTGACACATTTTCTAAACCAGACATATTGTTTGACAAGTCTAATAGACTCACAGATATAATAATTGAATTAGAAACTAATTTTTTATTCATGCATATTTATGGATGCTTACTATATGTAAAGTTCATTATTAATTTTATTTAATTAATTTATTTTTTTTTGAGATGGAATCCCGCTCTGTTGCCCAGGCTTGAGTACAGTGGCACGATCTTGGCTCACTGCAACCACCAGCTCCCAGGTTCAATCAATCGATTCTCCTGCCTCAGCCTCCCTAGTAGCTGGGTTTCAGGCTCCTGCCACTACACTTGGGTAAGTTTTGTGTGTTTATTAGAGAGGGGGTTTTGCCATGTTGACCAGGCTGGTCTCGAACTCTTGACCTCAAGTGATCCGCCAGCCTTGGCCTCCCAAAGTGCTGGGATTACAGGCATGAGCCACCATGCCCAGCCTCATTATGAATTTTAGTGTTTCAGAGTTTACATATGAGTAATCTTGGACACCATTCATTCTCAACTTGTGGAACGCTTTAGGAAATAAACAGCAGTGCATTTTGCTAAATGGTTAGACTTGAAAACAAAATAGTTTAACTTAACAGTAATTTCACAGACATTTTTCAAGTGTACAATTTGACATAGGTGCAAACTAGTGTGTAGACACAGGTATGCACCAGTGAAACTATCACCACAATCAAGATGATGAACATATTAAGCATCCCCAAATGTTTTCTCTTGCTATTTTGTAATTCCTCTCTCCCTTCCCTCTGCACTCTAGCCTCTTTCCTCAGGCAACAAATGATCTACTTTGCTACTACAAATTAGTTTGATTTTTCTAGAATTTTATGTAAATGCAACAACATAGAATGCACATTTTTTACAGTTACCTGCTTTAACTCAACGTAATTATTTGGAGCTTCCTCCGCATCTTGATTTTTATCCAAGTCTATTTTATATTGCTCAGTAGCAGTTTATGGTATGAGTTTGTTTATCCTTTAATCTGCCCCAAGTCAACTTGAAAAAATATGTATATTCTGCTGCTGCTTGGTGAAGTGTTCTATAATTGTCAATTAGGGCAGAGTTGGTAGTATTGTTCAAGTTTTCCATATCTTTGCTGATTTTCTGTATACCTGCTCTCTGTTATTAAGAGAGGTTTTGAAACTCTTACTATAGTTTTTGATTTATCAGTTTCTCACTGCAATTCTATTAGTTTTGCTTAAAGTATTTAAAGATTTTACCTTCTCCCCAGTAATGTGTAGGGGTTCCAGTTTTGTCACATACTCCCCGTCAACTTACTTTTTGATTGGTGTTAGAACAGTAGGTATACTTTTTTGCATCCTTTATAATTAACTTATTATATCTTTAAGTTTAAAATGTGTTTTTTGTAGGCTGCATACAGTTTGGCCTTTTAAAATTATTCTAAGTGACAATCTATGGGTTTTAACTGGAGTACTTAAAATCATTTACATTTTGTGTGATTGTTGACAATGTTTTAAAACTATCATCTCGCTATTTGTTCCCAATTTGTCCCATTTGTTTGTTCTTCCCTTTTTCCTCTTTTTCTGACTTCTTTTGGAGTAACTCAATATTTTTGTGATTCAATTTTATCTTCTTTATTGTCTATTTTTCCTTTTCAGTTTTGCCTCTAATAATTATTAGGTGGAACCAAAGCAGTTCTCAGTTTAGGGCTCATTGTTTCTTACTACTTAGTAAGATCTTTTTATATACTCTACACAATGTCCCATTAATAACGAAAGGTGTTTTCCAGTATGACAATTGAGACATTATTCCCAGTCCTGTGCGAATGCTGGACACAATTACCTCTGATACTTTAGGCAGTCATTTTCCCCCGAACTCAGTTATTTATTCCCATACAGGTACTGATCAATATTCTGCAGATATCTGGGATTCTCTCCTTGTGCATCTCTCTCCTGTCTAGTACTCTTACAATCTTTAGCTGCCTTGGTTTCCTTGAACTCTCACTTCTCTGTTCTCAATTCAGGAAGTTTCCCAAGCTTTACCTGGGTTCCTCCTCACTATGTCATAGACTGGAAACTTTCTGAAAAGCATAAACTGGGGAAATTGTAGGGCTTATCTTATTTGTTTCCTGTCTCTCAGAGATCACTGTTCTTCCCTATCAGATGTCCAATATCATGAAACACTTGTTTCATATATTTTGTATGTTTTTTGTTGTTTTAGGTCAAAACGTAAGTCTAGTTCATGTTAACTACATATGACCAAAAGCACGTGCCATCTACCCTTTATTCTGCTTGTAAGTATAGCTTTGTATCCCTATCTTCCACTAGATCATGAATGTTCGACAAATAGGTTCTTTGTCAATTTCCATCTTTATTTCTGTCCCCATGGCTTATACAGTATTTTATATGCATTAAGTACTTAGTAAATGTTTGTGGAATTTGAATAAACAAAACTTCAAGTTGGGATTTGTTCAGTGTTGTACTTGGTAGTTTACATAACTTAAAAACATGAAAAGTTAGACTCTGTCCCCCAACCTCATTTTATAATTGTGCCAAATATGGCCCACAAGAGTACATAACTTTTCCAAAATTAGAGTCCAACATAAAATATACTCATGCTGTATGAGTTTAAGCAAAATCCTAATCAACCTATGGTTTGGTTTTCATATCTATAAAACGAAAATACTAATACCAGCTCTAACTAAATGATTGCTGTAATAGCAATTGTTATGTAAATATATATTTAGGGTATAGGAGACATGTACATTATTGAATCAACATATTCTCACAGATGCTTGAAGCCATTCAGTTGGTTCACAAATAATGTGCCATATTTACCACACTGCAAATAAAATTTCTCATTTTTATGGTAAATGGTGGAAATACATGGACAATACTATAATGTGCCATGATACCATAAAATTACAAAGAATTTATGTGGCATAGTGTTCTCTTAGCAGCCATCTAAAATATTAATGGAAACAATTATTTTACATATAGAATGTTTGATGTTCAAAGGACATCAAGCCTTTTAAAGCATTTAATGGAAAAAAGCATAAATGAATAGTCACTATTTCTTTGTTCAAAAGAGAAAATAAAACATTCTTAACTAGACATCTGCTTGTATATACAGGTTAGCAATATTGGTAACTATGAGAGATACTGATCCATGACTCATCTAACAACGTACACCAAAGGTATTTATATTTCCATATAGTTGTACTTATGGTTTTGCATTTTTTATCTATTTTTTGTGATCCTTTATGTGCTTCTTAAAAACTTGAAAGTTAAAATGCAATGCCCATTCCCTTTGTACAATACATTTCTAAATGTATTTAAGAAAGCAGTTTTAATAGTAATTTAAACTTTATTACATCTCATAATTTAAAACATTATGAAGATACTATTAAAATAGACTTACTGATTTTAATTATTTTTGAAGGGTTTTTTTTTAGATATAGGAATTTTGTTTAATCTGTTAGGTTTCAGGGGTACCCCCTAAGTTAACCAGATCTCTTTGAAGATGCGGTCAAACTCACTAAGCCATATGCTTCCAGTAGGTAATTATTCCTTAGCTAAACACTAAACTATTTGGGAAAATGTTTGATCTCTTTCATTTCCCTTGTTAGCACGATTCAGCCTCAAGTCATGCTAAACAGGCAGGCCCTCTGACACAATGATGAGCATCATAATAGTAGTAAGGATTTCGCTAATCAACAAAAATTAAAGGAACACTAGCAGCCTAAAGGAGCCAGAATGTGTGAAAAGGATTGTTTCTTTCAGCTTTAATTAACTTTTGTCTTTGCCCAGAACATGCTGTATTTTAAGCCTGGCCAGACTTTCTTAAAGGTCTGAGCCTTTGGGCAGGCACTAAATGGAAAACTTGACTTACTGTAAACAAATTCAGCTTTCTTGTATTTGTTTGCTTACTCACAAAATAATATTGAAAAAAAAACATGCATTTACATTAAATACTTTTTCCTTAATGTTGAACCTCATCTAAAAAAATGAGTTATTTAAAATGAATGGTGTATTATTTTTAAGGGGTAATTCAATTATACATTGTGCTAAACATCCTGAAGACATTTTAGGGAAGATAAACTCAATAAATTTGTGATTGTTTTTCTAAAAGCATTTGTATTGTTCTCATAGAGAAGGTTTGCAAACAAGTATAGAAACAAAAGAACAAGGCCCCAAATTGTTATTGATACTAGTAAACCAATTAGAGCTTTAGCGAGGATGATTTCTAAAAGAAAAGCCATTACTGGGCTGGATGCAGTGGCTCATGCCTGCAATCCCAGCACTTTGGGAGGCCAAGGCAGGTGGATCGCTTGAGCACAGGAGTTCAACTTCAGCCTGGGCAACATGACAAAACCTCAACTCTACAAAAAATACAAAAACTAGCTGGGTGTGGTGGCTTGTGCCTGTAGTCCCAGCTAATTGGGAGGCTGGTGGGAGGATCACCCGAACCTAGGGAGGTGGAGGCTGCAGTGAGCCTGGATCATGACAATGCACTCCAGCCTGGGCAACAGAGTGAGAACCTGTCTCAAGCAGAAAAAAGGAAAAAAAGAAAAAAGAAGAAAAGCCATTAGCAATGGAAGAGAAAATTATACATCTTAGAAATATTTTATGACATTCCTGGTTTTAGCTTATTTGAAATGAAAACAGCGAATCACAGAAATTGATAGAAAACCAATAATTTGGCAAAGCACCTTCACATTAAGCATACAATTTAAATATGTTGGCAGGCATAATACAAATAGGTTTATTCAATGACACATTTGGAAATGTCATGAAGAAATGCTTGAACAGTTTTGAAACATTTTTCTATAGTTGAGAGGCAAAGATTACTGCTTTTTGTATTACATGTTGTTTATTATTAGTATAAAGCTATTTTTAGTAGTAAGATTCAGGCAAATAGGGTTGAAAGGTATTGAAAATGAAATTTGCAGCAGCTTTGCCTTCCGAATATCTTCCCCAGCTACATTTTCGTGGATGAACTTCATATGCTATAGGGAATAGCTATTTCTGTTGTCTTTTAGGTAAGGTTTTCCAGAGAAATTGTCTTTAAGCTTAAAATGTGTGGTCAGTGAAGACATGTAATGCCTGTCTGATGCAAATCAGGATGCAGATCAAAGAAAGGCGTTGTCAGTCATAGAGGCTGGCCTCTTTTGGAATTAATCAGGTGTCTGGGTTTGAATTTAACTGACACTTTTGACTAACATGTAAATGTTTTAGAAAACAAGTACATGTCTGCTAAGGTATTCCTATAAACACCTATTGATTTTGTACCAGCAACACACAGTATTTGTTTATATTTTCTATTATAATAATATGCTGGTGACATCAGCTTATAAAATTCTAATGGTTCATTTTAATCTAGGAGATTTAGACACACCAACTAATATGTTCCTGAATATTTACAAAATGGAATTGCAGATCATTGCATTAAGGTATCTGGTACTATTTTTTCTGAGGACTAACACCATAAATGTCAAATAAATATCACCTAGCACAGGTTCTTTAAACCTACTGATGGAAATTATTTCAAATATATACATATGTACTAAATGGAACTGCCATTATAATATGATGTAGTAGAGAACTACAGAATTTGAGATCAGATTAACTCTTATTTGAATTTTGGCTTTAACACTATTCCATTTTGTAAAATGGTGATACTAATACAAACATTGTATTTGGGGTGGTGGAGAAGATTTTGAGTTAATTTGCACAACTAAATAAGGATGCCCTGACACCGTAAAATTGCATAGGATCTAATTCGTTCTTTTCAGGTTTAAAAAATCATTTTCTGTAATATCTGTTATTACTAACAAAAATCAGTTCAGCTATAATAAATAATGAAAATATAAATCAAAATATTATGTATTTCCCTTGGTCTAAAGGGTAATAAGAATGAAAATTCTTGGTGTTTTTCATTGCAAATGAGCAATATTTAGATACTAATACAAAATGATTTAAACTAGCAAGAGAGATAATTCTTATTTGGTTATATTTCATACACTTCAATGACCAGCTTAGCATAAGTCAAGGACACAGTATTCTATGAGAATAAAATAAATTGAGAATTTGGGGAAATCCCCTAGAAAGATAAAATCCTGCACAACTTTTCCATAATTGATTCTCAGATATGAGTCTGGATAAACTGGATACTTTTTCCTCCCCAGTTTTTTGACCTGGGAAGAGTCTACTGAGGACTTGCACATCCCAAACAGAACAGGGATGGATTGTAGCCAGTAATATAGTTTGGATATTTGAGCCTTCGAAACACATGTTAAAATTTCATCCACAATGTTGGAGATAGGGTCTAATGGGAGGTGTTTGAGTCATGGGGGCAGATTCCTCATGAATGGCTTGGTGCTGTGCTCGTGGTAATGAGTGAGTTCTTGCTCTATAAGTTCCTACTAGAGCTAGTTGTTTGAATCTTGCACCTCCCTCTCCTCTCTCTTGTCTATCTGTCTTTCCAAGTCATCTCTGCACATGCTGGCTACTCTACACCTTGTACTGTGATTGGAAGCAGCCTGAGGCTTTCACCAGATGCTCAGTTTTCTAGCCAGCAGAATTGTCAACCAAATAACTTTTCCTTTATAAATAACCTTAGCAACACAAATGAGCTAAGACAGTCAAGTAACAGCATGGTTTCACACATATAGAAGCTCACATTCGATGTCAATATCCCAGAAAAACAATCAGCATTGAAAGTCTCTCAAACAGGTTGCAACAAAGGCTATTTCACAAACCAGAAGGTTCTACTGAAATTTTATTTACCCATCTCTTTCTCAAAGCCATTGCTTTTTTTTTGCCTTCCCCCGACTCAATCAAGCCAGCAGCAGGAATGAGGGGTAGAGAGAAAGCAGTTCTTCTGCCTGTTTCTTGGCTTTTACTTTCACTTCCCCACTCCCTGTTCTGCCTTTGGGATCTATTCTGTCTATTCTTCAATGAGCTTCATGATCTTGCTAACCTATGTTAATATAACCTCCTTCCAATTGCCCAATTCCCATCATATGTGATCTCAGTTAGAACAAGGGAAAGCCCAGGAGCTGAGCAGAGAAACCAAAGAAATCTGCTAGACGTGGCGAGTGGAAAAGAGTCTTGGAGACTTCGACAGTGAGGGTGTTTGTTTGATCACTAGAGTGTTCTTCCACCTTGGGGATTTGAAACGGGCTTTATAAATATCATGGAATAAATAATTGGATAAACAAATGTTTATACATTAGGATTCTGATTCCCAATGCTGTTGTAACTCTAACTTGTATACTGTGGAGGCAGTATACGTATGCTTCTCAGATTTTATTGTGAAGAATTTGGAACATCGTCTGAACATAGATGGAAGGGGCAGGGCTAAAATGAGAGGCCAAATGTTCCTGAGACTTTGTGCTGAGCAGCAGTAAATGTGAATTTCCGACCAAGTTCTAAAACGAATGGAGAGCATTAGGAATCAAATATGAGATCATTAGGAGCCCTTTTAGAGTTGAAAATGGGCAAGTGTCCAGAATAAAACCTTTACAGGTATCATATTTTATACAATGAAAGTACATGAGGAATACCAATAATAATAGAGAACTGCAAGTTTTTAAAATTAGAGGCAACACCTTGCCACTTTAGACTTATGTGGAATCCTTAAGTCATTTTATGATTGTCCTTCCACAATGACCAATTGTGAATTTCTCTGCACAACTGGGCTGATAAAAACTATCTTTTAAAAAAATTTTATTTTATTTTATTTTAAGTTCCAGGATCCATGTGCAGGACGTGCAGGTTTGTTACATAGGCAAATGTGTGCCATGGTGGTTTGCTGCACCTATCAACACCCATCACCTAGTTATTAAGCCCCGCATGCATTAGCTGTTTATCCTGATGCTTTCCCACCCCCTACCCTCCCCTTGACAGTTTCCAGTGTGTGTTCTTCCCCTCCCTGTGTCCATGTGTTCTCATTGTTCAGTTCCCACTTACAAGTGAGAACATGTGGTGTTTGGTGGTTTTCTGTTCCTGTGTTAATTTGCTGAAGACTATGGCTTCCAGCTCCATCCATGTCCCTGCAAAAACATGAGCTCATTCCTTTTTAGGAGTGCATAGTATTCTATGGTGTATATGTACCATGTTTTCTTTATACAGTCTATCATTGATGGGCATTTGGGTTGATTCCATATCCTTGCTATTGTGAATAGTGTTGCAGTGAACATATGTATATATGCATCTTTATAATAGAACGATTATATTCCTTTGGGTATATACCCAGTAATGGGATTGCTGGGTAAAATGGTATTTTCTAGTTCTAGGTATCTGAGGAATCATTACACTGTCTTCCACAATGGTTGAACTATTAGGTTGGTGCAAAATAATGACAGTTTTACCATTACTTTTAATAATTTACATTTCCACCAATAGTGTAAAAGCATTCCTATTTATCCACAACCTTGCCAGCATCTGTTGTTTCTTGACATTTTAATAATTGCCATTCTGACTTGTATGAGATGGTATCTCATTGTGGTTTCAATTTGCATTTCTCTAATGATCAGTGATATCGAGCTTTTTTTCATATGTTTGTTGGCTGTATATATGTCTTCTTTTGAGAAGTGTGTATTCATGTCCTTTGCACACTTTTCAATAGAGTTGTTTGTTTTTTTTCTTGTAAATTTGTTTAAGTTCCTTGTAGATTCTGGATATTAGACCTTTGACAGATAGATAGATTGCAAAACTGTTCTTCCTTTCTGTAGGTTGTCTGTTCACTCTGATGATAGTTTCTTTTGCTGTGTAGAAGCTGATAAAGACTATCTGTTGGTTCATATTAGTAGGTCACATTTCAGGTGTGCATTGTTGTACTTTTTTAAAAAAATCAAAAACTTAATAGTTACATTAAATTAAATTTTCAAAAAAATAGATTACATTTACATTGAAATCAAGATTAATAATAATAGAACTATTCTTCAATCGAACTTCAAATTATGAAAGTCACTTCTCAGTTGTCAACAGAAGGGTACAGAGAATTTAAAATGGTGAACTCATTGGTTTTAAAATGTGGTTCAACTTAAAGGGAATTTAGAAGTAACTGGCCAGGCATGGTAGCATTTCTATCATCCCAGCATTTCTATAATCCCAGCATTTTGGAAGGCTGAGGTTGTA
The DNA here is from genome assembly GCF_029289425.2 of Pan paniscus. NCBI lineage: Eukaryota > Metazoa > Chordata > Mammalia > Primates > Hominidae > Pan > Pan paniscus. Next base: position 76,611,134 of record NC_073254.2, read on the forward strand.
GGATTGCTTGAGGCCAGGAGTTTGAGACCAGCCTGGGCAAAATAGGGAGACTAGCTCAACACAAAAAAAGTTAAAATTAGCTGAATGTAGTGACGTATACCTCTAGTACTAGCTACTCAGGAGACAGGTGGGAGGATAGCTTGAGCCCAGGAGTTTGAGGTTACAATGAGCTCTGATTGTGTCACTGCACTCCAACGTGGGCAACAAAGCAAGACCTGGTAAAAAATAAATAATAAAAAATAAATAAGTAAATAAATAAAGGATCCTACATTCTTTTTTTATTTTTAATTTTTATGGGTACATAATAGGCATGTATATTTATGGGATATGAGAAAAGACTGTTGGTTTTTCCCTGTTCAGAATGATACTAGCTGTGGGTCTGTTATATATGGCCTTTATCGTGTTGAGGTATGTTCCTTCTATACCCACTTTTTTTGAGGGTTTTTTTAAATCATAAAGCATTGTTGAATTTTATCAAATGCTTTTTCAGCATCAATTGAAAAGATCATATAGTTTTTGTCCTTCATTCTGTTCACATAATGTATCACATTGATTGATTTGCATATGTTGAATCATCTTTGCAATCCCACTGAGTCATGATGAATGATCTTTTTAGTATGTCTTTGAATTCAGTTTGCTAGTATTTTATTGGGGATATTTGCAGCAATGTTCATCAGGTTTATTGGCCTGTAGTTTTCTTTTTTTAGATGTTCCTTTGTCTAGTTTTAGTATCAGGGTAATACTTGCCTCATAGGATGAATTTGGAAGTCTTCCATCCTCTATTTTTCTGAATAATTTGAGAGGATTGGTGTTAGTTCTTCTTTAAATGTTTGGTAAAATTCAGCAGTGAAGCCATTGTGTTCAGGCTTTTTTTTTTGCTGGAAGACTTTTCATTATAGCTTCAATCTCATTACTGGTTATTGGTCTGGTCAAGTTTTAAATTTCTTCATGATTCAATCTCGGTAGGTTTTTATGTCCAGTAATGTATACGTTTCTTCTAGGTTTTTCAATTAATTCACATATAGTTGCTCATAGTAGTTTCTAATAATCCTTTGAATTTCTGCTGTGTCAGTTGTAATGTGTCCTTTTTCACCTCTGATTTTATTTATTTGGGTCCTCTCTCTTTTTACTTAGTCTTGGTAAAGGTTTGCCAATTTTATCTTTTCCAAAAAACCACATTTTTGTTTCATTGATATTTTGTATTTTTTTGTTTAAATTTCATTTATTTCTCCTCTGATCTTTATTATTTCTTCCACTAATTTTGGTTAGGTTTGCTCTTACTTTTTTAGTTCTTTAAGATGCATTGTGAGGGTGCTTATTTGAAGTTTTTCTACTTTTTTGATGTAGGCATATATAGCTATGAACTTCCCTCTTAGTACTTCTTTTGCTATATCTCATAGGTTTTGGTATGTTATATTTCCATTTTCATTTGTTTTGAGAAATTTTTAAATTTTCTTCCTAATTTCTTCATTGAACCACCAGTCATTTAGAAGTATATTGTTTAATTTCCATGTGGATGTATAGTTTTAAAAGTTCCTCTTGTTACCAATTTTTAGTTTTATTACATTGCGGTCAGAGATGATACTAGAATGATTTAATTTTATTTGAAATTTTTAAAACTTGTTTTGTGTCCTAACATATGGCCTGTCTTTAATCAATGTGCTGAGGAGAAGAATGTGTATCCTGCAGCCATTGGATAAAATGTTCTGTAAATACCTATTAGGGCTATTGGGTCTATGGTGCAGATTAAGTCCATTGTTTCTTTACTGATTTTCTGTCTGAATGATCTGTCCAATGCTGAAAATAGGGTGTTGAATTCTGTAGCTATTATTGTTTTGGAGTCTATCACTCTCTTTAGTTCTCATAGTATTTGCTTTATATATCTGGGTGCTCCAATGTTGGGTACATATATATTTATAATTGTTATATACTCTTGATGAGTTGACCACTTTATCATTATATAATGATCTCCTTTGTCTTTTATAGTTATTGTCTTGAAATCTATTTAATTTAGCTATTAGTATAGCTAGCTACTCCTCCTCTTTTTTGGATTCCATTTGCATAGAATACTTTTTTCTATCCCTTTATTTTCAGTCTGTGTGTGTCTTCATAGTTAAAGTGTGTTTCATGTAGGCAACATATCATTTGGTCTTGTTTTTATTTAATCCATTCTGCCACTCTAGGTCTTTTGATTAGAGTTTAGTGCATTTACATTCAATATTATTATTGATAAGTAAGGATTTACTCCTAATTTGTTTTTGGTTTTCTTTTTTTGTCATCTTTTCCTCCCTCCCTTTCACCCACCTTCCTATTTTCCCTCCTTCCTTTGTTTTTGTGAAGGTGATTTTCTCTGGTAGTATATTTTAATTTCTTGCTTTTTATTTTTTGTGTATCTGCTATGTGCTTTTCCACTGAGGTTACCATGAGGCTTGTGAATAACATATTATAACCAATTATTTTAAACTGATGACAACTTAACACTGATTTCATAAACAAACAAGCAAAGAGAAAACTAATAATAACTCTACAGTTTAATTTTATCCCCTACTTTTAAAGTTTTTATTGTTTCCATTTATATCTTATTGTACTGTCTGTGTCTTGAGAAGTTGTTTTTATTTTTGATAGGTTCACCTTTTAATCTTTCTATTCAAGATATGAATTATTTATACACCACACTTATGATGTTATAATATTCTGTGTTTTTCTGTGTACTTACTATTACCCAAGAGTTTTGTATCTTCAGATGGGTTTTTATTGGTAAAGTCCTTTTCTTTCAGATTGAAGAACTTCCTTTAGCATTTCTTACAGGCCAGGTCTGGAAAAGTCTTTATTTTTCCTTCTTGTTTGAAGCGTATTTTTACTGGCTATCCTATTCTAGGATAAAAGTATTCTTCCTTCAGTACTTTAAATATGCCATGCTACTTTCTCCTGGCCTGTAAGGTTTCCACTGAAAAGTCCAGTGGAAACCTTATGTCAAAAGCCAGACGTATTGGAGATCCTTTGCATGTTGTGTCTGTATTTTCTCTCAGTGCTTAGGATCTTTCTTTATCCTTGATCTTTGGGAGTTTGATTTTTAAGTGTCTTGAGATAGTCTCCTTTGGGTTATATCTGCCTGGTGTTCTGTCACCTTCTTGTCCTTAAATATTGATATATTTCTCCAGGTTTAGAAATTCTCTGTTATTATCCCTTTGAATATACTTACTACACCCATCCCTTTCTCAACCTCATTTTAAAGGCCAATATCTCTTAGATTTGCATTTTTGTGTCTATTTTCTAGATCTTGTATGTATGCTTCACTCTTTTTTATTCCTTTTTCTCCTGTCTCCCTGATTGTGTATTTTAAAATAGTCTGTCTTCAGGTTCACTAATTCTTTCTTCTGCTTGGTCAGTTATGCTGCTAGGAGACTCTGATGCATTTTTCAGTGTGTCAATTGCATTTTTTAGCTCCACCACATGGCTGTTGCCAGGGTTTGGGGTAGGAGTGGTGTCAACAATTCAAGACAGTCTTTCCTACCCTTTTCACTGCCCTTGATTTGATGTTGCAACGAGGAACTCTGATCATTTACCTGATTTTTTGGTCTTATAAAAGTGCTTTTTTGTGTAAACAGTTGTTCAGTTTGGTGTTCCTGCATAGAGAACAATTGGTGGAGTGTTCTATTCAGTCACTTGGTTTTGTCTCCTCCCCTTACCTTCTTATTGATTCAAAGTATATCTGTATCATTTTCCTCTGCATGTGAAAGAATTATATTGCCAGTCTTTTTGATTTCCAGCCTTTATTCAATGTCTTTAGTATATTTTATTTGTAATGAAATTAAAATGCTCAGATAAAGAGAATGGTCTTTTAAACCACTTTTACAGTTTAATATGTTGCATTTTAGGCTGACGTTAAATGAAAGTCACCTAAAATATTTATGATTAAAAAATTCCACTGGGAGGGAGGAGCCAAGATGGCCAAATAGGAACAGCTCCGGTCTAAGGATCCCAGCGTGAGCAACACAGAACACGGGTGATTTCGGCATTTCCAACTGAGGTGCCTGGTTCATCTCACTGGAGAGTGCCAGACAGTAGGTGCAGGACAGTGGGTGCAGCGCACTGTGCACGAGCTGAAGCAGGACGAGGCATCACCTCACCTGGGAAGCACAAGGGGTCAGGGAATTCCCTTTCCTAGTCAAAGAAAGCGGTGACAGATGGCACCTGGAAAATCGGGTCACTCCCACCCGAATACTGCGCTTTTCCAACGGGCTTAAAAAACGGCACACCAGGAGATTATATCCCGCACATGGCTCAGAGGGTCCTACTGGCTTGGAGGGTCCTACTCCCATGGAGTCTCGCTCATTGCTAGCACAGCAGTCCAAGATCAAACTGCAAGGCGGCAGTGAGGCTGGGGGAGGGGCGCCCGCCATTGCCGAGTTACTTGTTTGATTAGGTAAACAAAGCGGCCAGGAAGCTGGAACTGGATGGAGACCACCACAGCTCAAGGAGGCCTGCCTGCCTCTGTAGGCTCCACCTCTGGGGGCAGGGCACAGACAAACAAAAAGACAGCAGTAATCTCTGCAGACTTAAATGTCCCTCTCTGACAGCTTTGAAGAGAGTAGTGGTTCTCCCAGCACGCAGCTTGAGATCTGAGAATGGGCAGACTGACTCTTCAAGTGGGTCCCTGACCCCCAAGGAGCCTAACTGGGAGGCACCGCCCAGTAGGGGTGGACTGACACCTCACACGGCTGTGTACTCCTCTGAGACAAAACTTCCAGAGGAACGATCAGGCAGCAGCATCTGCGGTTCACCAATATCCGCTGTTCTGCAGCCACCGCTGCTGATACCCAGGCAAACAGGGTCTGGAGTGGACCTCTGGCAAACTCCAACAGACCTGCAGCTGAGGGTCCTGTCTGTTAGAAGGAAAACTAACAAACAGAAAGGACATCCACACCCAAAACCCATCTGTACTTCACTATCATCAAAGACCAAAGGTAGATAAAACCACAAAGATGGGAAAAAAACAGAGCAGAAAAACTGGAAACTCTAAAAATCAGAGTGCCTCTCCTCCTCCAAAGGAACGCAGCTCTTCGCTAGCAATGGAACAAAGCTGAATGGGGAATGACTTTGCCGAGTTGAGAGGAGAAGGCTTCAGATGATCAAACTACTCCGAGCTACAGGAGGAAATTCAAACCAATGGCAAATAAGTTAAAAGCTTTGAAAAAAAATTAGATGAATGGATAAGTAGAATAATCAATGCAGAGAAGTACTTAAAGGACCTGATGGAGCTGAAAACCAAGGCACGAGAGCTATGTGACGAATGCAGAAGCCTCAGTAGACGATGCGATCAACTGGAAGAAAGGGTATCAGTGATGGAAGACGAAATGAATGAAATGAAGTGAGAAGAGAAGTTTAGGGGAAAAAGAATAAAAAGAAATGAACAAAGCCTCCAAGAAATATGGGACTATGTGAAAAGACCAAATCTACATCCGATTGGTGTACCTGAAAGTGATGGGGAGAATGGAACCAAGTTGGAAACCACTCTGCAGGATATTATCCAGGAGAACTTCCCCAATCTAGCAAGGCAGGCCAACATTCAAATTCAGGAAATACAGAGAATGCCACAAAGATACTCCTCGAGAAGAGCAACTCCAAGACACATAATTGTCAGATTCACCAAAGTTGAAATGAAGGAAAAAATGTTAAGGGCAGCCAGAGAGAAAGGTCAGGTTACCCACAAAGGGAAGCCCATCAGACTAACAACGGATCTCTCGGCAGAAACTCTACAAGCCAGAAGAGAGTGGGTGCCAATATTCAACATTCTTAAAGAAAAGAATTTTCAACCCAGATTTTCATATCCAGCCAAACTAAGCTTCATAAGTGAAGGAGAAATAAAATACTTTACAGACAAGCAAACGCTGAGAGATTTTGCCACCACCAGGCCTGCCCTAAAAGAGCTCCTGAAGGAAGCACTAAACATGGAAAGGAACAACTGGTACCAGCCACTGCAAAAACATGCCAAATCGTAAAGACCATCAAGGCTAGGAAGAAAGTGCATCAACTAATGAGCAAAATAACCAGCTAACATCATAATGACGGGATCAAATTCACACATAACAATATTAACTTTAAATGTAAATGGGCTAAATGCTCCAATTAAAAGACACAGACTGGCAAATTGGATAAAGAGTCAAGACTCATCAGTGTGCTGTACTCAGGAAACCCATCTCACGTGCAGAGACACACATAGGCTCAAAATAAAGGGATGGAGGAAGATCTACCAAGCAAATGGAAGACAAAAAAAGGCAGGAGTTGCAATCCTAGTCTCTAATAAAACAGACTTTAAACCACCAAAGATCAAAAGAGACAAAGAAGGCCATTACATAATGGTAAAGGGATCAATTCCACAAGAAGAGCTAATTATCCTAAATATATATGCACCCAATACAGGAGCACCCAGATTCATAAAGCAAGTCTTTAGTGACCTACAAAGAGACTTAGACTCACACAATAATGAGAGACTTTAACACCCCACTGTCAACATTAGACAGATCAATGGAACAGAAAGTTAACAAGGATAACCAGGAATTAGACTCAGATCTGCACTGAGCAGACCTAATAGACATCTACAGAACTCTCCACCCCAAATCAACAGAATATACATTCTTTTCAGCACCACACCACACCTACTCCAAAATTGACCACATAGTGGGAAGGAAAGCACTCTGCAGCAAATGTAAAAGAAAAGAAATTATAACAAACTGTATCTCAGACCACAGTGCAATCAAACAAGAACTCACTCAAAACTGCTCAACCACATGGAAACTGAACAACCTGCTCCTGAATGACTACTGGGAAAATAATGAAATGAAGGCAGAAATAAAGATGTTCTTTGAAACCGACGAGAACAAAGACACAACATTGAACACATTGAACACATTGAAAGCATTGTGTAGAGGGAAATTTATAGCACGAAATGTCCACAAGAGAAAGCAGGAAAGATCTAAAATTGACACCCTAATATCACAATTAAAAGAACTAGAAAAGCAAGAGCAAACACATTCAGAAGCTAGCAGAAGGCAAGAAATAACTAAGATCAGAGCAGAACTGAAGGAAATAGAGACACAAAAAACCCTTCAAAAAATTAATGAATCCAGGAGCTGCTTTCTTGAAAAGATCAACAAAATTGATAGACCGCTAGCAAGACCAATAAAGAAGAAAAGAGAGAAGAATCAAGTAGACACAATAAAAAATGACAAAGGGGATATCACCACTGATCCCACAGAAATACAAACTACCATCAGAGAATACTATAAACACTTATACACAAATAAACGAGAAAATCTAGAAGAAATGGATAAATTCCTTGACACATACATCCTCTCAAGACTAAACCAGGAAGAAGTTGATTCTCTTTTATTTTATTTTATTTTAATTTATTTTATTTTATTATACTTTAAGTTTTAGGGTACATGTGCACAATGTGCAGATTAGTTACATATGTATACATGTGCCACGCTGGTGTGCTGCACCCATTAACTCGTCATCTAGTATTAGGTATATCTCCTAAAGCTATCCCTCCCCCCTACCCCAACTCCACAACAGTCCCCAGAGTGTGATGTTCCCCTTCCTGTGTCCATGTGTTCTCATTGTTCAATTCCCACCTATGAGTGAGAATATGCAGTGTTTGGTTTTTTGTTCTTGTGATAGTTTACTGAGAATGATGATTTCCAGTTTCATCCATGTCCCTACAAAGGACCTGAACTCATCATTTTTTATGGCTGCATAGTATTCCGTGGTGTATATGTGCCACATTTTCTTCATCCAGTCTATCATTGTTGGACATTTGGGTTGGTTCCAAGTCTTTGCTATTGTGAATAGTGCCGCAATAAACATACATGTGCATGTGTCTTTATAGCAGCATGATTTATAGTCCTTTGGGTATATACCCAGTAATGGGATGGCTGGGTCAAATGGTATTTCTAGTTCTAGATCCCTGAGGAATCGCCACACTGACTTCCACAATGCTTGAACTAGTTTACAGTCCCACCAACAGTGTAAAAGTGTTCCTATTTCTCCACATCCTCTCCAGCACCTGTTGTTTCCTGACTTTTTAATGATTGCCATTCTAACTGGTGTGAGATGGTATCTCATTGTGGTTTTGATTTGCATTTCTCTGATGGCCAGTGATGGTGAGCATTTTTTCATGTGTTTTTTGGCTGCATAAGTGTCTTCTTTTGAGAAGTGTCTGTTCATGTCCTTTGCCCACTTTTTGATGGGGTTGTTTGTTTTTTTCTTGTAAATTTGTTTGAGTTCATTGTAGATTCTGGATATTAGGCCTTTGTCAGATGAGGAGGTTGCGAAAATTTTCTCCCATTTTGTAGGTTGCCTGTTCACTCTCATGGTAGTTTCTTTTGCTGTGCAGAAGCTCTTTAGTTTAATTAGATCCCATTTGTCAATTTTGTCTTTTGTTGCCATTGCTTTTGGTGTTGTAGACATGAAGTCCTTGCCCATGCCTACGTCCTGAATGGTAATGCCTAGGTTTTCTTCTAGGGTTTTTATGGTTTTAGGTCTAATGTTTAAGTCTTTAATCCATCTTGAATTAATTTTTGTATAAGGTGTAATGAAGGGATCCAGTTTCAGCTTTCTACATATGGCTAGCCAGTTTTCCCAGCACCATTTATTAAATAGGGAATCCTTTCCCCATTGCTTGTTTTTCTCAGGTTTGTCAAAGATCAGATAGTTGTAGATATGCAGCGTTATTTCTGAGGGCTCTGTTCTGTTCCATTGATTTATATCTCTGTTTTGGTACCAGTACCATGCTGTTTTGGTTACTGTAGGCTTGTATATAGTTTGAAGTCAGGTAGCATGATGCCTCCAGGTTCGTTCTTTTGGCTTAGGATTGACTTGGCGATGCAGGCTCTTTTTTGGTTCCATATGAACTTTAAAGTAGTTTTTTCCAATTCTGTGAAGAAAGTCATTGGTAGCCTGATGGGGATGGCATTGAATCTATAAATTACTTTGGGCAGTATGGCCATTTTCACGATATTGATTCTTCCTACCCATGAGCATGGAATGTTCTTCCATCTGTTTGTATCCTCTTTTATTTCATTGAGCAGTAGTTTGTAGTTCTCCTTGAAGAGGTCCAATCATGTCCCTGTTTGCCGATGACATGATTGTATATCTAGAAAACTGCATTGTCTCAGCCCAAAATCTCCTTAAGCTGATAAGCAACTTCAGCAAAGTCTCAGGATACAAAATCAATGTACAAAAATCACAAGCATTCTTATATACCAATAACAGACAAACAGAGAGCCAAATCAGGAGTGAACTCCCATTTACAATTGCTTCAAAGAGAATAAAATATCTAGGAATCCAACTTACAAGGGACGAGAAGTTGAATCTCTGAATAGACCAATAACAGGCTCTGAAATTGAGGCAATAATCAATAGCTTACCAACCAAAAAGTCGAGGACCAGATGGATTCACAGCCGAATTCTAACAGAGGTACAAAGAGAGCTGGTAGCATTCCTTCTGAAACTATTCCAATCAATAGAAAAAGAGGGAATCCTCCCTAACTCATTTTATGAAGCCAGCATCATCCTGATACCAAAGCCTGGCAGAGACACAACCAAAAAAGAGAATTTTAGACCAATATCCCTGATGAACATCGATGCAAAAATCCTCAATAAAATACTAGCAAACTGAATCCAGCAGCACATCAAAAGGCTCATCCACCATGATCAAGTGGGCTTCAACCCTGGGATGCAAGGCTGGTTCAACATACACAAATCAATAAATGTAATCCAACATATAAACAGAACCAAAGACAAAAACCACATGATTATCTCAAGAGATGCAGAAAAGACCTTTGAAAAAATTCAACAACCCTTCATGCTAAAAGCTCTCAATAAATTAGGTATGGATGGGATGTATCTCAAAATAATAAGAGCTATCTATGACAAACCCACAGCCAATATCATCCTGAATGGGCAAAAACTGGAAGCATTCCCTTTGAAAATGGGCACAAGACAGGGATGCCCTCTCTCACCACTCGTACTAAACATAGTATTGGAATTTCTGGCCAGGGCAATCAAGCAGCAGAAGGAAATAAAGGGTATTCAATTAGGAAAAAAGGAAGTCAAATTGTCCCTGTTTGCAGATGACATGATTGTATATCTAGAAAACCCCATCGTCTCAGCCCAAAATCTCCTCAAGCTGATAAGCAATTTCAGCAAAGTCTCAGGATACAAAAATCAATGTACAAAAATCACAAGCATTCTTATACAGCAATAACAGACAAACAGAGAGCCAAATCATGAGTGAACTCCCATTCACAATTGCTTCAAAGAGAATAAAATAACTAGGAATCCAACTTACAAGGGACATGAAGGACCTCTTCAAGGAGAACTACAAACCATTGCTCAATGAAATAAAAGAGGATACAAACAAATGGAAGAACATTCCATGCTCATGGGTAGGAAGAATCAATATTGCGAAAATGGCCATACTGCCCAAGGTAATTTACAGATTCAATGCCATCCCCATCAAGCTACCAATGACTTTCTTCACAGAATTGGAAAAAACTACTTTAAATTTCATATGGAAGCAAAATGATCCCGCGGTGCCAAGTCAATCCTGAGTCAAAAGAACAAAGCCGGAGGCAACAGGCTACCTGACTTCAAATATACTACAAGGCCACAGTAACCAAAACAGCATGGTACTGGTACCAAAACAGAGATATAGATCAATGGAACAGAACAGAACCCTCAGAAATAATGCTGCATATCTACAACTATCTGATCTTTGACAAACCTGAGAAAAACAAGCAATGGGGAAAGGATTCCCTATTTAATAAATGGTGCTGGGAAAACTGGCTAGCCATATGTAGAAAGCTGAAACTGGATCCCTTCCTTACACCTTATACAAAAATTAATTCAAGATGGATCAAAGACTTACATGTTAGACCTAAAACCATAAAAACCCTAGAAGAAAACCTAGGCATTACCATTCAGGACATAGACATGGGCAAGGACTTCATGTCTACAACACCAAAAGCAATGGCAACAAAAGCCAAAATTGACAAATGGGATCTAATTAAACTGAAGAGCTTCTGCACAGCAAAAGAAACTACCATGAGAGTGAACAGGCAACCTACAAAATGGGAGAAAATTTTCACAACCTACTCATCTGACAAAGGGCTAATATCCAGAATCTACAATGAACTCCAACAAATTTACAAGAAAAAAACAACCCTATCAAAAAGTGGGTGAAAGACTTGAACAGACACTTCTCAAAAGAAGACATTTATGCAGCAAAAGAACACATGAAAAAATGCTCACCATCACTGGCCATCAGAGAAATGCAAATCAAAACCACAATGAGATACCATCTCACACCAGTTAGAATGGCAATCATTAAAAAGTCAGGAAACAACAGGTGCTGGAGAGGATGTGAAGAAATAGAAACACTTTTACACTGTTGGTGGGCCTGTAAACTACTTCAACCATCGTGGAAGTCAGTGTGGTGATTTCTCAGGGATATAGAACTAGAAATACCATTAAACCCAGCCATCCCATTACTGGGTATATACCCAAAGGACTATAAATCATGCTGCTATAAAGTCACATGCACACGTATGTTTATAGTGGCACTATTCACAATAGGAAAGACTTGGATCCAACCTAAATGTCCAACAACGATAGAATGGATGAAGAAAATGTGGCACATATACAACATGGAATACTATGCAGCCATAAAAAATGATGAGTTCATGTCCTTTGTAGGGACATGGACGAAACTGGAAACCATCATTCTCAGCAAACTATCACAAGGACAAAAAACCAAACACCGCATGTTCTCACTCATAGATGGGAACTGAACAATGAGAACACATGGACACAGGAAGGGGAACATCACACACCAGAGATTGTTGGGGGGTGGGGGAAGGGGGGACGGGTAGCATTAGTAGATACACCTAATGCTAAATGATGAGTTAATGGGTGCAGCACACCAACATGGCACATGTATACATATGTAACAAACCTGCATGTTGTGCACATGTACCCCAAAACTTAAAGTATAATAATAATAAAATATTAAAAAAATTCCACTGGGTCTAACAAAATACAAATTTACAGTTTTTATTTTTAGAAGAGGGCTTGAATTAAGGAGGAAAACAGTGCAGTTTGCCATGCTGTGCTGTCAACTCATTGATGAAGACTCAGCAATGCTAGAGGAGGTTATCAACACAGAGAAAGAGTAATGAACTTATTTTGCTTCTCCCTTGCAAATAAACATGAAGACAGAGAATGCCAAAACTTCTGGAAAAAAATTTAAAACTCATTCTATTCCTCATTTGGGAAAGTACAGAGTAGAATTTTCAAGTGACACAACAATGGAAGCCTCCAGAGAATTCCATGATTAGAGAGGAAAAATAATTACATAGGACATTAGTACATTGATGTTCTCTGGTGATAGAAATCTTAAAGGAAATACCTTCCTTAGTTTGGGAAAGAGCATAAAAACACATTCTTGATATCTTTCAAAAATTCTAGCACTCTTATCTTAAGGGTATAAAATAACAATATCACATAGCTGTAAAAACGAAGATTAAGATTTTATTTATTTATTTATTTATTTGCTTTGTTTTTTAACTTTAATTTTAGGTTCGAGGTACATGTGAAGGTTTGTTGTAAAGGTAAACTTGTGTCACAGGAGTTTGTCGTATGAATTATTTCACTACCCAGGTATTAAGCCTAGTACCCAATAGTAATTTTTTCTGCCCCTCTCCCTCCTCCCACCCTCTACCTTCAAATAGTGTCTGTTGTTCCCTTCATTGTGTTCATGACCACTCCTATTCAACATAGTATTGGAAGTCCTAGCCAGAGCAATCAGGCAAGAAAAATATTTTAATCTTATATCAGCCTTTGTACCATGTAATAAAAATAATTTATCAAAGTTATCTTTGAAACAATGAGCAAATACTAAAATAGATTAGAAAAATCTCCAAGAGTCATGAGGATTCGTTTAACTCCGTGGATGAACAGAGCCTCTGTCACTAAGACATTTGGGTCAAGGTGGCACTGCCTTTTATGCCTGGGACTGTGCAAGACACATTCTCTTTCTTGATCTCAGTTATAAATCTTTATCATAACTCATTGAAACAACTATTTTTCATCCAAATTACAGCTGCAGAAACTTATAGAGGTGATAATTTACCCAAAAAACATAAAACTGGCTTATCTCACAAGAAATTCAGGTACCATGTAACCTTCCAAACAGAAAGGCATAGTAAACATGACTTACAGAGGAGAATATTAGAAAATAAAATGGGCAGTTAAAAGAAAAAGATAAAAAGACAAATTCTAAGGATACAGGTGCCACGTGATGCCATAATGGACAGTTTTCTAAAGTTACACAAAGCACAGATGATTCCTCTTTCCTGGGACATAGTGCCACCATGCCGCAAGTTGCTTTTTTGCATCTTCTTTTGCTCTTCCATCAGTCCTAAATGACATATGCCAAACCCTTAATGCCAAGAGGCAGTAGATTATATTTTTAATCTCTTTGCTCCATCAGTTTAAATGATAAAATGCCAGAAAGAATGGACTAGCTATTGACTGGAAGCCTAACCATTCGGTCTTGATTTCAGACGCTTAGCAATTTGATTCTTCTTGCTTCTGTAGCGTTATCTTCCACTGCTTTGCTCACTGACAATTTACTACTCATTGCCTGCCTAACTGGGAAATGGGCATCAGACCCATTTCCACACTGACGTTTCCTTTCTATTTTGCTCATTGCCAAAATGTACTCAAGTTTCTAATTGCTTTAAGGAAAGAACTGGGGGCATTTAGTTTACTTGGTGATTTGGGATATTGGTAGACATTTAAACCAAATATCCTCCCATCATGCCATACATTAACAATAGTAAGATACAACTTCCTCTATTCAGAAATATTACATTAAATATATAAATGTAGTATACCAATTTTTTTTATATTAATGTCACACAAAATATTTATATAGTCTTTCTTGGATCCACTTCCTAACATCTGAAGTCCCTTAACTCAGAAATATCCTCCCATTGGGGCCATAAAAAATAACCCATGGAGTTTCTATGGTATGACAGAATATAATAGTGAAAGACAGATTTTTGTTTTAATAAATGTAGTAATAATGTAAGGATGAAAATAGTATGGGAACCACTGGATTAAGAAAGCTGATTTTTAGATGAGGATGTGGTTCAAAAAAACTTTTAATTAACATCACAAGAAGAAAAAAGTATGGTAACCTGTAGAATATGGTGGCAAATAATATACTTTCCTTAAATGGATTAAATTGGAAAAGAAGTTAAAGAATGACTGAGAACAATATTTGATCAGAAAATGTACAAAATGCTTTATTTTTTGAACCACCCAACCAAAAAATGAACTCAATTAGAAAATATGGCACTGCAGAAATGACGTCTGTTATAATTAAATTTTATATTAATACTACTACCAACTAATATTCAATGAGTGTGACGTTTCAGGCATTGTGCTACATTTTTTACCTTAACAATTGCCATTTGTTCTGCTTATAACCCCAGGAGGTAGGGACTATTCATCCCCATTTTAAAAATGATAAAATAAGGCATAAATTCCAATACCACATAGATAGAATGCATCCAAGCTGGCAATCAAATTCAAGTCTGTCTGACTCTGAAGCTTAGCATTCATGGATGAAACCCAATTTCAAAATACTGAAGAAAAAAAAAACTTACTATATTGTAGCAATTTATTTCCTCTCCTGAGCTAAATTTCAGTACACTACTGTTTTGTGCATCTTATAAAAACAGACATGTGAGAAGTATTTTGAAGTACACGGTGTACCCTCAGTATATTTTTCTCCATGAAATTGAGAATTTCTTTTAACCAATAACTTAAGAATAGTGGTCTGAATAATTACATTCAGTTATACTTAAACTATTCTTTTTAATTTAAAAATTTAAAAAAATATACCTTCAGAATCAAAGTATAAAACACTTGTTGAAGGCCGGATGTGGTGGCTCATGCCTCTAATCCCAGCACTTTGGGAAACCAAAGCAGGTGGTTCACTTGAGCTCAGGAATCCAGACCAGCCTGGGCAACATGGTGAAACCCCATCTCTACTAAAAACACAAAAAATAGCCAGGTGTGGTGGCGTGTGCCTGTAGTCCCAGCTACTTGGGAGGCTGAGGTGGGAGGACGGCTTGAGCCTGGGAGGCAGAGGTTGCAAATCACACCAGTACACTTCAGCCTGGGCGACAGAGCCAGACTCTTTCTGGAAGAGTCAAAAAATAAAATAAAATATAATAAAATAAGCAAAACAAACAGCAAAAAACACTTGCTGGTTATTTGGGAGAATATTCAACACTGTATTCTACCACATGTGACTAACATTTTACTTACTGAAATCACTGAAGCTATCCATGATCATTTTTACTCCCAAAACAAATCTAGCTGTGTCTTTCTAATAATTTCTTTGTAACAAACATTCATTTAAATTTAATTATGGATATTCTTTCTGAAACCTAGATTGTAGCTGTTTGACAAAATAGTAAACCATTTATAATAAATATATACCTCTTGCTACCCACTGTTGCCTATGTGAAAAGCAAACTGCCTGTCATCAGGGTGTCTGCCCTTGTGAGTGTTTCTTGGGCAGGCCTATCTGAAACCAGTTTGTGTTTTCTCAGTAGCATCTTTATGCATATGAGGCATCCCATTTAGCAGGTGTACAGGTCTTTCCTTATATATCAGTTTAATTTGTTATAAAAGAAAATGGCCTTATGCTTTGAGGTGTCTGATAAAAGTTCTTAAAGTGACAATTATGTAAGCCACAAGCCAATATTTTAAAACAGAACATCCCAAACATATTTTCTAAATTTGAGGAAAATATATCTAATCATTTTTACATAATGCAGTTACACAAAGGCAGAAATTTCATTTGATTTACATTCTAGTATCCCTTCCATTTTATCTCCAAATGCCACAATTATATTAATCATTTTAAGACAGGTGTGATTATAATTTAGCATCCCAGTAACTCTCAACTCCATATTTATATGTAATGGTTTTCCAAAATAACTGATAAAGTTAAAACTGGTAAAATGTGAATAATATTCATAATATAAATGAAATTTCCCCTTAAAAAATCAACTTTAAGATATCTAATCTTAAAAACCCAGGCTAACCCTTTTCTAGAAATTTGTTTTTGAAAATCACATTGTGTAGACAACTCCATGCCACAAATAAGATCTATGATTCAAGAGAAGCAAAAAAGAACAAAAAAAATAAAGAGTAAAACTAGCATTTCCCCATTAGAAATCTGCAAGCTTTTGCTTTTCCCAAACCTTCATTTTTTATAACCCTTTCTCCCTGTTTATTTCATTTATGTATTTTATCTTTACAAATTTATGGGATACATATGCAATTTTCTTGCATGCATAGTTTGTGTAGTGGTCAAGTCAGGGCTTTTAGGATATACATCACCCAAATAGAATAATGTACATTATAACCATTAACTAATTTTTCATCATACACTCCTTCCCTCCCCAAAACTTTGGAACTGGAGGGTAGATGTTATCGATAAATCTCCAGGGAGATAGAGAAGAAACCTTTTATGATTTGATTTTGTCCCCTTCACTCTGAAAACTTTTGCATGACAGAAAGAGAAATGAATTGTGTCTAGGGAATGGAAACATGATACTAAGCACCTATAATGATGCTTGTATGCCAAATTAAGAATTTTGGACAAATGTTGGGAAGGGGACACCTTTGAGGAACTCCAGGTAGGGAATTTTGGAAGTGTTCTTTGGTTTGTTTCTTGGCTTTTGGGGGGTGGGTTTAGAGATGAAAGTCCAGTCTCTATCATATATTAGCAAATCAAAGTCTGGCAACTAATTGTGTTGATTGGCTGGGGATATTCGGGCTGTTTCGTTAGGTACTGTGTGGGCAATGATCTGAATTTCCTTTATTTTTTTTTCTTTTTTTCCAGGAAGAGGTTTTAATGAATAAATGAGGCAGCAGTTATTTAAATTCTTGTTTTATCAGGATTCAGATTTGAACCTCTGTCATCAGGTGGGATGCCAAGGCCAAGTTATGTCACTTCATGAGTTTAAGATCGACCAACTCATTCGAGTTGCTAGTTTTATGCTCCTGATAAAGACTATGAAATACCATTTCTGAAGGGCTTAAATATAGCCTTTTGCATCAGGAACTTTTATTTTTGCAGTTTGAGTGGAATTACGTGGAAGTTTAATATAATTTATATAAATACAGACAAATCTAAATCTCAAGAAACTATCACAGATGAATTAAAGTACTTTCTTCTATTCAGAAGATTTCTATAGATTTCCAGTATGGTCACATTTGTGCTCAAGACTGTGTATTATTCAGCTATTATTGCATAACAAAGATCGTAAACTTTTAATAGCATATAACAATAAGCATGCATTTTTTATACCTGTGTATAAAGGTTGTGTGTATATATATATATATATATATATATATATACACACACACACACATATACATATATATATCTGTATGTGTATACATGGTCAGTCTGATCTAGGTTGGGCATGGCTGGACTTACTTCAAGCTGATGGTTGGGTCCACATGTCTCTCATTATTCTTGAAATAGATGGCTACTCAGGCCATATTCTTCTTATGGCAATGGCAGAAACAGAGTGGGACACAAGAACATTCCATGTCTTTTCTTAATTTATACTGCATTACATTGGCCAAAGTGATTTACATGGCCCGGTCCATAGCCAAGGGATGAGGATGTATACTGCACACCATGAGGCCATGCCAAGTTATGGATGTGTAATGTTGTTACAGGGGAATGAATAATTGAGTACATTACTTGAAACTACCACACTTTCAAGAGAAAATAATTTTTTAATGAAATGCAAATCACTTTCTTAGAAACAATAAAGATATTCAGCTTTCATCTATATATAATTTATTTGTAATCAGTTACTTCCTATCATTCATTTCCTATACATTCTTACAGACCGCTCCTTCTCCTAGAATGTCTTGCTCTTTCTTCTTAGCCTGATACATCTTTACTCATCTTTTAAGCTCAGCATACATATCACTTTGTATAAGAGGTACAAGTCCTCTAGCCCAGCGCTTTCCATGTTGCATTGTCATGATCTATTTGTCAGTCTCCGCAGAAGGCTTAGAGCTCCTTTGAATATTTTGTTCCTAGCACTGCATCTAGCATGTAGCAAGCACTCATTATATATTTATTGAAGAAAGAAAATACATAAAAACAAAAGAAGTAAGATAAAAAAAGACATAGCTCCTGCCTTCAAAATTCATGCTCTGTGCTCTAAAAATACATTGTCTCAATGGTTTTATACAGTGAATTTGAATTATAAAATCAAATTGATTTTCTTGCTGAAATAAACTTATATAATTAAGAAGATTATCCATGAAAAAACTTAGAACCCCACCATCTCTTTAGAAAAAAGTGAAATGTATTTATTTTCTAAAACTAATTAAATTTTTATTTTATATAAAATTACAATATGTATAGGAGATTAATAATAGTAGTCATTACCTATATGAGCTTGGGCTTTGTTGTTCATCATATGTAAACTACTGACTGTTATATTAGGAGAAAAATACAGCATTTAATTATGTGAATGGTTGTTAAAGATTACTTGATAATATCAGGCTGATGCCTCTTTTAAATTATAAAGTGTGAATCACTGAAGCAATTGGATTACAGCATTCATTTATCATTAAAGAAGCATGAAAACAAACCTTAGAATGACTCTGTCAAGTAAGTTTTATTTAATTCAATTAAAAAATAAACCCTAAAATTAAATCTAACAATAAGTATAGGCTTCCCAGCTAGAAATATTTTTTAAAATAGTTTTCCAAGCCTGAATTACTTTAATATTTGGATTCAGAGATTTATTAAAATATGTTATTTAATTTGAAAACACATGTATATTCCTAAAAATTTTTAGTATTTTAGGAATCTTAGACTCATGTTCTGAGGTATAGCTTCTCATTAAGCATATGAAAAGTATTTATTACTCTAATTATTATAGTAATTGGATAAGTTTAAAAAATTATCTACTTCATTTAATGACTTTGTCAAGAGGTGCACTTTGTCATTCAATAATTATTTTATGAAGATGATTTCAATTATTTTGAAATGGTAAACTAAAAAATTCTATACAAATGTAATATGAGAAATAACTCACAACATGAGTAAGAGTGCTTTCTTTCAGAATAGAATTTTTCTCATTGCATACCAATTTTGTTTTTGAATCAGTTTAATCTGGAAATTTATATGGTATGAAATACATCTTCCAAATAATAACTGGTGTGAATATTTGATACAATTAAATGTATAAATATAAACTGTTTCACCTTAACACTCTTCATATAATTTCTGGTGAATACATTAGGTTGAACCACATGAAATTGACAATATCTACTGAAATTTTTACCTACAAATGATAATTTCACATGGTTCAACTTAATTAAAAATGTTTTCTAAAAAAATTCTAAATCTACATGTATCCATACAATAATGTTAGTGTTTCATTTTTAATTGTTACCAATATTAGGATTTTTAAGTTGGTACAAATTTTACAAGCTTTTAAAAACATATGCATGCACTGGGCACAATGGCTCACTCCTGTAATACTAGCACTTTGGGAGGCCAAGGTGAGCAGTTTGCTTCAGCCTAGGAGTTTGAAACTAGCCTGGGCAACATGGCAAAACTGTCTCTACAAAAAATACAAAAATTTGCAGGGCATGGTGGCGCATGTCTGTAGTCCCCGCTACTCAAGAGGCTGAAATGGGAGGATCACCTGAGCCTGGGAAGATGGAGGCTGCAATGAGTCATAATCATGACACTATACTCCAGCCTGGGCGAGAGAGTGAGACCTTGTCCTAAAAAAACAAACAAACAAACAAACAACAACAACAAAAAACAGGCAATCAAAGAAAACAAAAAAGAGGGAAGAGTGCAAACATGCTACTCAGAATCTAATACTTAGAGAAATGCTAATTTATAAAATAAGATACCACTTTTTTGGCCTCTCATCTCAACAAAAATGGCCAATAACCATTATTATTCACAACATAGGAAAAGTAATATTCCTATTTTTTGTAAGAGTATAAATTTGTATAAATATTTTGAAGAGTAATTGGACAACAGTTATCAAAATTTAGTATGTACATACCTTATTACCTAGTAATATATTTTTAGGACTTTATTTCACAAATATGCTACTAAAGTGAAGTGCAATTTGACCCTTTTTTGAAAAATAAAATGTGTGTTTGTGTATATGCATATGAAAATTGGAAAGACATAAAAACTGTTAAAAAATAACTGTCTATGGGATTGGATAGTGAGAGGATTCTCTTTTTTAAATCATATGTTCCAACCACAATAGAAAGATGAAGAAGTATTGGGATTACGTATATTTTACATTTTTTTCTGTATGTTTTAAAAAATTGTCTATATTTAAAATGTATTGCTTTAGAATATATTTTTTAAAAGTTATCCATCTCTCACCTCCAGATGGAAAAAAGAGAAAACAAAAGTATATACATTTTTTGCTTACGTAATAATAGCAATAGTGTGAAATGAGCTTTCATTGTCAAATGTGGTGAAACTATGCTTATTTTTTTTCTTCCAATTGTATTCAGTTTAACTTATTCAGGCAAATATAGTCACTAATTACTTATATCTGTTTTTCTGCTGACTATATCCTTGGCTAATATCAAATCAAGACATATAGACACACAGGCACAGAGTCTTTCTCATTCTCTCTCTTTCTTGTTCATACACACACACATAGTTCCCTGATACCTCATATAATCAGTACCAAGCACTCCTGTAAGGCAGTTTGAAAAGTGTAAACAATGCTAGCCTTTAAATTGAACTTTTATTTAGTTTCTATAATCCAATAATGAAAGGGGGAGAGGGAGAGAGAGAGAGAGAACAGAGGAAAAAGGAAAATAGAGTGCAAAGTGGAAAAATTTGCTATTAAATTAATCAAACCGCATCTTCTGAAAAATACTCCATATCCCCCAAACATATTAGCTTATTTAAGTGAATCTCTTATGAAACAAACAGTCTTTTTCATGATTAGGGGTCATATTTAATCACTGAATATAACATTTTATTTGCTTAATAAGCAATTTGGATGAAATTAACACATGTTCATTGGAGAAATTTGTAAAATATTTTTGAAAATTAAAATATCCATAATTTTGTCAAGAGATTGCTAGAAAAGCAAAGATCAAACAATCTGCTAAAGGAAACAAAGCTAAATTTATTTATGATTCTAAATAAAAAAGTAAAACAAAGTATCTATGGAATCTGAAGTGATGAACTGAGTAATCTTGAGGTGGGTCTTGCAAGCAAGGGAATTAGGTGGGATCAGGCAGATTTTACGACATAATAATTGTAGATCAGTGGGTAGAAAAAGGTGAAGATCTTAAACTCTGCTTTTATGAGTAAGCAGTTAGTCGTGGTAAGTAAACTTTTTAGTTGGTTCAAGGAGCAGGTGCAGTAGTTTAGATCTTTTTGCTGGTTTTCAGTATTGCCCAGCAAATACTCACACACATGTACATGAGGAATATGTGCTTTGTCATAGAATTGTTTAGCACAGGGATAGGAAATTATTTTGAGCTTATTTTAATCCCATAATCCAAAAAGAAGCCCAATAACAATTAAAAAAATTTTCATTTCCCATAATTTCCTTCACATAAATATCTTTGTATATTTTATATAATTGTCAGTATTATATTTTATATTTTATAATGTAGTTTATATTATTATATAATTATATATAAATATGTATATTAAGCAAGTTATTTTCTTTATTAAATATTCTTAAAAGTATGCTATTTTGGTGCATAGAGTTACGGTGTTGTTAGAAATGTCCAATGATTTATTTTACCAGGTCTCTTTTATTAGATACTTAGTTTGTTTTCAACATTTGGCTATTATAAAAAATGCTGTAATGAACATCTGTGCACATAAATCTTTGATCTTATCTCTTATTATCTCTTTAGTACACATTTTTAGAAATAAAATTAACTGCCAAAGGGTGTCCATCTCTATTTAATATAAAACTGAGTGAAATTATGTATGACTTCACTACGATCACAGTTTCAACTTTCTTGTAATTTTTCGGGATATTATATGACAGATACTATTCTACAATGTGAATAATTTACACATTTTATCTCTTGCGGTTTTTCATCACAAATGAAAACCATGGAGTAATTTTCTTTAGAACCTGATTACTCAGCCTTACCTATGCCTTTTATTAAACAAATGTCAAAGGTTTCACATTAGGCACTTCATCCTTCCTCATTAATTTTTTTGTTGGTTTTGTTTTGGCTTTTTTACTTTGTAAATTGCTCTGACCCATTATGCATCTAAAAAGCCCTGGTATTCTTCACTAATATCAAGGTCTTAACCTGTGTTCCAGCCCAATGACAATTTGAGTAATTGCATATTTCCTGGTTTCTTCCAATCAGATTCATTTGGAAAAGTTATTACCTTCTTTCTTGGAAATGACAGTGTAATGTTACTTTTATAGATGAGTTTTTATAAGCAGACTGCATTTTAACAGTAAAAGTTTATCATAATCTCAGCTCAGGAAACTTACAAAATAAGTCTGTTGCCTAAAACTGTACACCTCTGAAGTTACTTTATGCATAATTCTGAATAACAACACATAGGTGTGCACCACATAATATATCATTGTTAGAGACATTCTAATGCATTAACTAAGTACTATATTTTAGTGAAATTGAATTCATACATTTGTTGGGAATAATTTTTTAAGTGCATCCTAAATCAGTGTTGGCCAACAATTTGAGTAGTTTTCTGTTTACAAATATGGACAAAATAATGGTCTCATATGTTGTTACAAAATAAAATATTGTATTAGATATATTGGCAAAGAAAACCTTAGCTACTTTCATGATCTAAAATACTATTGTGCTTTAGACTTTGGCCTATTTCCATGACTAATGAAAGAAATATTGGGGAAGAAAAATTATTGAAGACTTTTACCACTTCTAGCTTTTAAATAAGGTTTCAGTGGTGATTATTTCTACACTTAGTGTCATTTCAAACAAATCATTTACTTAACAACATTGTATTCTAATAAGAGACAGAGAATAGGTTTTCTTGCAGTTGGGGTTCTAATGTTGCTTTATTTTATCATGCAAAATATGTATGAGAACAATTTGTTGTTATACATTTGACATGTAATTGTGAGATATTTATGTAGTATCTCACACATATTCCTATTTGGTTTTTGAAAAAGAGTTTCACATATTTTATGTGAATGTAATATTCCCCTTATTCTTAAAGATAGATACCACATATCTAATTAAGTAAAACTCTATTACAGAGTAAATTCAGATAGGCTAATTTTATTTAAACGGAAAACTCCCAAGTTTTCTGATTTTCTTTTTTAAACTAGAATGCTGATTATAGGAGAATAATTTTCAATTACAAGTTTTACTGAAACCAAATTGAAGTTTATAAAGAATATGCCATTCCTAGGAAGTAAAATGTTCATAGATTATATTTATAAATATTATATATCATGATGCCTGAAAAAAATCTGTACAAAATTTTCCATTAAATTTTAAAAATACATTTAACCCAAGATACATATAAAAATAGTGAAGATAAATTAGAGATACAATAGGCTGAAAGTGTTAATAGTAAGATTTCCAAACTGAAAATTCTAGTGTTTTAATCATCGCTTTATCACTTAGTTACTTGGCAAGTTCTTTATCTCTCTATGCCTCAGTTTTCTCATCTGCAAAATCGTCGTAAGAAAACGAGTAGCTATCTTGTAATTTATATAAAATAGAATAGTGGTTGGCATCTAATAATCTTCAAAATATTAATATGACATTAGTACTACCTTACTTTGAAAAGTTATATACCCACTTATTAGTTAATATTTGTAGAAAACCCAATATTAGCAGAGCAGCATTTAATAGACATTAGCAATTTGAAAAGACAAATTGAAAAAGCAAAACTTGAGTATTTAAAATAGAAAGTAAAGTAGTAGGAGAAAAGTATTGGCATAGCAAGAAACTAAATGAAGTTATTAGAATAATTGGTAGTAAAAGCAAAAATCAACATTATGTAATAGATTTAATAAATATGAAAGAATAAAGAAACAAATTTAAAAAGTGAAATTGCTAAGCACACAAGCATGGAAAGAAAAAACGTATAGTATTAGTGTTTGAAAAAGAATTATTTGTATAGGCAAGTAACATGTTTGGAAGACCTATGTATAGAGATTAGCCTCAACAAAACTCCACCAAATAAATTGGAGACCTTGTAAGGTATGCGTTTCAACATTTTGTTTTTGACACACAAAAAACAGGCTTTGGGGTGGCTCTTATAGGAAAGGCCCTGGTTTGTCGTAATTTATTTACTCCTAAATGACTTGTGAATAGGAGAATAATTTTCAAGTTATTTCTTTGGGTCTAGAGTTTCAGACTTTGGTTAGTAAATAAAATAACTTTAATGGATGCATGGCTGTATACTGGTAACCAGTGAAAAGCTGTTGAAGTACATTTATCTCACCTAATCCTCACAAAAATCCAGTGAAGGCACCACTATGCTTACTTTATTGTCAGGGAAATAAAGTAAGGCTCAATTATTAATTAGGAATTGCAAAATTCCATGAGATGATTATTATAATGCTAATTGAAATTCTTGTGAAATAATGTTTTATAAAGATGCAGTATAAATGATTATCTATTATTTATGTTGGTTTGGGTGCTAGTGAATTGACTCAGGCATATAACCCCCTGTAAAATCAAAGACATTTTATATCCAGAGCAAGATTATGGATTGTACTGACCAAAATGAAAAACGTGTTTTCCATTTAGGGGTGCTTTTCAGAAGATGTCTTTATAAGAAATAAAATACAAATCTGTGTAAAAGTAAAATACTAGAAGGATTTCCTCATTGGGTGCTCACCAGAGTGCTCTTCTGATTTTTTCTCTACTTGTTTGGAAGAATTTGTCCTTTTATTTCAACAAGATTTTTAATCCGTTAGATTTGAAAGATGCTTAAGTGAATGCAATTTAAAGCAGAAATTGCTAAAGAAGTTAATCAAAGCTTTCACAGTACACCTTACTTGGGACTTAAAAAAAAAAAAAAAACAGCAGAGGCAGACAACAGCAGCCTGAACCAATAAGAATAATTCTTTAATGGCAATTCAACTTAACAAGCTCTTTACCTGGATGGTTTCACATAGTCCTCAAAATAACTAAGTTAAAGAAAAATCACTTACTTTTTAAATCTGTCCTTGGGATGAGGTTATTTATGGATTTTAAAACTAAATTACCTTGTGTTCTTGGGATAAATCTAACTTTTACATGATATATTTTCTTTTTAAAATTATTGTTATTCATTGTTTAGGAATTTTTGCATCTGTGCTTATGCACAGTAGCATTCAGTAATTTACCTTTCATGCACTGCTCCTCAGGTTTTGACATCCAATTTATGTAGCTTCAATGAAATGAACCCTTGAATGGTTTACCCCTTTTCTATATTCTGGAATAGTTTGTGTAAACATTGGCATTTATTATTTGAATGTATAACATAACACATCAGTGAAGTCATTATGGTCTAGAATTTTCTCAGTAGAAAAGATAGGTTATGATTTGCAACATCTCTTTAACAGCTATAGGGTCACTTGAATTTTTAGTTCTTCTTTAGCCAATTTTGTCATGTTATATTATTCTGGAAATTTGTTCATTTAATCTAAATTTTCATATTTATTGGAATGACGTTCCTTATAATATATTCATTATTTTAATGTCCATAGTTTGATCTCCTTAGCAAATTTTATTAATCTGTGAGTTTTCCCTTTTTTATTATTTAAATCAGAGGTTGGCGAAATTTATTGCCATTATTTAAATGATCAACTTCCGGCTCTGTTTTTTTCCCCTGCCTCACTCCGGAATGTTTCTATTTCATCGTTTTCATTATTCTTTTTTTCTTCTACTGTTTTCTTTGGGACTGATTTTCTTTTCTTCATCTTTCTTTCAAAAAAATATTTGCTTGGCTCCTTAAATTTTAGCCTATGTTCTTTACTAATATGTGCTAAGTTTATGTCCAAGTATTGCTTTAACTACATTCTCAAGTTTTAACGTGTAAGATATTTATTATCATTGAATTATAAATATTTTTTTCACAGCCATTTGAATTTCTCCCTCAAAGCATTAGTTATATACAAGCTGTTTCTTATTTCTTCAGAGACTAAATAAATTGAGATCAAAAATTATATTTTAAAGTTTTTTGAAATAGGATGTATTTGTTTTAGAGTCTTTTTATGATAAATTATCCTAAATGAACGCATGCGCTTGAAAAGAATGTGATTCTGCAGTTGCTGGATGCAGATCAAAAATAAAAATGAAAATCATTACAACTTACAGGTGTACTGAAATTTTTATCATTATGAAGTTACCCTCTGTCTCTAGCAGGGCTTTTTTTGGCCTTACTCTCATACTGCTCAGATAGTAACATAACTAGTTGTGTTTTCTTTTTAAAAATTTCCTGATATATACATATTTGATATAAATATTTCCTATTACTTCATAATATTTGCCTTTTAATTTAGTCCATTTATAACTATTATAATTGTTGATATATTTGAATTTAATTCCTACCATCTTATCTTGTTTTTTTGATTTGTCCTTCATGGTCTGTGTGTTTCTTTCCTCTTTCTTAAATCTGCCAAATATTTTTTTCTTCTCTTTTAATGTTTTGCTTCCTGCTAGTTTAGAAATTACACTCTGTTTCTATTCCTTGTCTCTCTAGCTTACTGAAATCTTAATTTGGCAATTAAATTTTAATTAGCATACTTAATTCATCAAAGTCTGAAGTCTAAAGTTGAAATCTGTACCTACTTCGTAAAAAATAAGACATTACAACATTAGAACATTCTAATTCCATCCACCGCTCCTATCCTTTGATGCATATGCTGCTGGTTTATATATTAACTTATATTCATATTTATTTCTATATTATTTTTAATCACATATTAGTTTTTCCTACATAATCAAATGTATTTATCTTTTTAAAGCATATGTCAATCCTCTTATTTATTCTTGAAATTCATAATTTCCACTTGATATCACTTTTCTTTTACATCATTTCAAAATTTTTTTTATGAGCATCTGTTGGTAGATATACCAATTAGTTTTTCTTTACTAATTTGGCTCTTATTTTGAAAACACTGAGTTTGAAATTGTATGTGGTATACATAGAGTATATCGTTGTAGAGTGATAGTTTTTTTTTACTTTTGGCACTTTGAAAATATCATTCCTCTCACCTTACTTTCATTGTTGCTGCTGAAAAGTCACAATGACAACTGCAAATTAGAAAACACACCAAAAAAACTTTCAAGCCCCTCTTCTTCAAATCTGTAAGTTAGCTAGGAGTTGTAAAAATATACATTAATTTAATATAGTATATTTTGAATGAAGAAATATAGCATGTTCCTGAATAGAAATACTCGGTATCAGAGAGATGTCAGCCTTTCCCAAATTAATTTGTGAATACAATGCAACTTTAATTAAAATTCTAAAAGGTTTGTGGTTTGTGTGTACCTGTGTGTATCCATACCAAAATTCAGAGACAAGTATGAAGAGCCAAGAGGGGCCAAGAAAACAGTTAAGAAGATTAAGACCAGTAATGCAGGGTTTCCTCCACTCAATATCAAGATATTACAAAGCTTCGATGATTAATATCTTTAATTTTACTTAGAGATAAACACAAAAGAAGAGAATGCTCAGAAACAGATTCACGCCTACAAGGGAACTTGCTGTACAACAGTGTGTAGATATTAGAAACCAGTGGTGAAGCAATGTGCTATTTAGCAAATATGTTGGGACAGTAAACTTATTGCTGAAAAAAAGGAAAATCTGAAACCCACTTCACAATATTTATAAATAGATTTCAGATAAAAATCTAAATCCAAAAAGTAAAATGTACAAAACGAACAAGTAAATGTAGGAATATATATGTCATTGTGTAGGGTCAGTTTTTATCTGTTGATACACAATATGTGTACATGTTTATAGGGTATATGTGATATAAATAAGACACAAATATCTCAATTATTAAGGAATACTATGTTTATAGATGCCTGTAGATGCAGTAAAAGAATAAAAATATAAACAGGAACTTATCAACTTAGGTAAACTAGTTACTTCTAAGGAGGGAAATCAGGATAAGGAGAAGTGAAAAAGAAGTTTCAACAAAACTGTAATGCTTTATTTTTTCAAAATAAATCAACTAAATACTGAAAATTTTTAATATTAAGTAAATGTATTTGGGGAGTCTATGGGGGTATGTTATATTATTCTGCATATCTTTCAATATGTTAATAATATTTCATAATTTAAAAAAGTTAATTCAGAAATATAAACCTGCTTTGCAAATTGCACCAGATGCCACAAACCAAATCAAACACTTATTTTTTTAATGGTTATGTGCAGACAGTATTTTTGTTCCTAGTGCACACACACTGATTTCTCCAGATGCTACCTCATAAAAAAAGATGATAATCGTCAACAAATGTAGTGTTATCTTTGAATTATAGGGGTGTTAATGCCATATATTATGATAAGAACAATTTACCTACATGATGACAGTTTCGGTACTGTGTTATGATTCAAATTCAGCATGCTACCAAGATAGGAACAAACATTTAGTATTTATTTGCTCAAAAAGGTGTTAAATATATAGAATGCTAAAACAAGATTATAAAACAATAATAATTAAGGTCTAGAGAGTTTTGGTATTACTAAGACAAACTGAAATTTTTATAGTACAACAT
This sequence comes from Pan paniscus, assembly GCF_029289425.2. Taxonomy (NCBI): domain Eukaryota; kingdom Metazoa; phylum Chordata; class Mammalia; order Primates; family Hominidae; genus Pan; species Pan paniscus. Next base: position 76,640,014 of record NC_073254.2, read on the forward strand.
TAATAAAACTCAATTTACTGAGCCCTCATTATGATAGACAGTCAAGAATTCTATATACATGATCTCATTTGATTTTCACAACAATCCTGGGAAGTACAATATTACCCATTCCACCGATGGGGAAGCCAAGATTAAGTGTTCTAATACGTGTAAGACATCACCATAGGTGGCAGAATCCAGCAAATGCAGCCCAGCCTAGCTCCAAATCATTGGCCATGAGGAACAACTTTATTATTATCAAATAACTAGTTTTTGTTTTCTATGGCATGTTAGCCAGCTGTATTTTAAGCTACCGAAGCATTTGTACGTTTTAGTGGTGGACAATTTTTACCTAGTGCAAAATTTTAAAAGTAATAGGTTTTTGCCTGACTGGATGAGAATTAACTAATAGATCAAACATTTTCTTAGTTAATATTTTTTTCTCTAAAAATATTTGAAATTTCATCAAATGCCATAAAAAACAACATGGAATCAGAGTAGTGGAGGCTCTGCAAATTAGGAGACCATTGACAATTTGAAATACGGGCAAGATTACACCATACAGTACCAACCAAAGTGGTTCTTAACAAATTTTAGAAAGTTATAGGCACAAATACATGTTGCTGTGTTTTTTTAACATAGTATATCCCTCAAGAACGCTTAGTCAGTGAATTTTGGTAAATCTGACAAATTCTGCTAGAAATTGAGAAAAATGTATTCAGGCCGGGCGCAGTGGCTAACTCCTGTAATCTCAGCACTTTGGAAGGCCAAGGCAGGAGGATCACTTGAGGTCAGGGGTTCGAGACCAACCTGGCCAACATGGTGAAACCCTGTCTCTACTAAAAATACAAAAATTAGCTGGGCATGGTGGTGGATACCTGTAATCCTAGCTACTTGGGAGGCTGAGGCAAGAGAATCACTTGAACCCGGGAGGTGGAGGTTGCAGTGAGCTGAGATCGTGCCACTGCACTCCAGCCTGGCGACTGGCAACAGAGCGAGACTCCGTCTCAAAAAAAAAAAAAAAAAAAAAAAGAAAAACGTATTTTAGTTTTTCTACACTACTTTCTAATTATACACATAGGTCTCAACTATATAACAGCAATGTTGAATTCAAAGTACTGAAAGTCACACTATTAAGAAATGTTGACTTAAAGAGAATGAATTATTGCGTATGGCTTACAATTCAGCAAAAACCCAACACAAAAAGCACTAAAAGGGAGGCATGTTAACTTATACACAAGATTAAATCTCCTGCTGTAAAACATTTCTCAGCCAATAACTTGATGGGGACTCTATACACTAAGAGCTGTATTTGTCATACACAAGGGCTTGCACATCTTAAAAAAAAAACTGCTTTAGTTGAGGAAGGCATATTGAAGCCACTGATATAAATTATACTTAAATTTATTTACTGATATAAATTATACTTAAATGAAAGCTTATGTAATTAGCATATAATTAGCATATAATTATAATTAGCATATAATTAGCATATAATTATAAAAATATGTAATAATTTTAATAAGTGCCCTATAGCATTCAACATATATCTTTCAGTGATGTACTTATTTAAAAATATTAACAGAATATTCATTATCTGCCAAGCATGATTCACATTATGAGAATTTGGTATTAATTTCAGAAGGCATATTCTTACATTTACAAATCTCGCTTTTGAGTCTATTTTTCTTAAAGGGTACATTAAAAACTATTAGTAAATGATTTTATACAAATAAATAAAATATTATGTAATTGGAAAAGTAATATAGTGCATAATGACAAAAGAATCTACACAAATGCTTAAAAAAATTGAAAAAAGTATTTAATACCTAGCATGGGTATAATTTTGGTTATGTAAAAAACACCCTTTACACTTAAAATGTATGACTATTTCTGAAAGGGGCTATATACTTGATTCTGACAGACGTTTAAAAGATGCGATTTTACTCCACATGTTGTATGCCACAGCAATGGTTCGTAGGAAAAGATGGTTGCATTTGAAAATATATCATGTAGTATGAAGACTGCCCAGTAACTAATGAGAGTTATTTATAACTCTGTAAAATCCTGATAGTGCACTTGAATTTCCAAGTTATCTGTATTTTGTTTCCATTTAAAATATACAGAACAAATATCACTTCAATTTTCTAAATAATATAAGTGATAATACAGAATAAAACGAAGTAGTCTGGTCTTTATAGAAATAAGCTTCTGGTTTAATACAGCATTTTCAGATGTATTCTTAAATAATTTCCAGGCAAATAAAGAAAAAAAATAAAAAAATACTAAATACCCCTGAGGAACCTAGCTGAACATATATTTTTGACCACAAAAAGGAGGAAAGCAGAGGTTCTGTTTCACATAGCAGTTAGGGGCAGTAAAAAAGAAATTGAGTGAAGGGGAAATGCTTGTTGAAGATGATGCCAAAAACAATGCTATGATTTCCCACCTTTGCATAATGGCATTCTAATGGCATATTTGAGATGTATCTTATTTCAATTAATTTTCATCACAAGCCAGTAAGGTAGGTATTTATATCTCCATCTTTACACCAAAGATCACAGAGAGCCTTTAACTGGCAAGAGGTGAGAGAAGCATAAGTATGTCTGGCTACAACAAAAAATGATAACTGATTGTCAAGATTCAATCATTTTCATCCCAAAAACATTTTTAAAGCACTTAGCAAGTACCAGGCCTCTGCAAAATATGTAAGTGCTTTTCCCCTTCTACTGCTGGCCTCTGAACTGTCAGAGCCTCCCTGGGAAATGTCAAAAGCCAAGTTCCACTTTCACTGGTTATACCCCACATGCATTAACCCAACACACCTCATTGTAACATAATGCTCCTAAGAAAGAACAAAACAAAATAACCTGATAACTGATACTGTGTCAGTATGGTGGTGTGTGTGTGTGTGTGTGTGTGTGTGTGTGTATGTATATATATCGTATATAATTTATATATTATATTGAATATATTTTTTCAGATAAAATACATGAATTTGTAGAGGGGACTTCAGTCATTTTATTTTCCTTTTCTCAACTTTTATTTTAGGTTCAGGAGGTATATGTGTAGTTTTGTTAGATGGATAAGTTGCATGTCATTGGGGTTTAGTATACAAATGATTTTGTCACTCAGGTAATGAGCATAGTACCCAATAGGTAGTTTTTCAACCCTCACCCTCCTCCCACCTTCTCCTCTCAAGTCAGCCTGGATATCTATTGTTACCATCTTTGTGTCCATGTATTCTTGTTGTTTAGCACTCACTTATAACTGAGAACATGTGCTATTTGGTTTTCTGTTCTGCGTTAATTTGCAGTCTTTTGATTCACAGGAGAAATATCTCATGCCACAATTAGTGAAAATATCTCCATGAAGAGTGGTCATTTTGATGCACTCATATCATACTATTAGCCTATGTTTGTAGTTCATTCTGCATATGAGTAGAAACATTAAAATGCAGAATCAAAGAACCTTCTGCAAGGTGAATTATTTCACTTCCATGCTCAAAAGCCTGAAGGTCCCTTAATCTGTGTTCATACTGACAAAGCAGCAAAAAGAATATGAGACCACATTATTTACCAATAAAAATTGTTTAAAACTATGTACACCATTAGAGAAGAGTAATTAGTCATGGTCAGTTTGGTTAAAGAATACTATGGTTAGTTGATAAGTATGAAACATAAATGTTTTGCAGTACAAATGCATTTTATGCTCTCGTACAGTAATCTATAAAATATGATTTTAATGACATCAGAATTATTTCTAAATGTAAATGTTATTCTACTTGGCCACCACAATCATCATAAATGCAAATAATTATCTTTTTCTTCTTATTACACTCATATTTTGGGTAAGGAGGCATTTTAGCTTATTTATTATTTAAAAGATAAAATTGGAAAGCACATTTTTTATGTTTTCCTGTGCTTTTACTCTCAAAAGTAGTCTTCCTTTTTAAAAAATGCAACATATTTTTATAGTCATACATACCTTTAGTATATATAAGGGAAAAAAAGCTGTTCAATATATTTAATACTTTAAGTAAATAGTTATATATTTATAATGGTAAGTTGTTAAAATTCACTAGAAATGAAAGGAAAATTAAAAGAACTGATGATGATGACAATGATGAAGACAGCCTTGAATTTTGTAGATATTTGATATCCATCAAAAAAGGAGCCAAAGGAACAGGTGAAAAACTAGTCTGGACTTGAAGCATCTTCCATAAGGCTTGCTATTCTTTTACTGGGCTATGAGGCATCAGTCATGAATTACAGTACAGTAAGCTTTTAATGCTGCAGTTCTTTGTCCCCAGGTATCTGTTACAAAACATTATGCTTTTTTAAAAAACAAAAAAAGCATTAAATAGGCAGTCAGAGATGTAAGTAGGCAGAAATATAAGCTACATAAGTGCCTTTTTCTAATTTTGAATAACTCGAGGGCTTTTCATTGCAGATTCCTACTGTTCTGACCTATAAAAATGTATTCTTATTACTAAGAATAATAGTTTTTTCTTTTTGCATAGTTTTTTCTTTTTTACATAGTTCTTTTTCTTTTTTACATAGTTCATGATTTTGTTAATAATGTATATCTGAAATAAAATAATCAGGAAATATTACCATCATTATGACATCTTAATGAAACAAAGTAATGTCTTAGAGTTTCTAATAGAAATCAAAATATTTTAAAACACATAATCACAGATCTTCCCCTTTTGAAAAATTACTTTTCAGTTGGTTTCCTTCCAACTAGAGTTCCGCAAATAAATCCTTCCCACATAAAACCAAAACCTGCCATCAAAACTACCCTGACCCTTATTCTCTCCATAGTGTTATATATATATAATGTTATATTCATTCAGGGTTAGAATGTATTAAGATAGTGCTTAGAAGACAAAAAAACAGTTGGATAGACAGTAAAGAGGAGATTGAAGGATAATCCTTAATTTATTCATCCTTCTATATCCACATTCTTCCACTGTCAAGACTATACTAATTCCACTGTGGTTCAATAAACCTATGAAAATATTAGTTTTAAGTATTATGTATAAAAGTGATGAAGTAGTAAGTTATGTGTATTCATCAAAACACATGATATCTAAGTTATATATATGCTAGTATTCATATATACACATTATATATATGTGTGTATAAGTGTATATACACACATTTTTAAGTAACAAGATTTATTCTATAATATGCCTATAAGAATTATTGCTACAGCATTTTGTATACATGGTAAAATTTAATTCTGAATTGTAATACCACCACTTGGACTTGTTCTAGTGTCTAGGAGTTTCCCTAACCTTTAAGCTAAGAATCATAGTTCTTGGTCCCTAATTAATCTGGGTGTAAAACTTTTTCCAAGGGAATGATTAAGAACTAAATTTTATATTTTTGTTATTCAAATCATATATGGATAAAACTTCACATTGCTACATAGTGTATTGTTAGAATAGAAAGTCAGGTGGTCCAGTCTAAAAATATATTTGAATGGCAGTTCCTGTCATCATTAATATGAGGAGTTTTAGTGAGGTGATCATAAATGCTCCTGTCTGCATTTGTCTTTGTTCTCCCAGTTCTTCCATACAAACTGCAAAGCAAAAATATTTCTTGTGTCTCAGAGTTATCATGTCCAAAATTAACCTGGATCTACACTGGGGCATAATTGTGTAGTATAACAGTTCATTTACTTTCTTTTATATATACTAATGGGGGGAAATCTTAACTCTGATATCTTATTTTTAGGATCTTCCTGACTCTGGACTTTTTTCAACTTAACAGCTGAATCTACGTCCTTCTCCAGATATGGGGTCTATTCTACTTGCAGGCAGGGGACATAGCCTTCATGTGTCCACCCTTATTTCTGACCTAAGAATTGCATTCCTATATCCTGCTATGGAAGTTTATTTTTAACTTGTTCTACCTTTGCTGGAATCTATTTGTTAGTTTCCTCTCTTTTTAGGATTGGGACAACATCTTGTTCTTGTCGGTCTCTCACACCTGGACAGCTTCCAAACACCTATGACTAAGGCCCTCCTTCCTAATGTAGACTGCTTTCATGGGTATCTAAATATTATCAGTTCCTAGATGCTGTGTTGCCATAGCCCAGTCGCCTGCCTGGCAGGACATCCTGGGTGCATATACTGGATTTCTTTTAGGCCAAATACATGCCTGCATTTGCACCTGTCTAAGGATGATAACAGGAGCAATAACAACAGTTATTATAATTTCTACCCAAATTCTAATTCATCAACATATTTTGTATATTACACTACATCAATAGTTTTCATTCTTTGCTTTAGTTTTAGGTAACATAATATATGAAAACATATATTTTCTCACATTTCCACTGATTTTTTTTATTTAACAAATAATTCCAGAGCACTTTTATTTTGCCAGGACATATCCTAGGAATTATAGACATTGATTTCTATCCTTAAGGAGTCTAAATACTACTTGGAGAACAGAATATAGTGAAATAAAATGGTGCTAAAAGCATACAAGAATTCCCTAATTAAGGAAAAAAGAAAAGTAGTATGAGTTAGAGCTTTCTAGAGAAGGTGCTTGCACTTAAGCTGAGCATTAATGATTAAGTAAAATTTAAGAAAATGTGCATTGGATTTGTATCTGCTTCCATATATCTCTACTTAAACTGATAATTTATAGGAATTATATTTGATAAAGAAAGAACACCAATGAATAGCTCATTTGTCTTATTCAATTTTGTTGCATTTCAGCCAAAGCAGACTGAAGGTGCCACTGCTCCCTATCTTCTATTGATGATGGTAATTATAATGACATTGGTGATGATGATGATAGCAAACAAAAACTTCCTGAGTGTTTATATATTCCAGGAGGTTTGTTACAATGGCTTTATAGCCTTATGGTCTTTGTCCCATTTCATTCTCATAATAGGGATAATATTGAGACAGCCCTCAATATTTCTGGCCATTTCTGGACATAAAACTTCTCTTAGTTATTCAATCAAATACTAATCTTGCTGCTCCTGTGAAAGGATTTTACAGATGTAATTAAGACCTCAATTCTGTTGACCTTAAGATAGAGGATTATCTAGGTAGGTCTGAACTAATCGTATGAATCCTTTAAATCTGGGTCAGAGACACTGGAGTCAGACAGATCCAGAGCATGGGAAGGATCAATGCATTATTGGTGGCTTTGAAGATGGAAAGGGTCACATGAGAAGAAAATAGGTAGACTGTAGGATTTGAGAGCGACCCCTGGCTGGCAACCAGCAAGGAAATGGAAAGTCAGGGGGCCTTAGAATCAACTGAACTGAGAAAATGAATTCATGACCACATGAGCTTGAAAGGGGATGCTGAGCTCCTGCCCACAGCCTGGCTGACACTTTGATTTTAGGCTTGTGAAACCCTAAACAGAAAAATCAGTTAAGTCTGACTGGACTTCTGACTTACAGAAATGTGTGATAATAAGTCAACATTATTTTGATCTACTGACTGTGGTAATTTGTCATGCAACAATAGAAAACTGATGTAATGCTCTCAATCATATAAATTGGTAACATTATTTTAAATAAGGAAAGTAAATCTTAAGGGATTTTGCTCATATTTACCATACATCAGTAGGGCTGACAATGCAAAACACAGCACTATTGTGAAGATAATGTTTTCATATTATGGCAGTTTTACTTTTGATGTTAGAACTAAGGACTCTTGCCTCCTAATCTGTACACAATAAATTATATAGTATTTTCTCCTAAATTCTAGTTTCAAACAAAAACACAGAAGCTTGAAATGGCTCCCATTTCCCTAAGTACCTAAGGCAATATTTAGAAAATGCTCCCAATTTCATTAGGGTTAAGGTAGGGAGTTACAAATTTCTTTTCTTCAGTATTTTCCTTATAATTTTACACATTTCTCTGGGTACAGTTTGTGGCCTCAGGCCTCACAAATGCTTTGTTTTCATCTACTTGTCGGCAAATCTCTCATCTTAGCTAAGGCCTGAAAGGGTCACAGAGGAGAAACTTAAGGAGCACTGCATTCATGTCTCCATCTTTCCCATCCCAGAATGAAACAGCCATGAGTAAAAGAGGTGGCACAGTTAATGGCTCTCCACATCCTAATAAAGAGCAGATAGAAAGATTTAAGGCAATTATCTTGAAAATTTATGGGGATAAAAGCAGGAAAATAAGGAAGGTTTATTGGCCTAAGCATTTTGACAACCACATGGATTTAGTTTAAATCTTGACTTTGTTTTCACATATTCAAAATGTATTTTCTGAGTCACAGACTAAATCATGATGCCTTGCTTCCTCCTACTCCTCATAATCAATTATTTAGTAGTTGTTTGAGTAACTGTGAATTGGGAACAAAACAATTTGTCAGTTGGTTTCAGACTCAAAGACACAATTACTTTGCAGGCAGCACTGTTGCCTATGGAAACAATGATTATTAAGAAGTATAAGAATCAAGGTGATTCCCAGCACACTTTTCAGAGAGGGACTGAATGGTTATGGGCATCCTTTGAAGAAAAGGTATTAAAAGCCTGCTGACCCTGCAGCTGTGTGTTGAAAAAATTACGTATTACTGAGAAGCACATGAACTCTTATATATTTGTATACTTTCAAGCTTCATAATAATACCAGCCAACACTAAATTGTACTTACTATATGTCAGGAATTGTTCATGGCATTTTTACACATATTATCTCATTTAATCTTCAAAATAATACTATTGGGCAGTGTATTAGTCCATTCTCACACCCTGGAGACATTTTCCCCATTGTCTTGGTGATTAACATTTGGATCCTCATTACTTATGCCATGAAGAAATGCTTAAGACTAGATAATTTATGAAGAAAAAGGTTTAACTCACAGTTCTGCATGACTGTGGAGGCCTCAGGAAACTTACAATCATGGCAAATGGCACTTCTTCACAGGGTGGCAGGAGAGAGAAGTGCAGAGTGAAGTGGTGAAAATCCCCTTATAAAACCATCAGATCTTGTGCGAACTCACTCACCATCACAAGAACAGCATAGGGGTATCAGGTCCATGATCTAATCACCTCCCATGAGGTCCCTACCTCAACATATGGAGATTACAATTCAAGATGAGATTTGAGTGGGTACACAGAGCCAGACCATATCATTGTGCCCCTTGCCCCTCCCAAGTCTCATCTTCCTCACATTTCCAAATACAATTATGCCTTCCCAATAGCCCCCCAAAGTCATAACTCATTTCAAGATTAACCCAAAAGTCCAAGTCCATAGTCTCATTTCAGACAAGGCAAGTCCCTGCCACCTACGAGTCTGCAAAATCAAAAGCAAGTTAGTTACTTCCTAGGAAATGGGGGAAATGACCAAAACGAAGGGACTACAGGCCCCTTGCAAGTCTGAAATCCAACAAGGCAGTAATTAAGTCTTACAGCTCCAAAATAATCTCTTTTGATATCATGTCTCACATCCAGATCACGATGATGCAAGAGGTGGGCTCCCATGGCCTTGGACAGCCCCACCCCTGTGGCTTTGCAGGGTACAACCCCCCTCCCAGCTGTGTTCATGGGCTGGCATTGAATGTCTGTGGATTTTCTAGGCACATGATGCAAGCTATTGGTGGATCTACCATTCTGGGGTCCTGAGGACAGTGGCCTTCTTCTCACATCTCCACTAAGCAATGTACCAGTGGGGGCCCCAACCCCACCTCTCCCTTCTGCACTGCCTTAGCAGAGGTTCTACATGAGGGCTCTGCCCTGGCAGCAAACTTCTGCCTGGATATCCAAGCATTTCCATACATCCTCTGAAATGTAGGTGGAGGTTCCCAAACCTTAATTCTTGATTTCTGGGGACCTGCAGTCCCCACACATGTAAGCTTCCAAAGCTTATGGCTTGCACCCTCTGAAGCAACAGTCTGACCTGTAACATTGGCCCCTTTTAGCCATGGCTGGGATGCAGGGTACCAAGTCCTAAGACTGCACAAAGAAGCAAGACCCTGGGCCTGGCCCACTAAACCATTTGTTTCCTCTTAGGCCTCTGGGCCTGTGATGGGAAGAACTGCCACGAAGTCCTCTGACATGCCCTGGAGACATTTTCCCTATTGTCTTGGTGATTAACATTTGGCTCCTCATCCCGTATACAAATTTCTGAAGCTGCCTTAAATTTCTCCTCAGAAAATGGATTTTTCTTTTATATTGCATCATCAGGCTGCACATTTTCCAAACTTTTATGCTTTGCTTCCCTTTTAAACGTAAGTTCCAATTCCAAACCATCTCTTTGTGAATACATAAAACTGAATGTTTTTAACAGCACCCAGGTCACATCTTGAATGCTTTGCTGCTTAGAAAGTTTTTCCACCAGATACACTAAATCTTCTCTCTAAAGTTCAAAGCTCCATAGATCATTAGGGCAGGGACAAAATGCCACCAATTTCTGCTAAAGCATAGCTAGAATCACGTTTATTCCAGTCCCCAAGTTCCTCATCTCCATCTGAGACCACCTCAGCCTAAATTTCATTGTTCATATCACTATCAGCATTTTGGTCAAAGCCATTCAATAAGTCACCAGGAAGTTCCAAACTTTCCCACATCTTCCTGTCTTTTTCTGAGACCTACCAACGGTTCCAACCTCTGCCTGTTACTCAGTTCCAAAGTCATTTCCACATTTCCAGGTATCTTTATAGCAGCACCCTACTCTATGCAGTACTGATTTACTGTATTAGTCTGTCTTCAGGCTGACATGAAGGAACACCTAAGACTGGGTAATTTATATAGAAAGAGATTTAATTGACTCACAGTTCTGCACGACTGGGGAGGCCTCAGGAAATTTATAATCATGGCAGTAGGCACCTCTTCACAGGGGAGCAGGAGAGAGAAGTGCAGAGTGAAGGGGGCTAAAGTCCCTTATAAAACCATCAGATCTCAAGAGAACTCACACACTATCATGAGAACAAGATGTGGGAACAACTTCTATGATCTAATCACCTCCTATGAGGTCCCTCACCCAACATGTGGGGATTACAATTCAGATTACAATCAGAGATGAGATTTGGGTACGGACACAGAGCCATACCATATCAGGTAGTAAACACTATATTGCTGTTTCAGAGAGAAGAACATAGAGGCAGTATGGATAAATAATTTGTACACAGTCACACAAGTAATTAGTGGTAGAGGTGGGATATGAACCCAGGAAGACAGGCTTCAGAGTCTATGGTCTATTCACTGATGCTGTGGCAAATTTTATTTTCCAAAGATATTTACAACAATATTTCATATCCAACTCATTTTTCTTACAATGTGATCATGACACATTTCTTCAAGAAGTGTGGTCTACATTCTCCTTTTTCTTAAATATGATAAGGTCTGGGATGAAGCTGGAAATGACATTGAAACTTTCAAGTCTAGATCATAAAAGATGATACAGCCTTCACCTGCTTCTCTGTTGGGGTACTCATACTTGCAGCCTGAGCTGCCATAAAAGCAGCCTGATATCCTTGGGACCACCATGGCATGAAAAAGCCCAAAGCAGCCCATAGGAAAGGGCTATGTAGTGAGGTCCTGAGAATACATAAAAATGGAGAGATGCCCAGGAAGCTACCAGTTGCTACAGAATCCCCACTATTTCAGCACCAGTCACAATTTGACTTCAACCACATGAAGGATTTGAATCAAAATTGCTTTGCCAAGCCATTCCCAAATGCAAATGGATGATTTGAACACCCATTATATAGGAGATAAGTGGACTTCATTTAAAATGAAGCAATATAATTACTTTTTTAAAATGTGCTTTAATTATGTTATTATATTGGTATATGGGTCTGATTTCCCAAATAGAAATATTCTTATTATGATATTATCACATTTGAATTTTAAATGTTGATGTAATCTAGTTACTAGTTTTGTTTTGCCTTCTATTATTTCAAAAAAAAGCCTAATTTCTATAGATACTGGCTAAATTTTACAAGTTGTAACTTATTTTTCAATTTTTAATTTTTATTTTGTAATTAAATAAAAATTGTATATATTAATGATGTACAACATAAAGTTTTGATACATGTATATATACATTGTGTGGTAGCTAAATTAAGCTTATATTTTACTCACTGTCTTTAATTATGTCAAATCATTTTTTTTTAGGATGAAAAGTCCACATTACTGCAAAATATCCCCTTCTTGTGATGAAACATGTTCTACTTTGTGAATAAGAAGCCACAGAAGACATACATATGGCCAATAAGCATAGGAAATAATCCTCAAGATCGCTGATCATTAGCGAAATGCAAATCAAAACCACCATGAGATACCATCTCACATAAGTCAGAATGGCTATTACTAAAAATTCAAAAAATAATAGAGGCAGGTGAGGTTGTGGAGAAAGGGAATGCTTATACACTGCTGGTGGGAGTACAAATTAGTTAAGCCTTTGTGGAAAGCAGTGTGGCAATTCCTCAAGGACCTTAAAGAATTACCATTTGGCCCAGCAATCTCATTATTGGGTATATACTCAAAGGAATATAAATCATTATACCATAAAGACGTATGCACATGTATGTTCATTGTAGCACTACTCACAATAGCAAAGACATGGACTCAACCTAAATGTCCATTAATGGTGGACTGGATAAGAAAATGTGGTACATATACATCATGGAATACTACACATCCATAAAAAGAATGAGATCACGTCCTTTGCGGCAACATAGATGGAGCTGGGTGCTATTATCCTAAGCAGAACTAATTCAGAAACAGAAATCCAAATACCACATGTGTCTCACAAGTGGGAGACAAACAACAAAAACACATGGACACTAGGAGGGGAACAACAGACACTAGGGCCTCCTTGAAGGTTGAGGGTGGGAGGAGGGAGAGGATCAGAAAAAATATATACCTATTGGATGTTGTACTTATTAACTGGGTGACTAAATTATCTGTACACTAAACCCTCATGGCACACAGTTTATCTATGTAACAAAGCTGCACATGTACCCCTGAACCTAAAAGTTAAAGTAAAAATAATAATAATAATAAAGAAACCATATGGCAGTATGTAACCTGACTCTGTTACATACTCAGTGTGTTACATACGGAGATTGTAACAATCCAGCCATAAGACTCACACTGGATAACAATATTAAATCAAGTGTCATGTTACGGAGAGATCCGAAGAACAAATTAAATACTTTTTCAGTCACTTAAAGCAACTGCTTGGATGTTCACCCAGTAAGCTCCATCTTATTGCTCAATGGGCATCTTATTTGAGAAGTAATGTTTCCACTGGCAAACCTATTTACTTATTTAAGCTTTATTTAAAATGATTTTAAATATATAAAGTCAAGTAATATGTGGGGGTGTAAGCTCAACCACTACTAGTAGTTTAAATCTATGAAACTGATTAATCTTAAATATTTGAAAGTAGAATTCATTTTCAAGGGACAATCACATTCAGTACCCAGTTCCTATGTATGCCCACTAGAGAGATGTAGAAATTGATACTAATCCATTAATATGAAGTTGGAGTATTCAAATGTGCCCTAAAAGAAAACATAAAACTTATATTTTATATGTTAGGTTATAAACATGAAACTATATCCAGAATTCTAGCTCTAGTTCCATTAAATACATTTATTACTAGAAGTCAGTGTAATTACAATGAAACTGAGTTTTAGCATTAGGTTTCTGAAGAAGTATTGACCAAGGGTAAATGTGATTTCTCAGTGAGATGATCAATTTTCTCCTAAATATAACTCTAAAATGGCTACTGCCAGAGTCATATCTTTGGAGTGTGTGCTCATTAAGGATAAAACATCAAAAAATAGATAAGTGAGAAATGCATGTTTTAGGTTAGATTTGGATTACAGTCTTCATTTCTGTATTTCAATGACTGCAATTGTAACTAAATGAAAAATTGAACATTTTAGGATTTGAAATGAGATAAAAGATTATTAGAATGTGAAAAATATATCTGTATTGATATTTCATGTATCTTTACTTTTTTTAAAAATTAAATTCAAATTTTCTTTTTTTCTTTCTTGATTTTTACATGAATTAAAACAAAATATAAATAATTCTATAAAAGGAATAAAGGGAAGAAAAAAGTAGAACGTTAAATGAAATTCAATTAAATTTGGCAAAAAATGTGTTTAGAAAATTTGTTAAATGCAATATCTATTTATTTCCATGATTGAAATAAAAATTGTCTATAATAATGATTTTCTGAATATGTATTCCTTATCTATGTTTTAGACAGTGAACTCCACTGGGAAAAAAAAAAGAAGGTAAACTGTCATGCAATGGTATCACATCTAAGCACTAGCCTCTTTTTACTATATTTGCAGAAGTCAAATTTACTAATACCAGTCTAATGTTTTATAGTCCCTTCATGTAGATGGCAGCAGAGCAGGCATAATAAATCAATAGAACGAATTGTCAGGCCAGTAATGTGGCTTCTGTTGTTCTGCTTCTCATTAAAGGCAATGGCAATAGAAGAAAAGCTATTACTGCAACCAGAATTCTTAATGAGTTTTGCTACCAATTAGTTTACAGCCCAAGTACATGCTTTGACGTTTGGTTAGCTAGAAAGTTGGGCAACTTTTCATGCAAAAGGATATTACTGCACACAAGCCTGAAATGCTTAGCTATTGTAATATCTGAGCTGTTATTAGAACAGGTCTCTACAAAATACCTTAAGAAAAAAATTGACCTTCATACTCCTGCCTTCTTCTGAGCTGATGTCAAATCAATAAAAAAAACCTGAAGCCAATGTTTTATTGCTATTTGAACTAATGTGGTTTGCAAAATCTTTTTATTAAGCTTTGCAAACCAATGTCAGGTTAAACTGCTGTGCCCAGAAAATGTCAACCTCAAAAACTTATCCGACAAATGTGATGGAGCTTCTTAGACACATTCTGATCAAGACCCTACCTGACAACCTCTTCTTTTCAATCACTTCAAGGCTATGAATAAATATTGCAGTTTTTATACTGTAGCAAGGATTTAGCTGTATAAATCATGCGGGAAATTCTGGAGCACCAGTCATTGAATATTTTTAGTTTCATCATTGTGAAGATTCATAATGTAAAGACAATTTTTGTAAAGTATAAGAGAAAAATATACCGCTTTTAGCAGTATCTCAAGAAAATTGATGTTGAAAAGAATACTACAGGAGCAAGGATTGAGAAACTGGAGTTCCCACAGGGTCTTAAATAAGGTAGACTATGACAGATAAGATCCAGAATCACTGAATTGGACACTTCTAGGAGGCAAATGGCTTTGAGGTACAGCATTCTCCATCCGTACCTCGGTTTCTCAGTGTGACTGCGATACCAGCCGGTGGATCACCAGTGAGTGTCCTGCAATGGCCTCTGTACGGTAATATTGATCACTCCAGAATACTGAGAGCAAGGTCAGGTTACTAACTAGCCCAGCAGCCTTTAGACTATGCCCTGAAGGGACACGATCAAAGTGACATTGCTGAGGTCAGGCCCAAGATTGATGTGTGGTGTTGAGAGATGACCAATTCAATAGCAGGCCAGAAGGGAGTGGCAGAGCAATCATACTTACAGGGCCTTGTTGTATGTATATAAGCCTTGGGCTTCCTACACCTCTTCTCACCTGCCTAGCCAGTGTTAATTTCTCCAGAGCAGCATTTTCCAGCCATCGGGTCACAACATACTTGTATATTCTAATAAATAATAAATGCTTTGTTATTATAATGAAGCATACAAATTTGTAAATAATGTAAAAATTTAATAAAAATATATATCAGAATGAAAAAAAAAGAATACTAATACTACCATACATAAGAGACTTTGGATAGATTATCAAATATATACTGCTTATTACACATTTAAAAAGAAAATAAAGACAGCAAAAATACCGACTTCAGGTACAAAAGTCTTCTAGAATATTTAGAGAGGGACTGAGAATTGAATAAAATAAGCTACATCTTTAATAAATAAGAATAGAGTAAAATAATGCACTGTGATCTAAAGATCAATGAGTGAGTGGGCTCTTTTGGGGGTACAAAGGAAAGGGAGATTTAGGACTAATGTGTTTTTTAAATGCATTTTTGTTCTTACTCCCTAGTCCTATTCCTCCCCATGGAAAACCATTTTATTTTATTATTATTTTTTAAGTTTGAATTTCCATTTTTATTTTAGATTCAGGGAGGTACATACTCATGTTTGTTACAGGGGTATATTGTATGATACTGAGGCTTGGGCTTCTATTTATCCTGTCACTCAAGATAGTGAACATAGTACCCAATAACAAGTGTTTCAGCCCTTTCCCCCTCCTTCCCTTTTTTGGAGTCTCCAATGTCTATTGTTTCCATCTTTATGCCCTTATATACTCAAGATTTAGCTTTTACTTATAAGTGAGGACATGTGATATTTGGTTTTCTGTTTTTGCATTAATTTGCCTGGGATAATGACCTCCAGATGCATTTATGTTGCTGCAAAAAACATGGTCCTTTTTATGGCCACATAGCATTCCATGATGTATATGTACCACATTTACTTTATCCAATCCACCACTGATGGGCACCTAGGTTTATCCCATGTCTTTGCTATTGTGAATAGTGCTGCGATGAACATCCAAGTCCATGTGTCTCTCAGGTAGAATGATTTATTTTCCTTTGGGTATACATCCAGTAATAGAATTGCTGGGCCCAATGGTACTTCTATTTTTAGTTCTTTGAGAAAATTCCAAACTGCTTTCCACAGTGGCTGAACTAATTTTCATTCTTACCAACAGTATATAAGTGTTCCTTTTGCTCTGCAGCTTTGCCAACATCTGTTATTTTTGACTTTCTAATAGACGGTCTGACCATGTGAGTGAACCAACATGTTTCTTGATATCTCAGCTTCAATATCATTTGCTTAATCTTGTTCCTCTCTTCTTGATTTTTTTTATTCCCAAGATTAAACATATTTAACATTTTTATAGTTGGCTTTTACATATTACCAAATCAGATACCTAAATGTCACAAAATTCCTTCTTTTACTCCTTTGAGACTTATAGTCAGCCCACGATAAAATCTGATGTTTCTTCATGTACAATTCGGTTTACACTTATTCCATTTCCAGTGTGATTTAATCAAAAATTGTCTAGTTTCTAGAAGAAAATGCCTATAGCACAGACTTTATATCTTTTCCATTAAAATTATCTTCTTTAATTATTATTGTAAAAAGTTAATGAAGTTCATATCTTTATCTTATAGCATATGGAAAAGATCTTTGTATCTTTCAGGATTCTGTATACATTTTCTTTTTATTCTATGTTGATACTATTGGGTGTCCTGCTAATTTTAAAATTTACCTTCCTTTATAACCACAGTGACTAATTTCACTTACCTTCACCATCCTTCTCTTAATCTACTTCCAACCATCGAGACAAGACAGCCTTTCAGCACTCTTTAAAATAACCCATATGATTTTGCATTCTCCAGATAATTAAACCTTGAAATGTTCATTAATAAAAAGTGTACTATACCTCTTTAACTTCCCAGTACTGTGAAGAGTGCTTGTCAGATGGTAGGTGCTCAATAAATGTGTGATAAATAATAACTCCAAAGACAATGCTTATTAAATGCCAGACCTTTCATGAGGAGCTTTAAGTGAATCATCTGATTTAATCTTTCCAACAACCCAGGAGGAAACTAAAACTTATAAATATTAAATAAGTGAACCAAAGTCAAAGGTAAGTAAAATAATTAGTATAAATGCATCATATATTATAATGAAAAATAAGAACCATTAATCAGCTAGTTTATAACTTTTAATGGCTAATACCTTTGAATTTCATATTAAGGAAACTGTAACATCAGAAAGATTCATAATACATTTCACATAGTCAACTTTGGCAATAAAAGGATAAAATATCAAACAAACCACTACTCTGTAAAACAGAATAAATACATATTTAATGTGGTAACATTCCTTACAAGGAAACAAAAACAAAAAATATTGATAATAAACCATAGTCTGAGAGTTGAGATATACTCATTTATATATTTTTCTAATACCTTTGGCCTCAGTACATTTTCACATTTGTACCTTGGCCTCAGCGTATTTTCACATTTATACGTATATAGTTGTCTTTTCACATGTATGTTAAGATCATGATAATTTAAGTTACTTGAAGACACTTATTATTTTATTTTGGAAGCCTCTCAAAATCTAACATAGTTTGCAACAAATAAAAAAGATTTTGCCTCTACCATTATATGTAATGTGCAAAGTAAATGTGCATATGTAAATTATATGTATTATCAAAATGTAATGGAAAAGAAAATGAAAGTAACAATTTTAAGAAAATCAAATATAAGAACATATACAGGAATTAGAATGGAAAAAGTATTCTGGTATTATGAAAATGACATACAGGAGGAAAAGAAAGATGATCCAAGATGAGAAAGTTAGAGTTGGTTCAGTTAATGAGGCATAGACTACTCTGATGGAAGACCATCTTTTTTGCTGTAATGTGACAATACTGTGTTCAGAATTATTCTTGATATTATACTACTAAAGGCCATTGGAACCCAACTATATAGTTTGTTAAACTAGGTTTAATAGCATGCTACTGCAAGGAGACCACATCACCAGGGAGACCATTGAATTGGTAGGGATCAGGCTGGATTTGCAAACCTAGGAATTTCTGGAACCACATTAATCTGTGAGGAGTTACTATTGTCTGTGGTTTTGAGATGGTGTATATAGATTTAAGTAAGCTAATATTAGAAGAGTATGCGTTTAGACAGTTTTTGCATGTCATTTGCAGGATAGATAGTCATGCATGTCATTACTTGGTATAGTTCATCTGTTTTATAAATTATAGTACAGTCTTGCATAGTGTAGTTTCCATTTGAATTATCAGCTCCCTGCTCAGTTCTAATAGCAGAACTGCTTTTACTCTATCAATATTAATATAGTGAAATCCCATAAGAGTTAAATGAAATTAACTCATTGTCCGGAATAAACTAGATAGTGGTTAATTATAACAAAGAAAAAGTATTTTTCCTCCTTGGTGACCTTCCAGTGCATAGAAGTAGTAGTATGACACACACTAGGCACTTTGCCTCCATTATTACTCCCTGCTTTTACTTACCTCTTATTATTGTTCAGAATCCTGATTAACAACTCAGTCCCACTCCCACCTCCATGCCAGTAAAAAAAGTTTCGTCCTGTGTTAAGTCTGGTTGAACTCCAATTAGATTAATGAAATAAAGCAACAAATTTATTCATTTATTTATGAAGCTGTGGCTGAAAATTTATACTAGCTGACTTTTAAGTCCACTCAAATGAGTGATTCTATGATTCTTTGAATCCTGTAGCAAACAGATATCAAGTGAATTCTTCAGGATGGAATGGTGTTTACTTATTGAATAAGCATCAGAACTTTGAGCTGCTGCTCTCTTCTATTTTAGTATTATAATTCATTATGACTGAAATTAAAATAAATGAACACACCCCAATCTAAGAGCTAATTAGTTACATTAAAATCTATATTTGGCCAGGACCGGTGGCTCACGCCTGAAATCCCAGTTTGGGAGGCCGAGGAGGGTGGATCATGAGGTCAGGAGATCGAGACCATCCTGGCTAACATGGTGAAATCCTGTCTCTACTAAAAATACAAAAATAAGCTTGGTGTGGTGCTGCGTGCCTGTAATCCCAGCTACTTGGGATGCTGAGGCAGGTGAATCGCTTGAACCAGGGAGTTGGAGGTTGCAGTCAGCCAAGATCGCACCATGGCACTCCAGCCTGGTGACAGACTGAGACTCCATCTCAAAAAACAAAAACAAACAAACAAAAAACTATATATAGTGTTAATATGGTTTCACTTTACCCAAAGTTTAGAATTGTATGGGTTTGTTTGGGTTCAAATGAGTGTGGTCAGGGGTGGGCATAAATAACACAGTGAAAATACAGTAGTCTCCCCTTATCTGCTGGGGATATGATCCAAGATCCCCAGCAGATGTCTGAACCTGTGGATAGTACTGAACGCTATTTATACAGTTGTTCCTCAGCATCTTTTGGGGATTGGTTTAAGGACTCTGCAGGTTAACTAAACTTGAGCACAAAAGCTCAAGTTCCTTATATAAAATGGTAAAGTATTTGTATATAACCTACACACATCCTCTTGTAAACTTTAAAACATCTCTGGATTACTTGTAATACCTACTATAATGTAAATGCTAGGTAAATAGTAGTTATACTGCATTGTTTAGGAAATAACGACAATAGTCTGTACATGTTTAGTACAGGCACAACCACTCATTTTTTTTTTCAAATATTTTCCACCCCAGGTTGGTTGAATCCATGGATGCAAAACCCATGGATACAGGGGGAAAACCTAACTATGTTTTTTCCTTTACAGTAGCAAGCATGTGGCATATACAGCATGTATATGCTAGACGAAGGGATGATTCATGTCCCAGGAGGAACAGAGTGGGAAGGAATCACACTACTTGGAATGACATACAATTTAAAACTTAACAAATTTTTTATTTCTGAAATTTTCCATTTAATATTCTCAGACCACGGTTGACAGCAGGAAACTGAAACTGCAGTAAGCAAAACCACAAATAAGAAGGAACTACAATAATATTTTAGCTTTCCAAATGCCATTTTTTACCCACAAGTACAAGGTAGGTACTTTATGGTTTTAGCAAAAGTAACGAGTTCTTGCCAAACTATTCACATATTTAAAATGATCTGGTGACTTTGCATTTACAAGAGGTTGGTTGGGATTATCTCTAGGATCAATGGCAATGAACAAGAGGGAAAGTATGTTCCACAGAGCATATAATTCCATGACCTTGGATATATGGCCTCTGTGAACACTTCTATCCCTGAAGTAATTATTGAGGAAGAAAATATTTTTGTCCTTGCTTTTAGTGAAATCTGTAGAATTAATATACTCAACCAAGCAAATGATCCTGGACACTGCTTTCACTTTGAGTGGCTTCTTTATTCTTGATCAGGTTTTATATAACTTGTCTCTGGTACTTACCATAATACCATATGTTGATAATAACCTTTGCATTGAAAAGTCCTGATAAATGTATTTTTAAAATATGTGCTGCTATAATGCATATTTATATTAAAGCTGAATCAATAAACACAATATTTTATTATGGGAAGGATTTTCAACCATGCTGCTTAGCTTAACAGAGCACTCATAAATACCAAAAGTTCCTTAGTAAGCCCAAACTCACTCTACCAAATCTAAAAGCACACTGTTTTGATATGGAATAGTATCCCTTAGACTTCTAACTATTTGTTAAAACAATAACTAAATTTGAGTTAAATAATTACACATAGTGCTTACAATGTATAAAATACTTCCACAAAAAAGTTGTTATTGGTTAAATTGTGTCTCCAAAAAGATATATTTTAAATACTAACCCCGGAAAACTGTGAACATGACCTTATTTGAAAATAGGGTCTTTTTAGATATAGTCAAATTTGGAGGCAGATCAAATTTAGATATAATCAAATTTGGATCCATGGGATTAGCATGGATCCTAATCCCATATGGCTGGTGTCCTAATATGAAGAAGGAAGATGCCCATGTGAAGACAGAGACATACAGAGAGAATACATGTGTAGACAGAGGAAGAAACTGGAGTAATGCAGCTGCAAGCCAAGGAATGCCAAAAACTGATGGCCAACAGTAGAAGTCAGGGAGAGGCAAGGAAAGATTCTACCCTGTGTCTTAAAAGGAGTATGACCCTGCTGACATATTGGACTTCTAGCCTCCAGAACTATGAGAAAAATAAATGTCTTTTGTTTTAACTCACCCAGTTTGTGGTACTTCGTTATCACAATGCTATGAAACAAATACAAGTGTTATCTGTTTTGAAAATCCAGTTTTGCAAAGACAGACTCATTTATTCTTAAAGAATAAATCTACTAAAATGTAGAATGCCATATTACGTAATGAAACAAAATTAACTCACCATATTCATTCAAGGTGACATTTAGAACTCTCCCACATACATTTTATATTAATATTTTAGTGTGAAAAATATTCCTCTTAAATCTATGAGTGCTGTCTTAATTTAAACCATACACTTTTACAATTTATGCAGTAGCTAGAAGTTAGTCATTTCCATCTTTAGCATTTCTACTTGAGACAACTTACCTGGTGAGATTTTGGACCGTATCAAAAAACAAGGAAAGTGGTAATGATGGCTGAAACATTAAGGAGAGGTACAGAGGTATGAGTTCTATATTTGTGGATAATATTCAGGTTTTCTAAAAAAACTTTCCACAAAGCAATCACATTTCTCTAGTTTTTCTACAAAGAATGTAAATGCTGCCCCCTGAATGATGACTCAATTCCAAAATGATGATTCTATTTCTTGAGAATTACATTTGACAGTACATTACTGATGATGGTGTTCAAGTTTTTTTAAAAAGCACTTATTGTGGAAAATGGTAAGATGAAAATCACCACTTTATGATTTTCTTGTGTCCGTTTAGGAGCCCAGAACTATCCCAATACATATTAACTTTCTTTGTCTAGTCCTCCATTTGTCACTTATGGTGTCAAAATATCACATTAATTTCATTGCTGTACCATAGAAGAATGGCAATTATAGAAATACTAAGCACTATATAAAAATACTCACAGTGTGCTACATATCCAATGGTATATTAGACTTTTTTTCGTTTGCTATAAGAAAAATCTAAATATCTCTTTCTAAAGAAAGTAAAATGCATTAGATTTGAAAAATACAATGCTATGTTTTACACAGTCTGTTTAAATACCTTCGGTTTTGGAGAGAATTTTTAGTTCATAAACTTTTCTGTTTTTATGAACCATTATGGCTTTGGATATTTATTAGTTATTAGCCATATTAGTGCCAACTTAAAGCTGTGGTTTTGTATGCAATGCCCTGAAATTTCACCCTACTAGCCTTTACATAGACTTACAAGTCATTGGTGCATAATAAGTATAGCTTCCACTTAATGAAGCTAGATCTTTATATTTTTAACACTCATTTGGAAAACCAATGAACTCTGGCTCTATTGAACAAATTGAACAAGAAATAAATCAAGTGTTGAAACATTGGTGACAGGCCAGACTTTCTGTAATTAGGGTGCTGATATGCCTAAGGCTGTCCATGTGGAGTTCTGTATTTTGATCGACAACTCCCATAGATTAAAGTCATTAAATATTTTTAGCACATTGTCCACATCTCCCGTCTTAAAACCCAGAGGCTTGAATCACAGGGAAAAATCCCTAAAAGTGCCACAAATTTACATAGGAATTTCACTTATTATTTCTTATTCAACTTGCCAAGATAATATCTACTATGATAAGTAAGATGCAACTCTACTGTTCTTCACATCGGTTCCATTCAGAAAGGATATTTTGCTGCCTTCCTTTCTAAAAAAAGACCTTTCAATTGTTAAAATAAGAATATTGGGCAGAGAAAACCTCTGTAAGTAAAAAAAAAAAAAAAAAAAAAAATGGATAGTAGGCAATGCAGAGACAGGGGAAGAGAAAAGGATAGAAAAAAGACGTTAGGGACTCAAGAAGTTATTGAAATTTAATATAATATACTAAGATGAATAGAAGAAATAATGATTAAAAAGAGAAGTGGAAGCGCCAATGCTAAAAAATTGGGAGTGTTAATTCTGCACTATCTCTGACAGACTTAAGGAAGTAGTATCCAGGAAATGAAGGATCCTGGTCTCTTCATACTAGGTCTGGGCTAGAGTGAATTCATATGGTTTTACCAGTACCTAGAAGAAATGCACTTCAAGATCATGTTGTTGTTCCACGTTCACCACACATTTTTGACACTGGACAATGGAATGACAAAAAGGTCAATGAAAATGTGTGCCTCTTTTTGTAAATGGTGAAATTAATATTTTATTATACTCATCCATTTCCTGTAGGTTTGGTTACTGTAAGCCATTTTCCCAGAATCTGCCAAGTCCTGAAGGATAGTAAAACTGGATTTCCAGATCCCCAAAGTGAATAAAATAAGCATAAAAATTATACCACCCAGTTTTATCTCCCCCTAACAATGTTTTTCCTTGTTACTTTGAGCGATATTTTTTCCTCAGAATAATATCCTCAAAATCTGATTATTAGGTCAAAGAAAATATACATTCTTATGTATGTTACTAGGAATTGCGTTTTTGGAGCCCAAAAGGTTCGGGAAAATCTATAATACCCTCAGTAGTTAGTTTAGTGAATAATTGAATTAACTACTTCCTCTAATTTCTCTTTTTTTCTCTTAATTTTTTCCAATATATTTTTCTTCTAAAAATGCTTATTTTAGCTATAATATCTTAATGCATTTTAACCACTGAGAAATCTTTAGCCCTTTTGAAAGGCAGGAGGTATTTAATGTGTAAACTATAAAATGATTTCATTCATACAAATCAATCTTGAGGAAATGAATATTCAGATGAGGCCAAATGAAGGGTTAGGAGAATAAGGGATTCAGGAAATAATTTTTACACCAAATTTTAATTGATAATTTAAATAAAAACATTTCAATATTAATTTCTCAAAATATTTTCAAATATAATGTAACTTAAGGAAATAAAACAAAATGTTGGAGCTTACTTTGTCCCTACTGTGACTTTCTTCCCCTCTTTCTTTCCTGAGAGACATACACAGTTCTCAAGTTGATACATATCTTATCTGTCCATTCTTAATGCTGTATACAGATATATCTATAAACAATATCAATATTGTGTTTTTGGCATTTTGTTGCTTGTTTTATTGATTAGTAACTGAGTGCACTGTTCTTTCTGAGATAAAATGAGGTCCACAAACAATTTTGTTCTTCCCAAATAGGGCCTTACGTTAAATTTGATTCATGTTTATAAATATTGTTTTCAATATTAGAGAAAGCAAATTTTCCATTTCCTAGCACTTAGGTGAAGACATACAGAAAAATAAACAAATGAACATGATAATTGATGATGTTAAGAGATTTGAAAGAAATAGGCAGGCAGATGAGGCAAGATAAGTCTGAACAGCTGACTTCTAACTGAAACCAACTGATAAGAATAAAAC
The DNA here is from genome assembly GCF_029289425.2 of Pan paniscus. Classification (NCBI taxonomy): domain Eukaryota; kingdom Metazoa; phylum Chordata; class Mammalia; order Primates; family Hominidae; genus Pan; species Pan paniscus. The sequence goes on from NC_073254.2 coordinate 76,665,008, forward strand.
GGCCAAGCCAAGAGCTGGGAACAAGCAGTCTGATTAAAGGAACTAGCAGGTGCCAAAGTCCCAAATAATGAACAAAAGTGAAGTTCTCAACAATAAAAAGCATTGTCAAACACCCTGTGAAGTGTGTAGCATTTTATCCTTTATTTTCAGGTAAGGCACAGGAAGGTTCATTAACTCGTGCAAACTAGAAAGTGGTAAAGCCAAGATGCAAGCCTGGGCAGTCTGTTTCAAGAACCTTGCTCGCAATATGCACAAAGCCACTTGTCTGAGCCAGAAAGAAAGTTAATGGAGATGCTAGCAAGTAGCTTTGGTCAGTTGTGAAAAGAGTTGTGGTTAACTTTTTCAAATTACCATGGGATGACATTGAAGATCCATTAGATGACACTAGAAGACTTTCATGAGATTCTAGTTGAGGAATGATGATGGCTCAGATCAGACCACACCATGGATGGGGACATTCAGGATGTGTTTTGTAAGTGTAACCAAAATCACTTCCTGATGGATTTGATTTGGGAGGTGAGAAAATAGAGAAACATAGTATGAAATATAAGATTTTGGGCTTGAGCAGTGGGTGAATAGAGATATTATAGAGAAGATGAAGAATATTCAAGAAAAGATAGGTTTGACAGGGCCTGAGGTTATAGAACAGAAATTATATTTTGGCTATTTTAAGCAGTTAGTCAGATTAACAAATTCGGATCTTAGGGAGAGTTTACTTCTGGAAAATCAATTTAGAATTGATGAAATATAAACTAATTAGAGGGTCAAACCAATCCCTGCTTCCTGTCAGGAATAATTTTTGCTCATAGGTGTTTTCTGGAAGTCACATTTGTATTCCTGTTTTAATGTAAATTTGCAGACTACAGACATACACAATCCATTTATGCAGAAGGGATCTCATTTGCTGGCAGATTTCTTATGGTCTTCTCCATGCATGTGGGACACATTTAGTCAAACTATTTATTAGGTCTGTGGTTTTTAATAACAGGTTATTTTGGAGATAAACTGAATAGTAGTAAACAACAGATAATCGAGAGAATCAATGTGCTACCTGGATAGCCATATATGTGTGGCACCCTTTCCTTTTATGTTTCTTACATCTACTCTAATGGGGCTGACTAAATTCCTACTGACTGTGTGAGGAGAATTTCACTCAGAATTGGGAAATCTGTATCGAATGACTATGTAAGCTGAATGAATTGAGATTTAAACCTGTTTGTCTATTATTTTTTCCCTTGGTTCCATAAGATTAAGCATTATTAGAGATATCTATGTTTCCTCATCAATTAAACAACTGCACCCCTCAGTAACCTGAATACTAGACTTTCAACTCTCTCTTACTTTAGAGGTTTTCAAAATGTAGCTTGTGGACCACCTCTGTTAGAATCTACTGGGGTGCTATTTAAACAGTATAAAAACCTGGGTCCTACTAGCAAGACATCTTACATCAGGAAGTGTAGATTAGGGTTTGCAACATTGCATTTTAGTAACCTTTCAAGATAATTTTTATATTTGCTAAAATTTAAGGATTGCTTTAATGTCCTCTGTAGAACTTGTGTAATTGCATTGTATCATTAGTGGACACAGGATATGAGTGAGGACTCAGCTGGATCTATGTGGAAATATTTTAATGCTAATGCACAGGTATCAATGACTTAAAATGCTGAGAGCGTATAAAAGGTAAGATGACACTTCTAAGATCAACTATCTGAATTGAAGATGAAAGTTTTGTTGGCAAGCAGACTCTTTCTATCTTTCCTTGGCTATGTTCCCACTATGCATCTGCAGGTTGCTAGAGTGATGAGTGTTGGAGACTCATTTTACTGCTGCAATAAAGTTTTTTTTTCCACTTATAAGCCTTGGAAACTATGAATTTATTTTAGCTAGGTTTTAGATGTCCTATGGATTGCTTCCATTTTTAGTGGGTGTCACATTGCTAAGATTTTATTTTTCCATTAGAGACCAATGACTGGTATTTCTGTTAGAGTAAGAATTCAACATAGTACAGATTATATAGGTGTCTGAAGTTGTTTAAGGCTTGAACCTGCTAGTATGCACACTCCAGATAAAAATGTCTTCATTTATGTAGTCAGAAGACATAGTTGACCCATTGTGTCAAATTTTCTAAAGAATTTTCATGAATTCCCTTGAATGTGTTTATTTGAGATTCTTCCATTTTCTCTTTTCTTAAAATACTCTCAGAAACAAAATTACCTGATTCATTTCAATGACTTCCATAGCCATCTCTAGGGATAAACGCCAGGTGTATGGTTCCAAACCAACTTTTTCTGATAAACTTTAGACCTGTATTGCCCACTGCCAATTAGTTATCTTTTCTAGGCTAACCTATAGGTACCTCCAAATCAGTCTATCCAAAACTAAGTTCATCTTCTTTTCCCAAATTGTTTCTTCATCCTACTGTAGCCTATCCCAGCAAATGATGTCGACATTTACCCAGTTTCCCAAGTCAAGAAGACTGAACACTCTAACCTCCTCCCTTTCTATATCCAGTTAATCACTGAGTCCTGTTAACTTTATTCTCTAAATATTTCAAGAATCTCTTGACTTTTCCTCAACCCCAGTACCTTCGGCCTTGTATTAGATCGCCATTTTCTATCATCTTCATCAGTGCTTCAATGTTCTAATGTGGTTTCCTTTTCAATCTTCTACTCTTCTCACTAATTCTCCACAAAACTCAGGTCTCATTCTAGCATACTTAAAAATCTTCTCATGGTTTTCCATGATTCTTAGGGTGAAGTCTAAATTCTTAAATCACCCTAAAATTTTTCTTATTTATTTATGTGGCCCTAGCTTAACTCTCCAGCTAACCTATTTCTATTCCCTACTCTAGGCTTTTGTGTTCAGTTCTCTGCACTATGTCAGCAATGTAGTCTTACAAACAAGCTCTCTCCTTCTCAGACTCTATCTTCATTCTCTAAGCTGTGACATGGGCTATAACCTCAACTAAATACTCTCTCACATCCCCTCAGAAGAGATCAGTGTCTCTTTTCTCTGTACCCATGATAAGTCATATTATTTCTATTACAATCCTTGAAACAGTGTATCATAATTAGCTCTCTGATTTGTAACTCTATATTCCACCAGTTGGTCATCTCCATAAGGACAGGCACCATTCCTATGTGGGTAGTTTTTTTTTACTATTAAATCTCCAGTGTCTGACACAATGCCTAGGTTAACATATATATGCTAAATGATGCATGATGGGGTCATTCTAGCTGATAGGTGTTGGTTGCTGGGTTTTACTGAGTTAAAGTAAATTCTATGTTTCTGACTAGACTCAGTTGCAAAGGGGCCATGAGAATGCTTTAATATTCCACCACAACCAAGGAAGGAGGGTTGGGGAGACATACATAACACATTGCTGACATCTCTTAGTTCTCACTAAAGGTTTTCCCCAGATCATCAGTGAGGAAAAATTCAGTTTATATTGGAACCCTATAAAAAGTTGTATATAATTTTTGATATTAAGCTAAAACTAAATACATTTTCTGATAAAGCATGTGCATTCAGTCTTTTGCAGAATATCATTGCTATTCTTTATACAAATTTTATGTAAAGAAGTCCTCTCTTTATATAAAGAGATTGCAGAGATTGGGAAGAATTTATCTGATGGTTAAAGACATAGTCTAATGTGCCAAGTGAGCAAATTCAGAAATAGAATATTTCTTCCAGGATATTGTCTTAGTATGCGATATTTCTCTCAGAACATGATACTCATTATAACAAATCAGTTCATTTTATGATTATCCTCATCAGTGAGGTAATTGCTTCAAAATGGTTTTCCATTATCTATTGCTTTTCCTGAATGTTGGGATGTATTGACGAATTGTTGCTTCCTTGTAACATACATTTTATCTTCTGAGTATGTCGATTTAAGATGACCTTGTACCTGAAGTATAGGTTGTTCAAATTTACAGTTTTCAAAAATGTGTGGCTACTCAAAATTTGCAGATTATAAAATTAAAACTGAGAAATCAAAAACCAGTAAAATATGTATATGAGTCTCTTAATGAAGAAATAATGTCTGAAATAACATGCTCCAAAATGTGAGATCCAAGTTAAATCATGTAGAAATATTAACAATCAATTCTTTTTTAATTTGGTGACACAAAAACCAAACAGAAAATATTTACTTTTATCTTCAGAGTTTTCCCAAAAGAAAATTTTTTAATTTTAATAATACAAGATATGCATGACTTTAAAAGTTCAAAGAGTATTGTCAGAGCACTAAGCAGTTGTGTTTACAATAAACAAAGCTCTGAATCTGGTAAAGCTTATGCTCCAATTTTTATTCATCTTGTCTAGTCAAATGATATGGTTTGGCTCTGTTCCCACCCAAATCTCATGTCAAACTGTGATCCTGAGTGTTGGAGGGCCTGGTGGGAGGTGAATGGATCATGAAGGTGTTTTTCTAATGGTTTTGAACCATCCCCCTTGTTCTGTCTCGTGATAGAGTTCTCACAAAATCGGGTTGTTTGAAAGCGTGTAGCACTCCCCCTTCTTGCTCTCTCTCTCTCCTGCTGCCATGTGAAGATGTGCTTGCTTCCCCTCAGCCTTCTGCTATGATTGTAAGTTTCCTAAGGCCTCCCAGCCATGCTTCTTGTTAAGCCTGTGGAACTGTGAGTCAATTAACCCTCTTTTCTTCATAAACTACCGAGTCTCGGGTAGTTCTTTATAGCAGTGTAATGGACTAAGACATCAACATCTGTTGAAAGTGCAGGATTCTACTTTGCCCTAAAATTGGAACATGGAAAAACATGCATTTTAGAATTTCCACTTTCAAATGCCTCAGGAAATTTAAGATACTTTGAAAATTTCATATAACATACATAACTAGGGAGGCTTTAAGTTTTATTAATATGACATTAAATCATTTCTGTTTGTTATAGATAACAGTATAATATGGTCAAATTCATTTGTTAAATAGATTGTCTGCAAATACCTGCTTATGCACAATATTTAAATATTTACCAGAAATCTAAGCTTCCTAAAAATCAAATTTACTGCACATTTTAAAAACAAGAGTAGTACATTAATCATAGTCATGTCATTCAAATGGCTAATTGTCCACATTGCCAAATATTCACCAGTATTAAAACTGGGAAAATTCCTATGCTATAGGTTATTAAAATCTATCATTTCACAATTCTTATCTGGAAAATTTTCAGAGATACAAACCTTTTTATCACAAAGTTAATCTTCATTTTAATATTTATGTTATTTTAGTTGAAATCAAGGAGGAAATTATTTCATTAGACAAAAGCATGTAGAAAAAGAATATATAGTCTGAAAATGAAACTAATTTATGCTAAAACAGTATTTCTGTAAAATGTCATTGCAGCCTTTAAAAATTATGTTTTTCAAAGAATTGTCATCTGACAAAGTGCACATTTTCTTTCTTGTGAAATGAAATGAGTTATCAATTTAAAATAGTGTTTACATAGGCAAAACATATTCTGAGTCCTTGGGATTGATGGTGTAAATGCTGAATTTGCTCACATAAATAGCTGCCATAATTCTGCATCTAATCATGCTTAATCCTCTAATATACCTCTAAATTTCTAGCTCTGACAAATAGCACGCCAACCTATGTGTACTTACACCAAAATTATCCTAAATATTTTTTGTAGTTAGTTTGATTTTGAGTAGAAAATACATTTCTTCTTTAAAGGTCTTAAAAGTAAATGAACGCAGTTAAGAGGGTTGTAAAAATTCATCTAAGAAAAATCATTCCTTTTGATCTGTTGACATAGTTACCGTTTAAAATTTATATGTGCTTGTGGTCATGCAACAAGTCCCCCATAAGGGTGTGGCACATTATAATGGCTAGGAACACAGACACTGCAGCCCAAGAATCTGGGTTCAGATGGTAGCTCCACCATCTATTGTCTATGTGGACTAGGGAAAGCGACTTTACCTCTTTGAGTCTTGGTGTCCTCGTGTACTCAATGGGGATGATGAGAATAGAACCTAGTTCACATCACTGTATGAGGATTAAATTAAATAAGTCAATATTTAAAAAATTTTTAGAGCAGTACCTGCCACATACTAAGCATTGTAAAACTGATGGTTAAATAACTTTGTAAGAAGCAGTGCTAGATTCGGATGCCAACATTTGGATGATTTCTCTGTCTTGGAGAGACAGGACATTCTTAACCTGACAACATAGATGTAAAAATACTTCTGGGTTGCAAATAATCAAAGAAGGAGTTTTCCAAATATTTTATTTTTCCCCTAAATTATTTTTAGTCCTTGGACCTGGTCTTCATGTAAAGAACTGTGGCATTTTTTAGGGGTTTTATGGGCATATTTTAGGTTTTGCTTCCCATAGTTAAAATTTGTCTCATCCACTCTTCTCTGTACACCAGGAGACCTCTCTAGACTGCTCTGTTAAGAGACCCAAGCTCTCTTAACACCTGGCTTTTTCCTATGTTAAGCCAGGAGCAGGCACTGGCAAGAAATCAGAGGAAAGGAAGGGAAAAAGATGAGGATGTATATCTCCCACTGCCACATCTGCTCTCTTCTGATGGGCCAAGGTTTGACAGTGGCTCCTGTCTGATAGCCAGTCTCTCATGGTGGCTGCTTTTGCAGATTTCTTAACATTGCCTCCTGCTTGCCCTTTCAGAGAAGGGGTTTTAAAGCTTCCTGCTGTTACTGGCTTCTGGCTACTTCACCATCCCTAGTTGAAATGGACCCTTTGTTGAGCTCTTTTCGTTTACCCCAGTGAGTGTGTCATCTGGTCGATGCTAGCAACCTGCCCCATACAGGTAGTATTCGTTAATTAGTTATAAATTTGATCTTTTTGGCCTCTAAAGAAACTCACGTTGAGTGTTTAAAATAATAGGATGATTCACTATTTCCTATCTGCCCTTGAAACAATTATTTGTATAAAATGCAGTGGCTCTTTGGGAGACATTTCTACTCACAAACCCTTACCATAAAATTTGGGAAGTTTTTTGAAAGCAGAGTACTTTCATAATTTTTTTAGTGTGAGTTACAGAACCCAAAGCAATATTAAAGGTGAACACATCCTAACACGACATAGCTAGCTAGAAGATGCCAAGGCCTGTGTTCTTTCCCTCAATTATTCGATATCTATCAGAACATAATTTTAGCAAGGAAATAATTGAGACTATATAAAATTATATCAACTGTTTACTTCATTAGAAAATATAGGACAGTCATGTCAATGATTATTTCAATCACCTCGTGCTGGAAGTATATACATTTTGGGGTTTCAGGGAAGCATATTTAGAACAAACAAATGTAAGTTATAGTTTCACCCATTAGGTAATAAACATCATTAGGTCATTCTTTGAATAGCTCTGCACTAGACGACTTGCAAAGCCCAGGATTCACCGTGGTGCTCAAAATGCACAAAGTCCCTCTCTTCCTCTAGGTTACAGTTGGGAGGAGGATGTTAACGCAGGCTGCCTGTGATCCCCCGACTAACTTTGTAGAAGTAGGGATGTGAGTGTTGCTCTTTGGGGAAGGAGAAGAAGTCAGAACTTCATTTATTTTCTTATCCGCTGGACCTCCAGGTAAGCTGACACATGATGCCTGTTAGGAGGAAACAATTTTCTATATTGAAAATGCTAGGCAGGATGTTCCTGCTAAAAGATTCATTATAGTCAATAAATCTAGTACCTATGGATTTTTAAGACATAGTTCCTTGGACAATAAAAGTAACTTGGACAGCTCTCTGGGGTATATATTTGTCCACTCGGGTTGCCTTAACAAAACACCATAGACTGGGTGGATTAAACAACAGAAATTAATTTTCTCACAGTTCTGGAGGCTGGTAGTCCGAGATCAGAGTACCAGTGTGGTCTGACCCTGGTGAGGACTCTCTTTCTGGCCTGCAGATAATACCCTCTTGCCATGTTCTCACACGGCTAACAGAAAGAGACAGGAGACTCTCTAGTGTCTCTTCTTATAAAGGCACTAATCCCATCATGAAGACCTCACCCTTACAACCTCATTTAAACCCAGTTATCTTCCAAAGGCCTTATTCTCAAATACCATCACATTGGAGGATAGGAGTTCAGCATATGAATTTGTGGATTGTGGGAAGGGCATGATTAGGTCCACAGTAGGTATAAAGTGGAGATTCTGCACAATTTAAATCCTCCCTGTTCTGTGAGGTAACCCTGTGGACCTCACCTACAGACATCACTGATCATTCTGGCACTGACATGCATGTCTGATGTGAGAAAGAAGGAGCTGGGAGACATCTATGATGTTCAGACCTCTCTATCCTTTGCCCAAGCCTTCTGGATTTCCTGAATCCTTTATATTCTTAACAGATATTCATGCTGGGTACAATCTCTGATCAATGGATTCAATGTGACAGTCTGATCCTGCATATTAGCTCAACCATCTCATGAGGCTTCAATGCACAAATAAGCACAGAGATCACATCTGTTTCCCAATTTTGATAAAGTCTATAAAGAAAAGGTGCTGGTATCTTAAGAGGGTATAAAATAAGGATTTCTGAGAAGGTAACTTCAGGAGTAAGGCCTGAAAGGTTCCAATTAGCAAAGAGAGCTACAGGTTACAGGTGCGGGTGAAGGGTTATAAGTGCCCTTTCATTATTCTTTGTATGGTTAATTTTTATCAATTATCTTTCATTTCATTATTAACCCAGCACTTGATAAAACATCAAGAGTTTATCATAACCAGTGAGTAAGTCATTAAAAGATATTATTCTTTAAATCTTAGCTCAAAGGTTCTTTCCTCTGTATACCTTTTGGGTATCCCTCAGGCTGCTGAGAGGTAACTATTTCTGCATTTCAGCAAGTCCCCTCATTCTTCTATGCCCCTTGCCCTGTTCTTTGATGTGCTTCTTAAAGTATTTATCACACTAAACATTTATCACAAGATTTTACACTGACCATCATAAGACCTTTGATGGCAGATACAATATTTTATTTATCTTTGTATATTTTTGCTATTTTTCATTTGTCTTTTATTTATCTTTGTATACATGACACATAGGTGATGCTTCACATTAGTTTGTCAAATTAACAAACGAACCTTAAGTTGTGTTGAAAGCATTTCTCTTCATTAGTATACAGTGGGTTAAGATTATTAATTTACTCTGGAAACCACTAAGTACAAGCAAAATGATTCTTTAAAAATTTATGCAGTCTTTAACTCCAGAGAGTTATATAGAGGTATTTTCTATTCAAACTAATTTTCTAATATCTATTAATATAACACAGATGTACGTTTTAGTGTGTATATAGCTGACATTGTGTGCATGTGTGTGATTGAGAATTTTGTTGTAGTTGTTGTTGTTGAGACGCAGTCTCGCTCTGTCGCCCAGGTTGGAGTGCAGTGGTGCAATCTCGGATCACTGCAACCTCTGCCTCCCGGGTTAAAGCAATTCTCCTGCCTCAGCTTCCCGAGTAGCTGGGACTACAGGCGCCCACCGCCACGCTCAGCTAAATTTTTTTGTATTTTAATAGAGATGGGGTTTCACCGTGTTGCCCAGGCTTGTGACTAACTCCTGAACTCAGGCAATCCGCCTGCCTTGGACTCCCAAAGTGCTGGGATTACAAGCATGAGCCACTGCTCCCTATTGGATTGAGAATTTTAAGGAGATTGCTTTGTTATTGGCTTAGAAAAATAAACTGAATTGAGCAAAAGATTAGCCCAAGAAGCTTAGATGGTAAAAAAAAAAACCTAGTAAAAGATAATACAGTAAACTTATTAAAACTATTTATCAGCAGGTCAATTAAGCACTGTGGGAAACACAGATATTTATATAGTCACATTACAGGTAACGCAAGAAGTAAAGCAGAAAATGGTGTCCATAAACTCATGTGTCAAATCATTTTCATGCAAGCTAATAGTGATATATCAATGTAAAACCGGAGTCATACATAGTATAAATCTTTGGTGCAGTAACAGTAGTCAGGACAAAGACTGGACCCATAGTCTGGGACCCAGAGAGAACACATCACAGTGAGAGAACAAAAGGTGTCATGGCCAGATTACTCCAACTGCAAAGCAACATGCAGATAGGAGACACATTTAAAAACCCACTTTTTCCATCTTCCCCCGTATGCCTGCTCATACATGCTTCAGAAAAATTTCAAGGGAATTAACTATTTACTATTCCTATTCAAGTTGTCTACTACTCTGAATCTATTTTAAGTTAAAAAAATAGATAATTGCATGCTGAATATAGATGATAGTCTGAGAGCCTGAAGGAAAAGAAATATAAAATATAATATGAAACCACAATTTCCATGTCCTCTCTAATTAAATTCTCCAAGCAGACAATACTGGAAAGTGGAGGATATATTGATATGGGTAGAGCTTATTCTCAGGGTAAAGGAATGTGGACTCACACTCAGCCTAGCGAAGTTTTGAGTGGTTTGTTTTTGTTGTCTTTTCCTGTTTGGGGTAAGTCTGGAGTGAATTTCGAGAATGATAAATTGACAGCTAAACATTCAGGAGTTATTGTTAGAGGTCTTCTCTGATACCTATCTAAGTCTTCTCTAAATGTGTCCTTATACAACTCACTGTGTAAGAAAGAAAATTGGAAAATATAATTGGTAAACCATAGAACATTTTGGAAACCTGTCTTCAACTTTCCCTAATGTGATAAAGAGAGATGAATGTTGAATATTCCACTGATTATTGAATTCTGCAATTCTGCATTCATCATACAGAATTTAGTTTTGAAGCTTTTAATTCCCATTTCTTTCTCTTCTAGTTGACAACGAGGCTGGCAGTCCAACCTTTTCTCATTAGCCTGTCTGCTTTAACTTGGCACTTGTGTCTTTGGTTTCCCATTTGAGGTCTAATGTCATGTCCTGGGTACAGGTTAAGGCTAGCTTACCATTCTACCTTTGAGCCAAATGGTAAAGTGGAAGTTGGAATACATGCTTGAGCTTATTGGTAATAATATACTGTAAAGCTTGCTATTAGTCATGATAATAAAGTAAACATGATATTAGTGATGTAGATAATTTAGACATCTGTAACATTTTATTCTGCAAAATGTAAAATGATGATGATAGACTATTATTTTATATATCATTAGGGGAAAAATGTTCCTAAATAAATTTTTGTTCTAAAAGTGTACTTCTTTTTCAGATATATTAAGATATTAAAAAAGTCCGAAAATTTGAGAGAAACTGTAATTAGATCAGATGTACTTCTCTTAACATACTTAAAAATGCACTGAACATAATAACAGGTCAGAAGATCAGTGCTTTTCTTCTTTTTGAAGTTGGTAAATCTTTGTGATTAGCATTGAGGCTCCTTAAGCCTTTTTAAGACATGTTCAGTAATTTCTATACCAAAGGAACTCAGAGCTTTAAAGGACATTTCAAATGACTGGCTTATTGTTAATGTCTTATTACATTATGGACTAAAAAACCACAAATGATAGAAAGGTTACATATCTATTTACCCCTAAAGCATTACCAGTTGTCCAACTCCTGAAGATAAGAAAAATGTGTGTGTGGTGTGTGTGTGTGTGGCATTTTAGCATTAAGTTTATAATGTACCCTTACTTTTACTTAATAAAATATATTTCTATCAATATTATTATTATTTCTGTGATTCCTTCATCTATACCATGACTTAAAGGGTCGTTTGAAAGGTATTCTGATTGAGTCAATATTTATAACGTTATTTTCCTGAGAAAAATTGAATTCTGAGCAAATGACTAATACATGAACCTTCATAGTATAACCCAATTAAAAACTGAGAGATGTCTGTGTCTTTATGAATGTAATTAATATGCTCAGTGCACATAAAATGTACATAATATGATCAATAGATTTATCTAAAATTTCTCAAATATCTTCTTAAATATCATGGTGAAAATACAATTATATTAAGAAAACAATTCCTTTTTGGCAAAGAAAATGAAATTATCTATTCAAAATATGCCAATATAGAATAACTTAAGGAACAATTTAATTATAGAATAATTTTCACAAAAATGTCCAAAGGCAATTTTAACTGTAGTAAACTGTGAGCATATTCTGAGCATAATTAGGGATAAGTCATTATATGAGGTGAAGATATTTGTACACTAATAAAAAAGGAAAGTATTTTTCCTGGTGTGGTGGATCATGCCTGTAATCCCAGAATTTTGGGAGACCAAGGTGGGAGGACTGATTGAGTCCAGGAGTTTGAGACGAGCCTGGGCAACAAAGTGAGACTCCCATCTCTACAATAAATTTGCCAAGTGTGCTGGCACACATATGTGGTCCCAGCTACACAGGAGGCTGAGGCAGGAGGATCACCTGAGCCCAGCAGGTTGAGGTTGCTGTGAGGCACGTTTGGCCTACTGCATTCCAGCCTGGGCAATAGAGCAAGACACTACCTCAAAAGAAACAACAAAAAAAGGAAAGTATTGAATGGTCTAAATTATTTTTAAATATCACAATAAATATATGTTTAAGGATTGACTTTAGGAACAAGGCCACCTAATCATGGTTTGGAGTATGGCCTATATACCCTCTTATCTATAGGTCTCTTCTCTCTTGTCTTGTGTGTGTCTGAAAAGCTTCAAGTAACTTCAAAAGTGCGAATAATTTGATAAGGTAAATAAAAGCTGCAACCTGACATCAGGAAATTTGAATTCAGCTGCCATTTCTGCCTTGGGAAAGTGCTGGCTTTATTTTCCTCAAAGGAAATGATGTAAATACTTAACTAAAATGATTGCTGGGAGGGACATGAGAAAAAAAAACTATCTGTAAGATTCTACTTTAAACTGAGAAGTGTCATGTTAGGCAACTAGCACTTTGTTTGTTAGGTCTTAAAGAAAACTGGCTGATTACCAAACTCCTTAAGAACAGTCCAAATGGAGAAAGATACAATGATTGAAGCCCAGTCATGATCTGGCTGCTGATGTCCTGTGGTGTATCTGGAACCTAAGATACCTGTGAGATGGCAGTCTCAAGTCTTTGTGTGTCCAAATGGCTTGTGTGATTGAACCATGACTTTTTTGGTTTTAAGTCTACAGCAAAAAAATATAATTTATAAATGTTTTTGAAGAGTATATTTGGGGTTCATACTTTTATCTTCATAAACTTAATACCTTGATTAAAATTAATTTTTTATCAAAACCTTAATAGAATACAAATACCTTCTGGACTTGGCATATGTAATTTGTGCTGATCCTTACTTATATGCACAAGTCATAATTTAGCAATTTAGTTTTGTTACAACTTTTCTATAAAACACCATGACTTTTTTCATATTCCAATGGATTTACCAGAATAGGTGCTTAAAAGACAAAATGGTCAGGCTCTTTACCTTAGCTATCTCAGTGTATCTATGAAATTATAGTTTGTGGAGCTATTATTGGCATTGGTATGAATGATGTCTATAGCACAGAGACATAACAATTTGTTAGTAATGCTTTCTGGCCTGAGTGACATTTTTCACATTACCTACATTCTTTGTCCTGGAGTCTTTTCAAAGCTCTTGCTGTTGATTAAATTCTAGGCCAGACAATTGCTAACATCTCCCAAATGTAATATTTTTGAAATAGCTTTGAAACTGCTATTTCATTCACACATTCTGGAAGAGTTTCTTCTCCTATATAATACCATATGTTCAGCTTCTATCATATATTCCCAGTTCAAAAAACCTTCTGTCTTATGATGTGTCACATCAATCAACAAGGTGTTTATTTGGAAGACATTTGGTCGTGAGCTATAACATTCCTTCCAGATACAAATTAAATGAAACCCCAGCATATAGTTCTCCATCATTCATCATTCGAGGTAGTTAGACAAGACAGGCTTTAATGACTTGAAAAGCTCTTCCAAGGGCAAATGCATTTCCAGATATTTTGGTGTGAAAAATACTATGGTTACACTGAACTTGTGCCCAGATTCTCTTTTGTAAAATATATTTCTGGAATTCTTTAAGAAAACTTATTGAAAGAACATAATATCCCTGAGCAATTCTTACAATTTCTTTAAAATTTATTTAAAATTTAAAATTTTCTCTCTCTGTTTTCCTCTCTTCTTCCTCTACCCTTCATTTGAATCTTTTTCAAAGGATTGTGCCACAAGTGTTTCTATGCAACAGCCAGAATTAGACTGAAGGCTACATATGGATATAAAAGAGAAATGGACAAACATTTGATAAATACTGATGACTTGATTTATGTCTGTTGGTAGATTTTTCTAAATGGAAAATCATTTTACTTCCACTTTCTGTGCAAACATAGCCTTCACCTATAATTCCATTAATCTCAGGAGTATTTGTTTTACTCTTTAAACCATACATATTATTTCTGTGTATATTACTAAACATTAATATCTCCAAAAAATTCTCTCAGGGTAGAATTAATCAAATAAAGAGAGCTATTTGGAGGTGCCAAATGAATACTCGGCACCTAATTTTTGGAACCCAAAGACACAAAAGGCATTTTCCTTACTTTCTTCAATATTGTTATTTAAAAACAAAAATATGTATTTAATCAGCATATGAAATATAAAATACAATGAAACTACATAATGAAGTCAACATGTAAATGTAATCACTTAGCATTGTAAAACTAATTAACAGCAGATAAGATGAGTTCTTTCACCTTTGATAGCTCTGATTCTGGTTTAATTTTCTTTATCATAATTGAAGTAAATAATACTCTCAAAAGCTAATTCCTTTTGGTTTAAGGGCATCTATTGTGTTTTCATTTTTTACATTTGTTCCTCTGGAAGCAAATGCAAAGATGTCACTATGCCAAAGTCCTTAGCTGATGGGAATCACAAAATAGAGACTTGGTTACCTTCTCTGGGTTGTTTGTATGGTTCATCATTTAATTCTTCTCATTACAAAGGGTGCACTAAAAATGTCTCCTTTTCTAAGACTGTAACATAAAATCAATAAATCTTAATGCATAGGAGTCTTTTGTAAAATGGATAATTTAATAGAGAAAGTACAAGTCTATGTGTACTTACAATTTTCGGTCAAGCTTACTTAATACAGATTTATTTTAAAATTTGGTGTCGTAAATTTCTTGAATACAAATATACGATTTATGGTTTGTTGATAGAAATGTTATGTTACTTAATTCATGTTTATCCTTTCTTTCAAACATTAAATTCCCACAATGAGAAAAGCAAAGGGATGAAAAGTACATTTGTCAGGGTTTCCAACTGGATATTTTTCTGCCAGAATGATACCTTTACTTATCACAGATTTTACTTTCATCAGGTTTTTAAGTTTGCCAATTTCATTAGGAAAGTGAGAAAAGCTGGGGGTTTATTATTTGAATTTTGGAGCTTTTAACCTTGGAGAGATGCAGCCAAAATCCACCGCTGACATTTTAACTAATGCAGATGGAGATGACAACTTCAGACTAGTATCAGTTGAAGAAAGTTCCTGAAAATCACCCTTCTCATGCCTACGTGGCAATTCTAAATGAAATGTTTCTTATTAATGTATCTTAACTGCAATGGCAATGAGGCATGAAAAGAGTATATGAGTAAGTGTCAGAGGGTCTTTTACTAATCAGTTGTGTTGTGTGATCCCTGGATACAGCCCATTAATCATAGCGTTTCATTTCTTTCTTCCACAGTACAGAGATATTGCCATCAGCTACAGCCATTTCACAGTGCCACTGCCAAGATCTACTGAGATAATGGATATGAAATAGCTTTGAACAGTGCAGGGTGCTACAGAAAGACAAGGACTTATTATTTTAACACAAATTGTACATGATGCTTTCCCAAACCCTTGAGGAATTTGGCTTATGGCCTTACAATATAATATTTCATTGACATCATTTCCAGATTCAAAAATATAAATATACTGCATCGGTGCAGCTAATGTTGATGTGTGCGTGTGTGTGTGTGTGTGTGTGTGTGTGTGTGTGCATGAGAGAGAAAGATTGAGAGAGAGACTTATAAGACAAATTTCAACAGAAGCAGTTAAGGTACTAAGAAAATTAATAATATGCTGTAATCTTATTAATGAATTACCTAACCAGTGTTGAAAATCTGATGACCATCATTTATTTCCTCAACGCTCATGAACATATAGGACACTTGCTGTTTATTCTACTATTTTTAAACTAGAGGATATTTCCCGGGATAACAAACATTGTGAACAGCTTAATACACCGTCTATGTCAACCTGCTCTCCTTAAATTTTGAAGCGACAAAATGAGGTTCAAGAGAGATTAAGTACTATACTCAAAGTCATCTGACTTAGGAGGAGTAGAGCTGAAGTGGCAATACCCTCTAATTTTAATCTAGTTTTATTTTCACTATCTACCACATGGAATCAGAACTGTCTTGGAGATTTATGCATCTGAACAATAATATTTAGAACATCATCTCATCTTTGCCACCACTTTGTTCAACACAAAATGGCTATTCAAACTACTCTGGAACCCTGTCTTGTCAACCAATGCAGGAATCTTAGTTAATGTATTCCATAAACACACCCAGGTTTCCCTTAAGCACAGACTCCATGTAAGACAAGTTTCATACTTTTTCATTGTGAAAGATGCAGGTACTATTGGATGGATCTGAAGAGTTGGCAAAATGACAGGAAGATCAGGCAGGCTGCCTGTTTTTAACTTTATGAAATTTTTCATGTTTTATTATCTATCTACTCAGATAAAATTAGGTGGGACACATTTTTAATGCTTCCAATAAATAAGAAAAATGTGCTTGCAGCATGAAAAATCCTTTGACTGCCTTGTGTTATTTGCAACAGATGAATCTAATTTGTATTCAGACATCAGTGCTATAACTAACTAGAGAAATAAAATGGATGTCTATGATCTCTCTTCAATTATTTAGTAAGGATGAAGTGTCAATTGGCTAAAAGTAATAACACCATGGCTGTACTTAGTGTTACACCTATTAGGTAGAAATTCAAGATGGGATATACACACATACACGCATATATACAGCAGATTAATAACACAGAAGTTTAAGCAATCCAAAGTCATCGTATTACTTTTGGAGGCCAAAGTATTTATACTTCAATTAGTTGGTGTTGACAAGAGGCTTACAATTCTATCATATTATGCAGATAGAATGCTATTTTTTAAAACAGTTAAATATTGGAAAATAAATTGGTGGAAATATGAAAATTTATCTATTGTGCAGTACTGGCAGAATTCATTTATCTGTGACAGAGTCCTTCTAAACCAGGGATCTAGGAGGTCATAAAAAGATCTTAAATGTATGATAAGGAAACTATGGAAACCTTAGGTGTGGAGCACCATTTTGGGTTTAACCCTAAATGATGTTAGGCTGATACTCTTGTAACTTCTAAAAAGCAGGAAGAAAATATAATTCACAAATCAGGACGTATCTCATTCTATCTATCTAATACTTAAGACAAAGCATTACTATTTGAGTGTCACATAAGTATTCAAAGTGTTCATTATTGTTTCATGTTTCAGTAGCTACTGAAATAATCCTGAATATGAATGATTTTGCATGCTTTTCTCCATCTGTTATCACACAACTTGGTCTCTGAAGACCATATCTTCCTTAGGCACCAACAGCTAGACATGAGTCAGCTATTGTTTTACTGGAGGAGAGTGTCACAATAAAACTTCAAATTGAAGGTAAGAAGAGATTTACACTATGAAGTAAATAAGCAGCAAGCTTTATTGTAAGACAATGTTCAAACATTTACTTCCAGAGGCAATAATGCTGCCTTACTTTCCCTTTCCTCTAATGTCATAATTATGGGTCATAATGGGTGGAAATAGGTGATGAATGACCACACTGGCAAAAGTAGCACCTGACTCAAACACTACAAGCATCAAAAAATGTAGGGCCAGTTACCACTTTTGTTGTCGTCTGGTAGGAACAAACAATTAACAGCATACAGCAGACTACTGCCTTATGTACAGCAATATTCATTCCAACCAACTTCTGTGAACAACCCTCATTTAACAACTCAGGAGACCTATACAACACCTGCATACCATCCAAACCAGAAATATGGTCAAAGAACCTGGACAACTATGAGAGCAAGAACCTGTGCACCTATGACAGCAGTATGGTAGATGCTCTATCAGCTGATCAAAGAAGAAAAATATATGACTGAGAATTATCTTGAATCTTAGCAGTTGACAAAAAGATTCTCTTCTAGTGCTGATATGAGAGTCAGAAAGAATCTAAACACAGCAAACTTTTCTTCAGGACTAATAAAATAGAAAGGAAGACATTCTGGAAAAGGAAGGGCACTAATTTAATCAAATTCTTTCTACTTTGCTGTGGATTTTTCCATAAGGATTAATCAAAGATTATCTTGGTGCAGTGTTTATATGGAATACTTCTCACATATATAGGTTACAAGTATTGTGAAGTTAAAATTTGGGAATGCAAGTCCATTTTATTTTAAAAGCTTGTGTTGTTAAACATATTTTGTAAATATCAATTTTTGAGATGTTCAAATTAAAACATCATTAAGTTACATTTATATTTGAGTAATGCCTAAGGCCAAAGATATAAGAAAATTAAAGAAAGCATACTATCATATCACTGAGCCATATCAAAATGAAGAACACACTAATGTTTATATTATACTTATTTCTTGAATCCTGGGAATATTTCTTCTATGTACAATTTATCTCAAAATATTAATATATACTATTGTAATAATACAATAATAAAAACACCTTATTGTCTCTTCTAAGAAATCAAAGCTCCTTAACTTATTTTGCCTTCTTCAACCTATATATAGTCTTGAAGTCAGGAATGATATAAAAGAGACACTAGAGCTCAGAAGGAATCTGTGATTTATCCAGGCTTCAGTGAAGGATAATAAATATAAACATACATGGATCCATCTATTTTGCCCCAGCCCCAATACCACCACAGCAAGCCAACCTGCTATCATCCTTCACATGGACTAAATACAATGGATTTCTAACCGGACTGTATTTCTGTACTTGCTTACCTTCAATTCACTTTCTATGTCAAAATTAGGGTGATCTTCTACAATCCAAATGCATTCATACATTCGCTTGTTTTGCAAGTTTAAAGTTCTTCACTTGCATGAGATTGAGAAGTTACTCAATATGAGCTAAAAGTTGCTGAATAATCCATCCCTGTCTACCTCTCCAGGGTCATTACTTACCACTCTCCTCCAGTATCACAATGCTCCAGACACTCTTTGCTCACCTCAGGGATTTCGCAGATACCTTTCCTTTGGCTGGAATGCACTTCCCTCTGCTACAACTGGATAATTTTTCACATCTTCTAGATCTCATTTTATAGAGATGGGGTGGGGGAAACCACAGAAACTTCTTAATCCATAAGAAGCGTCTGTGTCTCCAATCTTAAATAATTGTTCATCTTATATTATCTCATTGCAATATCTACTTTTCTTACATAGAAAGTTGATTATAATTTGTAATTATGTATTTATTTCTGATTATTTGTATCATTTCTCTATCTCCCCACCCCTCTCCATGACTGTTTCTATTACTTTCCATTAAATACTCTGTGCCTTACAAGGATATGACCAGTAGCTAACCAGCAAGTAATAGATATTTGTAACAGGGTGAAAAAAGAACTGAGGAAATGGATTGGTAGATAAATGGATAGAGTTAAGGCTAATATCCAAATAGGCAAATGTGTTTAATAGTCAACTGTAAAGGATTCATTGTTGGTTAGGTTCAAACATAACTTGGCTATTTATTTTCTGGGTGACTTTGGACAAGTTAATAAACTCTCTTACTCTTCTAATTTACTTTATGTTTTTGGCTTTACCATAATAGTAAAATTGCAATGATTTGGGGGATAATATCATCAGCAAAAAAAGATACAAAGTGAAGAGAATGTAGGGAAAACTGTGATATTAACAAGTTATCGAAAGTGGGTGAAAGATCAAGAACACAGGTGTTTTGATATCCTTAGAAAGAATGAAGCAGAAACGCTGCCTGAACAGAGAAAGAATATTGTATGGATATTGAAAGAAAGAAGCAGGAACAGGTAAGAAAGAAATATGAAGGAGAAAATAGCAAGTATTTCCTCTTCTTTTCAGTTCATGACTGATGGCTTCTAGTTTTGTGATTCCCTTCCCCATTAGAATGAATATTTATGTTAGAATGAAAATAGTGCATGTTATTTATGCACTAATGATTAAGCAAAGTGTTTTCAGTAAAATAATCTATTCAGTTTTTTGTTACCTTTTATAATAATATTTGTCTTCAATTATTACTAGAACAAAAATGTTTTGCATGAGTAAAAGGAAAGGTCACATTCAAAGCAGTTCTACATCATTTTCAATTCAAATGGGTAGACACTTGAATAAAAATGTACCATGATTCACACTGTAAACTGATATTAAAATTGCATGCATTAAAATATATAAGTTTGCCAATGTCAAACTAGTAGCAATGGATCTTTTTTGACATCATTATAAATAATAACTTTTGCATCACAAAGCAGGTAATATAAAAATGACTGTGGTTGCTTGCAACATCTCAGTTCATATATTCCAAGATTCAGCATATAACTTAGCACCTTTAGAAAAGAGCAATTGTTCTGTTGATAATCAATATAATATAAATAATGACTAAAGCTACTTTAAGTTCTCTGGACAAGTGCTTCCTAAAAACAACACCTCCTTAAATAATCAAATAAAAGTAAGTGGGGAAAATCTGAAGCTTAAAATCCTCCACAACCAAGATGCCACCAGATAACAAGAGTAGCTGATTCTAACTAGCCTATCTAAGCTGACTTTCTAAAGACAGGGGCAACTATTGGTATCTACTGAGAGAGAGGGACAGTGACATTTCTCATTCAAGTGGCATGTGTGATGGCACATGCTAATGCTGGCATAACTGGTGACTTCTGCTCCAGCTGCATTCTACGGTGAATCCTCAATGTTGCATCCCAACTGAGCTCATTAAGTTCAGAAATTTGAGCCAAGAAGAAACAAAATTCTTATCGTGTTTTTACATGGGAGTAGAAAAAAAGAGCTCACCAATTCTGTCTAAGCTCTCATGTTTCATTCCCGAAACATGCAGAAATTAATCTTCATAAATGGAAATGGAGACATGCAGCCCAAGTAACAGGCCTCAGTGACCACTGGAGGCCAACTGTTTCATATGTTTTTATTATATTCTGGAATTAAATTTGAGAGTTACAGTTTTTATCAAAATTAACCCTAATTTGTAGTCTATAGTGGCCCTTACAACATTTAAGTTTTATAATCAAGGCATTTTAGCTCTGCTAATACTAATAAAAAGAAAATAAAGCTTTCTTATTTTTAAGGTAAATTAAGTATGTAACAAGCTGTAACTGGAATCAGTCAGTCTCAGTTTAAATATTCATTTTCAACTTACTCTTCTTTACTGCTACTTAAATACTTTGAAAACAGGTAATAAATGCACTAAGCATTGTTTTGCATGGTCCTAAACTCTTTGAGGGCAGGCTCCATGTCTTTAAATTTACCTCCTTTCCTAGAATTGTGCTTTCAATATGGGAAATTTGGGGTACATACTTCTTGAATACATTTATAACATAAAATAATTCAACTTGAATACATTTATAACATAAAATAATTATTTTAAATAATTCTGTTTAACATAAAGTGATGAAGTAGAAATAGAAAGTAAACAAGATGCAGAAGATTAATTTGGCTTTACAAAGATTAAAGTTACTCTCTGATTTTAATAATGACCTCATTAATAAATATTTATTCGATCCTTACTAATGACAAGGTCTTAGTCTTGGTACTGTGCATTAGACTCATTTTATTTCCATATACTTTGTTAAAACAGGATTGACTACATCTTCCTAAGTGAGTACCACAATTGCATCTTCCTGGGCACGGTATGAATCATTTACAACACTTAGTATTGAAAAGCACAGTTGATGTGGTGGCATTTATTATAAAGCATACCCATTTGAAGCAGTAATTGTTCTGCTACCAGGGCACAACCCTTTATAACATCCCTTAAAGAGTTTTTTTATGAAGATGGAACTTTAATTTTTTCAGTAGCTACCAAGTGCAATGCTTGAGTACCTTTCCTCATTTGTGTTTTTTATCATGAATCACTACCCAGAGGCAATCATTAGCTAATTTGCTGATTTATGGTTGCAGTTTATGAGCTTTAAACAATGCTAAACCATTTTTGTTCCTTCCTCAGTGAACTGACAGATGAAGAATGTCTGTCCTTTATATTCTTAGCTGTGTAAAGTAAATGCACCTCACTCTATGTGTTCTTGGCTTCTATGACATCTGAAATTGCTGCCTTATTACTTTCCTGCTGGATCTTAACTGAAAGCAATGTTTACCTAGCTACCCAATCTGAAAGCTGCTAAGGTTCTTTGTGCTGCCACCTATGACAAAACAAGGTCAGAACATCAGTTTAGTACGGGAATCTAATAGCTATTACTTATGCAGTATTCTAGTGACATACATACTGAAGAGCAAAATTGGTTGCTGCTGTGTAGGCTGACAGGGCCTGGCATCCTGGCTGTGTGAGACATGTTTTCATTATTCAATGAGACACAAACATACATTCAAAACTTGTTTTGAATAATGACAGTCTATATTACCTTTGCATGTGTGATCCAAATTTTATACTAAAGAGAGGAAAGATCTTGAATGCTTCCTGGGGCTGACCTGCTAGCTGTGTCATAATTATCTAAAAAGCTGAAAAGGCCACAGTGTGAAATAGCATTAGAATGCTTCTAAATTTTCTGGCCAAATACACACATCAGAGAGACAATAACAAGTGCTGGCAAGGATATGGAGTAATTGGAACCCTCATACATTGCTATTGAGAATATGAAATGGTGCAGCTGCTTTATGAAAAACAATCAGGCAGTTTCTCAAATACTTAAGCAATTCCACTCCTAGGCATATACCTAGAGAATTAACAACACATGTCCACACAAAAACTTGTACACAAATGTTCATAACAGCATTATTCATAGCAGCCAAAAAATGAAAATAACCCAAATGTCCATTAACTGATGAATGCATAAACAAAATGTGGTATATCTGTAATCTATACAGATAATCTATAACTTATCTCTATAGATACATATAATCTATACAGATAAACTATCTGTATAGATTACAGATAGATAATCTATCTGTATAGATTACAGATATACCACATTTTATATTGTTCAGCCATTAAAAACAACAAAGTTCTGATACATGTTAAAAAATTCATGAGCCTTGAAAAAATTATTCTGAGTGAAAGAAGCCAGATACAGAGCCACAAATTATACAATTCCATTTATATGAAATGTCCAGAATAGGCAGATTCACAAAGACAGAAAGTAGATGGCTAGGGATTGGGGGCGGTGGAGGAGGAATGGGACGTGACTGCTAATGGGTACAGGGTATCTTTTCGAAGTGATAAAAATGCTCTGGAATTAGATTTTGGTGATGGTTGCACAACTTTGTGAATATATTAAAATTTACCAAATTTTTTAGAATGACAAATGGCATGGTATATGAATTATATCTATTATTATTATTATTATTATATTTTGAGACAATCTCACTCCCTCACCCAGTAGAGTGCAGTGGGGTGATCTCAGCTCACTGCAACCTCTGCTCCAGGGTTCAAGCCATTCTCCTTGAACTACTCTCAGCCTCCCGAGTAGCTGGGATTACAGCCATGTACCCCCACACCTGGCTAATTTTTGTATTTTTTTAGTAGAGACGGGGTTGCCATGTTGGCCAGGCTGGTCTCAAACCCCTGACCTCAAGTGATCCACCCACCTCAGCCTCCTAAAGTGCTGGGATTACAGGCGTGAGCCACTGCACCCAGCCTATTATACTATTATTGATATCTTCATGTGCTATGCATCTTTGTATTAGTAATTGTTAGGCCTTTATTTTTTTCTTTTCACATGCATATAGAAAGCTTATTTGGATTAATTTCTTTTAAGAAGCACTTAAATTATATTAACCACTATTGTGCATTTTTATCAAACAGCCCAAGATTTAGTTTTTAATATATGTTTCTAATTATCATTTGATCTATTATATTTGATATTTCTCACCTCTTTCTATCGAATGAACCCTTAATTCTCTTTGATTTTCTTTAATATGCTTAAGTGTCAATCTTTTCTGTTTCAGATAATGAGAATTACTCCATTGCTCATATTCACATAGGTTTAAAATCTGAGCTGTTTTAAAATTTATCCTATTGCCTTTAGGGTACAGGGATGAAGGAGAAGGATGTTGTTTCTACTTTCTAATTCTGTTTCTAGAAGACTACTGGAAATAAAGTTCTACCTCCCAGGCAAAAATAAATATACTTTAAAGGCCTCAAATTACCATATTTCTCAAAATCTATCATTACCTTTCCCTGGGACTATAAAAATAAGCTATTAACTGGCATCATCCAACCTCTGTTCCGACCTCTCTAATTTATCCTACACTTTAAATCTTCACTAAAGTACATTCCATTATAATATTTCTCTCCTCAAAAACTTTCAGCAAATACTGCTTTCCTATTAAAATTAGTATAATTTTCAGCATATTTCAGCTTTTCTGATCTTCCCATCCCATATTTTACTAATTCCTGCATCTATCTTATAAATCAGATGAACAGGTTCTTTATTTTTCCCATTCCCACACATTCTTATAATGATCCTTGTGATAACCTACTGCCTGGAATGACCTCACTTCTAGTACCTTTGTTGATATTTTATGTTTCTTATGGCTCATGAAAAATCACAGGTAATACAAAATCTCATAAAAGCAAGAACTTTGTCTTATTCCCTAGTTAACTCCAATGACCAGAACAGTGTCTGGCACAAAGTAGAAATTCAATCAATCAATCTATATTAATTTATAGTTAAATGAAGGAGCTAATAGCATTCATATATTCTTGATACTCCTGTTCACTGTCCTTCTTCTGAAATCATGTAAAGCTAGCTTTTTGTTATATTCTGCTGTACATTTTAGTTATTTGACTATCTTTATTTATTTTCCTTGTAATTGTTCATTTCTTATTTCCTGAATTTTGTAATACAGCACCTTACACTTGATCTCTGTTCAGTTAATATTGGCTGAATTAAATTAATCAACAGATGCCAATATGCTCACTTTGGAAATTGTATCTGCTTTATATTGTTTTTGCTGCAGGCTGATTTACATAAATATTACATGCTTAGAAGGAAAAAAACTACTTGACAAGATAAACTCTAGGTATTTTAATTATTCAGTTTTTACTTAAAATGGTAGATTTCATGACATATTTTGTTTCGGAATTATTGAATCATATAGAATGTGCCTTTTAAAAATAAACATGATTGACATATGAGTTCACACTTGTAAAAATAATTCAAAAACGTGTAGCTTTTGAAGCCAAACATATATAAGTATTTACCCATTTTGCCAATACTCAGTGATAGCAGAGGTCCTCACCACCCAGTTCAGATTCAAAATGAGGGATGCAGTTCCTTGTTTTTTTTTTGAGATGGAGTCTTGCTCTGTCGCTCAGGCTGGAGTGCAGTGGCATGATCTTGGCTCACTGCAACCTCCGCCTCCTGGGTTCGAGCAATTCTCCTGCCTCAGCCTCCCGAGTAGCTGGGACTACAGGCGCATGCCACTACGCCCAGCTAATTTTTGTATTCTTAGTAGAGACGGGGTTTCACCCATGTTGGCCAGGATGGTCTCGATCTCTTGACCTTGTGTCGGCCCGCCTTGGCCTCCCAAAATGCTGGGATTACAGGCGTGAGCCTCTGCACACGGCCCAATGAGGGATACAGTTCTTCATGTCACCTTTGAGATCAGAGTTGGTGCCAATGGAATTTTAAAACACTTCTCACTAAACTACTACTGGTTGGCTAGGTCATTGGTGGTGAACGTGGAGAGAATAAATCTGAGAAAGCCTCTCTATACACCATTCTTTCCAAAGAACAGTAGTGTTTCATAGATGCAGCACACCTCTCGTTTCTTTACTACAATTGTAACTATCATTTCCAGGTGATATTGTTTGGAAACTCGTCCCTACCCAAATCTCATCCTGAATGTTGGAAGCGGTGTTTGGTGGGAGGTGACTGGATCATGGGGGCAGATTTCTCATGAACTGTTCAGCTCCATTCTCTAGGTGCTGTCCTCGTGATAGTGAGTTTTCATGAGATCTGGTCATTTAAAAGTGTGTGGCACCTCTCTCTCTCCTCTTTTGCTCTTGCTTTCACCATGTGAAGTCCCTGCTCCCATTTGGCCTTCCGCCCTGACTAAAAGCTCCCTGAGGATTCCCCAAGAGCAGATGATCCTATGCTTCACCTGTACAGCCTGCAGAACTGTGAGCCAATTAAACCCCTTTTCTTATACATTTCCCAGTCTCAGGTATTTCTTTATAGCAATGTGAGAATAGACTAATACACTAGGCAAGAGTAAAATAGACTAAATTATAGACTACTGATTAAATTGCATGCTCCATAGGGAATATTCTATATGTAAATGTATAAGTAAATCTATCATATAATAGAAAATCTAACCACAGTTGCTACCTTTACCCCAAAGTGGCTATAAATTCCATAAAATGAGTCACATAGACGTGTTTCATTCATGTATTACTACTTTCCTGATCGGTTACCTAGGGCATGGGTGGTGTCTATGTGTTGAGAATAAGCTCAGAAAAGTCTGCCCTGAGCTGTATTTTGCTATCCAACTCATCCTATTTGAAAATATTTCCATTGAGAAAGAAGAGTTAAACTTTTAAAACTACTACTAATAAATGATTTGCAAATACAAATTTCTCTATCCACTAAGAAGTCTTGTAATGATTATATATATTTATAACTCATTTTTCTCAAAAATAGCAGACTTTCCTTGTAACTGTTAAATAATTGCACAAGGTAAGAACTCCAAAAAAGAAACACTGTGGAATTTGGTAGTTCTAAATATGATATAGCCCTTGTAAGTACATATATATATATATATATATATATATATATATATATATATATGTATACCTGATAAGCATAGGATATTGTTGATTAATTTGTTGCTTAAAAAGTGCAACACATCTTAAAAATTACATTTACAATAATTTTTCCTTCAATAACTTTTAGAAAAAAAGATGCTATTTTGTTCTAGTAATATGATAGCTATCAAATTTGTGTTAGTGTTGTGGAGAAAGAGTGTAAGTAAATTACAACTGTCATAGTTTTTCTTGAGAAATGTACCTTGATTTCAAACATTTATTAAGAAAAATTTTATTTTATTTAAAGTATATTTGAACATTTTATACAAACCTAGATGAAGAAGTGGTTCTAACTTTATCTTCTATTTTGTAAGTTTTCACCATGTTTTTCCTAACGTTTATTTTTTATAGGGTAAGGACAAATACAATGAAAAATAAGAGACTAAATTCTCACTGTTGAAAATAAGGGAAGAGATTTCTTTCTTCTCCATTTTCTCAGAGACTTTACTTTAGAAAACTTATATTTGTAAATACTTTATCCACTCTTCGAAATGTCCAAAAATCCTTTTGAAGACTAAGTAGGCCTATTGTCAGCTTTATGACCTAGGACTGTCTTTCTCAGGCACTTGGGAGCTAACTTTGGTGGGCATTTCGCTCTAAGTTGCAGAACTGCCTTGTCATAAAGATATGAGAAGTTTGTTTTCATCTGGTTTAGTCAATTAGCTACCATACATAGTCAACCCAATTACCATGTAAAGTTAGGATGAGCTATGTATGTGTGACAAACAGTCCTCAAGTTCTCTTACTTGAGGACTAGCTATTGTTTATGTTCGAAAACATGTACGTAACAGGATGTATCTGCTTAGCTATATAAAACAGGGAGTTTTCTTTCTGTCTTTGTAATCTCCTAGTGGATTGCCTGTGATCTGCATCATATTTTGGTTTAGTGATCATTCAATAATAAAAGTGTTTTCTTTCTCTACTTCCTTCATGGAGAGGGTTTCCGGATTGGGAGAATATTTTATTTTTAACTATATTTCATTTTTAACTATATTTCTTCAATAATCTGTAAGTTACTAACATATATAGGTATGTTACTTCAGAGCAATGAATGTAAATCAATCAATTACATTTTAGAGGTCAGAATATATTTAATAAAGACTTTAAAATGATTTTTTCTGCTTAATGTTATGAGCTAATTCTATTGTTACTAAACTGAAAAGTTACTGCCCTTCCATAATTGGTATTTGTTAGATACTTTTGCATTTCTCTTCTACTTGGGTTACTGACTGGCAGCACACTCTTAATAATCACTACCTCTGGCCAATCGTCTGTGACCATACTAGCTCCTGCAGTTCAGTTTAGTAAATAATTGCTTGAGTATCATAATTGCCATGTTATATTTAGGTACTTGGGGTACAAGTCAAGGCAAGATAGTATTTTGGGGAAGTGGTTTCAGGAAACTGTCTTTTTAACAAGTCTTTTAATTCTGATGCAGGTAGCCTGTAGCCCACATTTTATGAAACACCATTTATGAAATTGACTACCTTACCTCTATTTCATTCCACATTCAAAATCCTAGAGCTTGAAATATCTGTAGAAAAGTGCTTATGTAAGTGAACAAGCAGGTCGCAATGTTGCATGTCCAACACTAAGATGTATAACACTCCCCCATCTAGAAATGCAGATAGAAGGAAATGCTCCAAAGGTTATATTGTGAGAGAAATGGAGGTTTTATATATATATATATATATATATATATATATATATATATATATATATATATATACTTTTTTTTAACTCAATTCCAGGCTTTTTTCATATGTCCTATCTGTTCTTCAATGCACTATATCTCAACTGATCTCTCTGAAGTACTTTCCTGGTCACTGAAACCTTAAATCACTGGCCTACCTCGAAATACTGCAATCACATATTTATATCTCTTTTATGATATTTACCATAATAATTTGTATACTTATTTCCTTTTTAAACTGTAAGCTATTTAAAGACACGGTAAATTTTTAATTTATATTTCGACCTATGATAAGTTGAAAAGCAGACAATTTTGAATAGTTAAATAAATGTATCTTTACATAAACTTTACATAAACTTGAATTTAAGCATTTCGTTGCCGGAAAAATTATCCAAATCTTTGAAAGAAAACAAAAGGATGGGCAACAGAATCATTACATATCACACAGGGCAACAGCTACCCAAAGTTTTTCTAGAGATGTATGTGGTTCATTTCACTGTTTTCTCCTGAGTTTGCTTGTTAACAGCAGATTTTCTTCAGTAGAGATGCTAATATTTCCTGCCTAGTGGAACAGATAACCACAAAGATTGATAGCTTGTTAGAAATTAACCAGTTTGTATCTTATCCTAATATTTCTTGTTAAATTGACTATAAATAGCCTAGCTTCTTAAATGTTGCTTGAACTGATCATAATATCACTGGTTCTCTAATCAATTAATTAGTTAAATAGAATTCTTGACACAGGTTCCTGTGATATTTGTCTGAGAGTAATGATTTCACCTCTTCAGAAATTATTCCTTCACACAAATATTTTCCTTATTAACAGAACAATTTATATTTCCAAATATCACTTAGAAGTTGCTTACATATACTAAAAGTCATGTTATTTTGAAACATCTACATTATTAAATAGAAAAAATAAAGTACATAACTTAAGTCCTATTCCAATCAAAAATCTCTTTAATGAGTTCTAAAATAGGAAATTTAACATTTTTCTTTGGTTTATCAATATGAACCTGTTTTAACTATTACCTTTTCAGTGGCCTGACTAGTAATGTACTTCAGAGAAACAAAGTTTTTTTTTTTTTTTCCTAAACTAAATCTTTCCCAAAGACCCAGAAGGAGCTTTCCATGAGATTCATAAAAAGCTATTAATATGAATCATAGACCATGATTAAGCCTCTTTCAAATTTTATAGCAGCTAAAGATCTCTTAAGATCCCCTTGTGGTTCAAGGTTTATTAGAACTAATCTTAACCTTATGGTAGAAACAGAAAATAGCATGTTGCCCAGCTGTCCTGTGGATGAATCCTATGGCTTACTGAATAGGATGGAAGTGCTAGTATCCAAAACTATTTTAATTTAAATTAATTTACTAGCATCTCAATTAACTTAATCTGTCTGAACTTTGATAAACAAAAATATTTTTAGATAATAAGACTGGCACCCACAAATGCTTTCTAAAATCCAAGCTCCTCAGAGTAGTAAATTAGTCCTTGTTACTCAAAGATGTGGGTTAACTCTAAGCCTTTACTCTTGTTAACCCTCCATCTTTGGATTACCTTTCAGAGCTTCAATCTCCTACAAGGTAGAATGCAGATTTCAAATCTCTATTTTAATGTTGGGAGGACAGACTGAGAAAACTAATATTATTTATATTAGTTTTTTGGACTAGGCATTTGCCTAGTCCAAGACCTGGTAACACAAATCAGACTTTTAATATATCTCAGCTATCATTTAACAAACTCCTTTGGCATCTGCTTTTTGACTAGCCCTAAGCCAATCCTAACTAATTGCAGATGCCTAGTGCTTGGGAAAAAAAATAGTCATCTTTATTGTACCATAGGGAAATACATTTGCATTTATTATAAGCAAATAATTAGCACAGAGAAAGTTACTCTTGGAAAATTAGTGAATCCCAGCCTTAAGGCTACTGCTGATATTTCCAACTTCATCTAATCATGTGATGTTGCTATAGTATCTGAAGAGCCTATTTAAAATAACTCACTTATAATTGTATCAATCACACTTCAGAAAAGGTCAATCATGAAGGTCCTTTGACACAAAATTTATGTAAAACACACAGAGAATTTTTTCCAATAAAATTTAGTTATTGTAATTTCAGGCACTAGTTTGATTTCAAACTGTCAGCTACCTAGGATCAAGCTCATGTCAATCCAGCTGAGATAACTGTTGAGGGGAGGCTGAGGCAATACCTTTGAAGGGGACAGTCATGAGATCTAGGGGTGGGGTGGGCCTAAGAGAACCAACAGGACAACACGGGGCCTTTAGAACCTCAATCATTCTCCCAAATAATTGCTGTCACAAGTCACTACAACCAAAGGGATTTTGTTATATCCTCCAGGCTTGTTCTAGTTGGGAGAAAGTTGCAGATTACTTGTCTAAGAAATAGAAAACGTCCCCTGAATGACTACCTCACCCGGTACCCTTGCCTCAGCATGGTTGAGGACCTCAGGCTCTTCCTCCTGAACTGTAGCAGCAGCCTCACATTTGGTCACTCATCTCCATTTTTTCATTATAGACTCTGCCCTCTACAATGTTGTTAGGATTAACTATCCCCAAATAATTACAATTATTTCACTTTCTTGCCTAAAAGCCTCTGTTGAAAAAATGAGAAAAAAAATATATATACACACACACATATATATGTGTATATATGTATATACGTGTGTGTATATAGGTGTATATATATGTGTGTGTATATGTGTGTGTGTGTGTGTATATATATGTGTATATATATATCTCCTACTTACTTTAATACAACACAAATTCAGGCTTTTGGCATCTGTATGTTGTTTGGGACTGAACTGTGTACCAAAAAATTCATATGTTGAATTCCTAACCCCCAGTACCTTACAATGTGACTGTATCTGGAGACGCAGCTTTTAAAGAGGTAATTAAGGTAACATGAGGTCATATGGATGGGCCCTACTCCATTATGACTGGTATCATCATAAGAAAAGGAAATCGGGACACAGACAATACATAGACTGAGAGGTAACTAAGCTAAGGACACAGCAGGAAGATGGCCAGCTACAAGTCAAAGAAAAAGGCCTTAAAAGAAACCAAATCTGCTGACAACTTAGTCTTGGACTTCTAGCTTCCACAACTGTAAGAAAATAAATGTCTGTTGTTTATAGCACCCATTCTATAGCATTTCGTTATGGCAACCTAGTGAACTATAATACAGATGTGTTAAAAAAGATATTCAATATGTTTTACTATTTATATGCTACTGCATCAGTGAATTAGAATATAGTGAGAGATAGGTGAAGGATATCAATATGCAATTTATAGAATAACTGAAATCACGATATAAGTTTAAGAAAATGTGCATATTCTGAATTAAACAAATGTAAACCAGGCTGGGTGCAGTGGCTCATGGCTGTA
Organism: Pan paniscus; assembly: GCF_029289425.2. Classification (NCBI taxonomy): domain Eukaryota; kingdom Metazoa; phylum Chordata; class Mammalia; order Primates; family Hominidae; genus Pan; species Pan paniscus. The sequence goes on from NC_073254.2 coordinate 76,697,070, forward strand.
ATCCCAGCACTTTGGGAGGCCGAGGCAGGAGGATCACCTGAGTTCAGGAGTTCAAGACCAGCCTGGCCAACATGGTGAAACTGCATCTCTACTAAAATTACAAAAATTAGCTGAGCATAGTAGCGGATGCCTGTAATCCCAGCTACTCGGGAGGCTGAGGCAGGAGAATCACTTGAACCTGGGAGGCAAAGGTCACAGTGAGCTGAGATCATGCCACTGTACTCCAGCCTGGGCAATGGAACAAAACTCCATCCAAAAATAAATAAATAAATAAAATAAAATGAAGTAAACCAGAAAAACATTGACTTTATCATTTATCAAATAAAGATTTTTTCACGCCTGTAATCCCAGCACATTGGGAAGCCAAAGCGGGCAGATTACAAGGTGAAGAGATCGAGACAATCCTGGCCAACATGGTGAAACCCCATCTCTACTAAAAATACAAAAATTAGCTGGGTGTGGTGGCTTATGCCTATAGTCCCAGCTACTTGGGAGGCTGAGGCAGGAGAATCATTTGAACCCAGGAGGCAGAGGCTGCAGTGAGACGAGATCGCACCACTGCACTCCAGCCTGGTGACAGAGCGAGACTCCATCTCAAAAAAGAAAAAAAAAAAAAAGATTTCCCCCCCTTTAATTATTCTGCTAATACCCACTGTAATTAAAGGAGGCCAAATCCATTACTGTTGACAGTCTTATTTGTTACAGCCTTTATGGAAAGGATTTATAAGGCTATCTTTATTTTTAAGAGAATTTTGTAAACAGATTTAACAAAAACATAAACTATACAATGGCTTAGCAATTCCACTTTTCTTAAATAATTTATTAAAATAATCTTAAAAATTGAGTGTGTGTGTGTATATGTGTATGTAGTGAGTTCTGTTTACTTTTCTTTATTGAAATATTATTTACAATGAAAAATCAAAAACCACCTACATATATAACAATAGTATATTAAAGATCTTAACTCTACCCACCATACCTAACCATTTAAGCTAGAACAATCTTCTAAAAGGCTACGGCCCTGTTTCCTCCATCTTCACACAACCACCCACATATTTTTGGGATACTGATCTGTTGCCATTGGATCTTGCCCCTGAGCTCTGAGCTTCTGGCTATGAACACAGATTCTTTTGTCTTTGGCCTTTACATATTTGGCATCTGGTACCAATATTTTCCTTGACCTTGGATTCAGCCCTACTCTATGGATTCAGCTTTCCTGTTCTCTGCTTCTTGGGCATTATGTGTTTCAGTGAGTTTTTGCTTAAGCTACAACTCTCTAGAGTCTATCTCCAAATCTACTCACTGAGCTGGTTATTAAGGCTATTTTTAGTTCCCTATCACATTATATAGCTATTAAATGTATTTACCACATAATTTAACAATTTATAGCCATTGAAATTTTTATTAAGCCTGTATCATACTGTAGAAAAATGATTATAATAAAAAGTTGCATAAACATAATTACAGTTATGTGATCAAAAACCTAGGCATAAAAAAAAAACTAGAAGGAAATGTACTAAAATCTCAATGAGGACTTTTGTCTCCTCCAACCTTGCATCCTGCTGACATTGTGGAATCTCCTGAATGTAAAAATGGATTGAAAAGGAAAGGTTGCTTAAGCCAGCATTTGCCATTTGACATGTCATCTGAAGTAAGAATAACAACATTTTATAATTGCTAGATACTGTCTCTGTATCCACTAGGATTAGGTTCAGGGGCAGAAAACATAAATCCCCAAATAAAGGTAAATTGAACAAGATGAAATCGTATTGCTCTTTCACATGAAAAATCAAGGTGGACGGTTTTTGGGCTGATGCAGTTTTTCATACATCAGCTCCTTGTATTTGTTTCTCTATCCTGCATGACTTTGATATTAAGGTCTGTGAAAGTAGCATCTGTTTTTCATGCAGCTGGCTGAAGGAAAAGAGAACAAGAGATAACCTTTCATACTGTCTTAAGAATGTTTTTTAGAAACTGCCACAGAATATTTTACATTGGCCAGACCTTGGTCACATGTCTCTATTTACCTAGCTGCAAGGGAGTCTGGGACATCTAGTCTCTATTTGGGATTTCCTTGGCCACAGTTATATATCTGTTTGTATGAAAAATAAAGAACAAAGTTAATAAAGAGAAAACTCACCATTTCTGGAACTCTCTAAAGAATTCTGAAAATTTTGAAAAATAGTTGTAGAATTCAAGTCCTGGAATTTTGTTTGCTCCATGGCAATTTCATCATAATACTTGAAATTTTTTTTCTGTCTCTTTGTTTTAACATCTTTGACTTGTATAATCTTGATTTTTAAGTTTCTTATTTCATATTTTTGCTTAGTTCTATCTTTAATGTATGCCTTTTATAACTTAACTATTGCATTTGCTCGTAATAGAGCAAAATTTTTATATATTTAGTTATTAAAATAACTAAATATATATATACTCAGCTTAAAATTGCATGTAGATACTTTTTCTGATAATATTCTAATGATTACCTTGCCAATATTCTTGAACCATTAACTGGCATGATACCTTAGTACTCTGAAATCATTACAAAATGTTTTAAAAAAGCACAATTTGAGCAAACTTGAGCTTTATGAAACAAAATTATAATTTCCTTCTTGTAACTCATCTATATCTCACTCACTATTTTATGCCTACAACTTGTTTTAATCAAAACTTGATCTTTATCATTTTAAGAACTTCAGGCCTAAGATGATTACATAATGAAACACCAAAGTTATTTACAGAATAGATTGCTTTTGAAGATGAACCAGAATAAAGTGAGGTATGAGAATATTTACAGAGGAAACAAAATTTGTCTTGATAATGAAAAAGGTAAAATACATTCACCAAGTCTTTGAAGACCATAATTATCTTAGAGAAAGTTGAATGAATTGATGCATATGGTGCCTTTTGGATTTAATAGTGCAAGAGACCTTCTTGAAAGACCATATATCTTCTGTGCTGCATATGCCATGCATGGCTCCCCATATTAACTAACCTGTATTCACACGTAGGACTGTCAGAAGTCCCCAAAGCAATGACAATGAATTTAACCTCCCCTAATGTTCAAAGCATATAAGAATAAAAAAGATTTTCTATTTATTAACCAGTCTGAATGAACTGAAACCTCAATTTTTCCATATAATGACTGTCTCAATTTTTGGGGGAAGGAGTGTTGTCCTTTTATTGACACCATAGGTAGGCATTACTAGGAGACATGCCATATCCTTTGTAAATAAAGATTAATTCTGTAAGTAGCTCTATACTCTAAATTTTAAACATCATAATGCTGTTAGGATATGAAGATCATTTGATTTTTGTAAATTTTTAGGAACAATTATTATTTCAAAAATACATAGACTTTTGAAACTGTATTTTAGTTCAAATCCCAGCTCTGACCATTACTAGTTGTTTTACTTCTGGTAATTTACTTATGTGCCTTAGCTTTTCCATCTGTAAAATGGTAATGATAATAATAGGTGCCTCCTAGGTTTCTTTGAGAATGAACTAATTTTAGATGTGTGTGTATATGCATACTAGACCCTCACGATATATTAGAACTACATCTCTTTGGTACATCTTATTTCAACCCAGCTGAAATTGATGATTCTAGGCACACTGCAAGGTTCAACAACAACTATGTGCCTGGTGTTTTGTTTTGTTTCGTTTTGTTGTTTTTCCCTGAAGTCTAAGATACTCAAGTCCACATAGACATAACCCAGAGGTTCCAGGGTACTCAATGTCCTGGGGAACAGCAGTCTATAGATAAATGTCCCAGTGTCTCTTTCCTTTGGCGGGGCAGTTCTGAAGCGCTTTCAACATGGTTCCTTAGGGAGTGAGAATGAGCTCCTCTTTCCCAAATAGTAGCTGGCTCATTAGCACGCCCTTCATTGCATTTTTCCCTTTCACTCAGCCCACTCCTTCCGTTTTGGTTATTGGGATCTCCTCTTAATAAACTACTTGCACTCAAATCTTGGCTTCAGGCTCTGCTTTTGTCATAATAAAAATGGACAGATATTACCATTATTATGTCCTATTTGAGTCACATCTGTGATTTTCATCCAACTCTTCCTAGTCTCACTGTCTTTTCCTTTTTTGTTGTTATGTATAGTTTTCATACAGTGTTTTCCCATCTCCCAGATATTTGATGTTAAAATTTCACTATGTGCTTTCATACTCCATTTAGCATTTTAATTTGTTTATTCCTCCTCTTTCCTGCCCCTTGTATTACACTGTGTCAACCTTGGAATCCTTGTCTTGTGGCTTCACACTTTAGTGTCTAAGCTTCACTGCTACTGTAATGGAGAACAAGTAACATTGATTTGCCTGAAACCTGCTGGCTATTATATTACCCTGATAACAACAGAAACAAAGCCTCCTTTATTTTTACTTCTATGCAATAGTCACTTACTTATTTTTACTCAGAGCAGATGGTGGAGTCTGAAGAAATTTCCCCAAATCTTCATAAACTGTTTAAATGTCTCCTGTTTTTACTTTCCTTGAAAATAGAAGAAAACTATTGGATATGATAAAAATAAAAATGCTTGGATTATGATTGCTTTTTTTTCTGAAAAAAGAATTGTGAAGTATTTCTTATTTTCAAGATAAGTTTTATTTTGCGGAGTTTCTTTTGCCTTTAGGTTTTGGAAGAAGATTTAGAAAGTAGATGTAGAAGGTCTGTTTCCAGGTTACTGAGTTGGTATGTTGTTTTGTAAAACCATCATAGCCTGTCCGCTTCTTTCCCCTAGGTGTACAGGTGCATTTTCATGCTAAACTCCAACTGTAGTGGCTTTTAAGACTGGCAGGCACTTAAAGAGGTCAAGGCATATCCCTTGGATTGCTGGAGGTAGAGTGGGGCCAGATATGTGCAGTAGTTTTATTAATCCTTTCATTTTACTTATAGTACTGGTAGAACATATTGGGAAAAAAACAGTTTCTTTGTCCAGAAAATGAGAACAGTTATAAGATTGAAGACTCTGGCCTTCCTCACGTATTGTGCTGAAGTGCATAGCACCAATGTGAAGAATGGATTTTAAAAAAAGGATTCTTGTTTTAGGGCACACTTCATCTGATAATCATATATTCATAGTAATTCCAGTAATGATAATAGTGCCAAATAGACTTTTATTAAGTAACAAGCCTTCCTGGAGGTCCTTTTCTTTTCTTTTTAAGATTCATGGATTTCAGTAATTCTATGAACTACATATTTCATCAGTAAATGGGAAAATTTTCTGTGGAATAAATCCTGGATATAATTGCATATAACTAAAATATTTCAAAATATAACTTTCACTACAAAAGTTGACAGGATGATTAAACATCTCTCTTAAATTTCCATGACTTTATAATGATGTTCCTTTTTATATCAATCATCCACTTAACTATAACCATGGCTTAAAAATAGTCTCAAATGATCAACCACATTCATGATAAGAAATGGGCATGTATGGTGGAGGAAATTTTTTTTTTCAAATCAAGGCTGGCATACAGACATTTTCTTCTCTTGACTCTTCAAAATAATATTCTCTGGGTTCTGATATAACTTATAATCAATGTTTCCATGGATAATGGAAAATGTGATTATTTACTTCATATTTTAAAAATAAAATTTTCATAACACTTTTAAGAAAAAGCCATGTTAGCAACATACGGATTTTGTTGCCAGAGTGAACCCCAGCAAGTTATATACACAGAGCTTCCCCTTGTAGCTTTTGGAATTGATTGAACAGTATGATCTCATAAACCTCAAGCAGGGCAATGCCGATGGGACTATAAATCATTCGTGGCAACTCCTGCTCTCTGCAATACCTTGAAATTACTGATATCCAATAACCTCCTTTATTAAAACATAGAGTGCAACATGATGGGGATTTTTCAGATATTAAGTGATATGTATGACTTTTATATATAGGACAAATCTATTCAACTTGCCATATGATTTAAAATTTATATTATAATACATCTATTATGGCACACTGTGTTATATAACACATATGTTATATTTGCATAACATCTAAGAAATGTTATAGGTCAAGTAACATGGACTCACTGTGAAGAATAAAATGCATTCAAGATTGACATCATGGTATAGATTTATATTAGTCAAAGTGTCAAGCAGCTTGACTTATTTGGTTGATTTTTCTACCTTTGATACAACCAAATGAGCACCTCAGAAGCATTTATTCCTGTTACCCATTTTACATTCACTTTAATGTCTTTTGTATCTAAGAGACTTAATATTTTAATTTTAAGAATCTCTCCTGCAATTTAAGAAAAAATAACTATATAATGTAATTCAACATTTTTCCGTATTATGCAAAAAGGGTAAATTTACTCTTGAAGAGATATAATACTAGATATGTAACCTTATTACTCCATTTTCTGTTTTTACCAAGTAAGCAAATTAAAATCTGGCATAAGTTTTTTTATTTCTCAATATTAGTTTTTTTCTGTATAGTACCATTAACACCTCCCCCATAATTTTAAATTTTAACTGAAAATGTTTTTGACCCTTGTAAAGATGTAACATGAAATTTTGTGAAAAGACATGTACTTACACTAATTTATTGCAATATAAGATCATCTCTTACTTTACAAACAACAATAGCTTCCTATTTTACTGTATCAATTTTCCGGCATAGCCAGGGTCATACAAATCCTTCTAAAGGTTGAAATTTTGCTTAACTTTTACTGAAGTCTATAAGGAAATCAAATTTTCCACTATTTATTGCCTGTAACTAAGGAAATCAGTAGGTTTAAAAAATTGAATTAAATTTTTATATTCAAAGATGTATCTTCTCCAAGATACTAACTTTACAATGTAATATATAATAGCTAGTTTGTACATAACAGTCGTATATTGGCCAGATTATCGGGAAACCTATTCAAGTAATATAAATTATTTGATTTAATATTCAACTTATTGTATAGTTGTATATATATTGCAATTCATAAATTTAAAATTACTTCTACATATGGATAAAGACTGGAAAATATGGAACAAACAGAAGTTGTTCTCAACAACACCATTGATGAGAAATTCGGTGAAAGCTCTTTTACATTGTGTTGGACTTTAAAATGAGGAACAAAATACTATATTGAAATACACACATTTAAAACTATATAAGTACTATTTTAAAATATATGTATATTTAAAATTATATAGGTGGGCAGATATAAAGGAATTCCTCAAGAGCTTCAAATGATTACAAGGTGTGATTCTGGAAAGTATGTTAATGACTCCAAGTTTTTCCTCAGAGTCTCTACTTACCCATGCTGCCAACTGTTTAATTTTTAGCAGGCTGCATATACGCTTGGGGCAGGAGATGTACACATTAGCACAAGAAAGGTAAAAATCATGTAAAAAATCCCACAAAATGTTAAAATCACTTTTAGGGTGACACATTAGTGGGTAAATAGGAAATATATTGTTTAAGAGATAAACACGATGAAAATAATTTCCTGTAAGTGTCTTATCTCCAAGTCAAATTAAAAAAAAAAGTCTCCCATTTATATGGGGTTTGGGCATATATTCATAATACTAATTGATCCAAATCCCTGAAAATAAAACAGTTGCTTACAGCCTCTTTGGCAATGCTCCCAGAAGCCTGGGAGATATAAGTGTGTATACCTTTGCACTTTAAACCCAGGTCTCAATGGAGTTCCAAGGGTTCTCAGCTGGCACTTCATTAATCACACAAGAGAATAAGTCATCATGAATATGAATCAACATAAACATGCAAGTGTGCGTATCAAAATGACAGAAGTGATATATGTATATTTAACATATGTATATAAATAGAAAAGGGCAATTGAGAAGAGAAAACATGAGGCAATAAAATTTGACCAAACTGGAATACAGAAGTTTTAGAAGCTGAAGCTATAATAATTATAACAAGGAATTCAAATATCATATTAAAAGAAATAAATTGCAATAAAGATTTGAGAGATTATACAGAAGCCTGAGAATGAGAGGAATATGAGACATTATTTGAGACATAGAGAAGAGTGTATGAAAGTTCAGTGTATCATAATCAATGTTTGAGAATAAAATTAGATGGGTTGAGAAAAGGGAATTTTTGAAATTACAAGAGCTCCTAGAATGGATAAAAAATGCTAACCCACAGATCTAGTCAATCTTAAAATCCAAAGTAGAATAAGTAAAAAATAAATCCATACTTAGACACCTCATAGTAAAAATAGTAGGACATCAAAGATGAAGTTTAAAAGCAACCAGAGACACAAAAATTCCCCACAAGAAGAGATAGACTCATGGTTAATGTCTTTTTTTGTGTGTGTGTCATGGGGGTTGGTTGTACAGATTATGTCATCACCCAGGTATTAAGCCTAGTATTCATTAGTTATTTTTCTTGATCCTATTCCTCCTCCCACCCTCTGCCCCCCGATAGCCTCCAGTGTGTGTTGTTTCCCTCAATGTGTCCATGTGTTCTCATTATTTAGCTCCCACTTATAAGTGAGAACGTGTGGTATTTGTTTTTCTGTTCCTGCATTAGTTTGCCAAGGATAATAGCCTCCAGCTGCATCATGTCCCTGCAAAGGACATGATCTTGTTCTTTTTTATGGCTGCATAATATTCCATGGTGTATATGTACCACATTTTCTTATCCACTCTATCATTGATGGGTATTTAGGTTGATTACATATCTTTGCTATTGTGAATAATGCTGCAGTGGACATATGCATGCATGTGTCTTTAAAATAGAATGGTTTCTCTTCCTTTGGGTATATATCCAGTAATGAAATTGCTGGGTCGAATGGTATTTTATCCCTAAGTCTTTGAGTAATTGCCACACTGTCTTTCACAATGGTTGAACTAATTTACTCTCCCACCAAAAGTGTAAAAGCGTTATTTTTTTCTCCACAATCTCGACAGCATCGGTTCTTTTTTGACCTTTCAAGAATAGACATTCTGGCTGGTGTGAGATGGTATCTCATTATGGTTTTGATTTGCATTTCTCTAATGATCAGTGATGTTGAGCTCTTTTTCATATGTTTGTTGTCTGCATGTATGTCTTGAGAAGTGCATATATTCAGGTCCTTTGCCCACTTTTTAATGAGGTTTTTTTTTCTTTTAAATTAGTTTGAGTTCCTTATAGATGCTGGATATTAGACCTTTGCTGGATGCAGAGATTGCAAAATTTTTCTCCCATTCTGTAGATTATCTGCTTACTCTGTTCATAGCTTCTTTTGCTGTGCAGAAGCTCTTTAGTTTAATTAGATCCCACTGGTCAATTATTTGCTTTTGTTGCAGTTGCTTTTGGTGTCTTTGTTATGAAATCTTTGCCTGTGCCTATGTCCTGAATGGTAATGCCTGGGTTTTCTTCCAGGGTTTTTATAGTTTGGGTTTTACATTGAAGTCCTTAATCCACCTTGAGACAATTTTTGTATATGGTGTAAGAAAGGGGTCCAGTTTCAATTTTCTGCATATGGCTAGCCAGTTTTCCCAATACCATTTATTAAATAGGGAGTCCTTTCCCCATTGCTCCTTTTGGTCAGGTTTGTCAAAGATATAATGGTTGTAGATGTACAGTCTTATTTCTGCATTCTCTATTCTGTTCCATTGGTCTATGTGTCTTTTTTTGTACCAGTACCATGCTGTTTCAATTACTTGTAGCCGTGTAATATAAATCCAGGTAGCACGATGCCTCCAGTTTTTTTTTTTTTTCCTTAGGATTGCCTTGGCTATTCAGGCTCTTTTGGAGTTCCATATGAATTTTAAAATAGACTTTTCTAATTCTGTAAAGGATGTCAATGCTAGTTTAATGGGAATAGCATTGAATCCACAAATTTCTTTGGGAAGTACAATCATTTTCACGATAGTGATCCTTCCTATCCATGAGCTTGGAATCTTTTTCCATTTGTTTGTGTCATCTCTGATTTCTTTGAGCAGTGGTTTGTAGTTCTCCTTGAAGAAGTCCTTCACTTCCCTTGTTTGCTGTATTCCTAGGTATTTTATTCTTTTTGTAGCACCTGTGAATGGGAGTTCATTAATGATTTGGTTCCCTGCTTGTCTATTGTTGGTGTATAGGAATGCTTGTGATTCATGCACATTGATTTTATATACTGAGATTTTGCTAAATTTGCTTATCAACTTAAGAAGTTGTAGGACTCAGATAGCTGGGATGGGATTTTGTAGATAAAGGAAACCTTTGCAACCAAAGGTAGTTTGTAAGCAAAGATAGTTTGACTTCCTCTTTTCCTATTGTCATCTGCAAGCAAAGATAGATCGACTTCCTCTAATCTTATTGTCATCTTCAAGGAAAGATAGTTTGACTTCCTCTCTTCCTATTTGTATACCCTTTATTTCTTTCTCTTGCCTCACTTCCCTGGCCAGAACTTCCAATACTATGTAGAATAGGAGTGGTGACAGAGGGCATGCTTGTCTTGTGCAGGTTTTCAAGAGGAATGCTTCCAGCTTTTGCCCATTCAGTATGATATCAGTTGTGGGTTTGTCATATATGGCTCTTCTTACTTTGAGGTATCTTACTTCAATACCTAGTTAATTGAGAACTCTTAACATAAAATGAGGTTTAATTTTACTGAAGGCCTTTTCTATATCTATTGAGACAGTCCTGGGGTTTTTGTCTTTAGTTCTGTTTATGTGATGAATCATGTTTATTTATTTGCATATGCTTAACCAACCTTGAGTCCTGAAGATGAAGCTTACTTGATCATGGTAAATAAGCTTTTTTGATATACCGCTGAATTCAGTTTGCCAGCATTTTATTGAGCATTTTGGCATTGATGTTCATCAATGATATCGGTCTCAAGTTTTCATTTTGGTGATATCTCTGCCAGGTTTTGGTATCAGGATGACGCTGGCCTCATAGAATGGGTTAGGGAGGAATCTCTCTTCTTCAATTTTTTTAGAATAGTTTTAGTAGGACTGCTACCAGCTCTTCTTTGTCCCTCTGGTAATATTCATCTGGTAAGCTATTTATCACTGCCTCAATTTCAAAACTCATTATTGGTCTATTCAGAGATTCAATTTCTTCCTGATTCAGTCTTGGGAGGGTGTATGTCTCCTATTTATCCATTTTTTCCTAGATTTTGTTATTTATATGTATAGAGGTGTTATAATATTCTCTGATGGTTGTTTGCATTCCTATGGGGTCAGTGACAATATCCCCCTTACCATTTCTGGTTCTTTTTATTTGAATCTTCTCTCTTTTCTTCTTTATTAGTCCAGCTAGTGGTCTTTTTCCTTATTTTTTCAAAAAACCAACTCCCACATTTGTTGAGCTTTTGAAGGGTTTTTTTTTTTTTTTTTTTGGTCTTTCAATCTCCTTCAGTTCAGCTCTGATCTTGGTTATTTCTTTCTTCTGTCAGTGTTAGGGTGCCTTTGCACTTGGTTCTCTAGTTTTTTTAGTTGTGATGTTAGATTATTAACTTGAGATATTTCTAGCTTTTTGATGTGAGCATGTAGTACTATACATTTCCTTCTTAACACTGCTTTTGCTGTGTCCGAGAGAATCTGGTATGTTGTATCTTTGTTCTTATTAGTTTCAAAGAACTTCTTGATTTCTGCCTTAATTTCATTATTTACCCAAAAGTCATTCAGGAGCAGGTTGTTCATGTAGTTAAATGGTTTTGAGTGAATATCTTAATCTTGAGCTATAATTTGATTGTACTGTGATCCAAGAGACTGTTTCTAACTATTTTAGTTCTTCTGCATTTGCTGGGGAGTGTTTTACTTCAGATTATGTGGTCAATTTTAGAGTAAGTGCCAATTGGCAATGAGAAGAATATATATTCTGTTGTTTCTGGGTGGAGAGTTCTATAGATATCTATCAGATCCACTTGCTCCAGAGCTGAGTTCAGGTCCTGAATATCTTTGCTAATGTTCAGACTCAATGATCTGTCTAACATTGTTAGTGGGATGTTAAAGTCTCCAACTATTATTGTGTGGTAGTCTAAGTCTCTTTGTAGGTCTCTAAGAACTTGCTTTATGAATGTGGGTGCTCCTGTGTTGCGTGAGTGCATATATATTTAAGATAGTTAGGTTTTTTTGTTGAATTGAACTCCTTACTGTTATGTAATTCCCTTCTTTGTCTCCTTTGATCTTTGTTGATTTAAACTTTGTTTTATCAGAAACTGGGATTGCGATCCCTCTTTTTTCCTGTTTTCCATTTTTTCTCCTTCCCTTTATTTTGAGACTATGTGTTTCTTTGAATGTGAGATGGGTCTCTTGAAGACAGCATACTGACAGGTCTTGGTTCTTTATCCAGCTTGCCACTCTGTGTCTTTTAATTGGGGCACTTAGGCCATTTACATTTAAGGATAGTATTGTTATGTGTGGATTTGATCCTGTCAACATGATGCAAGGTGGTTATTTTTCAGACTTGTTCATATGGTGGCTTCATAGTGTCACTGGTCTGTATACTTCAGCATGTTTTTGTAGTGGCTGGTAATTATTTTTCCATTCCTTTCTTCAGGGTCTCTTGTAAGGAAGGTCTTGTGGCAATGGATTCCCTCAGCATTTGCTTATCTGAAAAGGATCTTATTCCTCCTTTACTTATGAGGCTTAATTTGGCTGGATATAAAATTTGGAGTTGAAATTTCTTTTCTTCAAGAATTTTGAATATTAGCCTCAATCTCTTCTGTCTTTTAGGATTTCCTTGAGAGGTCTGCTGTTAGTCTGATAAGCTTCCCTTTGCAGGTGACCTGGCCTTTCTCTCTGGCTGCCCTTAACATTTTTTCTGTCATTTCATCTTTGGAGAATCTGATGATGATGTGTCTTGGGGATGATCTTCTCATGGAGTATCCTACTGGGGTTCTCTGCATTTCCTAAATTTGAATGCTGTCCTGTCTAGCCAGTTTGGGAAAGTTCTTCTGGATGATATTCTGAAGTATGTTTTCCATTCTCCAATTGCTTCCATTCTTGATTGGTGTCTCTTTCAGGTACACCAATCAGTTGTAGATTTGGTCTCTTTATATAATCCCTTATTTCTAAGAGGTTTTGTTCATTCCTTTTCATTCTTTTTAACTGTTCTTTTCTGCCTGTCTTATTTCAGACAGTCTTCAAGCTCTGAGATTCTTTCCTCTGCTGGGTCTCTTCTGCTATTAATACTTGTGACTGCATTGTGAAGTTCTTGTAGTGTGTTTTTCGGCTCTGTCAGGTCAGTTATGTTCCTCTTTATACTCACTGTTTTGGCTATCAGTACCTGCATTGTTTTATCATGATTCTTAGCATCCTTGCATTGGGTTACAAGGTGCTCCTTTGGCTCAGCAAAGTTCATTTTTATTCACATTCTGAAGCCCACTATATTAGTCTCTTTTCATGCTTCTGAAAAAGATATACTAGAGACTGGAAAGAAAAAGAAGTTTTAATGGACTCACAGTTCCATGTGGCTGGGGAGGCCTCACAATCATGGTGGAAGGCAAGGAGGAGTAAGTCATGTCTTATATGGATAGCAGCAGGCAAAAAGAGAAAGCTTGAGCAGGGGAACTCCTCATTATAAAAACCATCAGATCTCATGAAACTTACTCACTGTCACAAAAACAGCATGGGAAAGACCTCCCACCATGATTCAATTGCTTCCCACTGGGTTCTTCCCACAACATGTGGGAATTCAAGATGGCATCTGGGTGGGGACACAGCCAAACCACATCATTCCACCCCTCGTCCCACCCAAATCTCATGTCCTCACATTTCAAAACCAATCCTGCCTTCCCAACAGTCCCCTAAAGTCTTAATTCATTTCAGCATTAACTCAAAAGTCCACAGTCCAAAGTCTCATCTGAGACAAGGCAAGTCTCTTCCATCTATGAGCCTGTAAAATCAAAAGCAAGTTAGTTACTTCCTAGATACGATGGGGTACAGCACTGGGTAAATACAGCCATTACAAATGGGATAAATTGGCCAAAACAAAGGGGCTACAGGCCCCATGCAAGTCCAAAATCTGGTGGGGTAGTCTAATCTTAAAGCTCCAAAATGATCTCCTTTGACTCTATGTCTCATATCCAGGTCACGCTGATGCAAGAGGTGGGCTCCCACAGCCTTGAGCAGCTCCAACCCTGTGGCTTTGCAAGGTAAAGCCTTCCTCCCAGCTGCTTTCACTAACTGGTGTTGTGTGTCTCCAGCTTCCAGGTGCACATTACAAGCTATTGGTGGATCTACTATTCTGGGCTCTGGAGGATGGTGGCCCTCTTCTCACAGTTCCTGGTGGCCCTCTTCTCACAGCTCCACTAGGCAATGTCCCTGTAGGGACTCTGTGTGGGGGCTCCAACCCCACATTTCCCTTCCACACTGCCTTAGCAGAGGTTCTCATGAGAGTCTGCCCCTAAGGCAAACTTCTACCTGGACATTCAGGAGTTTCCATACATCCTGTGAAATCTAGGTGGAGGCTCCCAAGCCCCAATTCTTGACAAATGTGCACCAGCAGTCTCAACACCACGTGGAAGCTGCCAAAGTTTGAGGCTTGCACACTCTGAGGCCACGGTCCGAGCTCTATGTCGGCCCCTTTCAGCCACGGTTGGAGCAGCTCGGATGCAGGGCACCAAGTCCCTAGGCTGCACACAACATGGGGACACTGGGCCTCTGGGCCTGTGATGGAAGGGGCTGCTGTGAAGACCTCTGACATGCTCTGGAGATATTTTTTCACATTGTCTTGGTGATTAATATTTGGCTCCTCACTACTTATGTAAATTTCTGCAGCCAGCTTAAATTTCTCTTCAGAAAATGGGATTTTCTTTTCTATCACATTATCAGGTTGCAACTTTTGTGAATTTCTGTGCTCTGCTTCTCTTATAAATCTGAATGCCTTTAACAGCACCAAAGTCACATCTTGAATGCTTTGCTGCTTAGAAATTTCTTCTGCCAAATGCCCTAAATCATCTCTCTCAAGTTCAAAGTTCCACAAATATTTAGAGCAGGGGCAAAATGCTGCCAGTCTCTTTGCTAAGACATAACAAGAGTCACCTTTGCTCCAGTTTCCAACAAGTTCCTAATTTCCATCTGAGATAATCTCAGCCTGGACTTTATTGTCGATATCGCTATCAGCATTTTGGACAAAGCTATTCAACAAGTCTCTAGAAAGTTCCAAACTTTCCCACATTTTCCTATCTTCTTCTGAGCCCTCCAAACTGTTCCAACCACTGCCTGTTACCCAGTTCCAAAGTCACTTCCACATTTTCAGGTATCTTTTCAGCAGTGCCCCACTCTACTGGTACCAATTTACTGTATTAGTCCATTTTCAATGTGCTGATAAAGAGGTACCTAAGACTGGGACGAAAAATAGGTTTAATGGATTCACACTTCCACGTGCCAGGGGAGGCCTCACAATCATGGCTAAAGGCAAGGAGGAACAAGTCACGTCTTACATGTATGGCAGCAGGCAAAAAGAGAGAGCTTGTGCAGGTGAACTAAAGCCATGAGATCTCGTGAAACTTACTATCATGAGAACAGCATGAAAAAGCCATGCCCCCCATGATTCAATTACCTCCCACCATGTGCCTTCCACAACATGTGGGAATTCAAGATGAGATTTCGGTGGGGACACAGCCAAACCCTATCACTTACTTCTGTCATTTCAGCTGTCTCAGCCTCAGCCCAGTTCTGAACTCTTGCTAGGGAGGTGTGGTCATTTGGAGGGAAGGCGGCACTATGACTTTTTGAGTTTTCAGTGGTTTTGCACTAATCCTTTCTCATCTTTGTGGGCTTATCTGCCTTCCATCTTTGATGTTGCTGATCTTTGGATGGGGTTTTTTGTTTGCTTGTTTGCTTGTTTTTGTGTTGTTTGTTTGGCTTTTAACAGTCTGTCCACTCTTCCATAGGGCTGCTGCCGTTTGCTGGCCATCTGCTCTAGACCTTAGTCACCGCAGCTTTTCCAGTACTTGGAGGTATCACTGGTGAAGGCTGTCAAACAGCCAAGATGGCCGCCTGCCCCATCCTCTGGGAGCTCCATCCCAGGGGGTTACTGACTGGTTGCCAGCCCAAACATACCTGTAGGAGGTGGCTGGGGACCCCAGTTGGGGTTGGGAGTTCTCCCTAGTCAGGAGAAATGAGATCAGGGACCAGCTTAAAGAAGCAGCCTGGCTGAGTTCTAGTAGAGCAGCTGTGCTATGTTGGGGGATCCCTTCAGCCCTGATCAGCTTGGACTCTCCAAGGCCTGCAGGCTGGACCAGCTGAGATGCCCAAACAGCAAATGTGGCAGCCCACCCTGACCCCCAAGCACTCTAGGGAGAAATTAGAACTCTGTAGGAGGTGTAACTCAAGCAGGGGTGGCTGGGAGGACCCACCCAGGGAGGAAGAATGGAATAGGGTCCCATTTAAAGCAGTCTGGCCACACCTCAATAAAGCAGCCAAGCCATGATGGGGAACTGCCTCCAACCGCATCATCTTGGACTCTAAAGCCCACAGGCTGGAATGACCAATTCACCCAAACAGCAAAGGTGGCAGACCTCCCCTCCCTGCCAGGCACTCCATCCCAGGGAGAAATAAGAACTCTGTCAGCCTAGAGTACCAGCGACGGTGGCTGTAGGCTCCAGTTGGGAGATCCCGGCCAGTGAGGAGGAATGAATCAGGGTCCTGCTTAATGTCCCAGGGAGAAATAAGAACTCTGTCCATAGAATACGGGCAAGGGTGGCTGGAGGCCCCAGCTGGGAGCTCCTGCCCAGTGAGGAGGAATGGATCGGGGTCCCACTTAAAGAAGCAGTCTAGCCGCATTTTGGTAAAGCAGCTGCACTTTGCTGGGGGCAGGGGTCGGGGGAAGGTCCCTTCCTCATCCAGGCCATTTGGGCTCTCCAAAGCCTGCAGCCTGTTTGGCTGAATCCTTCAAATAGTAAAGGTGGCAGCCCACCCCTCCCCCACCAAGGAGTTGGGTCCAGTCTCAGGTAAGCCACAGGCTGAGGCTGCTCAGACCCCTGCATTCAGCCCCCTTCCAAGGGGTATTATGGACCTCCAGGCTTGCCTGAGTTGCAGTCGCCTTTGCCGGGGATCCTTGGACTGGAGCATGTAAAGGTCCTGGGTCTCTGTGCTTGCTGAGCCGCTGCTCTGCTGAGACTCCACATAGCTCTGTATGTTGGACCCAAGGCCCTGGTGGAGTGGGTTCAGGAGGGGATCTCCTGATCCGAGGGTTGCAAGGATCCATGGGAGAAGCTTGGTTTCCCCGGGGGAGTTGCACATTCACTCACTGCTTCCCTTGGCTGGGGATGGGGGTTCCCTTGCGTCCACATTACTCCTGGGAAGCCCATCACCCTGCCCTGCTTTTCTCCATACTCCATGGGTCAAGTTGTTTTCCTGATCAATCTCAGTGTGAGTATCTGGGCATTTCAGTTGAAGGTGCTGTGTTTACTCAGCCCTTTCATCCCTCTCTGTGTATGCCATGCACTGTAGCTGCTTCTTCACACAATTTTCTATTGTTTTTGCTAATTTCTTAATAGCAATGTTAGAAGCAAGTGGAATATCATCAATATAGTGAGAGAAAATATTTGATGACATAGAATTATATAACCAGTGATAGTATATTTAGTAACAAGGCAAAATAAAAATATTTTAGGTAAATAAAAACTGAGAGACTTACTATTAACAGACTGACAAAATGAACTTCTAAATAATGTACGTTAGGCAGAAGAAAATTTATCCAAAGAAGGTTTGCAAGCAAGAAGACATGATGAAATAAGAAAATAGAGAACAGATTGCTGGCAAGATGGTAAAATAGGAACAGCTCCGGTCTGCAGCTCCCAGCGAGATCGACACAGAAGACAGTGATTTCTGCATTTCCAACTGAGGTACCTGGTTCATCTCATTGGGCTAGACAGTGGGTGCAGCTCATGGAGGGTGAGCCGAAGCAGGGTGGGGTGTCACCTTACCTGGGAAGCATAAGGGATTGGGGAATTCTCTCCCCTACCCAATGGAAGCCATGAGGGACTGAGCCTGAGGAACCGTGGATGCCGGCCCAGATACTGTGCTTTTCCCACGGTCTTCACAACCTGCAGACCAGGAGATTCCCTCCAATGCCTATGCCACCAGGGCCTTGGGTTTCAAACAAAAAACTGGGCAGCCATTCGGGTAGACACCGAACTAGCTGCAGGAGTGTTTGTTTGTTTGTTTTTTGTTTCATTTTTTTTTTCCCTCATACTACAGTGGTGCCTGGAATGCCAGTGAGACAGAAGTGTTCCCTCCCCAGGAAAGGGGTGGGGCTGAAGCCAGGGAGCCAAGTGGTCTGGCTCAGCGGTTCTCACCTCCATGGAGCCCAGCAAGCTAAGATCCACTGGCTTGAAATTCTCGCGCCAGCACAGAAGCAGTCTGAGATGGACCTGGGATGCTCGAGCTTGGTGGCGGTGGGGAGCAGGGTGGGCATTTGCCATTGCTGAGGCTTGAGTAGGTGGTTTTACTCTCACAGTGTTAGCAGCCACTGGGAAGTTTGAACGGGACGGAGCCCATGCAGCTCAGTAAGGCTGCTGTGGCCAGACTGCCTTTCTAGATTTCTCCTCTCTGGTCAGGGCATCTCTGAAAAAAAGGCAGCAGCCTCATTCAGGGACTTATAGATAAAACACCCATCTGCCTGGGACAGAGCACCTGGGGGAAGGAGCGGCTGTGGGTGCAGCTTCAGCAGACTTAAACCTCCCTGCCTGACAGCTCTGAAGAGAGCAGTGGACCTCCCAGCATAGTGTCAGACTGCCTCCTCAAGTGGGTCTCTGACCCCCATGTATCCTGACTAGGAGACACCTCCCAGGAGGGGCTGATAGACACCTCGTACAGGAGATCTCTGGCGGGCATCTGGCAGGTGCCCCTCTGGGACGAAGCTCCCAGAGGAAAGAACAGGCAGCAATCTTTGCTGTTCTGCAGCTTCTGCTGGTGATACCCAGGGAAACAGGGTCTGGAGTGGACCTCCAGCAAACTCCAGCAGACGTGCAGCAGAGGGGCCTGACTATTAGAAGAAAAACTAACAAACAGAAAGAAATAGCACATCCACTCAGAGACCCCAACCAAAAGTCACCAACATCAAAGACCAAAGGTAGATAAATTCATAAAGATGTGGAGAAACCAGTGCAAAAAGGCTGAAAATTCCAAAAACCAGAATGCCTCTTCTCCTCCAAAGGATCACAACTTCTCTCCAGTAAGGGAACAAAACTGGACGGAGAATGAGTTTGACGCACTGACAGAAGTAGGCTTCAGAAAGTGGGTAATAACAAATTCCTCTGAGCTAAAGGAGCATGTTCTAACCCAATGCAAGGAAGCTAAGAACCTTGAAAAAAGGCTAGATGACTTGCTAACTAGAATAACCAGTTTAGAGAGGAACATAAATGACCTGATGGAGCTGAAAAACCAGCATGAGAACTTCGTCAAGCATACACAAGTATCCATAGCTGGATTGATCAAATGGAAGAAAGGATATCAGAGATTGAAGATCAACTTAATAAAATAAAGTGTGAAGACAAGATTAGAGAAAAACAATGAAAAGGAATAAACAAAGCCTCCAAGAAATATGGGATTATGTGAAGAGACTAAATCTATGTTTGATTGGTGTACCTGAAAGTGATGGGGAGAATGGAACTAAGTTGGAAAACACCCTTCAGGATATTATCCAGGAGAACTTCCCCAACCTAGCAAGACAGAATAACATTCAAATTCAGGAAATACAGAGAACACCACAAAGATACTCCTCAAGAAGAGCAGCCACAAGACACATCATCAGATTCACCAAGGTTGAAATGAAGGAAAAACTGTTAAGGGCAGCCAGAGAGAAAGTTTGAGCTACCCTCAAAGGGAAACTCATCAGACTAACAGCAGATCTCTCGGCAGAATCTCTACAAGCCAGAAGAGAGTGGGGGCCAATATTTAACATTTCTAAAGAAAAGAATTTTCAACCCAGAATTTCATATCCAGCCAAACTAAGCTTCATAAGCGAAGGAGAAATAAAATCCTTTACAGAAAAGCAAATGAGGAGAGATTTTGTCACCACCAGGCCTGCCTTACAAGAGCTACTGAAAGAAGCACAGCATGTTCTCACTCATAATTGGGAACTGAACCGTGAGTACACATGGACACAGGGATGGGAACATCACACACTAGGGCCTGTCAGGGGGTGGGGGGGTAGGGGAGAGATAGCATTAGGAGAAATACCTAAAGTAGGTGATGGGTTGATGGGTGCAGCAAACCACCATGGTGCGTGTATGCCTGTGTAACAAAACTGCACGCTCTGTACATATACCCCAGAACTTAAAGTATAATAAAAAAAAGAAAGAAAATAGAAAACAAATGGGTAAATCTAAAGCCAAAATGTCACATAAAACAATAAATTCAATATCTATATTTAGGAATAAATTGAAAAACTCCTAAATAACAGCATACAATTTGAGAGAGACATTAGAATTAAAGCAATCTTAGTTCCCTGTGTTATTCAGGAAGCAGTTAAAAAAACTGGTAAATTGTATATTTTGTTAAGTATAATGCATGTGAATCCAAATTTGTGAGCCTAAAGAATCTTTAGATCATTAGAAAATATAATAAATTTTAGAAATATTTCTGGATATAATATAAACACATAAGAAAAATAAGAAATATTTCTGGATATGACATGAATATCCAAAAATTAAGTTGCTATACAATACATATAAACAGAATAATGACATTGATAATTTTTAAAAAGTTGTAAGGTATTAAAGTAACATAAATATAGGACACCTAGGCCTAAAAGATGTGAAAGGTATGTAGAAATATATTAAACTTTATTGACAGTAATTAAAGAAGAGCTAAGCAAATAGAGATATAGGCCATGAACAAGACAAATAACTCGATATCATAAAGATGTTAATTCTTTCCCAAATAATATATCAATTCTATTTTTATGTGGGAAAACAAGACCAAGGTAAGCTAAGATGGTACCAAAGAGAAAAATGAACCAAGACATGTTGTGTGACCAGTGCCAAGATTCAATTAAAAAGATATGAGAATTAAGTTGGTGTTATATTGGCTTATAGAAAGAAAAACAGAGACCAGAAAACTTGGAATCTGATCTGCACATCTATAAAACTGCTCTATATGAGATGGTTTTGCACATTTATAGGTGAAAGAATAGACTAAATACATTGCACTGATAAAACTGGTTATCCATGAAGGGGGAAAAATGAAACCTAAATATCTTCACATACCATGTGTAAAATCTGTTCCTGCTGAATTAACCTGGAGGAGAAACAATATCATTTTAAAAAGATAACATAGAAGATTTTTATGACCTTGGAATAGAAAATAATTTCTTACATAAGACATAAAAATCATGGTCTATTAAAAGAAAACTTAAATATTCTACCACATTTAAATAATAACCTCTATTCACCAAACATCACAAAAGAGAGTGAAAAGATAGAACCACAAATCAGTGGATGATTTTTAAAAAATATATAAATGGCAAATAGTATCCAGAATATATAAAGAACTCTTACAAATAAATGCAAAAACAGTAGAAAAACAGGCATAGTTATGCAAGCATTTCCAAAAAATGGAAGTAGCAACACCCAATAAATTTATGAAAATATAACAAATTTCATTAGTAATAATAAAAATGTTAATTAAAACAATAATAACATTTTATTTCATACTTGATTAGTTGGCAAAACGTGGAGAACTAAGGACAGTAATAACATACTAGGTAATTTAGTATATCTGCCTAGAAGAACAATTTATCTCAAACAGTTGAACATTCTCATTCTTTATGACCTAGCACCAGGAAGCAAGCACAAGAATGCTCATGTTGTTCATAAAAGCAAAAAAAGAAAAAAAAAAAAGAGAAACTATCCAAATGTTTATATACAACAAAGTGGGTTTTTAAAATTCTGATATTTTCATTAGTGAAAATGAATAAGCTATGCTACATGCATCAATATGAATAAACCTTAAAACTTAAAATATGCATAGTATGAGTCTCTTCTTTTTAAAGTTTAGAAAGAAATAAACTAAACAAATTAATCATTAAGAGATACATATATGCAATAAGAGAAAAGCAAGGTGATAATTAAAATCAATTCAGGTCAATATATCTGAGGAGAATAATGGGGGATATGATTGGACAAAGATGCATGGGGGGCATTCAGACTTGTTTTCTAATCTGTGTACTTTATGAATATTTTATGAATATTATTTTTAAACTACACATTAATGGTATGAACTCTCTCTATATATAATTCTTCACATTAATAAAAATAGTGAAAGCTACTGTTTAGCTAATGGGATTAATATATTTTTATTTTTTGATAATTGCCTTTGATTATGTAATTTTTTATATGAAATGCTAGAGGAATTTATTCATTTGAAGACTTTTTTTCAAATAAGAAATAGTAACTAACATTTATTACACATATACACAAAAATAGCTTTAATAGTATATGTCTTCACCAAAAATAAATGCTGAGAATTAATTTTTTAATGAAATCTAATATTTGACACCTCTTTCAAAAAGTACCTCACTTAGAACATTTGTCAACATAGTATAAGAATTCATGCTGATTAAACAGAATAGCTAGCAGAACAAGCACAAAACTAGTCTCTAATGTGTATCAGGAATTAATGTTGTTTAGCCCCCTCCTTTCTAAATGTGTCTACTTTTTCCCCCATTCTTCACCACCAGTAATCACTACTACACATACACTTTATTTTCCCTATCAGTAACTAGTCAGTATTTGCTTGGATGCTTCTTTTCGTATATCCACAGCAATGTTGACCCTGGTAGAGAAAGCTGTGTCTTAAAGAATGCAGAGCTCAACATAGGTAATGAGAAAAGCACCTATCTAAATGTGTCTGAAAGAGCTTCATAATGAGAGTCAAATAAATCTGAACAGCCAAGTCCGAACAATCAAGGAAATTGAGTAGAGGTTAGCTTAGAAGCACGTGGCACAATCCCCTCCTCTATACACCCATCCCGGTGTCAGTAAAGGAGTCTAGTCAGAACTGATGCCATGATGTAAAGTCCTCCTGGTATTTCTTAAAACTGTCCAACTCCTGGCAGAGATTCCACATCTCTTTAGAACCGGCTATCTAGCTGATAAAAGTCAGTCATTTAATTGATTTTTTTGATTGAGCACTTATTTGCAAAACAATATAGAAAATAAATGAGAATAAACACTAGCATGTCCTCGGTAAGGCTTACCATCTAGCAGAAGAGACAGGCAAGTATGTAACTACTACATTAAAGGCTGACTGGACTAAGCATTGCTTTTTAAGGTGTTAGCTAAGGAATGGTAATGTGAATTTTGATTTGGGGACCTGATAGGTTGAATAGATCCCATCACAGGTAAATGTGTGAGTGTGTGTGTGTGGGCGTGGTGGGGGCAGGGAGGGAGGGAGAGAGAGAGAGAGAGAGAGTGGTGTTGAAAAGCAGAAAGAATTCCATGCAGAGTAAAATCAGGGAGGTGCGGAAACCCATATAATGTTCTGTGCACAGTAAATAGAACAGGCCGAAGCCAGGCTTATAGAGTCAGGATGTGGTGGAAGATGGAGCAAGAAGCCAAGCTTGTCCATAAAAGTCCAGTTCCAGGGTAAACAAAAAGGCCCTGTAAGTATGTTACACATGCCAATAAGTGAAATCCTTTCAATCTGCTTTACTCAGACCCTACTCTTGCCTAAAGATGACACTTTTCAGAAATTATACAACCTACACTGTCAGGACTGATTCAGGCTTAACTCTGAGAAATAGGTTCCATTACAGCTATATAACTGTTTGTCCTTCACAGACCAAAGGAAGCCTTGAAACAAGGAACTTTCCACTTTTCCACAAAGTATTATATCTATCCTTCTATTGAATTGTGTCATGACTACAACACATGTCATTAAAATCAACCTTCTAACAGGCACCAAATACAAATAAGACTTTTCACCTTCTGATGCTAATGTGATAATTATTTTATTCTTCATGTCCATAATAGTTAATTTTACAGTTCTTTATTTCTGAAGTCACACTAGCAGATTTGGTTATAACTGTCCAGCTTTAAATGTTATAATTACCCTCTTATATTTATTTATTAAATTATTATTTTATATTCTTTTTTGTCATTTGCTGTATGACTTGGGTTTTTGTTTTCCTGCTGACCTGTGAAGTTGGAGTAATCTTAAAAGATTCAGGTATATTCCTCTCATATTTAAAACAATGTCATAGAAAAAGACATTATTTATTTATTTATTTGTAAATGTGGAGTATCCTGGAGCAGAAATAGTTGACAAATAAATGACCAACTTAAAAGATTAGGTTTTGCAGCATCTTGCAATTTTTCACTTTATGGCCTCCAAACCATTACCTTGAAATTCAGTTGTTCCCTCTATGCCTTACTGATTGCTGAAGTCTCTAAGTGGCCTTAATGTCAAATCTAAGGTGCTAAATTTTATAACAAGATCAATTTCCACAACATTTTTACTGCCAAATACATTTTTAAAGGATGCATTAAATTTGAGTCTGTCAAAAGCATGATGGCTAACAGGTTCTTTCAGAAGAAAACAAGTAGTGCACTTGTGTGAATATTTATCTGACAGTAGCTGACAATACTAGATTATTACAAATGGCAGACACCTAGCACTACCAGTGAGGTGACACAGAAGAATTTATCATCAGAAGTAGGTAGCTTTATAGAATATTGGTATTAGTGTACCTACATTCTTCTAAAAAAATATGAGGATCCAAGCTCATTTATCATTTAGCAAGACACTCATCTGCCTGGTGCCTTCATCACCTAGGCTTCTGAGGCTCTGCTGAAAATGAGATTGTTTTTTCCTTTAATGGCATTCAGTTGTTGCAGTGAGTAATTTGGCAATGTGCTGCATCACTTATGTATCTTTAAATTAAAAGGACGGGAGGAGCTTGAAATCAAAAATAAGTATATGCAAACTGCCATCTCTGGGAATTGATAGAGTAAATTTGACATGGTTTTATGTAATGTTTCGTCCCACCTCTGTGTCATGCAGCCCCTATGAGAAAAGGAAATAAGTGGCCTTGGGTAATTTAACCAACTTCAAATTCCAGGGACTTCTTTTTGCCATCATTGCCGAAATATGTTCCTTGTAAATTTGATTCTGATATCTGTCATGAGACCCAAATACAATAGGTGGTATACATTAGACTGGGAGTTGGCAAACTATGACCCATGGGCTAAATCCAGCCTTGCCACCTGTTTTCATAAATAAAGTTTTACTGGAATGTAATCACTCTATTCATTTGCATATTGTGTATGGCCACTTTTGTGCCACAATGTCAGAGTTGAGTAGTCATGATAGAGACTACATTGCCCACAGAGCTTAAAATATTTACTATCTGGCCTTTTATTTATAGGCAAAGATTGTTGACCCCTGCATTGGACCTCCAGTCTCACATACGCTCTAAATTTTCTTGTTCGGATCTGGCTAAAAGACCCAAAGGAACAGAAAGAAAATTAGGAAGCCAGAGGACATAGAAATGCCTAGAAAATACATTAGAAAAAAGATAATTACACACTTCCTATAGAGTGTCTTTTAAATGCTTTACTGGGAGCAGAAATAGAAAATTCAGTGGCGGATTTATGGAAAAGGAAGATGATGTTTCTTAGTAATCAGAAAGTTTTTTTTTTGTCTTTTTTTTTTTTGTTTTTCCCTCTCCCTTTCCCACATTGCTTCCCTCCTTTAACTCTGAGTTTATATTCTCAGGGGATTACAGCACACACAAACCTACACTGCTCCCCTGAGGAGTTGCAGAGGCTCTGCAAACAAAGAAGTAATTTCTGACAAATAATAAAGATATAAACTACTTTTAAAAAAACTATTATGCAACCGGAGCAAGGGCTAAAATTGCCTTTGACAGATGGGCATCTCTAAAAAAATGGTGTAAAAAACCACTGTGTTTCAGTGATATTATATTTAAAACATCTCTTTAGAAAATGGTTCAAGCATTTGGCTAAAAAATCTGTAGTCATTACATGATTATCTTACATTATTTTACTTGTAGTGAAAATATAGATATTATTTTTCTTTTCTAAATCTTTTTTAAAAATCTTATGGAGATTGTTTTTTCATAAAAATTATCTAAAATGTTTAATAGTTGAAGATTTTATCATTATGTGGATGAATTAAAAATGATTTATAGTAAAAAGAAATATGATAAAATTAATATTGAATAGCATTCCATTTTTAGATTATCTAAAATGTCTTATGTAATGAGAAAAATTTTGGAATTATTTCCAGAGCTTGGTCCAATTAATTTACTACATGTTCCATAGTGTTTCCCATAGTTCCCTCTTTTCTATTCCATCCTTATTGAGGTCATTACATAACTTCCAATGACGCTTCCTCTCTACTTGTCTACCTGCTCCAGTTCCTGCTGCCCTGCATAGCCACATTAATCTTCATGAAGTACAGCTTTTCTCAGATATCTCAGAAACATTGAAGAACCCTCCACTAATAACCAACTTAATTATTAAGTTTTCTTCTAGGCAATTCTTTTTCACAATTCATTGTACTACTTTTCCCCTAACTTATTTTTCAAGCTTTTTCTCCCAACAAGACTTTGTTTTTATATGTTCACTTATAGTCCAGGTAGATTGACCAAGTGGTTCCTTGAAGTATTTTACTTATTTCTTTTCCTTTGGTATTATCTGTAGCTGACTGTCTAAATGACACTTTTGTTGGTTCCCCAGGGATAGCAGAGCAGCATGAACTGGAGCTAGACCGCTGGTTTTGAACTTGCTGTTCTGCTGCTGGTTGCCCAGATGATATTGGTTGAATTATTCAATTTCTCTGGACGTAAGCTTTCATATCTAGCACAGGAATAATACTTACACAGATGCCAAGAAAATAACTTGAGTCTATATGTATACAGCACTTAGACAAGCACCTGCCATGTGTTAAACACTACATTGTTATAGCTTAGAGGCTATGAGCACCACTTTTCGAATCAAACCTATGACCACTGGCTCTGCCACTTACTGGCTAGGCAACTTTGAGCATATTACTTAACCTCTTCAAATCTGTTTGTAAAATGGGCATAACACCAATAAAAATATGGTTGCTGTAAAGTTAAGTGCTGAAGCTAAAGAATTTTGCCTAGTTTGTAGATCATAATAACTCCTCAATTATATTAGTTGCTTCTATTATAATTTTCATTATTCCCATTGTTTTGTGTTGCTACTATTAATATTCTAGACTTCTAAAGAACTTGACTATACATCTAATTGCCCTAGTCTTTTCTATCCTGACTACTATAAAGTTGAAGATTATTGGTTGCTGCCCTTCTGCCAAATTACTATGTACTTACTACATCAAATAGAAAGCAGTATATACCTACTTAGTTCTTCAGGCTTCCTGAGTAGAAGCAAGGCTAATAAAAAACCTTACAGATATATTTAGTTTAATGGGATTTCCAGCTGGTACTACTTCACACCCACTTTATGAGGTAAGTCAAGAAAATATCAGCATATATCTAACAATGAAGTCTGGAGTTCACTCTCACAAATTATATTCTGCCCTGTATCTGTAAGCTTTGTTTTTGTCCAGCTATCTTACCTGTTTCCTTTTTAAAGCCATGGACTCTGCCTTTTACACCTTTACATGCTGTTAGCTTTGAAGACAGACCTGTCTGGCTCTGTTTTCAGGCCTATGTCTGATATATCTATCTAATTATTAGACCCTAAAACTCCTTAATTAAAAAAACAAGAATTAAGCCTCTTAACTTTTATCATTGTGATATTAAATACTAAAGCCCTAACATATAATAGACATCTAATAAAGGTGACCACCTTTTTTATCCTTCATTGCCTCTGCCTGTGGAAAGTAGCATAATATAGAATGGAGAGTCCATAAACATTAAAGTAAATTTAGTCAAATAGCTCAGTATCCTTTAACATACTAACATCTTAAAGTTGCTGCTAACTGTATGTACTATATAAATTTAGGACTTTTGTCTCTTGTTCATCTATTTTAAATTATTTTCGTCAAAATCTTATTTGAAAATGAAAAACATTAGTCAATAATAAGTTCATCTTTATCTTCTCATAATATTTATCTCATAACATTATATATCTTTATCTTCTCATAGTATTATATATTTATATATGT
This sequence comes from Pan paniscus, assembly GCF_029289425.2. Lineage (NCBI taxonomy): Eukaryota > Metazoa > Chordata > Mammalia > Primates > Hominidae > Pan > Pan paniscus. The sequence continues at coordinate 76,725,097 of NC_073254.2, forward strand.
GAAAATTTGAAATGTTAGCCTTTAGGTAACAGGAAGAGATTGATGTTTTTAAACAAATAAGTGATAAGATAAATTTAGCATTGTAGGAAAATAAATCTGATTTAATATTTGAGACAAAGCAAAGAAAGAATCAAAATATAATTTTTAGATTTTTTGAGGCTCAACTAAGTTGAAGTAGGCAAATCAGGAGGAATTCTAAATTGGGATTGTTTGATGAAATCAGGTTCAGATGCATAGCATAAGAAGAGAGGTACTCCGAATGGAAAAGTACACACAAAATTGAAGACTCTCGAACAGATAAGACAATAGAGACAGTCAAGATTTAAGATAGTTTTGGAGATGAAAGCTGAAATTGTGGTGTTATAATAGCCCTGTAAAAACTTATAATAGAAAAAAATACAAAATATAGCTGGAGGAAAATTGTTAATTTGGGAGCAAATTTTAATGGAGGAGATTGCATTCTGGAAGGCAGAGGATTTGGTAGATTTATTTTAGGGGTAATATCTGCTGCCTAAGTGACATATGAAACAATCATATTCTGTTGTCTAGATCTTAAGTGTATATTTTATGTAAAAGAAAATCTCAAACAAAATCTAGATAGGAAATGAAATATATTTGTGCTTCATTATATTTACAGATCTCTGTGTGTAATTCTGTTCTGTACCAGATATTTTGCTTAAAACATTTTAATTTATTTGGAATATAAAACAGACACATTTTTTAAAGATCTGGTTTCAAATATATAAGGGATCAGTTCCTGCTTAATGAGTAAGGAGCTACTTTTTAACCGACTAAATCCCCAGAAATATCTCCTAAAATCTTTTCCTGCCTCCCAGTGTGTTTTCTGTCTTACGGTAAACTATACTCCTGTCTTCACAACTATAACTTCTTACTTTTGGGTGAAGTCTTAGAAAGAAGTGACAGAATACATGCAGGAAAGAATATTCTTACATGATTTCTATCAATCCTGTTTCCAAGAAGAAACTACTCTGATAAATAAAGGAAAACTAGGGTCCTTCATTTTGTTTATGCTGCTGACAAATATTTGCTTCCTTAGGAGTGTCATTAACTAAAAAATAAAAGGCAGAGGATGTGGCAGGGATTGTGTGCAGCTTCTAGATGGCCATTAAGTTTCAGAGGAGGAAAGATAAGAGGAGAAATTTGGGCCACAGAAACCTCGTGGGTATATGTACTTGACATAAGGGCTCAAACATTCTCATATATCATGCTCTCAGCTTACTCCCTGTAATTTTAGAAAATCCTGAACCTCAGATCCACATGGGTGCCAGATGACTGACCTGGAAGGCCCATGTTTAAGTGCATTTGTGCCTTTTCTTCTCTCCTTGTAATATCCATTGGAAAAAGAGTTGTAGGGAAAGTCAGCAAATCTATGATTGGCATTGCCAGTGGTGTGACTTTAGTCAGTTACTCTCCTAACCTTAATTTCTCCAACATTAAATTAAAATAATGAACTTGAAAAGACCTTTTTTTAATATTCAAAATGCATGATAGTCTTTTGCATTCAGGAGATTCTATATAAATTCTAGAGAGAGGTAGTGAGGTCCATCAGATTATGTTCAACTCTCTTTACAGATGTGGGACACACTGAAAGACCAAGGAAGAGACAGTGAGAAAATTCAACATCTTGACAGGCAGAGTACAGGGATTTCTGAAGTCACAAATGGCATCAGCACTAACTGTGACCACAAGAGATTCTGGTGCAGTGCAACCATCTGGCTTAGACATCTGCTTCAAGGACTTCAATAAGGAATCCTCCTAATCTCTAACTTAGTTGACTTAATTTGTCTAGTTGGGAACACCTGTAATGCTGAATTTCTACAATTCACCATTATGGAAGTGTTACAATATTAATAGTCAGTATGGCTCAGGCACCAACAAATTGAATCGGAGGTCTGACAACAACGGGTGCTCTGTACCGGTGCAGAACAGCAAAATATATTGGCTGGGGCACCAGTTACTATTTTGGTTGGTTATTTATTATTCTGCAAAGGCATATATTGTAGCTATATTATTTAATCCAAAAATATTGCAGTATAAATGACCTCCAGAAATTACAACATGGGCTAAATTACAACAAAGGGCATCAGCTTTTATTTTCAAATAGTTTACAACATCCAGTACTACTGCACAAGAGGAAGAAAGTGAGAACATTAGAAGCAAAATATCTCTTGTTCTCTTTGATACACAATCTCTGTGATTCTTAACATGTGAGGTGTTCTCCCCCATACCAAGAATAGAAAAAAGTAGGAAAGGTTTCAGGCTTATTTGTAGATGTTGAGAAGAAGAAAGAAAAGATCACTTGAAATAACAAATTACTCATCCCCCAGCAACCTGAACCTTCTATCTAGCACTCACACCAGTTGTATCCGTACCTCTCCAACTCTGTTAGTATCCATGATAGTGTAAAATAAAAACTCACTTCATACGGATGTTTATAAGTCAGAGGTACTGTTGAAGAATGAATGTGAATATGTGAAGAAAGATGAAAAAATGAAAAGCCCATCAGGATATTCTCTATTTGGTTTCTAAGCAATGCAGCCTATTCTCTATTTGGTTTCTAAGAAATATGAGGCAGAAGGAATAAACGAGGGTCCTTTCTGTGTCCTTCCTCTACCAAATTGATCAACAACATGGTTTCATATAAAGGAAAAGTGTGATTTTCCATCTTCAACAATGAAGAGAAATAGTCTTAACTCAAATCTTGAGATTATTACAAGTTATTGCAAAGAACATCTACAGCATCCCTAGTAAAAGCCTTTGGATCATAAGATATTATAGAAAATAATCACAAAGATCTGTTTCTGATAGAAGGATTTAGCAGCCTCTATTTTCCACTAAATAGGGAATCCATAACAGAAAAGGCCCAAAATGTGGAAAAGATCTCATTCCTCATTAACCATTCCTGTAAGGCTTTCTGCAAAGCCAGTGACAATCTTACTAAGCAGGCAATTTGTATTTACATTTTCCTTGCCAGAAAATTATAAGGGTGGTGCTGTCAAAACACAGCAATTAATGTTTTTCAACCAACAAAATCCAAAGTGAATTTTAGGATTCTTAGATATGATTTGTAACCCAATATAGGGTGTTAATTTTTCAGTGGGAGTATAATTGTCAAAACTATAATGAACTCAGAAGGAAAAACATGATTTAAAATTATTAATTTGTACCCAGCATAGCTTTTTAGGAATATACCCATAGAAATAAATCAAGGCTCAAATCACTTTCATTTTTAATCCTTAGGCCATGTGTATGATCAAAAGATAGAAAATAATATAGCCTAAAATATACAAATAATGTTTCAAAAAAAAGATAGAACTCCCTGAGGCTGAGATGGCAGTTTGTCATTTTTGCCACTGCTGTCCTCCCCGTGTCTACAGCACAAATTGCATAAACATCACGGCATTTTTTACTCCAACAGAGCCTAGAGGAAACTTTAAAATACTTTGTGATATAATACTTTACAGCAGCTAGAAGCCATCTCAAAATGGCACAGGGAGAAACCTATTTTCATCCTTGTAAGTGTTACAAAAGACATTAGTCATCATGTTAATTATAAAGTACAGGTTTGGATATAATTCTGAGTATTGTAGCCAATAGAAGAATCTGCATCTTTTCTAAAATGACTTAAAATTTAAATAACACTAGAAGAAGGATGGCTTATTCAAACTTCAACTGCAGAGAAGAATATAAACAATTTTAAAAGGTGACATCTTACATAACTATGGGAAATAAATGTAATATTTTAACAGTATTTACATACCGCTACCTTTTTCCATTCTATGAATAGTTGAACCATAATAGTATTATGTCCGTCCCATAGTTTCACAATACATTTCATTAACCTTGTATGTTTTAGTTATTTTAAATATTAGTTACATTTCAAGAAACAAAACTCTGCAATGCATCCTGGTAAATTAGTCTCTAAAAAATGGAGACTAGAGCATGAAACTCAAACAAGAATGTTTGATGGAATACATATCCAGTCTAAAAACTCTAACAAAATCTGCTTTCTTTGGGTAAAGGCTCTTGGCTATTACACAAAAAGCCACACGTGGCTCCCCTCAAAATGCCTTAGATCAGGCTCATAATCTTTCCTTGCACAAAAATGGCACAAGAATTGATTTCAATTATCATTTAATACCTATTTCCCTCTCCTGTCAAAAAATGTTCCATACACATGAAACTGAGGGTTGGCAGCCTGAACTCATTTATGGAACTTTTAAGGACTATTGATTTACCAGTGAATTTTCTAGTTCTCTCATTGTTACTGGAAGGATGCCTCAGAGTCTGAATTAGATGATAGGATAGGCTGGAATGCCGATAGGCTTACTTAAGGCTGATAAAAAGAGAAACTTCTCAAAAATTTGTCAAAATGCTTTTTATACATTAGGTTAGCATGATTGATTATGGAGTCAAAATTTCTCATGTCGTGCTGAACTGAATTTTAATTATATCTCTTCTTGCTTTGTTGTGTCCCGATACACCTCCTTGATGTCTGAGTGTTAACCCTTAGAGAAAATATGAAGTAATTTAAAAATAAATTAAACGTATGTCTTTAGAAACTGGAAACTGTTTTGTCTACCTGAAGTGTCTTTGTTTTTCTTTTTTATCTGCTTTTTTAAAAAGCTACACCAACATATGAGTTACAAGAGAGTGCTTATATAAGCAGATTTTTATGTTGTCAGTGTGTCTCCACAGGGTGAAATGTTCTGACAGACACTTCCAGAAGCTGTGTGCCTTTACCTGCACATAACAGTAACCTTTGTTACTGTTACACTATGTAACCTTTGTTAAAAGGACCGCATTTCCACAAGGAAATTAACAGCACTAACTTGGTTCTAGCTAAGCACAGAACAGACTTTTAGTACCAGCAAGAAACTAAGGTTACACAGTCAGTTTTTTCTTTAAACAATCTCTCCCTGCTCTGTCCCCCGATAGAGATGTGTATTTTCCTATAAATGTTGCCATTATTTTCCTCTTCAGGGTGGGATGCAAAGTTTGTGGGGCCTCAAAATTATATAATTTTGTATTCCTTCTTTAAGAAAAATATTTAAAAAATTATGTATCCATAGTTGGCAGGAAAGTGAATATTTATTTTGAATGAGAAAAGCAATAACAACTGTAAATTTTCTAAACCTGAAAACACTATTAACATCACAAAATCTAGAAAACAATATAGAATTTCTGTTTTATTAGTCAACAAATCCCTATGCTTTTTGGAGGTCTACGTTTTGATCATCTTCTAATATGACAATGATTTTGATAATATTTTCTATAGACAGGAAACAAAATTAAGGATTTTTCTGTAGCTGGTTGATAGAAAAAAAAGAGTTGTTATGGATAGTTTTAAAAAGTGCATTTCTGTTTCACAACTCATTGATGGTTATGTTATAGCCATTGGCATTGTTCTGATATTTGGGGAAACTTCCGTCAAGTCTCTTTCATAGCTGAGCTGAATGATATGAAAGAGTTTTCCACAGAGCATATTCTGGCCCAATACAATTCAAACCTTATTTCTCCTCCACTAACCACATCCTTCCCGTATCAGTGTTGTAGTTCACAATGGAATAGCAGTAAAACCTCTATCTGTGAATACTTGTGTCACAACACTACGTGAGATGGTAGGAGTATTCCTGGAAATATTTCTACAACAGAACAGTAGCAATATCTAAATAATGCAAACAAAATATTCCTCTAAACCCAAACTAAATGAATTTCTAACTAACTATTCTTCACAGATAGTCATGCCCACTCTACCACCATTTGACCCAAAGGGCAGTGTGACAGGTGAGGATGTCACCTGGGGATTGCAGATAAAATACCTTACTTTTGCAACAAAGAGAGACGACCATGTAAACACATTTATAATCCCCTCCCACAGCCATGGAGGGAGCTTCTTTAGCATCAAAGTCACTCCTTCACTGTCCACCCCTCCCCACTATGGCCTTCCTTCCTGTGCCTCTTCCTTTACCCATTCCTGTGTACAAACATAACTTTGAGTGAGGCCTGCTTGCTTTTTCTTACTCCTCCCAAATGCAATTGACATCAAACCCTATTGTTTTTACCTTCAGCTTTACCTTTGGCCTGAATACCTCCAATCCCATCCCTGTTGTCATAGCTAGGGCCACATCTCAGTCAGCCTCACTATTGTTAATTCCCTAAATCTTCTTCCTTCATCCTCTTCTTTAATCCACCCTAGACAACTGAGAATTATAAAATTCCCCAAAACCTCAGGTTGCCTTCTGCTGTGAAATCTTCAGGTGGCATTTTATTATAAGTGAAGTTACAACCTCAGCCTTGAGGGTATATGTAACTCTTCTCTACTTTTCTCTCCATTATTTCCCTGCTATCTTAAACTCTATTTCACCAAATTGTTCTTCCAGATTCTTTAGACTTGCTTTGAAAGTTTCCTTTTCTTGTCTTTGCTTTTAGCATTCCTTCTGCATGGAGTTTTCTCCCTCTTCTCTCTGCTTCTAAATGTTATAACTATTATCCTGGTCTCCTTGCAGTCGTTTTTCTTACCCTCTTAGAGGTTTTCTAAAACAGCCATATAGCCATCTGTGATAATTCCCTTTCCTGGAGCATGCATAGTTTCTATTTGGTACTTATTATATGCTGTGTTCTACTGTCATTATATATATGTTTATATATGTGTTCGTGTGCATATGTATAACCTTTTCCCCCAAATATCATAAGTAGGTTCAATTCAAAGCACTTTACTTAGAACTGAAAAGATAAAGCAAATTTAAGAAACACTGCCTTTAGGATGTATAAAATCTTGTAAGTAAGATAATAGCAAATGACTTCTAATAGAGGGTAGAGTAAGATAAGAGCCCTATATAGCAAATACATATATGTTAATTGTTGGACTAATGCTATCTCTCCCACTAGATGGCATCCTTTTTAGAGTAGAGATAGTTTCTCTTTAACTACAGTTTTTATATTTCCAGCACTTAGTTTCTGGAGGTATTGAGTTCTCTGTACTACAGAGGTCTTCATGCAGGTATAAATACTGGGAGATGTCCTAAGTATTGCTGAGGGGACTAAAACACTGGCTAGTGGTCTAGATGGGAGTATGAAGTACAAATGATCTGTGTGAAACTGTGTGAGTTCTTTGTGAGATAAGTACTTTACAGGATACCTTATGGTTCTTTACCGAGAGGAAACACAATGTATCAGATAGAGAATTTGTAGAGACAGAAAAGTGGATGCAATTCTCAGTTTCAAGCTTCAGTTTCTTTACCTACTAAAATAGTAAAATCTAAAACTAGTTGATAGTATTATCCTGAGATTAAGTGAGTTAATACACAGTGACTGGAACCTAGGAGGTATTCAAAAGTGTTAGTTTTAATTTATTCTCTTTTAACATATTATCCACTGATAGAGCTGATAATGCTTAATATTTTGTCCTATGGGAGTTGTCGTTGAAATATTATTTTTGATTCTCCAAATCTACTTCAATCATGAAGATGGATCTGTAAAATGTAAATTTACTCATCTTAGCAGAAGGTCAATGAAAAAAAGCTTTAAAATATTTAAAGTCTGGGTTACGATGTGTAACAAACTAAAATTCAAAAATATTTTAAGACTCAGCTAACACTAATGATGGTTTTAAACAGCATTCTCAATTACAGTAAGCTGTTTCTTGTCAGGCCAGCTGCAAGGAGTGGATTTGATTACCTAAATACATTCCATGTGGTCAGAAATTTAATGCTGAGGCTCAGCAGGGGAGAAAGAAGTCTGAAGAGTGAATTGACTCATAGAGTGATTTATAATAAAAGGAAGCTTTTCTAAGAAATTTTATCTGAAAGTTAAGAACTCCTTTGAGATTTTCACCATCAACTCAACATGGTGCTATTATTTTGTTATTGAAACACTTAAACTTTTGTTTTTCTTACCCCTTGCAGAGGAATCAATAGTCTAAAATTAGAGCAGAGAGTAGCAGCTCTTGAGCGCGAATCTGGGTTGGGCACTAAGGATTTCAAAGATTGCAGCCAGCAGCCTATCAGCCACATATTAAACCTTACTCATTAAATTGTTTTTAGAAACAAAAATAATGAAAATATAATACAAGACAGGTTTTCATAAAATATGCTATTAACAGTTTTTCAAAAATACATCTATATACTTTTTACTATTATCAATAGTATGTTCTCCTAGATACGTTTTGGGATGTCTGCCAAGCTCATAATACATTTTCCTCTCTAAAAATTAGTGTCTCCCCATATTGTCCTTGGGGCTGGGTCCCCAATAACTATGTTTATATTGTGCAAACTTCTCCCCTCCCCTCCCCTTGCCATTGGTGGCTGATGAGTGGTAGATCCCAGACCTAATTTCAGTTGACTTCTTCCCTATGGTTAGGGTGACTGATTAGTGCTAGACACCTGACAACCCTGGCTGAATGCCATTTTCCCACCTGGGGATATGGCACAGAACTGAGAGGCTAGTATCTGTTGGTGACTAGAGCTGAACATAAAAACATGGCAGCCCTGGGTGGAGGTATTTTACTATATGTAAGTCACATTTTCAGAGAAGCCAAAAAAAAAATCCAGTATGTAGATAAAACGGAAAGGAAACACATATGCAGAGAAAACAGAGATGAGATAGGAAGAGAGATTCCTTATAGTTTTCTAATTCCTTTTTTTTTTTTTTTCTTTGAGACGAGTCTCTCTCTGTCACCCAGGCTGGAGTGCAGTGGCACGATCTCGGTTCTCTGCAAGCTCCGCCTCCCGGGTTCAAGTGATTCTCCTGCCTCAGCCTCCCGAGTAGCTGGAACTACAGGCGCCCACCACCATGCCCGGCTAACTTTTCGTATTTTTAGTAGAGATGGGGTTTCACCGTGTTAACCAGGATGGTCTCGATCTCCTGACTTCATGATCCACCCACCCCGGCCTCCCAAAGTGCTGGGATTGCAGGCATGAGCCACCGCGCCCAGCTGGTACAGACCTTCTTAAGCCCAGATAGCATTCCTGGCATTCCTATGGCAGGATTTTATGAACCTATATTCATATGACACTTTCCCCAGAGCCAGCTTTTTAAAAATTTTACTAAATGAAGTTCAAAGTGCTTCTGCTTTTTGCAATCAATAATACCTAAGTAACTCACAAAAAATAGATTATTAATATCTATGACTTCAAAGGGTCCATAACTTATCACAAGCAAAAATTAAGGAATATTATATATGATAAAATTTTATGTAATAGTTACCTTTTATTAACAACAATATTCTAGGTATTTATGCATGCTTATAAGTGCTTATGAATATTTATTTTTAATCTTCAATAGAGTCTTGAGAGGCTGAAACGATTATTCCCATTATATAGAAGAGATCCAAACCTCAAAGTGTTTGTAAAATTACACAGGTAGTGTCACAGTTAGAATTCAGACCTTGAGGTGCTGCTGTCTGTTTTGAAATGCCACATCCTGTCCACCCAGTGACACTCAGGAATCTCAAACTGAAACTTCAACTTCCCTTGTGATATATTCATTTCAACAAACAGTGTCTCAATTTAACCCAGTCGTTCAGTCTAATCACCTTTACTTCATAAACACATTCCTTTACTCCTCTCTCTTTCACACATCCACATATTTTCCATCATCAAATCTTAACAGATGATTTTTGCAGTACACTTAGAATTGAACCTCCTCTCATCCCCTCCATCATCCTGTCATGGGGTGGGTGGGGGGGCACTGCAACCAGTTAACAGTCTCCTTGTTTCCACTTTTGTGCCTACCTCCACCCGCATGTTCTATTATCCATGATGCAGGCAGATTAAACCTTTCAAAACATAAATCTAATCTTGCCACTTTCCTCCTCTGCACGCTCCAACAGCACCATGAATTGGCCTGTCCACTGCCCCAATGTTATTTGCTACCTCTCCCTCACACATTCTGCTCCAGCTTTAATGTCCTCCTTGCTGATCCCCAAATATTTCAAACAGGTTCCACTTCAGGGCATTTATGCTTGCAGTTTCCTCTACCAGGGATATTGTTTACAGAAGCAGCCAATTGGCCAAGACCCTCAATTCATTTAAGCATTTGCTCAAACGTCTCCACTTCAGAAAGACCTTCCCTAACTGCCCATTTTCTGGAAGTGGACTCTCCTCACCTCTCTCCGGAGCACTTATCTCTACCTCACTAATTTTTATTCATTTGTTTACATATGTTTGTTTTCTGTCTCTTCCCACTAAAATATAAGCTTTATGAAAGCAGACATTTGGTTTGATTTGTTCACAGATATGTCTCCAGGACCTTCAGAACACACCTAAAATAAGATGGAGGCTCAGTGAGTGACTGATTGAATAAATAAAAGCAAGTGGGTACTTTAAAATCTAAGTAATAATTTCAGATTACCTAATATTTAATATTTTACTATTTTCTGTTATCTTTTCTAAGGAACATACTCACCTCTTAAATTTTCCCATTTAGAATATAACCCTTTTCACCCACATTTCCATAAACTCTTTATGCTTTTGTTGATTACTCTTGACTCATATTCTACTGATGTATTCACTATAAATTGGAACACACATGAGAGGCTACAATTGTTTTGCCAGTCTTCTCTTTCACAGTCCCAAACATGCTGTGTAAATTCTTCTATTAATAACAATGCTAACTACTATTACCTGAAAAGTTTTTCTCTCTTCTTAATTTTTAAAAACTGATCTGTTTAAGCCTCTATTTGGAGGACAAAAACACCATAGTGACAACGTACATAAAGATTGTTGAGCTACACAGTTCCCCAAAGATAAAAAGTGATCCTACCACCCTTGTTGTGGATTTTTAATTCATTTAAACAACTCCTTATTTTTCACATACTATGTCTCTGGCAAGAAATGGCAGAACCAGGGCTAGTCCCTGAGTTTTTTTTGACCCTTGTGGGTTTGTTTGCAGAGTAGAATATGATTTCTGTTTCTGGTTTTGCAATTTTAAGATTGCCTAAGGTTTTAAATATTGATACTTGATGTAGTGAAGATACTTAGATGAACACATTTCATCTGTTCAAGTAGAAGTGGATTTTTACACTCAGTAACATTATTCCTAAAATGAATACATGCTAAAAATTAATATGCTCTTAGGAATAGCTATAAACTATGTTCACTTTATTTTATAGTTAAATGTTGATTATTAACCAGTCCATATGTTTTGAGTGCCCAGTACGTGACAGTAACTATCTTTGAAGAGTTTACGTTTAAATGAGCAATAATTTACATAAGACATTGAAGAGGACAGCATGTTTATGGATAGTTGAATGAAACAAATACCTAGATCATGACATGGACATGCTGGAGAGGTTAAAGGCAAAATAAATCTTTTTCATAGTACAATGATCTGGCTTGCATCAGTTAAATTTAATATTTAGAGAAGATCATGGTGGATAAGCTTTTTGATGTGCTGCTGGATTCCATTTGCCAGTATTTTATAGAGGATTTTTGCATCGATGTTCATCAGGGATATTGGTCTAAAATTCTCTTTTTTTTGTTGTGTCTTTGCCAGGCTTTGGTATCAGGATGATGCTGGCCTCATAAAATGAGTTAGGGAGGATTCCCTCTTTTTCTACTGACTGGAATAGTTTCAGAAGGAATGGTACCAGTTCCTCCTTGTACCTCTGGTAAAATTCGGCTGTGAATCTGTCTGGTCCTGGACTTTTTTTGGGATGCAAGACTGGTTCAACATAAGCAAATCAATAAACATAACCCAGCATGTAAACAGAACCAACGACAAAAACCACATGATTATCTCAATAGTTGCAGAAAAGGCCTGTGACAAAATTCAACAACACTTTACGCTAAAAACTCTCAATAAATTAGGTATTGATGGGATATATCTCAAAATAATAAGACCTATCTATGACAAAACCACAGCCAATATCATAGTGAATGGGCAAAAACTGGAAGTATTCCCTTTGAAAACTGGCGCAAGACAGGGATGCCCTCTCTCACCACTCCTATTCAACATAGTGTTGGAAGTTCTGGCCAGGGCAATCAGGAAGGAGAAGGAAATAAAGGGTATTCAATTAGGAAAAAAGGGAGTCAAATTGTCCCTGTTTGCAGATGACATGATTGTATAGCTAGAAAACCCCATTGTCTCAGCCCAAAATCTCCTTAAGCTAATAAGCAACTTCAGCAAAGTCTCAAGATACAAAATCAATGTGCAAAAATCACAAGCATTCTTATACACCAATAACAGACAAACAGAGAGCCAAATCATGAGTGAACTCCCATTCACAACTGCTTCAAAGAGAATAAAATACCTAGGAATCCAACTTACAAGGGATGTGAAGGACCTCTTCAAGGAGAACTACAAACCACTGCTCAAGGAAATAAAAGAGGATACAAACAAATGGAAGAACATTCCATGCTCATGGGTAGGAAGAATCAATATCGTGAAAATGGCCATACTGTCCAAGGTAATTTACAGATTCAATGCCATCCCCATCAAGCTACCAATGACTTTCTTCACGGAATTGAAAAAAACTACTTTAAAGTTCATATGGAACCAAAAAAGAGCCCGCATTGCCAAGTCAATCCTAAGCCAAAAGAACAAAGCTGGATGCATCATGCTACCTGACTTCAAACTATACTACAATGCTACAGTAACCAAAACAGCATGGTACTGGTACCAAAACAGAGATGTAGACCAATGGAACAGAACAGAGCCCTCAGAAATAATGCCACATATCGACAACTATCTGATCTTTGACAAACCTGACAAAAACAAGAAATGGGGAAAGGATTTCCTATTTAATAAATGGTGCTGGGAAAACTGGCTAGCCATATGTAGAAAGCTGAAACTGGATCCCTTCCTTACACCTTATACAAAAATTAATTCGAGATGGATTAAAGACTTAAATGTTAGACCTAAAACCATAAAAACCCTAGAAGAAAACCTAGGCAATACCATTCAGGACATAGGCACGGGCAAGGACTTCATGTCTAAAACACCAAAATCAATGGCAACAAAAGCCAAAATTGACAAATGGGATCTCATTAAACTAAAGAGCTTCTGCACAGCAAAAGAAACTACCATCAGAGTGAACAGGCAACCTACAGAATGGGAGAAAATTTTCACAACCTACTCACCTGACAAAGGGTTAATATCCAGAATCTACAATGAACTCAAACAAATTTAGAAGAAAAAAACAACCCCATGAACAAGTGGGCAAAGGATATGAACAGACACTTCTCAAAAGAAGACATTTATGCAGCCAAAAGACACATGAAAAAATGCTCATCATCACTGGCCATCAAGGAAATGCAAATCAAAACCACAATGAGATACCATCTCACACCAGTTAGAATGGCAATCATTAAAAAGTCAGGAAACAACAGGTGCTGGAGAGGATATGGAGAAATAGGAACACTTTTACACTGTTGGTGCGACTGTAAACTAGTTCAACCATTGTGGAAGTCAGTGTGGCGATTCCTCAGGGATCTAGAACTAGAAATACCATTTGACCCAGCCATCCCATTACTGGGTATATACCCAAAGGGTTATCAATTATGCTGCTATAAAGACACATGCACACGTATGTTTATTGCGACACTATTCACAATAGCAAAGACTTGGAACCAACCCAAATGTCCAACAATGATAGACTGGATTAAGAAAATGTGGCCCATATACACCATGGAATACTATGCAGCCATGGAAAATGATGAGTTCATGTCCTTTGTAGGGACATGGATGAAGCTGGAAACCATCATTCTCAGCAAACTATGGCAAAGACAAAAAAACCAAACACTGTATGTTCTCACTCATAGGTGGGAATTGAACAATGGAAACACATGGACACAGCAAGGGGAACATCACACACTGGGGCCTGTTGTGGGGTGAGGGGAGAGGGGAGGGATAGCATTAGGAGATATACCTAATGTAAATGATGAGTTAATGGGTGCAGCACACCAACATGGCATATGTAAACATATGTAACAAACCTGCACGTTGTGCACATGTATCCTAAAACTTAAAGTATAATAATAAAAAAAAAACATTTACAGAAGACTTCCTATTGTTACACCATTAGTAAATTTTCCCTTTTTACATATTTCACAATCTAGTCGGAGAAATGGACACAAGGACCACAATGTAATTAGTGGAATACTGACAATCAGAACTAAAGGTTAAAAGATGTTTAGATACATAAGATGACCAAAAGATACAGTAGATAGGAAGGGCGGGGGATGCTTGGAAACACTGCATTTTGTCTATTCATTGTATATTTTTTGAATTTTTTATGTCAATCCACATCTTTAATATGGTGAAAGAAAGAGTCAAGATATATAAATGAAAGACCAGCCACACGGTCTTACAATACTCCCAAAGTTCATAATATAATCATATTAGATTTGTTAAATATTTCTGAGTTTTATGCTAATATTTATCAAGTTCCAGAAATCTCTGAATACATGGCGATTCACCTTTTGTTTATAATTATTTCTCATTTGAAATCTGATCAAACTTCCTAAGGATAAGTTTGGTTCTTAAAATACAAGCTCTTTAACTAGCACTAACAGTGATGACACCTGTAGAATGAAACCTTTTCTCAAAATGTTCTCATTTAAATGCACTGCTTAAATTCTGTTGTAAATGACATTCGTTTCTGCAACAAACATTACCTGCTATATTCACGGTATATGAATGGTTTGAGACGCAGCTGGTTAACTAATCAATTTAACTCATCCTTACAACTTATTTCTTAAGAGTACTTACATATTCTTCATAAGCTTCATGGGCTGGAGGAGGAGGTACCCTGTATCCTGGCACTGTTGGTGCCCCCCGGGCTCGAGGGGTAGGGACACCTCTTGCTACAGGTGGCACTGGAAGCGCTCCACGGGTTACAGTGCTTCCCCGAGGGGTGAGAACACCTCGTCCAGGTGGTGGGGGAGGAGGAATGGCACCCCCACGGCCCCTAAGAGAAACAAGTCATGTATAGATGAGAAACAGGTGATGAGAGAAAAGGGCCTATCACAGAAAAAGTTTTCATCTCACAGCCTCCATACAATGAAATAAATACAAATTTCTCTCTCTCTGTGTGTGTGTGTGTGTGTATGTGTTTAATAGAAATTATATAAGATATAAAGTGTGTTGATATCTATAGAAGACAATAATTGTAAACACTGACTATGATTAGTTCTTATAAAAACCATGTAAAATACTTTGTTATTGTCTTTTATATAACTAAAAACCCAAAGGCAGAAAAAAAAAACCCAAACAAAAACCCACTCTGAATATAACCCCATTAAATTCCAAATTCTCGAAGAAGACACAAATCAGAGCATCGTCTGATATATGACTCACTGGACCATCTCTGAAACTGAGCGGTTTCAGATGTCTGCATCTCCTCTATGCTGGGGATTACAGATAGTAATGGACAATGCTGTCATTTACCAAAAAAAAAAAAAAGGTGGCTGCACTTAAATAAAATGTGGAAATCTAACCATAGTGATATAATTCTGTTTATTATAGCTGCTTAAGTTTGAGATCACTTGAAATCACAACTCTTTGTCCCTGATTTATCATCATGCCTATAACCCCCTGAACTGGTGCAGTCCCTGACAGAATATATTTTCTTACGGTAACTATGGTGTTAGAGGAATACTTTAGTATCCGTAATAAAAATAATAGACTGAATACTCTGTATTGCAGTTCTTGATACAAAATTAACTTGCACTAAAAGTGTAAGATCAAATGGTTGTGGCCAATTTTTATGGCATTTTGAAGCCTTTAGAATGGTTGAGTGTTTGTCTGAAGTCTTTGGGCAAAAGAACAGTTATTTCACTTTTTATTTTGTCTGAAAGGTTGGCCTCTAGATAGCACTGCTTTCAGTGGGAATACTGAAGCTTTGGGAAAAAAATGATGATCATTGAGATGTCAACAATCACAGTATTTGGCTGTAGGCACATATGGGGACATAGGTTATGCTGTCTGCTATGAATAGCAGTCAGATGGCTCTTTCTTGCTTAAAATAAAAGTGAGCATTTATAAGTGAAGGGTACGAATACTGGTAAAGCCTTTAAAATTTTTAAATAGATTATAGAGCTGATGAATAGAGAAATGATCAGAGAACTTATTGTGAGTCTAATGTATAAAGAATACTCTCCTAGATTGGGAGAAGGTGAAACATAAAGACCCAGAGGCCCAGTGCTGGCTGCAAGTACAACATGGCTGAGAATACAGTATTCTGTATTACCATGATAATATACAATGGGATGTAAAAACCAATTTTGCCTTCACTGCTCCTCCAAGCACATTTCTGTTTCCTCATAAGCAAGATGAGCATATGTCCAGGTTTTATAACTGTTGTCCTAGCTTCCTGTTCAGTTTAGCATTTTAACACTCTCAAAAATATCCATGTGTGGGCAATAAATTATATGGTCACCCTACTCTATTCACGAGCCTTCGCTATACCCTTGAATAGTCATGGGTAAGTATTATAACTACCTAGGCTTAAGATAGATATTTTTTTCTAATGAGTAAAATGCAGATTTCTAAATTTATAGTACTTCCTTCTGCTCTAATATTATATGATGCTCATATCAAATCTAATTTTCCATTTTCTTCCTTCATCAACTGACTACCAGACACAGCCCTAGCAAACCTGTCTCCTGAACCTGACTCATTACCTCTTATCCACTATGTTCTTTCCCTGGAATATTAACCTCATTGTTCTCTCCTCCAATTTAATTCAAATCACTTTTTTTAGGATACTGCCTCTGGCTAAAACCACACCACAGTATCCTGTCGTTTATTTGTCTGACTTGCTGAAAGAATATTTTCTGTTTAATTCTTTACTTCCTCTACATTCCTGAACTGAATGTTATCAGTCTAGTTCTTGCTTTCACCCTCTGTTGAAAATGCTCTTGGCTGAGATCACCAGTAGCCTACTGATTTCCAAATCCACTAGATTTCTTTACAGTCTCCATGCCACAGCACCTTTCTACTATTTTTAAGATTGTGGACTATTATTTGGAAAATGTTTCTTTGGACTTTTATGACTCTGCTTTTCTCTACTTTTCCTCATTCCTCCTTATTCGTTATCCTCCTTCCCTGGCTTCTATTCCTGGACCCACTTTGGAATCTGGATGTCTCCAGTTTCTATCCTCGATCTCATGGTTGCACCCTGCAATCCCTACCTCCGATGATGGCTATAATCTGTTTTCTTCCTAACATAATGCCATATCTTGGCTTGTGTTCCTTATATCAGAAGTTTCTTAACTTGTCTGCATGTTAAAGTTACTTGAGGATCTTTTGAAAATTCCAAATTCCAGGCCATACCCTAGGCCAATTAAACCACAATCTCTGGAGACAGGGAGCTCCCAGTGATTCCAAAATACAGGCCAATTTGGGAACCACTGCCTTAAATGAATACTCCAATTTAAGCATCTTGACAAGCTTGTCACGTGGGCAGTTCTAAGCTATTTTAAAAATACATTGAGATATTAAGGCATGGAGAGAACAAGTCACCTGCCCAAGGTCACACCAGCAATCCACAGAGCTCAGATTATTTACAAGAATAATTATATTCTTCATTTAATTTGATCCTTCACCTACTCTTAGTTAATGATATCATCAATTTCTCACCAGGCTAGACACCAAAAATTTATCTTTCTCTTGGGGAACTCTTCTTCTCCAACATTTAATTGGCATTAATTCATATAAATGTTAATCTTTAATCTGGCCCTATCCCTGTCTATTCCAAATGCTGCTCATTTTTATCTGCCTTGGATGATGGAATTGTTTTCTCATTGGCTCCCCTGCCATAAGACGGTTTCTCTGTCTCTGTCTCTCTCTCTCTCTCTCTCTCTCAATCACTGTAACTCTTCTGCATCAACCACGGTGATAATTGAGTAGTCTTTCGCATAAACAAATATGACTACTCTCCTCTTTAACAAACTCTATTAGTTCTATGTATTCGTTCTCAACGTGGTAAACAAAAGCCTTCAAAATTTACCCCTGATGTTTCGTTTTTCAGTGACTGCACTCACTGCAACATATAGTGGTGATGTGTGTTAGAGATGTCATATATTTTCATTCATCAATTATGCAAAATAAATTATTATTACAATATATAGATGTAATGCTTTGTTCTCTGGTATACATTATTATTGGAAAATTAGAGTTATCATAGATAGGATTACTGAAATGTAAATTGTTTTAATTAAATACATTTTCAACAAATTATAGAGCTTAAAATATTCTAGACATCATCTTTTTGAATATAAGTGTAATTAAATAACTTCATAAAGTAATAATTTCATAACAACTCAAATTAGCAATTGTTAACTCATGTTATGCAAAGTTCTCTTATTAATAAGATTTTCTATTTTGTAAAGCTATTTTCTTTATTTTGTGGGCATTTGGTATGACCAATCTTTAATTTTCAAGCAATAACAAATATATAGTATCGAGCACTTACTAAATATCCAATACAGTTGTAAATGTCTTTACATGTAATACATTTAATGTTTTATTGTAAGTCTCTAAGTGATTATTGTATTAATTAAATTGTAACATATAATTACATAACATATCCAAGGTCAACATTTTAACTTATTGTTTATCTCATTCATTATAAGATACACAATTATTTTATCTTAACACTATGAGAGAAAACACTGAGTTAAATTATGACTATGCCATGTATGTCAAGAAGACAATCACTTTGAGATGTCAAAATGTGAGAAACGTGAATCCTTAAATTGATGAAATATAATAACATCTAGTAAGTGGGAGAACTAGGATTTAGAACCCAGGCATTCTCTTTCTAGAGCTTTTCTGCTTATTCATTCTACTATACTTTCATGCACAAAAGGGTTCAATCGATAAGAATTTACTTATTAAAAAATGCACAAGGTCAACACATATACCAACTATCATACTTACTTAATACTTTTAAGGGAGGTATTTAGGAGCAACAGGGAGGTGAAAAAATTGAGATGAAATGGAATTATGTGAAACAATATCTAACTCTTTTCTTGATTGAAAATTATTGGGTAATTAATGAATGCAGACACTTGATATGCATGAAATCAATATTTGTAGAGGGAATGATCAATTAGTTGTGACAAACCAAACTAACATAAAATGTTCATAAATCCCTTTTTACTTTCAGTTATTATTTTCTTTTATAACATTGATTTGTAAGGGAGAAAACATAACTTCTTACTAGATGTCCAAAAACAAAAGAAAACAAAACAAGAGCAAAGACCTTAAACATTCTTTCCCAAATTAAGGTTAGCATTCTAGTAATAAGAGTATTTCTACAATGTAATAATGTTCCTACTTACATATTCCATACTTTATATTGTATCAGAGATATTTCTCTTGAAATTTAAAAGGAAAAGAATATCTCTTATTCATTTTAAATTGTAGATACAGTTCAACATATTGTTTGAAACAGAAGACAACAAAATTCTGTTTCATTTCCTTTTGTTAATGCTAGCACCACTAATGATATCAGTACAGCATTGGAAGTGAAATTTAATTTGTAATGCTAATTTTCTTTTCTTTTTATGTATATAGTATCAGATCTGTATGTTATATGGGATTAAATAGTGAAATCTTTCAATCAAATTTTTCTTCTAAGAAGATATATTAAAATCCAGGCCATAAAGCACTATCCTGTTTTCAATTATTTAAATGGATTAAAATCTTAGAATAAGGTTTCTCTGAAATTAAAATCTTATATGGTCCACTCAAAAATGCCAGATGCAAAATTCTACTAACGGATATCCATAACAAAGCAAAATCTATTACTATGATGATTTCATAAAATCAAATGCAGATAAATTCATTGTTTTAATGCCCCCCCCCCGCATTTTAAGGCATACAAAATAGAAAAGTGTGTGCCCTCTCTAGGCATCCTAAATGTATACTTACGTTCAACCACATAAAGCTGTAAAATTGGCATTTGTTGAACTACAAAAGGTGCAATTTCATATGATTCAACTTATGATTAAATCCATTAAAGATGACTAGCAATGATGTCTTTTTTACCTCATCAAGATGAGATTAGAAATGTACACGGTTTTATAAAACATCCCATAAAAAAGTACAGTATTGTATTATGTCACATTAATTCTTAGCATAAACAAATGATCTTGAACAGCATTAGAGAGCTTATTTTTGATTTTTTAAAGATAAAATATAAATAAGCTCTAGAACACATTCAGAAGTTTTGCTTTTAGTGAAATAGAATTTCCAGAATGACCCCATTTTACCTCTAGTAAATAATATTCCTTGATATTTTATTTGAGAATTTATCTTTCTTAACTTTTTTTTCTGACCAGCGAGAAACATTTTGAGATATTTTTGATTTAAGTGTTACAAACAGTGGCTATGTTGATAGTGGTGGTTGAAAGTATTTGAGGTATAATTTAAGTAAACAAACTGAATCTGAAAAGTATCTTAGCATATCTTAAGATAATTTTATGTAATATATGAAATAATATTTAGATCTCTGTCTTTAGAGATTTAAAAGCCAATTATAACAAGATGAAGAGAATTATTAAATCACATAGTTGTTCTCTGAAGGCTATGAGTATTTTTTATATTAACTCTTTTCAAACCAATGCCTTCTATTAAAAGCTTGAACAATTCAGAATCCTGCAAAACAAATTCTAATACAAAAAGATAGCAATTTCTTTGCAAAGTAAGCAAAATCAAATAAAATCCTCTCTGATAACCAAGAAGAGCTATAAATACCCTCTGAACTTTAAATATCCTTACCATCAGCCATGCGAGAAGTGTTCTGGCTTTCTGGGCTGATGGCATATATGTTATCTGTATCTATCTCTGTATCTCTATCTATCTATTTCCTTATCTGGGAAGACTATATCAATTCAAGAACCATTTAAAGCACAGAAAAAGTTTATAGTTTTCTCTTCATACAAGGGTATCTTGGTTTGAAGAGGTGAATAGTTGTATCATGTGTGTGTTCTAATCCTGAGGATAGAACAGTAAAGTAGAAAATCTCTGGTTTGCTGCCTTATTTTCTAGGGGTAGTTGTTAAAAGTATAAAATGTGAATTCTGGAGTCAGACTGTCTACGTGACCCCAGGTAAATTTCATACACCTTTCTCTACTTCAATTTCTCTAGCATCTGCAGATGCTATTTATCTCCTAGTATGGAGGATTTGGTGACTTAACATGTGTAAAGCTCTTCTGTGCCTGATAAGCTTTCATCATTATTGTTTTTGCTGTGGTGGTAGTGATTGTGGCTGATGTTGTTGTTTACTGCTAGTGATAATCATGACATAAAGCAGAACAAAAAAGGCCTGCCATCATCCTTAATTTATTTAAAGTAAGAATGAGTGTACCTTGAAGGAGCTGTGGGAGCTATTCTGATCCCTCTGCCTCTAATACCTCTGCCACGACCAGAGTCCTCTGAGCCATTTAAGTAAGATAATTCACGTAGTTGTTCCTGACGAATTTCATCATTGTAGTCCTGGAGAAAAAACATGATGTGATGAGTTAAAAATGGGACATGCCGTTCTCAGAGTTGGAAAAAACAAAAAAGAAACAAAACAAAACGCAATAGGAAATAATTTTTTTCATTTGTTTCCTGGAACCTTATATGCAAAAATATAAAATGATATTAAAAAGTGTATATACTTTAAGTTCCTATTTTTATATAGAGAAATTGAAATTGCTTCTTTTATCAAGAAAGTACTCAGCAGGACATCACATTAGATTTGCTGAGATATCACATGATGTGTTAGCTGGAAAAGGGAAGATAGCAACATAAAACGAGAACTTGGAATGTGCTAAAGTTATGATTGTTAATATGACGATTACTACAAAATAACTTCATTTGAATGAATGTGTGTAGAATATGAATGACTACATGATACTCAAATAGCTTCTGATGCATAAACAAAAAAGGGCAATCCCAAGGGCTCAGAGTAGATACTGAGCATGTATTACAACCGTAAAGAAGTATGATAGTATGTCCCTGCTTCAGACAACAAGCAGCTGCAGAATCCAACTAAACAGCTTGATGTGAAATATTTATTTATTTATTTATTTTCATTATTTATTTATTTACTTTTTTGAGACAGTCTCTGTCGCCCACGCTGGAGTACAGTGGCATGATCTTGGCTCACTGCTGCCTCCGCCTCCCGGGTTAAAGCAATTCTCCTGTCTCAGCCTCCGGAGTAGCTGGAATTACAGGCACACCACCATGCCCGGCTAATTTTTGCATTTTTGGTAGAGACAGGGTTTCGCCATGTTGGCTGGTCTCGAACTCCTGGTCTCAAGTGATCCACCCACCTGGGCCTCCCAAAGTGCTGGGATTACAGGCATGAGCCATCGTGTCTGGCCGCAGTGTGAAATATTTAAACACAACAAATTTTCTATGAGTTCCAGTATTAGGCTAAGGGAAAGTGAGAGCCAGAGAAAAAGGTAAATTTCACAATAACAACCAGAGATTCAGTCAAAGTCAAAGGGCCTTTTCCTTTATCAGGGTGGAAATACGCCAGCCAATTCAAGAGGACCCAAGAGTGGAGCTGAATCATTAAAGGTAAATGCTACCTTCAAAAAACAAGTGCCAGTATCACCTGTTTCCCTTTTTACTAATCAACACACACACACACACACACACACACTCACACTCACACACCCCTGGTTGAATAGTACAAAATTGAGTAACTGGTTATTTGTGCCAAATGGCCAATCTGATCAATTATTATTCTGGAAACATAGTTTAAGTGAAATCAATCTAGTGGCTCTTCTAGTGGTGAAGAGAGGGGTCCAGGAGTTAACACTATATTTGTAGAGGCTTGGCTAACAGATATGATGTTTGAGGCCTAGCAGTGAGAATAAAAATTAAGATTATCATCTGCAACAAACGATGTCAATGTAGCTCTGCATATGTGTGGTATTGATGAAGACTGTGTAGGGTCACCCACACACCTCTGTCTAGAAAATGGCAGGGAAGCATTCAGCCTACAAGGATTTCTTTGGCACAGCTTTACCTCATGCTCTAGAAACTGCCTAGATTACAAGCAAAAAGCCCTAAAGCATTTCACTTAATTTTATTTTTAGCATGTTGCTTTCATGTTTATATTCTTCAGCACCTGATTATAGTGATAATAGTCTCAACACAGTTAGCTGACAAAAGAGACATAGAGTAGAAAATTATAGTTTCTAAGAAGCCATATATTATTCAATTTCTACCTCCTAATTTTCTCATTCAAACAACTCAACTTAAGAATAAACATGTCTATTATTTTATTAGAATCAGGAAATATAATGAATTGCCACTACTGAGTGAACTGACCAGGTACTATCAAAATAAAACATTAGTCCCATAATTTTGCAATGTAATGTTTTCCAGTTTCAAAGGGGATCTTTGCAGCTTCTTCTCTGAGGAAAACACATGGATACTCAGGGTGCTCATGAGTTGTAGGAAGAGATGGATTGTCATTGTTGGCAAGACTGAGGGTTAGAATAAACATTTTAACAAATTGCAATTTAATTCAACACATATAGAAGTGTACCTTAGAGCATAAATATTTTTTACACTGGAATCAGAAAATATAAGAATGTAGATGTGATCTTATTCATTTTATAATAATAAAGAAGATGAAGAAGAAGAATGAGGAATAGGAGGAAAAGGATGAAGTCAAGGAGGCTGGGGAAGAGAGAGAGGAAGAGCAACATATTAATCAGATGGTGTCACAGACTAAGCCAATTTGTTCAGGATTCCCTGCATCCATATCCTTAGATAGTTTCCACCACACTGACTCTGGGATTTGCCATGTGATTTGCCTTAGCTAAAACATTCTTTTTTTGTCACAAGAAGATTTTCCTAACATAACTCTTATATGTTTAATCCCATTATTACATCTGCTTCTTGGAGGACCCAAACTAATATATGGACTGCTGATAAAATCAAGTTCCTAAGATAACAAGGCTGAGAGCTTTGGTAAATCCATTTATGATAATGATAGTTGAGCCTATCCCATTCAACATACTTTATACTATGTATGATTAAATTGGACTGCTTGTTACTCTTTTACTTTAAAGTGGTTAGAGAATGGTTAAACATGAAACTGATTACTGACGACCAAAAAGGGTAGTGAGTATTTTTAAGAAAATAAATTGTATGTTGCCCAATTTTTTCAATACTTTACTTAATAAGAAAATAACAAAGACTCATGAAGATGGGCAAACACAAACCATATTTTGAGCCAGAAATTGGAACAAATTGGCTGACACAGAGAAATTGTGGCAATAATGAAAAGACTAGTGCGTTCATGTGTGTAGTAGGGTATGAGAGAGAGAGAATATGGGCAATCACAGGCCATGTAAGAGTGCTCTAGTAGAAAATATATGGTATGAATGGGAAAGGTAGAAACAAACGAAGTTTCTAGGTGCAGAAATAGCTAGACGTATAATGACTCATTAGCCAGAGAAAAAGAGGAATGAAAAAAAATTTGAAGGTGGAGCATTCATATTTGATTCGAATAGCCTTACGTTTAAAATGTCAGAGAGACCTTCAGGCTTATCTTAGAAATTCAGATCTGGGTTAAAGGAGTACATTTGAGTGTCAACTACACATACTTGTGATAACTGAAGGATGAAGACTGTAAGAAAACAGTAAAATTATGTATAGAGACAGGACTTTTCTAATCATAATTTTAATGCAAATTTATATCACAGAAAATAGTTGATTTATCATTTGCAATATCTTTATCATTAAATGTTAAATTACCCAGATTTTTAATAAATTCTGGTTTTCCTGATTAGACAATCAAAACATATGTGCCACATTATTTATAGCAATGAGGCACCTAAATGCTTACAAAAAAATATGGAACAAAACTTTTCTTTTTTTTTCTTTTTTTTTTTGAGATGGAGTCTCACTCTATCACCCAGGCTGGAGTGCGGTGGCATGATCTCAGCTCACTGCAATCTCTGCTGCCCGGGTTCAAGCGATTATCCTGCTTCAGCCTCCTGAGTATCTGGGATTACCGGTGCCCACCACCACACCTGGCTAATTTTTGTATTTTTAGTAGAGATGGGGTTCCACCATCTTGGCCAGGCTGGTGTTGAACTCCTGACCTGGTGATCCACCCGCCTTGGCCTCCCAAAGTGCTGGGAATATAGGTGTGAGCCACCGTGGCTGGTGGAAAACATTTTTTAAAACGTCCAAATCTAGGGATAGTTGAACTCTTAAATACTGTCTAGACTGAACATATTCTGTGCATTATAATTTTTGCTATTAAAATTTTTATCTTCAATTATTATGAGTATATAATATGTTTTTATAGAGTAAATGTGATGTTTTGATATAGGTATATGATTTGTAATAATCACATCAGCATAATTGGGGTATCTATCACCTCAAGCATCTGTCATTTCTTTGTGTTAGGAACATTCCAGTTCCACTCTTTTAGTGATTTTAAATTATACAATAAATTATCGTTGACTGTATTCACTTCATAGTGCTACCAAATACTAGATCTTACTCATTCTATCTAACTATATTTTTGTACCCATTAACCATCCCAACTTTCCCCCCTCCTTCCCACTAGTCTTCCTGGTCTCTGGTAACCATCATTCTACTCTATCTCCGTGAGTTCAATTGTTTTAATTTTTAGCTCTCACATATGAGTGAGGACATGTAAAATTTGTATTTCTGTGCCAGGCTTATTTTGCTTAACCTGATGACAGTTTCCATCTACGTTGTTGCAAATGACAGGATTTTATTCTTTTTATGGCAGAATAATATTCCATCCTGTATACCAACCACATTTTCTTTTTTCATTCATCCATTGATGGATGCTTAGGCTGATTCCAAACATTGGCTATTGAGAAGGGTGCTGCGATAAACATGGGCGTGCAGATATCTCTTTGATATACTGGTTTGCTTTTTTTTTTTCTTTTGGATATGTATACCTAACAGTGGAACTGCTAGATCATATGGCAGTTCTATTTTTAGTGTTTTGAGGAACCTCCTTACTGTTCTCCATAGTGCTGGTACAAATTTACATTCCCACCAAACAGTGTATGAGAGTTTCCCTTTCTCCAATTCCTTGCCAGCATTGCTTGTCTTTTGGAGAAAAGCCATTTTGACTGGGGTGAGTTGATATCTCATTGCAGTTTTGATTTGCATTTCTCTGATGATTAATAATGTTGAGCATTTTTTTCACATACCTGTTGACAATTTGTATGTCTTCTTTTGAGAAATGTTTATTCAGATCTTTTGACCATTTTAAACTCAGATTATCTGCTTTTTTCCTATTGAGTTGTTTGAGCTCCTTATATATTCTGGTTATTAATCCCTTATCAGATAGGTAATTTGCAAATATTTTCTTCCATTCTGTGTATTGTCTCTTCACTTTGTTGATTGTTTCGTTTGCTGTGCAGAAGCCTTTTAGCTTTCTGCGATCTCATTTATCCATTTTTGTTTTAGTTGCCTGTGCTTTTTGAAGTATTACTCAAGAAGTCTTTCCCCAAACCGATGTCATAGACAGTTTCCTCAATGTTTTCTTTTAGTAGTTTCATAGTTTGAGGTCTTACATTTAAGTCTTCTATCTATTTTGATTTTATTTTTGTATATGGTTAGAGATAGGAGTCCAGATTCATTCTTCCTTATATGGTTATCCAGTTTTCCCAGCAACATTTATTAAAGAGACTGTCTTTTCCCTAATGTATGTTCTTGGTACCTTTGTCCAAAATGAGTTCTTGTGCATTGTTTTTAGAACATATACAATTTTCTAAACCCTCAAAGTTTTATATTATAGTGCTTTTTTCCAGTCCTTTCTTAAGCATTAAGTCTAACTTTGAATTAATCTTCATTCACTAGTACAGGAGTCTAGCTGAAACTAGAACATCCTGTTGATGTTTATTTGTTGCATGTGTTGCTGATGCTTCAGTTATATAAAACTTTGCAGATTTGAGTAAACAAATTATTCCAAGTTTAGCTTGGAAACATTATCATCAGAAATATACTACATATTAGTTCACTTGAATAGTATTGAGTTCTAAGATTTGGGAGTCATACAACACATATGAATGAGTGGTTATAGTTTTATAGCATTTATAAATTTTATGTTCAACTTGCTAACATATATATTCATTAAAAAGTAAAAATATGAGTTCATAAATGGTAATGAGATAATTTATACTTACATAATATTATTTTAGTATTGTTTTATTACTTTAGTATTAAAACATCCTGGAGAGATAAAGAGTTAGAGATAGACAAATATTTACCTAAGTATGTGAATAAGGACAAAAGAGACAAAGGAAGGTAAAGCTATGGCAATTTAGAATGAATGGAAACATTAATTTTTAGTGGAAAATTTAATTTCCAGTCATTAAAAATAAATACATAGGCTGGGCGTGGTGGCTCACACTTGTAATCCCAGCACTTTGGGAGACCGAGGCGGGCAGATCAAAAGGTCAGGAGATCGAGACCATCCTGGCTAATACAGTGAAACCCAGTCTCTACTAAAAATACAAAAAATTAGCTGGGCGTGGTGGTGAGCGCCTGTAGTTCCAGCTACTTGGGAGGCTGAGGCAGGAGAATGGCATGAACCTGGCAGGTGGAGCTTGCAGTGAGCTGAGATAGCGCCACTGCAGTCCAGCCTGGGCAAAAGAGCGAGATTCCGCCTCAAAAAAAAAAAAAAAATCAATACATAATAAAAGAAAAAATTGACATATGTATTTCATTTTTCTGGAAAACTAGAATAGTACAAAATTTAAATAATTCCTAGGCCTACCCGTATTATGAAGATAATGCTCCACTTGTCAAAAAAATGTAAGTTATATCTAGGGATAAACCTTAATGGTATGTTAGATAGAATTACAAATTACTGGGATTCCACACTTCAAATAGTAAAGAATGCTTTACTGTTTTGGCATATACCTGCAGTAAATAAAATATCCACACTCAAAGAAAATTCCTCTTACAAGATGAGTTATAAAGTAGCTTTAAAAATGATGATTAGTTTAATCTATGGCTTTGATTTCAGACAGAAAAGACTAAAATTAGAGTGAACCTTTAAAGAATCTACTGGGGCTTAAATAGCACATGCGTATCATATATAGACTTTTTTTTTTTTTGAGATGGGGTCTCTCTCTGTTGCCCAGGCTGGAGTGCAGGAGCATGATCTCAGCTCACTACAAACTCCAACTCCTAGGCTCAAGAGATTCTCCCACCCTGGTCTACTGAGTAGCTGGGACCACAGGTGCAGGCCACCATGCCCAGCTAATTTTTTTGTATTTTTGGTACAGACAGGGTTTTGCCATGTTGCCCAGGCTGGTGTCGCACTCCTGAGATCAAGTGATCTGCCCGTGTCAGCCTCCCAAAATGCTGGGATTACAGGTATGAGCCACTGTGCCTGGCCTCATAGATATTTTTTATAATTGATCTGGATTTTATATTTATTTTCCTGTAATGTCCAAATAATTTGCTTTTTTGCTACCAAAATAAATTTTAAAACCTTGTTATTTGAAGTAATAGCAAAGATATTCACAATAATTTTACATGTTCCTTTTGTCCAAGGTAAGGCCAATTCCCCCAATGAAATAATTTCCATGAAATTCATGAGTGCTCCTTTTCGCCTCTCTGACAGGGCCCTCCCACCGTGACACCATATGGTGTAAACAGTATACACAAAAGCTCAGAGCAGACAGATGTTTGGATGTTCCCAGAAAGGACTTATGCTCATAGTCTGCATATTTAATGTATATGCATAATTTCCCAGTTACGTACACTCATGTCCATCTGTTATGATGGCATTTTGCCCAAATACAAATTGGGAAGATTATTTCACTTGCATATGGATGCCAGGTAATGACAGGTGTAGACAGGCTACCTGGTGGTGCAGTGAGGGACCATTTTCCTGCCAAATTCCTTCTTCTGAGGATACAATGGATGCTGGTGCTGCACATTTAAAACTGTGTTTATAGCCACTGGTAACATGTGAACATATACTCAGCTCTGACAATGCTAAGACTTTCAGAAATCATCGGAAATGATATGTAGGGAAATGATATGTAGTCTTTAGCCTTTCCGGGCCATGACAAAGAGAACTGGAATTTTCTCAGCTCCTACAAACAGATTAGGGCACTTTTACCGGAATAGTAAAGAAGGTGTGGGAAGTGTTGGGTCCTGCCCAATATCAGACTTGCAACTAAGTTGGAATGGGTAGGAAGCTATTTCAGAAAACAACTAGCGCTGTGGTGGATGTTATTTAGCAAAACAGAACATGCTATTAAATAACATCTCTTAGCCAACACAGGGTGAGTTTTAATCAGCCCAGGCTCGGAACCAGAAAAAACGCATTATTAAAATGTAGTCAAAGAGCAGTCAATTAAGATTTATTAAGCATCTGCTTGGTGCATGGCTCTGCATAAGTTTTGTATAAAGGCTTTATAAAACTTATTCATCAAGGAAGATTGGATATCACAAAGTCAAAATGTTGTTGGCTTTGTATCTTAAATGGTGAGTGACTGTAAATGTCTGTACCTAAACAATGTTTTATCTTATTTTCCCATTACTAAGGTCACATTGCCCATTACTCATCATCAGAGAATAAGATAGTATCAATACAGATAGTATGTAGACATTTTGCAGGAAGATTGGAAAGGCTTATTTTCTATCTTGTTTTATTTGATTTTATTTAACTTTGGCCACACAAGGTTTTAAGGCCTCAGACCTTGTGAATGAGCAACAAAAAACTTATGTACTTGGTGTTATGCTTTTATCCATCCTACCCTAGAAAATCAATCACTCTTCAGGTTAAATTCAGGATAGTAGATAAATGTTTAGATAATATTAAACGACAGATTTGACTTGTAATTCTGAAAGTAACAAGTTCCATTTGTCTAGGTAAAGTCAAAACAACTAGTTTTTTCAATAAATTTTCTTGGCAAAGTATTGTACACATGATATACGAGCTTTATTTCATTTAAAGTCAAAATAGGCGTTGATTTAATACTTCAGCAAGTTATCCACCTTTATTTAAAAGTATATAAAATGAACTCTTTGTTAACACAGAATTGATAGTTCTCAGTATGATCTCTTGGGCCCAAATTCTTAACAAAGAAACTATAATGATAAAGAAACACTGAGAGAAAAGTGTACACATTCTATGCATAAAAGAGGTTGATAGGATATAGGTCCTGTGGGTGATATTTTACCAATAACCTAGGAATTCTAGGCCTTCCTCTGGATGTGGAAAATTTATATATTCAAGACAGGGATGCATTTAACCTGTTAGATGTTTTTAAGTTCCTGAAGGAGTTTTGCTAAATAAATCATCCTTTTATGTAGTCAGTGCATTTCTGAGGAGCAAATAAGTAGCAGCCACTAATGTAGGTTCTGGGGAGACAGTGGAGGAAAGTTCTGATCCAGGGGAGTTAAAGTGCATGTAGATGACTAGATCCCTACACTTGTTCATGTAATGTAATGGTAAACAACAATTAAAGAAACATTTCAATAAAATAGTACGCAAGGATCGAAGCCTTCTTTAATACTCTCTGAATCAGTGCATGCTCAATTCAACTTTGATCCTTTTTGTTGGTTTAAAATATTTAAATTATTTACAATATTATACCAGTTATTTAGTGGCTGCTGCTTTTTGTTTTATTTTTAAAGTGTTAAATTCTACATTTTTGTTTTAGAAAGAAGGACATTTGCTATATTTCTTCATGAGAAAATCCCTCCTAGAAATTCTCCTATATTTTTCCCCAAATTAAAATGCTGTGATTATTCCTTCTAGCTGTATTTTTGACAAGCTACTCTGTCATAGCAACTTTCTTGAAGCTCTTTGTAAAGAGTATACAATATTGCCATGCATGCCACTTCACAAAAATTATCCTTTTATTTGGCTTGCAGTTTCTAGCTCCCCCCAAATTCAATATTAAAAAAAAAAACACCCTGCATACTATTCATACTATTCTTTCCGAATATTTAATCATATTAGAATAGGATAGTCCTTAAAAACAATTATTGCGCCACTTTTTCTAACCAACATAAAGCAACAACAATTGTCAGATGGGGAAAGTGAATCTAACACAGAAAATTAGCAAAGCCAAGCAAGAGGGAGAGAGAGCAGACAAGGGTTAAGAATGTTAAGTGAAGCATTCTAGCTGATAAATACTTACAAAATAAAGGAGAAAATGATGAAAAACTTTATTTCCATTGTCAGTAACTGAAGAAATGAACTTGTAAAATGTAATACAGTACAATACAGTGAAAAAGTATTTGGAAAAAAATACATCAAAAAGATGTGTCAAAATATGATGTCAAAGTTCCCCCCAAAAAAGATAAATTAGAATTACAAAATGAAAAGAACACAGATTTATATTTAGAAGACCTAGGTATATGTCATTTATTCTTTTCCTTGCTTCCATTGGTTCTGCCTCAATAGGAAACATCTGTTGAATTGTTCAGCTGGGCTTCTTGTCCTCAATTACCTGAGTCCTTTCAATGGTTGTAAATTGTATTTGCCTGTCTTTGAGGTGAATTCACTCAGCTTCCAAATGTGTCTTGTGTTCAAGCCTTTCTAGCAGGGGCAAATCAAAATAGGGAAGACCTGGGTTCTTTGCTCTAGTGGGCCCATGACAGAGCAACTGGTACAACTAGGTTCTCCTCTGAAGGGTGACGTGACATCTCTCTGCTCTCAGGCTTTCCCCAAGATCTGCGAATTCCACAGCCCATCTATATAGCTCTCTGCAAGAGCACTACAGTCAGCTGAATCAGGCAGCCCATTTTCTGTCCTCTGCAAAATAGACATACATAGCAAGTGGTCAGACTCAATCCTATTCTGTATGTTACAGAAAGGATTTACTGCAAAGAAGTTACAAGATATTCTTAGCAATCATGGGAATGATTGTTGTTTTCTAAGGCTCCTTTCAGTTCTTGGATCTCTTCCATCTCCAACGCCATATCTCAAAGAGCAACCACAACGCCTGCTCTCTTGGAATCGCTCTCAATATGAGGTACTTTAAGACCATTAAGCCAAACTGCTAAGCTGCTTGTGTCTATCAAGTGCCTTCATCACAGACATGGGAGAAGACCAAGGTATCAAGAGTCAGAATGCAAGTCATAAATTTTCCCCAACCCCTTTCCTTATTCGTTTTTAAAATTCATTCTTCAAACTCTGATTAGGAGAAGGTAACCATTTAGTTGTATAAGGCCATTTATATACTCTATGATTAATGTACACTTTGATTCTTTTTCATCCAATAAGAGAAATGATAGGATCTCAAGAAGTGGAGATCAGCTAAAGGAAATTCAGTTTCAATCAATATCTAGATACTACCCACAATGCTCCTGTCCTTTGCCTGAGGTGGGATTTTTATATTGTTCTAAGATGTGGAATACTGGAACAAGCTCATACTGCTCAGCACTGGGGGCAGAAAACTGGGTTTCTGTTACTTGTGCAAACATAACCAGGCATGCATTCCAAAGGGCAGGAAGGGAGCATTTGGGATTCCTTTATTGCCTTCCTCAGTGAAGAAATATATTATTATTAAATATATGAATATTATATACAGTAAATAAAACAAATATGCTTGCTTATTTATATATATGTTCTAGGTGATAAAAATACAGTGAAAAATCCCTCATTGAGCTTACATTCTAATGTGGGGAAAGACTGAAAAAAGGAATAAGTAATCTTAGTTCAGAGAGTAATACTGTGAAAAAAAGAAAACAGAGCAACAGGATTGAGAGACTGGGGAGGCTGGTTTAGATGGGAAGTCAGCAGTGCCCTACTCAAAGAGGTAATATATGAACTGAGACCCAAATGTAAAGGAGTCTGTCATGTGTGGATCTGGTTCACTAGTCTTCCAGGTAAATGGAATGCAAAGGACAGGAAGGAGCTGAGCATCTTTAAGGAACAGGGAGAATGCCAGTGCATATGTATCAAAGATTTAGTGAGCAAGGGTGTAAATGATATTAGGTCAGACAAGTAGGTAGGCTCTGTATCGTGGTGGTGCTTCTGGACTTTATTGTAAGTATAACAGAAGGCCTAAGGAATATCTAAGATGGACAGTGAAATAACCAGTTTTTATCTCAAAGAGAGTATTCTGGCTGCCATGAGGCAAATGGATTAAAGTAGGACTAGACTGGAAACAAGGAGAGAGGGTCTAAGACACCATTATAAGCAATACATGCATTAGGCACTGCAGTCATCTTTACCAGTACCATTATAAGTGGTGGAGAGAAAGAGCCATTAGATCATTGCTGATGGATTAGATATGGCAAATAACGAAAAAAAAAAAATGAACTTAAAGCTGTCTTCCAAATTTTTGGTTTGTGCAACTGATTGAATTGTAGTGCCATCACTGAGATGGAAAAGTTACTGAATGTGGGCTTCCCTCTTCTCTATCTCTAATTTTAGATAGGGAAGCAAATCATTCTTAGCAAACTATCTCAAGGACAAAAAACCAAACACCGCATGTTCTCACTCATAGGTGGGAATTGAACAATGAGAACACATGGACACAGGAAGGGGAACATCACACACCGGGGTCTGTTGTGGGGTAGGGGGAGGGGTGAGGGATAGCATTAGGAGATATACCTAATGTAAATGATGAGTTAATGGGTGCAGCACACCAACATGGCACATGTATACATATGTAAGAAATCTGCACATTGTGCACATGTACCCTAAAATTTAAAGTATAATAATAATAATTTTTAAAAAGCATTTCTAAACAAAGAGACTTCTTAAATTGGGAATATTTCAGTGTGATGTGATTTCTGTCTTCTGTAGATAGCCTGTCTTCTGAGTAGACTGGAAAATCATGAATAATCTTGCTTAGGAAAAAATTAAAAAGACAAAATACATAGTCTGTTAATCATAAAAAGGAAATAAATATGTTTACATGAAGACATCCAATGATCAAAAACAGAGTTGAGAACTTGTCAGTTAAGAGATGAAAACGATCAATCCAGGTAGATGTCCATGTGTGAAGTCACGAAGCCATGACAGAAAAGTAATGGACTTAGAAGATAGTTGTGACAATAGTCACAATAATAATAATCCAATCCAAAATAATAACCCAGTTTTCCTGAGCATTATGTCAGGAGTGGACAGTAGAAGGGTGTGTAGATGGAAGCCAGGCTGGAAGATTGGAGCCTTGTGTTCTTAAGGTAATGAGTCCTCACAAGAAGGCATATCACCACAATGGCCTTTGGAAGGATCACTCTTAGGAACGTGGATGAGGAACTGGGGTTGGAGGGATGTCAAACAGTTCTACAGAAACCCAATTACTACAGAAGACTCTTATAACAATCCAGACAAAAGGCAATGGAAGTTGGAATGAGGGCAGAATTCAAGTTTTGCTATTAACTAGTTTTGTCCCTGTGAACAAGTCATATCTGTCCTCATTTCTGTATGTGGAAAATAGGAAGGTGGTCATAATGACTCAACTAAGTATTTCTCAAGGTGTCTCCATACGATCTTCTCATGGAGGAGCTTTTTGTGATAGCAAGAGGAAGGCAGGCTACTGAATTTTTATTGTCCTATAGTAGAATCAAAATACAAATGATTAGGGTGCTATGTACACCTGGAAATGTGGCCGAATGCCTATTTATATAATAATTTATTCATAAAACTCCTACTCAAATAACAATTTGCTTTCCACGCCATCTCATTTTATGCACTTCTTTGCTACAAAGTCAGTGAGGGAAACAGAAAAGAATATTTTTAAAAACCAGATTTAAAAATACTATCAACAAACCCTCTCGAGGAGAAAGATAATGTTACAAAAAGAGTTTTATGCTTTGGTTTGTTGTATCAGCTTTAATGTTGATATAGACTATGAATTGAGATTGAAGTCTTAGGACTTTAGTGGTAGCAAAGGGTTTTTGTGGTATTAAACACCTCAATTTTACTCAGGCATTTAGCAAACCACAAAAGCCATTAATTGGCTGTCTTCTGCACTGTCATGGATATTGCTTCCAAAGCATCAGTAAGTACAGAGCAGATCTGTGATCTCTTTCCTTTCTCACCATACAGATAATCTATAAATTAAATATACATACCCCAATTCTTATTTTGTAATGGTCAAAAACATTTTCCAAGAGATTTGATTTCCATAGTCTTCCAAAACACTTAATTCTAAACTTAATTCTCCAGATGCCTGCAAATCAGCCATCTGAGGCTTAGAATTCAGTTTGAGAGATTTTCATATGGCCTTGCTCTGAAAAGCTAAAAGATATTTGTAAAATGTTGTTGGTCTACAGACCTGTATTGTTTTAAGTTATTGAATTTTATACAGGCAAAGCTGTACATGTAAAGACAGAGAATTCTATTCTCAAAAAATTACTCTTGCTATTCCTTTAAATTATTTGCAACACAACTGGAGTTTTGGGACTCTGCCCAAACTTTCCAGATATCTCAACCTTTGTTTTATCCATATTTAGAATGTAACTGTGGTATATTTATATATATATGTAAGTCAATATTAGAAAAACTGTCAAGTTCTGCCTCAGTATTACAAAGGAACTTTTATATTTATCATTGCTATCAATGCAAACACTAACTTAGTTAAAAAAGTGAAAAATGATGCAGGATGAGTTTTTAAATGTATCTGGATTTCAAGAGAATGAGAAGACAAGCCACAGACTTGGAAAAATATATCTGCAAAAGACATATCTGATCAAGAACTGTCATCCCAAATATACAAAAAACTCATTACAAATCAACAAGAAGAAAACAAACAACTTAAAAGTGAGCAGATCTCAACATACACTTCGTCAAAGATGTACAGATGTACAGAATTTAGTGAGCAAGGGTGAAAGTGGTATTAGGTCAGACAAGTAGGTCAGGCAAGTAAGTGTATGAAAAGATGCTCAAAATCATATGTCATTAGGGAATTTCAAATTAAAACAGTGAGACACCACTATGTACTTATTAGAATACGGAAAATCCAGAACACTGACACCACCAAATGCTGGTGAGGATGTGGAGAAACAGGAACTCTGTATTTTTTTTTTTTTTTTTTTTTGCTGGTGGGGATTCAAAATGATATTGAAATTTAGAACCACAGTTTGACAGTTTCTTAGAGAACTAAACATACTCTTACCATATGATCCAGCAATTGTGCTCATTATCTATCCAAACGAGTTGAAAACTTACATGCCACAGTAACCTGCATACAAATGTTTATAGGCAGCCTGATTCATAATTGCCAAAACTTGGAAGCAACCAAGATGTCCTTCAGTAGGTGAATGGACAAGTAAACTGTGTGCATCTAGAAAATGAAATGTTAATTCAGCAATAAAAACAAATGAGTTTGTATGAAGCCATGGAAAGAAATGGAAAAAGCTTAAATGTATATTTAAAGCTTAAATGTACTTAAATGTATATTAAAAGCTTAAATGTATATATCAAGTGAAAGAATTCCATCTGAAAGGTTACATACTATAGGATTCAAAATATATGACATTCTAGAAAAAGCAAAATTATGGAGACAATAATGCATCAGTGATTGACAGGGGTTAGGGGAAGGATGGAATGAGTAGGTGGAGCACAGAAAATTTCAGGTAATGAAACTATTCTATATGATACTATAATTGCAGATAGATGTCATGCCTTTGCCCAAACCCAAAGAATGTACAACATTCACAGTAAGCCCTAATGTAAACTATGAACTTTGAGAGACAATGATGTGTCAATGTATTTCACTGATATTGTAACAACTATACCACTGTGGTGCAGGTTGTTGATGGTAGGGAAGACTGAGGGAAAAGGGGTATGTAAGAGATCTCTTTACCTTCCTGTCAATTTTGCTGTGAGTGTGAAACTACTCTAAAAATAAAAGATCAATTAATTTGTTTTGATTGATAAGAATATGATTTCAATAGCATGATGTTATGAAATATCGACCATTTCATCAAGTTGAAACAGCCTATTCAAGATTTAAAAAGTCATATTGCTAAATAAGTACTTTTTCCCTCTTCTTTAGGGATAGGAAGATATTGAAGCCTCCTCCATATACATTTCTGATCTCCAAAGAGCCCTAAGTGCATCTAAACAGACCAAAGTCATCTTTATGGCGCACCGGCGAATGATGAAGTATTGGAGGATTATTACCCAATTTATGGACTCAGAGGTTAAATGATAAATGTGAGTCAAATCACAAGCAGGGATTATGTGGTAGAAAACACTTTCAATGCCTTGCATTTCTCATCTTTATACCATTTAAGTTATTCCTTTTTTAATTTTCTTCTTGTTCTGACATTTTGCCAGCTGAGACCTATTTAAAACGAAGAACGCCGAAATCAATAGCTCATAGATGACTAAATCAGAGTTTTAAGTCCATTACTCTGCATACATTATAAGGGACTATGCTATTGGCTGAATTATGTCCCCCTCCCAAATTCAAATGTTAACTAACCACTCATGTGATATTATTTGGAGGTGGGGCCTTTGAGAGGAAACCAGGTTTGGATGTTGTTAGGAAGGGCACCCTCATGATGGGATTATTGCCCTTATAAGGAGATACACCAAAACATACTCTCTCTTTCCCCCTCTCTCTCCACCATGTAAAATCACAGTGAAAAGGTGGCCATCTGCAAGCTAGGAAGAGATCCCTCACCAGAACCCAACTATCTTGGACCTCCAACCTTCAGAACTGTGTGTTGTTTAAGCCACCCAGTCTATAGTGTTCCGTTAGGACAGCCTGAGCTAAGACAGGCTGTATGGGTGCTATTCTGAATCGATGTGCTCTTTCTGAGAAAAGAAGAGGTAATCAAAGAATATAACATCGCCTTTGCTGTGAAACTGGTATTATTGCTGCTACTGTTGGTGCTGGTGGTGGTGTATGTGTGTGTTTGACATGCATGTAAAATGTGTGCATTTTAGCTGTCTAATGAATTGAGACTAAGTAAGCAAATTACATAGATAAATTAGATAGGCTGCTTTTTAGGCTTGAACACAGGAATTCTGAGCTCTAGTTTAGAGTCTATGTGGCATTATGGAAATGAGGTTTCTTCTCCCTATAACCTGTTTTTTAAATTTCTAAATAGAGTTAAATAAAACGACCCCACTTCTGGAGATTTGAAGACAATTCAACTATATGGCGAGCTTCTAGGTAACCACATACCATCCTCATACATGTTCATTTACATTTATGTGTGTCTATTTAGAACACATTTATGGGAACAAGACTGTATGAAATTAGAAAGGAAATAAAAACTGAGGGCAAGGATTAGATGAATAGATATGTCAAATACACAGCAGAATGGGTTTATATAAAATATGTGATTGTATATGTGAGTAAAATTTTTTAAAGAAATACAAAAGGAAGACATCTGAAGAATCCAAAAAAGGGTTAGCAAAGCAGTAGAAATGTGGCTAAGGGCATGAGAAAAATGGGGTTGAGTAGCTCACATTATAGCAAAATGGGCAATAAATGACAGCATAGTCATTTGTAGGCACATTGGAAATCGACTGTGCAGAGCTTGATGAGGTCTAAATTCTACAGTGTGATTAGATAAAACTGTAATATCACAATCATTTTTGTAAACCAGCTAGCTCAGAAGACCATTTTTTTCCTCAATTCTAATGTATTGACTACTTTTTTGTATAACTTCTATTTGTAGAAACATGACTACAACATGATCTTTCATTTAGTGTCTTCCTTCTAACAGGTATTATTTTGTTTAATTTCATTTTAAATTATTTCTGGCCATGTTCACTGTGATGTAAAATCTTAAAAAACCTGAAGAACAACAACAACAACAACAAAAAACCCACCAAACCATCACACCTTTCAAATTTTGAAAACCACTGGTTGGCATACATAAGCAATAATAAAAGAAGATCTGCTCTGTCTTTTTGGGAAGATGTAATATCTACTATTCTACACATGGTACTCTTAACACTAAATGTTTCAAAGGCACATGGGGTAAAAATATCACTTTAGTACTCTTTTTTCCTCTTTTATGATTCTACGAATGGTTTGAGAAAATCTATTTTTATGGATTTTGAGTTGGAACCAAAATCAATTGAAGATATATGACCCCAAGAGCTTAAAGTAGATAAAACGCATGACTATAGCATTACTATACAGTGGTAAAATTTACATTGCTTAATTTCATGATAAAATTTATTTGTGTCATGCCAATTTTCAGAAATTAAATTTTAAAACTGTGAGCTAAAATTACGTATATTAGATTCTGGAGAGGTTGTTTCATGCAGCAATTTTGAATATCACTGTGTGGCCCCATTGCCTGGGTGAGAGACATTGACACTTTGTGGCTTACCGTGAAATGCTAGTCATTCTGGGGCCTAAATTTACATATCATAAAATAGATCAATAATAGTAATAAGCAATATAATATGGATGCTAGAAGGATTAAACATGTAAATTGCTCAAAATGGTATCTAGCACATACTGAGCACCTGATAAATGTTAGTTCTTATGCTCCCCAGGGGGATTATAGAATTGCCTACTCTCTTATACCACCTATTTGAAACAATAAGGTAAGTCTGTTACATCTACCTTACCTTATTTCTTTAAAGAGTTTTAGTTAAAAAATAAATCATGAAGTGCTAAGTATATGTGAATGCACTTTTTAAGTTGTAGAGAATCTTTGGACTACAACAAATTATGAAATGTAAAAAATGTTTTTTGGCTATTTATCCTTGGAAGATTAAGGCCTAGGGTGAGAATATTTTTACAGGCAAATAGTTGAGTCAGAAGCTATTCTTGACTGAGTAGTTGGAAAGGATTCAGTCCTAAAAAAGTGCAGTCAGAGTACATTTAGACATAGTGATTTTAGTATCACTGGTATGAAATGAAGGTCTAAGGAAGACCAATAAAACAAAATACTGACTCAAGTGAAGATTTTGTAGAAATATAGATGGAAAGAGGGCAAAGTAAAACGCTTATAATAAATTAGGAGACTCAAGCAAGTCCCTCCATAAAGGCAAAAATTAATAAAATGGCAACGTAAGTGAAAATAGCTATTCAGGGAAAGGAGGCAGGTGGATTACATATTTCAAAATCAGTTTAAATGAAAAAGAAAACTAAAAGGTAAAGAAAAGTTTGAAAGAACAGAAATGCTCAAGAAAAAACTTTTAAATTCAATTCACTTAGGAGAGATGTATAAACAAAGATAACGTAAATTATGAATTCATTAGTGAAAACTGGTAATCTCATCTTAAATTGCATGGTAATATCCTTGGGCAATGAGCCATACAAGTCAAAGCTACAGGACATGTCAAAACATTTTAAATGCTCCTGTCATTTCCACTGCCTTGTTTTCAGAATAAATGCTAAATTGTACCAATCAGCAAGTGTTCTTATATTATTCATCTATTGAGTAAATTTCTCTTGCTATTCTAGATGAACAGGAGATTATATTAACTCCCAAGTTTCATTATGCACACGTTAAAGCAGCCCTCTTTATTGATATTTTTTCAATATGTGGGTGAATATTTTAGCAAATTATATTGGACTCTGGTTGGCAACTTTCCTGGAATTTTTAAATTGTTATTACATTTTTTTAAAAAATTGTGAAAGCAATACCTGCTCAGTATAGGAAGTAATGTGAGTCAAATATAAATTCTTTTAGAAGTTAATATTATCTTTTTATGACACATCTCCAACACATTCTTTTACTGAACAATACATCATGACCATCACTCCAAGCCAATGAGACAGAACTCATTCTTTTTAGTAGCTAATTAGTTTTCCACAGCATACCTGTAGTTCACTAATACATTCGATTATTTATTTATGGATGTTTTAGAGTTTTCCACCGTTTTGCCACTATAATTCTATGATTATCATTCTATTACATGGTTCCTTTATATCCTGAGAATAGATTCTCTGAAAAGGAATTATTGTGTTGAATGATGTGTTACTACTTTTAAATTTTAATGCACATTGCCAGACTTTCCATAATGATCATATTATACGACTGTCAACAGAATATTAAGGTGCTTCTTTCTTCAAACATAAAGATGCTTTCTTTAGAATGGCAAGCCATCATTTTTTTCTTTGACATCCATATCGTTAAAAAATTATATCCCATAGTAAATATCATTTTATATGTATTAGCCATTTGGATTTTCTCCCTTTTGAATTGCTTATCTATATTGAAATATTTATAATTTCTAAAAATCTATTTGTAGAGACTTATGCTTCCAGTCAAGATGGAGTAACTTGGACCACATTTATCTTCCCCTCTGAGTCAAGCAAAAAAGTGGGCAAAATATATTTTTAAAAAATTTCAAAGCAATGGACATCAGGCAACTAAGGCTAGTGATCCCTGAAGTATGGGGAACAACTGTGGTAAGCCCTATGTCTTATTGCCTTGAAAAAGTCTCCAAATTATGGCACAGAGAGGAATAATCTAGGAAGAGTCCAGCAGACTCCCTGAGTGGTAGAGACACTGTTGACAGTCAAGGGAGACCAGGGTGATTAGACTTCCAGAAAGAACAACAAAGAGCTGCAAAAACAGACAACACTGGAGATCTGAAGAGGATCTTTTTTGGAGTATTCAACAATTCAGTGCCTGTGTAGGAGGAAGCTATCTAGGGCTAGGAAAAGAACCACCAGAAAAGACTAGAAGGAACAGTTCACTGCACTCACAGGGAACCAGGAGTGGAGGAGGACCAACTAGACTAGAAATGCCATAATTCACATGGATATCAGGTAGGCTGCTCAGAAAGATCTTGCATCAGTGATAGGGAATAATTATCTCTACGAGGGTGAATAATTATCTCTATATTAAACAGCTCTTCAGTCTTGCCTTTAAAAAGTTATAAAAGCAAGACCTAATAGAGTCCAACAATTTACAAGTAACTTAATGGCATTCCAGAATAAAGTTTGAGAATATTTATAGAAATAAATATGTTTAGCACTTAATATGGCAAGATGCACAAGGTGGTAATCAATTCAGAATCACCAGGCATGAGAAGAAGCAGTAAAATATGATACATAACAAGGATAAAAATCAGCACATGTAAATTGACCCAGAATTGATACAAATGTTAAAATTAGCTGTCAAAGACATTAAAACAGTTATGATAAAATGCATTTCACATAATGAAACCGTTAAGTAGACATTGATGACAAACAGTCTAAATTGAATTTCTGAAGATAAAAGCCATAAGGTTGAGATAAAAAATAAGGTGAGATTATGACAGTTTAGACACTGCAGAAAAGATTAATAAATGTAAAGACGTAGCAACAGAAACTATCCAAAATGAACACTAGAAATAAGAATTACTAAAAAAAATAAAAAGAGAAGACACAAACTACTAGCATTAGAAATGTGAGAGGTAATATCACTGCAGATTATGCAGATATTAAAAGTATAGTAATGGACTATTATAACTATGCCAATAAATTCAACAATTTAAAGGAATTAGAAAAATTTTTGGAAGGCAAAAACTTGCAAAGTGCACTTAAGAAGATATACGTAGTGGATACTTCAAATAATACTTTGTCTATTAAAGATATGTAAGGCCATATGGGCTTTATCTCAGGAATGCAAGATTGGTTTAATATTTAAAAATCAATCAGTGTAATTTATCATAATGACAAATTAAAAATGAAAAACCATATAATAATCTCAATAGATGTGGGAAAAACATTTAACAAAATCCAATATTCATTCCTGACCACAAAAACTCAGCTAAACAGAAGTATAAGAGATCTGGCTCAATTCAATAACAATCATTATGAAAAACCAACAAGTATCATAGCAGTGTGAAAGACTGAATCATTCCTCTGAGATTAGGGAAAAGGCAAGTCTGCTGTCACCACTTCTAGTCAACATTGCACTGGAGGTTCTGGCTAATTGAACAAGGCAAGAAAAGGATAAAAGGCATTCAAATTAGAAAGAAGTTAAACTGCATTGGGATATGACACTGGTTTATGTAAATCATTTAATGGAATCTTTAAAAAGTAAATAGAAGCCATTACTAAATAAATTCATCAATGAAAAATAATACAAAAAAGATACAGAAAAAATTGTATTTTATTTACTAGCAATGAACAATTAGGAGTTGAAATTACAAAATCATTACCCTTTATAATAAAAAATTACATAAATTAGATATAATCTGGCAACAACATTAAAGACTTCTACACTGAAAATTAGAAAATCTTGCTGAGAAAACCTTGCTGAGAAAAATTCAAGAAGACTAAATAAAAAGAGACGTACACTATGTTCATGGGATGAAGGAAGGATTCAATATTGATAAGTTATCAATTCTCCTGAAATTGATTTAACCATTTAATTCAACCTAATCTATGGGGCCTTCCTGCAACAGTAAGTGGGCCATGGTAA
Organism: Pan paniscus; assembly: GCF_029289425.2. Classification (NCBI taxonomy): domain Eukaryota; kingdom Metazoa; phylum Chordata; class Mammalia; order Primates; family Hominidae; genus Pan; species Pan paniscus. The sequence goes on from NC_073254.2 coordinate 76,768,402, forward strand.
TAGCTAGGAGGAAGACATTTTTTTACCAAGGGCCATAAGAAAATTTTAGGGGGGATGGAGAGATTCATTATTTTGACAGTAGTGACTGTTTCACAAATGCATACATCAAAACATTAAATTATCTCTTTTAAAGGCTAAAATTTCTAATCAGGTTACAATAAGTCAAATTAAAAAAATTAATTTTAGGTACTTCTTTTTATCATGAATATTAATCTTTAAACTGTGATGAACACTATAATTTTTAAAAGTCTAACAGTAGTCTTTTGATTTTATTCATTGTATCTCTTACTGTTTATTTTTATCATTGTATAGATAATATGTCTCATCAGATACATTTATCTAGTAATTTACTTATATAATCTGCAATTCCTAGATTACATTACAATACTGGCAAAAACTAAGGTCATATAAATATTTTCTTATATTCTATTTAATATTTAGTATTTTATTTTAAACTTCATTCAATTTAAAATTTATTCATTTATTAATTTATTATTTCAAAATAAATATGTTTTAATTGTTATACATGGATTATTATTGCTAGTAGTTATACAAAAATACATGATAAGCTAACACTTGTAACTTCATAGTTAAGAGAGCCCACTCTCTTTGGCTCTACGTTTGTAATTGGGTAGGGTGGTCGGACATTCATAGGTTGAATTAATTAAAACCAAAGGCATAATATGGGCTTGCATTTAAAACTGTTAATACTAATGTTAAGCCATTTAGTTATTTCACATTAATGACCATCTTTTTTATACTGTGGTGCCTCAAATAGCATGTAATCTTGTAACTGAATTGGTTGATATTAATACTTGCAAAATTAGCTTGCTAGAAGAGTGATCACTAAGATTTCCAACAAAAGGTAGAAGAGTTAAATGGATGCTCTATTTCAAGGTATGTACTGTGTGCTGCAGTTGGCAAAATGTGTTCAATCCCTACTCAGTAGTGATTATATTATCCAATTTACATTGCTATATGTACAATCCTCACTTTTTGAAATAAAAAAATAAGATTCAGATTTACCAACCTAGAGATGTAGAGATGCTAAGGAATAAATAACTAATCCACTGGATCTCTCACAGTTCCAAAGGTAAATAAGATGTTATATTTCCATCAAGCAATTTATAGTTTGGTCAGGCACAGTGGCTCACACCTCTAATTCCAGCACTTTGGGAGGCCAAGGTGGGAGAATTGCTTGAGCCCAGGAGTTCAAGGCCAGCCTCGGCAACGTAGTGAGACCTTGTCTCTAACAAAATTTTTAAAAAGTCAGGCATAGTGGTGTGCACCTGTACACCTGTAGTCCCAGCTTCTAGGGAGGCTGAAGTGGGAGGATCGATTAAGCCTGGGAGGTTGAGGCAGCAGTGAGCCTTGATTGGACCACTGCACTCTAGCCTGGGCAGCAGAGTAAGGCCCTCTCTCTCAAAAAAAAAAAAAAAAAAAAAAAAAGAAAGAAAGAAATTTGTAGTTTTGTGGGGCACTGAAAAAATTTCTAATAAAGATTAACATGTAAGTATTACATAGAACTTTTATTGAAGGTAGTTCCCAGTGTTGTGCTGTAATTGTAAAAGATGGTTAGCACACTGCATTATGGAACATTTATTGAGTACTTATTAGGTACTAGGCATTTTGTTTTGCATGTTTTAAATCTCCAATGTCCATATGTCTATAATGTAGGTAGTAATATTATTGACATTTTAATAATGAGGAAGCTGACATTGAGATAAAATGTATGTCTATCAAGTAGTATAATTATGAAAACTTAAGTATTTATACAGAAATAATTATAGTGTTTTAATGTTATATAAAAGTACTGCGGGTTTATAGAAGAAAGTCCGAGGGCATGGAGGAGCCATAGTAGAGAAAACGTAGGTAGAATCTGGGTGACAGAAAAGAGGCAAATCATGATAGGAGAAACCATATGTGTAAAGGGACAATGTATTTTTTAAATAACTGTGCAGGAAGTATTACTTTTAGATGAGTGGTGTATAGGACTGGGTGAGCTTAGAAGGGAAAGGGAATTAGCTTGGAACGGTAGTTTGGAAGCTGACTGTGAAAGTAAGATTCTTTGGAGTTTGAAATGAAACCTATGTAGACAAACGGATTACAAAGGCTTTTTATCTAGAGTGCTTTTGAAAGACAAGAATTGAAAAGGAGTAGAATCGTCTCCTAAACTACTGACTTTATATAACATGCTAGAAGATGGAAAACAAAAACGGACCAATTCAGAGTGCAATTTTGGAGATATTAAACAAGGAAAGAATGGCACTCCTAGGCAGGTGTTCAAGTCCAAATCATAGCACTCAAGGGGCTGCAGCAAACTGGAATAGGTTGGGCCAGTAATCATCTTTAAGGGTGTTAGTGAGCAGCAGGGATTTAGGATTATTGGTAACATATATTCTTGGTATCAAGTAGCACTGGGTTAGGTATTGAGTCTGTAGGTTTGAAACTCAGGAGATAATTTGAAACAAGAGTTTTTGGTGTCATTCGCAAGTTGGTGAGAGTGACAGCCAGTAGAGCAGAGGATATCATCCAGAAACGAAAACTTCAAAGAGAAAGAGACAGATGAGCCAGAGACTAAACACCGTTTTCCTGGATTTCTTAGTTAGGTTTTTTTTTTCAAGATGTTCTCTTATATGTGTGCAAAATGAAAAACTTTGGGGAAGATTTCAAATAAATCTCTAGCATCCTGATGTTATTCACCACTTCCATTATCCTTAGCAATCATCTAGTGCTTATCCAGGAGCAGGGTCTGATTGACCCTATGTCACTCAGAAGAAACTGCCTAAGATTAGGATTATGGACAGTTTTAGGTTACTAACTCTGTCAATGAATAGCTGGGTAAATAGGAAAATTTCCTTAACTTTTCAGAGGCAAGAGTAACAACAACAACAATAATAATATAATATTATTCAGCTTTTAAGGTCCTTAGGAGAATAAATGATAATAAATGGAAAGTACAACTTTGGCACATAATAGATTTACAGATTTATTTTCAAAAAACATATGGTATAAATATTATAAGCCAAATATTGGTAATATTATTATGAACAAGTAACTATTTTTACTCTCAAGCAGCATAAAATCTAAATGACAAATTATCCTATAAGACATATAGTCATGTCAATGTTAGTCATCAAAATTTCAGAAGTACTCTCAACTAGGTACTGACAAATTCAAAAAAGTGGTGCTTGGTACCCAAAGTGTTGTTGTAGAAACCTTTTACATAGTCTCCAAGTCAACTATCTTAGACTATTGCTCATTTAAATATATATAAAATAACATTCTGCAATCTTGAAAATACAATTTCCTTAATTGTCTAAAGTAAAGAACTGATTGCCCAAACTCCCCAATCTATTGCTTGAACACCCTAAAAATTTGGTAGCCCAAGGTAGTCTTGTAATCACATTCATAATCAATCACTTTGAAAACACAGGTTGACTCAATTCACAATAAATCGATGAAAGTATGCTGTAATGCATAATACCATATAACGCCCATCTGTTCCATAGAAAATGGGAAAACACAAAGATGACAAATTTATTTTAATTCTTACAGCTGAGATTTTCAATCAGCTATAAAATTGTGGCATGTGATAGTTATCTATCTACAAATTAAGTAGGCTATGAAAGCAGATAATTATTGGAATCTGTTATGCAGATACAGAGATTGATACAGTGACCTCACTGAGCTCTGCCCAATCTTGGATACTGCTTACACAGTATCTTTGAAAGATATGAAGTATTTTTCTGGTGGTCAGAGGAAACACCTGCTGGGTTCTACTTACTGCTTGCATTGACAAGTCATACAAATCATGTTCTTGTGTTTACCTTATTATGTAAAATGCTGAGAATTTTCACAGGAGAAATGAAGTTTCCTACAGAAAACAATGTGATTGTTATCAACTCACATTTTGATTGCCTATTCAAATGCAGCATATAATGCAACAATTCTTGTTGGCTTCTGTATTCAAATTTATGCTTGCTTAGTAATTGTAGTCCCTGGAACTTATTTGGTGTAAACTGCTAAGCAAAGCTGAATGAATTCAAGAGGAAATAATTCCTTATTCCTTCTTCTTATTTACAACTTTCCAATCCTCAGAGGAGAAAAACACTATTTTCATGATAAAATTATAAAATCACTGTGTGGAAATAGGTTAGTAAAGAGGAATTATGAGTCTATTATTTGTATAATTCTCATTCTATTGATGCATGAGTATTTTAAGTACTAAATTATTCATATTGTTATTCACAATGATCAAATATCATACAATTACTTCATTTTATTTACTCTGACTCTACTCACAATACATTTTTCTGCATATTTTAAGATGATATAATCATAACAAATATTCATTTTAATAGAATGGCACTGTATGCAATGGATTTAAAAGAGGATTACATGCAAGCCATTACATTTTAGCAATATAGATAGAACAATTATTCATATAGGACATATATGTTTTCTTAGGTTTTATCATGCTTGCGTTTTCTACCTATATGTTTAAAGAAAAGATAATTTATGATATATCCCATATTTATGGCTGAAAATTAGATTTTATGATGCTTTATAAACATATTATAAAACTATGATTGTTTGTTATACTATAAAATTTATTTTCTTTCTGATTCCCTTTTCCATTGTTATCATTATTTTTTAAGATTACTGGCAGCTCTTTGGTAGTGAAATTTGCAAGCGAAGAGTAATACTTATTACACAATATCATATTTTAACAGTTACATAAAAATTACAAGTCTGCTACAAGCAAATTTCCTTCCTCTAAAGATGGCTGCCAAAAAACATCCAAATTGGGCAAGGAAGTACAATATCAATCTATGGGAAAGTTGAATGTAATGTAGGTTTGCTCCTGTGTGGTTGTAAAAGTCACCAGAAAACAATGGGAAGAAGTGTTGAAGTGGGAAGCCATAAAGCAAATATGGGGTTGTGTAATTTTTAATTTCAAGTAATTACCAGAAAAAATAACTTTGGAAAAATATTCTAATTTTACTGATAGTTGTACTATAGTAGTAAAGTCTTCATACTGATTTTTCATAGCTGTCTTTTAACAGGTGTGATAGAGGCCAAAATTAAAAGTGAACATCAGTTTTTCAACCTGCACGAATTTGGCTTAAGGAACATTTTATTACAGTAACTAATTTTCATTACTTAGTCATCGTAATAGCAATGTAATGTGAGTCTGCCCAAAGGCCAATCCACCACCTGTATACCTGTTATTTAGTAAGACCCCCCTCAGTCATTCACATTAAACTTGCTGGGAAATAGGAGGAAAATCCAGAGATATTAAGAAGATTCTGGCAGTTTGAAACATATCACAAAGAGAGATAAAATTGCTTACTCAAAATGCACTAGTTTAGTATGACCCTCTGATGTTATTAAGTTCCTGAAATATAACAAAAAACACACTGCAAATCTGGATTCCATTATAAGCAGAAAACTAAAAAGCTAAAAAGAGATATTATTTTCCTTCAACAAATGTTAATCTACATTTCCTACAGATATATATTATATTCAAAATTGTTAGATGAAGTTGTTTGATTTAACATAAACGTGTCATCTCTGGGTTGCCTCAGTCTCCTCATCCATTAAATACATAATCACAACTATTTTATTTCTTAACCTCCCTCCTTCCTATGGTCTGAATGTGCCTGCCAAAATTCATATGTTAAAACTCCATTGCCAATGTGATAGTATTAAGATGTAAGGCCTTAAAGAGGTGATTAAGTCATGAAGGCAGAGCCTTCATGGATAAAATTAGGGCCCTCATAAAAGGGCATGAGGGAGGGGGTTCATTGCCTTCCACCCCTTCTGCCACTTAAGGACACAGTATTCAGACCCTGCAGAGGATGCTGGAACAAGATGCCATGTTGGAAGCAGAGAGCTGACTCTACCAGACAACAAACCTGCAGGCACCTTGATATTAAACTCCCCAGACTCCAGGACAATGAGAAATAAATTTTTCTTCTTTATAAATTACTGAGTCTGTGGTATTTTGCTATAGCAGCACAAATGGAGTAAATTAACACCTTCTTCAAATCAAACATCTTATGACTTACGATTTCTATTTGTAAAGATAATGAAACAGAAGTGTTAAGAAAGAACTAGTTCTCATAATTGGCAATTCTTATATGAAATGCTCAAGGGGAATAACTTCTAGTTATCACTGTGTGCCAAGTGTAGACTTTCTGAATGTATTGGGAAGTGATAATGGACTCTATACCGCCCCTAAAAAAAAAAAAAAAAAAAAAAAAAGGCTAGTCTAGTCTAGTTACTTGGGAGGCTGAAGCAGGAGAATTGCTTGAACCCGGGAGGTGGAGGTTGCAGTGAGCCAAGATGGTGCCACTGCACTCCAGCCTGGGCGACAGAGTGAGACCCCGTCTCAAAAAAAAAGACAAAGAAAGAAAGACGGCTAATCAATGTAAGTCAACATAAGTCAAATGAAAATTAATAAAGACTCATAATAAATACAAATAAAGGATGAGTTTACCTAAGCAACTTAGTTCATGAGTTGCCTGGAGGAAGCTAAGTATCAGGCTTTAGTAGAGCTCTGTTTCATTTAAATGTTAAACCTAATACCATATTTTTTACTCAAAGAAAGATTATTCAAATTTAACACACTGCAATTTTTCTACTCAGGTGGATAGAAATATTCTGCTGACAATTTTTGTTTCAAATAAGCAACTCCTCTGCATATGTAATAAAATACCACCTAATTTTACATAATAATGTGAATCAACAAAAAATTCAATCATATTACACATATACAATAAAATATTTTTATATTCATCCTTATAATGAAAAAAATACTTACATTTTGTTAAAAATATAAGAAGTTTCATCCAAAATACTACTTACGCAACTTCACTGAAAATCACTATAAGAAAATAGGGCTTGATTCCTTACATACTACATGAAAGGAGCTAAATAAAATTGATTTAGAGTATATGTTCATAAATCTGTAACCCTCTGAAGGTCATTTACTGAAACTTTCAGGTAACTAAACTTTTTATAAAGGTTGGAAGTTTTATAAAAGATGAAAGTATAATATTACCCAAAAGAAACTAAAGAAACCTGAAATGTTGGACTTAAAAACTATATAAAATATTAAAGATGTTAAGAATATATACATACACACATATATATGTGCTAAAGATATATATATACATAATCCTTAACACTTGATAACATATTATCACATATATAAAAATATACAATATTCAAAGAAGAATTTAAGTGGTTTTATGTGCTCATTTATTAGTAATAAAGCTTTAAATATAATTTTATGCTTTTGAGAGAGTATTGCAAACTAGCCAATTTTTAAAAATTGACAGATTAAAATTGCATGCTTTTACTGTGTACAACATGATGTTTTGAAGTACAGTTACCCTTGAACAACACAGGTTTGAACTGCTCAGGTCTACTTATATGCAGATTTTTTTTAAAGAAAAGTTGCACTGAGTGTGTCTGCCTATCCTGCCTCCTCTTCCACCTCCTCCACCTCTTCTGCCTCTGCCATCCCTGAAACAGCAAGACCAACCCATCCTTTCCTCCTCCTCCTCAGCTTACTCAACATGAAGACAACAAGGATGAAGATTTTTATGATCCGTTTCCACTTAATAGTAAATATATTTTCTCTTTCCTCTGATTTTCTTAATAACGTTTTGTTTTCACTAGCTTACTTTATTGTAAGAATACAATATATAATATGTATAAAATTTTAAAAATGTGTCAATTGACATTTTTTGTGTTTATGTTATTGGTAAGACTTCCAGCTAATAGTAGGCTATTTGTAGTTAAGTTTTTGGAGAGTCAAAGTTATACATTGATTTTCGACTGTGCAGGAGGTCAGCACCCCTAAGCCCCTATGTTGTTTAAGGGTCAACTATACATATACATTGTGGAATGGTTAAATCTAGCTAATTAACAAATATGTTAGTTTACATAGTTATAATTTTTGTAATGAAAGAATCTAACATTCACGTTCTATGTTTTTCAAGAATACATCATCATTATAGTCACCTGGCGGTACAACACATCTCTTGAAATTTATTCCTCCTATCTAACTGTAATTATGTATTTTTTGACCAACATCTCTCTCTCCGCTAACCACTCCAGCCTCTCATAACCATCATTCTACTCTCTATTTCCGTGAGATCAACATTTTTAGATTCCACGTAAGAGTGAAGTCATACAGGCCAGGCACGGTGCCTCACGCCTGTAATCCCAGCACCTGGGGAGGCTGAGGCAGGCGGATCACGAGGTCAGGAGATCCAGACCATCCTGGCTAAAACGGTGAAACCCCATCTCTCTAAAAATACAAAAAAATTAGCCAGGCGTGGTGGTGGGCACCTGTATTCCCAGCTACTCGGGAGGCAGGAGAATGGCGTGAACCGGGAGGCGGAGTTTGCAGTGAGCCGAGATCACGCCACTGCACTCCAGCCTGGGCAACAGAGCAAGACTCTGTCTCAAGAAAAAAATAAAAAATAAGAGTGAAGTCATACAGTATTTGTCTTTCTGTACTTGGCTTCTTTCCATTAAAATACTGTCCTACAGGTTTATCCATGTTGTTGCAAATGGTAGGATTTCATTCTTTTTATGTATGAATTGTATTTCATTGTGTATATAGATCACATTTTTTAACCCGTTCATCTATTGATAGACACTGTATTAATCTGTTCTTGCAGTGCTACAAAGAAATACCGGAAACTGGGCAATTTATAAAGAAAAGAGATTTAACTGGCTCACGTTTTCACAGGCTGTACAGAAAGTATGGGTGGGGAGGCCTCAGGAAATTGCAGTCATGGCAGAAGGCAAAGGGGAAGCAGGCACATCCTACATGGCTGGAGGAAGAGGAAGAGAGAGAAGGAAGGTGGTGCTACACACTTTTAAACAACCAGAACTCCTGAGAACTCACTGTCAGGAGAACAGTCAGGGGGAAATCTGCCCCTTTGTTCCAATCACCTCCCATGAAGTCCCTCCTCCAACACTGAGGATTACAATTCGACATGAGATTTCAGTGAGAAAACAAATCCAAGTCATATGAGACACATAGCTTGATTGTATATCTTGGCAATTGTGACTAGTGCTGCAAAAAACATAGGAGTGCAGATATCTCTTTGACATACTGATTTCAATTCCTTTGAATATACGTTATGCACTGCTTAACCATGGGGATACATTCTGAGAACTATGCCATTAGGTGGTTTCATCACTATCCAAACATTATGGAAGGGATTTACACAAACCTAGATAGTATAGCCTACCACACACCTAGGCTTATATAGTATAGCCTATTGCTCATAGGCTCTAAACCTGTTCAGCATGTCAGTGTATTGAAAACGGTAGGCAACTGCAACACAATGGTAAGTATTTGTGTATCCAATCAGAAAGGCATAGTAAAAATACAGTATTATAATTTTATGAGACCACCGTGTATATGCAATCTATAATTGAATGAAATATTGTTATGCAGTATGTTGCCATATAACCAATAATATGGATTGCTGGATCATTTGGTAGTTCTATTTTTAAGTTTTTAAGAACCTTCCATATTATTTGCCATAAGGACTGTACTAATTTACATTTCTATCAACAGTGTATAAGGGTTCCATTTTCTCCATATCCTCATCAAAACTGGCTTTCTTTCATAATTTTTTGATAATGGACACATGGACATTCTAAGTGGGGTGATGTGATTTGTGGTTTTGATTTGCATTAGTGATGTTGAACCTTTCTTTCATGTACTTGTTTGCCATTTGTATATCTTCTTTTGAGAAATGTCTGTTCAGGTCTTTTGACCATTTTTTAATGTGAGTTATTTGTCGGTTTTTTTTTTTTTGCAGTTGAATTGTTTGAGTTTCTTATATATTTTGGATATTAACCCCTTGTCAGATATATACTTTGCAAATGTTTTCTTTTTCTTCTGTAGCTTATCTCTTTACTCTGTTGTTTCCCTTGTTGTGCAGAAACTTTTTGGTTAGATGTAATTCCATTTGTCTGTTTTTGCTTTTATTGCTTGTGCTTTTGAGGTCTTATCCAAAAAATCCTTGCCCAGACCAATGTCATGAAGCATTTCCCCTAGGAGACTAGCTAATTTTTAAATCTAACAGAAAAGTGAGATATCACACTGATACAAGCTGTAATAGAGTATATGCATTGTCAGTCTAGGATACTTATACCCAATAAATAACATCTATTCAAAGTCAGTAGATTATCTTTTCACTATGAATTGTACAATCCAGTGTAACATAAACTTGTATTTATTTAGTTTTGATATTAATAGGTCAATTTTCTTGACTAACAGAAAAATAGTTAAGAATGTCATAATTTACTATATTAGAAACTAAAAGAAATAAACTTCATGTTGTGATTGTATTACTATTACTTCAGTGGAAGGAAGAATGCACTCAGAATCCCAAATTGGGGTAACAGGAACTTGCAGTTTAAGAATTCTTGCAGAGTTACTGGAAAAACAATTCAGGAGATTGAGGATTTACAGGGATGTAAAAACAGACACCTAGACAATTAGGAAAAGCACAGAAGACTGAGTAAACCCATGGGATTTCTTTAGAGAAACTGGAGTGATCTCAAGAGCCTCATCATTGCTACTAAGTATGGCTTCTAACAACTTTGTCTGTCTCTCACAATCAGTTTCTTCCATTCTCTCTCACAATTGCCTTGCCATTTGAGGTGCTCTGAATTTTTAGAGTTCTAGCAAGAAAGGAAAAAGAATTGGGGGTGAAGGGGAGTCAAACTTGTATGAACCCTCTTTCTATTTCTAAAACCCCTAATTTGTCGCTAAGGAAATTTAGGTAGATTCTTGAGGGTTGGAATTTCTATACCGACATTTAAAAGAGGGAGTAGAGGGCATGAGGTAGTAAATGTTCCCTAAGAGATAGCATCCCTGGAATGTAGGAAAGTATCTTTGAATGAAAGATGTTTAAAGCTCATTTATCCTTCTTTTTCCCCTGACCATTGCCAGTATCACCTCTGTCAAGTCTGTCCTGGACTAACAACAGGACAAGAGAAAGAGAAATAATGGCTAAGGGATATCCAGCTAGCAAAGGGATGAATCAGTGGAACTCAGCATGACTGGTGGTGAAAGAAAGCCCACGTTATTCTTCAGGGATCATCCATGAACAATACTTTGCATTGCAGAGGTCAGAACATGCATGAATGCTTAACATTTTATTACCCAAACAATTACAGTCACAATTAATTATCTGAGGTTTTACAATACTATCATAGAAATTATGCACATTACTCTTCAAATGGGAAACAAATTCCCCTGAGTGACATTGCTTTGCTCAGTGCTGCTAAATCTTCAGTATTATTTATATTCTGCACAGTGTGTTAGGATTGAATGAGGGTTGTGAGACAATTTAGTGCAATCTACTCATTTTAAAGTTAGTGAAATATGAGAAATAGTAAGATAAAACCCATTTATTTAAGGTCAAAGATGGAGATAAATTGCATGGTTCTGCACCACATCTTTATTTTGGGAAACAAAATTTAACTTCAGAGACCATCAGAGAATGACAATCTCATCATATTGATTTCATCATAGTTTATACAATAATAATGTTAAAATGGAAATTTCTAGCTCTTAAATACCATTTTATGTCCTCCTTTTCCAGATGTAAATTGAATGTCCATCTTTCTAATTCATGATTTTAAATTTTAAATCTATCTCTATTCTATCATCTGTCTATGTACCCAGAAACAAGAAACCATGTATACTCTGAAATCTTTTAGCAATGTGCCCTTTCAGTTTTTAGTCAAAACTGTTCTTAAAGCTCTATCTATATTGACACATATAAATATGGTATGTACATACATTTTACCTTTTATTCTTTGCTTCCTCTCCAGTTCTATTTTGTACCTTCCACTAGATTGATCACATTTTCTTTCTTTTTTTATTCCATGTAATAATTTGGGAAATACATGTTTTGTTTTATACTTTAAACAGGCAAACTGGCTTCAAAATATTCCAACAAAATATAACATTAATATTTTTATTCTGCCCCATAGGGCTGCTCCACATTCTCTCTCCTCCTGAATAGGCTTGTACTTTACTTAGAACTGTCATCCATTTTTATTTTTCATTTAGTGTTATCCTGTATCTCCCTCTACATTGCTTTAACCATACTCCTATATATTCTCATTATTCTTTTTAAGTTAGATTTTTTTTTATATTTGAATATTGTGTTTTCTCAATTTGGGACTCATCTTTATTTTACATTCCATTATTTTATCTTACGTTGGTTTCCTTCGGGCTTCAGCTTATCTTGTCCAGTTCTTTCAGTGAAGTTTTGTAGTTGATAAACTCTTGTTTATAGGTTTGAAAAATATAATTATTGTTCTCTAACTTGAATGACAATTTAGTTTGATATTGAACTGAAAGTCAATAATTATTTCCTGTCAGTGCTTTGGAAATAGTATTCCTCTATCTTCTTCACTAAGTTTTGCTGATGAGAAATTCACTGGTGAGAAATTTGTCAGTAATTTATACTTATTTGTAAATCTTTTTTTTCTCTAAAAGGTTAAAAAACTTCATTTTTTTGTTGTTCTACAGTATAATACACATGTATCTAATTTATCCATCTGAAGACTTTAAATCATTTTTAGGACTTACTGTGTTTATAGTTTTGAAATTTTTTTATAAAATATGTTTTCAAACAATACATTTGCCCCATTTTCTTGATTCTCTCCCTGACTTCCTACTGGACATGTATAGGACCATCTTATTCCTTCCTTCATGATTTTCTCTTCATCTCATGGTGTTGTATTCTGGTCATCTTCTCAGATCCATCTTTTGGCATATGAATATTATTCTAAATTGTGTCTGGTTCACCTTTACCCATCCCATTGAGTTTTTTATTTCAATTGGTTTTTTATTTTCTAAAATTTACATTTGGGTTTTCTGCAAAGCATCCTTTTTCTTTTTTTCTTATACTGTCCTGTCTTGTCTTGCAAATCTTTTTTCTTCTTTCATTTATTCAACCATATCAGATATTCTTATTTTAAAATTTATTTAAATTCTTCTTGTACATAGAAGATACTTCTACTACTCTTCTAGTTGTTATTTCTAACTACTACACAACGTCACTAGGCTTCCTATTTCCTCATGTGTTTTGTAATATTTTATTGTTGACTTATCTTTGGTCTGATGTGTCTTATGTTTATTGAACTTCTCGGGGGATTTTGTTAATTTCTTCTTTGAAAACTTCTACTATATGAGTATCAGGCAGGAATTTAGGTCACACACCTATTTGTGTTATAAGGCTGAAAATCAGTCATTTCATTTGACTCTGTACTTACAGCCTTGCGCCAGCAGGCTGAAGTTTTTCATTAGGATCTCCTTTATCCTATAATTAGATTTATAAAGGAAGATCAGGATTAGTAACTCTTAGATACAAGAAGCCTATGGTCTTTATTCTGACCTCTAAACAGAATTAAACTCTATCCTTTAAGGCTTATACAGGGACAGCTTTATACCCATGAGTTACATGGGTCCACTCCTAGGCACTGCTGTAAATTTCCTCTTAATTTCTGGCACGTGAAGATTTCATTGTCTTACTTTCCATTTTTATTACCTCAAATTTTTCAGTCTAGTATTTGTATGTGAATTGGGTAACAGGAGTTGTTTCTTAGGTCCATGTCAGCTAATTTCACCATCTTAACCAGAAGCTCGAGGACACCTTCTACAGCCCCAAGCAATCAACACAAACCACTAATCATTTATTGTCTACCTTTTGGGTTTACAGCACTGGAGTCTAGGCATAAATATAAATATAAATATAAGTCTCAATATCACTCTTCAAGGGGTTTACAATCTGTTGGTGGTCTAAATGAGAGAAGACACATTTTTCAAAAATATAAAATGTGCTAACATATGATCAGTGTGTATTCAGGAGAGTTGCAAATGACAACAACAACATAAAAAGGTTTCATGGAATAGTTAGAAATCTTAACTTGCTAGAAAAACATATAGATTTAGGAAAGCCATAGAGTTAGGAAGTGTTTCCAGTTAAAAGAAACAGGATATGCTATAAAGATGAGGATGAGCAAAGTATTTTGAGACAATCATGATTATATCACTGGCCTTGAGCAGGTCAACCACATTGGAGAGTAAATTCTAAAGTACTTTATTTTTCAGATTTTTGAACTTTGTTTATTGAGAATATTTCATGTAAGAATGTTATAGGGTGAAATAATTGCTCTGAGAAGGTTACTCTGGTAGTGTTCTACATCATGGCATGAGAGAACTGTGAAAGGAAGGCATGGCAGTAACTCAGTTCTAAAAGGATGAAGGCTCAGACTAGTAGATTGCTAAGGGGAGTGGAAAACAAAGGAAAACCAACAGAGGCAGTTTAATGTATTTACATCTCCTTTTGTCCACAAAAGGTTTGGTGTCTCTTTGAGAAAATATGGAAGGAAAAAATGGAAATAGTAAGGGGGATTCTATAAAGAGAAAAAAGCAAAATTGTTGATCTCATGGTTCTATGGTTTCTGGCTGGCAGTGCAAACATAAAGATGTTGCACCAAGTGTCCTCCTCAAGGGCAGTACATTTTTTTTTCTAGAAAAAAATTCTGAAAAGAGCTCTCCTATTCATGTTCATCAGTGGTTCTTCAGTGGAGGCTATTTGCCTCTTTAGAGATATTTATCATCATTCAGAGACATTTTTGATTGTCACACTGGTAGGAGGAGGGTGTGCTACTGGTACCTAATGGCTAGAGGTAAAAGATGCTGCTAACATAGCCTACAGTGCACTGGGTGGACCCCACAACAAAGAATTATCTGGCCTGAAATGTTAATTATGCTGAAGTTGTGAAATCTAATACACATCGATGTAATGGACTTTGCTCTCACAGCTGTTTTCTTAAGGAAATAAAATACATGCTTAACATAGTTATTATGTATAGACACATTCATGTATTCAGTCGATTTGGGACATTAAACAATCCACTGTAACCTGCTCTATTTTTACCATTGTACTTATCAACATCACAATTTCTTACTCTTATTTCAAATTCGAAATTAATTATTTTTACGCTTATTTTTAATTTTCTGCTTACCCCCTGTAATTCCTCAAATGTAGGCTCCATCAGCCCAAGGATCTTTGAAAGTTTTTTTTCACAGATATTTTGCATCACTAGTGCTTGTCAGCAGTAGAATTTTAGTGAATACTTTTTCTATAAATGAACAATGGGTAAAAAAAAACAGATTTATTGTTACCTAATGTCATAGAAATTTGGAAATTAAGGAACTTGGATGAAGAAGAAGTGGGTATGACTGTAAATTATCCTCCTTACACATTATTTCCTGCTTTTACATTTATAAATGAAGCTGAATTTTAGACTCCAAGAACAGCCTTTCTTTGAAGAATCAGCATGATAGAATTATTCAATGTGGATTATAAAACTCTGGAAAGAAACCAAAGGACATACTGGTTCATTAGACATTGAAAGGAAGACAACAGCGGTTGAAGGCTATGGAGATGTAAAATTATAGATTTCCTATCAATCAATTCAGAAGTATTCTAATACTTTTCCTAGTATACACATTACAGCAGAATGTTTTGTTCTTCTGATATTCAATTCATAAAATAAATGTACCCTTTTTTTCTTGTTACTTTTTCTAAACCCATATTATTAGCCATAAATGATGCTGCTCATGATGATATTAAGTAAAAAGAGAAACATAAGAATTCATTATTGGGAAAACTCCATTCACATATTCAAATGTATAAGGTTTTAAGATAAATAATGTTAATTTTATTATTTATCAAAGATAAAGATAACTACTAATTAAAATATATTTAATGGAACAACAAAATGTTTGATATCAGAAATATATAAATTGCAGTTGAAAGGGCTTTGAAAATAGTGTAGTGGTAAATAAAAGTTCAAAAAAATGAATATATTGCCCACATTAAAAACCCATATGGAACAAGGAGATCAGCTGGAAGCCAAGAGACACTTCCCAATATGGGGAAAAGGTAAGTCAGTGGTCCATATTCCCACCATGGACTCCTGCAATCCTAGCCATGGAAGAGCACTGCGATCCTCAATCCTCGCCGGCCCTACAGCTAACATACGGAACTTCCAGGAGATTGTGCGATGGAACTGCTCCAGGGAGTGGAGGGTGGTTGTGCTGGGTCCCACATGCTCCATGAGACTTGGCCTCAAGCTATCTTCCCAACTTGGCCTCTCAAAGTGCTTAAATTACAGGTGTGAGTCACCACTCCTGGTCAGAATTCCAACTACTGATTCTAAAGAAGCTCAATCAGCTATAGCAAGGTACCATTTTAGAGCCCCGCACCCAATGGACTGCACACTGTCCTGGAGCCCAGTGATACCAGGTCTGAGATGCAAGATAAGAGTGGCTTCTACTTCCAAGGTAGCAACCTGAAGCTTAGGTGCAAGTGATCATGGGCTAACATACCAGGGGCTGAGATGTGATCCAAGCATGGACTACTGCTGTTGAGGCTTAGGCATGAGCAAACTGCCAGTTGCTGCAGCAGGGCCTGAGGCTTGAGCACTGCCAGGGCTGAGTCGTGAGTATGGGGCATCTCCTCACCTGCTGGTCTACGATGTTCAACACCAAAAACAGCACTGCCTTTCCCATTTGCAGGGAAGCAGTTAGGCTGTTGCCACCCTCTCCCAAACATTTCACCAGTGGCTGGGGGTTGTCCTCCTGCCTACCATGGCTGGCATCTTCATTTACAATTGGGGGCCTAAGAACAAGCCCGCCCAGCTTGGCTTTGCCATAGCCCTGTGCCAGGGCATGCAGCCTGGGGACAAGGGGATTGCCGAGCCGAGTCAATAATCATTGGCATCTGAACCTTCTCCAGGGGGACCTGAGGTTGGGCATACACACCATAGCTGGCACCTACCTTCATGTGCTACCTGTTGGCATGGAGACTGGCCTGCACATCACATTACAGTCACCACCAACACCAGCACACAGCACTCAGAATTCAGAGGGCTATCCTGCCACTGACAATGACATTGCTAATTCCATGTCAGTTGGCTAGGGCCCCAAGAACCTGCCCACCCACCCGCTACATTGCTGCCATTATTAGCATCTGAGTAAGCCACCCAGAGGCCTAAGAATAGGCCAAACTGGACCCATTAACACCAGTGCCAGCATATACTACCCTGCAGCCCAAAGACAGACATGCTTAACCCACCACCTCCACCACTAGGGCCTGAAGACTGATCTAACCTGGTGCTGCAGTCCGCAGGAAAACTTTACCACAGCCTCCACCAATAACTGCTCCCTAAGCCACCAAGAAAATCAGAGACCGTGGATGCTGTTCACAGCTGAAGGAATGATACAGAGACTACATTACTGCATGGACACAGAATCAAAGCCAAAGTGTCCTACATAACCAACACCGTAGATACATCTTTAGGAAAAAGTGTTCTGCTATTAAAGCAAATTTAAAAACTGGAAGAAGCAACTCTTACACCAGATGTGCAGATGTCAACATAAGCATAAAGAAAACATAAAAAAGCAAGGGAACATGGCACCTCCAACGAACATAATAATACTCCAGCAAAAGATCCTAATGAAAAAGAAATTCAAAAAATTCCAGAAAAAGAATCCAAATTATTATTATTATTGTATTATTATTATTATTGGGACTTGTTCTGTGACCCAGGCTGGAGTGCAGTTGGTATGTAATAGCATGTTGTTGCCTTGAACTCCTGGGCTCAATCAATTCTTCCACCTCAGCCTCCTGAGTAGCTAGGACTATAAGCACACCACTACACCTACCTAATTAAAAAAAAAAAAAATGTAGAGACAGAGTCTTGGTATGTTGCCCAGACATGTCTTGAACTCTTGGCCTCAAGTGATCCTCTTCTGCCTCAGCCTCCCAAAGTGCTGATAATATAGGTGTGAGCCATCACACTTGGCCAGAATTAAAATTACAGATTCTAGATATGCTCAATTATATATAAGACAATCTTGAGAATTAATACAAAGAAATCAGAAAAATAACTTTAGATATGAATGAGAAATTTACCAAAAAGATAAATATCATAAAAAGAAAAAACAAAAATTCTGCAACTGAAGAATGAAATGAATGAAAAAAAATACTTTCAAAAACTTCAATAATACACTAGATCAAGCAGAAAATGAATGTTAAAACTTGAAGACAGATCTTTTGAAATAACCCAACGAGGCAAAAATAAAGAATAAAAAAGAAAAAGCAAAGGCTTCATAACATATGGGACACCATGAAGCAACCCAATATTTGAATTATCAAAGTCCCAGAATGCAAGGAGAGAACAAAAGGGAAAGAAAACCTATTTAACAAAATAATACATGAAGCATTTCCAAGTCTAGCGAGAAATTTAGAAATCCATATACAGGAGGCTCTGAGATCCCCAGAAATGTATAAAGAGGTCCTCTCTACAGCATCTTGAAGTCAAACTGCTTAAAGTCAAAAACAAAGAGAGAATTATAAAAACAGAAGGATAAAAGCATTTAGTTACCTATAAGGAAACCCCAATCAGACTAACTGGATTTCTCAGCAGAAACCTTATAGGCCATGAGAGAATGGGAAGATATCTTGGAAAGAAGGAAAGAAAAAGAAAAAGAAAGAAAGAAAGAGGAGAGAGAGAGGGAGGGAGGGGGAGGAAGGGAAGGAAGAAAGAAAGAGAGAGAGAGAAAGGAAGGAAGGAAGGAAAGAAGGAAGGGAGGGAAAGGAAGGAAGGAAAGAAAAGAAAAAAGGAAAGAAAGAAAGGAAGAAAGAAAGAAAAGAAAAAAGAAAGAAAGAAAAGAAAGAAAGAAAGAAAACATGATAACCAAGGATAATATATCCAGCAAAATTATCCTCCATAAATTAATGAGAAATAATCTTTCCCAGGGAATTATTCATCATAAAGCAGACCTAGCAAAAATGCTTAAGGGAGTCCTACACCTGGAGGAAAACAAACAATGTTTACCATCATGGAAGCATATGAAAGTATGGTAAAGCAAACAGACAAATGCCAAAGAGAATGGACTCAAATGACACCACTAAAAAAACCACCAAACCAAAGTGATAGACAATGAAAAGAAAAAAAGGAACAAAGACTATATGAAACAACCAGAAAACAATGAGCTATATGACAGAAACCTCACATATCAATAACCTTGAATGTAAATGAATTAAATTCTCCACTTAAAAGATACAGACTGGCATTATAAAACTACTGAAGAAAACACAGGGAAAGCACCTCAGAACATTGATCTAAGTAAAGATTGTATGGCTAAGAGCTCAATAGCACAGATAACTGAAACAAAAATAGTCAAATAGGACTATGTTATACAAAACATCTTCTGCACAGAAAAGGAAACAATAAATAGTGAAGAGAAAACTTATTGAATGGTAGAAAATATTTGCCAACTATGCATCCAGTAAGGGACTAATATCCAGACTATGCAAGGAATGCAAACAACTCAACTATTAAAAAGAACCACACAAATAATCTTATAAAAAATGGGCAAAGGACAAGCATAGGTATTTCTCAAAAGAAGATATAGTGATGACAAAGAGGTATATAAAAAATGCTAAGTATCAGTAATCATCAGGGAAATGCAAATGAAAACCACAATGAGGTATCAACTCATCCCTGTTAGAATGGCTATCATGAAAAAGACAAAAAAACAAACAAACCCACGAATGCTGGTGAGGTTGTGGAGAAGAGGGAACACTTAAACACTACTGGTAGGAATGTAAATTAGTACAACCACTATGGAAAACAATGTGGAGATTTCTCAAAACAAAAATTAGAACTACCATACAATCAAGCAATCCCACTATTGGGTATCCAAAGGAAAAGGAATCATTATATGAAAGGGATATCTGAACTTGCACGTTTATTGTAGCACTATTCACAATAGCAAAGATGAAATCAACCTAAGTGTCCATCAGTGAACAGATGGATAAAGAAAATGTACACACACAATGGAATACTATTAGTCCATATAAAAGAATGAAATCATTTCATTTGTAGCAACATATATTGAACTGGAGGTTATTTTGTTAAGTAAAGTAATCAGGGCACAGAAGGATAAATACTACATTTGCATGCATATGTGCAAGGTAAAAAAAAAAAAGATCTCTCAGAGACAATAGAATGATAGATACCACAGGTGGGGAAGGATGTGAAAGTCAGAGGGGGAAGTGAAGAGATGGTAGTGAATAGGTACAAACTTACAGTTAGAAGAAATGCGTTCTAATATTTGATAGCAGATCAGGGTGAGTAGCAGTAAGCAACAATATATTAACATATTACAAAATAGCTAGAGGAGAGGACTTGAAATGTTGCCAACACATAGAAATGATAAATAGCTAATATGATGGATACCCCAATTACCCTGACTTGATCTTTACACAGTCTTGTATGTAAAAAACACTCACATGGACCCTATAAATATGTAAAATATTATGTATCAGTAAAAAACATACGAGGCTGGGAGCAGTGGCTCACGCCTGTAATCCCAGCACTTTGGGAGGCAGAGGCAGGCGGATCACCTGAGATCAGGAGCTCAAGACCAGCCTGGCCAACATGAGGAAACCCCATCTCTACTAAAAATACAAAAATAAGCTGGGTGTGGTGACACTTGCCTGTAATCCCAGCTACTCGAGAGGCTGAGGTAGGAGAATGTCTCCAATCTGGGAGGCGGAGGTTGCAGTAAGCCAAGACCGTGCCGCTGCACTCCAGTACGGGAGACAGAGTGAGACTCTGTCTCAAAAAAAAAAAAAAAAAAAAAAAAAATATATATATATATATATATATACACACACACATACACACGTGTGTGTGTGTATATACATATACGTTTTATATATATACATGTATATATACATGTATATATACGTATATATACATGTATATATACACACAGACTTGTCTTGATAAAGTTTATTTTTAATAGTAAGATTTTATTAATGATTAAAATTTAAAAAACTCTCATTTAACATCTCAATAATTTAAAACCATATTTTTAAGATGAGTAAGTTTCACAAAAATAAAACAGGATTACCTTATTTAGATCATTTGTGAAAATTTTCATAAACAGTATTTTTAAAAAGATATAATTATGCCCTAATATTTATTGTACTAAACATTTTGCTAAGCATAGCCAGAGGCAGAATTTATTACCACTTCTCCATCTGTATCAGTTTCTCCATTACTACAAGCTTTATTTATATTTCATAGCAAGATACAAACGGCACAACTTAAACCACATCTGTATTTTTTACTGAAGTTAATATTCAAACACATATAGGAATATTTTAATATAACATTTTATTTATTTAGAAACTTTTTTGCAATGTTTTCTACTCCATTCCCTGAAAATCATATTTTTATGGATTTAATTTTATACATCTTTCCTTGATTTCAATTTTTTCTATTTTAATATAAAACTAAGCCAAAAACACCTTTCAAAGTAAATAGAAATGTCTTAGATATAAATAAATATAATTGAGACCGTCAAGCAAAAACCCATGAAAAAAAATATGACAGGATTCCTAAAATAGTAACATCAATACATAAAGTCCATTTATGTCCATTAATAGCAAATACTTATTCATACAAGAATGATTTTCCACTTAGAAAAAAACACTAAAATTGCACACAAAATGCCACAGTCCAGGTAAATAAAGAACTAGTAAGTCTTGCATTATAAATCACATAAATATTTTATCATTGTGTTTGCTTATGTGTGTGTGCACACTCAAACTCAGAGAAAGAGATTGAAAGAGAGAGAGTAATGAGAGATCATGCAGGCATCATCTCTTTTACACAAGTACATCATCCTCCTACACAAGAACTGGGAAATAAACTGCATAGGCATAAGACGCAATTCAGAAATCTTAAAGACCAGATAATCAATGCCCTCCTCTACATCTGAAACAACTGGACATTATAAACATATTTGTGTACTACTCTCTCCTCTTATTATTTCTTAGGTCCACAATGAATTAATCACTCAGGTTAGATTCTTTTAGCAATATCATAATGAAAGAATAGCATGTACTTAACAATGCACCAAAACCACCTCTTAAAAATTACATTTTTCCCTCTTTCAAGTTTAAAGATAGAATGGCATAAAGCCTTAGGTCATCCATGCTGCTGTCTTGCTTGGCACTAGACCTGTGTACAGGAGAGTGCTCTTTTACAATTGTTTTTAAATAGTGCAGAATATTGTCCTAAAGTCAAGCCTCACCTAAAATGTTTCAAACCTACTTTTTAAGTTAAAAAATGTCCTGTATCAGTCAAATCCGGGCAAGAATAAAAACTTACCTCAGATGACTCATATGAACATATTTTAATGGAGGGGCTATTTGAAGAAGTGTGGGCTAGAGAGGATAAGCCATCCTGAATCTAACAAAATGGCAAGCTATGACCATCGCTGGTACCGAGGAGATGAGGGTAGGAAATAGCTGTTAGAGCGCTAGCATTATGGAGGAGGAAGTGCCAATGGAAGTTAGTGCTAAGGAGATGTAGCTACTGCCAAGGATGTTGATCTGAAGCAAAGAGAACAAATGCATGAAATATCCAGATCTCTCTCTTTCTTCTGACTATCTGCTATTGCCTTCCACTGGCCCAACTCAGATACTCCACCTAAATCAGCAGGCTAGGAAATAAGGGCGTACAAGATTCAACGGTCGTCCTTCCTTGTTTTATAGAAGAAAAGAAAGAAAAGGATCTTGGGCGGGCAAATGGATAAAAATCCAACAGAAATATCATCTTTTAAAATTGTATTCTTGTTTCACTCTAGAATCATATATTCAACCAATTAAAGAGATCAAGAATTAAGAAGATCTTAAGCATCTATCTAAAACTATATGTCAATTTTGTCTTTTACATCTTATCCATTGACATTAGACAGCTGACAATCATCCATTTCCTACCTGTAACCACTATTATAAGACATATGCAAAATGGAGGTTAGTGCTCATCAGTCAGTTAATGTGAATTGGCAATGGAGAAGCTCAACAGAACACAACAGTCTCTAAATAATAATTTGGAAAAGACTGCACAAGATGATCCAATTTCACTATTAAAGATGCTGCCCAATTCATTACTCAACTCCAGGGCACAGAAAATGACAAGCATTTTCATAGATCCAGTTCCTGACAGAGTATCAACAAATATTAAAAGCCCACTAAATATTTGTAGGATTAAGTTCTGTAGTATGAAGTAGAGATATTGTTAATGAAGAAGTGAGTTGTTTAGTGAAGAGGAGAAAAACAGAAGTGGAAAGGCTAAGGGAAAATGCAGTATCAGGTTTTGCAGCCAAGAATCCTTGGCAGAGGAATTGAAAATTTTATTCTAGGACAGTGTGGGTCCTAGTGGATCACAAAATAAACTTAGTGGGTTTTGAAAAGGTTTTAAATAAAGACATACGAGAAAAAAAAGTAGTGTGAATTTTCAGCACACAATGCAAGTAGTAGGAATAGGCATAGTGAAACGTTTGCTTCATATTTATATGCATGAATATACTGAGTCATAATGTGAAATGCATGTCTTATTATGCTCTCATTTCAAAATCTTTGAAAACCACTGGCACATGGAAGTTAGGCACCTCCTTGATTTCAGTTAGGAACAAAAACCAGAGGCATGACAAAACACTCACACACACACAAAATAATACTAATACTACTACTACTACTAATAAAAACAGAGGAATGACAAATCATGAGAACATGAAGTTCAGGAGAGCTGAAGAAAGATAACATAAATATCATAAGAGTACATAAAGGGAAGGCAATTTGCTAATAATTCACCTAAGGACAATATATGAGAAAGCAAAGCCTGTGAAGCCTGGCATTTTAAATTTTATACTGCAAAGCAGATACTTGGAAAGAAACCATTCCGAGAAAGCAAATGACAATAAGAAATACAAATTATAGAAAATTCAAGCAACTATGAAGCAAAATCAGAACATTTGTACAGATAAATCATGAATGTAGCTAAGTAAGTGGCTTTTTAGTCTAACTTTTCATTTGCTTTAATATTTGTTCATTATTTTATCTGTGTGATTTATGTAATTGCATTTTTAAGCTATAATAATTGCATTGAAAACGATTTAAAATCCACAGTTTTCTTTTTTAGCTGAAGAAAAACTTAGTCAATGTTTAAAATGCATACTATTGCCATTGGGTAGTCATTTATTTAAATTACAGCAATGATACCCTGATAATTTAAGAATTGAAAGAATGAGTTTGGCATATCCAACCATCTATGCACCTCTGAGCAAGTTACCTAAATTCTCTGTCACCCAATTTCCTTTCTTATAAAATGAGATTGTAATTCTTGCCATAAAGCAACATTGTGAGGGTTAAGTTAAAAATAATTGTGTTGATAAGCAATATATTCTCACATTATTATTATTATTATTATTATTATTATTATTATTATTATTATTTTAGAGATGAGGTCTTGCTATATTGCCCAGGCTGGTCTTGAACTCCTGGCCTCAAGTGATCCTCCACCTCAGCCTCCCATGTAGCTGGAACTATACGCACATGCCTCTTCACCTAGCTTATACCTCATATATTCCAAACCCTTACAAATCAGTGGCTTTGGTGATAGTGTTGATGGTGAGAATAACAATGTGATAAAGCCTTTATGCCCCACTTTTCAGATTTCCACGTGTTATGCGAGCGGAATACTTCAGTTCTCTCCATCCACCCATGGGAGCTACCTGCAACTTAGCTGATATACAAGAAGAAACTCGACTATTCAGCTCAATCTCTTCTTCCTTCCCTCTTTTGGGAGGTAACCTTCCTCCAAAAGATCGCTCTCATCTTCCCCATGCTATAAACATCCAGGACCAGGCCCCTTGGAAGAGGCTGTGATTGTCATCCTGCCCCACTGAATAGTGGTAATTATGTTTAAGTAGGGGTGAGAATAATTAACCTCTTTTGACTGAATATTTAAAGCTACTCAATTTATCTTAAATGAACCTGGTATTATTTTGACTTGTGACTTGATTCTCAATCTGCTTTGAACTCAGAAGGAAAAGATAGGGAGGTTTATTAGCCTCCTGCATTCTAAAGTCATGGTGACTAATACTTCTATACTTGTTTTATTACATGTTGCACGCTTTTTATGGTGAACAAACAGAATGACCTTCCCTTATTAGAGACATTGTCTCAAGAGAGATGAAATCAGTCTTATCTTCAGCTATAGGACATATTTCACAATTATATGGTTTTACATATATGCTGTAACTTAAAGGGTATCCATCTCTGTTTACAGGAACAATATACTATTTTTTTCAAAAAGTTTTGCCCCCAAATTCCTGTTACCTCTTACATTGGAAAATACGTTGGTAATGTCTTTTTTATACATGACATACTAGAAATTTTATCTAAATCCATTAAATTTACTATCCATTGTAATTTTATT
Organism: Pan paniscus; assembly: GCF_029289425.2. Taxonomy (NCBI): domain Eukaryota; kingdom Metazoa; phylum Chordata; class Mammalia; order Primates; family Hominidae; genus Pan; species Pan paniscus. The sequence goes on from NC_073254.2 coordinate 76,793,845, forward strand.
TATATATTTATGTTTATAGATAGTATTGTTTTTGTGTATTTGTATAAAAGTATCTGGACAAAATTTTAAAAGAATAATGCATATCAACAGCAATTTATTTATATTATCAGGAATAAATATTTTATAGATCTAAATATATCTTCCTAAAAACAAAAACATCCATAAATTATTTTATCTCCCATTCTTTTACCTCATGTTTTAAACTGGAAATAGAAATTGGCAATATGAGCTATCACTAGTTCAATTGTTGAAAATGAAATTTTTTATTGAGTCAGTAAAAAGTTTATTAGCACAATATTCAAAATCAAAATGTGGTGTTTCATTACAGCTGATAGTTCTGAAAGCTGGTTGTTGTTATTTCTTTCAAAAAAGCCTAATAACAGAATCAACAGGAAGGTAGGGGATTGCATGACTAAAAATTCCTGTATGTTTGGGAATAGCACTCTTTGGCAAGTTTATTGGGTGACAGCTGATATACTGTAGGAAAAGACTCTCTGTATGAAAATGCTATTTTGTTGCATCTTAATTTTCTTTCCTTGGATACAGTACAGCTCCAAGACTTGAATGGCTTGCTATTTAACAGTAAGTGCTGATGTTGAAAATTCAGTATATTACTTTGGTGTAAATGATCGTATAGTAATCACTACTGATATCAACAACTTCCTTCTGAACAGATGCTAGGAAATGAATTTCCTCAATTAAGATAGTAGAATGTTGAAATGCTCACTAAAAGTTAACATTCCAGATGTTCCAAGACTTTTAATTCCAGATTTTTTTTTCATATAGATAGAGCTTCCTTATGTTTCCCTGATCAATCAATGATGTTGATATACTTCTGGATTCTGTGTTAATATACTTCATTTTGAGGGCTATGAAAATGTATATTTTCCATGTAATTCTCTTATCTTGATGGATTTATTTCAACTATGCTAGTTTTGAAGTTATTGTCTTCCCTGGAGTTGGATTATTTGTCTTTACAAGACTTACAATGTGTAAAACGAGGTATCTCCTGAGGACTTTAAGTGATATTTTCTTGAAGCTCACTTTCCTTAAGGTGAGGCTGAATGCCAAGTCAGAGAAGGAGAAGAATCTGAGTTCCATTGCCATATATTTTGTGTGGTTGTATTTCTTTATGTATACATATTAATAAACGTAAATATGAAATGTACTAAATTCTGTGATGTTTACAGTAAATGAGAATCTCACTACTAGTATTTTCATAATTAGGAAATGTAAGTACAAATTTGGGATGATGGAAGTAACAAATATCTCAGGCATACATAAATGCTGAGAGCTAAGCTGTATGACTTTTATATTTTTCCTTCCAGAGAAGCATGAGGCATGAGATGGAATGGAGATTGGCTGCAAATTTCATGTTATATCTGTTCTGTTCTATGCAGAAATAGATAGAACATTCTATGGTTCTATAAATACTTTCGATATTTCAAAAATTGAAATAATGAATGAGTAATGGGTAAGAATGAGTAAGAAAGAAACTTTGTGTGATGTCAATGAACCTGTATAAGGGGCAGATTTGTCACACCAAGACAATTACTAGAGAAAAGGTGTCTTTGCTGCTCTAAAAAGGTAGACTTGAGATTGACAAATGGCTCCATGTGCTAAAAAGGAAGTAAATTCTCTTTGGAGAAGAAATTCTTCATGTGACTGTAAAGTGGTGCTAAAATATATTGGGCATTGGAAAGTAACTGGACAATTTATACTTATCAATCTACCAATCATTTTAAATTGACATTCAACAAGTACATTTTAATTTTTAAAAGCTTTATCTACTAGTATTGTACCAGAAATTCTAGTATCATTGCTACCTTCATTATCATAAACATTTCTTAAGATGCTTAAGATTATGTCTCCTAACATATGGTCAATAATTTAAGGCATTTGTATAACACCTTGGCATGCTAACATGTGTGATTGCTTACTCATGCAGTTCCTTTAAATCTATTAGCCACACAGTAAAGGTACTTTAACGAATTCAAAGAAAGAATTAGAAAAATCAGTGTACAGTGTAAATTACTGAACACTCATAGGAGCCACTGATCTTGGGTTACTGGCCATAAATTGATCTTGACAGAGCCATTTATGGCCATGGTTAAGGTGCATAATTTAACCTCAAGTGACATCAGTGTCTCCATAAGCAATCCCTCATTCTCTTGTTGAGATTTTTTTTTAGTTGGCATGCTGTCAGACAAGTTCAAAGGACACATTAGAGAGGTTCTGTAGTTACAATTTTTTCAGTTTAAATTCAGTTAAACATTATCTGTACAATCAAAGAAAGCCACTCCTTAGACCAAGAGCTAAACTGTTGATCGGAATTCTGAAATTATACTAAAAAGTTTGCACTGGAGAATAATGATGTAACCTCCATCAGTGACACTGTATTTATTTGATGATAATGACTAAGGCAAAATTTGTAAGATTGCATAAATATTTTCCAGTTCATTTTTATTTACAACTAAGCATAAGCATACATAGCAGAACACTTTGTTCCATTTTTTACTTTCGAGAAATTATATAAAACTAATTATTTTTAAAGGGTGGGTTAGGAGAACTTTTCAGTTAAAAACTACATTGAAAAGGCAGACTTGGAGCTACACAGGTCAGAAGCATCACAATAAGGACAATTTAGCTGGGGACAATGGCTTTAGTGTCAATGTACCACTGACACATTGAACACTGGAATCACAAAACATTTTTGGATCTTCCACCTAATCTTTTTTCTATAATCTTGTCATAAGAATTTTTTAGTTTCCCAGTTTGGACATTTAGAACTTTTCACTGAGTGCACTGAACATAAATTCAAAACTAACAAGTACCATATAGATGTGTTTTTATTAGTTAGTGCAAAAGTAATTGTTGGTTTTTTGCAAACATTTTCAACGGCCAAAACTGCAATTACATTTGCCCAAACCTAATATAAGCTCATGGATTATCCTATGACTCACATCTATCTTTCCTTACTCCACTCACTGTAGCTTCAAGCCAAGTACAATTTTCCACCTGGATATCATTACATACTTGAAATAGAACTATGAAGATTGTATGATTATCATAGCCTAATGTGTCAAGTGCATTACACATGATCTCAAAATGTTGCCACGACTTGCAACTGCCATTAATAAAGTTAAACAAAATAAATGGGTAAAACGGTTTAGTATTCCTACTAATCATTTTAACACACTTCAACTCACAACACACATTATCTGTGTGTATATTCTATTGTCTTCTCCATTCACATTCTGTCCTGGGGAGCTCTGTTCCTGTAATATGGTTTCTTTGTATATTCTGAATCATATGCCTTAGAACTTACTCTTTTTGTTATATTTGTAAACATTTTAAATATATTAATTATATTTATTCAAAGTTAAAATAACTCAGAGTTAAAAAATACCTGTTCATATTTGACCCAACTTAGAGAATTCCCCAAAATGTTATGTACTTTATTTATAATGAAATCTTATATTTATCTAGTATTTTCAAATCACTTTCTTATATATTAGGTAACTGGAGATTTATAATGACCCAGTGAAAAGTAGAGAAGCAATTATCATTTCCGTTTTAAATATGAAGAAATTCTGTCTTAAATGATGCCATCCAAGACTTTATACATTCTAACCCCAAACGATCTTGTGTGAGTTTTCAAAAACTTACAAGAGTTGTAAAAATTATAGTTAGTCCTTGATAAGCACTAGAAAAATAAGGATTGGAATGGCCAGTATTTTTGAAATTTCCCCCATCGCTGCTTGTTACATGCAGTGATATACATGTGACTCAGAACCATCTAAACTGAAAAAGGTAAATTGAAATTTAGGAAAATCGCTACATTTTTTAAAATTGTGCAAGAAAAACTCTTATTATGCCATCTCCACTTTGACAGAAAGTGCAGAATTTTACTTTAAACTGCTAGCATTTTGACATAGCTGCTCCCTTCAGCCACAGACTGAAAAAGCAGGCTACTAGAACAATTAAGTATACCTCTCTGAAACAAAGTTGTAAAAATATAAAAAATGAGGATCTCTTTTCATGTTCATGAAATTCATTTTTCTGCAGGAAAATAAAAAGCACATGACCCACCCATGCTCTAGGAATCAAAACAATTTGCTGACACTGTTGGAGAGAGATAGTGCCACGACCTCTCTGCCTACTTAGAAGATACAAGTGCAGCTTGAGATAGAACAAATTTAAAGGCTGACTCAGAAGGAGTGAGGGGAAGGGCATGGGCCCCAGGCAAATAAACCTAAGCAAGATATCACAGTTAACTTTGCAGCTAGCAGAGAGAAGAGAAAGCTGTAAGTAACTTAAAGAAGACTTATGACAAGTTTCTAGACTGAAAAAAAGAGACCAGGAAAGGAAACAGATGGTGATACAAACATGACAAGTGAATAAACAAGACATCAGGACAATGTTGCCACAAAATCAAGGTCTGTCAAATAGTAACAGAGAAATATTCTGGCAGAGGGAGGCTCCACAGGCATCTCAGAGTGCCACAAGGCATAACACTGAGAAATATGCTTCAGTAGTATGTCATTGTTTCCAGAAGCACCTGCCAAGGTCTGGGACTGTCTTGGTTTTTTCTACAGTCTGATAACTCAGTCAATAGGGATGTGTGTGAATGTGTGTGTCTCTGTGTGTATGCCTGCACAGAAATGTGTGTGTGTCTATATATACACATATATATACATATACATACTTATATATACATATATACATATATGTATAGATATACATATGTATGTAAACATATACACGTATGTATGTATACATACATATATACACATACGTATGTATGTATATGTATGTGTATATACACATACATATGTATGTATACATAATATATGTATATATACACATACGTATGTATGTATACATATATGTATATACACATACGTATGTGTATATATACATACATATATATGTATACATATATACGTGTGTATGTATACATATATGTATATACACATACGTGTATGTATGTATACATATGTGTGTATATACACATACATATGTATACATGTATACATATATGTATACATACACACACGTATACATATATGTATACATATGTGTATATATACACATACGTATGTATGTATACATATATATGTGTATATATACACATACGTATGTATGTATACATATATGTGTATATATACACATACGTATGTATGTATACATATATGTAGACATATATACATATACACACACAGGGAGAGAGGCAGACAGAGAGAGAGAGAATATAACCACTGGCATTTACTAAGTATTTTTAAGTGCCAATCATGTATTTCAATGCTCAGAAAGATCCTATGAGGTCAGCACTATAATTATCTCATTTTCTTCTTATTCAATTATAGATTATGAAGCTGAGACACAAAAGAGTTAACTTTGCCCATAGCTACAGCTAGTAAGCAAAGGAGCAAGAATTTGAATGCAAGAAGTCTAGCTATAGATTTCATATGTATCGAGATCATCCTGGCCAACATGGTGAAACCCCATCTCTACTAAAAATACAAAAATTAGCTGGGCGTGGTGGTGTGCATCTGTAATCCCAGCTACTCAGGGAGGCTGAGGCAGGAGAATCACTTGAACCCGGGAGGCAGAGGTTGCAGTGAGCCGAGATTGCACCACTGCACTCCACCCTGGCAACAGAGCAAGACTCCTTGTCAAAGAAAAAACAAAAACAAAAAAACAGACACTCTTAATTTATGTTCAAAGCATAGCACACCAGTATATGTAATTATTTTCCAGCATATGTAATTCTGATTCTTGTGAACCAATGTTATTGACTTGGTTTTACTGTGCATCATCAACTAGTACACTTAAAAGACATCATAGGGGGTAAACTGATAAACATCTCATGATTCACTGACAAAATTGAAGACAAAACATTTTTTTCTCTTTGATTTCATGAGACACAGTTGTAGTGCTTCATTCGGTCATCTCAAACACCTTCAGCCAGTACATCTTTTTTTACTTCTCCAGGATACTAACCATTACAGCCACTGTCAGAGCCACAGTGAGCACTCAGGAAACAAATCACAGAACACCACCAATCTCCCTTCTCTCCCTCTTCACCTATCCACAGAGAAAAGCCCATAAGGGGTTAATCAGTCTAGTTTTTAAAAAATGAGACCAGGTAAATTCTCCATTCTCTGCACACCCCTATATTCTTGGCCACTGAACAAAGTCAAACTCCACCAATCTTTCTGGCTTCTCCACATACCAAGCTATGTGACCCAGACCCAAAACACAAAAAGTATCTGTGCCTTAAACACATTTTAAAATGCAAACAAATAATATCTCATTTGATTTTTTTAAGGTCTGAGTTAAGTTGCTTAGAATAGCACCTTATGCATAGCAAACATTCCATAGTTATTGGTTTTCATCATCATCATCATCATCATCATCATCATCATCTGTTGTGGGAAGTCAGGGATCCCGAACGGAGGAACCAGCTGAAGCCATGGCAGAAGAACATAAATTGTGAAGATTTCATGAACATTTATTAGTTCCCCAAATTAATACTTTTATAATTTCTTATGCCTGTCTTTACTGCAATCTCTGAACATAAATTGTGAAGATTTCATGGACACTTATCACTTCCCCAATCAATACCCTTGTGATTTCCTATGCCTGTCTTTATTTTAATCTCTTAATCCTGTCATCTTTGTAAGCTGAGGAGGATGTATGTCGCCTCAGGACCCTGTGATGATTGCATTAACTGCACAAATTGTAGAGCATGTGTGTTTGAACACTATGAAATCTGGGCACCTTGATAAAAGAACAGGATAACAGCAATGTTCAGGGAACAAGGGAGATAACCTTAAACTCTTGACTGCCAGTTAGCCGGGTGGAACAGAGCCATATTTCTCTTCTTTCAAAAGTAAATGGGACAAATATTGCTGAATTCTTTTTCTCAGCAAGGAACATCCCTGAGAAAGAGAATGCGTCCCTGAGGGGAGGTCTCTAAAATGGCCGCTTTAGCGGTGGCTGTCTTTTACCATCATTACTGTGGGATGAAATAAGCCCCGGTCTCCCGTAGTGCTCCCAGGCTTATTAGGACGAGGAAATTCCTGCCTAATAATTTTTGGTCAGACTGGTTGTCTGCTCTCAAACCCTGTCTCCTGATAAGATGTTATCAATGACAATGTGTGCCTGAAACTTCATTAGCAATTCTAATTTTGCCCCAGTCCTATGGTCCTGTGATCTCACCCTGCCTCCATTTACCTTGTGATATCTTATTACCTTGTGAGACATGTGATCTCTGTGACTCACACCCTATTCATACACTCCCTCCCCTTTTGAAAATCACTAATAAAAACTTGCTGGTTTTACTGCTCAGGGAGCATCATGGAACCTGCTGACATGTGATGTTTCCCCCGGACACCCAGCTTTAAAATTTCTCTCTTTTGAACTCTGTCCCTTTATTTCTCAGACTGGCCAACATTTAGGGAAAATAGAAAAGAATCTACATGAAATATCAGGGGTGAATTTTGCCCGATAATCATCATTATTATAATTCACTTTTATCCCCTATTCTCAATCATAAAGTTCTGATTGACCTAGTCTCTAATCCAGCAACTGATTTCTCTATTGACATCAAAACCATTTCCCTGTGTTCTCTGTACTCCCATTCTATCATTTAACAGAAGACACACAGAACAATATCCCTTCTATTCTTAATTTCTTTGTGGACACAATTTCCATTTTCTTAACTGAAGCCTGGCTTCTTTGCAGTCCAGTTAGTACATGCTGTTTCTGCACATCCTGTATCCGTCAGGGTCAAGAAGAAGAGGAGTAGGTTCCCCTCTCCTCATCAATGTTGCTTCCATATAATTACTTTCCTGTTTTGGGGATAAAAATGCCCACACCCTTGAAGAGAAAGCCATTTGGCCACCCTTCATGCTGTTGTCTGTAAGCTGCCTGGATGTAATTTCATTCATTTGTGATTGTAAAATTTGGTTTATTCTAACAAACTATTCATTGATATAATAATTTTCCTCTCACCAACAGTGATATTTCTCTGTATTCCACTTCAGTGATCCATTGTAATCATCACACCCTTGAATTTGCATCACTCGGAATTGTTTCACTTCTTAAATATTTACTTTTGAACACCAGGGGCCTTGTTTACAGAGTTGTGCCAACTCTGTCTTAAATATTCTTACTTTAAAGAACCTGATCTTACATAAAATACTCTATTTCACCTAATGTCTTATTTTTTGCTGTAGCCCTCCTGTCTTCTGTCTTTATTCTCTGCTCTGTTGAGCTTTGACCCTTTGATCTATAACTCAATCTATGCCCTTGACAATGCCTTCAATTCTCTGGGCTCCTCATTCCTACATCAAACCAGCCTGACATAAACCCACTCTGAGTCAATTCATATCTCTGTTGCTTAGTATCCATACTTAGATTGCTGTGGTCAGTGAGAGGGACAGACAATGCTGCAGAACAATGCACTTCAGTATCAATGGTGCCACTACAACCTCAACTGGTGTCACTTCAACAACATCTGTTCTTCAAATGTTTTCGTGTTTGCCTAGTTTCTTCTATTGTCCACAATGTTTAAACGTTTTACACATCTTTCCCGGTTTCCAGCCCAGTTTCTCTGCCTTCACAATCAGCAGATAACACTGCCTTCTACTTCACAGGGAGTTAATGGATGAGATTGTTAAGAATAGAAAATATTGATTTAGGTTAAAAATATAAGGGCATACTCTTAGTTACCACATCACTTGCCACCTGTATTTTCAGACTGCCTATTGAGAAGAATATTTAAAGCTATCAGTAGTTTCTTTGAAGTTTGAATCTTAGATGTCATGAAATTTCATTTAAGGCAAATGGGAAACATTGACTTGTGAAACTTCTTGAATTTAAATTTTATGGATACATCAGACACAAGTAAATCAAGTCTGGTAGCTCTTAATAAAGTCAGAGAAGAAATTAAATGGAACAACACACACGTTTCAGCCAGATTTCTTCTGGCATTAACAGGCAGTAAAATGATCCACCACACACTGCCAAGCTGCAGAATTTTGTAGACCAGTTCTGAAATGTAGTATGTAGTTTGTGGCAACCATCTGCTGAAATCTCTTTACTTCCTGTCATTCGGCTCACATGAAATTAAAATATTGATAGAAACAATTTCTGCAGGGAAATTGGAAAAGTTAATAGGTAAGTCAATTAAGGGTTTCATGAGATTATATAGTCTTGTTTCTTGATACTTCTACTATTCTTAATTATATAAGAGGACTAAGAATAGAATATAAAATGCAATAGAAAGTAGACTCTGCCAAGTACAAGCAAAATATGTACTTATGGGTTAAGTTATGGGTTAGGTAAAATGCAATACGATATTAGATTCACAACAAAGTTAAGTCTGCATTCAATGGCAGCCATATTCATAGAAAATTTCTAATAACAAAGTAAATCTTAGCTCTACAATAAGATATTAAATATGGTTAAATGCTTCTGTTAGAAATTCTTGGCTCCCTGCCTCTGTGCTCCTAAATTCTAGCTAGGTATATGTTTTTCCTTTTCAATGGACTCAAGGCTTGGTTCTGATTTCATTTAGAAAAATAAATAACTAAGAATCTTCTGTTTCAGAAAACACTGCATCACTATCAAGACTAGTCGATGAAATGTAAAGTTTAGAATTTGTGCTTAATATCTTGTCCCTTCTTGCCAAATATTTCCCTGTACTTTTCAGGCACCTTGCTTGGCTTCACGGCTCTCTGTGATGATCTCCAGGGCTCAGAAAGTACTCACCTTAAAACCCCCTATTAATGTATTTTCTGTATGAGCTAATCTGCACCATACAACCTGCTTCTCCACCTGGGCTTATAGTACCTATTCTCTTGTCCTTAATCTAGTAATCCATCTCTTTCTACTGATATTGAGACAAGTAGCAAAAACTGCCCAATTCTAAGAAAGATTTATTTAAAAAAAATCATGAGCCCTGAACCTTTTGGAGCAGTTACAAATAAGAGTGTTAAATATTTTTCTAATGTATATTTTTAAAGCAACATAGGAAAAAATTGCATCTAATTGGTGCAGGGGGAATTTTACACTCAACTAACCAATTATTAACTATCACAATTATGTATGACCGCAATACTGTGGTGAAATAAAGTGAAATATTTCAGAAGCAATCAACATATTGATCCTAAGATCAATAAAAACATGACTAGCTTATAGGGATGGGTTTTATAACACAAGCACAAATGTCCATATTTGTAACATTTCAACAAAAAGCAGAATGCCTCCATTAACAAAACTCGAAATTCAGTAACAGATAAATTATTCTAAGCATTTTAACAAATTTCCTGCATGAAAATGACCAACTTTTCTTCCTATACATAAATTTATTTTTGATAGACATTATGTACATTTGAGAGCAAATTTTGAGATTAAAGGCTTAATCTTCATGAGGTTAAGAGTAGAAGAATTCCAATAAGGTATCTCGTTCTGGGTAGGATGAAATGAGCACACTCTGCAATGTTTTACCCACTGAGTGCATGAAGCAGTTATTTGAAGATATTAAAAAGTAAAGAGCATCATGAAGACTGGGGAGTAGAAATCAGAATTTATAATACAATTGAAGTAGTGTTCAGTTTATCACTTTCTTCCCTGCCTTTTTTCCCTGGCCCAGACTGAAGTCAGTCCACAGCTTAGAAGTGAGACTTGTATGGATAAAGAGAAACTTGAGAGAAATTTTCCTTATGAGATCCCAAGAAAGTGAGCATTATATATACTATGTTGCAACAATAGCCTTACAATAAACTTTCATTCATTGATTAAGCCAACAATTATTCACTGAGTGCTTACTATGGCCAGGGATTTTTCTTATCTCTAATGATAGTCAATGAATAAAACATCCAATAAAAAATGGATTGTACATTCTAGTAGGGGAGAATGTAATAGATAATAAACAACGGCAATAATTAAGCTTATTGTAAGGTGGTTTAGAAGGTGATGAGTGTGAAAGAAGGAAAGAAGGGAAGAAAGAAAAAGAAAGAAAAGAGAAAGAAGAAAGAGAGAGAGAAAGAAAGAACGAACGAACGAACAAAAGAAAGAAAGAAAAAGAAAGAAAGAGATGGAGGAAGGAAGGAAGGAAAGAAGGAAGGAAGGAAAGAGACAGTACTACAGGGCAAGAGGAATGAGGAGTGCTGGCAGGGGGAGCAAGATGTTTTAAGTAGGGTTGTTGGAAAGGCCTTATTGGAAAGAATGACATTTGAACAAAGATTTGAAAAGACTGAAGGGCTGAAATGGAGACTTGTGGGGAGGCTTTTACACTGAGGGTTCGCTCAAAGACCCTAAGGAGAGAGCAAGCCTGACTTGCGCATGGGTACAGTGAAAAGGTTAGAGTGACCAGAGGGAAAAAAGGGAAGACCATGGCACATGAGGTCAAAGAGAAGTTGCTGGGTGGGCAAAATCATACAGGGACTTGAAGGCCATTATAAATTCTATAGCTTTCACTCAGCATGAAGCAGAGAGCCAGTGTGGGGCTTTAAGAACAGGACTGACATGATCTGGATTACAGTTTAAACGGGATCATTCTGGCAGCTGTGTTTAAAATAGACTATGTAGGTACCATATAATAAATACAATAGCATATTTTATGTGGAGATATATATATAAAATAGAGAACCAACCAGAACCTGTGTTCCATGAAAAATACTCTAGGAAAGGTAATGCATGAATGAATTCATGCTCTAAAGGCAAGTATATCTTACAGGCAATCTTCAATAAACACTATTTCTCACAAGTAAGCTTTGATAGAAATTGGGCAGCTGAGTGGGTTTATAATCTCTGGCAGAAGCTGAATGGCAGTTCTATTGTGTTGCTAATCAAAAGTATAATGATATGCTTTGAAAGTTCATGGTTAGGTTCTAAAAAGCTGGTCTCCCTAGGCTCCTGCTTCAGTAGAAAGAAACATGACTTCTCCTCTTGATCAGCTTGTGATGAAGCAATAACTGTGGGCACAACCAATAATCTTCTCAAAAACTTGCTGCTCTAACACACGAACAAAATAGTATGTATGGCCTGTAGATCTGTGCTCCATTTCAGTAGTTCCCAATCTATGGGCTGCACACTCTAAGTGATTGTATTTTTTTTGTGTGGGAGGGGTTAAAGTTTTGCAAAGGTATTTTTTTTAATACTAAATTTGGATGTGACCTTTCAACTAATACAAAGTACTACTACTACACTGTAGAAGATCCACTAACTTTTTCAACATTAAACTTGTAAAATTTGGGGAGTTCTTTTTATAGTTAGAAGATGCTTACAATAAATAAATTAGGATAAATAAATCTGGAGGATAACTGTCAAAAATGATCATTTTCATTATCAATTTTCATCTTTGCTTTCTGACAAAAATTATATAGTCATGACTACAGTCTAGGCCAGGCCACTCCTAGGGGGTGACAATAAAATGTCATGTGAATTTTATACAAATCAGATTTAGAACCTTTGTTCCATCAACTATCAATGTGGGATTTTGGCTCTGGAAGCTCAGATTTTCAGTTAATAAAAAGGGAAACACATTTACATTTTATGTGATAGCAAATGTGTGAATAGGTCTTCGTTGGTGAGCATGTATGATTAAAAGGAAATGAGTCTCAATGCTAAATATTCATGCTGGCCATTCTGCTTTTATTTCTCACACTGACAGCAGCAGACTTATTCACTACCAAACACCACATAAGCTGGTTGCTATTTAATAGTGAAATAAAACATGGCAGTAAACATGATTGCGGGGAGTAAGGGTACCATCACAAATATATGCAAAGCAAATAATATTCCAATATCAGTTTGGTTACCTGAGGCTATGTTCTAAACATGAGATAAACTCCTGGTTTAATGTAATTATAAATTATGGTATTTAGTGATATGGAATATGATATGAAAACATGAACAATTACATTTTAGCAGTCTAAGAAAATATCTGAGGATCCAGAAATTTCAGAATGAGGGAAAGGCTACTGTTTTAAGAACTAACTCACTTTACAAAAGCTGAAATATTGCTCTAATATAACAATCTCTAAAGTATGTTGAGATGAAATTAGATAACTTCCTGAACAAGGACTACTTGGCCAAATAAATATGCAAACATTGGATTGAAAAAGTTTAGCTTCTTCACTGCAGCACTCCTCAGAGTCTTTAAATGGTAATTAGGGATGTGACTCTATGAAAGGGGAACACTGAAGAAAGCATTTTGTAAACTTAATTGAGTACAGGGGCCCTCTCACTCTTTCTTTTCCAATAGACCACTCTGTGAAATAAGTGTTCCACATAATATTTTGGGAAATGATGTCCTAACCCAATCTAAATTAAAGAATCTAATTGGGATTCTTTACAATACAATCTAATTGGGACACATAGCCTGCAGGATTTTACAAGGGTTTCTCCTCATCCCTCACATTTTGATGTGCAATCCTGTATGTGGGCCTGATAAATCCAAGTGAAAGGTTTCTTCTCGATAACTAAAGGAGATAACTTCTGTGATCTATAAATTAGAATAATTTCTTACCAAGTATTAAAAAGTAAGCTGAGGAAAATATTGTTTCTTCCTTTACACCTAAAGTTTAAAGGAACTTTTCCATAACAAAAAGACAACTTTTAAGATTCTCATCTTGTGCCCAAAGGAATGACCAGTTTTAATTCTGCTTTCCAGCTGACTTTATGAAGTGTAATGTCATCTAAAGACATGTACTTCTTTTCCTCTGAATATATCACAGTACAAAATATCGGACCTCCTTGCACTGCGGCTCGTTACCACAAGTTAACTTACAGAAAAAAATTGAGCATGAAGCCAAGATTTATCACTTACAGTTTGTTGTATCAATTGGTGCTATAGAGGAATAATGCTGCTTTTTAGGAGCCCACACATACATATGTTGTAGAAGAATTTCTGGCTAATGAAAAAATTCAGTTAAACATTTTTAGCCTGTTCACATTGTAAGAGGCTATGTTCATCAATCAATGTTTATTGAGAATGACGGCACAAGCAATCGCATCAGGCAGCATGGGGCTTATAAAGTATAATCCAGCTTTGATTTCTGACTTCAGGAAGCTGAATTTCATTAGGGAGAGAAGAGAGACACATTTGCAAATAGCATATTCACTGTCAACTTATATGTCTCCCCAGCATATTAGATGTCCACTAGTGTATTTACACATCGAATTTTTAATTTATGAAAGCAAATTGACTATTTCTAAAAAATAAGCTTTTTTCTCCTTGAAATTAAAAGCCTGTTATTGCTTGTGATTTGATTTTTGAATTATTTTAAAGTAACACTTGATGAATTTAATTAGCTCATGTGACTTACAGATCCTGAGTTATCTAAAAAAATAAATTGAGGAATCATTTTCTTGGTCTAGATTTCAAGTGATTCTGACATTTGAGTTGTAACATAAATAACAGATGAATGAGCCAAACAGCAGTGGCAGAAATGTGCTTCAAAGGAAAAGCACTTAAACAGATTTCCACACAGGTGTTTAGGCAAAAATACAGTCTGCCAACAGGATAAAAAATACTTTAGTCAAATATCTGTACATTTTGTTCTACACATGGGTAATCATCTGTATACCCAGAAATATTTAGATATTTTAATGTTTCACTTTATATTTCAGTATACTTGTATATTCATGAATATTCATGTATGTTGCACAGAATTTGTTAATCTTTGCACTTGGGTGAATGTAAACGAAGTTCTGTTGCTTTTTGGAAAAGAGGAGTTTGATGTTGGCTTTCCAGGGCTGAGATGTAAAAATTAAAAGGGAAATGCTAAATTCCAGTGACAAGAGTCCAGAGAGTTTCCACTCTGCTCTGGGAGGGCTTATGGTTTGCCACGTGCCAGGGGCCAATTTCAGGGTACTTGAAACATCTGCTCCCCCTACTTACAAATCAATCATAGCCTTTATGGGTCTGGAAGCTTCAAAGTCTTGGAAAGAGGCAAGAGGACCCAGTCTAGACTGCTGTGGGTATGGCCAACCGCTAGGACTGGGAAGGAGACCAGATATTAGGCATCCTGCTCATTCCTGATCTCTAAGTATTTACCAGATGACAAAAGTCAAGTGGGGTTTGGAGAAACGTGTAGTTTTCAGGTTAACATTATTCCCTACAGTTTCTTCTTTTTATCTCTGAAAACTGCATGATCAGTGGAGGCAAATGAGGATTAAAAAACAAGAGAGGGTAGATATTTTCCAGATTGGTTGAGGGTCAGGTAGTGAAAAATCTGATATTCTAAGAAGAGTCACTCTGGTTACCAATATATGTTGGCATTTCTTTTGTTATAATATTGTACAGTTATTTTTAATTTCCAAAGAATCAGAAATAAATAATATATATGATGTATAAATATGGAGATTCTGGACTATGGTAAAGTTGTCCTACTTTAGAGGATAAGTTAAGGCATTTTCTTGCAGAGGAGAGTAGAGAGCAATGGGAGTACTGATATTTTGATGAATAATGTTTAGAAAGTCACTTAAATTGGAAGGAGACGTTTGAGTGACTGCAATAAGTTAATTTAAAATATAATAGACATTCCACAGTCAAGTTTCCTCACCTTTGTGTATGTTCTTTATAATGAGCTACATTTCCTGATTTTATTACTTAGATAAGAAGTTTAGGGTCAGTCAGCAATAGACAGAAAAGCCTCCTATTATTCATAGTGTACCTCCTCTCATTCTTGCTCCTGCAGACCAACTGTTATGATTGATATCAGGGGAAAATAAATCTCTGGATGCAATACATTCTAACTGTACTATAATTGACATAGAATTTGTTTCACTCTTAAAATGAAATCTGAAAATGAGAATTACACTGAAAGGTAATGAATTACAGTTTGGTAGTAAAATTATCTCATCGTAAGATAAAACTTTCATTTAAGAAGATAACTGTAAGAAAATGTACTTTTCTATTACAACTATCTTCGGGTAGTTTGAGGCAAAATGATCTGTACTTTTCAATATAGATCATATAATTTTCTAATATGAAATAAATTTAGCATTTTAATGCAATTTTAGTTATGCATTTTAATATTTCTTTCTCCCATACTATGACTGTGATGCTTCTAGTGTAAGTCTCCTTCATCTTTGATCCATTAATGTGAATTCCCTGGACCTCTGTTGTCCAGGGGACATGATAATTTGCATGTGCATTTTTCTGGGCAGAGAATCCAGAGGTTTCTTCTCATTTTGAAAGTGATCTCTAAGTGATCAGTGATCTACTTGACCACGGACAATACAAATTACACAATATCTTAAGAAGCCAAAATCCAGCAGCCCAATTCTTCATGCTGTCACTAGTCACATGGCATTCCACAGCACCCCAAAACTGTTCTAACTTATAACTGTAACTTTATTGTTGTTATTATTATTTTTTGGAATACGGGTTTTGAGAGTCTTAAGCTTCCATAAAACCACTAGGATCAGGTTAGTTTCCTGGCGCAGACATTTCTTTTTATTTTCCTTCTTTTTTT
Organism: Pan paniscus; assembly: GCF_029289425.2. Taxonomy (NCBI): domain Eukaryota; kingdom Metazoa; phylum Chordata; class Mammalia; order Primates; family Hominidae; genus Pan; species Pan paniscus. The sequence continues at coordinate 76,810,344 of NC_073254.2, forward strand.
CTGCCTCTCCCTATCATGCACTTAAAAGAAAACCTCTCCTTAAACAGTACAATAGTCAGAAATGCTCATTCATTCATATATTTATAATCCTAAAAATGAAGCTAATTTAAACTAAAAACATTTAGTCGATTTATTTTAAAATTCCCAATTATGTTTAATAAATGAATGGGGTAGTTTTATACACTGAGGTCTACAAAAATTATGTATATTTTTAACTGAGATAAATTTTAAAAAATAGAATTATGGTAGTTTCCTTTATAATTTTAAAATTATCTTGTTCATTTAAAGTCATACAAATATAACAAGACACATGAAATTACAATTGTGTGCCATGTTTAAATGATTAGATTGGAGTAGGATTTCTTTCCACTATGTTTACAAAAAAAGAAAAAGGATAAATGAGCCCACCGAAATTTCAGACTTAAAAGAAAGGAAATAAAACAAAGTAAAAAAGTGAAATACTTTATAACAGTAAATCATAGTATATCTGTGAAATTTGAGAGAAAAGACAGTAATTTATTTGAAAGTGCTTTGAAATGTAAGCCATTTTACAAGCTGTATGCTGTGAAGATAGATGATAGATAGATAGACAGATAGATGGATAGATTGATAGATTAATATAGATATAGATAGATATGAATGAAAACAAGAAGCAGCAGGGTGGGCTGTAGCTGAAAGGAGAGTTATAAAGGGTCAATGGGGAAAGGAGAAGGCAAGAGCTATTATAGCAAACCCAGATTCAGAGGAGTCCCAAACCAGGAGTGAGTAGAAGCTCTGAAGTCAAGAAAGCAGAGTGGAGGTAAGCAAGTTGGTTGGGAAGAGGCTGAAAGTGAATAAGCACACAGAGAGAGGTGGATTATTTTAATGTTGAAGTTATTTATTAGATTTCCTACACTGTCTAGGACTCACAGTTCTCTGTGAGGCTCTACATTATTATTTTGCCTGCTCTTAAAATTTCCATGAGAATCTCCCTTCTCTCTCTCTCTCTCTCTGGCCCTTTCTCTCTCTCTCAATACATACATACATACATACATACACACACATACACACAAACATACACACACACACATATATATACACATGCATACACACACGTATATATATATATATATACACACACACACACACGCACACACACACATACTGAAAATATACCCCCTCTCTCTGCACTCCTCACAGTGCATGGCATACTAGTTAAATCTATAACTTTATTACTCAGAGAAGAGGATCTTTAAGCTTTAGAATGTTACTGTAATTTAAATAGTATTTTCTTTTATTCCTGAGAATAACCGATGATAAATACACATTACCATGCCAGTCCCTCTTTTGCTGCTGAAGTCTAGTTTCTAAATATATTTCAGTACATTGCACTATTAACCATTCTTACTAACTGTGAGAATGACCACATTATAATGTAAAAAGGCATCATCTTGCTTCTAGATATGAGAGAGTATTCCTGAAAATGTTTGGCAATGCATAATTCCAACGTATGATATGTTCATGCCCCTACACCTACCACAGTTCTGTCACATACTCCTTGCCTATGTTTAAAACAACTGTGAAGTGATTTCACGAATGGGTGTAATATGTTTCTGCCATGAAAATAAGAAAGTGAAAACAAGAGGTCCCCAAATAGAACAGCCTTATGAATATATTATTGAATTAATGAGTATCTAAGAATGTGCAGGAAAAATTGCACCTGTGTTACCACTAAAAGCAATATTGGCAAGTGCTTGCTGAATGGTAGTAAGTCCAGAGTTGTCTATGTAACCATAAATAGGCATTATATGATTCTCTAAATACAGAGGAGCCTAATACTAATTACACAAACCATGCCACCTGCAAGTTACTTACTTAGTGCCCTTCAATACAGCATGAGAAAACTTACAGCATCTGGGCCTGCATATTTTGATAATATCCTTGATGAGGAGGCATCTGATCAGGCCCTTTTTTGTCGCCTGACCTCGGGTAGTTTAAGTAACCATGCTGGCCTTTAGTATCCTCACTGGTAAAATGAGGCTTAGATTCCACCTGTGGTTTTCAAATAACCCTCTTTGGAGCTCTATGGCTTCTGAGAATTCTTTAGAGGATTGACAAAAACAAAGGAAAGAAAAAAATAATGCATTTCAAGTACTTTCTTCCAAACGTTAATATTTATATTGCCTTAGAAACCTGTTAATTGTTTTGAGCTTAAGTATCCCTTCCAGTTCTATAATTATAGAAATGAATCCACATAGGTATTGAGATAAAAGCTTTTACATGTAAGATCTTTTCTGTAATAAAGTGAACTGGGCTTAATGCAAGGGTAGTAGGTTTATCTAAATAAATAATTTTTGGATAACAGATTATTGTTGCTCATAGAACTTAAGGTTGATAATGTAATTCTTATAAGAAGTGACCTGTGTTTTGCCACATTTTGGTGAGGACATCACCTAGGTTCTAGAGAAAAGGTTACTCTCCTTGTATCACTAACATGCACAGTTACTAGCAAATTGTTAATCATAACAATTCAGTACACTCTCTAAACAAAGAATATTATAAAATATGTTTTATGCAGTGGGTTTCTTTTGTTGTAAAAATGTGTCTGGTCTAAAAAGATGTCTGTACTTTGCATGAGGACTAGTTTTAACTGAAATCTTATCCTAACTATAACTTGTCTATGTATGGGTTTAAGGAGAGTACTCATCTACCCTTTATTTGTAAAACGTTTCTTTTTTCACTTATAAAATCATTTTCCTCTGATTCTGAAACCTATCCTGGCTTATAAAGTGTCTTTCTAAAGCTTCAAATTCCTCAAATAAGAAGTAGATTAGGAATAAAAAGAAAAGAACAGAAGAGGATTAAAATGTAATTTATGTTGGAAAAATGCAATAATTTCATCAGATGGCATTTTCAATCCCTTCAGTATGCTATGGATAACAGACAAGACCAGTGAAATTGGGTGAAATTATTATATGAATTTGTGTATTCAAATTTTATTCTGACTTAAATAAAGATAAATACTAGTTGGAGGCCGTAGAAATCTAAATGAGAGGTGTGTTTCAAAAAAAAACATATAAAATCTCTTAAAATTTTAAGATGTTATTATTCTTGGTATAAGAGAGCAACTAAAGTTTCCATATTATAGAAGTCAAGCCCTAAAATTCTAAAGTTCAGAACAGAGAAAATGAAGAAAGGGAATGAAAGACATCTGAGAAATAGTAGCAATATAAAAGGAAACAGATTTTGGAAAGTTACAATTGACTCATTTATGTAGATAGAAATAACATAAGTGATTGTCTTCTCTCTCTATATGTGTGTATCTATATATAATATCATGCAATCTTGGTGATTGATTAATTAAAAATGGTGCTCTTACCACCATCATCATATATCAATAATTCATTATTGAACTCCCATGTTACTTGATTGGGTCATTTAAAGAAAAGTTTCTTGTTTGCATGAATAAAGTAAAGAGCTGATTAGTTAATAAAAAAACTGCATATTTTCAGACTCTTTCAAATGCATTTAAAAAAAAATCCCATTATTTTATTTCAAGTATGGGCTGATGAGAAAAGAGCAACACCTGAGCATATCTTGGTAAAATGCTTGAATTCTAAGTATAAGGTGAAATACAGCTCTCATTCAAAATGACCAAGTTAAGTACATAGAAGAAAGCTCACATGTAACACTGGATGCAGGAAGATGGTAACCTAGTGTTTAGAGATTACTGAGAGAGAACACTTCACTGTGAGAACTCTGAACACATCGAAGAGTCCACTGAGCTAAAAGGAAGAAAGTCATTTGAGGATTTGCAACAGTTCTACTGGTCTATCATTCACATATCCCATCAGGGGAAAATATTTGAAATTAAGACTCAAACCAACAAGGCCAACCAGATTATTACAGGACCAGTGTTACGCCTCTCTTGCTCTATGTTCACATCACCTACCAGTCTCATTCTTCATGACCTTTTCACAAAGCTCTAGGAGCACTAAAAGCTGGAGACTGTACAAGGAGATGAATGAGTATAACATGCCCTCTTCCCACTGCTACTCCCCAAGCTGTAATTTGTTCTAAACCTGCGGGAGGAGAAGAGTTTTGTATTTGATTTGGCAATTATAAATTGGAAATAAGTGGGCTTCTTAAAACCTCAAATGCCTAAATTGAGACTCTTCTTATAGAAGAAGGAGTAGAAAACTATGTTATTTGTTCAAGCTGAAATTAAGAATAAGAAGGGGAGAATGACAGTTGTTAAGAAAAATAAAGCCAAGTCCTATTTGTATCACATTGAGTACAGACCATCCAGTAAGCCATTTGTACTTGTATTTTAAGGCATTGTTATATATGCATCCTTACATACACTATGTAGAAAGACTGGCGTGGAATGAATGAGAAGGGAACAACAATAACAACAAAAATACTACAGATGAGATAGAAGTTATATTTTTGGTACAATAGGGATTCTCTGAAGTTTCCTGGCTATCTAGTTTAAATACCATCTGGAAGAATCAATACATTTTTCATTGTAGCTTGCTGAGTTTCAAAGTAGTAAAATGAGATCACTTAATCAAGGAAGGGCAATTCAAAAAAAAGTTTTATGTTATTTAGCTCTTTAAAAAGTAAGAATTAGTTGCTAGAAGTTGAAGATACATTTCAGAAATACATAATTTTGTTAAAAAATCAGTTTTAAATTATGCTATACTCTGGAGGTGTTTCTTGGTGTATTTTAAAATGTTCACTGTGAAATAGAATCTTTGGCTGTGGGTCATCAATATTTTCAAGAGGCTAATCGAACTCTCTTTCTCTCTCTCTTCCTCTCCCCCTTCCACTTTCTCTCTTTGTCTCTGTCTCAGTAGATAAATTACCCTTGTTTGTATGGTGGTGGTCTTTGCCAGCAATTGATTTTCGTTGACCCTAGGAATATCACTTTCTGTTTGATCAGTGTTTCCTGCTCTATTGTTGCCACCATCCTTCCTTAAACACATTACTATCCAATCTGGTTTCCCATTTCCAGTAGCTCTCAAATAAGTCTTTATAATCTTTATCTTTTACATTTTAGAAATAGTTTTCTGGTTCTTAAATTCTACTAGGTCAGTGGCTCATGTACCATACATTGCTAGAATTGTGCCTGGCATATATTTGGTGTCCAGAAATATTTGTTGTGTTAATTAGTATGATCTATTCACCTATTTCCAATTCTTATCTCAGATAAAAATTATAAACCTTACTTAACAGATTCTGATTACTGGGCACCTTTTCTGCTCAATCTCCGGTAATCATGAGTCTTTTTGAGTCACATTCATCTAAAAGCTATTTGCAGGTCAGTGTTGACATATGATTATTATGCCAACTGCTTCTTTTATCTGTCTTCCAAGTTATGTCAATCAATTAGCAATGATACAGTAGTCCTGGATTTCAATAATAATCATGATTCTTACTATTATTCTATTCTAAGAACTAATAAGAATTTTAGTTTTGTTCTAAGTTGAAAGCCTGTATTATCTATTACAACTTATCAGATAAGAAGAAATACTCCATAGATGATTACAGATGTCTTCCAAGAAAATCAGACTATTATCATAGTGCTATAGCACTATAGCAATACAAGAAATATTTCTGAGCAAGTAATAATTACATAAATACATGTGGCTTTGTGCTTACTGCCATTAGCTACCACACTATTAGAATATGGTTAGTTAAAAGAAAGAAAAGGGAATTAATTGGTTTTGAGATAGCAGTATGAGGGAACTCTTGACAACATTTTAACAACCACAACAATGAAGGAATGAAATCTGGATTATGGATTCTGCTTCCCTCTCTGCATTGAACTTTGTTTTTAAATTCTGTAACCAATCATTCTCTTGCTTATAGGATATTATTGCTATAAATGTTGAACTCCTGCCGTCAGCCAGTCAAAATGTATCTGCCATCTCTCACCTTTTAGGTCTTGCCATTTATCAGTTACTTTTGCTGGCTGGTGGGGTTTAGTTGAATACATTGTTTTCCCTATATATTCACCTGCATAAAAGACTGATCAGCCGGGTGTGGCGGCTGATGCCTGTCATCCCAGCATTTTAGGAGGCTGAGGCTGGTGGGTCATCTGAGGTCAGGAGTTCAAGACCAGACTAGCCCACATGGCAAAAGCCCATCTCTACTAAAAATACAGAAATAAGCTGTGTGTGGTGGCATGCACCTGTAATCCCAGCTAAGGCAGGAGAATCACTTGAACCTGGGAGGAGGAGGTTGCAGTGAGCTGAGATCGCGCCACTGCATTCCAGCCTGGGTGAGAGAGTGAGACTCTGTCTCAAAAAGAAAAATAAAAAATAGACTGATCAAATTTTCACTTTTTCTCAAATTATAGCATCAATTTCAGGGACACATTTTTATATTTATCATCTTCTAAAACTTTATAACTTTTTTTTAGTGTATGAAAGTTTAGATCTATCTACTAGACTGAAAATTCTGCTTCCCTTTTCTATTTTTCCTTACATTTACTTACTTCCCAGTATGATTGCGTTAGTAATCAGTGACATTTTCCAATTTCAGAACTAGGATTACAGTGTTTGAAGAAGGGAGGCAAGAATATCCTCCATTTGCTTTTGCCATAAAGAAGAAAAAGGTTTTACTTTTCCTCCATAGTCAGGCTCTTGGTAGGTTTCCCAGATGTGTTACCAGTATCTCAAACTTGAAATGAGATAATACACCCTAATTCCCCCATTTCAAGAATCACAGCTATCACTAAGACACACATCCAACTAATGCAGGAAAGAAAGAACCTGGAATGATCTATATTTTTTCTCTCTTAAATTGACTTAAAATCTTATATATGAGTCTAGTAACAGATACACACATACACACACACGTTTACATAAGTTATATATATATCTTTCCTTTAAATTATATAGACCTCTAGTGATAATCATTAGACTTAAGCCTGGCATGGCAAAATTTTTCAAGTTCTGTCAACTCTGCTAATATTGCAACGCTGTGCAGCATGCTGTGTTGGGAAGATTCTGGGCCATGATGGGCCAAGGTAGAAAAGAGAATCGCAATCTCTTAACTATGTCAATAGGATAGTTATTGGAAGATGTAAAAAAGCAATCTATTTGTTATCCATGACCTAATCAAATTATCTGTGCAAAAACTCCTCCTTTCATCTTTTTAATGAAAGAATATATAAACACACAATGAGCAGAATTTCATGCAACACTTCATAATTTCTAATTATGAGACAATGTACTATGTTTCAGTCATGAGTTAATAATTAAGCATTAGTAAAACTTATTAATTCAATGGAATTGAAGGTGAGAATAAGCCAATTTAGGAAAATAAAACAGTGTTATCATTTTGAAGTAACATACTGAGAAGGATTAGAAATAGGAAAGTTGTATTCATGGTCCTAGGTAGTACTATTCACAAACTATGGTGTAAATGTTACCCCCTAGAGTTGCACAAGACACAACTCTCACAACCATATGTGGCAATCCTGGTGTCTGAACTATGAAAGAAAGAAATAGTATAAAATACAATAGTGGCAATACTTGCTTACCTCTTTATAGAATATAAAGAGAGGAGTGCATCAACATTATTGAGGCATATATTAGTTTAGGATTTTTTTTTTTTTTTTTAATTATACTTTAAGTTTTAGGGTACATGTGCACATTGTGCAGGTTAGTTACATATGTATACATGTGCCATGCTGGTGCGCTGCACCCACCAACTCGTCATCTAGCATTAGGTATATCTCCCAATGCTATCCCTCCCCCCTCCCCCCTCCCCACCACAGTCCCCAGAGTATGATATTCCCCTTCCTGTGTCCATGTGATCTCATTGTTCAATTCCCACCTATGAGTGAGAATATGCGGTGTTTGGTTTTTTGTTCTTGCGATAGTTTACTGAGAATGATGGTTTCCAATTTCATCCATGTCCCTACAAAGGATATGAACTCATCATTTTTTATGGCTGCATAGTATTCCATGGTGTATATGTGCCACATTTTCTTAATCCAGTCTATCATTGTTGGACATTTGGGTTGGTTCCAAGTCTTTGCTATTGTGAATAATGCCGCAATAAACATACGTGTGCATGTGTCTTTATAGCAGCATGATTTATAGTCCTTTGGGTATATACCCAGTAATGGGATGGCTGGGTCAAATGGTATTTCTAATTCTAGATCCCTGAGGAATCGCCACACTGACTTCCACAATGGTTGAACTAGTTTACAGTCCCACCAACAGTGTAAAAGTGTTCCTATTTCTCCACATCCTCTCCAGCACCTGTTGTTTCCTGACTTTTTAATGATTGCCATTCTAACTGGTGTGAGATGATATCTCATAGTGGTTTTGATTTGCATTTCTCTGATGGCCAGTGATGATGAGCATTTTTTCATGTGTTTTTTGGCTGCGTAAATGTCTTCTTTTGAGAAGTGCCTGTTCATGTCCTTCGCCCACTTTTTGATGGGGTTGTTTGTTTTTTTCTTGTAAATTTGTTTGAGTTCACTGTAGATTCTGGATATTAGCCCTTTGTCAGATGAGTAGGTTGCGAAAATTTTCTCCCATGTTGTAGGTTGCCTATTCACTCTGATGGTAGTTTCTTTTGCTGTGCAGAAGCTCTTTAGTTTAATTAGATCCCATTTGTCAATTTTGGCTTTTGTTGCCATTGCTTTTGGTGTTTTGGACATGAAGTCCTTGCCCACGCCTATGTCCTGAATGGTAATGCCTAGGTTTTCTTCTAGGGTTTTTATGGTTTTAGGTCTAACGTTTAAATCTTTAATCCATCTTGAATTGATTTTTGTATAAGGTGTAAGGAAGGGATCCAGTTTCAGCTTTCTACATATGGCTAGCCAGTTTACCCAGCACCATTTATTAAATAGGGAATCCTTTCCCCATTGCTTGTTTTTCTCAGGTTTGTCAAAGATCAGATAGTTGTAGGTAAGCGGCGTTATTTCTGAGGGCTCTGTTCTGTTCCATTGATCTATATTTCTGTTTTGGTACCAGTACCATGCTGTTTTGGTTACTGTAGCCTTGTAGTATAGTTTGAAGTCAGGTAGTGTGATGCCTCCAGCTTTGTTCTTTTGGCTTAGGATTGACTTGGCGATGCGGGCTCTCGTTTGGTTCCATATGAACTTTGAAGTAGTTTTTTCCAATTCTGTGAAGAAAGTCATTGGTAGCTTGATGGGGATGGCATTGAATCTGTAAATTACCTTGGGCAGTATGGCCATTTTCACGATATTGATTCTTCCTACCCATGAGCAAGGAATGTTCTTCCATTTGTTTGTATCCTCTTTTATTTCCTTGAGCAGTGGTTTGTAGTTCTCCTTGAAGAGGTGCTTCACATCCCTTGTAAGTTGGATTCCTAGGTATTTTATTCTCTTTGAAGCAATTGTGAATGGGAGTTCACTCATGATTTGGCTCTCTGTTTGTCTGTTGTTGGTGTATAAGAATGCTTGTGATTTTTGTACATTGATTTTGTATCCTGAGACTTTGCTGAAGTTGCTTATCACCTTAACGAGATTTTGGGCTGAGACGATGGGGCTTTCTAGATAAACAATCATGTCGTCTGCAAACAGGGACAATTTGACTTCCTCTTTTCCTAATTGAATACCCTTTATTTCCTTCTCCTGCCTGATTGCCCTGGCCAGAACTTCCAACACTATGTTGAATAGGAGCGGTGAGAGAGGGCATCCCTGTCTTGTGCCAGTTTTCAAAGGGAATGCTTCCAGTTTTTGCCCATTCAGTATGATATTGGCTGTGGGTTTGTCATAGATAGCTCTTATTATTTTGAAATATGTCCCATCAATACCTAATTTATTGAGAGTTTTTAGCATGAAGGGTTGTTGAATTTTGTCAAAGGCTTTTTCTGCATCTATTGAGATAATCATGTGGTTTTTGTCTTTGGCTCTGTTTATATGCTGGATTACATTTATTGATTTGCGTATGTTGAACCAGCCTTGCATCCCAGGGATGAAGCCCACTTGATCATGGTGGATAAGCTTTTTGATGTGCTGCTGGATTCGGTTTGCCAGTATTTTATTGAGGATTTTTGCATAAATGTTCATCAAGGATATTGGTCTAAAATTCTCTTTTTTGGTTGTGTCTCTGCCAGGCTTTGGTATCAGAATGATGCTGGCCTCATAAAATGAGTTAGGGAGGATTCCGTCTTTTTCTATTGATTGGAATAGTTTCAGAAGGAATGGTACCAGTTCCTCCTTGTACCTCTGGTAGAATTCGGCTGTGAATCCATCTGGTCCTGGACTCTTTTTGGTTGGTAAACTATTGATTATTGCCACAATTTCAGCTCCTGTTATTGGTCTATTCAGAGATTCAACTTCTTCCTGGTTTAGTCTTGGGAGAGTGTATGTGTCGAGGAATGTATCCATTTCTTCTAGATTTTCTAGTTTATTTGCGTAGAGGTGTTTGTAGTATTCTCTGATGGTAGTTTGTATTTCTGTGGGATCGGTGGTGATATCCCCTTTATCATTTTTTATTGCGTCTATTTGATTCTTCTCTCTTTTTTTCTTTATTAGTCTTGCTAGCGGTCTATCAATTTTGTTGATCCTTTCAAAAAACCAGCTCCTGGATTCATTAATTTTTTGAAGGGTTTTTTGTGTCTCTATTTCCTTCAGTTCTGCTCTGATTTTAGTTATTTCTTGCCTTCTGCTAGCTTTTGAATGTGTTTGCTCTTGCTTTTCTAGTTCTTTTAATTGTGATGTTAGGGTGTCAATTTTGGATCTTTCCTGCTTTCTCTTGTGGGCATTTAGTGCTATAAATTTCCCTCTGCACACTGCTTTGAATGCGTCCCAGAGATTCTGGTATGTTGTGTCTTTGTTCTCGTTGGTTTCAAAGAACATCTTTATTTCTGCCTTCATTTCGTTATGTACCCAGCAGTCATTCAGGAGCAGGTTGTTCAGTTTCCATGTAGTTGAGTGGCTTTGAGTGAGATTCTTAATCCTGAGTTCTAGTTTGATTGCACTGTGGTCTGAGAGATAGTTTGTTATAATTTCTGTTCTTTTACATTTGCTGAGGAGAGCTTTACTTCCAACTATGTGGTCAATTTTGGAGTAGGTGTGGTGTGGTGCTGAAAAAAATGTATATTCTGTTGATCTGGGGTGGAGAGTTCTGTAGATGTCTATTAGGTCCGCTTGGTGCAGAGCTGAGTTCAATTCCTGGGTATCCTTGTTGACTTTCTGTCTCGTTGATCTGTCTAATGTTCACAGTGGGGTGTTAAAGTCTCCCATTATTAATGTGTGGGAGTCTAAGTCTCTTTGTAGGTCACTCAGGACTTGCTTTATGAATCTGGGTGCTCCTGTATTGGGTGCATAAATATTTAGGATAGTTAGCTCCTCTTGTTGAATTGATCCCTTTACCATTATGTAATGGCCTTCTTTGTCTCTTTTGATCTTTGTTGGTTTAAAGTCTGTTTTATCAGAGACTAGGATTGCAACCCCTGCCTTTTTTTGTTTTCCATTTGCTTGGTAGATCTTCCTCCATCCTTTTATTTTGAGCCTATGTGTGTCTCTGCACGTGAGATGGGTTTCCTGAATACAGCACACTGATGAGTCTTGACTCTTTATCCAACTTGCCAGTCTGTGTCTTTTAATTGGAGAATTTAGTCCATTTACATTTAAAGTTAATATTGTTATGTGTGAATTTGATCCTGTCATTATGATGTTAGCTGGTGATTTTGCTCGTTAGTTGATGCAGTTTCTTCCTAGTCTTGATGGTCTTTACATTTTGGCATGATTTTGCAGCGGCTGGTACCGGTTGTTCCTTTCCATATTTAGCGCTTCCTTCAGGAGCTCTTTTAGGGCAGGCCTGGTGGTGACAAAATCGGTCAGCATTTGCTTGTCTGTAAAGTATTTTATTTCTCCTTCACTTATGAAGCTTAGTTTGGCTGGATATGAAATTCTGGGTTGAAAATTCTTTTCTTTAAGAATGTTGAATATTGGCCCCCACTCTCTTCTGGCTTGTAGGGTTTCTGCCGAGAGATCCGCTGTTAGTCTGATGGGCTTCCCTTTGAGGGTAACCCGACCTTTCTGTCTGGCTGCCCTTAACATTTTTTCCTTCATTTCAACTTTGGTGAATCTGACAATTATGTGTCTTGGAGTTGCTCTTCTCGAGGAGTATCTTTGTGGCGTTCTCTGTATTTCCTGAATCTGAACGTTGGCCTGCCTTGCTAGACTGGGGAAGTTCTCCTGGATAATATCCTGCAGAGTGTTTTCCAACTTGGTTTCATTCTCCGCATCACTTTCAGGTACACCAATCAGACGTAGATTTGGTCTTTTCACATAGTCCCATATTTCTTGGAGGCTTTGCTCATTTCTTTTTATTCTTTTTTCTCTAGACTTCCCTTCTCGCTTCGTTTCATTCATTTCATCTTCCATTGCTGATACCCTTTCTTCCAGTTGATCGCATCGGCTCCTGAGGCTTCTGCATTCTTCACGTAGTTCTCGAGCCTTGGTTTTCAGCTCTATCAGCTCCTTTAAGCACTTCTCTGTATTGGTTATTCTAGTTATACATTCTTCTAAATTTTTTTCAAAGTTTTCAACTTCTTTGCCTTTGGTTTGAATGTCCTCCCGTAGCTCAGAGTAATTTGATCGTCTGAAGCCTTCTTCTCTCAGCTCGTCAAAATCATTCTCCATCCAGCTTTGTTCCGTTGCTGGTGAGGAACTGCGTTCCTTTGGAGGAGGAGAGGCGCTCTGCATTTTAGAGTTTCCTGTTTTTCTGTTCTGTTTTCTCCCCATCTTTGTGGTTTTATCTACTTTTGGTCTTTGATGATGGTGATGTACAGATGGGTTTTCGGTGTGGATGTCCTTTCTGTTTGTTAGTTTTCCTTTTAACAGACAGGACCCTCAGCTGCAGGTCTGTTGGAATACCCTGCCGTGTGAGGTGTCAGTGTGCCCCTGCTGGGGGGTGCCTCCCAGTTAGGCTGCTCGGGGGTCAGGGGTTAGGGACCCACTTGAGGAGGCAGTCTGCCCATTCTCAGATCTCCAGCTGCGTGCTGGGAGAACCACTGCTCTCTTCAAAGCTGTCAGACAGGGACATTTAAGTCTGCAGAGGTTACTGCTGTCTTTTTGTTTGTCTGTGCCCTGCCCCCAGAGGTGGAGCCTACAGAGGCAGGCAGGCCTCCTTGAGCTGTGGTGGGCTCCACCCAGTTCGAGCTTCCTGGCTGCTTTGTTTACCTAAGCAAGCCTGGGCAATGGCGGGCGCCCCTCCCCCAGCCTCGCTGCCGCCTTGCAGTTTGATCTCAGACTGCTGTGCTAGCAATCAGCGAGATTCCGAGGGCGTAGGACCCTCCGAGCCAGGTGTGGGATATAGTCTCGTGGTGCGCCGTTTTTTAAGCCGGTCTGAAACGCGCAATATTCGGGTGGGAGTGACCCGAGTTTTCCAGGTGCGTCCGTCACCCCTTTCTTTGACTCGGAAAGGGAACTCCCTGACCGGTTGTGCTTCCCAGGTGAGGCAATGCCTCGCCCTGCTTCGGCTCGCGCACGGTACGCGCACCCACTGACCTGCGCCCACTGTCTGGCACTCCCTAGTGAGATGAACCCGGTACCTCAGATGGAAATGCAGAAATCACCCGTCTTCTGCGTCGCTCAGGCTGGGAGCTGTAGACCGGAGCTGTTCCTATTCGGCCATCTTGGCTCCTCCCGGTGTTAGTTTAGGATTTTATATCCTGTTTCTTGTTACTCATCAAATAATTTATTTTACAATTCTAACCTGTATTTTTAAGATAATCAAATATAATGAAAACTTTAATACTTCACCTCCCAAAAGTACTAGAAATTTAAAATTAGCCATGTTCAAATTAAAGGTGTTTTATTGACCCTTGACACTCTACTTGTTTTGAAAAGACTATAGTGTGTCTGGACGTTGTGGCTCACATCTGTAATCCCAGCACTTTGGGAGGCTGAGGCAGGTGGATCATGAGGTCAGGAGTTCGAGACCAGCATGACCAATGTGGTGAAACCCCATCTCTACTAAAAATACAAAAATTAGCTGGGCATGATGACATGTGCCTGTAATCTCAGCTACTCGGGAGGCTGAGGCAGGAGAATCGCTTGAACCCAGGAGGTGGAGGTTGCAGTGAGCTGAGATCGTTCCATTGCACTCCAGCCTGGGCGACAGAGCAAGACTCCATCTTAAAAAATAAATAAATAAATAAATAAATAAATAAATAAATAAATAAATAAAAGACTACAGTGTGTGAATGGAGACCGACAAGCTGGAAATTTTCCCCAGGGCAATAATAATTATTTTGTCTTCAGCAATCCACTTAAAATGCTGAAAGTGGGTTGTTTACCAACATCGTAAAGCATTCAGACAGCTCACAAGGAGTTCTATGTTCTAAAGTTGGTTATCTTAGACAATTACAACCCTTGGACATACAGCAGGTTGAGTAAATTCTGGATAACATACAAGAGGTAGAAGAAGGTAAAAAGTTCTACCATGGAATATTAATCCCTTTCATAGAAGAACAAGATGTCAGTGGAATTCCAGAGTCTTGTCCTATATAAGCCTTCTTTGTTGTTCTAGCAGGCCTCTTACTGCCTAGAATTCTTCATCTACAATGTTTGCAAATGTTAATGCATAGAAACGTTAGCATTTCTGTGGGCTTTAGTATCAGATATCAAAAGAACCTTAGATCACCAAGTCATTTCATAGAATAAAAAAAATTGGCAGTTCATTTTTGCCCCTTGAGGTTCTCCCATTCTTTGCTTTCTGCTGATGCAAGCAAGGCAAATGGGATAAATTTATGATTTTCATTGATGGGAAAATTGACTAATAAAACATTGAGAGACATATCAGAATAGCCCTCATGACATTCATATTCTAGCATAGAAATCAAAGATAAGCAAGATGCACACACACACACACACACACACAGATATAAAACATCTGAAGGTGATAGGAGCTATGCAGAAAATAAATAAGTGAAAAGGACTAGGGTATAATGGAACAATGAATTATAATGTTAAATAGAGCGGTTAGTGATACTACGTTCAAAATATAGTAAGACTGCATGATAGAAGGTAAAGGGGGCAGCTACTTTAGATTGTGTGGTTGGGGAAGAGTTTTCTACAAAGCTAACATTTAAGCTGACAGCTGGATGCTAAGGAAACAGCCATGTCAACACTTTGGAGAATAATCTTCAAAGGTGCTTAATGAGCAGTGAGCCTGGACCGTTGAATGAACAAAAACCAGCATGTCTGAAGTGCAATGAATAAGAAGTTAGACATACAAGATGAAACCATAGAGGTAGGCATGGCCAGGTCACACCAGCCATGGTAATATTTTCATTCTTCATCTGAGTCTGTATATATGGTGCATCTTGACTGTGGGGTATTAGCCCCCAAATTTTACCTGGATAGCTATTTTATCCCCTGCATCACTCCTCATGCCTATAGGCAGCCATTCCATCATTCCATCAGTCAAACTATCAAGTAAATATTTATTGTGCTAGGTATGATGCTAAGATGGGGATACAGTGTTGGCCAAAAGAGATACTGCCAGCCAGCCCTATCCTCACACAGTATATATTTCAGTGGAGAGTATATAAATGAAATAATTACAAGAATCATTATGTCTAGGAAGTGAGCAAGTGAGATGTTTTACTGACATTTCTAATAAAGGAGTGTTAACTTAGCCTACAGAGTAGGATATATATATATATGTATATATAATATGTGTGTATATATACATATCAATTAATAACTATGCAGAAAATAATCCCTAGATATTTCTATTATATTTTCTACAGTATATTTAAACCATCCATTAATATTCTGCTTTATAATTTTCTAAGTCCTTTCATATGCATTACCCCATTTAATATTCATCATAACTGTGATACAGGCTGGTCAATGATAATTATCTTCATTTTAAAGATGAATAAACTGAAGCTTTGAGAATTTAAATGACTTGAAGTCATGTAGTATGTTAGTAATGTACAGTCCTAGTCTCATTTCTATATTATGTATGCTACCAGAGGTCTGGTCTGAACTAAATACAGTAAAATTCCTTACTCAGTACAGCACTAGGCATTTAGTTTGGAGGCAAAAGGAAAATAAAATATAGCATCCTCATTCTTAATAAATATGAGATCTAGTTAGGGAGATGTTCAGATGAGCATCAGATAATAAATTGTGCAGAAATTCAGTGTGCATATGAAGTTAAGGAATAATCAGAACGGTCTGCAATTATTCTATAACCTTGCCTTGACAGAAATTAATTTTTAAACTGGACATATAAATAGATTATGTGACTAGATCTTGATGCTTTTAAATTCTTGAAATTCTCTGGTTTTATTTTTCTTTTCCCATTCTTAAAATCACTGCCAATCAATGAACCTTACCCCCCATTTCCTCTTAGTTTATTGCTTATTTAGAAATCTGCAGTTTCTTCATTGTGCAGATCTATCTTAGCTGTGTGCTTTCTCTGTTGAAGACTCTGCCAGACACTCCAGAAAACTGTACTCAGCATTCTCTTCTAATTATCTTATTCCCAGCTCCAAGCCTGATGCCAAGATTTCTATTTGAATGACTTCTTCCTAGAACGCTAAATTGTCAATCTTTAGGAAAGCTTCATTCATTTAACCTTCCTCTATTTCTTAGAAAATCAGGAGAGAATTCTACCAGTATGCAACCCTGAATTTGTTGCCCTACTAAATAAACATTCTCTGTTGCCCTCACATGGTAGAGTGAGTTTATTTTTCCAATTTTTGTTTAAAGTCAACAGATGTCTGGCTTTACTAATATTGATTATTTTATATTATGTTTTATTATGAGGCAACACCTGGCATGCCATCACATGAAAATACATTGGATATGTTTAGATGATATCATTGTCTTATTTCAAATTATTGCATATCTGATCTCTTTCCCTTTCCACTATACCAGGAAATAATTTTCCTATTAATCGTAAATTGCAAATGATAAACTTTCAAGTGATTAAGATGCAATAAAAAAGTATACAACTTCAATTATATATTTCTGTTTATAAACATGTCTTTTTCTTCATGACTACGAACCGATGCATGGCATGACACCAGCATGACAAACATTGCTGTGGAACCATCACTATATGGCAACATGCCAGGTCCTGTGTTAAGTGGTTTTGGTATCCTATTTTATTTTAGCTTTGTATCGACCTGTGGGTAGATCATTGGTTTGCAATATGAGTTTCCTTTTAAAAAGTCAGTCAAGATCAAAGGTGCATTTTAAAATAGAAGCTGATAAGAAACATCTTTGTAAAAAATGAAAGACACTTACAGGAACCAGGAATTTTTTAATCTCTTCCAATGCATGACTCATACGTGAATAAGCTTCGCCAGGTGGAGCAAACACTTCAATTAATACATGAAGCTCATCACTCAAGTGGGCATATTTGGCTTCCCCACTCTTCCTTAGTTCTTCTTCCTGTGAAAAAGGTTATTTTTAGAAATACAAATCCACTCATTTTACATTGATTTAACATTTACTGAGAATATGACAAAGGGGTATAATTTAAGCAAATTTTCCATAAGTAGAAAGAAACCCTTTGAGAAATAAAAATCTGCTACAAGCCATTTAAAGATTTTAAAATCATTTTTGAGTGTTTGAATGATTTTAAAAACTGGCATAATTATCATCTACAACAGATTTTAATCAGCTAAATGAAAATGCTAACCCCCTGAAAATAAGTCACAGAATTGCCATTAACACTGTAGTCCACATGACTACATTCTGGAAGGGAAGAATTGTTTTGTGCTTGATGTTTAGCATTTTGCAGATGGTAAGTGAAAGATTATCACTGTGTTCTTTAAGAAAACTAGAACTTTCTAGCCACTTTTTGAGAAGTTAGGAAGGTTACTTGATTGTGATAAAAAGTAGGGTAACTATACAAGTCAAGGCTTATTTCCAAGTCTATGTTCTCACTAGCCCAGATTATCAGCAAGCCTCATACCCACAGCTTTTCTATCGCTTGCTGCCTTTATTTATTTATTTTGTCAACAGGGGAATATTAAAGGGTGGTTGTTTAACATTTTGCTGGCATTGATTCTGCATGGGCTACATAACTTCTGGTTAACCAATAACACTAGGTTGGTGCAAAAGCAATTGCCATTAATTGCTTTTAATGGCATTATTTTTAATGGCAAAAACCATAATTGCTTTTGCACCAACCTAATACATTTCTATTGGAAGAGACTTTTCCTAGTATTGTGCCCAAGCCATTATTGAAACCTAGTTAATTCAGTGCAGGTGTACAGCAAATCAATATGTGATCCATATATTTTGTTAATGTATACTAAGTATTTTATACATATAATCTCTAATCAAAATCATTTTGTACATATTCACATGTTTCAGTTTATGAAACTGTGGTTAGAATACTTAAATAGCTTCAGCCAATTCGGATCCAGACCCAGTTCATTTTGCAAGCAGATTTGCATTTTTTAGAATTTCAAGATGTAAAATGTGGTGGAAAAGTTAACATAAATAACATTAATTATGTTTTATCTTTCTTGTCCCTCACAGAAACAACCAGCAGTTACTTCACTAAATTTCAAAAAATAAAAAAACATGTAATTCTTGGTTTTATGTAGAGATTAGAGACATGACATGAATAGACCTTACCTGGATTTAAAAAAGAACAAATTTGCTGTTGATGTCATGTGAGTTAACTGTATAACCCATGTTAATGTGAGTGTTTACTTGATTAGAAATGCTCATTGTTTTAAAAGATGAAGGATCCATGAAAGAGATGGGAAGGCATCCCTGCGTTCCTGTATATATACCCTTCACCTACTCAAATCCTTCCGATAATAGCACCTTGCAGCCTGCAAATCCACTCTTCACTTCTCTAAGGATACTTTCAAACTCTACCTAGGACTTTTCAACTTGAGAGCTTTTCTTAGTGCCCAATTATCAGTTTGGGGAGGAGAGGCAACACTAGACTGAATGAAAATACACTCATGAGGTGTAATAAAGATTTCTTTTCTCTTTGGGTCCTGCTAAGGTGCAAGCTGCTTGTTCATTCTGGGGCCAGCTGGTTTGGGCATACATGCTGAAATAATTAAATCAGAGATTTCTTGACACTGTCCCTTTCTATTACTTCCTATGTTGATTCCCATTCAGTTATTTTTGTGTTACCCTCTCCTTACACCTAGAATTTCCTAGGGAACTGAAATAATTTTCAACTCTATTAAGCAAAATAATACTGTCATTAAGTGACATTTCCTAGAGTGACATGACTAGCTCATTATGGAGCTCAATAAAGTAAAGAAAACAGCAGTTAATTGACCCTACTCTCCTTGGAAGATACAGTGGTGATCATCATTTGCTACTTGGGATGACCCTTCGGAATCACATCTTCCATAAGCAGTGTATCCAATAATTTTATAAACCCATACTGCTCTTTGTAGGAAGATTATTGTGCAGGAAAGTGTTCTAAGTTGTCAAGTTAAGAATGGTAGCTACCTGCTTTTTGTATTTTTATGAAGAATATATCATAAATTGTTCATAGTCTAATGTGGAACACATATTCCTCCTTTGTTCTACTCCAGGTGCTGGTATTTTGCCCTCCAGGTGATGGCATCACACCATCACCACCACCACCAGAAATAACTCCTGAAAGTTTAGAATGTTAGTGGGAAATAACTCTTATATTGCATTGATATGAAAAATTGTAGAAGTTTTATAGAAAATAAGTCTTATGTTGCCTGGTCAAAGCTGGCTACATTTGAATGGGTTGCTTTATAAAAATTTGTTTTAATAGACTTGTGATCTGAGGGATCAAAATTGATGCCCATTTATCAAACAAGATGGGCCTAAGGCTAAGGAAACAAAAGTTACTTAGGAGTCCAGTGTTCAGGACCCAGATGGCATGGCAAATTTCCAAATTCCCACCACTATAAGGAAAACTACACCTTAGCTAAACTTCTTAACAATAGAGCTCTCAGGCTGATTTACAACCCAAACCACCACAACTCTGCAGGACAGAGGACTGACCTTACAAATATTCTTTTCTGATTAGCTATTGCAGAACTTAAGCCAGTTTCAGCCAGCTTATAGGGACTGCACACAAACTGTCTTTGTGTACTACAGTTCACCTTTTGACATAAAGAGCTGAATTCCATGTCATTTCAATGCTAAAACCTCACCTCAGAGTGAACATGGGATGTATGTTATACACATGTTTACCCACTGGGCATGCCCTCTCATAAATACGTATAGCTTTTCCCCCAAAACATGCTGAATATGTATAATACAGGCCCTGTGAGGCATAAGACCTAACCTGTCATTCCCTTCTTTAAATAAAGAGCACCTTAGATCCACACTGGAGAGTTTCTCTTCTCAATTTGCAAGTTAATGCCAATAAAGCTCTCCTTTCTACTATTTAGCCATCCTGGTGGTCTTTCAAATGACAAAATATATATCAAAAGATTACTGATTCAAAACTAGAGTTTGGTTTTTCTCTGTTAAAACAACAAAGTTTTCTTGGATTACTGGTCTGCCCTTAATAAGAAATTATAAAACCTTTTCTTTACCTGTTAAGTAATCTGCCTAGAAAACATTCTGTGTCTTATCAGAATAATTTCCTATGCTTTGTGTTAACATTTATCACATCTTTAATTATTTATGAGAACCAAGTCCTCTCACTTAAAAAAAAAACTGAGTTTTTTTTTTAATTTGTTTGTTTGTTGTTGCTGTTTTTCTCTCTGCAAATATGTTACCTCATATACTTACTTTTGAAATCTTGTATTGTCACTTAAGTAAGTGGATAACTAAAGTATTGTTTCATAGTGACCTGTGATCTTATTTAATGCAGTGTTCGATCTTTTGATATTTTTGACAATTTGCAAAAATCAAATTCTAAATGAAGTCTGCTAGACCCCAAACCAACTTAGATTTTTCAGAGAGCCCCTGGAAAATCTCTAAGGATTCATGTTCTCTCACTTTGTAAAAAGAGAGATGTTAAACTAATTAGGTTCATTTGATATGTTAAAATGTATGGGAAGCATTGTCAAATAAGAAGAGATACTTAAATTTCCTTATATTTGTATGGGTAGATTTTATTGTTTCAGAAATTTTATGAAGTTCCTAGGAATTAGTCAATAACCTTGATCTCCCTGATATGTCCTGGTATAATGTAGTCAGTCATAATTCTATGATTTAAATTTCATAAATTAAATATTGTATTCCACAGAAACCACCAAAATCCTTTGTCAACTGTGTTATAATGAATTCACATCAGATATTTAACATAGCCATTTTAAGCTTTTTGTCATTCACAGGTAGTTACTATTAATACCAAACTAAGAAGCAAATGCTCCACTCAGATGTGGCTGATGACAACAGTGTCAAATTCTTGTGAATTATGTAATTTACCCTAGGTAATGTGATGAAGAAATAAAGTCACTGCAAATATATATATATATCTTACTCTGATGCTTTCCTGAAAGCTCTTGGAAGCAGCTACTGGATAGCATGCTTTGTCTTTACAAAAAAGGATTCCCTCTGAGACCCACGGAAATGACTATAACAGGTACTCTGGGATGCAACCTTCTGATGTCATTATTTAAATACTTTTAAGAAAAGGGGCCGGGCGCGGTGGCTCACGCCTGTAATCCCAGCGCTTTGGGAGGCCGAGGCGGGCGGATCACGAGGTCAGGAGATCAAGACCATCCCAGCGAACACAGTGAAACCCCGTCTCTACTAAAAATACAAAAAATTAGCCGGGTGTGGTGGCGCATGCCTGTAATCCCAGCTACTCCGGAGGCTGAGGCGAGAGAATGGCACGAACCCGGAAGGTGGAGCTTGCAGTGAGCCGAGATGGTGCCACTGCACTCCAGCCTGGGCGACGAGCCAAACTCTGTCTCAAAAAAAAAAAAAAAAAAAAAAAAAAAAAGAACATACCACTAGACTGATTAAGGATTTTCAGAACTATAGTGGAGACACTGAGGAGTTCATAAGACCCCTCATAAAGTTAAGCAGAACAAGAAGTAATTATATGGGCCTCAGTAGACTAAGAAAGGGTGATTATAATTTGTTATGGCCTTTGTTTGAAACAGTACTGGTTGTTTAATGTCCTGTTTTCTGAATTTAAGGAACTATTTTCTCTTTTCTCAAGCTATTTATACTTCATACCATTTGAATTGATGATACTTCTATAAACAGAAATGAAATATTTATCTTTTTCTCTTTGTCTAATTCCTTCAGAATTGGGAAACTCTTATTGAATATTCTTATTTTCATGGCAATACAGTTGCATAAGTCCAATAGGAATGGGAATCTGTTCTCAAAAAAAAAATTGGAAACTCGTTATATAACCATAGTTTGGACTGGAATGTCATATTTGAGAATTATGTGCATCAAATCAGATGTGATCAGGCAATTTTGAGTAAATAAAGTTTTTTTCATTTTTTTTCTTTCTTTCTTTCTTTTTTTTTTTTTTTTTTTTTATAGTGACTAAGTCTCACTATGTTGCCCAGGCTGGTCTCAGACTCCTGGGCTCAAGTGATCCCCTAACTTTGGCCTCCCAGAGTGCTGGGATTATAAGCGTGAGCTACCACACATGGCCATAACTAAGACTGACTTTATGGAGCCACTGCTTACAAAGGCCTCTTGGGAAAACAGGCCTGATACTTAGATTACAGGGTTTCTAGCCTTTAAGATAAGTAACAAAGGTCACTTCTGGATGGGCTTAGGATACTTGGGATAGTCTGGGGACCTCAAGAAGAGAGGAATTCACCAAAATTTGTAGGTACTGCAGGTGAAGTAGGGTGGTTGGTTCTTGGCTTGGTTTCATAGCATTGAGAAGGCTTTTAAAAGTCCAATCTGAGATTCCTTATGTTAATAAAAAACTCCAGCAGAGGAAACTTAAAAAGATCCATGTGGTCAGTTATCATTATTGCTTCTTAGGTTATAATCAAGCCAAATCAAATGTAATCAGGACTTGTTTTGCAAACAAGAATAATTTTCCTTTGATTATCATTGATTAAAAATGAGGTGTACTGTAAAGACAAGGTTTATGTTTCAATGGAAAACTATAAACCACTCTTACGGGTTATTAGATTCTAATCTTTATTGTTTTTTAGCTACTTGCATCTCTTTGTAAACTGGGTCCTACCATCTTCTTAATTTTGTCATCAATTAACAGTTCCACTTTTTCTACCACCCTCCTCACTTGGAATCACTGAGAACTAAAACTGCCACTTTCCCAGAATCCTGTAACAAAAGCTTTCTGACTTCACATAAACACCAAAAGATTTATTGCTGAAACAGTTTGGGCCACTCAAAAATTTCACCAGAACACTTGCACCTTCCATGCTGTGCTCCAGAAAATAACCATGACTACAGCCATACCACTTCTGTTCTCACTTAAGATACTTAGAGCTCAACATGAAGAACTCTTCTCAGTGGGCTACTTTATGAAGTTAAAAACTGGATTTATCCTATGCTTCAATCATTAATCTTTTTCTGTTTCCCTTTTACAGATATCATATTTTATAATTTTTACCCTGAAATTTCTCCCCAGAGCAATCAACCTAGCTTTTTTTGTGAAATTTCTAGCGAAGTTTCAGATGGGAAAAATGTGGAGACCCATTTGGAGCCCCAGGATTCACACAAATGTTATTTTAAAGTGAAAACAGTTGAGCTAAAGAAGCAGAAAAAAAATACGTTCTGAACATCCATAATCTTACCGAAACAGAGATTTATCAAAGTCAGCTACCACAACCCCTGACTCTGGAGTGGTCTCCAGTCAGGGAGGCTCTGGCCTTAGGCACTAGGACATTCCAAAATATTGTGTAAACAAGGCTTATCAGAACCATCCATTCATTAAAATCTGAAAACTTCCCTTCCCTAAAGTTTGGCATATAAACTTTATCTCTGGCTATTCAGTGAACTACTCAGTACTGAGCAACTGCCACATGACTGTGTAAGTAAATTTTGTCTTTTCCTCTGTTAATCTATTGTCTGTTAACTTGCAAGCCTCCAACTGGACCCAAGTTAGAATAGGAAGTGTTTCTGCCAACATTAAATATGCATATTCAGTTATAATTCATTTTAAGATAAAAAAACTATGCAATTAAAGGATGTACCACATTACATATTTGTTCTGCAATTATAAGCACAAACACAGGCTATGTAAATAAACAAACAATAGAAGGTTGTAATCCAAAAGACTATTGTGGTGCTCATAAAAAAATCAGGAAAAGTAACCTTTTTGACAATAGCCTCTCCCACCTAGTCCCTCCTGTGGCTTGTTACCTTACTGGATAATGGTATGGGCAGTTGCATAGGTTCTAATTAGGATATTTCAACTTTAGGAGAATCAGTAGCTGTATAAATATAATGCTTACTCTTTTTTGCCCTGAAATCAACCTTATGAATCTTTACAGTCTAAAGAGAAAGGTCCTAAAGACTGGAAACTTTTTAGTAATATGGGTTAGCCTCAACTGCCATGATTTTAAAGACCGAAATATTTTATTTATTTATTTATTTTACTTCTCTCTGTGTATTAAAACAAATATTTCAAAACTCAAATTTCAATATTTCAAATATCAACCTTTTCTGTAGAGATTCTTATATAGCCCAGGGTCCAGCAAGAGCCTTGACCAGAAGTTAAAAGCTGCCTTAGAACTACTAACTGTGGGAAACTGCAGCAAGTAGTTTGCTCTTGTGGCTCCCAGTTACTTCGTACGCAAAAGAAGAGGAGGTAACCCAAGAGGAAATTTTCAAATGTTGTTATAGGGAGTCACAGGGTTTCCAGAAGACACTTCAGGGACCACCTTGGATCAAAATGATGATCCTTTCCTATGCATTCAATGACATCAGCTCAAGTTGGACCTCGTTATATGTAAAAATTTCAGGTGAGACGATAATGTTCTGCAAGTCCAATAAACCAAAAACAATAGGCAACATTAGACATGATGATGTCTCAGGTTTCTCACAGCTTCAGTAGTTTATGACTTAGCACGTGACTTCCCTTCACGGGCATCCTGATACTGAGAACTTCAGTATTAGAAAATACTACGATCCAAATACAGTGTCTTCTATGATACATGACCAGCAAAATTAAAAATAAATGACTGCTTTTATGTTATTATTTAAGCATCTACAATAAAGACTTTCCTGCATATTTTATGTACATATGTAATTTAATGTTTATAGAACCATAGAAACATTGGGTGGATTTTGGAAGCACTAGAGTATAGTGGTTTTTAAAAAAAAATGAATTTTGGAGTCAGATAAATCTAGATTTGAATTAATAGCTCTGATATTTATTATCTGTGATGTTTGAAGAAAGTTGTTTAATTTTTAAGCTTTAGCTTCTTAATCTGTAAAACAGGGAGACTACAGACCTCTCATGAAAAGATGAAATGAGGTAACATACATAAATTGCAAGTACAGTGCCTGGCATACTATAAACACTCAAATAAGGTTAAAGTTTTTCTCTCAGAGAAGCTAAGTAACTTGGTTGTGGTTATTCAGTTAGTAAGGGGTTTGAAAATGGTCTGCCCTATGCCAAAGCCACACTTTTATGTTAATGAATGTTTACTCTGTACATTAAATTCACTTGAAATAATATAATTACAAAAGTTTCCAAATTAAATTTAAATAAAATTAAATGTTACTTTGGTATAAGGAAGAGTGTATCAGTTTGATATTGGTTTAGTTATTAAGTTAGTTTAAATGTATAACTTTAAGGAAATATATACTTGAAAATTATTCTAAACCAAAAAGCTCAAGGGTTTTAGAAAGATAAGGAAAAATAAACATCACTATATTTCTTAGTCTGGTCAGGTTGCTATTGCAAAATACCATAAACTGAGTGGCTTAATCAACAGACATTTATTTTTCATAGTTCTGAAGGCTGGGAAATCAAAATCAACATGCCGGCAGATTCCGTTCCTGGTGAGGGCTCTTTTCCTGGCTTGCAGAAAGGTCACCTTATTTTTGTATCCTCCCACACATGGCAGAAGAGAGAGGGCTCTGGCACCTCTTCTTACAAGGGTACTAATCCCACCATGGGGGACTCCACCCTTATGATCTCATCTAAACTTAATTACCCCCAAAGGCCCCACTTCCAAATACCATCATATCAGGGATCAAGGATTCAACATATGAATTTTGAGGGACACAAACATTTAGTCCACAGAATCATGTGTACTTTCTTGAATTTGTACCTTTCAAATAAACTGTAAGATTATTATCTACAATATGTTACATGGATCACATAACATGGACCACATATCATGGCAATTAACAGTACAGTTTCTATTTCATGATGGCCAGAATTAAAAATTCCAGCTTTTCCACTTAATACTGTGTAAACTTGGGCAAGTGACTCCACTATTTCAGCCTTCTAATTCCTCACCTATAAAATGTGGGTAGTTATAACAGTAGTAACACAAGACCAAATCTAATATTACTCTTACTAAACAGTATTATAGGAAGTATCTTAGTTTTAATACAATATGCTAAATTATATATGAACCAAAAGAGTTAAACTTCTAAAATCCCAATTAATTTCACAGGAGTAGCTCTTCCAATGACAGGAATAAACCAAATAATAAAAAAGTTGAAAACACATGATATACTGTATATCCAAGTTTTATACTTTTATTTTTGCTTTAGCAATTATTATTGTCATATTTTACCTCAGAGTTATAATTTACTAAAGTGCTTTTTGCAGGCTTTTTCTTCTTGATGCCCCAGGGAACTTTCTTTTAACATAAATCTTCTTCAGAAATAAATAAATCTATTGTCTGCACAGCTTTTACCATCAATAAATTCAAATAAACACACCTTATTATTTATACCTTAGCCTGAATGGGATTGTTCTGAATCCCCAATTTAAAGACATTTTTAAATGGGCATATGTGGAAATTCTTTCCTGACAGAACAAATTAGTTGCCCCAAATTTACACACACAAAGGGTTTTTGTACAAATGGATGCATATAAGTGCATGATAGAGAAGCAATAGCTAGATCCTGAAGAGCACCTCAAACTCTTGTCACTTCACTTCCAAATGCCTGCTCTCTTTGAATTAAATGTGGCAAGAATTCTTCCAGGATCAGGCCATCCATACTCCAAATGGTCATCTATGAGAAGGGAAATCTTCACAATTGCATATCCACACAATACTCACTAGATTCATGAAGGGCACAGCAAGTACTACAAGCATCAAAAGAACCAAGGGTGATATTTTAAAAAGTAGCCCAGGATTCTGTACACAGAGATGTGGTTAGTGCCAAACACAAGTGATTAGTGCCAAACACAAGTTTACTTATCTTGGGTTTGTAGTCTGTGGGTTTACTAGAGAATAGGAACCTTAAATCATATACTCTAGGCTATATCAAGGATGGTTAATTCCTCAAATAATAAAAGGGTGTGTCCAAACAGTGAAAGAGTGTCTTGATATAGTAAGAACAGCTGTTTAATCAAGGAAAAGAAGGCAATTAATCTCGACCAAAAGGAATCTACAGAAAAGTTGATAGGTCTTCACTCTGAATTACCATATGAGAGACTTGTTTTCCTACATTTCAGTTGCCTATTAATTAGTGTACTCACAAATACTTGTTTCATGGAACAGGGCAATATGGGAGTACACTTATCTCAATGATCTTCTCTTATCTTTTCTTTCTCAATTCCAACTGGATACAAATGGGCTTTCTTAGGGTTCAGTAGAAGAAACTGGTCTAGGACTACAGAGGTGCTTGGAAAACAGTGTTGGAATCTAATGACAAGACACAGAAAATGGGGAGTAGGTGCTGGGAAGAAACTGGCACTCAGAGATCTCTGGACTCGCAGAGGAAGTGCATGTAAGTGTACTAGTTCTCCCTGACCTCAAAAGCTGAGAAGAAACCAAGAAACTGGTTGAGTACATTTTGCCTTTGAGATTGGGAAAAATCAGAAAAACCAAAGAGCAAAGGTATCAGGGCATCACAGGCCCACAAGGGTGAGAATCACTTTGGTTTCCACTATTTGAAGGATTCTAACACTATTGCATTTCAACAACCATATCTACACTAACAAATAAAAACAGCAACCAATACTAGCAGTCATAAAGAGGAAAATCAGAAAGAACATTTGAACACATGCCATTTAAACACATGTCAACTGAATTGCTGGAAAAAAGATGAACGCTTGAATAAAAACATTTTTAAAAGAAGTTGAGGAGATGAAATTCAGACACAAAATGTATGGTGTTAAAAGACATGATTTACCATGTACAGACAAATACAAATTAAAAATCAGAGGCTAGATTCTCCCTGTTGAAAATAGATTTCCCCACTCTCCTTTTTCTCAGAGCATTTATGTTAGAAAACTTGTAATTATAAGTGCTTTCTCCTCCCTTTGAAATATATATAAACCCTTTTGGAGACTAGATAGGCCTTTTGTCAGGTTTATGACCTAGTAATATCTTTCCCAAGGGCTCAGGAAACCATCTCTTTAAAATGTAAACATCATTGGAGATAGCATCCTTGTCTCCCAGTTTCTGTCAAAGGATAGAAGCCTAACTTTGTGGATGTCTTGTTCCAAGTTGCAAAACTACTTCCTGTCATAAAGACACAAGAAGTTTGTTTGTTTTTCCTTTGGATAAAGCTAATTAGCTAATTCAGATGCTCACCCCAATTGCCAGGTAAGGTTAGGGTGAATTATGTTTGACAAATGGTGCTGTCACATTCTCTTACTTGGGCCTACTTATTGTTTTCCTTGAAAACACATATGTAATGGGTTGTATCTGCTTGGCTATAAAAAAGTGTGAGATTTCTTTCTGTCTTTGCAATCTCTTAGTAGATTGCCTGTGATGTGCATCACATTCAGGTTTAATGCTCATTCACTAATAAAAGTGTTCACTTTCTCTGGAAAGAGGAGAGTTTTTCTGGGTTGGGAGAAGATTTTTGTTTTTAATTGTATTTCCTCATCACCCATTGAAACAAATGGTAACAGATGCTGTTGATACTCTGCTCATATCCCCCTGCCTTACTATCTCCATGCAATCAGCATTGATTTGTCTTTTTGCCTGAGGGCTTGCTCTGGCCTGTGGATAGCTCCACCTTAGCATAGAACAGGGAAGAAATCTGCTTTCCAAGTCTCAACTAGTGACGGGGGTGGGGTTGGGGAGGAATTGGTGTATAAATAGGCAAGGTTGTTCAACCCTTGCATGTGCTAACTTGTATGTTCTTTCTCAGAGTTCTGTGGTGGAATAAGCACCAGTTGCCCACAGTTTTAACTTGCTTGAGAATGCACCCTCTCTGGGTTCCATTCATTTTCTTATTTTACTTCCTCATGCCTCTACCTGGACCACCAGAGATCTTCCAAACAAACCTCACATAAGTAAATTTTGCCACAGTCCCTCTGCTGGGGGAACTCAATCCAAGGTAATTCAGTAGATTAAATTAAGAAGAAGATAGCTGAAATCAGATTTTTTGTCCAGAAAGTTTAAATGCAAAATAAAGCCATGAATTAACAAAGATGATGAAGGAAACATTAGGGAAGTGGAGGGTAGACCCAGGAAAGTTAATATGGCAATAATAATTTTTTAAAAATCTACTTATATAAATTCTACAAAGAGAGATAAGAAATAACAAAAATGAATAACGAATGTGCTGATTACAATGGCTTATTTAATTCCACACTTAATTGGAAAGACTCACAGGGTATATCACATTAAAATCTCTGAACACGAAGTAAAACAAAAACAAACAAGAGCTCATACAAGCTTCTAGAAGTAGAACTACAAAGAAAAAAATCAATTGGCATTGAACTTCTCATCTATGAAAATTTGAATTTAGAAATAAGAAGAATAACATCTTCTGAACAGCAAGCTCTGTGCTGAGTACTTCACACACATAATTTTATTTTGTACTTCAGAAACAGTACCTAGCATTGGATAACCTTTTTTTTTTTTTTTTTCCTTTTGAGACTTGGTCTGTCACCCTGTCACCAGGCTGGAGTGCAGTGGTGCGATCTCGGCTCACTGCAATTTCTGCCTCCTGGGTTCATGTGATTCTCCTGCCTCAACCTCCTGGGTAGCTGGGACTACAGGCACGCACCACCATGCCCAGTTAATTTTTTGTATTTTAGTACAGACAGGGTTTCACCATGTTGGCCAGGATGGTCTCAATCTCCTGATCTTGTGATCCATCCGCCTTGGCCTCCCAAAATGCTGGGATTATAGGCATGAGCCACCGCAACCAGCCTGATAACCCTTTTTTAGCATTGAGAACTACATGACTCCTGAGTTCCCAGGGTCGTGGATGATTATAGTATAATAAGGCGATGTGTCATCATTTTTACTTTTCCACTATAAAATATGATATTTTTCCAGGAAATACAATGTTTAGACCACCTGGAATTAAGTCCATTAAAAAATTTTCACTAATGCAAACAGAAAAAGCCTATTTCTAAGAAGTCTCAATAGCCTAAAATTAGTGAGAAATTAAAATGCTTGAGTGTATGCCAAATAAAGTAATAAGCAAATCAAAAGCTGTTTGTCAAGAACATCTTTGTAGATAGTATTTTGAAATCACTTTATGTAGCACGCTGAGTCTTAGGGTAGTTGGGTCCTGTTTTCTATTTCAAGAAGAGGAATCCTCATGAAGAAAAGGCTTAACGAAGTCTGAGACAGGCATGCTTTGAGTTTGGAATAGGGCCCAGGAAGAAAGATGGGTTGAAAAGAAACCTACGAAACCAATTAAGAAATGAAGTGAGCTGGGCAAGAGGATCTCAATAAAGTAATCTTCCCCCAGTAGATATTGCCAGAATCACTTCTGAGCCTTATGATGTTGAAAGGGTGAGTCGTCACTGCCAACCAATAATGGAAAAGCAAACACAAGTGAGTCTCAGTTGGCAGGGAGCAATAGGCCAAATGCCTCTTTTTGAAATAAATTTTCAAGGTGGAATATCAGTTTCCGGGAGGACATCTTGTTTGTGGAGGAGCCAGCAGCAGGATGCCAAGACAGCTCTGACCCAGGGCTCTGAATGGAGTGACTAAGCCAGAGAGGGGAAAACAAGTACAACACAACGAAAGACTACAAAGGCTGCTGAAGAAGGTCTTGCAGAATTGTATAGATGTTGCCCACTGGGAAGGCAATGGTTGCAGACTGATCAACATGGCCCTACACAATGTCATATGGAATGTTTTACTTTGGACAGATGCATTATGCTGTTTATCAGGCAAACGGACTGAGAAGTAAGCACCATTAGGACCTATAAAGTGGCTAACCACTTACTAGAATATAGCTGGTATCAGTGTGAAAGGGCATCCAAATTTACAGCATGTACTCTAAGTCAATAAATGCCAGGGGCAGAAAATATATACTGTTGCTACTTTTAGCTTTTGAAAATCAAACTTGATCATATTAGTTCCTGCTTACAAGTCTTGGCTAACATCTTGTTTACCTAAACTTCAACAATTTTATCCTGGCATTTCAGACTTTTTAAATTTGACACTGGTTTAGCTTACCTGTTCCATCTTCTGCCATCTCGTTTGTGAACACCATTTTTCAATCATAAGAAAATACTCACGTTTCTTTGAAATTACCATCCTCTTTTAAACCTCTATGCACATTTCTTCTTCTTGCAAGGTTCAGATTGAATATATTTAGCTAGACTCCACAGACTCAGCAATGCAGAAGTGATTGCTCCACAGTATCTTCCATGTAATATCTTCTAAATGATATTAGTTCTTAAATATTTGGTATTATGTTACTAATATCAATTGTATCCTGCCTCAGAATATTTGGCTCCATGGGACCATGGAGTATGTTTTTCTGTAGGGGTCTGACGTGTGTGTGTGTGTGTGTGTGTGTGTTTGTGCGTGCGTGCGCACGCTTATATGTGTAACCAGAGTGGGAACAGTATAGTTAACTGAGGCTTTTAAAATCATATATAAATGGTTAAGAACATGTATAATCTCTATACACGTTTGTATTAATCATTTTAATCAAAGAAACAGCTTTCTGTTACCTGGAAAACAAGTATTTTCCAGGGGGAATGAAGGACACAGAAATTTGACCTCTTAAATATTGCAATGTCTTATCAAATGATCTTTTTCCCTTTCTATCCTTTATTTTTGTAAACTTAATGAATGCTCTAACAATACTGGAAAGTACACTCCTAGCACCAGAGATGCCTGCGAACCTGTAAGAGACAGCGTATATGGGAGGAAAGGTGTACTGGTGCCCTTCTGTAACTAAGCTTCAAGCGCAGTTGCTTACCAGGAAACTGATATGATATTGAGGCTGCTACAAAATTTCTCTTGGGCCCCGAAAAGCCCCTTTGCAGAATGTTTTCTCAACGTCTGCAAAATTTATGTTTTTGGG
Organism: Pan paniscus; assembly: GCF_029289425.2. Taxonomy (NCBI): domain Eukaryota; kingdom Metazoa; phylum Chordata; class Mammalia; order Primates; family Hominidae; genus Pan; species Pan paniscus. The sequence goes on from NC_073254.2 coordinate 76,842,640, forward strand.
AAAAGTGTAAAGGCAGAGTATGGGAGGAAGAGCAAAGGCCTGGATATAGGCTCCCCATAATACTTTATACTTGTTGGCACACATCTTATTTCATGTGGCCCAGAAAATATGTTTGCCAGGAGAGAAACTTTTCCCTACTAGCCATGACAGATGTTTTCTTCATAGTATCACCGAAAACCTTTCATCACCACCTACCTATATTTACATAGGGCTTAGACTCGCTCTTTCTTTACTCCAGGGCAGCAAGCATATTGAGATGCTACATAAACAGAAAGAAAAATAATAGCTTAAAATAAAAAGTATTTGTCCTATAGAACTGATAATTATAGAAGAGATACAAAAATATTAATAGAGTCTGCAAAGTTTTAATCCAATCTCTTCTGAGCATATCCCCCTCCCCACCACTGCTAGCCTCAAAAGCCAGCTTGCCTACAGCTATGGCAGTCAACAGTAATTAACATATCTGGAGAAATAAGATCATGGACAGGAGGGCTACAACTGCCCTCTACTCCTTCAGTCCCATAAAATCATATATATATATTTTTTTGATGTGAGCTTATATATTTAGCTGCTTGCTCCTGGTGCTAACATTGCTATAGCTCTGAAAAGAAAAATGAATGTATATTGGCTATCCACAATGTACTACAACAACACTAGGGATTTTCTCACCTACGAAGTTATTTAAACCTTGTAATAGGTTAATGATATCTGCATTTTGACTCTTAAGGAAACAAAAGATTTTTTGACTATACCAGACTAAACTTTAGGAAATTGATTGACTCAAATATTCAGCTCAATGATAACTGTCAAACTCACACGTGATAATCATATTTTACCTCATATAACAAAATAGAAAGTAAAGTCAAGCCTGAGGCTGGATCCTGACCTACAGAGTATTTTGCTGTTTACCTTGCTGCCTGCTGCTCAAGGAACTGACTGGCAGGAATGCAGCTGTTATTGGTACACAAGAAACTCCCCTTAGTGAGCTAAATTTAAGGTGCCAAATAAATTACTATTTTCCTAATCTCAATGGTCTCAGGAATTCTAATAAAGCCTTAATTCTCAGGGAGGATTTCTGCAAGGAGGCGTAATCCAAGGATATGGTCACTTCAGTCTTATAGATTCAAAGACTCCCTTTGACCAGAATAGGCATTGGGATAGAACTCACCTCTAAAAGAATGTCTTTCAAGACCAGCATGAATTGACAGCAGATTACCTTTATTCCAGAGTCAGACTGGTAAGAAGAAACTAATCATTTTCTTAAGAATCCTCTACCATTCCCCTTTTGAGACTGCCTACATCTGCCTGAAAAATAAGGATCTGGAAAGATGGCCTTGATGGTTTTGCTCTAAACAGTCACTAACATAATGTTAATGTATTAATGTAATAAATATTTAAAATGCACCTTCTTGTGAAGACTCTGTGTTATGAGTTTTTGGGGGTGGTCTCTGACCTGAGAGAGCTCATTGTTTATACATAGAGAGATAAGGCAACTACATATAATAAATTCTGGTATGAGATAAAGGTCAGAAGAAAAGTTATGGGACGTTTATTCACGGGCTTATATACTCATTCAGCAAAGTTTACTGAGTAAGGATGCAAAATATTTATTGTAAGTGCAATAAAAGAAACAAAAGGAGTGGGAAGATCCTGGTAAAATGGTGTACTATTTGGACAGAGTGCGTGTGGGGTCTTCGTGGTGAGTAATGAGAAGGTGCTCACCTCCAAGGACCCCAGGGGCAAGTGGGTGAAGCAGTATTGCAGGCACAGAGGAGAAGGGAAAATATTCTAAGGGAGGCAGGAAAAAAATGGGCATGTCTGAGGAATAGAAAGAAAGCCCGTGTGGCTTGAGCGTAGGGAATAGAATAGAAAATGGAAGCAAATAAGTTTTAAAGTAGAAGATGTAGACAACTATATAGGGCTTTGTAAGGCCACAATAAAGAGTTCATTTTTCCTGCTTTTCATGGCCTACAAAGCACTATATTATGTATAATATATAGGGTATCTATATGTTGCTTATTAGGGGAGATGGGGACCTTGATCCTCAATTTTGCACATGTAGCTAAGTGTATCACAAAAGGTACAATTAATTGAGAAGAGTTGAATGGTAAGAAGTGTTCAATTGTCAAGTGATAAAATTGCTAATATATCAAAATATTAGAAAAACAAGACTTTATCCTAGAAGTGACTATTTTTGCTTTACTTTTTAACATATTTAATGTCTACTTTTCTAACATACAATGTATGATAGAAGAGGTATTGGCTCAGCTAGGCTTTGAAGAATGTCTGGGATTTAAAAATGAGCAGGGAGCAAGGAGCAAGTCAAGAAGAAGGAACATCAAGAATGTAATCTCACCTGCCTGTTTGCTTTGGGAAGTCCAGGGTTATAACACTGTTTTTGTCCAATAATTAATGGTATTTCCTTTCACTCTCAGAAGCCACTCAAAAGGCAGGCATGCAAGGGGTCCATGTGATCTCACGTGCAAAAGTCAGGGTGAGTCTGAATGTGGGGACTCTGTAGTTATAACTGAGGGATTGGACTTTAGTTATTTTAAGTAAGAGTGGGGAAGGATATTGAAGATATATGAGGAGGGTAATTAGCACTATGTTTCAGAGAAAAAAAAATCAGATAGTAGTTTATAAAATGCATCTGTCCACTTTTAAGTTGATTCACCACTCTTCTCCCCACCAATTATCTATTTGTAAATAGATGCCTTAAATTTATGTCTTTTAAGTATTATCTTACAAGGATCTTTATCAGTTACTTAATTTTAAATGAAAAATCACTGTTTGTGAAAAATACATTTGTCTAGACTTCCATCAATGCATGCTAGCTTGAGAAACTTATAGATCATCTAATAACACTGGTGAAAAAGGAAAAGAGACAAAGAAATTGAACACAAGTATAACTACTTCTGGATCTATGACCTCATGACTGGCTATGTGAACTGTCCTTCGAAGACAACTTTTAAAAGCAATATCATCATATTTAATCTGTCTACAGGGCAAGTGTTAAAAATGTTTTAATACTTTATAAAAGGGTATCTGTGACTTGGAATGAAATCTCCAATTAGAGCATCACACAGAGTTTCAAAAAGTATTTACATGAAAATAATTTACATGAAAATGAAAACGATGTGCTAAGGAAAGCTTTTAAATGACTCAGAGATTAGCCAAATGAGATACTGATGTCAAGAGTTTGAAGACATTAAATACAAGAGACAAATAGAAAAATAAAACACTATTTAAATCTCTCTCTATCCAATTTAGTTAATATCATTAAGTGGATATTTGCTATTATATCTATATTCCTACATGTCTTGATAATCAAGTTTGCTAAATGTTTCTTTCTGGGCCTTTTTATTGGCAAATTGGGTATTCACTTTGCATTTTGGATTATGTTATATCAAGGAATGGTTAGTAGAGGGCAAAATGGAAATGTTCCTCCTCTGAAAAGGCAACTTTCTCCAGTTCAGGCACTCTGATTTATCATCATTTTCTCTAAATTGAATTAAGCCCAATTGAACTTTTTACTTTAACCTATTGCTCTTTTTGAGTCACATATAACTTTAATATCTTTTCATTGTGATAGCCTTTTAAATATTAAATAAACATACACACTCTCTTTTACCCCTCCTCCCCCCCAACCCCCCGAGACAGAGTCTTGCTCTGTCACCCAGGCTGGAGTGCAGTGGCATGATCTCTGCTCACTGCAACCTCTGCACCCGAGTTTAAGTAATTCTCCTGCCTCAGCCTCTGGAGTAGCTGTGATTACAAGTGCCTGCCACTATGCCTGGCTAATTTTTGTATTTTTAGGAGAGACGGGGTTTCACCATGTTAGCCAGGCTGGTCTGGAACTCCTGACCTCGTGATCCGCCCACCTTGGCCTCCCAAAGTGCTGGGATTACAGGCATGAGCCGCCATGCCCAGCCCATCCACACATATTTTTAAACTAAAATATTTCCCATTATTTGTTTTCTGTGTTAAAGCATGTTTTGCACTTTTCACCATCCTGGACTCTATAATTCTGATAAATTCTAGATTGTTAATATTCTTCTTAAAGTGTAGCTTTTAGCTGCCTACAAGTTTAAATGTATTATTTTGTCACAGGAAAGAGAAAATAACTATCACCCTATTGATTCTGAGTGCAAAGGTACATAAATACTTGATAAGATAGGATTGCCCCACACTTGACTCCTCTTTGACTTATAGTCAATGGAGACCTCTAGGATTATGTCACATGTATTGCTGGATGCTCGTAAGTAGTATCACTGATATTCTGAAATTAGCTGTTAAAATTTTTAATTGAAATAACTAAATGCAACCCATTATTCAAGTTTAACTATACCAGTTTTTCCCAAACATCCCTCTCCAGGTCCCTTCTCTTGCAAATTCGGTAAGGGTGTGATTGTCATTGCCATCTAAGCCCACTGATAAAATGACCTTACCTAAATTTAGGACCTTCTTCTAATTTAACACCAATCCATGTAAATGAGCACTTTTAGGGTTTAACCAGCTATGAATCCTCCTAATCCTCAATAAAGCCCTTGAGGATATAGTGAGCAGCATCATATATACTGACTCTGGAGAATGTTCTCTCAAGGCCTTGTTCCCTACTAACTCCCAGCCCAGCTTACATGTTATTTTCCTAAGCTCCAATGACATTCTGTTGCCATTCTCCAAAGATCAATGACACGATTCTATAAGAAATGTACAGTACTACAGAAGAGAGAAATAACTACTGCACATTCAGAAAGAGTTAGATATTCCAAAATATGACTAAGAAAAATGCTTAGAACAAAGAAATTGGAGCCTAAAATCAACTGGAATTAACCGGCCTGGTTTACTAATGTTCTCTAAAGTTTGGAGATACAGCAATTGTAATTAATTTTAAACCTGAATTATAGGTATAAATTAACATTACATAATTTACTTATTGTGCACACAGTGGTACTGGAAATAAAATACATTTACTTTTAAATACATTTAGTTAAATTAAGAACCTGAATGAGGGAGACTTACGGAAAACTTCAGAGTAGTCTCCAAAGCCATGAGTAAAATAAAAAATCTTTAATGCAGTTTAATTAAGGCAATTTTAAAGAGTGAGAAGAAATTGAATTAATTCACTGAACAACTATTTCAATCAACCATCTTGTAATCATACTTCATTGACAACATTTTACTCATACTATAATAAGTTGCTATTTCTTACACTCCTGAAAAATTCAGTCAAAGGTGTCTGGAAGACATTTGATTCCCTCTAGCAAAATGAGATTTTCATTTTGTCATAATATCTACATTTTGGTTTTAATTAATACTCAATCTCTACCTTATGAACAAAATGAAATGGGCCAAACATGCCAAATTTCATAGGATTTCTTTCCCAGAATGGAAAACACGTTTTCTTCTTTATCTTTATTTTTGGAGGTCACTTTAAACCAAAATACGTAGATGTGAGTTCCAGAAAACATTGTTTTATTCTTTCTTTCTGGCATATCTTTTTAGTATATTTTTTGTGTCTGTTTTCTCCTTTGTCCTTCTGCTTTCCAAATTCATGCCAATAATTAAAAAGGTCACCTTGGCTAGAAATAAAAGGAAATAAAAACTTTGATCCATTTGAAGTAATCTGCAAAACTCCACGACAAAATGGCTTTCTGCTTCTCTTGACCTTTCCTGCTTCAAACATTGACCTTGAAGTCATACAAAATACTGCCTGTTCATCTAAGTATAACTTTATCCTGTATATAAACATATACATATCACACATATACACAAATATATGTACACATATATTTCAAACTATATTTAATAAGCTCTAGGCTTAGCTATATTTCTAAAATTTATGTTTTCTTTGCCTACATTTTCTCATTTATTTTGTTTTGAGACTTGTTATCTTTATGTACTTACAAGCTGACTAAAATTCTTTCTTGCATTAAGGCAAACTATAAATCAATTTGAAAATATTCAGTAATTGGGAGGAAAGAAACAAAACTACACTTATAAATTGACCTAACAAATGACCTGACTCATTTACATTAGGGTAAAAATCTGTTCACCAATTTCCAACCTCCAACCCAAATAAAAGCATCCTCGAGTGATTTTATTTAAATGCCCAGAGAAATGCTAACTTTTCTTTCTGTATTAGCAAACAAGCATTCCTGTAAATAAAAATTCTAATCAAGGTTTGCATAGTTACTGAAATGGATATTTATTATGTTATGTATGTATGGAGAACAATTTCTATAAATTCGTACCTGATCAAGCATCATTATCATGAGTAATAACGCTGATATAACTTAAAGTTGTTTTCAGTATACTTCTTTCCTTTATATACTGTGGTACATGTTTTTGGGTATACCAAAAACACATCCTTTGGATGTGTTATGGCACATACCTTTGGATTTTGTGGATCCAAAGCTATGATCCTTCTTAAATTTCAAGAATAGTTTCTACAGTGCTTAAAAGTACAAATAGTTTTAATATCCAACAATTTGCATAAATTTCACTCTACCAACTTGAATCAGATAAAAAATTATTAGACCAGGTGAGTTTTGGTAATACTAGCACAAAATGAATTTTAAAGCCAGAGAAAAGCTGTTAAATTATGAAAAGGCATCTTTGTCTTTTATAGTTTTTTCTTCCATCAAACTCACTGTAACGAGTTTGAGTTTTTATTTGATAAAAAACATTGTATTAATAACATAAAATATATTAGAGCATCATTATTAAAATCAGAAACAAAATTAAAGTTAGAATATTAGATATCTTATGGTGAAAATCAGTACACATTAAAGTTATTTTCCCACTACTATAATAGCAAAACAAAAACTATTATACTGTATTCTCATCTTAAGATCCTTAACTTAATTACATCTGCAAGTCTCTGTTATCATATCAGATAATGTCTTTACAGTTTCCAGGATTAGGATGATATGGACATCTTTAGGGGGCCCTCATACAGACTACCACAATTGTGTGAGTGTGTGTGTGTGTGTATGCACATGCACACATGTGTTTGCTGGATCATGACATAAAACATGCTTCCTATAGTGAGTTCTGGTTTAAAAAGATCTGAAATACCCATTTAGATCCAGTGATAGGCAGATATGCAGAAGAACTTATACCATTTCCCAAGTTATACTGCCTGGTAAATGTCACTAATTGATCTCAATTTTTTTTTTTCTGCTAAACTCAAATGTAACCTCAGAATCCTTCTCAACACAGAGTCTAACAAAATATTAGTTGATTGTATTTGGAATGTAAGTTTTTCACTTTTTACTGTCTCTCCCAATTGCATTATTGTTAAAAGAATAAGCAACGATGAGATCTACAATTAAACTGAAAATTTGATATTTGTCAAACAAGTGATAGGAAAGTGAGAAAAAAATATCAAATTAAGCACCTTAAAGATTCGTGAGAGTTAAATCAGTGTTCTTGTAAGTGGTCAATGTAGGCTTTACAGATGTCCAGTAAAAGGGTGTAGGGAATTAGAGAAAAAGATGCCGGAGGTTTCAGCTCTGGGAAGACTCACTGCAGAAAGTGGCACTTGGCAAGATTTATACAGGTGGGCAGGAAGGTAGAGCACTTCAGCAGAGAGGCGGTCTCATGAGGTTCTTCCAGAGCAGCTGTGCTGCATGACCTCAGTCTGCATCACATGTTCAAAATATTTTGAATTTTCAAACAGTTCAAAATATTTTGAATTTTCAAACAGTTCAAAATATTTTGAATTTTCAAACAATTCAAAATTGGAAAAGTATGGTCCTTCAATAGCAAAAATAAAAACAAAGTTGGCTATTATGAAAAACTAGTACTATTAAATCAGTCAAAAATTCAGCTGAAATATGTTTAGTTGACATACAAATAGTTCAAAAGAAAAATTAAGAACAGGAAGGTGCTGTTAAAGTAACAAAAAGTGACTTTGACAAGAGTCACCATTTGTGCTTGAGCAATAATGTGTGGTGTTTGAGAAGCAGCCCTTCCTGGCCTCATTCAGACATTATTGGAATAGGTTCTTGTGTTCTGGTCACCTTACTTGAGGACAATTTAAATAATTAGTGAAATGTAAAACAGATAAGCAATTTAAGAGCAAAGTCCTTAAAGAATATGCAAATTAGGTTTTAGCCTAATTTAGACTACTGACCCTAACCCTGAGTTAATGGGTCAGTAGTCTCAGGGTTAAAGTTTAAAAACCATCAACTATACAGAGTTTCATCAAACAAAGAAGGTAACACACTATTATCTATGAATAGAATATTAAGTAAGTTTATTTTGTGGGTGTATGACGTAAAATTGAAATCCTTACAATCATTCATTTTTTTTTTTTTTTTTTTACATATTGGTGCTCTTCTTACTGTGACACTACATTAAAACATGGAATATATTGGAAAAATGAAAAATATTTTTCAAAATAACACATACTTTTAAGAAGAATAGGATAAAATTGCTAACTTGAAACTGCCCAGGTTGGAAAAAAATTACAGAAAACCAAGACAACAAAGTGATACTTAACATGTCCATATTCTTAATAATATTATTATTTTAACAGCTGGTAAATATATTCACTTTTCAATGTTAATGCAAGTCATTCATAGACTCTGCTGGTATTACTTCCAGAATTTGTTGAATATGAACAGACTAATTTGGTCTTTCCATGAAATACCACACAGAGAGTCTGTGCAAACATTAATGATACATACAGAAGTTGAACTAAAATGACACTCACGTGAACAAATCTCAGAGGTGAAAAGTTATTGAATTTTTGTTTCAATTTTCTTTGTGCTTACTACTGACACATCTATTTCATCTTTAGGTTGAAAAGAAGAGGATTATCTTGCATGGCTTTTACTGAAAGAAGGTTATTTGAGAAATTATTTTCAAGAAGCAAGTGAACTTGCAAAGTAGATCAAAGGGAAAATTAAATTTTAGCGTTATGACACTGTACTCACTTTAGCTGAAGCATAGAAAGTGTAACGTTCCCTGATATCTGTAAAGCTTTTACTGAATAGTTAGAGCACCTTTTTTGATTACCTTGAGTAATCAGAAAGTGCACACATTTGAAACCATTCAATTTTGACATTTTAAGCTTCCTTTATGGGCATTAAGAAGCATAATCACCACAGTGATTAAAAAAAAAAATTCCACCAAAGGTGTTTGATATTCATGGGTTTCTAAAATTTCCTATTACTAAGAATAAATCATGAATGAAGTAAGATGACAATATTGGATAAGCGCTTTTCTCAGTACATTGCTATTGCTTGAAATAATTAATAAAATAAAAATGAAGGTTTATTTATTTATTATATATCTGTGCATCAGCTAGTATTGGGATACTTTTCTGATAAAAATATATTTTCAAATATGTTCATTAAACATCATAAATAACTGTCTTTTCTATCATTTTTGCTATTTGTAACAATTTCTATATTAATAATAGTTATAAAATTATTTAATTTTCTCTTTTATACACGCATCTCTCTAAATAACAGCATTTAACCTTTTAAATACTATATTATTCTTTTTAAAAATAAATTGTTTATCTGAAGATTTCAATCATAATGTAGAATAGAGCAATGTAAAAATCATTATAATTATTTTAAAATGTCAGTGACTCAATAAAAGTTACAAAGAAGGTAATATAAATGGCATTATCATGAAAGTCTCATCTATTGCATGTTCTTTTTCTATAATTACATTTTAGTCACAAATGTCATAACACAAAGATAAAGTATAGTATAGGTTAAATTTCTTATAATTTAATTTTCTTAATTATTTTCATTATTGTTATATCCTATATGTTAAGTTAAAATATGAGATTCTATAACACAATTTTAAAATAATAACATGCAATTTAGAAAACTGAGACAATTAAAATTTCTTAATTCTTCCATTTTATCAAACCATTCTGAGGATGTGGTAATACTATTAATTCATATGTAAAAATTTCATAGTTAAACCTAATGTATATAAAATCGAATCCCTTTTCTTTTTGGCAAAATTATACTTTTTTTTCCAACTGATTATCTAACTCATTTTTCTTTGCAGGTAAACATACTTCCAATTCAGACAATATTCCTTATCTTTCTTAATAACACTGTCTCCAAGTCATCGGTTTCTATATATGTAAAATATAGAATCGCTTGAGCTCAGGACTTCAAGACCAGCCTGGGTAATACAGTGAGCTCTCATTTCTATAAAAAATTAAAAAATTAGCCAGGCATGGTGGCACTAGCCTATAGTCCCAGCTGAGGTGGGAGGATGACTTGAGCCTGGGAGGTCAAGGCTGCAGTGAGCTACTATTGCACCACTGTACTTCAGCCTGGGTGACAAAGTGAGACCCTGTCTTTCAAAAAAGCAAAGTAAAATAAATAAAATAAAATAAAAAACATTTGTACCCACATAGATGGATATTATATTTTAGGACAAAATCATTTATTCAACTAAAATGTAATTCTTGTTAGCTAAACTCTCAAGTTATTTCTTGAGAGGAGAACATCTTTCAACTTCATGATTGAGCAACAAGAAGAGTTAACTATCCTAAATATGTACGCACCCAATATAGGAGCACCCAGATTCATAAAGCAAGTCCTTAGAGACCCACAAAGAGACTTAGACTCCACACAATAATAATGAGAGACTTTAAAACTCCACTGTCAATATTAGACAGATCAAAGAGACAGAAGGTTAAAAAGGATATCCAGGACTTGAACTCAGCTCTGCACCAAGCAGACCTAATAGACATCTACAGAACTCTCTACCCAAAATCAACAGAATATACATTCTTCTCAGCACCACATCACACTTATTCCAAAATGGACCACACAGTTGGAAGTAAAGCACTCCTCAGCAAATGTAAAAGATCAGAAATCACAACAAACTCTCTCTCAGACCACAGTGCAATCAAATTAGAACTCAGGATTAAAACCGCACAACTACATGGAAACCAAACAACTTGCTCCTGAATGACTACTGGGTAAATAACGAAATGAAGGCAGAAATAAAGATGTTCTTTGAAACCAATGAGAACAAAGACACAACGTACCAGAATCTCTGGGACACATTTAAAGCAGTATGTAGAGGGAAATTTATAGCACTAAATGCCCACAAGGTAAAGCAGGAAAGATCTAAAATTGACACCCTAACATCAGAATTAAAGGAACTAGAGAAGCAAGAGCAAATGAATTCAAAAGCTAGCAGAAGGCAAGAAATAATTAAGATTAGAGTAGAACTGAAGGAAATAGAGACACGAAAAACCCTTCAAAAAATCCATGAATCCAGGAGCTGTTTTTTTTTTTGAAAAGATCAACAAAATAGACCGCTAGCAAGACTAGTAAAGAAGAAAAGAGAGAGGAATCAAATAGACGCAACAAAAAATGATAAAAGGGATATCACCACCCATCCCACAGAAATACAAACTACCATCAGATAATACTACAAACACCTCTTCGCAAATAAGCTAGAAAATCTAGAAGAAATGGATAAATTCCTGGACACATACACCCTCCTAATACACCTTCCTAAACCAGGAAGACATTGAATCCCTGAATAGACCAATAACAGACTTTAAAATTGAGGCAATAATTAATAGTCTTCCAACCAAAAAAAACTCCAGGACCAGACGGATTCACAGCTGAATTCTACCAGAGGTACAAAGAGGAGCTGGTACCATTCCTTCTGAAACTGTTCCAATCAATAGAAAAAGAGGGAATCCTCCCTAACTCATTTTATAAGGCCAGCATCATACTGATACCAAAGCCTGGCAGAGACACAACAACAAAAAAAGAGAATTTTAGACCAATATCCCTGATGAACATTGATGCAAAAATCCTCAATAAAATACTGGCAAACCGAATCTGGCAACACATCAAAAAGCTTATCCACCAAGATCAAGTTGGCTTCATCCCTGGGATGAAAGTCTGGTTCAACATACACAAATCAATAAACGTAATCCATCACATAAACAGAACCAAAGACAAAAACCACATGATTTTCTCAACAGATGCAGAAAAGGCCTTCGACAAAATTCAACAGCTGTTCATGCTAAAAAGTCTCAATAAAGTAGGTATTGATGGAACTTCATGATTGAGAATCCTAGTTGTCTTTTCCTTTAATTTAATCAAAAGCTAAACACTTCATTTTTAAAGTTCATTTAAGAGATTTGAAGTTCTGATTACAATCTCTTGATGTTCTTGGTGTATATATTATATTAATGGTCATTAATCAGTAGAGTTATGTCTGCCACAACAGTAAGTGATTTTTCAATCCACTCCTCTTCCTCATCAGCAAAGTAACACTTGCAAACTACCTACTTCAAAGGAAAAATTCAGATACATAACTGATTTTATTTATAACTAAAATATAACTGACATGAAAAGATGTTATTATTAACCTTGTTATTTTTTGTTGTTTGCTATTTCTATTCCTGTCATCATTATTTTGAAGCCACTGCAATACTCTCCAATTAAAAAAATTTATTTGTACTATAAGAAAATCAAATCAAATTATTTAAATTTGCTTTAATAATAGAAAAGATTAGATATTTCAGAGAGCTATCTCCTAGAATATGAATTTCCCTTGTAGAAATTACCACAAGCATACCTTTCAGTACATTTATAGACTTACAAAAGAGAAAGGAAAGTCTTTAGGGACCAAAAATCAAATTCATTTAAATAATAGTAACACTAAAAAAATAAGCTTTTGCAAGTGAGTATGAAAAAAAATCAAATAGTATAAAATCTGAAGTCTTTAGAACTTGAAATTGTCAATAAAGAATATAAAATAACAATATATTTATAAAGTTCTAACTGTAAATCATGCAAATAAAAAACCTATAGTTATGAAATAAAAAATAAAAAATGATAAACCAGATATTAAAACCACTAAATAGAGCTTGCTGAAATGAAAATAGCAAAACCAGTAAAATATATAATATTCAATAGATTACCCAATCTTGACATAACACACAGTTTAAGCGATTACGAACATTGAAGAAATTATACCAAATGCAACACAGAGATACAAGGAGATGAAAAATTTGAAAGCAATATTAAGAAATGGAATATGCAATAAGACTGTTTAACATATTTTCCATAGCAGCTTCCAATGTAGAAAACAGAATTGAGAAAACAAAATATTCTATGGGCTGAGAATCTCTAAAAAATGAGTCAAGAATCAGAATAAATCTCGTGCAGGATAAATTTGTAATATTTCACTCTAGACAATACAGTAATGCAACTGTAAAACAGCAAAGAAAACCTCTAAAAAGGATAGACTATGCATGAACTACAGAGACTGACACAGACTTCTTAAAGGCAACAATGGAAGACAAAAAGAAATGTAGTAATAAATTTGAAATTCTGAGAGTAAAACACTGCCAATCTAAAGTTATATATGCAAAAATGAATCTTGTAAGACAGAGAGCAAGACAAACATTTTCAGGTAAATAAAACTAAATGTCATTTTCTCCAAAGAAATTGCTAAAAAAGTATTTCAAGAAGGAATAAATCAAATAAAAATGAAGGTCAGAGCTGAAGGTAGAATGAGCAAAGAAATTCATAAGCACAGTGATACATCTAATCAAAGACTATATAAAAATAACAATAACAACTAAACATGGCTTAGAACACACACACAGCTAAAATACTGAAAATCATAACATTTAGATTCAGCTAACAATAATAAAGTATCTTCAATTCTTCTATTGCTCATGGGTGAAATAAAAATACTGATCCACTTTATCCTATACAAGGCCATAGTAAATGTTTTAAAGGTAACTAATAAAGTATAATATAGAATGTACAACTTTCAAACATATATACAGAAAAATTAAATAGTAAATTTCCATTAATTTAAAAGAAGGCAAAACAAGAAAAAATAATAAAGCAAATTATAGATATTAAAGGATGATGGTGGAATCATCAAAATATATCAATAAACATAAATAAAATAAAGCCCCAAAGTATAAGGCAGGAGTTATTAGATAAATTTTTTAAAATTCAGCTTACTGTTCTGAAATTCAAATGTACTGAAAGTTAAAAAAATTTCAGGTCATGACAGGAAATATTAACCAAAATAAAACTTGTACGTATGTGTGTGTGTACATACATCTATGTGTAAGACAAACTGGACATTGCATCTATGATCAGACAGGCTACCTTTCACGTTTCTGCTCCCATTATAACCACAAGTGTTGGGAAGCCTCATCAAACAAAAAGCTAAAGAAAAACAAATATTTCCCAATCCAGTTGTACTTTTTCAAAAATTAAGCCTCTTCCATTTCTCCAGAGTCTTCCATTAAGCAGAAGTTCCATTTACTGCTTAACCTTTATTACTTTTCAACACCTTTAAATAAGTTTTCTGTTTAAACAGTTTGTCGTCCAGTAAAGGTCCAGTTCTGAGGACCTTTACTCTGCCATGATTATTCAAAGTGGCTATGAGAGATTACTTGTTGGTTACAGCTCTTTTACATTTTGATTTTTTTTTTGGTCATACATAGGCTTTAACTGTTTTTTATAAAATGCATGAATTTACTTCTCTGCCTAATTGGGTATATGAAAACTGATGACACAGACCACATTTTTATTTATGCTTAATTATCATGCAAACTTTAATCTGTTGAATTAATTATTGCTTCTTAAAAAAGTAAGTGAAACTAAATGTATAATTAATATTCTGAAGAAAACCATTGAAACACACAGCTTTGTCGGTAAGGAATAAATATATACCACACATACGCCTCTTTAGGGAATATCAACTAAAATTCACAAGAAGAAATTTAGTGGCTGAAAAATAGATGTATAGTCAACGAGGAGGCTTTTCACAAAGTCAATTCTTCAGTACCGTAAGTCAAAAAAACCCCAAACCTGCTGCTTTATGTCTTCATATCTATGATATATTTATAAAGGCATATTTGATGCTGTAGAAACAATAAACTAGAACACATATGTTGTACATCTCTACTGTAAAATGGCAAAATATGGTAGAGAGAACCTGCAAAAGTATAGAAAATACCAAGTACAAATTGATTTCTGAGTATACAAGATGAAGATACAAAATGATATACAAAATGAATTTCATATGTTAAAAAATGCCAAGCATTGACTGTATGTAGAAATGGAGCTTCACAAATTAAAAAGCAGAAAAGGTAACATATTCCTGATTAAAACACCACACAATTTTACTGCTGGCTGAATCACAAAAGTTCCCATTAAGGAAGAAATAATGCTTGCATTCAGGGTCAGTTAAGCAAATAAAATGCAGATTTGCAGCTGGATATAACCTGCCTCAGTATGGTATTTTTAAAAAGTACCAAGTGCTTAGGGTTTTGTCACGAGAGGAATTTTTTTTAAACCTAAACAAAAGACTCTCTTTTCCTAGTCATGTGACAATCAGTAATTTATCTTATATGTTTTATTCTAATGTCCTTATGAAAATGAGGACAGTAATAGTAAACATCTCATTGAAATTTTGTGAGGAATAAAATATATATGTACATAACTTTTAGAATAATGCTCAATAGTTAACTATGATGGCTATGATTATCCTTATTACAAGTCTACAGATTTGAAGTATAATCAATACAGGATTCCACTCCTAAGTGGTATATACAAGCTAATTTTGGGGATGGAATTATCAAACAGTGATCCCCTTGATATGATTTGGCTCTGTGTCCCCATGCAGATCTCATCTTTTAGCTCCCATAATTCCCACGTGTTGTGGGAGGAACCCCATGGGAGATGATTGAACTATGGGGGCGGGTCTTTCCCATGCTGTTCTCATGATATTGAATGGGCCTCACAAGATCTGGTGGTTTTAAAAAGAGAAGTTGCTCTGCACAAGTTCTCTCTTTGCCTGCTGCCATCTGTGTAAGATGTGACTTGCTCCTCCTTGCCTTCCAACATGATTGTGGGGCCTCCCCAGCCATGTGGAACTGTAAGTCCAATAAACTTCTTTTTTTTGTAAATTGCCCAGTCTCAGGTATGTCTTTATCAGTAGTGTGAAAATGGGCTAATAGAGTAAATTGGTGCCAGTAGAGTGGGGTACAGCTGAAAAGATACCAGAAAATGTGGAAATGACTTTGGAAATGGGTAACAGGCAGAGGTTGGAACAGGTTGAAGGGTTCAGAGGAAGAAAGGAAAATGTGGGAGAGTTTGGAACTCCCTAGAGACTTGTTGAATGGCTTTGACCAAAATGCCGATAAAAATATGGACAATGAAATCCAGTCTGAGGTGGTCTCAGATGGAGATGAGGAACTTGTTGGGAACTGGAGTAAAGGTGACTCTTGTTATGTTTTAGCAAAGAGACTGGTGCATTTTGCCCCTGCCCTAGAGATTTGTGGAACTTTGAACTTGGGAGAAATGATTTAGGGTATCAGTTGGAAGAAATTTCTAATCAGCAAAGCATTCAAGAGGTGAGTTGGGTACTGTTAAAGGCATTCAATTTCAAAAGAGAAACAGAGCATAAAAGTTTGGAATAGTTGGAGCTTGACAATGTGATAGAAAAGAAAATCCCATATTTTGAGGAGAAATCCAAGCCCACTGCAGAAATTGCAAAAGTAATGAGGAGCCGAATGTTAATCACCAAGACAATGAGGAAAATGTCTCCAGGGCATGTCTGAGGTCTTCATGGCAGCCCCTCCCAACACAGGCCCAGAGGCCTAGGAGGAAAATTGGTTTTGTGGGCCAGGCCCAGGGTCCCCATGCTGTGTGCAGTCAAAGGACTTGTTGCCCTGTGTCCCTGCCACTCCAGCTGTGGCTGAAAGGGGTCAACGTAGAGCTCAGGTCATGGCTTCAAAAGGTGCAACCCTCAAGCCTTGGCAGCTTCCATGTGCTGTTGGGCCTGCAAGTGCACGGAAGTCAAGGAACGAGATTTGGGAACCTCCACCAACATTTCAGGAGATGTATGAAAACGCAGGATATCCAGGCAGGAGTTTGCTGTAGTGGCAGGGTCCTCATGTAGAAGCTCTGCTAGGGCACTGCAGAAGGGAAGTGTGGGGTTGGAGCCCCCATACAGAGTCCTCACTGGGGTACTGCCTAGTGGAGCTATGAGAACAGGGCCACCGTCCTCCAGATCCCAGAATGGTAAGTCCATTGACAGCTTGTACCATGAGCCTGGAAAAGTGGTAGACACTCAATGCCAGCCCATGAAGGCAGCCTGGAGGGAGGTTGTACCCTGCAAAGCCACAAGGACGGAGCTGACCAAGACTGCAGGAACCTATCTCTTGCAACAGCATGACCTGGATGTGAGACATGGAGTGAGTCAAAGGAAATCATTTTGGAGCTTAAAGATTTGACTACCCTGCTGGATTTTAGACTTGCATGAAGCCTGTAGCGCCTTTGTTTCGGCCAATTTCTCCCATTTGGAATGCCTGCTCCTCCATTGTATCTATTAAGTAACTAACTTGCTTTTGATTTTACAGGCTCATAGGTGGAAGGGACTTGCCTTGTCTTGGATGAGGCTTTGGACTGTGGACTTTTGAGTTAATGCTGAAAAGAGTTGAGACTTTGGGGGACTGTTGGGAAGGCATGATTGGTTTTGAAATGTGAGGACATGAGATTGGGAAGGGACCAGGGGTGGAATAATATGGTCTGGCTCTGTGTCCCCACCCAAATCTCATCTTATAGCTCCCATAATTCCAATGTGTTGTGGGAGGGACCCAGTGGGAGATGACTGAATTATGGGAGCGGGTCTTTCCCAGGCTGTTCTTGTGATAATAAACGGGTCTGATGGTTTTAAAAATGGGAGTTGCCACGCACAAACTCTCTTTGCCTGCTGCCGTCCACATAAGATGTGATTTGCTTCTCCTTGCCTTCCACCATGATTGTAATAGTTTAAAAAAGTATCTGTGAAATACTTTAATGAAAACTGCTTTTTTAAACTGTTAATTACCCAATTCCTATCCAAAATGTTTACTTTTTAAAAATTCACCTTTCTAAAAATAATGAAGAAAAACCTATCAGCAAATAAAATTAGGGCCTAAACATTCCACCTCCTGTATTAAAAAAATAAACATTTGTCCCTCTTATTTCAGAGATCTTTACTTTAAAGTGTTTTGTTTTGTTTTTTATTCCTGCACAGATCTTCACTTTGTGGTTTCTAACCAAGAGGTTATTATTAAATAATAGTGAGGCTTATAATGTCAGGAACATTTTGATGACTTATATATATGTCTAAAAATGTACAATCAGGTTGGTGTGAAAGAAATTATTAGAATTCATCTTAAGGTTTTGCCTTCCATTCAGAATTACACATGCTAAAACTCAAGGAGCACCTAGAATTTGGAATGAATGAGGTAGAAATGAGTTCTATCATTTCTCTGATAGTGTTGACAAAAGCTGTCATGAAAAAGTCAAGTAAAAGTATTTACAAATGTAAATTCTACTGTGAATCAAAATTAGAAAGCAATAACACATTGCACACGAAAATAAAAACCGAAAGTAAACAATGATGTAGAAATGTGAAAAATATTCACATTACAATGAATGAAATATGGCAATACAGGTAAATTCCATAACTCAATACTGCCTAAATAACATGATTTGTGGAAAATCATTTCATTAATAGTACTAGGACAATATTTGTCTCCTTTGAAAAACTAGTATATTTTCTCCATATTAACTTCAAGATTTATGTCAAATGCATTAGACGGTATCTACTTTCACACTGGGATCAATGACAGTGATACCATTAATACTCTTGGATAGCCCATTTGCTCCTTCCTTATTTCTAAGGTCTTGATTTCTTATTTTTATTGGTAGTTTTTTTTATGATTTTTGTGATTAATTTTGGTAACAGACCTCTGAAAGCTTTTGTAGGAATTCTTGACACATACTAAGTGCTCAATGTAAGCTATGTATCATTATTACTATTTTAGTTTTTTATTCACGTTCACTTTATTATAAATTTTCTCAAATGTACTATAGGAAAACAAGTTCAACAAACAGGTTAAAGGTGTTAAAACTGTTTTTAAGAGTAGCACAGATTTTAAGTGACTTAGGAACAGATTTAGGGGCATATTTACATACACAAGAAAAAAGTGGTAGGGTTATTTACACAAAGTAAGCAAATAAAAAATGACATCTTACAAATGTTTCTTGATTTGAACCCAGGTACTGACTTCTCCCCAGATCTTTACTCGTATAACAATCCCCTTCTTGACGAGTCCCTGTGGATGTCAGCAAGACAGCTAAAACTAAACTTTGCCAGT
This sequence comes from Pan paniscus, assembly GCF_029289425.2. Taxonomy (NCBI): domain Eukaryota; kingdom Metazoa; phylum Chordata; class Mammalia; order Primates; family Hominidae; genus Pan; species Pan paniscus. The sequence goes on from NC_073254.2 coordinate 76,861,841, forward strand.
ACAAACCTACCTGACAGCAATTGTTCATGTTTCCTCCAGAGTCCAAGAGTAATCTTGATTATTCACTCTTCCTCATTAACTATACCACAGCTATCAGTAAGTCCTGCAGATTCTGATCTCAAAACACATTCCAAAATCATGCACTTCTCTCTTTTTTAGAGTTCTAGGCTTCTAGTCCAAGTCACTAGCACATCTTGCTTGCCCACTGTAGCAATTTCCTAACAAGTTACCCTGTATCCACTCTTACTCATCCACAGTCCTTTTCCACTAAACAGGAGAAAGCTGTGTTTTTAAAATTTAAATAGAATTCACTTCAAGTCCTTTCTATTTTACTTGGAGTAAAATCCAAATGCTTCTTTCTGGCTTAAATGCCCTATTTTATCTAGATATCACTGACCTCATCTTGTGACACTTTTCTACTTATCCTTTATATTCAAGGAAACTTAAAGTCCTCCAAACACACCAAGCAAGTGCCTTCCTTTTGGTCTTTGCATTCACTCTTCCCACCACCTAGAGTGCACTTCTGACCCTCACATGGCTGGCTTTTTGTGATTCAGCTTAGTACCTCAGCTTCATTGCCACTATCTCAGAGAGGTCTTTCTTGACTACTCTAACTAGATCAGTCAACCAGGCATTCCTATCACACGGAAGCATTTTAGTTACATACATAGCACTACTCACAACCTGAGGCATTTTCCTGTTTGCTTGCTTATCTATTTTCTTTCACTTCCACTGTACTCCCAAAGAGAATTTAAGTTTAGTGAAAGCAGAGATGTTTGTCTTGTTCAGGCAATATCTCCAGCAACTAGGAAATGAACATATGGTGTTGTGGAAGAAGGACTGGGAACTGCAGTGACACTGAGAGGAGGATCACGTCATGCATTGTGCTCCTAGAAATTGAATAGCTTCTTCACTGTAAAAATATAGTCTGGTTGCAAAATTAAAAGGAGGACTTTGATTTCTTTGGAATTCAAATGAGATCCTATGGAGCCCATGTTAATTGACAAGATTTCTAAGAAACTTTAATCAGTTGGAAAGTTATGAGCATTTTATTCATACTTCTAGATAGCAGTATGGAGAGCTATAAGGCACAAACCAAAGCTAGAAAATATGATGTGTACCTAGTTATAAACATGAATAGAATTTATTGAAGAATTATTCCTAAATTTGAGTCCATTTGAAAAATAATAAATGATAAGGTACTTAAATTATTTCAAATAGACCTTAAATGTATCAATTAAAATTTACTGATATAAGTTGATCAACCTGAAATAGAAACAAAATTTTATTTTACATCTTCAACATTTTGGCCTCTTTCATTTAAAATAATAGAATTTTATTATTTGATAATAATTTTAGCAGAATTTTAATAATTATAATATCAAAAATGTGTTTAGTACAATGTAAAATCATAGCAAAATAAATTTTATTTAAATCACTATTATTACATTATTATTATAAAAATGAGGCAAGTTGAGGATTATTATGAACTAACACTCAGTCAGACACTGTTCTATGTGCTTTTGGAAACGCTATGTTAGCCATGCCTTTACAGGCATCCGTCCTTACAGTAACTCAGTGAGGTTACTGCTATCCTTTGGCAGTGCGTTGCCTCACACCAGACACCATTCCCACAGTATCATCATTAATGTTAATACCTCTGTGTTTCTGGAACCCGATGACATAAACACTTCAGTAAAGATCACTGATGTGGCAAATCGCAGAATGGCTTAAATAGCAGAATTAAGTCAAAGAGGTGCTAGCAACCACAGGAAGGAAAGAGATGTTCCCTACTCCACAGTTCTGTACCATGTTCGTTTCCTAGGTTACAAAGCAGTTATGTGTGACGAGAGTGTCACTACAGAGTTTTGATTGACAGGTCTGAAAACTAAGTGGATTGTTGCAGAGAGTATGAATGACACTGATTAATATTTCTAAGAAAATATTGTTAAAACATGAGATTAAATGTGTGGTGTATGTACTAATTGCAAACATATTTTAATAAAATAAGTATTAGTTATTCTCCATCTAATTCTTAGGTGGTATATCTACTCTCAATGAGTTCTTCTAAATTTTTTCAGTCTACAACATATTAGTTTCAAATGTCTTTGATAAGAATCAATTACATTTAAATTTTCTTTCTTATAGTTTCTCATAAATAAAGGATAAATGTTATGGAAGATCTTGCTTTATGTCCTCTTAGGGATAAAAAAGTGTTTTCTTTCTGGTTTTTAAAACCCAATCTTTTGATTGAGGATTTAGTTTATCAAAAGACTCCCAAAATTTGTCAAAATGCTGGTTCAAAATTGTTTATGAATAAGTAAATAACAGGTAAGTTTCCTGAAAGTATAAACATAACAAATTGCTGTCTCTGATTTCTTTTGAACACTGTATGACCCTACTGGCTAGCTACAGTACAAGTGTCAGAATAAATGAGAAAAAATAATTCAATTCAAATAGTAATGAAAGACCTAAAATTATTATTTAAGCAACATGAAATCCAAATAATTTTACTAACAAAATAAAGATTAACTGAATAATTTCTCTTAAATAATATTCAACACTTAATTTAGATTCTAGAGTTATATCTTTCCTAAATGGAACATCCTGTATCTTACTTCTGTCTAGTCATACAGCACATGAAATATTTTCATGGGAATGTTACTATTTTTGACAACTTGTCATATATTTGATAAATTACATTACATAAGAAAATAATTACATGATATAAGAAAATAATAAGAATGTGGTTTCGTTTAGGAAGATTCTTAATACACAAAGATATATCTGCAAATATATTTTCCTAGCTTTGGTTTTCTTATGTGGATTTTTTTTACCTTGGCAAACCATACGTGGAAGGTATTCAAGGGAAGGCTAGAAACATTTATGAGGACAAATCATAATCAGTAAATGAGATTAGGGCTGGTTGTCTGAATGTTAATGCAACAAGGGACACATTGAAAAGTAATTGTTATCTCTTTTTTCACCTTTGAAATTTACATAATTGAATCATCATTATATCACTGGTTCAATGATATTTTAAGGTAGTATACTCATAGATTAATACACACATAAAGTACATATGACATTACAGAGTTAGAGGAATTTTCTATTTATACAATTTGATTTTTACAGATAAAGACACTGAAGTCTAATAATGTTAAAAGTTTTATTAAAGTTCATATTGTTTGAAAGAGCTAGAGCCCAGCCCAGAACCCATGTCCTGCTGCTCTTGGCTTTATAAGATGTAAGGGAAAAGTGGTGGAGATGCAGGTGCATGCTTTCTGACTGCTGCAGTATTTTCACACCCTGCCACTCTTTACCTTAGGCAGTACTATGTAGTCTATATTCCTCTAGTAAAAACGTCTTAACCAAAAATGGTCTAGTTCATGATCAGCCCTCCATCTAAAAGTCCCCTGATCCTTCTTTTAGCACACTGACAATTTCCAGAGCTCCAGACAAAAACCGAAAAGCTTTGTTTCTACTCACTAACTCCACCTCTAGTTTCATGGTTAGATACTCAGAGATACACAAAGCAGTCTGCAGATATGGCAAAAACAACAGTTCCATATAGATATAAAATGTTTGAAAAGATAAAGGGTTTACATTTTCCAGTCCTACTGATGAAAGCCAGAATTATTATCCACAGATCAGAAAATTAGATGGATTTCATGTTATTTCTGCATTTCTCTTAGGAAAGTACAATTAGCATTCCCTCTTGAATCACAAAGGTTAAATTGTTTGAAGATTTTCCTTCCTGCTCTGATAATTTCAATAATTTTATTCCAGTGTCAGCAAAGAGAGATGGTGCCATTTATACTTATAGTCATTAGCCTTCCTTCTGAACCCTCAAGCTTGTTCATCCAGGTTTAGACTTTCAAGTATGTTTCTAAATCAATCATTAATTAGACCCAGAAAAAAAGAACACAAATTATGAAAACTAAAGAGTCCTTCTCAAAAAGGCTCTTTCCTTTTTCTCTCACTTTTTTTCCCATGGATATTTTAGTTTCTAGTGGTTCTATAAGCTTATACTTAGGAATTTCACCTTTAGACCCCAGGATATATTTAATAGTAGAATGAGGTAGGATCCAAATAAACCAATCTCAAAAGTTTCATCACATGTAATAATTTTTAGAAATAATTTGTGAGACTGAATTGCTTGTATCCTTATCTAGTGTAGAAAATTTACTTCTAGTCATACTAGCAGAAATACAAGAACATTCAGTATATAAATGACTATACAATAAGTGTTCCGAAAATACTTGATAACTGTTGACTTTGATAAAAGTTTAGTAAAATATTTGGGTGAGAAGGAAATAAGGAAACATATACACATATGTATATATATATAGTGTGGATATACACATATATAATATAAATACCTATTTATACATTTAGATGTATAAGTATATTTATATAAATATAAGAATATTTGTATATAAATACATTTATATAATATGTACTACACATAGGTATAGTATATATACTTGGATATTAATATTATATATAATCTTATTTTATATATAGTCTGATCGAGAGTGACATTTAAAGTATTTAAGATCTGGTACAGATGGGTAATGATCAATTAGCAATGTGTACAGACCTAACATCCCTGGACACTGAGCAATCCAAAGAGATGCTGGTCATAAACAGTGGCCATAACTGAGCTTCCATTAAATGTCAGCCATGCTATAACGTTACTTCTTCAAAGGTAGGGTGTCCCATCTCAATATTATATAAAGTCAGTAAACCCTTTGTTTCTCTTATTTAAATTTTACCATTTAAAAGAATGCAATACACACTAAAAAAACATTCAGCAAATCAAAACAAAATAATCAAGTGAAAAGAAATGCCCTGTATTGGTAGAATCAATCTGTTTTTCTTTTTTAATTAAATAAATTTTTTCTCTCATCTCTTCTCACTTCCTCATCGCTGGTTTTGTTTTATAAGGTATATCAAATGAACCAAACAAACACAAAAACACAAAACTCAATAATATATACTACGTTCTTTCTTCCTAATCTTCAGATTGATGGACCACACCTATAGGAGGCTGTGCCTAGGGTCACATGACATGGTGTTTTCAGTAGCACTCTGGTATCATTGTAGGAAGGTAAAAATTGCTTTAGACAGGAATTGATGAAATGACATGGTGGAATATTTAGACTTGCCACCAGAACATGATAAAATCCTATAAGAGGAGTAATAAAAGAAACATGTATCATAAAATAGTAATGACAAACACAAAACTTCATCAGTGAAATATGATCTGAAATAATCATCTTTTTAAAAATCAATCCTCAAATTGCAAACTAATAGGGTTGTTATATGAGAAAAAAAATAATGCTACCCATTTATTGTCTTTGAACTGACTCTTCAAAACTCTGAAAAAGAAACTATCCTATGAAAAACTCTTAAAAAATGTTGTATTCTGATGAGATCATACCTACTACTATCTTCATGAGTGGCATAAATTCAAGAACAAAATGAGATGATCTTTTTTCCCCATTTTACCAAAAGAAAAACCCATAGAAATTAGTATTGAAATTTGCAATACTGTAGTGTTCAGAGATCTAGAGCTAAACTGCTCTAAACTTAATTTAGAACTGTAATTTTGGATAACAATTTAGATTGTAATATTTTTCATTCTAAAGTATAAGTAAGTGGCAAAATAGCACACACATCCCAAATGTAAGGATGTTCAATTATTACTTTGATTTGAATTACATAATTGTGGAGAACAAAGAGCAATTTTTAATACATCAATTTGCTTCAATTTTTCATACATCAATTTGATATAAAAAATTTATTCTCCACTGCAAGTTACCGAAGACACATGATTCTATTAATCATGTGCCATTAGAACTTATTAGGATTTACATTTTTAGAATTAATAAATATTAGTAGTATAAATAAGTACTACAAAAATTAGTACTTATAATGGTAATAAAAGAACAATAATAGCTAACACTTAACATACATATTACCGTTATCATTTCTGCTATAAATATTACTTTTTTTTTGAGACGGAGTCTTGCTCCGTCTCAAAATATACAAATATAAAAATATACAAATATTCTTATATTTACGTATACATCTAAATGTATAAATAGGTATTTATACTATACATGTGTATATTCACACACTATATATATGTGTGTGTGTGTGTGTGTGTGTGTTTCCTTATTTCCTTCTCACCCAAATATTTTTTATCAAAGTCATCAGTTATCAAAACCAGGCTGGAGTGTAGTGGCGCGAACTCACCGCAAGCTCCGCCTCCCAGTTTCACGCCATTCTCCTGTCTCAGCCTCCGGAGTAGCTGGGACTACAGGCGCCTGCCACCACGCCCGGCTAGTTTTTGTATTTTTAGTAGAGACGGGGTTTCACCGATTAGCCAGGATGATCTCGATATCCTGACCTCGTGATCCGCGCGCCTTGGCCTCCCAAAGTGCTGGGATTACAGGCGCGAGCCACCGCGCCCGGCCCAATATTACTAAAAAGGAGCAAGCCAAACTATCCCAGGATACCAACAGAAGACTCATGGACATAAGACTGAGTAGACAAGAGAAAAATCCGTTATTAATTTGAGATTACTTTAAAACTTTCTCATTACAAAAATATTTTTATATCATTTACTGATTTTCCCATTAAATAGTACAGATTTTAAAAAGATTGAAATTCACTTACTTTACTATTATCTAATAATTGTTTTAATAATATACTTTGTTAGGCTGCTGAGTTATATTCTGACCATGTGCACATAATTTTTCTAATGTTATTAGTTATACATATATTCTTTTTTAAAATTGAAAAGAATTTTATCTCTGACACTAGTGAACTTTAAAATGAAGACACAATAAGCTAATTTATGTTAAATAGATAGTAACAAATAATCCATTATAAGGTGAATCACATTTTAGTCGTTGAAGGCACTGATCTGGAATAGCATCTATTTTCATTGTAATAACTCTGATGTTTCTGGTGGAACTGAGCACTAGAATTTTAGTTAGGTTTATTTTTAGAATAAGTACTAATAAAATTAGTATTAGTAGTATTAGTAAGTACTAATAAAATTAAGTATAATGTTAACTGCAGGTTTTGCATAAATGCTCTTACAAGTTTGCAGAAGCTTACATCTATTCCAATTTTACTGAGAATATTTTTATTAAAAATGGTTTTTGGATTTTACCAAGTACTTTTCATGAATCAATTGAGATTATCACATAGTTTTTATTTTTATTTTTCTATGTGTTTTATAATGTCCTTTTCTGATTTTGGTATCAGGGCAATGCTGGCATCATAGAATGAACTGGGAAATAATCCTTTCCTCTTTAATATTCTGGTATATCTTGTGTAGAATTGGTATTATATCTTCCTTAATTGGCTGGTAGAATTCACCACTGAAGACATTTGGCATGGAGTTTGTTTGCGGAAGGCTTCTTAGTACAAAATATAATTCTTTGGTAAAGGGATGTCAGACTATTTCTTCTTAAATAAACTTTGATAGTTCAAATATTTTTTAAACATTTTCTATTTCATATAATCTGTAGAAGGTACTGACATAAAGCTGCTCATAATTTTACTTGCTTTTCTTTTTGTATCTGTTAAATCCATGGTAATGTCATCTTTCTCATTCTTGATATTGAGAATTTATTTTTCTCTTTTTTTTCTTGATTAATCTAGCTGCAGGTTTATCAATTTTGTTGATTTTCTCCAAGAACAAGAATTTTTATTCATCATTATTTTTGTTTTGTATTTTATTTATGTTCAATCTGATCTTTATTATTTTTTTCTTTTCTTTATTTTATACTTAATTTGGTCTTCTTTTCCTAATTTTAAGGTGGAAGTTGAGGTCATCGATTTTACATTTCTTCTTACATAAAGTATATGTTTAATGCTATGAAGTTCCACCTAAATTTGATTTAGTGGCATTTCTTGTATTCTGATATGTTATATGTTCATATTCATTCAGTTAAAAATAATGCCTATAGTCCTTTTCTTCTTAAACTTATGGATTATTTAGAAGTGTACTATTTAATTGCCAAATATTTGGGAATTTTTCCAGAGGCATTATTTTCCAGAGGTAATGTATTTATTTGCTTATTGATTCCTAATTTATGTGGTCAGACAATATCCTTTTAACACTTCCATCCTTATTAATTTATTGATAGCTGTTTTATCACCCAGAATGTGGTATATTAAATGTTCTATGTGCACTTGAGAAAAGAATGTATATTCTGCTATTGTTTGGAGTGTGGGGTATTGTCTATAAATGTCAATTAACTCAGTTTGGTTGAAAATATTGTTCAACTCTTCTCTATCCTTAATGATTGTCTACATGATCTATAATTTACTGATGGAGGGCATTTCTCAGCTATAACTGTGGATATGTCTATTTATTAATGCACTTTTGACAGTTTTTGCTTCATGTACTTTGTGGCTGTCTTTATGTGCATAAACTTTATAATTTTTATATTTTATTTATCAACTGACCCCTTAACATTTAAAAGACCACCTTTAACCTTGATACTATTCTTTTATCTGAAATCTAAGTTATCTGATATAAATATGGTCACCCCAGCTTCCTGTTGATTGGTGTTATCAAATTTTTTCCCATGTTTTCACTTTTAACTATTTGTTAAATTTCAAGTGTGCATCTCAGAGGCTTAAAACAGAACTTGATCCAGCTATCCCATTACTGGATATACACCCAAAATAATACAAACCGTTGTATCATAAAGACAAATGCATGCATATGTGCATTGCAGCACTATTCACAATAGCAAACACATGGAATCAACCTAAATGTTCATCAATGGTAGACTGTATAAAGAAACTATGGTACATATAAACCATGAAATATTATGCACCCATGGAAAAGAATGAGATCGTGTCCTTTTCAGGAAAATGGATGGAGCTGGAGGCCATTATCCTTAGCAAAACGACAAGAACAGAAATCCAAATACCGCCTATTCCCACTTATTATTAAATCCAAATACCACATATTCCCACTTAGTGGGAGCTAAATGATGACAACACATGGACACATACAGGAGAACAAAAGACATTGGGGTCTAAAAGAGGATGGAAGGTGGGAGGAGGGAGAGATTCAGAAAAAATAACGAATGAGTAATAGGCTTAATACCTGGGTGACAAAACAATATGTACAACAAATTCCCATGACACAGGTTTACCTATATAACAAACCTGCACATGTACCCTTGGACTTAAAAGTTAAAAAAATAAAAATAAAAATGTGTGTTTCTTGCAGTATCATACAGTTGGGTCTTGTGTGTGTTTTTATCCATTCTGACAGTCCTCTTTTTACACTTGTAAGTTCTTCTGATCATTTTACATATATAAGTTCTTTTGGCCATACTGTCAGAATCTATGTCCTGGTGACATAGTAGAATCTCATTTCTGGAAGGTAATGAAACCCATGGACCAGTGTTTATGTTATCTAGTTATTCTTAATTATATTCTTAAGATAAAATGTGTCACTCTATTTTGCCCAGGAAAATCAAAGATCTTTTGATACCATTTTGAAATTTGGATTTCTGAATAAAATGATATAAATATTAAAGGATAATCTTTCACTTTTGCAAACTAATTCTTTAAAAGGACAAATTGCCTCACACATTTTTCTACTGACTTTAGAGACTAATTAATTGTAAGAAAATTTGATGTCTTTTTTCAAAATTTAAAGAGACTCTACGGGTAAATATGCTTTGTGAAAAAAGGTTTTTTTGTGTATATATATATATACACACTATATACATATACACTATATATATACACACATTATATATATATACACACACACACAAACACCATATATATATTCTCTAGGGGAGAACAAAGTTTTCCAAATGCTAGATCAAGTATTAGGAAAGCTCTTGATAATTGTTAGGATTTAACATTGAAAGTAGATTATCCCTCGGGGTTGGAAAACAATTTTTTCCTTATTAAGTAAATATGTTTAATTAAAAGTAAAAAATGTTTCCTTATGAATTAAAAATGTTTAAATAAAGTAAAAATGTTAAAAGTAAAAATGTTTAATGTTATGAAGTAAAAATGTAATTTATGAAGTAAAAATGTTTAGCCAATTGCACTGGGAATTTATCATATCATGAAGCATCCTGAGGTTTCCCAAAGGCTGTAGACCTGTATGAGTTAACCAACCTGTCTGTGTATCAAAATGGTAAAACTGGAGAATGTGTTTTCTGTGTTTCAATTTCTCAGTAACCACAGGTTAACATACTGTATTGGCCATCTTACTAGGTGAAGAAATTCTGGGCAAATTATTTGTGTACTATATCCTAAAAAGACAACTAAGTTTATAATGACAATTGAGATAATTGTTTATATGTTGCTTAATTTTTATTTCCAACTTTTCATTAGAATTCTTTTCTATTGTTAATTTCATCCTGATGAAATTCATGAGCTCCCTCTTTGGGCTATTATCTCAGTTTTTAGTTTCAAACTTACCATAAAAAACATTCAAAGACCAATAGAATTTCAACTTCAAGAAATTTCTGAATTCTCATTTCATCAATGTAATCATCCCATATCATGTGCGTAGTATATATTTTTCTCTTACGAGTTAATATTTTGTTTATTGCAATAGTGAAATTCCTTAATTTTTGTTGTTTTCCTGTTAATTTGCCGTGTCACAAAGCAGTAAAAACATGTTAAGAGCTCTCAGGAAACTGGCAGCAGCTTTCAAATTGAAGTAGCAAGAAGCTATCATCTTCAAAATTAAGATAAAAGAAAGACATTAAACTTTTAAAAGCTTGAACAAAAGGGCAGGCTTGTATGACCTTGGAAATATTGAAGGATGTTTAGCTTAGAACATGAAAAAGAAAAAACGCAATACCTTAAACAAGTGTTTTAATCTCATCAAAACCTAGGAAGTCAAAGTAAGATTAAGATAATTTACTTCTAAAATTATATACTAATCCATATGTAAGAATGTTCCATAAAAACAGCTTATTAAAATGTGTGTCAGATTTTTAAACAATATTAATTTACCAAGGAGATCTGTCTACCTCAAGAAACAACCTGAGTATGTGCTTATATATCTTTGTGATTCATTACAAAATAACAAGGCCAGATGCTGGGCACTTACAGTAGGTTCCATGGTCAAATGGACTTCATTAATGTTGGTTTTCAGCATAGATATTCTCTAAAACATTGTAATTCATCATACAGACAATTTTGCTTTCTAGCCCTCATTTTTCTTACTAAATTAACATTTTCTCTTTTCTAGTTTCTTGTTTAGCTAAAAGAAAATAACCCCAAACAATAATTTATGTGGAAAGAAATATTTTTATTAAAAATAATTTTGTGACTATTGTTTTTAAATGCCTAAATGAGTAATATCCAATGTTCTTAGAGATTAAAGATAAATTGTATTTAATGTAATATGTTAATTACTAATATAAAAAACAAAAACATAAAAGAAAACAAATTTATGGTTTTCATAACACTTTGCATCATCATGTGAACTAAATTTTCAGTCAGCAAATTATATGTAATATGAAAGAATTTTGAGTAAGACTGTAACCATAAATTTGAGAATATTTACAGAATCATTATTCCTAAAATTACTTAGATATGCAAATAATTTACTATGTAAAGTATAAATATTGCTAAAAAAACAAAGCAAGAGGCTTTTTTCACCTAATAATACATATTATTTAAAACTATACCATTTTTTAAACATCTATGTAGTTATTTGCATCATCATGGAATTATATCATTGTTTTCTAAGATTTTTGACCAAGAGTCTCTACCAAAATAATCTGTTAAACATTCAATCCCAATATAAAAAAAATGTTAAATATGTATACAATAGGAGTTAATATATTATTATAAGATATCTTAATATCTTTCTCATAAAAATTACCAATAGAATTTATAATAGTTTTTCTTCTCCACTCATTCATCATCTTGAATAAATCTAAGGCCAGTATACCTAACTGAATATTGCTGTAATAACTAAGTAATGATTTGTGACTGTAATATTCAAAATAATTAAATCGAAATTTAGAGATAAAAAGAATGAGAATGATAAAATGAATATGATTTAATCATTTATTCACACTATTTTTAAAACATTCACCTGGAAAACATGCATTTCAAAATTTTTTTGTAACATTATTTTCCATTCTATTGTCAGGCATGTGCATAGTAACTGAAGCACACACTACAAAATTTTCTTTAAACATATATATTTTTGAAAACCATAAATTACTAAAGTTTTGTCATATCTCACCCTATTTAAAGTGATAACTTTTAAATTAAAATAATTCACCATGGATACATTTGAAAGCAAAATATTGTGATAGTAATTTATGAAAATAAAATAATTTTATTGACTTATCAAACTTTCTAAAAGAGATCATTAATCTTTTATGGTGTTATTACAAACAAAATAATTTTGTTTAGTTATCTAAATTCTCTTTATCATTGTCTTAAATTGTTTGTCAAGGAATCTAATTTATCTGGGCTCTAAAAAATTGCCGCTTTGACCTTTTATTTTTTCATCATTCTATTTCATTGTAATCTGTAATTTAATGAAAATGCTGTCTCTATTATAGCATTACAGGATTTCTTGTAACAGTAACCTATTAAAGTATATTAAAAGTATTTATCATGGTCCTCATGAGTAACAATAATACAACAAATAGAAATCTGGGATATACAATCAGTACAAATAATTTAGAAGAATCTGCCTCCATTTATCAACATATAAAACAGTCAAAACAATAACCATTAAACTGAAGAGTAAAATTAAAACTTATTTTTATAAAAATCAATAAAGTATTGAAATTACTAAATATGTCTATATCTAGAAATCAGAAAAAATCACTCTAATGAATAGCAAATTTCTTTAAATTTGCCAATATTCTCAAATTAGTATACTTAATGAAACTGAAATTTAATTTTGACAGATTTTTATCCTTTTCCAGCCAAAGAGACAGTCTGAATTTGGCATAATATTTTTGTAAAAATATTATGTTAATGGTGATTTACATTGTATTGTCTTAGAACATAAATTTTCAATTTTTCATGTTTCCTTCATCACTATTTTTTCAAAATTTATACCATCACTTCCTTACTACATTCTTCTTTCCTAATTTTTTGATGAGAAAAACTTTAAAGATATTGGTGTCTTTCTACCTCTGAAAGAAATATCTTATTTTTTTAAATTAGAATATACACTATTAACTTATTTTCATATAAAAATATTCTTCTACATATGTACATGTTAAAAAAGTGTATCTCTATTTCAGTATGTATTTATAAAGGATAATTTTTTTTAAATAATACAAGACCTCAATACCATTATCACACATAATAATTTACAATAATCTTTTTGCTTCAACAAATAACAAGTTTGTATTGATTTTTCCAATTTTTTTTAATACTTTTTTTGGTAGTATCAGGGTTGAAATTTGGTGCACGCACTGTGGTTGGTTTATAAGTTTCTTAAGACTCTTAATTTTTATGTTGGTCCTCAATATCATTTATTTTCTCGCATATCTTTTCCTCGTAGAAGACACCCAGACATTTTTTCCTGTGGTGTCATGACAGTCCAGCTTTTGCTTATTATTTCACTGTTGCATTGTTAACATATTCCTTCTCCTTTAGACATAAACTTTAATTATATCTAAAGGCTCGATTAAAATCAGATTCAACTTTTTAAAAAGTATTTCTCATAAGTGACGTATGTTTCTCTCATAGAATGAAAAATATTTGTTTCAATTCAATGAATTTATTAATTCATTTAAATGGATTATTATTAGTATTCAAATTATTGATATTCAAATTGTCCAGTCTTTTTTAACAGAAGGAGTTACTTCAAGTTGGTTCCTGAGAACTATAGGGTTAATTCTATTCTTAACTTCTATTATGATGAGGTATTTCAAGCTGTAAGTGTCCATTTACTTACTTATATTAATATTTATACTCCTCTTTTCTTATATAAATGACAGAATTCTATAACACTTTCCCCACTTGGCAATATGCAATGGAAGTGACTCAGTAAGCCTATTACACTTGATCTCTGTAGTGAATTGCTCATTAAAAAACCGTGAGAACAGTATACAATATTCCCTTAGTTCTTGCAGGTTACTGATCATATGAGGATTTTCTTTTCTTTCTTTCCTTCTTTAATTAATTAATTATTTTATTTATTATTATTATTATTTTATTTTATTTTTTTTTGGAGAAAAGGTCTCATTCTGTTGTCGAGGCTGGATTGCAGAGTCACAATAATGGCACACATTAGCCTCAACCTCCCAGGCTCAAGCAGTCCTCCTACCTCAGCCTCCCAAGTAACTGGGATCACAGGCATGCACCACCGTGCTTGGTTAACTTTTTTTTTTCAGAGATCAGATCTCATTATGATTATGTTGCCCCAGCTGGTCTTGAAATCCACCTGCCTCAGCCTTTTAAATTATTGGGATTAAGGTGTGAGCCCCCATGCCCAGTGCTTTTCTGCATAAAAGTTAGTATGATTGAATAAAAAGTTACTGGTTCACATTATCTTTTCTTAAGCATATTTTAAAAGTTATTTGCATAACTCTGGCAAAAGCCATTGGTGAGGTAGCCCGATTTTGCCTGCATGCATACATCCTCTTTTTTCAGCCTAATTTTTTTTATTAGTGTGTCTAATACTTTTTGGCCAGTATAGCTAGATACATGGTGAATACTTTGGATGTAGTTTCAAGTTTTGAATTTTGTCCAGGAAAATTTTATTCCAATTATAGTTTTTAATTCTTATTTCCTTTTTTTTTTTCATTTCGAGAACTCTTATTGTACATGTGGAGAATGTCTTTGCTTTATTTTAGATTCATCTCTGGAACTTAAGAAATAACTGTTCACTTTAGAAATAAGCAGCCCACTAACTACCTTTGTTTCGACTGTAGTTTGAAGGAAGTGAGGGAATAAAGCTGGATTGTAGTGGTCTTTGTGGGGAGAGTGTGTTGACAAACATTATCATTATAAAATTCATAAAACCATAGCAAAAAATGTAACCTTTATTTTCTTAGTGCCAATTGCATTTAAGATTTAAAAATTAAGTAATCAGGAAAATATAAAGACAAATATGTAGGACTGTGATATAGTAAGAAATATATATTTGATCTTCTTCCCTGTCCCTGGTTTCTAGCATGGAGCTCTTAGAAACCTAAGAATTTTTTAAGTGGTAAAAGCAATAAAGGTGAAAGGAATATCTTTTGTTATTCATAACACATCCCATCTCTTTTCTTCACACCTGAGTTTATGTTAATGAGGTGACTTTTGGAAAGCCCCTAAGGATGAGGGGCTGATTGTCAGGGTAATTTATCATGTGATTAGAGGGTTGGCTCTTCCAGCCTTACTCCCCTAACCTCCTAGGAGTGGGAGAGGCAAGGGTTTAAAGAATGACTTAATCATACATTGTCAATGATTTAATAAATCATGCTTACGAAATGCAGCCGCCATAATAACCCAAAAGGACAAAGTTTGGAGAGCATTCATGTTGTTGAACACATAGAGGTGGTGGGAGGGTGCTGTGCCTAGAGAGGGCATGGAAGCTCTATGCCTTTTCCCCATAACTTGCCCTATGCATTTCTTCCATCTTGCTGTTCCTGAGATTTATCCTTTTATAACAAACCAATAATCTAGTTAAGTAAATTGTTTTCCTGAGTTCTGTGAGCCAGTCTAGCAAATTAACTAACCTGAGGAAGTCGCTGTAGGAATCTCGTTTGTAGCTAAGTCAGTCACAAATTGTAGGTAACACAGGGACTTACCACTTCTGACTAGCCTCTGAAGTGAGAGGGGCACTTCTGTGGGATTGAGCCCTTAACCTGTGAGATCTGTACTAACTTCAGGCAGTTAGTATCAGAACTGAGTTGAATTGTAGGACATCCTGCCAGTGTCAGAGAATCAGCTGGTACTGGGAAAAAACTCCACATATCTGCAGTCAGAAATGAAGTCTTGAGAATAGTAGCAGAGTATAGAAGAAATGGGAGTTTTTTCTTTTAAAATGCAATGTATATTTTATTTGTAAAAACACTATAGAAAACTATAGATTTCATAAAATATTGAGCTTAGCAGGATAAAATCTGGATAAGACTTAAGATTCCTATTAATTCTTTTTGTTCAGTGTGTTTTGATGAAAATACTTGAGAACTCAATATATTAAAACGTCATCTGTATGTATTTTGGCAGATTTAATCCTGTGTTGATCATCTGGTTAACCTGAAAATGAGATACTTGTTTCATATGGATTTTTGTGCTTATACATGGTAAATGTAATATTCTTATGGCCAGTATATAATTAGATATAAAACATGAAATCTATATTTACTCTAAAGACACTGGTTTCCATACATACTTACATTCTCCATATATCTTTAGAAAAACTTTACAGTCTTGTGTTTTTTAAATCATATTTGCTTTTTATACAAGAACATGTTTGTGTGCATGTGGATATGTGTGTGAACTATCACAACTAGCAAAACTCATTGGCAATTTGTTTTCTTAAAGACATTAGCAAATAACCTGATTAAATAAAGTTATGCTCAACTTTCAACTAGTCAATTTCACAGAAAGTGAAAATTTACTTGTCGACACATGTGAGAATTCACAGGACCTCTTTGTCTTAGTGTATGAAAAATGTCTTCAAAATATCTAAAATTAAGAAGTGATAATTTTTTTTCTTCTGCCTTGAAGTAACTTTCTCCATCGTACAACTAGAATTCAGTTCAATTATTCAGGGAAACAATAACAATAGTAATATGTTTATGAGCACATGTATCTGGCAAATTACATTCTTCAAACCGAGTTAGAAAAGACTTGGAAAAGTTAACTGTAGTTATGAATTACATTATAATTTACCTAAGTATGGGTAATGGTATTTATATTTTAAATTTTTATATAACAATTATCTAAACATAATTTTTAATAGCATATACTTTAACAATGTTAAATTAACAAAAATTCATGGCAAAATGTTAGTAACAGTTGCAAGAAAACATTAGGAATACAGTAACAAAATTTATTTTTCAACATTAATAGGACATGTACTGCTTGACATTTGGATGGGGACTTTTTTTTTTTAACATGAATTATGTATAGTTGAACAAAACCTTCAAACAGCTTTTAAGATATGCTCAATTTATCTAACATTCTTCTTATGAAACTGTTTCATAAAATGTATCAAATATTTTCTAACAGAATAAGCTAAATCTAGCATCTATTATAATGTGCAAGATATTTATGAATAAGTAACATTATCAGGAAACATAGCTAGGTTTACAAATTCATTTTTAATTCCTGTGCAATAGGCCACGGAGACAAACATTCTCCAGATTAATAATCCAAGCATATTTATTCTCCATTACGTAAAATAGCTGAGTGATTCATCTGCATTCAGCACCAGAAATACAGCACAAAGGAGAAACAGATCAGAAATATAAGCTTCAAAGATAAAAAAACAGAAAGGAGTGCGGCATGTTAGAAGACCTGTAGATTTTCATAATAAATCCATCTCCAAGATTTCTGCAAGTGAAGCACTTATATAAGACATTCAATGGATGGATTTTAATGCCATAGATAAAATTCTATTAATATTATATATAGATATTGCATTTTTGTTTACATTAAGTGAATCTGCACATGTAGATATAAGCTCTTTTACTAACAAATAAAATTCTAAGTGAGAAAAAAACAGATACTATCATCTGAAATAAGCCCTTGATTTTCTATTAGAGGAAAAGACCATTTAGAGTTCCAACAAAAGACATACACTGAACTTAATGACTAAAATTTAATTTTACAGTGCAGTAGAAAATGTAAGTGAAAGCAGAACTTTTCTGGAACAGCCACAAGAGATTCACCAATAAAATGTCAGAGATGAGAAATAGGAAATCTGCTTTAACATCAGATGTGAGGGAGGAAATGAAGATTTCTAATATCACCACTCTGGTGTACTAGTAATAAGACAAGAATCTTGCAGCATCTGTTCAAAGTCTGATATAATTCTTTGGTGAGTACTCCCTTAGAACAATATAATTTTCTAAAGTATCAGCCCTAGAGGGTGCAATTCTTCAGAGAAGGTTAAATTTTCCTCTTGGTTATAGAGTTGGAAAATGCCACAGCTAATTACATGAAAATATTAGACATTTCATAAATCAATTTGGTAAAACTGTCTAAATTGATGCAGATGGCTTCATTTTTCTAATAAATCTAGTCTCTCTTACTAGGGAATGAGAATCAAGTTAATTTCTGAATATTGGTACCTTCATTTAGGGTACTCCTGAAAAAAAATATTTTCCAAATCTTAATTTAGAAATGATTATTTGCAGAATGAAAAATGAATAATTAAGAAGAGTCTTTCCTAGAACTAATAGATGTTACTAACGTCAAGTAAACCAAACCAAAAATCAGAGTAAATATTTAGCCGAAACATTAGTACTTTCTAACTTTCTAAAAAATTCATAGTCTTGTGATAAATACATTGAAATAATAAAAAAGATTATATAAATGTCCTTGTGCTTTAACTTTTGATGAATAATTCCCAAATACTCTACTGTGAAAACATATGTCCACACAAAGACATATATAAATCGTCATAGTAGCCTTATTTATAATAGCCCAAATTGGAAACAACCTAAATTACCATCAATAGGAGAATGAGTAAATAAATGGTGGTATAGGCACATGAAGGAGAAATTCTCAGTGACATAAAACAATGAACTACTGACATACACAACAAGAGGGATGACCCTCAAAAGCATTATGTTAAGTGAAAAAAGCATAGACAAGTCAATACATGCCTACTTATGCAATACTAGAAAAAGGATAGAAGATAGCAACAGAAAGCAGATTAGAGCTCACCAGGGACCAGGGGTGGAGGGAGGCTCAAATAATTTTTTTTGGCCAGACAGGGACCTGCTGCCTTAAAGAGAAGGTGCCAGTCTTGGCATGATTAATCACCCGCTAACTAAAGAGTCCTTGAGCCCGGAATAACCAGCAATGATACTCAGACACAATGTCAAGAAAATTGGGTAGGATTCTGAGAATTGCTGGTTTCAGGAGAGACTCAGTACATTCCCAGTTGTGGCAGCTATGGGGCAATTCTTCCACTTAAAAAAAGTGCAGTGAAAAGTAAGGTAGAATTTGTCCTGTACCTTAGGTGGGCCACAGTGAACTACAGCACCAAGTGAATTCCTGAGATCCCCAATTCCAGGACTTGAATCTTAACATGGCATTTCTCAACCTTCCCTGGGCCAGAAAACAAAGCCTAAGTGTGAGTCCCAGGCCAGGAAGCATTCACCACAAGCTGAATGAATGCCTTGGGCCTTAAGGAAATATATCAATGGTAGACTGACAGTACACACCATGAGCCAGTGGTGGCAGTGGCCATGGGTAAGGCTCCTCTGCCTTTGGAAAGAAGGGAGAAGAAATGTGTCTTGTGGGTTGAGTGTCAGCTCAGCCACAGTACAAGAGAACACCAGGTAGACTTATAAGGTTTTTGACTCTAGTGCCAGGCTACCAGTTGATACTTCTGCACCCACTTGGGGCCTGGGGGTCATCACCACCCAGAAGGGAAGGACACAGACCTGGTGAGCTTTGCCACCTGCTGATTGTAGAACCCCAGAGCCTTGAACAAACATAGGCAGTAGCCAAAAAGTGGTTATAGAAGGCCATAGGCAAGATCTAGCATCTTGCTGGCTTCAGGTTTGACCCAAAATAGTCATAGTGGTGGTAGCCACAGGGGTGCTTGTGTTACTCCAACCCCAGCTTTAGGTGGCTTAGAAGAGAGACAGAGATTCTGCATGTTTGGGAGAAAGTAAAGGAAGAGAACATGAGTCTCTGCCAGTTAATCCAGAGAATTCTCCTGGATCCGGTCCAAGACCATTGTGATGGTTAATACTGAGTGTCAACTTGATTGGATTGAAGGATAAAAAGTATTAATCCTCTAGGTGTGACTGTTAGGGTGCTGCCAAAGGAGATTAACATTTGATTCAGTTGGGGGAAAGGCAGACACACCGTTAATCTGGGTAGGCACAATCTAATCAGCTGCCAGCACAGCTAGACTATAAGCAGGCAGAAAAATTTGAAAAGAGAGATTGGCCTAGTCTCCTAGACTGTATCTTTCTCCCATGCTGGATGCTTCCTGCCCTCGTACATTGGACTTGAAGTTCTTCAGTTTCAGAACTCGGACTGGCTCTCCTTGCTCCTCAGCCTGCTGATGGCCTATTGTGGGACCTTGTGATCGTGTGAGTTAATACTTAATAAACTCCCATATATATTCATATATATATATATTATATATATGTGTATATATTTCATTAATTCTTTTCGTCTAGAGAACCCTGACAAATAAAATCGTCAAGATGGTACCTCCATGAGTCTGCAAGAACCACAGTATTATAGGGCTTGGGGTACCCACAAAAGCAGAAACAACTTATATCACAAAATCCAAGTCTTTTCAAATATCTAGAAAGCATTCTCAAGAAGGACAGGTACAAACCAACCCATATAGTTAAGACTATAATATATACCTAACTCTTCAATGCCCAGACACCAAAGAATATCTACTATCATTAACACCATCTAGGAAATGTGACCTCACCAAATGAACTAAATAAGGAACCAAAGATCAATCCTGGAGAAACAGAGATATGTGACCTTTCAGACAGAGAATTCAAAATAGCAGTGTTGAGGAAACTCAATGAAATTCAAGATAACACAGAAAAGGAATTCAGAATTCTATTAGACTAATTTAACAAGAGATCGAAATAATGAAAATGAATCAAGCAGAATTCTGGAGTTGAAAAATGCAACTGGCATACTAAAGAATACGTCAGTCTTCTAATAGCAAAATAGATCAAGCAGAAGAAATAATTAGTGAGCTTGAGCACAGGTTATTTGAAAATACCCAAACAGAGGAGACAAAAGAAAAGAGAATAAAAACAAACAACCACAACCATAGGTTCTAGAAAATATCTTCAAAAAGGCAAAATGTTATTGGTTAAGAGGAGGTAGAGAAAGCGATAAGGGTATAGTTTATTCAAAAGCATTATAACAGAGAATTTTCCAAACCTAGAGAAAGATATCAATACTAAAGTACAAGAAGTTTATATAACACCAAACAGATTTAACCAAAAGAAGACTACCTGAAGGCATTTAATAATTAAACTCCCAAAGATCAAGAATAAAGTAAAGCTACTAAAGCAGCAAGATAAAAGAAACAAATAACATACAATGGAGCTCAAATACATCTGGCAGCAGACTTTTCAGTGGGAATCATACAGGCCAGAAGAGACTAGCTTAACATATTTGAAGTGCTGAAGAGAAAACACTTTTACCCTATAATAGTATATCTGGATATATATATCCAGATATATATATATATCTGGATATATATATATTTGGACATTTATATATGCAATATATATATGGCATATAGATATTATATATGCCATATATATATATGCAAACATGAAGGAGAAATAACAACTTTCCAACACAAACAAAAGGAAGGCTGAGGCAGGAGAACTGCTTGAACCCATCATCAAGAGAGCAAAAATAATTTAAATTGAAATGAAGAAAATTATATGAAATATCCATGAAATAAGAAGTTGGTTTTTTGAAAATTTAAAAAAATTGACAAACCTTTAGCCAGAATAATTAAGGAAATATATATATTTATATATTTAGAAAGAGAGAGAGAGAGAGAAGGTCCAAATAAATAAAATCAGAGATGAAAAAGGAGACATTACATCTGATACCACAGAAATTCAAAGGATCATTTGTGGCTATTAAGAGCAACTATATGCCAATATATTGGAAAATCTAGAAGAAATGAACAAATTCCTAGACACAAATAACCTACCAACAATGAACCAGGAAGAAATCCCAAACCTAAAAAGACCAACAACAAGTAATGAGATCAAAGCCATAATAAAAAGTCTCTCCATAAAAATTAAATAAATAAAAAAGACCAGAACCCGATGGCTTTTACTGCTGAATTCTGCCAAACACTTAAAGAACTAGCAGCAATCCTATTGAAAGTATTCCAACAAATAGAGGAGAAAGGAATACTAACAGACTCATTCTATAAGCCCAATACCCTGATACCAAAACCAAAGACGCCCCAAAAGAAGAAAACCACAGGATAATATCTCTGATGAATATTGATACAAAAATCCTCAACAAAATACTAGCAAACCAAATTCAACAACACATTAAAAAGATCATTCAGCGTGCAAGGATGGTTCAACACATGCAAATCAATCAACATGATACATCAGTTCAACAGAATGAAGGACAAAAACCATATAATCATTTCATTTGATGCTGAAAATGCATTTGATAATATTCAACATTCCTTCATGATAAAAACACTCAAAAATTGTGTATAGAAGAAACATATCTCAACATAACATAAGCCATGACAGACCCATGGCTAGTATCATTCTGAACCGAAAAAAAAAAAAAAAAAAAAAAACCTTTCCCCTCAAATCAGGAAGATGACAAGAATGCCCACTTTCACCATTGTTACTGAACATAGTACTGCAGGAAAAAAAATCTAATAATCTGATTAAAAATGTCCAAAAGATCAGAATATGTATTTCTGAAAAGAACATATGTAAGTAGCAAACAAATATATGAAAAGGTGTCCACATCATTGATCATCAGAGTAATGCAAATTAAAACTACAATGAGATATCATCTGACCCCAATTAAAATGGCTTATATTCAGTAGTTGGGCAATAATTAATAAATAATAGCAAGGATGTGCAGAAAAGGGAAGCTTTGTACACCTTTGGTAGAAATGTAAATTAGTACAACCATTATGTATAACAGTTTGGAGGTTCTTCAAACAAGTAAAAATAGAGCTACTACATGATTCAGCAATCCCACTGCTGGGTACATACCCTAACAAAAAGGAATCAGTATATCAAAGACATATCTGCACTTCTATGTTAGATACAGCATGGCTCACAATAGCCAAGAATTCAAAGCAACCTATGTGTCCACCACCAGAGGAATCGATAAAGAAAATGTGGTACTTATACACAATGGAGTACTATTCAGCCACAAAAAAATGAATGAGATTCTGTCACTTGTAACAACATGGATGGAAATTGAGGTGATTATGCCAAGTGAAATAAGCCAGTATAGAAAGACAAATATTGTATGTTGTCACTTATTTGTGGGGTCTAAAAATGAAAACAACTGAACTCATGGAGACAGAAAGTAGAATGATGGTCATCAGAAGCTGGGAAGGGGTTAGTGGCTGTGGGAAAGGTAGGCATGGTTAATGGGTACAAAGCAAATAGAAAGAATGAATAAGACCTAGTATTTGATAGCACAACAGGGTGAATATAGTCAATAATAAACTAATTGTACATTTAAACATAACTAAAAGAGTATTATTGGATTGTTTGTAATACAAAGGATAAATGCCTTAGGCGATGGATACCCCATTTTACATGATGTGATTATTACACATTGCATCCCTGTATCAAAACATCTGGTGTACCCCATAAATATATACACCTATGTGCCCAGAACAATTAAAGTAAAAACATTTCTAAAAATGTAACAGCGTGGCTCTGGTCATTTTAATAAAACTAATGGTCAAACAGGGAACATCTGCACTAAGGTGGCACTTTTGGTTTACAACTTAATAATTTATAGCAATGTGACAAAAGTTCTTCATTAGATGTGCAGTTAAATATACTTTGATCAATTTTCTAACCTACAAAACTATACAGGGAAACTCTCTCCTCCTAAAAAGAATATTCCAGGTTCTAGACATGAAGATTTCCCAGAAGAGCCCATGTTGCTCCAAGTCTTCTCCTAAGGGTGGGGCTAGAGTTGCAGAGAAGTGGTGATCTAGTTTCTCTGCTTGTACCTCACTATTTGCAGAGAGCTGTCAAATCAAAGTATGTAAACTGTTGACTTAGGCACCCTGAGTACAGGGTGCACATCATCTGTGGCAAACAGAAGAGAGGACGGATAGCAACATTTTGTAAATAAGTCATATCTAAACCACTCAACTTTATAGAGGCCATATTATAATGAACCAGTCAACTCAATCTTCTATGTCCTATAAGTAATTTTACAATATTTAAAGTAATTTAGAAAGGGAAAAATAGATACAGGGCCTATTTGAGGGTGGAGGGTTGGAGGATGGTGAAGATCAAAAAACTACTTATCGGACACTACGTTCATTACCTGTCTAACAAAATAATCTGTACACCAGACTCCCATAACACGCACGATTTACCCATGTAGCAAACCTGCACTTTTATTCTCTAAGCCTAAAATTATAAGAAAAAAAAGTAATTTGGATCTGTTTTCTATTTATTTAACTTAGGTTGCAATAGTTAAAGAAACATCAAGAGAAGGCTTGGAAAAGTATATTTCTTCCAATGTTTTGGTTCCTTGATGTTAATCTACTAGTGAAAGCAAGCTGATTTCATAAAATGACCTTCATGTTTATGTTTTGGGGTTTTTCACACCCAATAGTTAAATATGTCCTAGTAATTGCCCAGTAATCTCAAGCAAATTACTGTTTCATGGGCAACAATATATTACAGCTATACAAATGAAATAATTAAACTAGTATCTTTAGGTTTTCTGCTAGCTTTAAGATTGCATAAACTAATTTACTATGAGTATTATGACATAAAAGTACATAGGTTATTCCTCAGACCAGATGAAGGAAACTAACACAACCCCACAGTTATCCTTATAATATTCTGAAACTAAATGTTGCCCAAGTTTAATTCTTATGCCCCAGATTATTATGTTAAAGCTATAGAGTTGCCAACAAAGCATACTCTTGCCTTACTCATATTATAAAATCTTTCTTAAATGATAATGATAATCATCATAATACAAGTTTCTACATAGTTTCTTTAGATTATTAGTATTAAATAAAATGTGGATAAGACTTTGAAACCTAAAATTTATAGAACTGGAATCCTAAAAATATTAACTCAGCAAAGGTAGGATATGTCTGTTTTTTAATGGCTTGCCATCTTATACTGCATCATTTATATTCCTGTATAGGTAGGAGTGACTGTTGTCTTAAAGGACTCGATTTGAGTGAATCTGATATTGATGGTGTTGCTGAGAAAACAAAAATCTCTCACACATTCAAGAAAATAAAAATGAGAGTCATTTGGTGTTTCAAATTCTGAAAAAAAAATTATTCTGATAATTATTTAGCTTAAAATTTTTAGGCGAAAAAAAAGAAAATGAAGACTGGGAAAAAATATTCCATAAGAGTTTAATGATAGAAATAAAATACTGCAAAACACCCAAAAACGAAGAGAAAACAGTAAGCCCACTATTAAGGAAGAGGAAGCAGCAAATAGAGGGCATTACAAGCTTAGAAATGTAAACATCACAGCTTCTGGAAATGTTCCAAATTCTTTAAATTAAGGTTCACATTTTGTTTGCCTTTTTTTAAAACCCTATAGTGATGCTAAAATTGTAGATGCTAGCAATTACATACCTACAGCTAAAGGATTCCTTATCTGGAAAAAAGCATATACAAGAATACTGGCATAACAGATTACTGTCCATCTCAAAACTCTGACCTCAAAAAGCAAAGAAATTTAATGTTAGTATTTTCAAAATTAAAACAAGATGCTAAGTTTGCACAAAAATATGCAAAGAGTAAACTACTTTGCATATAATATTTTAAAAGGAAATCTATTCATAATGGGTGTTAGTGATTTCTAATATTTAGATATTAAGCAAAAATACATAAATGTGTTTCCTTTATTGGCATTTGGTATGCTTGTTTCTATGACTGGCTTAACTGCCACAATGGAACAACTCAGAGGCACTATTCACATGAAATGCCTCGTGATCAGCATCCCTGGAAGTGCATAAAACACTGTCCTGCTGCAAAAAAAATCAAGTGGTGCAATCGTTGTGTTTACATCAAAATATGTAAATTTTTATTTGTATCCCTGGCATTTCATTTTCCTCAGTGTTTTTGACTTCACTCTTGGTGAACCCATACACCCAGAAAACAATGAAAAGTAAACTCTGCGGTGTTGTTATTCATTAGATTGAGAAGCTGCTGATTTTTTTCTTTTTTTCTTTTTTGGTCTTTCTTTGAGCTCCGTTGAGTGTCATTAACTAAAGCCAGAAAACAGTTTTCTACTGTTTAACAATGATTGTGAAGAGCCCAAATAAATTTTCAAGCATTCATGACAACTCTATTCAAGTAACGAATGATTCAGATATTTATGACTGATAAAAATAGATTACTATTCAACTTTTGAATGACTTGTGAATTTAAAAAACTGGTAAGAAAATAGATCACTGTCAAATAAACATCACTGCAACTAATGAAATTCAGAATCTAAATTAGTGCTGATGACGCACTTGAGTTAAGTGCAGAATTTTTCTCGTTAACATTCCCACTCTGGGCCCATTATCCTCTTAACTGTACCTCCAAATTCCCCAAGCTATGCTAGAACAAGTTGTCTAAGTTTCTCTTTAAAAAACATGGCTTATATTGGGGTCATTTCAACTATTAAAATAAACACTTAACAGGATCTTTCTAAAACCATACAAATAATAACAACAACAACCTTTGCATCAAAGATTTTTCTAAGAGATTAAATATCCTTATTATTTTGCTTTTTCAATAACCATTCCCACAGGGTTTGACATTAAAATTACCCATTAATTAATAATGTATTGTATGTTACAACAAGCAAAATAAAGCTATTTAAGTAAATTTTCTTTCTAATATTCAATTATATTAGAACAGTAACTTATTAATGTGGGTCTTTGCTTTGGTTACTGAATTTGTAGGCAAAGCAAAGATAGAATCCAGTATAAAAAAATTAAGCAAATCTTAATATTTTAAAAAGTAACATATGCAACACAGAACTTGAGAAATTATACATGCTCTAGATTTGTTTGCTATACAACTATGGGTGTTTTATGTGTTGATCAGTGCTTTCTATTAAATAAAATAACATGTACATATCTATATAGATACACAGGCAAACACACACACACACACACACACACCCCTCTAGAAATTATCAGTCTGCATTGATCGCCATTAGAGGACAGCAGAAATATATATATATAGAATTTCATACAATTTTGAATTTCATTCTAAATTCATATATATGTATGTATGGAGAGAGAGATTATCTGCTAAATAATATGTATGTGGTACTAAATATATATTAATAGTATACAAATATATATTTCTAAACTTAATTGCCTTTGGATTCTCTCATTTTTCTCTAATATAACAATCTGGTTAAAATAAATAATGTAATGGGCACATATATTCCCAGTAATTTTGGTCTAGGTATTGCACAGACTGATCTCATATCTAAATTCTTCCTTCGATAAAATGTAAGAAATGACTAATGATGTAACAAGCTCAGTTAATAGTCTCCCCACAAAAATACCATATTGAACATTTTGTTGATCAAGATAAATCTTCAACAATCTAAAATGTTCAAAAGGAGGAACTAAGAAATAAAAACTCTTCCAGTCTTGGTCTGAGGCAGTACTTTCTGTGTAGTGCCATTTACTTTCGCTTTTGGGATCCATCTAGCATCCCTAGTAAAATGCTAGAACACTTGCTTTGTCAAGTTGTAGTAAAATTAAGAAGACTTACAGAGAAACTGGAATCACCTGCCCAATTAACCTTGAGTCTTGTGACATTAAATCAGATATCCAAAGGCAGAAAGACTTTAAACCAGCTTTATGACTAACCTAATGCTTTTTAAACCAGAGCTTTCTATTTTTGATGTCTAGTATCTCATAAAACGTCTCTACCAAGAAGAAATGTTTGAATTGCCTCTCTTGGCAGCCTTTTATTTGACAAGTTTTAAATAAAATGTTGACATGTGCTTCAATTATTTGACGGTGGGAGAGGCAAATTCAAAATAAGTTGTAAATACAATACAATACAAAACAGAACAAAACTAAACTAAAAACAAACATCCAACACACACACGCATACACGCACACACACACACACACACCCGTCTAGAAATGATCAATCTGCGCTTATTGCCATTAGAAGGCAGCAGAAATGCAAAAAGAGAATATAATTTTACATATAAAGTAGTAATAATGTGTTCCAGTTATTTATTGTTGCATAACTAACCATGATACATTTAGTGGTCTAAAATAATGATTTTAATATTATTATCATATACATGATTTCTGTGGGTCAGAAATTTAGGTAGTGTACCATGAATACAGCTTGCATCTCTGCTCCAGGATTTTTTGGGCCATAGATAGGAAGACTTGAGCAGCTGATCACTCAAATGGCTAAGGACTGGAATAATTTGGTGAATTCTTTGCTCGCATGTGTAAAGCCTGCACTAAGATGACTCAAAGGCTGGACTAAAGTAGGACTGCCCACTGGCACCTATACATGGCCTTTCGATGTAATTTTGGCTTTCTTCACAGTAAGCAGCATCAGGATTTTCAGAATCCTTTCAAGGCACCTTTAAACTCCAAGACATAGTGTTTCTGCAAATGAGAAAGAAGGTACACAGCTTCTTCCAATGTAGCCCCCAAAATCACGAACCAACATTACTCTGCATTCTATTGGTTACAAGCAAGTCACTGAAACTATCCAGATTCAAGGGGAAGAGAATTGGACCCTATTCATCTCTCTCTAAAATAAATGTCAAATAATTTGCAGCCATTTTTAAAAGTTCCACAGAATGTGAAATTTAAAATATTGTCCAGATATATAACCTGGCCCCTTTCTATATTGGTTATATTGCATTTGTACTTTTACTATAATATTTTTAGGCCAAGCACGGTGGCTCACACTTGTAATCCCAGCACTTTCCCAGGCTGAGGCGGGCAGATCACCTGAGGTCAGGAGTTCAAAACCAGTCTGGCCAACTTGGTGAAACCCTGTCTCTACTAAATATACAAAAATTAGCAGGGCATGGTGGCGAGCGCCTGTAATCCCAGCTACTTGGAAGTCTGAGGCAGGAGAATCACTTGAACCCAGGAGGTGGAGGTTGTAGTGAGCCGAGACTGTACCACTACACTCTAGCCTGGGCAGCAAGAATGAGACTCCGTCTCAATAAAAAAAGAAAAAAAAATTTCAGATCAGCAGTAAAGCTTATGACCTAAAATAATAGACCATCCTCAGTGGTAGAAAAGAACTACATCATTATAATTCTGGCTTATAAATTGTAAAATGTCTAAAAATTTCTATTTTCATACATTCTTTTTTAATAGCTTAGTAAACAAAAATGTCTTACAATATGGTGGGAGAGACCCTGATTCTGTGATTCTCTCATTTCACTCTTCTAGGAAAATAACGGTACAGTACAAATAATGAGTCACAAGTGACAATGAGGACAAGTTACTATACAAGTAGCATTAATAAAATGTTTTCTGTATACAAAACTTGGTTTATGGCTGTGTCATTAGGTCCCTGAAAGTTTCCAAGGAGCAGGTCTTAATTACAAAAATTAAAAGGAATTTGTCTAGATGCGAATAAAATCAGATGAGAGGAAATCAATGATTTAAGATAATATATAACTTTGATTCAAAATTCATAAAACATTACTACCCCATATCCTGTTATTGAAGCTTATGAAGAACTTGAGCCCAGATAACTTTATGGCTTTTTTTCTTTCTAAGGTCACAGGCACACTACACTGAATGATAAATTATTCATACAACAAAAGATGAAGATGCTAATTTGAGAAATTGTCTCACAAATATGATGATATACTTCACTCTTCAAATCAAACCTAATTAATTATTTGGTCATGTATATTCCAAATATAACACATACTGAAATAATCTATTGGTTAAACGTTGCAACGTAAGTTTCATTGTATTCCCACAAATATATATATTTTAACACAATGTTTCTTATCACAAGAGCTATGGTTCAGGAAGGACCTTTCAGTCTGTTACTCCTACTCTAAAATTCAAATCAGAGAAACAGGGAAGTTGAATGAATCAAACATAAATAAAATTCCACTTATCTATATTTTATAATACTCTGCTTATGTTTCACAAACACAAATGATATTTAAGCAAGTTATTATGCTGATTCCTTTAACTCTGCTGGAAGTCAAAATGAGTTAGGCATTCTTTCCTTCAGAAGGCCAGTCAAGAAAGAAATGTTGTTGATCTACTGTGCAGTTCATTAGAGGCACAGCTAAAATGAAAGTCAGGGTGTCTGGGCTCTTGATTTTGTAGGATTATAAACTGCTTTGGTGTTCAAGATATTAAAGAGTTGAAACAGGAGTCTATGTAACCAGTCACAGCCTGACTGACAAGCAATGAGCATGACTTCACCCCTTCAGGATTTGAGAGACTATTACGCTGTTTGATGTTAGGCAGAGCCCAGAAGCCAGATGAGAGATGGCTGGCGCTAGGTTCACACCCATATTGCCCACTAGGCAGCCACATCTCTTTGAAGGTTTTTTGTTGATTTTACTGTTGATGAAAATCAATTTGCCATGAAATCAGAAAGAATTTACTAAAGTAGTCATCACCAAATGCAGAAGAAATATTCTAGAATAGAAACTGCACATTATTACTGCATCAAAGACAGAAAAGCTTGCCTTGAGAAGTATTACACATTTTTCAAATAAAAATCCACCAAACAGCACTGTACTTTTAACATATAATCATGAGACTGCTTTAATACCCCATTTCGTAATTTCAGCCAAGCTTATTAACAGAAATGCCAAAATACCTTTCATTACAACATAATTTGTTCACAACATGTCCATTTGTGATTTCCATTTAAGGACAATAGGTGAGTATAAGAAATTTGCTTTCAAGATCTCCTATTTTCCTCACTCTTGTCTGAGTGTGTTCAGCTATTGTCTGATTTTCTCTAACCCCTCTAACCTTTTTTCTTAGAGAGAATATGTTTATTTGTCACAGTTTTCAAAAATAAGCTTGTAGAACCACTGCTTCCTCTGTTCTCCCTCATCAGTCTTTGCCATCAACACCCCCCAAAATAGCAACACTCTATCTGAAGCTACAGTAAGTTACCCTGAACATTGCTCAGAAGCAACTACCAGTGAAACCAGCAGCTGTGTGGTTGTTTAGAACCAGCTGGCCATATGGTATATGAAGGACTTAGACTTTAAAGAACTTTCTAAACTGCTAGTTAATTTCCTGAGGTATTTTGAAATATTGCATACATGCTGTATATTTTCCTTTCTAGATTTCTCTAAGAATACTTTTTCTTCTCACAATTTAAAATGTAGCTTCTGTGCAAGCATTCCTGGCTGGTCTTAAGTAGGATGTGAGTTCATATATTGTGGGATCTGACCAATACGAGAAAGAAATCATGACTATGTGGTAGGATTTTGCTACTGGTATTACCTTGAATATTATTATATTCTACTTTGTTTTTGTTTTCTTTTTCTGCTTACAGAGTTATCGGCTAGGTATAACTAAACAAAAAGTAATGTTTCCCCAACACAAGATAACACAAAGAAAAACATTAAACTTGAATCTTCTTATTAGATACCACTAGAATTATTTTATATATGATGCAGTTAACTTTATAATGATCTGGAAACATATCTTAATACTTCGTATTTTCTTATGTAAGGATTAAGAAGTATTATTAGATCCACAAAAACAAAACGAAATGAGTTTGTCATTCTATCTACCTACTAATCCGAATGACTGTTATTTTCTTAACTTTTTTAAAAAAAATGTTACACTGGTCAATATGTTTAATTAAGTATCAAGCTTTGTGACTCATGTCTAATACTTTTTATATAGCATAATATTGAATCTATTCTTGAAGTAATAGTAGATATGGAATAAATATTTTTGATTTTTTTCCCTGACTTACACAACCAAATATCTTCTTTTATCATGAAGTAAAGATCAAGTTTAAGACATACTTTGTATGTCTTATGTCCAGCCTCCAGTCTCCCCCTTAAGTGCTCACAGTGGCTCACATCTATAATCCCAGCACCTTGGCAGGCTGAGGCAGGAGGATCACTTGAGGATCACTTGAATCCAGGAGTTCAGGACCAGCCTGGACAACAAAAGGAGACTCCATCTCTACAAAAAATTTTAAAATTAACCAGGTGTGGTGGCATTCACCTGTAGTCCCAGATACTTGGGAGGCTGAGGTGGAAATATCACTCGAGCCCTGAGCCCAACGGTGGGTCAAAGCTGAGTGAGCTGTGATCGCACCGCAATAGTACCACTGCAGTCCAGCCTGGGCAACAGAATGAGACACTGTCAGAAAAAAAAAAGAAAAATAAAGAAAAAGAAAAAAGACGTACATTTTGTAGTACCTTAGCAGCATACCCAACATAGAAAAGCAATCTGCATTATCATGTCTTATAAAGGTGAGGCAAACATGTTTATTAAACAATATATCCTGCAAAGTCACCTATCTATGAAACCACAGAGAAGAGTGCTGACCCAGGCTTTGTAAAGCACACAAGGAGCCCCTCATGTGGCTTCAGTTATTTAGTTTTTCTGTTGGATAAAAATATTGGCAGTTGCATGTTGAACTTCTTAGTACTTGCTGATCTAAATTTTAAACATGGCTAATCTTTGTAAAGTCAGGCAAAGTTGAGAAGAGGATTCTGAGAGGCCTGCCTAAGTTTGGTCAAGGAGAGTCTTTGTCAACATACATACCCATACATACTTATGTGTATGTATGTATGTGTCCTTGGACATATTACATTTCAATGCCTGTTACATCCACATTGACATGTTGAGTAGGTAAATATATAAATTTAGCATCTAGCACTTAAGGGGGAGACTGGAAGCTGGACATAAATTTGAGGTTCAGAGCACATTGGTGCTATAAGAACATGAAGGAAAAAAAGAAATCTGAAGACCAAGTCTGGGCTTGGAGGTCTGGAACGAGAGGATCCAGTCACAGAGACTAAGGAGGGGAACAATAAAGAATGAAGGTGAGCCAGTGATTGCGAATTACTTTCCAGGAGTTTTACTATAAAGAAATTAGATGGTAGCCAAAGGGGAATAAGTATATTTATTAAATAAATATATGGCTATAGTTGTCATAATAGTTTTAGATATAGCTATGGTTATACATAAAGTACAGATTCTCCCTCAGGGCCTTCACACTTGGCATTCTCTCTCCTTTCTGATATTTCTATGTTTGGCTCCTTCTCTTCTTCCAGTGTTCTTTCTACTTGATCACTGTATCAAAATTTGCTCCCAACACCACTAACCTCTTTTCCCTGCTTCTGTTTCATTTAAATCCATAAAAATTATCAAGTCCTAAAAGTATAAAATGTATTCATATATTTATTATCTGTCTTTCCCATTGGAATATAAACTCTAAGAGAGGAAGACCTTGTATTCATTACTATAAATTAGAACTGTGAATTACATAAAATGTGTTCAATAAATAATTAATGCATGAACATATGCCGGTTTGTATGGATTCACACATATACACTTTTATTGCACAATCCCATGTGATGTATTTAATAATTAGAAAAAACAAAATTATGTAAAATCTTCTTTCCTGTTTATGTCGTGATGCAGAGGCAAAATAACAGCATCATAATCAATAATTTACCAAGGATTTATCTTTTATTTTAATCAAGTGTTTACTAAGGTAGATTTTTCATATCCATGCCTGTGATTTTATTTCAGCTAGGTGTCCAATACTTGAGAAAGTTAAGACCTTATCATTCAAAAGCAAGCAAGTGGAACAAAAAAAAAAGAAAGAAAAAGAAAGAAAAAAAGGCCTTATCTTAATTCTAAAAAATATTTTGCAGTGCAATGTATTATTATTATTTAATATGTTATTTTATTTAATTTGGTAAAAAGTGAAAACACTGAAATCATAGTCAAACATGATGGATCACACAAAGAGTAATAAGAAACTGAATTGTAAGTAACAGGTAATATTAGTAAATTAAACCTCATGGAAACTTAATAGAAGCAAATTTGTTTCCTATTGGATTTTCCAATACTTTTGCTGGTACCTAACATGCTCACAGGGAAAAACAAATTTAGTTTAAAACTTTATGAACAGGAAAAAATGTCCAAATATATGAGAATTAAAAATATGTATCCATCTGTTTTAAAAGATATAGAAATACTACATGTAGATTCTGCATGTGCAAAGCTAACTAGAACAGTTCTCCATCCTGGAGATAAAAACAGATACAGTAAAATATGTTAAGTGATAAAAGAGTACTTAGCCTATTATAGGAGTTCAGGGAAGCCATGCTGGGGAGATGATGACAAGCTGAAATCTTAAAGAATGTGTGAGACCATAAAAACACGCAATATGAAGTTTATAATATAACAGTATGAAGTATTTGGGAAATTCATAACAAAAACAATATTAAAGAATACATGAAAGTACAGGCATAGGTAATTATGTGTCATTTTCTCCTCTTATATAAAGAAAATCTAAACTTGTGGCAGGGACAAAAGCTTATCTCATGTCTAGATGCTGGTGTGCTCACCTCTTAAATATTTGTAATATTTATTTTAAGTGTAGTCAGAGAATCTAGAGGTAGGAGGATTGGCAAGAATACAGTCGTTGCTGAAATTGTACACAGTATAGAGTAATCAAAAGTTATCCCAAAGAAAGGGCTAGTAAAAATCATTCCGTCTTTGACTTTCTACAGTTGATTATTGAACCATTCTAAGAAAGCACCCAAATGGAGAGTTTTGCTAAAACTCCTAATGTAGACTTATTACAGTAAAGATACTTTATGTATGATATATTCACCAGTTCAGTGACATTTCACACTATAAATTTCCTCATTTAATATGTCTCATTAACACAGATGCAGGACTCCTGAGCAATTTTCTAAGGATTCTCATACTCAAAAATAAATATTTGAACATTTCATTCTCCATAATAACATTACCAAGTCATAAAAGTGTGGCCTGGTCAAATGATACTACCAAATACATCCAGCCTTTCGCAGTGAATCCTCAAAGATCCTTTTGGAATAAATCTCTACAAATTGTCATTTCTCCCAAACACTGAATTCTAACACTGAGAAAATTGCTAACACTTTATAAAATAAGAAATAATGTAGTACAGATGTGAAATAAATCATTTCAAACATCAAACTTGATAGATCTCTTATTGTTCTTTTGGGGGTCAGGTGAGTTGTTTAATATCATTGAAGCATTTCAAGAAATAAGCAGGATTCTCTTAGATTTGCAGATAAGTATTAGAAATTGCTTCAGGTAAGAGGATCAAAGTGAAATAGAGCAGAGAGATAAAATGAGAGAATGATACAATGGATGTTATTAGGTGATATGATTGAAGAAAGAAAAAGGAACCAGCGAGGGAATTAAAGAAAATGAACACAGACATATAGAAACATTCTACAGAGGACACAGAAAAAGTGAAAAGATGTGACAGCAACCTACACAAAGGACTAAAGAAAATGAAAATATAGAATATACATTCTAGAAAGAAAAAGAAGGGAGGCCAATAATTGATTTTTAGGAAGACAGAGGAGATAGCAGAAAGTGACACAGGGTGATCCCAGGCAATGGAAATCATAGGAAATGGTGAAAGAGCAGTTCAGGCATGCTTGTAAATTTGGCCTTCAGTGTTATAGGTAACCTCCTGAATGTGTTAAATATTAGATTCAAAGTTCAGTACCTTAGCTTTATCTCTCATTGATCCTTTGCCCAGGATAGACATTTTAGCACCTGTTTCTTCCTGTAGCCTCTTCAAGGAGTTTCCTCTTGGTCCAAGCAATTTCCCCACAAAATTGAACTAGGAAACAAAATCAATAGAATGTCTGTTTTAAGGTACAATAAAGTGATTATTTGCACCAAGAGTAATTGATAGGTTATAGGTTTTTCAAACTTTACCACTGAGAAGAGAGTCATGCCATAAACACACACACACACACACACACACACCCCAAACCATTTCAGATATCTAATCTAACACTCATTTTAAAAGCTATATCTCTTCTTAAAAGAATGCCAAAGTGAAAAGTATGTTGAAAATATCATTTACATATATAATCAAATGAATCATTTATTAAGGAAAGAAACTAAGGACAATCATGCTGGTTTACAGAATTTCTAAAGGCTTTTTCTCTCAAACTATATTATTGAAATAAGAGATGATTTTAACATAAGTCTATGAACCTTCAAAATTGTAAAAGTTTGCAATCAATATTTTAAAATCGATGCTTTAAATCAGTATCTAAAATAAAATTTGATATTCAAGTTTGTTAAGCATTGTCTGGTGACCATAACTTTCTATTACAACTTTCATAATCAGGAATAAAGGGACTCAATTATTGTTCAATCTTACATTGTCTATATTAAAGAGTTGTTTTAGTAAATAAAAGATATGAGCACATAAAAGTTAAAAAACAGTACTTATAAAGCATATATACAAAACACTTTGTCGAAATAAAAAATTCTGGGGTTCCACATAATTTGCTTAATCATCTTGAAACATAAATAAGAACAAGTGAACTAAGAGCAGTTATGAAAGCATTTATGTTAGCTACTAAAAGGAACATTTCCAAACCAAATGATCGAGGTAATAATTTGTGCCATAATTCGTCGATTAAACTAAAAATACAAAGAACATGGAATGCACCAAAATCTATCTTGGGAACATAAAGAACAATGATAAGTAAGACTAAGTAAAATTGCTTTCTATATCAGAGATTTTCTTTCCTTGTCTTCTTTTCTTTTCTCTTCTTTTCTTTTCTTTTCCTTTTCTCTTCCCTTCTCTTCTCTTCTCTTCTCTTCTCTTCTCTTCTCTTCTCTTCTCTTCTCTTCTCTTTTTTCTTTCTGCCATAATCCCTCAGTAAGAAATACACCATAGTTAATGGTATAAAACTCAGTTTTTTTTTCCCAAGTCCAGAATAAAAAGAAAGATGTCTGCTCTTACGCCTTTTATTCAATTTTTTTACTGGAGTATGGATTGTTGTACATATAGGTAAATAGATATGGTATGGTATAATGCCCAAAAAGACTATACATAGGTGGTCAATTTATTGTCAGCAAAAAGTGCCAAAGCAACCAAATTTGAAAAGTAAAGTGTTTTCAACAAATGGTAATGAAACAATTGAATATCAGTATGAAAAAGAACAAAACAAAACAAAAAAGGAAACAAAAAAAACTTTCATGCCCTCTTTCACACGTAGGCAAACCTTATTTTGAGATCGATCATAGAACTATATGTGACAACTAAAATTATAAAGATTCTAAGAAGAAAGCATTAGAAAAACCTTTGTGAACCTAGGCTAGGAAGAGATTACTTAATTAGAAAGCAAAGAGCACTAAAAAAAAATCCCTAATGATCAGTGATGATAAGCTTTTATTCATATGTTCGTTGGCCACATAAATGTCATCTTTTGGGAAGTGTCTGCTCATATAATTCACCCACTTTGTGATGATATTTCTTTTCTCTTGTAAATTTGTCTTTTCTGTTCCTTGAAGATTCTAGATATCAGACCTTTGTCAGATAGGTAGATTGCAAAAATGTTCTCCTGTTCTGTAGGTTGCCTGTTCATTCTGATGATAGTACCATCTTATGCCAGTTAGAATGGCAATTATTAAAAAGTCAGGAAACAACACATGTTGGTGAGGCTGTGAAGAAATAAGAATGCTTTTATACTGTTGGTGGGAGTGTAAATCAGATCAAACACTGTGGAAGACAGTGTGGTGATTCCTCAAGGATCTAGAACCAGATATACCACTTGACTCAGCAATCCCATTACTGGGTATATACCCAAAGGACTACAAGGCATTCTACTATAAAGACACATGCACACTTATGTTTATTGCAGCACTATTTACGATAGCAAAGACTTGGAACCAACCCAAATGCCCATCAATAACAGACTAGATAAAGAAAATGTGGCAGCACATATACACCATGGAATGCTATGCAGCCATAAAAAAGGATGAGTTCATGCCCTTTTCAGGGACATGGTTGAAGCTGGAAACCATCATTCTCAGCAAACTGACATAGGAACAGAAAACCAAATACTGCATGTTCTCACTCATAAGTGGGAGTTGAACAATGAGAATACATGCACGCAGGGAGGGGAACATCACACACCAGGGCCTGTGGGGGTAAGGGGAGGGATATCATTAGGAGAAATACCTAATGTAGATGACGTGTTGACGGGTGCAGCAAACCACCATGGCATGTGTATACCTATGTAACAGACCTGCACATTCTGCACATGTATCCCAGAACTTAAAGTTAAAAAAAAAAAGGGGGTGAGAAAAAAAAGCCCTACTGATGCAAACACTCATTTAAAAATTGAATAGATAAGCCACAGGCTGAGAGAAAACACTCCTTACTTCTGAAAAATGACTAATATCTATAATCTATAAAGAACTCCATCGAATCAATGGTAAATCTCACACACACACACATATATACATACCCCAGAATGGCTAAAACTAAAAGAAAACTCATGGTAAATGCTGATGAAGATGTGTAATTACTACTGCAATTGCTGTTGGTAGTTTAAAATGATACAGTAGTATCATTTTAAGACTGGCAGTTATTTATAAAGTTAAACTTACAGTTCCACTATGATCCAGTAATTCAACTGCTAAATATTTATCCCAGGGAATTAAAAACATATGTTCATAAAACAACTTGCACGTGAATGCTCATGACACTTTATTCACAATCACCATTAAGCCAGATGTAAACAAGGGCTCATCCTAGAAGTACAGACAAACAAGTTTATATGTAAACAGAAAGAAACTAGCCACTGATTGACACAACAACCTCGATGTATCTAACAGACACTTGAGAAGACAGATATAAAAGAATACATTATGTTAGGTTCCACTATTACAAAATTCTAGCAGCAAAAATAATATATGGTGTTAGACTTCATAAGAGTGGTTGTCTGTTGAGAACAGAGCCTGGAGTTGAACTGGCTGGAAAGCAGCATGAAGGAAATATCTGGGGTGACAGAAATGCTCTATATTTGTTGGAGGTATAGGTATACTTTTATCAAAATTTATCAAGCTGCACTCTTAGGAACTATTATTTCATTGTATGCAAATAGCATTTTAATTGAGAATGTGAAAAACAAAATGAAAGAATAAAAACTCATGTAAAATATGTTTGAAATAACATCATAGTTTCTGTTCTTACATTTAGGTCTCATCCGTTTTGGGTTACTTTTTGCATATGATATATGATAAAGGTCCAATTTCATTCTTTTGCATATAGAAATCCAGTGTTTTTTTTTTTTTTAGCACAATTTATTGCAAAGATTATCCTTTCCTCATTGTGTTCTATTGGTGCCCTTGTAAAAAAATAATCAGTTGGCTGTATATGTTTAGATTTATTTCTGAGAAAACATAGGTTCAAAACCTCTGAAGGTTGGCCTTGGTAAAGAATTTTTGGATGTCATACCAAAAGCTCAAGCCACAAAAGCAAAAACAAATAAACGGGACTACATTAAACTAAAAAACTCCTTCACAGCAAAGGAAACAATCGCCAAACTGAAACAACAGCCTCTGGATTGGGAACAAAAGATATTTGCAAAGCACACATTTACTAAGGGTTATTATTCAAAGTTTATAATGAATTAAGACAATTCAATGGCAGAAAAACCGATTTAAAAATAGGCAAAAGATCTAAATAGACACTTATTAAAAGAAATAAAAATAAACAACGGGTATATGAAAAGATGCTCAACATCATTAATCATCAAGAAAATGCAAATCAAAACCACTATGAGATACCACCTCAACCTCATACTTATCAGGATAGCTATTTCCAAAAAGTCAAAAGATAACAAATTTTTACTTGAGTGAGCAGAAAAGGGTATTTTTTGTAGACTGCCCATGGGAATGTAGATTGGTATATCCAGTACAGAAAATCCTATGAAGGTTTCTAAATAAATTAAAAATAGAACTACCATATGACCCAACAATCCCTCTCCTGGGCATATACCCAAAGGAAATAAAAATCACCTTGTAAAGATACCTGCACTTTAATGTTTATTGTAACATTATTCATGATACTAAAGATATGGAAACAATCTAAGTGTCCACTGACAGACAAATGGATAAAGAAACAATATAGTGGAATATTATTCAGCCTGAAAAACAATGAGATCCTGCCATTTTTGCCACAATGTGGAGGAGCTTGGAGGACAATATGTTAAGTGAAATAAGCCAGACACAAAAAGAAAAATATGGATGATCTCATTTATATATGGAATCTGAAAAAAAATACCAAGAAAATGAAACTGTTTACCATGGTTGGGGTGGAAATAAGGAAACGTAAGTCAGAGGATAAAATGTAGGAGATATGTAGGATGAACAAGTCTAGAGACAGAGTGTACACTGGCAATCCTCAACCTTTTTGGCACCAGGGACCAGTTGCGTGGAAGACAATTTTTCCACTGGTGGGGGTGGGGGTGGAGGAGGGTGGGGGTTGGGGTGGAGGAGGGTGGGGGTGTTTTGAAATAAAACCGTCCACCTCAGATCATCTGGCATTAAGATTCTCATAAGGAATGCAAAACCCAGATCGCTTGCATGTGCAGTGCACAATAGGGTTCCACTCCTGTGAGAATCTAATGCCAGGGTTGATCTGACAGGCGGTGGAGCTCAGGCGGTAATGCTAGCTTGCTAGCTGCTGACCTCCTGCTATGCGGCCCGGTTCCTAACAGGTCACAGACCAGTACAGGTCTGCAGCCCAGGGATTGGGGACCCCTGGTGTACACAATGTAGACTATAGGTAATAAAATTGTTCTGTGTTTGGATTTCATCCTAAGTAGATTTTGGCTGCACTTGCCACAAAACCTAAAAAAAAAAATGGGTAACTGCGAGATGATGGATATGTCAGTTTGCTTCACTACAGTAAACATTTTGCTCTCTATATTATCCCATTACATCATGTTGTATACCTTAAATATATACAATAAAATGTATTAAAAAATAAAATCAGCATAAAATCATAATGAAATGTACTATAAAGAAATACCAGTCCCATTAGTTGCACAAAGGGATCTCTCTAGACTTATAGGAAATGTATCATTCCAATCTATGCACCAGAGAAAAAAATGGAGAAATATCCAAGAACTCAGCAGAATATAACCTTCATACCAAAACCAAATCAGAAAAGGAAATGTATAGACCAAAGCCACTCATAAAAGAAAAAAAAATGACATGAAAAAACCCACTTGGCAAAATAGTATCATAGCTAAGTCCTGTTGTATGTACAAAATACATCATGATTGAGTTTTATTTATCATAGGTATACAAGTATTTTAAGATTTATAACCTTTAATTGTAATTTACCCATTAACAAATTAATGGATAAAAAGGCTAGCATCTTATTTGTTTGGAAAAATGATTTGATAGAATTTAAACTTAATCATTTATACAAACTCGCATCATCTGAAAAACAAAGGAAACATCATCAGTCAATAGA
This sequence comes from Pan paniscus, assembly GCF_029289425.2. NCBI lineage: Eukaryota > Metazoa > Chordata > Mammalia > Primates > Hominidae > Pan > Pan paniscus. Next base: position 76,903,293 of record NC_073254.2, read on the forward strand.
AGGCTTCTATTCAAATTTCATAGGAACAGTAGATTTACTGATTTAAAAAATCTTAAACAAGGTAAAGATGCACATTCTTGACACTTTATTCAGCACCAATGACTCAAACAATCTACTAAGACAAGATAAATATTATAAATATCAGAAAGTAAAAAAATGCCATTTATATAATTATATACATAGAAAACAAAGTGTTTTCATAAAAATATTAGAATTAGTAAGAGAGCTTAGCAAGGTGCTGTTATACAAAAAAGGTTAATTGTATTTTTGTATGCCAGCAGCATATAGAGAATTTTTTTAAAGGAGATACGATTTATATAGGAATTTTAAAAACTAGATTTTCTAGAAATAAATTTAGCCACAGATGTTCAAACCTTTACAGAACATGCATAAAATACATTTTGTTGAGAGATATATTGTGTTCATAAATAGGAACTCCCAATGGCGTATAGATTTCTAGTCTTCTAAATTTCATCTGCAGATCCAATGTAATTCTAATTACAATCACCATAGGGTTTGGATCAACTTATTAGTTGGTCCTAAAATTTGTTTAAAAAAGTGAAAGTCCAAGAAGAGCCAAAACCATTCAGAAGCAAAAGAACAAGTCAAGAATTATTCCTTCCACATATCAAGATTCATCATAAACCTGTGTTAATTATGACAGTATGAAGCATCCAGTCCTGGGGCACGGATAGACAAATAGAGCAATGGAATCCAGAATCCATTAACAGACTCCTGTGTATGTTAAAATGACATTTGACAGAGGTAGTGTTACAGAATACTGACTGAATAATGGTCCCCTAAAGATGTCCATGTTCTAATACCAAGAATCTGTAAATATGTTACTCTACATAAGAAACTATATGGGTGTGACTAAATTAGAGATCTTGAGATGAGGGATTATCCTGGATTACCCAGCTGTGCCCAATGTCTTTTTAAAAGAACGAAGGAGGCAGCAGGGTCAGAGAAGGAGATGTGATGGCAATAGCATGGGCTCGAGTGATGCAATTGCTGGCTTTGAAGATGGAAGGAGGCCATGAGCCAAAGAATGAAGGCAGCTTCTATTAGGTGGAAAAGTCAGGGAGCAGATTCTCCCCTAGAGCCTCTTAAAGGAATGCAACCATGCAGACACCTGGATTTCGGCTTCAAAGAAATCATTTCAGACTTCTGAACTCCAAAACTGTAAAGTAATGAATTTGATTTGTTTTAAGCCATGAAGTTTAAGTTTGTGGTGACTGTTATAGAAGCGATAGGAAACTAAAATACTAAGGAAAGAAGGAACTATGTAATATATAGCATAATAGGCTATCCATAGTAAGAGAAATAAAATTAATTCCTACATCATAACAGAAAAACTAAATTCTAGATGGTTTATAGACTTAGATGTGAAATATAAAACTTTAGAACTTCTAGAAGAAAATTTTCTAATATTTTAAAAATGATGAAAATACAACAACTGTAAAATAAAATTTGATTAAAATTAAGAATATCTGCTTGTGAAAATACACCACAAAGTAGGTGAAAACATAAATCACAAATCTGAAGATGGTTGACATTACATGTTACCATTAAAGCAGTAGTTTACAAAAACAAATATAGAACTAAGGAAAAGAAAAAAGACTTAATAGATAAAGGATAAAGTCATAAATGTGTCATTGAAGGAGGAATGGGAATGGAAAAATCTTATGAGAAATTCAATCGCATTATAACTTAAACAAATCAAATTTAAGACCATGATGACATAATTTTACACACACTATATAAGAGGTCTATGACTATGAAGAGGTCAGACATCAAGCATTGGCCAGAGTGTGGAGAAACATGTACTTATATACGCACCTGTGGGAGTGTAAATGAATACAACCATAATGGCAGTGTCTTGTCAATCTGTAAATCCATTTACCTTATGCCTCAGCAATCTCATTCCTAGATATATCATCCAGAGAAATCTTGGCACATGTACAAGAGTATTCAGTCTCAATCCTTGCAAGAGCAAAATTAGTGGGGAAAAATGATGATAAATTCAAGAATAGTGTGTTGTCAACTCCACACCATAACCAGCATTTTTATGTCTCAAAACAACTTTTCAGATCCCTTTCCATGTAGGTTCACTTTTGTGGTGGGTTTTGTCAATATCAAGAAGTTGCATCAAATTTGGAAGGTGGACATGAATTGGAGTCCATTATTCCTCGCAAGTCATAGAGACAGACGTGGTGCTCTGCTGACTTCTATGTGAGTGCTCACTCCGTGGATGCAGCAGCCCCACAGACCTGTCCACAAATTCCCAGTTCTTGGTCTTGGCAAGTTTTGCAAATCTTTCCCCAAACTTCCACTCTGTGATCATGACAGGCTTCATAGAATATCCTGGAGCTCTGGTTTCTCCCCTGTGCTCTGAGGCTTTAGGCTCCAATCTTTACCGCCTGTTGGTGGAACTTTCCCGAAGACCCTTCCTTCATCTCTTCCCACAGTTATATTAGCCTTGAATTCTGGGTTATAACTATTAAATATAGAGTGGCTTTTGTTTGCCTGTCAGAATCATGACTGGTACAAATGAATAAATAAATTGTGACATATTACTATGAAATATTACAGATCAGTAAATAAGAATTACTCATAACTATATAAAATTTCATTAATCCTAGAAATAAATTTTTGATTGAAAATTCATCTACACATATAACGCTTTATATAAAACTCATAAACAAGTAAAATTAAATAATATTCTACTATGAACACATGCCTATGTAGCAAATACATTTCTTAAATAACAGGGATAATAATAAACACAAAATCCATGATCTTGGTAATCTCTGGGAATGGGGAATAGGGGACATGATCAAAGAAAGACATAAGGTATTATAAAGCAAAGGGTGATATTTTAGACTTTGGTTTAACTTATGGGTTCGAGAGTGTTCGTTTTATTTTGTTTTATACTCCACACATGAAAGTTAAACATATTCTTTTGGATGTATTAAATATTATGTAACTTTTTAAAAATTAAGAACAATTCAAGTTGAGTTAAATGTCACTGAACTTCTCTTTCATATTCTGTTACAAAACCTTCTTTCCCCTTTATTGATGACAGTAAAACATCAAACTCAGAAATACCAAGTCATCCAAAGTGATGTCTCCACCAGGAATGCTTAAGACTATGAAAAGAGAAAATTTCACACAATCCTGGCTGAGGACAGATTATTGACAGAATAAATATGTGGTACCTACTTTCAGAATTTTCTATTCTCTGCTTTGATTCTTGTGACACATTTCCCAACACTTCTATTTCAATAGTTATTTTATTTTTAACCAATAATCAAATTGAAACCAAACTGTGAAGCTGCAAAAGAATCATGCCCTTAAATTCTTTTACACACTCTGTTAAAATAGAACACGAAGAGCCAGTAGAATGAAGATGTTGTATAATCAGAGACTGAGTTTCACAAAGTGAGAGAAAGTTGGCTTTTATGAGCAACATTAACTATATAAACGTATTTTAAGTAAGCAACTTTTCTTTTAATGTGCATGTTTTAAAATTTATAAAAGTACAATCTACCATTTGCTCTTGCTCAAAAGTATTTACCTGTCACAGTTTAAGTCTATTTATGTGATTCTATCCCTTCCACAATTTCTGAAGTTTTTGGAGACAACACTCTGGAAAGGCTCAGAAGTCTTTTCCATGAAAGATCAGATACCATTTCTATTTGAGATTTAAAGTATTAGAAAAAAAAAGTAATCACTAAGCTGGTTACATATTTCTGATGCTGTTCTTAGTTCTTGGAAATTTATTTTAAGATAAACTGAAACTAGTCAACACAAAAGTTGTTCTAATAAGATTTTTTTCCACTTACTTTCAACCTATACTCAGTTCCCCTTCAAACAAAGCCAATTGACATAATCATGACAGGTGAATTATCAGTTCACAGTCAGCAATTGGTTCTAACCTTTTCTTTAAACCTCTTTTGAAGACAGAACATAAATCAAACACTACACACCAGTGTCTTCAATATTTAACCATAATTTAGTAACTTAGGAATGTCTAAGATTCTTAAGGCTTAGCAGAGTGAACACAGCTGTGTTTTCAGTGGATTAAATATCTTCAAATAATTTCAAGGTATTTTATTCACACGTGTTTAAGACAATTAAATTTGTATAAGTCAAATTCATTTATGCTTGTCATTAAACAGTTGTTTTGTAATAACATGTCTATTAAAAAAGTCTTTTGGGCAATTTTAATCATTTTTGACTTTTTTTCTAAAAGCAAATATTTAAATTGTGTTACAAGTAAAATAAACCAAAATAATATATTTCAATGGATTTGAAAAGCAACAAAACATAATTGGTGGCAAAACGAGTGCTTATCATAAGTGTCAGGCCATTTTAAGAAAAATATTTTAGGGACTTTTTTAACATAGTTTACCCAACAACAGTTTAAAATTAAGTCACATCAATAATATTGGGCATATATATTTTTAAATTCTTCATTATTAACATTATTTCATTGATACATTAAAACATCTTTTCTTTTTTTACACGTGGCATTTTTCTGGTCACATGTTTATAAACTAATTCCATCAAGTCTGTCCTTTCTCAAATAAGATAGGCAATACAACTACTCTTTCACTTTTTATGGGCACTGAAACTGTATCTGCTATGTGATGCAAGGCCAGTGTTGCTCACTGGCATCACCTGTGAAGAATTCCTGACCAGCCAATCTCTCCTGCAGAGAGAATTCTTCATTTTTCATTTGATACAGCTGGTCTTGAATTCCATCATTCGTTGATACTCAAATTCCTTTTGTCCTAACACTTGAAAATATTGGAATGCTACTTTCACGTCCATCATATTCCTGATTTGGGGGTGAATCTCCTTTTTAATCAGTGGGAATTCACACAGCGACTGTTCTATGCTTTGGCAACTCAACATTAAATCATACTTTAGTGCTCTATCCTTGTGTTTGTTGCCATTAAAACAAATTAAAGCAATCTAGGGCAGATTGCACTAAGTGGGACCGTAGACACAGATCAAAAATATTCTTCTTGTATAAATAGAGAGGAAATGACAACATTTCAGGTATTCATAGTACCAATCATCAAAAAACATTGGTGAGGAAGAGAATAGTTTTATTAGAATAGAGTAGAACATTATTTTATTCTATTGCAAAAATATCAAGCTATGCCTGTAAAATTAATTTCATTTGGAATTTACAGGGGTTTCTACCAAAGAAAACCAATCCCAATGTAGCAAAATAGACAATGATGAGTATTGAAGAAAACAGAGAAGAAAAGCAGAATGATTTAGAATTAACCATTAAAGCTAATATCAATATATTACCACAAATATAATTTTATTCAATGGACATGTTTGTATAAAATAAAATATGTAAAATTCATATAAAATAAAATCAATTCAGTCACTCACAAGTAACCACATTTGCTTAGCACCTGAAACTTAGGAAACGTATGAAAGAACCAAATATAAATACCTCTTTCAGAAAACTTAGAACTCCACTGAGGGGAAAGGGGCTGTACATAAACAATTATATTGTAGTTTAAACAAATAACTAATAGTGCCATAGAAGAAGTACAGATTAAGTGCTATAGAATTCAAAGGAAGAAAAAATTATTTCCACATAGAAAAGTTAGGAAGTTTTTTTTGTTTTGTTTTGTTTTGTTTTGTTTTGTTTTGTTTTGTTTGTGCTGAGCACTGAGCACTGAATAGGGAGCTTGAAGCTGGGTATGGAAAAAGGCAGTGACAGAAACAAGTTCCAAAAAAGAAAAAACATATGGGACAGATGTAGTGGAACAGGAAAAAGCTAAACATGGCAGAGCCCATGAGAAGTTGTTTGGTGTAAGCTCGATAAATGATAATGGGAACATGAAGCAGAATGATGACCACAGAAGAAAGAAAAGGAGATGAGACTGAAGCAATATCCTCAATAAGACATGGCAATTTATTATATTAAGTTGGAGGGAATATGAAGAGAGTAGTGTGAAGTAGTAATCAAAATAAATTCTAATCACAGATAATTAGAAAGATAGTGTACCATTAATAAAATTACGGAATACAGGAACAAAAACGTTGGAGAAAAAATTGGAGTATATTCCATTTGAGATGCCTTCCAAATGGAGAAACCTAGCAATCATGTATGGGTAGACCTTGAGAGATAAATCTAAGATGAAAATATATACGTTGTAATTTTCTATACAGGGGTACTATTTCAAGTCATGAAATTGCTAAGGGAGAAGGATAGCATAGGAAAGAAACTTGAGGAACACGTATATTCAGAAGAAAAAATAAGGAAGAAGGGTAAATAATTTCTGGAAGAATACAAAATTTAAAAAAACAAGGGAAAACTTTTTATAAATCAGTTAATCAGCAAATATGTATCATATGACAATTATGTACCTAACTATGTGCAAGGTAAAGTCTAGAATTCTACAGGAATGTATAACCAGAATCAGCAGGAAACCTTCCCTGGAAAGGAAGCATTTCTCTAGCTTTAAGCTAAGATGTATGAGAAGTTGGGGCGGGGACAGGAGAGAAGGGCGCTGATGGGGACTTTCCTGGAAGAAGGAATAACATGTGAGAAAACCCCAAGAGCGTAACAGATATGATAAACAGAAAGTAATTCGTTTTGAAGGGGTGATATAGAAAAAAATATTCAGGCACTTATTGACCCTGTTGAAAATTCTGATCTTTAGGTAAAAGCAATGTAGTTCAATTGAAGGGTTTGAATTGAGGGATGGGCTGGGGGTGAGTGGGAAGTAGGCTGTGGTATGATTAACATTTACATTTAAAGCTGACTTTAAATGTAAATTTAAAGTCTGACTGCAGTTTGAGGATTGGAAGACTACACAAAGAGCTATAGAAATGTGGAAACCATCATGACAGCAAAGGCTATAGATGGGAGTAATTTAGAGTTTGAGAAAAAGTGAAATAATTCACTGGATTTGGCAATTAGGAAAAATGATGATTCTAGGCCAAGATACAAACCTTACAATATACTTAATCTCATAATTTGTATAACATTACAAAATGAAATAGTAAAGGTCTCTCTCTCTCTCTCTCTCTCTACATATATATATATATGAACTAAAACAAATTTAAAAGAGAAATATCTACCACAAGTATTAAAAACAATTGCTCTTGTCTGCTATAAGACCCAAAAATCCCACTTGGCATTGCTCTATTGAAGAAAACACTTGAATTTGAAGAAAGTACACATAGTTGGAGAATATAATTCATTTATACTAAGTATAAAAATGTGGGTCCTTTCAAATCTGTTGATTAGATATATTGTGTGCTTAATCAATATATGCCCCAGATGTTTCAAAATAACATGGTCTATGTTAAAATCATATTATACTTTACAGAATGATCCATGTTTTACCGAAATAACAAAGAAACTAGAATATGCTGATAAAAATGATTCAACATGAATTTTAATAATGTCAACACATACACAGTTCATGTACCATTCATTCTGCTATAAATATTTACTATGCTTCTGCATTGTTTTTTGTGCTAATCATATTTTTCTGTCATAGAAACATCTAAAGAGCCTTTGGTCATGTTTTAAATGTTTTTCATCCTGTGTGGAGAGTCCTTAAATGTGCTCAAAGACACGTCTTTGCCATATTTATACAACTGTATTAGGGGTACATTCTCCAAGCTCAAGTTTTTACTCAAAAAGATTCATTAAAAATATCATTATTAAGTGAAAACTATTACATTAACAAACATTCCTAATCTTAATTATAACTACAGCTCAAAAGCAAATCCTATTTTTTCAGCCTATTCAATTGTCTGAATACAAATGTTTCTAGAGTTCTATACAGTTCATAAAATCATCTGTAGAGGTACATGACTGAATGTACACTCAGTACAGTGAAATGTGGCTGCACAATTCCATTTTTATCTAAATCTTTGCCCTTTTAATACTTAACAGATATTTCTTTAGCCTTTCAAGTAGTCATAAAAGTAACATCTTAATGACAACTGCACTCTTATATATTAGAATTCTGACTTTCTTTAAATGAGCCATAATGGAGCTATCAGATTTTTCATTATTGCATGAGATGAAATATTGGCTTTCTAAGTAAATCTTTTGTTTAAATGTCACATAACATAAGTCTCTTGTATGTTGTGCTTACATGTGCAAATTAGAGATGTTTATTCTTTAAAGAAGTTTTCCATCTCTATATAATTTCATGAAATAAATATATATGCTTATGTTTGATAAGGACAAATTAATCCATTAAGAGGGGCTTATTGAGCATACATTATGTAACAGGCAGTTTTCTAGGGGACATAGAAGCAAATGAAACAATAATCTTTGGCTGTATGTAATTTACATTCTAAATATAAATTCATTTCCAAGTGAAACATTTTAAAATAAGTAATTGCTTTTTTGTCCTGGATGGTATCTAGATTCTTCAAGGTTTGGGCTGCTTAAAAATTAACTATAGTATTGTTTATTATTTTATTGCATACCATACAGATAGTTCTAACCATTATAAAAAAGATATGCCTTTAGTTTCTTAAGGTTAAATATTAATTCAGCAGTGGGAGTAAATTAAAAAGTTAATTTTGTAACTTAAGTTTTAAATTTTAACGTAACTAATATTTTAAGGAACAACAGCAAATTGTTTAGTATCTCATTTAAATATTGTCAATCTGTTCAATTAGATAGAGAATTGGGGACTGAGCAGATTACTTAGGTTACTTTTTACCCAATTCCAGTTAGTATTCCTATCCGCTTTTCTGAAATCCTTAACTAAAAATGATATGGATCTGTTAGAAAATGAAACAGGAAATCAAAATTTCTTAATACCCATTAAGTTTTTCTTAATACCCACTTAGGGGTATTAGAAAATAGTAAAGGTACTACATATTTTAAAGGAAGTTTTTTACACCAGTAACAGAAATGTTCTATATTAAACTCATTGTGTCTCATGCTTGTACATGATTCTAGAAAGACAATAGGCTCTGTCCAAACTAATTAAGAGCTCTGCTGATAAATTTAAATTGTCATGGCTGCTAACTCATCATTGTACTGAGTGTACAGTCATGTACCTCTACAGATGATTTTATGAACAGTATAGAACCCTCCAGAAAGTCTCAGACTATTGGTTTGAATATTTTAAACATATTTATTGATATATAGTTTACATACCATAAAATTAGTTCATTAAAAGTGTACAATTCAATTTTTTATGTATGTTCACAGGGTTATACAACCATTGCCAAAATCTAAGTTTAGAATGTTTAAGTCCTCTGTAAAAAAATCCCATACTTAATACTAGTTACTACCCATTGGACCCCTACACTTAAAACATCCATTAATCTACTTCCATCTCTATACATTTGCTTAGTTTTACCTAGACTGCACATTTTATTTAAATACGGTCATACAACATGTGGTTTTTCCTTTAGCTTACTGTCTTTTAGGTTCATACATGTGTTGGAACTTTATTTATTTATTGCTAAAAATATTCAATTATGTGGATATATTTTGTCTATTTATTTAACAGCGGACACTTGAGTTGTGTCCACATTGTGGCTATTATAATAATGTTGTTAGAAAATTTTGTGTACAGCTTTTTGTGTGAGTTGAATACTTTTATCTCTTATGTTTAGAAGTGAAATTGCTGGATTATATGGGAATTCTAAGTTTAACATTTTGAAGAAGCATCCAATTGTTTTCCAAAGTGGCTGCAAGATTTAACAATCCCACCTGTAATGCATGTGGGATTGTTTTTCCACTTCTTGGTCAACACTTGTAATTGTTTGTTTTTGGATTGTAATCATCCTAGTGGGTGTGAAGTTGTTATGATTAGAAGTTGACTGATGGAAAATGATATTGAACATCTTTTCATATGTTTATTGACCTTTATATACCTTCCTTGGATAAATGTCTATGCAGATTATATATCCAGTTTTAATTTTTTTTTCTTATTGAGATATGAGTTATTTACATGTTCTGGCTATAAGACCCTTATGAGATACATGATTTGCTAATATTTTCTTCCATTCTTTGGGCTGTGTTTTCATTTTCTTGATGGCGGTCATTTATAGCACAAACTTTTAAAAAAAATTTAATAGTCTAACTTTTTTTTATTTTGTTGCTTGTGATTTTGATGTCATATCTAAAATACCACTGCCTAACCTAGATTTACTCCTATGATTTCCTACAAGAATCATATAGTTTTAACTCATATATTAAGATCTATGATCCATTTTGAGTTAGTTTTGGTGCATGGTGTGAGGTAGTGCTACAACTTCATTGCTTTACATGTGACTAACCAGTTTTCCCAGTACCATTTGTTGAAAACACTATTCTTTACCTATTGAATGATCTTGGCATTATTATAAAAAATCAATTGACCACAGATTTATGGATTTATTTCTGGAATCTCAATTCTATTCCATTAGTCTTTGTTTTAATCTTTATGCTAATACTAAACCCTCTTGAATATTGTAGCTTTGTAGTATATTTTGAAATTAACTGTTTGAGTTCTTTAAATTTCTTTTTCATTTTCATGATTGTTTTGGCTATTTATATTTCCATCTTAAAATTTTATGATTGGCTTGTAAATTTCTGGAAAAAAGATATTAGGGATTTTGATAAAGATTGGATTGAAATTGTCATCTTAGCAATAGAGTTGACCCTTGAACAACACGGGGGTTAGGGAAACTGACCTCTTGTGTAGTTAAAAATCTACATATAACTTTGGAGTCCTCAATGACTTAACCACTAAGCCTACTGTTGACTGGAAGCCTTACCAATAACTAGACAGTTGATTAACTCATACTTTGTATGTTATATGTGTTATATTCTGTATTCTTATAAAAAATAAGCTGAAGAAAAGAAAATGTTACTATGAAAATCATAAGGAACAGAAAATATATTTGTAGTATTTACTACGTTTATCCATCCGTAAGTTTATGTCACCTGTTTAGAAGACGCATAGTCTGTGTGAAATGGCAGGCAACTGCAGCTACAGGCCTCAATCTACAGTACATATCAAGTTATTATTTTTTCTTGTAATATCATGACTTTTCTTTGCTTTCTGAGAGGACTTACAGGATCACTAGTGGCACTTCATATAGGTCTCATGGTGTTATTCAAGGTTTATGATACTACATTTAACGAAATGAAAAATACACCAGAACTGTGAGAGATCACTTTCCACTGGAATATGCAATTTAGTTGAGAGACAAATTGCTCATGCAAAGATGATTAACATTATACAATATGTAAAATGGATGCCTTCAATCCTTGAGTTCACTGCAATAGCAACAAGGAGATGGCTATAAATTATTACAATAGGATAGTTTGTACTGCCATTAATTTTATGCACTTAGGATTTTATGTTTCTTTATATTTCTCTCAATTGAGAATGGTATCATGGTCTGGGTTTATGTGAGTAAATTTTAACTTTTTATAATAAATTTGAGTATATTTTATGGTAGTAAATGATAAAGCAGACTAGTATCTACATACATTTTATGCATTGTGGATACCCTTTCTCTGGATAAGGTCATTCCTTTCTATTTCTAGGATTTTTAGTTTGTTTTGTTTTTGTGTCTTATCATGAAAAGGTGTTAACTTTTGTCAGACATTTTTTTTCCTCCGTCTATTAAGATTCATAAGGTTTTTGCTCCTTATTTAATTACTATGGTATATTACATTAATTGATCTACAGATGTTAAACCAATTTGCATCCCTGAGAGGTCCCTCTTTGCAACAGTGCACAATCCATTTTATAGGTGCTGGATTTGGTTTGTAGTATTTTGATGAAGACTTACACATATATTCATAAGGGATATTGATATATAGTTTTCTTTTTCTGTCTTTGTCTGGTTTGGCATTAGAAAAATACTGGCCTTGTAAAATAAGTTGCAAAGTGTTCACTTCTTTTTTTTTCTTTTATTATACTTTAAGTTTTAGGGTACATGTGCACAATGTGCAGGTTAGTTGCATATATATACATGTGCCATGTTGGTGTGCTGCACCCATTAACTAGTCATTTAACATTAGGTATATCTCCTAATGGTATCCCTCCCCTCTCCTCCCACCCTACAACAGGCCCCAGTGTGTGATGTTCCCCTTCCTCTGTCCATGTGTTCTCACTGTTCAATTCCCACCTATGAGTGAGAACACGCGGTGTTTGGTTTTTTGTCCTTGCGACAGTTTGCTGAGAATGATGGTTTCCAGCTTCATCCATGCCCCTACAAAGGACATGAACTCATCATTTTTTATCGGTTCATAGTATTCCATGGTGTATATGTGCCACATTTTCTTAATCCACTCTATCATTGTTGGACATTTGGGTTGGTTCCAAGTCTTTGCTATTGTGAATAGTGTCGCAATAAACATACGTGTGCATGTGTCTTGATAGCAGCATGATTTATAATCCTCTGGGTATATACCCAGTAATGGGATGGCTGGGTCAAATGGTATTTCTAGTTCTAGATCCCTGAGGAATCGCCACACTGACTTCCACAATGCTCGAACTAGTTTACAGTCCCACCAACAGTGTCAAAGTGTTCCTATTTCTCCACATCCTCTCCAGCACCTGTTGTTTCCTGACTTTTTAATGATCGCCATTCTAACTGGTGTGAGATGGTATCTCATTGTGGTTTTGATTTGCATTTCTCTGATGGCAAGTGATGATGAGCATTTTTTTCATGTGTCTTTTGGTTGCATAAATGTCTTCTTTTGAGAAGTTTCTGTTCATGTCCTTTGCCCACTTGTTGATGGGGTTGTTTGTTTTTTTCTTGTAAATTTGTTGGAGTTCATTGTAGATTCTGGATATTAGCCCTTTGTCAGATGAGTAGATTGCAAAAATGTTCTCCCATTCTGTAGGTTGCCTGTTCACTCTGATGGTAGTTTCTTTTGCTGTGCAGAAGCTCTTTAGTTTAATTAGATCCCATTTGTCAATTTTGGCTTTTGTTGCCATTGCTTTTGGTGTCTTAGACATGAAATCCTTGTCCATGCCTATGTCCTGAATGGTATTGCTTAAGTTTTCTTCTAGGATTTTTATGGTTTTAGGTCTAACATTTAATTCTTTAATCCATCTTGAATTAATTTTTCTATAACTTGTAAGGAAGAGATCCAGTTTCAGCTTTCTACATATGGCTAGCCAGTTTTTCCAGCACCATTTATTAAACAGGGAATCCTTTCCCCATTGCTTGCTTTTGTCAGGTTTGTCAAAGATCAGATAGTTGTAGATATGTGGCATTATTTCTGAGGGCTCTGTTCTGTTCCATTGGTCTATATCTCTGTTTTGGTACCAGTACCATGCTGTTTTGGTTACTGCAGCCTTGTAGTATAGTTTGAAGTCAGGTAGCGTGATGCATCCAGCTTTGTTCTTTTGGCTTAGGATTGACTTGGCAATGCGGGCTCTTTTTTGGTTCCATATGAACTTTAAAGTAGTTTTTTTTCCAATTCTGTGAAGAAAGTCATTGGTAGCTTGATGGGGATGGCATTGAATCTATAAATTACCTTGGGCAGTATGGCCATTTTCACGATATTGAGTCTTCCTATCCATGAGCATGGAATGTTCTTCCATTTGTTTGTATCCTCTTTTATTTCGTTGAGCAGTGGTTTGTAGTTCTCCTTGAAGAGGTCCTTCACATCCCTTGTAAGTTGGATTCCTAGGTATTTTATTCTCTTTGAAGCAATTGTGAATGGGAGTTCACTCATGATTTGGCTCTCTGTTTGTCTGTTATTGGTGTATAAGAGTGCTTCTGATTTTTGCACATTGATTTTGTATCCTGAGACTTGGCTGAAGTTGCTTATCAGCTTAAGGAGATTTTGGGCTGAGATGATGGGGTTTTCTAGATATACAATCATGTCATCTGCAAACAGGGACAATTTGGCTTCCTCTTTTCCTAATTGAATATCCTTTATTTCCTTCTCCTGCCTGATTGCCCTGGCCAGAACTTCCAACACTATGTTGAATAGGAGTGGTGAGAGGGCATCCCTGTCTTCTGCCAGTTTTCAAAGGGAATGCTTCCAATTTTTGCCCATTCAGTATGATATTGGCTGTGGGTTTGTAATAGATAGCTCTTATTATTTTGAGATACATCTCATTAATACCTAATTTATTGAGAATTTTTATCATGAAGGGTTGTTGAATTTTGTCAAAGGACTTTTCTGCATCTATTGAGATAATCATGTGGTTTTTGTCTTTGTTTCTGTTTATATGCTGGATTACATTTATTGATTTTCATATGTTGAACCAGACTTGCATCCCAGGGATGAAGTCCACTTGATCATGGTGGATAAGCTTTTTGATGTGCTGCTGGATTCGGTTTGCCAGTATTTTATTGAGGATTTTTGCATCCATGTTCATCAGGGATATTGGTCTAAAATTCTCTTTTTTTGTTGTGTCTCTGCCAGGCTTTGGTATCAGGATGATGCTGGCCTCATAAAATGAGTTAGGGAGGATTCCCTCTTTTTCTTTTGATTGGAATAGTTTCAGAAGGAATGGTACCAGCTCCTCCTTGTACTTCTGGTAGAATTCGGCTGTGAATCCATCTGGTCCTGGACTTTTTTTGGTTGGTAAGCTATTAATTATTGCCTCAATTTCAGAGCCTGCTATTGGTCTATTCAGAGATTCAACTTCTTCCTGGTTTAGTCTTGGGAGGGTGTATGTGTTGAGGAATTTATCCGGAAAGTGTTCACTTCTAATCTTTGAAAAGATTATGAACATTTTATTTAATTCTTTCTTTGAATGGTAAAACTCATTAGTGAAGATATCTGAACCTGGAATTTTCATTGTGGGAGTTTTAATATTATTAATTTTATCTGTACATGTCATAGTTCTATACAGATTTTCTATTTTTTCTTCAGTCAGTTTGATAATTTGTATATTTTTAACAACTTTTCATCTCATCTACATTATTTAATATGTTGGCATGCTGTTGTTTGTAATATTCTTTCATAAACCTTTTTACTTCTCAAAGGTTACTACTAATGTCCCAGTTTCATTTTTTATTTTAGTAGTTTTGTTTTGTCTCTTTTTCCTTTCAGTCTATTTAATTGTTTGCCAATTTTGCTTATCTTTACAAAGAGCCAGATTATGGTTTGGTGATTTTTTTTCTTTTTTCTTTTTTTTGTTTTGTTTTATTCTCTATTTCCCTTCTATTCTAATGTTATTTCCTTCTGTTTGCTTGCTTTGGTTCTATTTAATTTTTTCGAGTTTATTAAGGTGGAAGTTTAGTTCATTGATGTGAGAACTTTCTTCTTTTTAATATAGGCATTTATTGTGATCCCAGAAGGGCATTTCTTGGCTACTATTTCCTGTTTCTCTTTATGAAATTTCTGATTGCTATCCCATGTTGTTTTTATCATGCAGCTCTCAGCCTCCTCCTAATAGCTCTTCACCAAGATCGACATTAGTTGTCAACAATCTAAATCATGTATTTCTCCACTCTCTATTCCAAATAATGTCTATCCTCAAAAGAAGAATGGCAGATCACTTTGGATTTATGCCCTGCTTTTCCCCTAAGTGGTACTCCTGCACTACTGCACCAGAACTGAGTGGGGATCCACTTTTTCTACAGTAACATATCTGCTCTGTAATATGGATCACAATCAACTCAGAGAGTTGATAAGGCTGTGAAAATGTGCTAAGCTGTGCCCATTTAGGAGCCATTAGAGCAGAAAATGTGGCAGACTTGAGAGCATTCCCCAAACCACACATAAACCTATCAGCATGAAGCTGTAACTTCACTGACACAAGGATCTTAAACACAATCCCTAATCAGACACAAATTAAATAAGCTAGGATCCAGTTAAGCCATGCCTGGACTTCTGAACCATAGAAATTGTGAGATAATAAATGTGTGCTGTGTTAAGCCACTACATTCGTGGCAATTTTTGGAACACAGAGATCCTGCACCCAGCACCATTCCTGCATGTCTCCCATAACAAGTTTCCCTTTAAAAACTCTATGCAAATGTTAAAATTTAAGATGGACTTTGTGACTATAGTCCACCATCTTCTTGGTTTTGATGGCTTTCCAAATAAACATAATTTTTCTCCCGCCAACCCTCACCTCTCATGTCTGGCTTTTGAGTGGCAAGCAGCCAAACCTAGGATCAGTAACAATTTCTGGTCACAAATTCATTTTGTACCTTCTACATATTTATACTAACTTTTATTTTCTATCTTCTTGAGGTGAATGTTTAACTAGATCAACATTTCAAGAACTTTAAAGTTTTTAAAAAATATATATGTTATCATGGCTAAACATGTCCAGCTAGAGCTTTATCACACATTCTTAGTCATGTATTCAAACATGCTCTTTTACCTCCTTCTATAACTGCTATTAGACCTGAGCTAAATGTTCTCATCATATCCTCTAGGACCTTAAATATTTTATTATAGTTTCAACATTTTTACTTCTCTGAACTACATCCTAGAAAATTTTCTCAGATTACTCAGTAAATGTATTATGCAAACTATGACAATTTTCCTGTTTAATGTCCCTCCAATTTTTGAATTTCATCTTTAGAATCACTTTTCTGATACTTTTAAAATTATGATTTTGATTAGTTATTCTCTCTTTAATTAGTTAAAATGAACTTGTATGTGTGTACACGTGAAAGACAGAGATACTGAGACAAAGTGAGAGTAACACTTACATTTTGTAAATACAGAGTAGTTTAATGTTTGCTTATGTTTTAACTCTTGTGCTATGGTCTGAATGTTTGTGTCCTCCCAAAATTTGTATGTTGAAACCTAACCTCCAAGGTGATGGTATTAAGAAGTGAGGCCTTTGGGAGGTGATCAGGTCACGAGGGACACATTGTCATAAATGGATTCCCTTATAAAAGAGGCCTGAGGAAGCTTGTTCACCCCCTCCACCATGTGAGGACACATAAAGAAAATGCCATTTATGAAGCAGAGAGCAAGCTAGACAAAGAATTTGCTGGTGCTTTGATTTTGGACCCCCAACCAACAGAACTGTGAGCAATAAATTTTGTTGTTTATAAATAACCCAGTCCTAGGTATTTTGTTAAAGCAGGCTGAAAAGACTAAAACATCCTGGTATACCAATGGTCCTGGTTCAATTTTATATGAATTTTAATGGCTTTAGTTTAAAAAACCACGTGGGAAGATGTACACAGGTTACAATTTGCCTTTGGCACAGGATTGGGGTTTCAATTTATAAGTTACTTATTTTCCCATTCCTGTTCCTATCAGCATTAATTTTTTCCTCCTGCTTTCTTTGTGTAGCTGGCATAAGTTTTTTGGTCCCATTTTCATAGATGAGTAACTCTATCAACCCAGGCTTTATGCCATGAGCACAATTTCACTTTGACATTATGGGCATATTATGAAAATCTTAATTAAGGTAACACTGTGCCTCTGTAGGTAATAGAGCCTCTGTTTTCAGTCTCCAGACTCCAAAGCCTCTCTGTGGTCTAATCTCTGTGTATACCCTGCTGGTGGCCTGGCAATCCCTATCTCTCTCTCTCTCTCTCTGTCTCTCTTCTATTTTTAATGGCACCAAGGAAATTTTTGGTCAATTTGTATGTAGATTTTTTTTTGCTGTTATGCTTTTACTCTAATTTCTATGTGCATGTGGTATGGATGTGTTTGAATATGGGGCAGGGGAGTGGGTCTCATCCACATATCTCAATATTGCTTATTAATCAAATTAACTCAAATATCTATGCTTATTTCTCCCCAACCCCATATATTTCTGTCAGCCCTAGCGTAGTGCAAACTGATTTTTTGATTAAAGAGTTTTTTCATAGATGATAAAAATGGATTAAAACACTATATTGCATTAAATTACACAAAGTCATATTGAGTTCTCACTCAGGTTGTGCCAGCGAATGTGCTATTGTGGATTACACAAAAGGAGAACTCATCTCATCTTAACAGAGCTATGATTTCATATGGTGACATGGTTAAATTATAATTAATACAAAGCACATGATAATAAGTGCTAAAAGAATTGTGTGAAGATGAAGAGATGGTGATGTTGGGAATTGGGCAGATGTTCATAAAAGGTTCAAAGAAGTCAAGGTTCATTAAGTGGCTCTGTAAATTGTGTAAATCAGTAGATAATGTTGGTTGTAGTGAAATGTGGGGAAAGGATTCACTTCCAGGAATTCACTGTGAAGCCTTTTTGACTAGAAAGTTAGTTGGGGTCATAAAATTAAATTATTCAAATGCCAGATTAAAGGGTTTTGATGTCATTTAGCAAATAATAGGGACTTAAAAAGTGTTTGCCTAGGAGGCAAGTCTATTAGTTCATCCTCATGTCTCCATGTCCTGACACTGACGAGAATGGAAGGGATGCTCAATAGTATTTGCTGAAAGACCAAATAAATCATAAAAATAGCTCACACCTGTAATCCCAACACTTTGGGAGGCCACTGAGTTGGTAGGATTGCTTGAAATTAGGAGTTTGAGACCAGCTTGTGCAACATAGTGAGACCTCATCTCTATAAAAAATTTAAAAATTAGCCAGGTGTGGTGGTGGTACACCTGTAGTCCTAGCTACTCAGGAGGCTGCGGTGGGAGAATCACATGAGCCCAAGAATTGAAGACTGCAATGAACTATGATTCCATCACTTTGCTCCACCCTGGGCAACACAGCAAGATCCTACATCTAAAACAATATAAAAAAATGAATAATAAATTTACTCCAAGATCTTGCAGAACCTGTAGAAATATTTGTTGAATTTATCATTGCAGAATACATTTTTTATTTTGAAGAAAAATGCTGCATTTGACAAAACTTAATTTACTGAAGAGCAAGGACCATATTAAGCTCATTCTTTTATTCTTACTGGTGTACAGCACATTTTAAGAAGGCTGACTCCAGGCCAATATCCTATGTATGATCTTTCAGACCTACCAGAAGCAATTATGAAATTGCCTGCCAGGCCTTATGGGGATGGGAGGGAAGCTGCCCTTCCCACATCAGCCTTGTTGTACAGCTAATGCACTGCAGTTTTCTGAAAAGTGTTGCAGTCAAGGACTCAGGCCTTCAGGCTAGCCATACTCATATGCACGTCTGCATTCCTAGTTCCAGGGACCTCTGTGATGACTTCTTTATCTGGGATCTTGAATGAGGCAATTTTCCAAGGTCTGATTCAACACTCAGTCCAGTAAGATAGGAGACTTTTGTCGAGGGCTTCTTGTCAGTGAGACAGTTTGCCTCATCTGTGCTGCATCCATCTGATACTCACCTGGTACCACCCCTTGGAGAAAAATGGCCCACACCACCTTTCTGCCTTTTGATTGCACTACCGCAGCAACTGAATGAGGGCTTGATTATACCTTCGGTTATGCTCATTGTCCTAATAGACAACCTTGACACCTGTCAGCTGGACACATAGTAGTTACTCTGTTAATTAAACTGAAGGAAAGAATTAATTGATAAATGAATAAGAAAGATATATCAGAAGGCAATATGAAACTGAGGAGCAAATAAATACATCAGAAATGTACAGTGCCAGTGGCCATAGCATCTCCTCTGATTTAAAAAATTCATTAAGAAATACAATGTTTGTCTTTCTAAGTACGTTTACAACATAAGGGAAAAGGCATCATACCATACACTTGAAAATGCACACGTAGCATCATTACAATGGCATTTTTTTGTTGTTTTCAGCAAAGTGATTTAATAAATGTTGCTGGCTAAGAGTATCTGTATAACACCTTGCTTGTAAAATCACCTAGTCTCCACAGTTTTGCGATTCACTCTAATCATGTAACACCCTGACATAATTTATCAATATAAAACTGTCCAAATGTAAATTCTAAGTGATTGAGAAATTCAGAAATGTCTGGTTATGCTTTAGGATCTTATGATCAATATCATAAAATAATATACAAGTAATAGATGATGCTATAAAATAATTGTGGGTTTTTTGGTGTGTATGTGTCTCATCTCTTATTTTATCAAAGTTTTCACAAATTTATCAGTTACATGGCTTTATCAGAGAGGATAACGTGTATTAATAAAAGTGTAAAGTATTTTAGATTATTTAAATTATCAAATTTTATAGTACAAAAATGTTATGATTTTACCTCTAGGAAGGGAATAATTTTTATGACTATTTTCCCCAAAACAAAGATAAAAATACTGATTACTTGACTTCTAAGAGAAAAATATTTTAATTTATAATTTCATCTGTATTAGAGGAAGTGAGAAAAAGACTACTCTTTGTAATTATTTATACCATTGAAGTCATGACAGAAATTGAAAGGAAAATTTAGTAAATTCATGAAAGTGTGCATGAAACGTAATAATTATTCTATAGCTAAGATCTAATATTCTGAAGAAAATTATACCACGGAAAGTACATTTAATGTACTTTAGTTTCTACTTCCATGATTTTAAAAGGTTTTAAAGTGCTTTGATGCAAAATGGCAAATGACATACTTCAGAGACAATCAATATGTTTTGCATTTGCTACTAAAAGGGAACACTTTTTGTGTGTCACTGTTGGAAGACTTGCTCTTAGAGAAGTCAGCTATATTTTTAAGCTATTTCTTCACAATATTTTTATCATAATACCTAACTTCTCCAAAGGCAAACTGCATTCCTAACTGACTTGCAAAGGGATGATAATCAAGGTAGCAAAGCCCACTAGAAAAATTCAGCGGGACATATCTTAAAAAATTGCTTTAAATCATGAACTAAGCACAAACAATAATTCACCATGATCCATAACTGTCTGCACACTGTGAATAAAGTCATCTTGGGTTTCTCTGTGTAAGGAAATGCTTTTCATTATATTTTTATTTATCATGCTGTTTTGTCTCTTATTTTAAATGGAAAGTGTTTTTTCTATTAATCTAATACACAATTGTTTACAGATTTACATGTTAATCATTCTTGTGAAATGTAACAGAGAAAGATGGCTGTATTTAACATAACGGTCACCAGAACACAAGTTAGAAATCCTGTAGGCAGCTACTATGTATGTAGCATTATTGGACAGCCTGGAATCAGGTTTCAGCATTTAACAATAATTAAAAAAATTAAAATATATTTTACATTTGTCACTGCAGAAAATTCTAAGACAAATGCAATGCTGCATAGGTAGTTTTAGAAAAACACTATACAATATTTGAGCATCTTCGTAATGGCAGTGGATTCAGTTGTTGAATTTCAAACAACAAAAAGGAATTTCACTGACAAAGCAAAATTGAAAATTTAATCCAACCTGTTTCAAATATTTTTTTCGAATTACTTAATCCCATGAAACTTTGAAAATACAGAATTATTCTCACAAACAGTGATATCTAATATAATTAGAGAAATATTAATTGTATTCCTAATGCCTCTGCTAAGAGGGAGGATGAAAGGACAGACATATCCTAAGTTTCCACATAATTAAATCCAAGTCTCAGAAAGATGTATTTATTTATGTTTATAATTCTCTTACTTTCACAATAGGAACTCTTCCAAATAAAATCATACAATATAACAGTTTAAAAATTAATGCCTACAGACATTCAAGCATGGAGGTACTGCAAGGCAGCACATTTGACCATGAGTTTTCCATGGCCAAAACAAAATAAAAGATGATGAGTTATAAAATGTACAATGTTTCTGATGAATAATATATATATTTATAAATAAAATGCAAATTTAAAGTGTAATTATAAAATACATAAAACGTGAAATAAGTGTTTTATGACTCTATAAATAGATTCTCAATTACATAAAGTAATTTATTCAGAGACGTGTTACCTAAGGCAGTTTCTTGTTGCATTCCTAAAGTAAGCTAAAAACATAACAATATTTATTAAATGTTTGTGATGTGCCAAAGCACCATATTAAATGGTATATATACATTATTTTACTTAGTTCTTAAGACAGCCTATGATGCACAAATCTCTATCGACAAATCTATTTTACAGAGTGCCAAAATGGAGGTATTGACTTATGTACCCAAGTTTTCAAGGATAATATCAAAAACAGTTCAAAGTCATTTTTTCCATTAGAAATGACAATTTAGGAAAAATGTAGCCCCTTTAATTATGGGGATTGATTTAGAGATAACATATGGACTTTATAAACGCATAAATGATCCCAAAGTCCTATAATATAGAATCCATTATATTCTTCCTTCTCAATGAAGCATGTGATAAAATCTGAGCAGTGATGTGAATGTTTGTGGTTATATTTTGTGGCAACATACTGGATTGAAGACTTTATATGTTAATTATTGTTCTAGATAGTCTCAATTTGTCCATTTAGACCCACTGACTACCCTTCAGTATCTTGCTCTGTGTCCTGAACTTCTCTGTGAAGTCTGTGAAACCTGACTTGTCCATGCTCCTTCCCTTTGGGTTATTGATGAGCTTGGCCAACTGGAGACAATTCAAGCACCTGGAGAGTAGGACAGAGTAACTGGAGTGCTTATAACCCTGGCTCCCACCTTGCTGCATCTTGGTTTGGCAATATTAGGTTCCTCTATTATTAGAGTATACAGCTCCCTTATGGCAGCCTTCTTCTATAGCTTATGGTCTCTCTTCCTTTGTCCCTCTAGGCCTAGGAACGGTAAGGCTCCCCACTGTTACTATCCTGGAAGCACATCATCATTTCTTATTAGCTTCCTTTAATACTGACCATACGTTATAGATATCCTCTTCATTAAATTCTTGTAAATCACCACCTTTGAATGTGTCCTATTTTCTTTTGGCATTCTGAATATATCTAGGAAGAACAAAGGTAATGTTGATGCATTTTTAACAATTAAGATACCTTAAAAAGGCTTATATATGTAATAGATGAAAATGTCACATTTATACAGAAATGTGCTAAAAGATACAGTACAATAATTGGAAAATGAATATAATAATGAAGTTTCCTGGGGTTAAATGACTCCTTAAGTGAGATCAAATGTAGCTGGAGGGTCTTGGAAAGACTTCTAAAGAAAGTAAAGTGTTATACTTGAAGGAGAGAGAGGATTTAAGTGTTTCCCTAATATTTTTCAATGGGAAAATTAAATTTCTTGAGTATTAAAGTTGTGTCTAAACAGAGAGTGAGTTTGAAAATTGTGAATGACACATGCTGTCAAAGACATAAATTTGGGGCAACAACAATTTACTGAAGTTGCTTAAATGGAATCATGCAAAATTAGAACTCAGTAAGACAAAAGAATAAAATCAAGTTCTCTGTTAAAGCAGATCAAGGAAAGGAAAGATCTTCCAAAATCAACAAAATATACTGAATGGTAGCACATTTCAAAGAGTTATTCAAACCAGAACATATTTTTATGTAAATATATTCACTACTAGAGTATAAAACTCTGCAATTAAATTGTTCCTTTGTATTGTTTTTTTCATTTATCATCTCATATTTGCACTTATCAGCATGGTTTGTTATTGCTAAAATTTTTTAGATGTTCATACATTTTCAGACACATTTTGGGAGAAAAAAGAGAAATATATATATATAATATTATATACACAAAGTCACCTACTCTTCTTCCTGTAACCTCTGAAAAGTCAGATTTAAGTATTTATTATATGCATAATATTGTTGCCAGTGTTGGATGGAAATAACTAAAGGAATTAATTGCAATATTGAAATACATCAAAAACACAATAGGGTACTGATCTGAGAATTTAGAATGAAGAGAATAGTTGTATGCCCAAAGGGAATTGATAATTTACCATTAAAACAGCTACTTTAGGAGGTGACGAAGCCAAAATTTAAGACTCATCTCTTAAAAGGGAGCTAATGGAAGTGTAGGACTGGGGCTGGATTACTGCCCAGTTAATCTGACTTCCAGACTAAGAAAAATTAGGAAACAAAATGATTAAAGATTATTAAAACCCATCTTCTGACAAGAAAAAGGGCCAAAATGAAATTCTTAGTTTAAAGAGAGAGCAAATACACACTGGTGTGTGTGTGTGTGTGTGTGTGTGTGTGTGTACAACCCAACCTTATTACATATCACAGAAGAATTCCTAGGAATATTTTGCATATTTATGATAAAGTGATTTCTTTTTGTCTTGATTTGAGTTGAAGATGAGGGAAAATGATGGATAAATCTTAAGGCTGTCCAGTGGATACTCTTCTCCCTCCATATTATGTGCTAGACTTCTCCTTTCATGGAAACGATTTCATACTTTTATTACTACATCTGTCTTCTAACATTTGAATGGTATAAAGAGAGATATGTGACCTGATCAACAAGGACATTTTCTTGGGATGTTTAAAAATTGGAATTGGGACAGAGAACCTCTCTTCTGATTTGAGATTTAAATATGAAATTCAGAGCTAAGTGTAGCCATGTTTCCTGTCCTATGTAGGAAACAGGTATAAAATAGAGGACAATAAAGCTGAAATCTAGATTAAAACAGAGATTGGCAATGAAGAAAAGCTTTCATGCTTTTGGAATCCTGCTTACTAGTTGCTCCTGAGGCTCAGCTGAAGTCCTCCATGTTCCAGAATGTAAATACTCAATCCTTCCTTCAAGTATGTGAGATACCCCCAGAATCCACTTATTAATTCCTCCTATGATAAAGGTACTCTAAGTTGAATTCCTGTCATTTACAATCAAAATGATATGGATAGGAGGCAGAGAAATACTAGTAGAAAAGGGCAGGGTCCCTGGTGAGGATTCCACCCTCAAGCCTGGACCTGTGGCCTAAAGTAAGAACATGCATTCCTGTTTTCCCACCCAAATGTTGCCTTTTCCACAATGACCCTGGCCTGCCCTGCCCCCCATTCTGTAGCCATAAAAACTCCAGGCTTCACTGGGAGAGGGCAGAGCATCACACAAGAGAAGGAGAGAAGAGAAGAACCAGCTTAACATCGGTGAGAAGCAGCTTGACTCCAGAGGGATGGCTTCATGGTGGGAACTCAGAGAAGAGTTCAGCGAGGGACAGCCATATTCCAGGGGAAAACCACCATCCTACTCCATCCCCTTTCGCCATCCTATTGAGGGCCACTTTCACTGGCAATAAAATCTTCTGCATTTACCATCTTCAATTCATTTGTGCAACCTGATTCCTCCTGGATGCCAGACAAGGACCCAGGTGTGGGTGCAGGAGGCTGTCACACTGACCCTCCACTGAGCTGTTTACCACTTAAGCCATCCACGGACAGCAAAACTAAAGGAGCACATTGTAACACATGCCCTCTGGGGTCCAGGGGTTTTAGGCAACCCCTAGACCCTGTTACAGGCCCACATGGAGTTCTGCTCCTGTCGGTTGCTCAGAAGTGCTCATCCCTGCCTCTGCACCCACTCACCTGCATGCTCCACCTCCTGTGAGGGGTTGAGAGCTGTGGGCTGAGTAAATGAGCTAACTCCTTTGCAAGTCCTGCAAAGGGGTCAAGGGAACTATCCCGTTTCAAAAAGTATCCTGAAAAATGCAGCTTCAGTAGCAAACTATTACACATACTTTTGTATTTCATAGGCTTGTGACAAGCTGTTTATCACCACAGTGCTTCACTACACTAGTTGTTTTCCAAATTTATTATTGTCCTATTAGAAACAATTAGGTAGATCATAATGGACACCATCAAGAAGGATGTAGAAATGCTAAATGTAATTATGAACCAAATTCCTTGATAAATAAAATGCATTTCTAATTTTCATACGTTAGAGAATGATACAACCAGATATTTTGTTATTCCTTTCTTGTACTCCTCCAATTAGTACAAATTTTTGTGTGGCCATATAGTCCTGTGAGGTATAATCCCTAACGAGAGATTGAATAATGGAGATTGCAGATGCTTCCTGTCTACCTTCGGTATCTTTGTATAATATTGGACTGAAGGAGGGGGGATGAATTTTGTAAAAGAGAAGAAAAATGAAGGAGATGGTTTGATGTCTTCCGTCTTCATCTTCATGGACAGGCTTTTAGCTTCTGAAAAATAAGAGACTACATACAAAAGCCAAATAAATGTTTAAAGATTTAACATTATCCAATGATGTTGGGGAGCTCTGGTGATAAAACTCCACCAAAGTTGGTAACAGATATTTTCCCCATTTCTGAGTGGAATAAAGAAGAGCTCCCATGAAAAAAATCAGTAAAGAAAAAAGTTATGACACTCTGCTGTGTGTACCCTGGGGAGAGACTCTTTCAGAGATTAGCATTTTCCCAGAGGAACAATAGATAGCCAGAGAATTCAGAGTTTGAGTCTGGAAATATGAAAATTGTTTATGGGGCTATCTCAAGGCATGAATAAAATGACAAGGTTTTCTCTGAAATCAACACAATTATTCTGAACTAATAAAGATATTTTTAGGGTATGAAATTATTAATGTTGTATCATTAAAATGACAAATGTGTTTTCTGTAAATAGATTTAATGAAGTATTATGTGGATTTATAATCATGGCTTCTCACATTTCTCAAAATATGCTTCAGCTGAGAAAAGTACCCCCATTAAATAGTTCATTAAATGTATTTCACCCATTACAGAAATACGATTTTCATGACAAATTAACTTATGACTATTTTCCTTTGCTTTCAAGAAAGATAAGTGATTTAGTGAATTCTGAATTCTTATGGCACATGTAAATGAATATTAGTGTCCACAAAAATAATTCTAACAAAACACTTAAATGTGTGCAGGCAAAACTGAAACATCTAACAATAAAATGGCACCATAAAATTATCTGCACAATAGTAAATTTCCAAGACATCACATTTTAAATATTACTCTATTAGAATTCTAAAGGAGTGATATTTAGCACCTACTCATTCTGATATTAAGAACTCATTATATTTGAGATATTAAGAATATTAGGATGCTTAAGAAATATTTACATTATTTATTTGAGACACAAAACATGGTGAAGCTAGCTAGATGAAACTGTTGGCAAGGTTAGATGAAATTCTGAATTAAGGCAATGGAGAATGTGGATTGAAAAGAAGGCATAAATGCAATGGCTAAACCATGAAAAATATGTGGAGTGAGATATAAAAAGCATAGGGAATAAGGCTGAGAATCATTAAAATATGGAGGGTGGTGAAAGCAGTGGAAAATTATCATCAAAGGTAACTGAGAAGAATAGGAAAGATTAGTGTTAAAGAAGCAAAGTGAGTTTCAGGAAAAAAAGGAAAAGGCAACAGGAAAACATGTTACAGAAAATCCAAGGTCTTTAATATGCCACAAAAATGACTGCATCTCTAGAAGTCAAGAGTTTAATGTATAAATGACGTGTTATATTAAGCACAAACAAAATGCTGCTGAGCAATCAAGTCCACGAATCTTAGCTCTTAGGAAATTAGCAGAAGTACTGAGGAATGTATTTTTACCAGAATAATGAAAGGCAAAGGTCTTTAGCAATGTATTGACAAATAAATATAAAATAAGCATTAAGGTTAGAGTTAGGGTTAGGGTTAATTAGAAGACTGCAGAATCATAGAATGTTGTCACATGTTGAAAATTCATGAAAAAGGGGCACTGAAAGACAGTGATGGGAGGGAAAAATAATTTACTTGAATAAAGTTAGGGTTAAGATTGGGAAAAAGAGTATCTGACAAAGTGGATTTCCTTTGGGAATTAGCAAAATATGTGATCTGCTAATAGTTAAGAGGAGTGGCTGAAGGGCTTCTGAAGACTGGTGATGATTGAGAATTTGCTATGGAGAATCTGAAAGGGTGCTAAGTGGAAACAAACAAAAGAATTACCAACGTACATCAACAATTCAACTGGATGTTTGAAAGAGTTTGGAAATTATGTATAATTGCGTCTGGCAATTCCATTTGCCAATTTTCAGTGATGCTTGATAGATATATATTAGGGTAAAGAAGCATGAAATTTAGCTTAAAATATAATGGGACTTTGACAGGAATTGTTTTGAAAAAGGAAAAGAAGACTAGGGAAATGACAGCACTACTGAGTACTTCAAAGTGATTGATTAATCCCAGGATTCTGTCTGAATAGCAAATGACTCAAAGGCTGAAAAAACAGGAAGGGGTAGAAAGACTTGAAGCTTTGGTATAGCTATAAAAAATATTTAATTAAGCAAGACAGTAGGAGATGCAAAATTATAGAGAATGTATAGTGGAAATTTAGAAATTTGGTTTTTAGATATAAGAAATCTGAGAATATTGTGAAAGTGGAGGCAGTGGTGGTGGCATAGTGTTGAAATCTCCTGGAATGCTCTCATAAATACAAACTGAGCAACTGGATAGCAAATCCATAACAAAACGAGGTGACAAGGATTCCCCTTGAACCACACAACATAAATGATGGTAATCTGTCTTTTATTAGCATCTGTTCAGGATAAAGGAGAGAGAAGCAAGTTGTCTGACAAAGCTGAGAATAGGAGAATCCCAAAATCATTAAATTGTATTCACTGGAAAATGTAGTGGGCCAATTTGAGATCAGCAGTTGAACATGAGAGGAGTTTTTCTGAACACAGTAGCAGGTGGGTACAAGGCATCCACTGTAAGTTCTAAAGAGCAATGCAGCCACTATAGCCTCTCCAAATTGACAGGCAGGGATCCATTTCATCATACTGAGCAAAAATTACCAAGAGTAAAGTCAAAATTGGAGCAGAACACTGCAATAACTAAAAAAAAAAAAAAAAAGGAAAAGATATAGGTGAGAAAAGGGATGAGAGCCAGGAAATGACAAAAGCAATCCACTATATTGTTTAACTCAATACAAAAACAACAAAAGAAGGAACTATGTAAATTTATAAGACATGCATGAACCTTGTCTCTTTCTAGAAGATTCATAAAAATATAAGTTCACATGAAAATGAGCAAAAGAAAAGGATCAAATCCAGTCTCATGCAGTTATTATAACTTAAAAAGAGAATATTGATCCATGCAACATTCCACAAACAATGAAAGCATACCAGAAGGATATGGTCATAAAATACAAGAAAACTGTTTTTCACGATTCTAAACAACCTAAAAGACATTAAGAAAATTATATTGGAGTTAAAGATAAATCAGAATTAGGAAGAATAATGTTTTAGGATCTAAAAAATTAGATTTTAAAACTAAGGCAAAGATTAGAAATAAAAAGACAATTTCATAAATTTAGACTAATTTAGAAGACACAAAAATAAAAATTATGAAAAATAAAAGATAGAAATGAAAATTTAAAGGCCAAAAAGAAATAAAAAAAGATATTAAATAAAATTTAACAGAAAGTGAAATACTGAAGGTGAGTAAAATAGTTCCAAATAGGATGAGATGGTTCCCTGAGAAGAAAACAAACCTGACCTTTCTCTCTAGTTGCCCTTAACATTTTTTCCTTTATTTCAAGCTTGGTGAATCTGATCATTATGTGTCTTGAGGTTGCACTTTTTGAGAGGTATCTTTGTGGTGTTCTCTGTATTTCCTGAATTTTAATGTTGGCCTGTCTTGCTAGGTTGGGGAAGTTCTCCTGGATAATATCCTGAAGAGTGTTTTCCAACTTGGTTCCATTCTCCCTGTCACCTTCAGGTACACCAATCAAATGTAGGTTTAGTTTTTTCATGTAGTCCCACATTTCTTGGAGGCTTTGTTCATTCCTTTTCATTCTTTTTTCTCTAATCTTGTCTTCATGCATTATTTCATTAAGTTGATCTTCAATCTCTGATATCCTTTCTTCTGCTTTATCGATTTGGCTATTAATACTTGTGTATGCTTCACGAAGTTCTCATGCTGTGTTTTTCAGCTCCATCAGGTTATTTATGTTCTTCTCTAAACTGGTTATTCTAGTTAGCAATTCCTCTAACCTCTTCTCACAGTTCTTAGCTTCCTTGCATTGGGTTAGAACATGCTCCTTTTGCTTGGAGGAATTTGTTATTAGCCATCTTCTGAAGTCTACTACTGTCAATTCGTCAAACTCATTCTCCATCATCCAGTTTTGTTCCCTTGCTGGTGAGGAGTTGTGATCCTTTGGAGGAGAAGAGGCATTCTGGATTTTGGAATTTTCAGCTTTTTTGGGGCTGTTTTTTCCTCCTCTTCATGGATTTATCCACCTTTTGTCTTTGCTGTTGGTGATCTTCTGATGGAGTTTTTGCACGGTCATTCTTTTCGTTGATGGTGATGCTATTGCTTTCTGTTTCTTAGTTTTCCTTCTAACAGTCAGGCCCTTCTTCTGCAGGTCTGCTGGAGTTTGCTGGGGGTCCACTCCAGAACCTGTTTGCCTGGGTATCACCAGTGGAGGCTGCAGAACAGCAAAGATTGCTGCCTGTTCCTTCCTCTGGAAGCTTTGTCCCAGAGGGGCACCTGCCAGATGCCAGCCTGAGCTCTCCTGTATGAGCTTTCTGTAGACCACTGCTGGGAAGTGTCTTCCAGTTAGGAGGCATGGGGGACAGGGACCCACTTGGGGGGACAGGGACCCACTTGAGAAGGCAGTCTGCACCTTAGCAGAGCTCGAGCGCTGTGCTTGGAGACCCACTCTCTCTTCAGAGCCGGCAGGCAGAAATTTTAAATCTGCTGAAGCTGCGACCGTAGCCACCCCTTGCCCCAGGTGCTCTGTCCCGGGGAGATGGGAGTTTTATCTATAAGCCCCTGACTGGTGCTGCTGCCTTTCTTTCAGAGATGCTCTGACTAGAGGGGAGGAATCTAGAGAGGCAGTCTGGCTACAGTGGATTTGCCCAGTGGCTGTGGGCTCCACCCAGTGCGAACTTCCAGGCAGCTTTGTTTATACTGTGAGGGGAAAACCACC
This sequence comes from Pan paniscus, assembly GCF_029289425.2. Taxonomy (NCBI): domain Eukaryota; kingdom Metazoa; phylum Chordata; class Mammalia; order Primates; family Hominidae; genus Pan; species Pan paniscus. The sequence goes on from NC_073254.2 coordinate 76,933,924, forward strand.
TACTCAGGCCTCAGTAATGGTGGATTCTCCTCCCCTCACCAAGCTGGAGCATCCCAGGTTGACTTCAGACTGCTGTGCTGGCAGCAATAATTTCAAACCAGTGTGTCTCAGCTTGCAAGGCTCTGTGGGGGTGGGATCCCCTGAGCTAGATCGCTTGGCTCCCTGGCTTCAGTCCCCTTTCCAGGGGAGTGAACAGTTCTGTCTGGCTGGCATTTCAGGTGCCACTGGGTTACAAAAAAAAAAAAAAAACTCCTGCAGCTATCTCTGTGTCTGCCCAAATGGCCACCCAGTTTTGTGCTTGAAACCGAGGGCCCTTGTGGTGCAGGTACCTGAGGGAATCTCCTGGTCTGTGGGTTGCGAAGACTCTGGGAAAAGTGTAGTATCTGGGCAGGATAGCACCATCCCCCATGGCATGATCCAGCTTCCCTTGGCTAGGAGAAGGAGTTCCCTGACCCCTTGCACTTTTCAGGTGAGGTGATGCCCCACCCTCCTTCTGCTCGCCCTCCTTGGGCTGCACCCACTGCCTAACCAGTCCCAATGAGATGAACCGTGTACCTCAGTTGGAAATTCAGAAATCACCCACCTTCTGCATTGGTCTCGCTGGGAGCTGCAGACTGGAGCTGCTCCTATTCTGCTATCTTGCCCAGGAATCCTGGAAAGTTCTGTCTTTAAACTGATAGTAAGTATAAATTTTCTGTCTTATAATTATTCATTAAGACACATATTTGTTTTGTGTTGTTTTCTGTATCTATATTTTAATTCACTCTGAAGTAATTATGTTTTTTGAAGACTATTGTTTGCGTAATGTGTGTAAAGGCTGAATAAAGATGTAGAGCCACTCTAGGTCTAAGAAAAACTTAGAATAAAGCCACAGATAAGGGGTCTGAAGTACAGTAAATAGTGAAGGCCAAGGAACTGCAACGTCTGCATGTTGACTGGGGCGTCCACACAGGCGAAAATGATTCTTACATGACAGTGGTGGAATAAAACTGCTCAAGGTAGAAAAAGCATTAGTAAATGTGTGGAAGTTGCCCAGGCTTGGTATATGATGGTGAGAGAGGTGAAGAAATGACAGTAGAACAAAGATAATAACAAAAACAAAAGAAACAAAAAAAATATTTCAAAAATAATCTGAGGCTTGAGTGAGTATTAACAAGAACTATTTAAGGAAATGGCTCCTTCACCATACTAAAGGAATTGGTCCTTGAAAAGGTTAGAAATTTTTAATGGGATTTATATTTTCATTCACAGTTGCTAGTTTTAAGGGCCCAAGCATAGTTGCCTCTAAAGACAGACAAGTTTGTCTCAAGAAAACAGAATAAATTAATACTCATTATCAACCAGTATGTATTAATCAATAATTCTGTGCTTGGCATTGTAAGTGCATTACATTGTCAGATAATTCAGTGTCAAAGCAAATTCCCATTTGGTGCACAAATCGTATAAGAGCAGGGCTATATCTGTTAATACCAATGCAATTCTCTACCTCCCAATAACACCTAGTGGTTACAGGAAAGGTGTTTTTTTTTTTTAATTTTACTTATTTAATTTTTTTTAACATTTACTGACCACCAGTCATGCATGATGCTCTAAAGAGAACTGAAAGTGTTTATGTGCCAGAGAGAACAGGGGTACTGTTTTTATTATCCAAGAGTCTGATTTAAAAAGAAACAGAAGTTGCTAAAATGAAGTATATATGACAAATGTTACCCTTCATTTAAGTGTAATTTTTTTCCAATGAACTCAATGTTCTGTTATTGATTTAAATTTTGTTTCAAAGTCTCCTAAATGGAGGAGGAAACATCATTATATTCCTGAGGTATATTTAGGTACCCGATTTTTGCAAGTGTCACAGGGAATATGGACCAACAAGCAGTTTAAGTACCACTCAGCAGGGTTAGAATGGCAGAGCCTTTTATGAAAAATAGTTACTACGGGCATAATCTCATTTCCACAACCTATGGGTGACACTGTAATTGGGAATGTCAGGGCCTGTCATACTGTTCATTGCAACCTAGCTGTTGCTCTGCCATCTGGAACAGAGCAAGAATACTATCTGGGTGCCTGATTGGATGACTGTGGAGCACAACACCTCTGTAAAAGGACAAGAACTGCCACGTTCTTGATCCCACTGGACAGTACTCTTAAATTATCCCAACAGGGTCAAATCTTAGGGCTAGAACGAAGCCCAAAGGTCACTGAGTCCATACATGTAGCTGCTAATATAATTGTACCACAGTATTTTTTATTTTTTCATTAGATTATGTAACATACATACAGATTTCTAATTTTCTAATAATTCTTAGTATAAAATATCAACCTGTATTTAATTACTCTGTTGCTATTCATAAGGAAATCTGAAGTAATAGTAATGTGTTTGAAGCTACAAATCCCTTGGCGTTTAATAGAAAGCTACCAAATTAAGTTACTTAAATGGGGCAGTCATTCCACAGTGATTGTAGTTGTTGACAAGTTTCATTTTCCTTTAATAAACTGTATTTTTCTACAGTTTCTTAAAAGTCCATATGAGTGCAACTTGTTGTTGCAAGTTGGCTGACAGAATTACCAACAAATAATAGATTTCAAATTTTCACAAAATTTGAAAAGATACCACTTTTTCAAATTTTCACTTTGAAAAAGTATCAAAATTTACAGGTCATCAAAAAGGAGAGTACAGGAGAAAAAAGTTACACATGCTGGAGCCAGATGACCTGGTCCATCCTCGATCTGCTCCATGAGTCCTTGGACAAATTACTTAATGGAATACTGTTGTTTGTTGAACTATAAAGCACGGTTGATAGTAACACTATGGTTTGTTATGTAAAGCATTCAGAACAGTGACTAACAATTCTCATTACGTATTAATTATTAATTATTAACAACAATTATTATCCAGGTTTTGGATTAAAGAGACTTCAGTAAATCAAGGAGCCTCTAAGTGGATGCACCAAGTTGGGTTTTTGTAGTGAGCATGCTGCAAAGATAATATAAAATTACCCTTACTTGGTAAGTAGGACTCTTGTTACTATTCTCTATTCATATCCAATTACACATTTCCTAAAGTTTTGCTTGATGTCTCCAGTTTTTTTTTTTAATCTTCTGCTCAGCTTCCACTAGCTCTCTACCATTTCCAGCAACCTGAGACTCTTGTTCATTCCCCTTCATGTCAGACAGTGAATTTGGGGTTTGACGCCTGCAACCCCACTGCATAACTCACCGAAATGGCATTTACCAGGCTACAGTACCACAAAGAGACCCATCAAATCATATTCTTGAGAGTAGAAATACCTGAAAATATATAATATCTTTATTGAAATATCTTCATAGAGGTAATCAGATTCAAATGTTTTCTCTTAGCTCTCATTCACATCAGAAAGTATAAGCACAACCGAATCAAAATGTTACAAATAACCATTTTGCCAGATTCTTTAAAAGTTTCCTCTAAAGTTGGAATGGTAAGAAGTAATGTGTAAGTAATTTTATTGCCCCTCTGGTTTCTGCCCGCGGGCAAAATGGATATTTCATGTTAATCATAATTGCCTACCTGACTTAAGTAAAAATAATATTTCATTGTAACTCTACCTCTTCTATTACATTGTTTCCTAAAATATTTCTCCCTGGAATAGCTATGAATTTATAAATGACCTTTATTTTCATCAATCTTCTGTGACTTTAATTTACAGGCAAAGTGTAAAAAGCATTTAACAATGAAAGGGCAAGGTAATCACTTAATTTTCATTACAGAAAAAGAAATTCTACATTTAGGTTAAATTAGCAATTAATATGTAAGCCATATGAATCCTGGATAAGGAAGAAATAAGGAACATCCACCCATTAGCCCCTCCTCTAGCTTTCATTGAGATATTTAGATAAAACCATCAAGAATCATCAGACAGGTTAATTTTTAAAGGGCTGATAGCAAGATTAAATGAGTTTTATATTATGGTTTTATTTAATACTGGGAAATCAATGGAAAGATAAGCATTTTATGTTACTTATTTTGTGTATCTTTATTAATACATATTTGTATGTCTTATTCAACTATAATCTTTTGGCAAATAAAATCCTCTACTTTTAATTAATTAGGCATAAACTCATTAAAAATCCTAAAGAAACTTTCAACAATATGTACAATAAAACAGGATAAAACTAAGAAAATGGAGAAATTATCCTGACCTTAGATAAAGTAAAAAAAAAAAAAATTAAAAGAAGGAATATGCAAAACACAAGTCTCAGATGGCTTTACTAAATCCAAGAATAAAATTTATAGTTTCAACTTAATGGATAAGCTTCAGGCAATTTTCCCAACTAAGCTTTATTTTATAATGGACACATAATAATTATACATATTTGTGGAGTAGAATGTGATATATCCATACATGTATAAGTTATGTAATGATCAAATCAGGGTAATTAGCATGTCCATCACCTTAAACATTTATCATTTCTTTGTAATGAGAACATTAAAAAACCTCTCTTCTTGGTACTTTGAAATATACACTGTATTTAACAATACATTATTGTTAACTCTAATCATCCTACTATGCAATGGAACACCAGAATTTATTCTCATCTAAATATAGCTTGGGGCTTGTTGACCAATCTCTCCTCCCTCCTTTACACCCTCCAAATCCTAATGATAACCACTATTCCACTCTCTACTTCTGGAAAGACAATGTTTTAGATTCCCATTTAATAAATTCATGTGGCATTTGTCTTTCTGTGCTTGCCTTATTTAATTTAACATAATGCCATTCAGATTCCTCCATGTTGCTGCAAATGACAAGATTTCATTCTTTGTTATGGTGAATAGTATTCCATTGTTTTGTGTGTGTGTGTGTGTGTGTGTGTGTATCACATTTTCTTTATCAATTCATCCATTGATAGACATTTATGTTTGTTCATTCCATATCTTGGTTATTGTCAATAGTGCTGCAATAAACATGAGAGTGCAGATATCTTTTTGACATACGGATTTCATTTCTTTTGGATATAATACCCAGTAGCGGGATTGCTAGACCTTATGATAATACTATTTTTAATATTTTGAGAAACCTTTATACCATACTGTTTTCCATTATCGCTGTATTAATTTACAACTCCAATTCCACCAGTAGTGTGTAGGGTTTCCTTGTCTTCACCTTCTCCCCAACATTTGTTATATTTGGATTTTGTAATAGTATCCATTCTAACAGAAGTAAGGGGTATCTCATTTTAATTTTGATTTGAATTTTTCTGGTCATTAATAATGTGGAGCATTTTTTCATATGTCTCCTGTTCATTTGTATGTCTTCATTTGAGAAATCTCTATTCAGCTCTTTTGATTATTTCTTAATAAGGTTATTTTTGTTGTTCTTGAATTATTTAAATTCCTTATATATTTTGGATATTAATCCCTTATCAAACATATAGTTTGCATATATATTCTCTCATTTTGTAGGTTATCTCTTTGTTCTGTTGATTATTTCCTTTTCTGTGCAGAGGCTTTTTAGTTTGATGTAATCCCATTTGTTTGTATTTGCTGCCTATGTTTTTGTGTATATTTTGTTGCTTTTCAGGATACTTTTGACTTTTTATCCAAAAAATCCCTGCCTAGGCCAATGTCATGGAGCTTTCTCCCTACTTTCTCCCAGTACTTTTGTAGTTTCAGTTCTTATATTTAAGTCTTTAATCCATTCAGAGTTGATTTTTGTATATGGTGAGAGTTAAGAATCTAGTTTGATTCTTCTGCATGTCGATATCCAGTTTCCTCATCACCATTTATCGAGGGGTCTCTCCTTTCTCCTTTACGCATACTTGGCATTTTTTGCCCAAAATTAGTGGACTGTAGATGTGTGGGTTTATTTATGAACTTTCTATTCTGTTCCATTGGTCTATGTTTCTGTTTTTATGCCAGTACCTGCTGTTTTGGTTACTATAGCATTGTAGTATGTTTCACAATAAGGTAGTGTGCTACCACCAGCTTTGTTGTTTTTGCTCAGAATTGCTTTGGCTATTTGGGGTCTTTTTTGGTCCATACAAATTATATGATTGTTTTTTTCTCTGTTTCTATGAAGAATGCCATTGGTATTTTGATGGAGATTGCATTGAATCTGAAAATATTCTATATGTTTTCTACATCTGAAAAAGAAATAAAGAAAGCAATCCCTTTCACAATAGCTATGAAATAAATAAAATACCTAGGAAGAAATTTAACCAAGAAAGTAAAAGAGCTCTACAATGAACAATATAAAACACCGATGAAAGATATATAATGAAATTCTCATCAATGAAAGACTGCACATACAAAGGTGGTCCCATAAGCTTATAATGGAGCCGTCCTATGCAGGTATATAATTTTTCATCTTTTATATCATATTTTTCCTGTACCTTTTCTATGTTTAGATACACAAATACTATTGTGTTACAACTGTCTACAGTATTAAGTACAGTAACATGTTCTATGGTTGTGTAGCCTATTAACAAATATAGTCTACATATTTAGAAGACTATATCAACTAAGTTTATGTAAGTATTCTTTATGATGTTTTCACAATGAAGAAATCACCTAACAATGCACTTCTTAACTTATCCCCATCATTAAGGGACATATAACTGTATATGATCATGTTGTCTCCAAACAGGGACAATCTAACTTTCTCATTTCTAATTTGTATACCTTTTATTTCTTTTTCTTGCCTGACTGCTCTGGCTAGAACTTCCAGTACTATGATGAATGAAAGTAATACAAGTGGACATCCTTGTCTTGTTCCTGATCTTAGAGAGAAAGTTTTCAGCTTTTCCCTGTTGGCTATGATGTTAGCTGTGGGTCTATTTTATACAGAATTTATTACATTGAGGTGCATTCCTTCTATTACTAACTTGTTGAAAACGTCTATCATAAAGGGATGTGGAATTTTATCAAATTTTTTTATTCATCTATTCGGATGATCATATAATTTATGTTCTTCATTCTCGTCATGTGCTGTATCACATTTATTGATTTGTGTATATTGAACCATATGTATCCCTGGGATGAATCCCATTTGATCATGATGAATAATCTTTTTGACGTGCTTTTGGATTTGGTTTGCTAGTATTTTGGTGGGGATTTTTTGCATCTATGTTCATCATGAATACTGGTCTGCGGTTCTGTTTTGTATCCTTGTCTCATTTTGAAACCAGGGCAAAGCTGGTCTAATAGAATCAATTTAGAAGAATTCCCTTTGTTTCAGTTTTTTGTTGTTGTTGTTAAAACAATTTGAGAATAATTGATACCAGTTCTTCTTTAAAAGTTTGGTAGCATTCAGCAGTGAAGCCTTCTGGTCCTAGATTTTTCTTTGATGGGAGACTTTTTATTTCTTATTAATTTTCATTTGTTTTTGGTCTTATAAGATTATCTATTTATTCATGATTCAATCTTGGTCAGCTGTATCTGTCCAGGAACTTATGCATTTCTTCTAGCTTTTCCAATATGTGGGGGTATAATTGTTCACAATAGTCTCTAGTGATTCTTTGTATTTCTAAGGTGTCAATTTTAATGATTTATTTTTTATCTCTGATTTTATTTATCGGCGTCTTCTCATTTTCTTAGGCTTGCTAAAGGTTAGTCAATTTTGTTTATCTTTTCAAAAAACCGGGTTTTCATTTAATTGATTTTTTGTATAGATTTAAAAATCTCTATTTCATTTATCTCTGCTTTTATCTTTATTATTTCTTTCTGTTTATTTGGGTTTGGTACATTCTTGTTTTTCTAGTTCCTTGAGCTGCAACATTAGGTTGTTTATTTTATTTTATTTTTTTCTGATATAGGCATTACAACAAAAGTAGTTTCAAGAGGGAAGTTTATAACACCTAAGTGAATGCTATAATTTTGGGAATACTATAGATTTGGGAAGGATGTGTTTCCATTTTCATTTATCTCAGTAAATATTTTAATTTCTTCTTTAATTTCTTCATTTACCTATTGGTTGGTCAGAAGCATGTTTTTAAATTTCCATGTATTGGTATAGTTTCCTAAGTTCTTATTGATTTCTAGTTTTATTGCATTGTGGTTAGAAAAGATACCTGATATAATTTTGTTTTTTTTTTTTAATTGTTGAGACTTACTTTATGGTTTTCCATATGACCTAACCCGGAGACTATTTCATGTGCTGTTGAGTAGAGTGCGTATTCTGAAGCTGTTGAGTAGAATGTTCTGTATAGGTCTGTTAGGTTCACTTGGTCTAGGGTACAATTTAACTCCACTGTGTCTCTGTTGATTTCTTATTTGGATGATCTGTCCATTGCTGAAAGTGGGGTATTAAAGTCCCCTACTATTATTGCATTTGACTATTTCTCTCTCTTTAAGTCTAATAATATTTGTTATATATATTTAGGTGCTTTTATGTTGGGTACATATATATTTACAACTGTTAACATCCTTTTAGTAAATTGACTCCTTTATCTTTGTAGAATGACCTTGTCTCTTTTTACAGCTTTATATTTAGAGTATATTTTATCTAATATAAGCATAGCTAATCCAGCTCTTTTTCAGTTTCCATTTCCATGTGTATCTTCTTCTATGATTTCACTTTTAGTTTATGTGTGTCCTTACAGGTGAGGTGAGTTTCTTGTATATATTTGGATCTTGTTTTTTCAATCCATTCACTAACTACATCTTTTAATTGGGAAATTTAATACATTTATATTTAAGGTAATTACTGCTAAGTAAGGCCTTACTACTGCTATTTTGTTATTTGTTTTCTTATGTGTTTGTGTATTGCACACGTTTATATGCAGTTCTTTGTTCCTTTCTGTCCTCCTTTGTGGTTAGGTGATTTTCTCCAGCGATGTGTTTGCTTTTTATTTTTAGTGTATCTGTTATAGGTTTTTGCTTTGTGGTTATCATAAGTCTTACCAAAACATCTTGGATTTGTAACAAGTTATTTCACACTGATAACAACTTAACTTTGATCATAAAGATAGGAAATGAAACAAACAAACAAAAAAAGTCTACACTATAATTCTATTCCCCCCACATTTGGAATTTTTAATGTTCAACTTTACATCTTTTCAAATTGCCTATCTTTTCACCATTAATATAGTCATTTTTAACAATTTTGTCCCTTATCTTCATTCTAAAGATATGTCTAGTTTACACACAATGTCTATAGTATAGGAGTATTATGAATTTGTTCATATACTTACTCTTACCAGTGAGTTTTATAGCTTCAAACATTTTTTTTTGTTACAAGTTAGAACCTCTTTCTTTCAGTATAAAGAACTCTTTTTAGAATTTCTTATAAGACAGATCTGGTGGTGATATACTCTCTCAGCTTTTGTCTGGGAAAGTATTTCTCTTGCTTCTGAAGGATAACTTTGCTGGCTCCAGCATTTTCTGTTGACAGTTTGTTTTGTTTTGTTTTTCCTTGAGCACTTTGACTATATCATCACACTCCCTCCTGGCCTGTAAGATTTCTGCTGATAAGTCAGCTGCCAGGCAATTTGGAACTTCCGTATTAAATATTTGCTTCTTTTCTCTTGTGGCTTTCAGAATCCTATCTTTGTCTTCGACCTTTGAGAGATCAATTATGATATGTCTTGGGGAACACTCATTTGAGTTTAATCTAAGTGGCTTTTGGCCTTCCTGTATCTGGATTTTGTATATTTCTCTGGGTTTGAGAAGTTGTCTGTTACAATTTTTTGAATATTCTTTCTACGCCTTTGACATTCTCAAATCCCACTTAAACCCAGAAAACATGAAAAGTTGCTATTTTGATGCTGCCCAATAGTTCCTGTAGGCTTTCTTCATTCCTTTACATTCTTTTTTCCCCTCCATGTATTTCAAATAGTCTGTCTTTGGGCTATTTTTTTCTTCTAATTGATGTAGTCTGCTGTTGATGCTCTCTATTATATTTTTTATTTAGTTCATTGTGTTTTTCACCTACAGGATTTCTGTTGGATTTTTTAAAAAATTATTTTAAACTCTTTGTTCAGGTTTTTCTGACAAATTATTCAATTGTTTCTCTACACATTCTTAAGGTTCATTGAGTTTCCTTGAACAGCTATTTTAAATTATCCGTTTCTAAGAAATTACATCTTCATTACTTTAGGGTCAGTATCCGGTACCTTATTAGGTCTGTGGGGTGAGGTCATGGTTCCCCAAATGTTCTTAATGCTTATGAGTATATAATGATGTCTGCACATTCAAGGATTTGGTATTTATTTCACTCTTCAGAACACAGCTTTCTTTATGCCAGTCCTTCTAGAGATTCTAAACAGGTTAATTACTATGTTCTCAGAGCCTGTGATCACTACCACAGTTTCACCTCTAAATAGTGCCCAAAATCCAGGTTTGCCAAGAGTCTGCAGTTAGTATGTTGCCACTTTTTCAGCAGTAGGAGGTGTCCTAAGCCGAGGTTTATCCCATATCCTCGGTTGGTGTGTTGTTCCCTAGAGGAGGGCCAAAGATGGCAATATATTCTGCTGGGTCTGTGAGTTTCTACCTGTTGCTAGGAAAGGTCCAGATGCCCTGTCCATGATAACCCACTCGGGTCAGGAACCGTGGGGCTGTGACCCATGCTGGACCTCCCTGGTGAAGGGCCAGCACTGGGCTCCAAGGTAACATCTTGTGTCCACTGCTCTCTCCTTCACTCAAGCAAATGATGTCTCTCTTCATGCTTGCTTCACAGTCACAGAGACCAGCCCAGCAGTGTGGTACATCCAAGGACCACATGCAGTAGACCTACCTGCTGCTGAGGTAGGTCTCAGGACCACCACTCATTGACAACACACCTAATCACCCAAGAACTCTGATGGAGATGTGCAGGGATATTAATGTTGTTGTCATGCCTACTAACACAATATACATTCTGCAGTTCATGGATCAAGGAATAATTTCAATTTTCAAGTCCTATTAATTAAGAGATACATTTTATTAGGATATAGCTGTCACAGATAGTGATTTCTCTGATGAATCTGAGCAAAGTAAATTGAAAACCTTCTGGAAAGGATTAACCATTCTAGATGCCATCAAGAACATTTATGATTTGTGGGAAAGGTCAAAATATCAACATCAACAGGAGTTTCAAAGAGTTGATTCCAACCATCATGGATGGCCTTGAGGGTTTCATGACTTCAGTGGAGGATGTAACTGTAGATGTAATGGAAATAGCAAGAGAATTATAATTAGAAGTGAAGCTTGAAGATGTGACTGAATTGTCACAATTTTATGATACAACTTAAATGGATGAGGAATTGCTTTTTATAAATTAGCAAAGAAAGTCATTTCTTGAGTTGAAATCTATTCCTGATGAAGATTCTGTGAACATTGTTGAAATGACAACAAAGGATTCATAATATTACATAAATTTAGTTGATAAAGACATAGTAGGTTGGAGGGAACTTCCTCCAATTTCAAAAGAAGTTTTACTGTGAGTAAAATGCTATCAAACAGCATCACATGCTACAGAGAAACATTTCATAAGAGGAAGAGGCAAGCGATGTGGCAAACATTATTGTGTTGTCTTTTACAAAATTACCACAACCACTCTAACCTTCAGCAACCACTACCGTTTTCAGTCAGCAGCCATCAAGATCAAGTCAAGACCCTAACCAGCAAAAAGACTGACTCACTGAAGGTTCAGGAAATCATTGGCATTTTTATCAATAATTTATTTTATAATTAACATATGTACATTTTTTAGAAATAATACTTTATACTTAATAGACTATAGTGTAGCATAAACCTAACTTTTATATGCACTGGGAAACCAGATAATTTGTGTGACTTTAGTACAATATTCATTTTATTGTGGTGGTCTGTAACCAAGCCCATAACATCTCTGAGGTATGCCTATACTTGCAGACTAAAGAAAGAGATGAAAGCTATTGTATTACAGCTATAGATTTTTACAAAAAATAGCAAATTGATGAGAATAAACATTCAACACTCAGAGCAGTCCTCCAATAGTTTTACAGGCAGAAAATCTATCTCCAGTATCTGCAAGACCATGAATTTTAAACTCTTTTTTACAGCAAGACAAGCATTATAGCTCATTCATAATGTGGCCTTGAGTTTACAATGTTCAGGCAGTTGTTTTTTATTTATAATATGAAGAGAATAAAACACGCAAGGTATGAAAATCTAGGCTTGCACAATCAAAATCTCCAAGTTTATACCTATGATAAACTTGTCCTAAAATCTTTTTTTTCCCTACCTAGATGCTATGGTCAATCTCAGGTTATATTACAAGATATCAACATCCACAGTTTTGCAGCAGTGGCCTCAAAGGAGTTGACTGAGCTTAAAACAGATTATGTAGGGCTTTCTAAGTAACTGCAAGGTCTTGGATTTCATGGGGTAAAATGGAGACCTCCACAGGATTTACGTAGAGGTAGGAAAAAACTCCAGTTTAACAGATCACTTTGACTGCTGTGTTGTGAATATATGTCAAGGTACAAGGGGGAAAGCAAAGAGATGGTTTAGGTCACTGCAATAATCTTGGCAAGAGATGACAGAGGCTCAGACAAGAGTGTCAGCCAGGGAAGAATAGTAGGATTCTGGATACGTACTCTAGGTAGAGCTAGCTGGATATACTGAGTGATGGATATGGAGCATGAGGGAAACAGGTATCAAAGATGTTTTGGTCTAAACAAATGAAAGAAACATAAGTAAAGGAAATTAGAGAATGGATGGATGATCAGTAATTCAGTTTTGGAGATAGATATAGGAATGTTAATTTTTGTATATGAACATTTATTCTTAAGGACCTAAAATTCTATGCAAATACCACATGACTTTCTTCTTTATTTCTGCATCATTCTTTTATTGTACACATCTTCAAAAATTCAAAGAAACTATTATATTAACATAACATGGTCTTCTCACAGTCTTTAAAATGCACAAACAAGTATTACAACTCTACCATGAAGTTTACTCATATCTGTGGATCTTTTTCCTTAAGTCTATAAGACTTTAAATGTAAGCAAATACACTAGTTATGTCATTGTTTCAGGTAATAAGCAACATTCTTTGATTACAATAACTAAATCATTTTTTCTATGTTTATTTTACCATTTATAAAACAATAATAATGAACTATATTCTAATGGCAATTATTTAATAGGTCTTGAAAATTCAGGATCCTTTAACTTTAAGAATAAACCCGCAGATTTTAAATATAATTAGAGGGTTTCATATGATAGTTGAGTTGTTAATGCATTACATATTGTATTAGTCTGTTCTCACATTGCTATGAAGAAATACCCAAGACTGGGTAATTTATAAAGGAAACAGGGTCAACTGACTTATAGTTCCAGCTATGGCTGGACCAGGAGTACTGCAAGTGGCTTCCACTGCAGGCACCAGGCAGTTCAATGGCACCCAAAACCTCAGAGACACCAGGGATTGCAGAGCCCCAAAGAGGGTGTTACAGCATGTCACACTCCAGACATGGGGAGCCCCGAGGTCTCGGCCCCAGAGGGCTGAAGCTCTTCTCTCCTTGCTGCCACAGAATGATGAGTGGGGTGGCAGGAAATGTGTGTTTCGGCCCGTTTCTGTTACACTCTTTCAGTCCTGCTGCCTGACTCTGGCCCACGGCTCCTGGGCTGGCCTGGCCCTGACAACACTAATTCCTGTCACATGGGGTGGCTGCCAGGCACCAGCAAAGGGTGGGAAGACTATAGTGTTATAGCAACTCTGGCTTGGGAAACCCCAAGATATGGGCCCCCAGAAGGGTCACCACTCTTCACTCCTGCAATCTGGGAGTGTGTCACTGCTTGCAGCTGAGCCACCCAGTAAGGAATGTGTTAACAGCTCCTTTTGCTCACAATGTTTGGTGGGTCCCAAATTTTTTGTGCCACATCCAGGAAGAATGAGGTTACATGGACAACTGGATGGTGAGCATGGCAGAGAGGAACTTTATTGAGCGACACAGCTCTCAAGAGATCCGAAGTGTGTACCTCCCTTCCACAGGCAGTTGTACTTGATTCTGACTGAGTCTGGGGTTTTTATGAGCTCAAAATGGAGAAAATGCATGCTGATTGGTCCATGGACAGCCATGGGAAGGCCTGGAAAAAGTACCATCCAACCAGCCAAGAGGCATCAATGAAGTTCTCACTCCTGGTTGCAGACTTCACCCAGAACTTGCAGCCCAGCTTCTAGGCTTCCAGCCATCCCTGACTTGAAGATGGGGTTTCACCAAGGACCTGTCCCCTCCCACCTAGAAACCTGTCTGCCTCTTGCTGAGATCAACATGTAGACTGCTGGGCCCCGGTTGTCCACACGAAGGGGAACAGCCTTCAGCCCCCTGGCCTGTCGCTCATGCTCATCAGCACCCAAAGTCCAGAGGGCAGTGAGGGTATGACGTGTCAGAACTGTCCCCAGCATGCACACTGGCTGGGCTGCCACAGTGCCTGGGCTTGGTCACAACGTTGTTCTGCATGGAGTGGGCACTGGGAGCAGAGAGAGGACAGGGAATGGCAACAGGCACTTCTTAGCCTGCGAAAGCAGGGAGCTTCCCACCCCCCACCCCCACCTCTGAGAGCACCAGGATGTCTGGTCTGGGTCCAGAACCAGGCAGAAGCAGCTGCGCCCAGGAGCGCAGGCTTCCACCCCAACAATGGGGCTCCCTCTGGAATCACCTGTTCCTGGCTCCCTGTGGCTCTGCAGAGAGTACAAGCCCCAGCCATGTCTCTCCCACTACAGCTGGCGACCTTGCAGTGGCCCCTCCAGGCAGGCCGCTGCTGCCATCAACAGCAGTTTTCTCATCAGAAACAATGAAACAAGACTGATACCAGTAGTGAAAGAAATAAAATTGTCAGCCTATAATTCTATTAAAAGTGAAATAGCACTAAAAATATACATGAAATAAAGTCATTTTAGACACAAAAGCAGAAAATATTAATCAACAACAGATCTTTACTATAAGAAACATAAGGTCATAAAGGATGACCATGGAAAAGAAAAATGATACCAGAGGGAAATACAGATATACATAAGGGGCTGAAGAACACGGAAATAATGATAACCTTATAGAAAAATATATAGGATTTTTATTGCTTAAATTACTTTAAATGATTGCTGTTTAAACAAAAGCACTAACAATTTAGAATATCAGTAAGGTATAAAAGACTTAAACAAAACTTTCAATTATGTTGACCTTATTGACATCTTTAGAACACTCTATTCAAAAACAGCATATACACATTCTCTCCAGTATACCTAGAACATTTACACAAACTAGACCATCTTTTTATCATTAAATAAGTCTTTTTTTTTAATTATACTTTAAGTTTTAGGGTACATGTGCACATTGTGCAGGTTAGTTACATATGTATACATGTGCCATGCTGGTGCGCTGCACCCACGAACTCGTCATCTAGCATTAGGTATATTTGAAATCATTCAAGTCATGCATCGTTATGTTCTATTACCATAATGGAATAAAATTGGGTATCAGTAGTTAAAAAAATCTTGATTATTCCCAAATACTTGAAAAGTATATAATACATTTCTAAATAACATATGAGTAAAAACATAATTAAAAGAGAAATAAAAATGTATTCTAAACTGAAGGAAAATCAAAACTCAAAAAATCAGAATTGCGGCATATCACCAAAACAATCCATAAGGATAAGGGATGGCAATACATGCCTATAATAAAACAGAAAGTTCTCAAATCAATGACGTCAGGTTACAAATTAAGAAGTTGAAAAAAAAGAACAAATTAAATATTATCACTTTAAAAATTTGTAGTTACAATAAATGAAATAAATAATAAGTTACAATAAATGAATAAATAGATAACATAATAATAGAGTAAAATTAACAAAACAGTAGTTCTTAGAGAAGATCAATAAAATTTATGAGCCTTCTGTGAGACTTGTAATGAAAGAAAAGGAAAGATAAAAACTACCAGTAACAGAAGTGAAAGAAATGACATCCTTATAGATTCTAGAGACATTTAAAGGAAAATAAGAGAATATCATAAACAATGCTGTGTCTGTAAATTGAAAACAGAAAACGTGGACAAATTCATTGAAAAACAAACAACCATTCTCAACAGGAAGAAAATGATCATTTGTACAGTCCTATATCATTAAAAAATTGATCTTCTAGTTAAACATTTTCTCAAAAAATAAGTCAAGATGGCTTCAATAGTGAATTCCATCAAACACTTAAAATAGAAGTAATGCTAATTCTACACCAATTCTTCCAAAAAGTTGAAGTAGGGCAAGAAACACCCATCTCATTCAAACAGGCTGGCATTACTATGGTATCATAAACAGAAAAAGAAAATTCAGACAAATATCCCTTATGAACATAAATTCAACATTTCTAAACAAAATTTTAGTTAATAGGAACCAACAGTTGTGAATCCATCTGGTCCTGGAGTCTTTTTGGTTGGTAAGCTATTGATTATTGCCACAATTTCAGAGCCTGTTATTGGTCTATTCAGAGATTCAACTTCTTCCTGGTTTAGTCTTGGGAGGGTGTATGTGTCGAGGAATTTATCCATTTCTTCTAGATTTTCTAGTTTATTTGCATAGAGGTGTTTGTAGTATTCTGTGATGGTAGTTTGTATTTCTGTGGGATTGGTGGTGATATCCCCTTTATCATTTTTTATTGTGTCTATTTGATTCTTCTCTCTTTTCTTCTTTATTAGTCTTGCTAGCGGTCTCTCAATTTTGTTGATCCTTTCAAAAAACCAGCTCCTGGATTCATTAATTTTTTGAAGGGTTTTTTGTGTCTCTATTTCCTTCAGTTCTGCTCTGATTTTAGTTATTTTTTGCCTTCTGCTAGCTTTTGAATGTGTTTGCTCTTGCTTTTCGAGTTCTTTTAATTGTGATGTTAAGGTGTCAATTTTGGATCTTTCCTGCTTTCTCTTGTGGGCATTTAGTGCTATAAATTTCCCTCTACACACTGTTTTGAATGTGTCCCAGAGATTCTGGTATGTTGTGTCTTTGTTCCCATTGGTTTCAAAGAATATCTTTATTTCTGCCTTCATTTCGTTATGTACCCAGTAGTCATTCAGGAGCAGGTTGTTCAGTTTCCATGTAGTTGAGCAGTTTTGAGTGAGTTTCTTAATCCTGAGTTCTAGTTTGATTGCACTGTGGTGTGAGAGACAGTTTGTTATAATTTCTGTTCTTTTACATTTGCTGAGGAGAGCTTTACTTCCAACTATGTGGTCAATTTTGGAATAGGTGTGGTGTGATGCTGAAAAAAAATGTATATTCTGTTGATTTGGGGTGGAGAGTTCGGTAGATGTCTATTAGGTCTGCTTGGTGCAGAGCTGAGTTCAATTCCACGGGATCCTTGTTAACTTTCTGTCTCGCTGATCTGTGGACAGTGGGGTGTTAAAGTCTCCCATTATTATTGTGTGGGAGTCTAAGTCTCTTTGTAGGTCACTCAGGACTTCTGTTATGAATCTGGGTGCTCCTGTATTGGGTGCATACATATTTAGGATAGTTAGCTATTCTTGGTGAATTGATCCTTTTACCAGGTACAAGGAGGAACTGCTACCTTTCCTTCTGAAACTATTCCATTCAATAGAAAAAGAGGGAATCCTCCCTAACTCATTTTATGAAGCCAGCATCATCCTGATACCAAAGCCGGGCAGAGACACAACCAAAAAAGAGAATTTTAGACCAATATCCTTGATGAACATTGATGCAAAAATCCTCAATAAAATACTGGCAAACGGAATCCAGCAGCACATCAAAAAGCTTATCCACCATGATCAAGTGGGCTTCATCCCTGGGATGCAAGGCTGGTTCAATGTACACAAATCAATAAATGTAATCCAGCATATAAACAGAACCAAAGACAAAAACCACATGATTATCTCAATAGATGCAGAAAAGGCCTTTGACAAAATTCAACAACACTTCATGCTAAAAACTCTCAATAAATTAGGTATTGATGGGATGTATCTCAAAATAATAAGAGCCATCTATGACAAACCCACAGCCAATATCATACCGAATGGGCAAAAACTGGAAACACTCCCTTTGAAAACTGGCACAAGACAGGGATGCCCTCTCTCACCACTCCTATTCAACATAGTGTTGGAAGTTCTGGCCAGGGCAATTAGGCAGGAGAAGGAAATAAAGGGCATTCAATTAGGAAAAGAGGAAGTCAAATTGTCCCTGTTTGCAGATGACATGATTGTATATCTAGAAAAACCCATCGTCTCAGCCCAAAATCTCCTTAAGCTGATAAGCAACTTCAGCAAAGTCTCAGGATACAAAATCAATGTACAAAAATCACAAGCATTCTTATACACCAATAACAGACAAACAGAGAGCCAAATCATGAGTGAACTCCCATTCACAATTACTTCAAAGAGAATAAAATATCTAGGGATCCAACTTACAAGGGACGTGAAGGACCTCTTCAAGGAGAACTACAAACCACTGCTCAATGAAATAAAAGAGGATACAAACAAACGAAAGAACATTCCATGCTCATGGGTAGGAAGAATCAATATCATGAAAATGGCCATACTGCCCAAAGAAATTTATAGATTCAATGCCATCCCCATCAAGCTACCAATGACTTTCTTCACAGAATTGGAAAAAACTACTTTAAAGTACATATGGAACCAAAAAAAGAGCCCACATCGCCAAGTCAATCCTAAGCCAAAGGACAAAGCTGGAGGCATCACACTACCTGACTTCAAACTATACTACAAGGCTACAATAACCAAAACAGCATGGTACTGGGACCAAAACAGAGATATAAATCAAGGGAACAGAACAGAGCTCTCAGAAATAATGCCGCATATCTACAACTATCTGGTCTTTGACAAACCTGAGAAAAACAAACAATGGGGAAAGATTCCCTATTTAATGAATGGTGCTGGGAAAACTGGCTAGCCATATGTAGAAAGCTGAAACTGGATCCCTTCCTTACACCTTATACAAAAATTAATTCAAGATGGATTAAAGACTTAAACGTTAGACCTAAAACCATAAAAACCCTAGAAGCAAACCTAGGCGTTACCATTCAGGACATAGGCATGGGCAAGGACTTCATGTCTAAAACACCAAAAGCAATGGCAACAAAAGGCAAAATGGACAAATGGGATCTAATTAAACTAAAGAGCTTCTGCACAGCAAAAGAAACTACCATCAGAGTGAACAGGCAACCTACAAAATGGGAGAAAATTTTCGCAACCTACTCATCTGACAAAGGGCTAATATCCAGAATCTACAACGAACTCAAACAAATTTACAAGAAAAAAACAAAGAACCCCATCAAAAAGTGGGTGAAGGATATGAACAGACACTTCTCAAAAGAAGACATTTATGCAGCCAAAAAACACATGAAAAAATGCTCACCATCACTGGCCATCAGAGAAATGCAAATCAAAACCACAATGAGATACCATCTCACACCAGTTAGAATGGCGATCATTAAAAAGTCAGGAAACAACAGGTGCTGGAGAGGATGTGGAGAAATAGGAACACTTTTACACTGTTGGTGGGACTGTAAACTAGTTCAACCATCGTGGAAGTCAGTGTGGCGATTCCTCAGGGATCTAGAACTAGAAATACCATTTGACCCAGCCATCCCATTACTGGGTATATACCCAAAGGACTATAAATCATGCTGCTATAAAGACACATGCACACGTATGTTTATTGTGGCATTATTCACAATAGCAAAGACTTGGAACCAACCCAAATGTCCAACAATGATAGACTGGATTAAGAAAACGTGGCGCATACACACCATGGAATACTATGCACCCATAAAAATGATGAGTTCATGTCCTTTGTAGGGACATGGATGAAATTAGAAATCATCAGTCTCAGCAAACTATCGCAAGGACAAAAAACCAAACACCGCATGTTCTCACTCATAGGTGGGAATTGAACAATGAGAACACATAGACACAGGAAGGGGAACATCACACTTTGGGGACTGTTGTGGGGTGGGGGGACGAGGGGAGGGATAGCATTAGGAGATATACCTAATGCTAAATGACGAGTTAATGGGTGCAGCACACCAGCATGGCACATGTATACATATGTAACTAACCTGCACATTGTGCACATGTACCCTAAAACTTAAAGTATAATAAAAAAAAAAAAAGAAACCAACAGTTGTATAAAAAGGTTGAACAAGGGATGGTTGTCCTAGAAATGCAAAGGTGTTTACAATTTGAAAAATAGGCAATGTAACTCACCACATTAACAATCTAAACAGGAGAAACCATATGAACATTCTGATCATCTCAAGATGCTGATGAAACATTTGACAATATCCAATATCCATTCCTAATTTTTAAAAAAGTACTTACCAAACTAGAAAAAAAGAAAATTCCTTATTTTTTTCAAGAGCATCTTCAAAAATTCTATAGCTAATATCATACTTAATGGGACAAGAGATTATATAAAGATTTTTGGTTTTAACACTTCTAATCAACATTGCCAGGGAAATCAGGCAAGAAAAATAAAAAAGCCATTCAGGTTAGAAAATAAGTCTTTATTCACAGATGACTCTCAACTGTGTAGAAAAAAAAATAGTCTGTATTCACAGATGACTCTCAACTGTGTAGAAAATCCAATGGAACCTATATAAAATCTACCAATAGATAAGTTTGGCAAGGGTACAGGATAAAAGATCAATATATAAAAGATCATATAGTGGCAATGAACAACTGAAAAATACAATTAAAATACCAGTTACAATAGCATCTAAAAATGTTAAGAATAGTCTTTTTAAAAGGTTTTAGAAATATTTCATATGTATATGCAAAAGAGGGAGAAGAAGAAGGAGAAGGAATTAAAGGAAGATAACAAGGAAGAAAGAAAGGAAGGGAGAGAGAAAAAGAGGGAGAGAAGGAAAGGAAAAATAAAAATAATTTCAATCTATATCACACCATATATAAAAATTAACTAAAAATAGATTCCATACTTTAATTTAAAACCTAAAACTATAAAACTTCTAAAAGAAGACACAGGAGGAAACTTTCATGACTTTGGGTTAGGAAAATATTTCTTAGATATGAAATGAAAAGCAAGGTCATAAAAGGAAACTCTAATACAGTGATAAATTGATCTTCATCAAAATTAAAATTTCTGCTCAAGTGGATAAAACGACAAGGCCCAGGAAGGAAGAAAATATTTCCAAAGCATGTATCTCATAAAATGATACTGCTACCTACCTAATAGAATTGTTTACATTAAAAAGAATGACTATATCAAATACTGGTGCTAATATGAAAGAACTTCGATACATTGTTGATGGAAATATAAAATGATACAACTACTTTGGAAAACAATCTCACAATTTCTAAAGAATCCAACATATATCTGTCATATGATTCAGCCATTCGAATCATAGTTAATTACCCAAGAGAAAGAAATATCTGTACCCATACAAAGACTTCTCCACTAACATTTGCAGCAGTTTTATTTGTAAGAGCCAAACTTGGAAAGAAACCAAACCTAGGAACAACCTAAATTTGTTCATCACATCAATGAACAAAGAACCTGTAATATAGCCATACAATGGAATACTATTCTGCAATAAAAAGAAGTGACCTATTTACACATACAGAACATGGATAAATATTCAAATAATTATGTTGAGTGAAAGAAGTCAGACTCCTCCAGAGTCCTCTCTCCCAAAAAACCCAATACATACTGCATGATTCTATTTATACAGATTTTGAGGATACACAAATTTATGTATAGTACTGAAAAGCGAAACAGTGTCCTGGGGACTAGGTCAGGTAGAGGAGGCAAGGAGTGAGGGATTACAAAGCAATCTTTTCAACAAGAAAAACTGGGCGTTGAAGGATTTAATCATTATTTTGATTGTAGTAATGATTTCACTGATGTGCAAATATGTAAAATCTTACCAAGCTGTGCACATTTTATATGTGTAATTTCAGCTCAATAAAGCTGTTAAATTAAAAAAAAAAGTAAAGTGGTAATTTAATGGCCCAGTGAACTAGCACTCATGTGTTAAAATTTAGAATTTGTTTTTAAGTATAACAGACCTTTATAATAACTCCATTAAATATATAAAGTAAGTATTTTTATTTTTCTGGATTATCTAAGGATCTAGGGAAACTGCTTATAACTTGTAACAACCAAGTTCAGAACTAGATCAATTGCTGCAATTTAATTGTATTTTTCACACTATATGCTTTGTAGATATTTTATGTGTCTTTTATAAGCTGAGGTATCCACATACCTTGAATTCACAGATAGATTTAAATTTATGAACATTTTAAAAGAAATTTGCAATGTATTAACACTTCCCTTAGACACAGATAACAATATTCAAATATGCTGCATTTTGGATCATTTTTAGAATACTGAAATTATACTACCACTATAAAGCCTAAATGAACTAAATGAACTGCACGGAATTCATTCATTCACTCAACAAGTATTTTTGAATACCTATTCTGTGTGTTGCCTCTGTCATGGTATAGTATCTTACATTAAATTATTTGATGGTGATGTCTAACAAGTATTCTGCGGAATTGAACAGTACATTTAGGCAATTTAATCATGTCAAGTCTCATACCCAATTTTTCTTTGGTAAGTTAGATGATTTATTAAAGTGATTCTCAAACTCTAGTAGCATCAAAGTTAACTAGACAGTTTAAAAAACAGACTGCAGGATAGATACAGCAGCTCACACATGTAATCCTAGCTCCTTGGAGGATCACTTGAGGCCAGGAGTTAGAGACCAACCTGGGAAATATAGTAAGACCCTATCTCTACAAAAAATTAGAAAATTAGCCGAGTATGGTGGCACACTTCTGTAGTCCTAGCTACATATGAGGCTGAGGTGAAAGGATCACTGGAGGCCAGCAGTTTGAGGCTGCGATGAGCTGTGATCATACCACTGAACTCCCGCCTAGGTGACAGATTGAGACCCTGTCTCTATACAAGACAAGAAAACAAAAGTCAGATTGCTGGGCCCCAATCATGAAGTTTCTGATTAGGATGTCTGAGTTGGGTCCAAGAAATTTGGATTTCTAAGTTTCCTGGTGAAGCTGATGCTACTAGTCCATGAACCATACTTTGAGAACTAATCATTTACTGGAAATTATTTTTAACTGATACGTCAAAAATTAAGACCATAGTTCATACTTCTAAGTATAAAGGCAAGGTGCCTCAATGGAAAATAAATATTACCTAGGAAGCAGCTATAATTCATCTTAAATCTCACCTCTCATAATGTATCTAAATCACAAATGTGAAACTCTATAGTTAAACTAAGCCAGAGCTACTAAAGTTGGCATTTATACTTGCAAAATTTCTTTTATGAGATTGGAATAAAATTTCTATAATCCTCAAATATTATTTCCCCAGCTAATGGAAGAGCCAAATTAAAGCGGCTTTGATGGGGGAAATGATTACTGTATGTTTGAGAACCCTTGTGGCTTGAGCCATCTATATCTCTACTCTAAGAATATTAAAATATCACAGTAGAGCAACAAGACTAGATGAAACCCTTTTGGCATAAAACATTCAGGCAACACTCAATAAATAGGGCATCTCCACTAGGATTTACACACCAGCAAATATGTTCACTGAGTTCCCATGAGGAGAATAAAATAGATGACTGGAACTCAGAGAAAGGTAATAAAGTCAACTACATAATATGAGAATCCTTTTCATAAATGAAAACAGTTATATAATGAAAGAGTGGTAGCAAAATCTATTAAAGATGGTGAATTATTTGGTAACCTTCCTCTGATTTTTATGTCACCGAAATGAACCACTTGGTGGTGACAAACAGGAATACTGTCCAACAAAGTGTTCAGTGGATTCTGTACCTTTAGCAAAATGGTGCGATATAATATTGTTAGAATAACAGAGCAGTTGGTGCATCAAAATTATCTTTAGCTAGTGATCTTCCCTGGAATTATCATGTAGGTGAAAAGATTTCACTGAAAAACTAAAATACACGCCAAAGTTGTGTTGGCTCTCTCTTCATCAATCCGTTCACCTATCCATCTTCTCACCCACATACCTATATAGCTGCCTATCATTTTTTTAAAAGTACCATTTATGTATAATACATTACATCTAAAATGATTTGATGTTATTTGGTTAAAGCCAATGAAGCTGCCCAGTGAATGGATTGCCTCAAATATCTCATTTGAAATTTAAGCCAAGGGAACTGTGTCACTATAAGAGCCATATATTAAATACTGAAGCCTAGAAGAACCCTCCCATTAAGAATGGACATTCTTTAAGCACATATTATGTCCCATATTCAGGCTCTGGCTGAACATATGATTCATTGAATATACTGACTTCTACCTAAACTCAGGCAACCAAGATCTAAAAATAGGAGAGGAGGAAAAACAGTGTCACAGTATATTTGAATTGCTACTGACAGTTGAGAACATAATTTTAATGTGGTTAAAATATATTATAAATTCCTGAAAACCCAGAATTACCAAGTGTTAATTTGGAGAAATCATTTTAGAGCCAGGTATTTAGGCTTAATATATGAGGTACAGAAAAATAAAAAATACTGCTTTGTTTTGATCTAAACTCCCTGAGAGAAACATGGCAAGTGATGTGGATGTGGAAATAACAAACCTTATCATCTTTTCATATTATCCCAAATGCTATTTTTAACACAATCGCATGGCCTCTGTGTTCTTAATTGAGTAATATTGTGAACATCTGTCTCTCTCTAGAGCCTTTTTTAAGTGTGTAAAATATCTTGAATATTTGCTATTTATCAGAAGAGGAAAATTACATGACAAATCAGCAGGAAGGGTGAGAGACTTGACAAAATACATTTACTAACAGGGAATTTACAAATCTCAAACTCTAACATTACAACAATTGACACACTTGGGAATGAATCTCAGGAGCTGACAAGATGGCAACATTACTGTATTATTCCCTTCTCACACTGCTATGAAGAAATACCAGAGACTGGTTAATTTATAACAGAAGGAGTTTTAACTGACTCACAGTTCCGCATGGCTGGAAGACCTCAGGTAACTTACAATCATGGCCGAAGGGGAAGCAAACACGTTCTTCTTCACAAGGCGGCAGGAGAGATAAGCGCCAAGCAAAGGGGGAAAAGCCCCTTATAAAACCATCAGATCTCATGAGATCTCACTCACTATCATGAGAACAGCATGAGGGTCACTGCCCCCATGATTCACTTACCTCCTACTAGGTCCCTCTCATGACACTTGAGAATTATGGGAACTACAATTCAAGATGAGATTTGGGTGGGACACAGCCAAACCATATCAATTCCTATCCTGTGGAATTAAACAAGGTGCATAAGATGCTTCAGTAACAAAATCCAGTATCTCTTGCATAAAACATTTATTTGTATAAAGGAAAATAAATAGGAGTTAATAGGGCTGTGAGATGTGAGCTGAGTAAAAGAAGAAACAACATGTTTTAAGGAACTGCTTCTGAAATGTAATAGTTTTGTGACATTGATCAGTTCACTAAACTTTTCTGAGCCTATATTTTTCTTATTTGAGAAACGGAACAGAATGATATCAATTATAAGGAGTATTAAATAGAATAAAACAGGTAAAATTATTTTAAAAGATTCCTCTGTATAAATTATATTCATCATCCAATTATATTATGAGCTAAGTGATGGGAGGCAGAAATCTTGGTATTATAAACAATGTCAAAAATATCTTACATTTAATAGGCGTTATCTTTCACTAAGTATTGTTCCAAGTACTTTACATATACTAAATACATTAACATAGTAACAGTTATATTATGCCCATTTTACAGACAAGGAATCAAAGGCATTAGTAAATGTTGGCTCCAGAGTCTGAACCCTCAACCACCCCAATTTTATTATCCTAATTTAATAAACAAACAAAGCCATACAATAAATGCATGTTGATTACAATATGTAA
This sequence comes from Pan paniscus, assembly GCF_029289425.2. Lineage (NCBI taxonomy): Eukaryota > Metazoa > Chordata > Mammalia > Primates > Hominidae > Pan > Pan paniscus. The sequence continues at coordinate 76,959,783 of NC_073254.2, forward strand.
TAATAATAAACTTTTTAGAAATTTATGTTAAAAATGGAAAAAAACTCTCACTATTGAGAAAACATGGTATTTAATATTTAGTAAGTAATTTTCAAATCTATGAATATTTGTTGGCGTAAATATTTAACACAAGAAATTCTTATCTGACTTTTGAAACTATTTATCAGTTGTCAACCTATTTGCGATCATTCGTTTTAGGAGTGACTAAGTTGGAGTATTAAAATGATTCTGAATTTTCTTGAAAAATATACACAAAGAAATGTAAATTCTCATTTCAAAATTAATGTTTTCATAGCTGTCTGATTTCTTTCAAAAGTCAGTTTTACCCCAAAAGAGAACTGGTTTGAGCATGAAGCACAATTAAGTTTTATAGTAACAGTATTCACATGAGGCCATAAATAAGAGTCAAAAAATAACACGCTTATATTCTGCTCAGCACCTTATATACCAATGGACCAGCTCACCCCAGGCTGACTACTTTGATATCAGCATAGGCTAATGGATGTGTGTGCTACCATTATCCGGTTTTACAGAAAAAAATATTTATTGACTTCAGAGAGATAAAGTTAATTTTTCCAAGGTCACAAAATCAAATAGCAAAGCTAGGATGAAATCCAAATGCCAAGCTCTTAATCACCTTGATGAACTTAGTTAATCCTACAGTTATGAGATGATCTTTCATAAAAATATAATAATGGCAAAGTAAATCATAGGGGGAAATATCTGTTTATGTATGTATTGGCTTGCTTTCTGCAAATGATTGCTAAAGGCAGAACAACTTTGGAAAATCCAGAGACTATTCTTTTTCTAATTAACAGAGATAAATTTTGTGAGGCTAATTAACAGAGATCAAATTTTGTGAGGCTATTTCTACACATATAGTGAATCTCTCTGTACTTTCTTTTTTGATAGATACAAATTTACTTTTTTAACGTTAATTATATATTGAGTTAAAGAGATATGAGAAATCATATAAAACAAAAATTACTAATCTGAGATAGAAAAAAAGGCCCAATATTAAGAAGCTAATGAATATTCTCTTAAATAAAACATGGAGACAGAAAATAAATACAAACTACATTAACAACATTTTGAAAGTAATTCATATAAAAACAGTATCCCCAAGATGGGATACTGCTAAATCAGAAATTATGTTTATAGGTAAATTCATGACTTCAGATATTTCATCATCAAAATAAGAAAAGAAAAAATAAGCACTGTGCTTATAATTAATTGTAAATTGACAAATTATATTGTATGCATACAAACTGGAAGGATTAAATCAAGCTAACTAATAGATCCATTACCCCAAATATGTATTATTTTTGTGGTAAGAACATTTGAAATCTATCCTCTTAGCAATTTTGAAATATAAAATACATTATTATTGACTATAGTCACCGTGCTGTGGAATAGCTTTCCAAAAACATATTTCTCCTGTCTAACTGCAACTTGGTCCTCTTTGACCAACATCTCATTTCCAACATCCCCCAGCCCTCCTACTCTTTGTTTCTGGTTTCTGAGTTTGTTTTAAATTCTGCATATAAATGAGTCTATATGGTATTTGTCTTTTTGTGCCTGGCATATTTTTAAATGTTTTGTCAATTTGTAACTGATACATAACAATTGTACATATTTATGGGGTACATGTGATATTTTGATATATGTATATAATGTGTAATGATCAATTCAAGGTAATTAGAATATCCATCACACCAAATATTTATGTCTTTGTGTTGGGAACATTCTAAATCTTATGTTTTAGTTATTTTGAAGTATACAATAAATTATTTTTAACTATCATCTCCCTACTGTGCTATCAAACACTAGAACTTGTTTCTTCTATCTAACCATATATATGTATAAATGCCAGTCTGTCTTCATTTTCTTTCCTGCGCCCTCCCACCCCTCTCAGCCTCTGGTAACTATCACTCTATTCCCTATGTCTGTGAGATCAATATTTTTTGGCTCATGCATATGAGGAAGAACAAACCATATTAGTCTTTCCATGCCTGGCTTTTTTCACTTAATATAATGACCTCCAGTGATGGGATTTCACTCTTTTCTTTATGGCTGAATAACAATTTATTGTGCATATATACCACGTTTATTTATCCATTCATCTATTAATGAACAATTATGAAGTCAACCAATTATATATCTTGGCTATTGTGAACAGTGCTGCAATAAATATGGGAGTGCAGATATCTCTTCAATATACCGATCTCCTTTTAGATATATACTCAGTGGTGAGATTTCTAGATCATATGGTAAATCTAGTTTTATTTTTTTTTTTGAGGATCCTCCACTCTGTTTTCCATAGTGGCTGTACTAATTTACATTCCAACCCACAGTGTACTACCAGTCTTTTCATTTTTCTACATCCTTGCCAGCATATGTTGTTTTTTGTCTTTTTGATAGTGGCTATCTTAACAGGGGTGAGATGATATTTTATTGTGGTTTTGATTTGCATTTCCCTTATGATTAATGATGCTGAGTAATTGTCACATACCTGTTGACCATTTGGATATCTTTTTTTTGAGAGATGTCTATTCAATCATTTCAAATTTTAAAAATCAAATTATTTGTGACTTTTTGCTATTGATGTCATTTGAGTTCCTTAAGTATTTTGGTTGTTATTTTCTTGCTGGATGAATAATCTTCAAATATTTTTTCCTATTATGTGTGTTGTCTCTTCATTCTGTTGATTGTTTCCTTTGTTCTGCAGAAGCTCTTTAGCTTGATGTAATCCCATTTCTATATTTTTGCTCCTGTTACCTGTGCTTTTGAGGTCTAAACCCAAAATGTGCTTTCCCAGACCAATGTCCTGAGGTGTTTTTCCAATATTTTCTTCTAGTATTTTCATAGTTTCAGGTCTTAAATTGAAATATTTAAGCCATTTTGACTCAAATATTTTATTTTTTTTTTGAGATGGAGTCTCGCTCTGTCACCCAGGCTGGAGTGCAGTGGTGTGATCTCAGCTCACTGAAACCTCTGCCTCCTCGGTTTAAGTGATTTTCCTGTTTCAGCCTCCCGAGTAGCTTGGATTACAGGTGCCCACCACTACACCTGGCTAATTTTTGTATTTTTAGTAGAGATGGGGTTTCCCAACATTGGCCACGCTGGTCTTGAACTCCTTACCACAAGTGATCTGCCCGCCTTGGCCTCCCAAAGTGTTGAGATTACAGGCGTGAGCCACTGCGTCTGGCCTTGACTCAATTTTTGTATGTGGTGAGAGATAGGTGTCTAGTTTCTTTCTTCTGCATACAATTATCCAGTTTTCCAAGTACCAATTATTGAAGAGAAAGTCCTTTACCCAAAGTATGTTAATGGTGTCTTTGTCAAAATGACTTGACAATCAATTTGTGGACTTATTTCTAGGTTCTCTATTCTGTTCCATTGTTCTATGTGTCTGATTTTATGCAAATGCCATGCTGTTTTAGTTACTATAAGTTTGCAGTATATTTTGAAGCCAGGTAGTGTGATGTCTACATGTTTGTTCTATTTGCTCAAGATTGCTTTGGCTATTTGGGGTCTTTGTGTCGTCATACAAATTTGGGGACTTTTTTCTTTTTTTATTGCTAAGGAGAATGTCATTGATGTTTTGTTAGGAATTTCACTGAATCTGTAGATTACTTTAGGTAACATTTTCCTTACTCTTTATTTTCAATGTTTCTTAAAATACCAGTGTGATGGTTAATGGAGTGAAGGATACAAAATATTGTTTCCGGGGGTGTCACCAAAGGAGATTAATATTTGAGTCAGTGGACTAGGAGAGGAAGACCTACCCTCAATCTGGGTGGGCACCATCTAATCAGCTGCCAGCATGGCTAGGATACAAGCAGGCAGAAGAATGCAGAAAGCAGATTGGCAGAGTCTTCCAGCCTTCATCTTTCTTCTATGCTGGATGCTTCCTGTCACTAAAGGTCAGACTCTAAGTTCTACAGCTTTTGGACTCTCTGGCTTACCCCAGTAATTTTCCAGGGGCTATGAGGCCTTCAGCCACAGACTGAAGGCTGAACTGTCAGTTTCCCTACTTTTGAAGTTTTGGGACTCAGACTGGCTTCCGGTTTGCAGACAGATGACCTATTAGGGAATTTCACCTTGTGGTCATGTGAGTGAATACTCAATAAACTTCCCTTCATAGATCCATCTATCCTACTGGTTTTGTACCTCTAGAGAATCCTAATACAGATTTTGGTACCAGAAGTGGTTCTAGAGGAACAGAATTTAAAGATAGATTTCTTTAGTTGGTTTTGGGGTTACCGGAGTTGGGTGCTAAATATGATTGGACCCCAAAATGCTAAGGACTCTACTTCTAATATTATGGAGAACACTAATAAAACTTGGCATAAACTGTTTAGAGGGATATGCAAAATTAATGCACTTGATATTCCTCATTCACTGCTCTTAAAAGTCAAGAAGTTTAGTGACTCTATACATAATACCTTCAACCATATGTGGGTAACCAAGGAATATAATGAAGTTGGTTGGTTGCTCTTAAGTTCGCTGGACAAAGTGATGAAAGAACTCAGGGATTCTAACTCATGGTTCCAGAAGCACAAACTAAGCCTCACATCTAAGATTGTCCTGAGTAAGAGTTTTATCTCCTGTAGACAAAGGGCTGAAAATGTGGGAAATCAGACATAAGCTCTTATCATGCAAGTGGCTGACCTGCAACAAAAGGTGTATGCTCAGCCTCACCACCTGTCTACTGATAAAGTAAGGGCAATGATTGGAAAAGAATGGGACCCTGCAACTTGGAATGGGGAAATGTGGGAGGACCCTGATGAAGCTGGGGACGCTAAGCTTGTAAACTCTGATAAGCCTTTCTTGCCAGAGGAAACAGCCTCCCTGCCCCCAGTGGTGGCAACATTCCCTCCTCCACTCACACTGCCATCAGTCTTGCCACCTTTGACTGAGGTGATTAACCATACACTGCCTGAGGCAACAGTGATGGCCTCTCTTGAGGCAGTTGCCAGGCAAGATAATGCTGATTCTCCTCAGGAACTACCCCCAACACCCCTGTTTGCTTCTAGACCTGTAACCAAATTCCTGGCAGGCCTCAAGAGGTGAGGTTCAGAGTGTGACCCACAAGGAAGTGCACTACTCGCCAAAAGAACTGCTTGAGTTTTCTAATTTATATAAGCAGAAATCAGGAAACAGGCATGGGAATGGATATTAAGGGTGTGGAATAATGGTGAAAAAATGAAAAGTTGTATCAGGCTGAATTTATTGATTTGGGCCCAGTATGCAGGGATTCTGCATTTAATGTTGCAACTCATGGAGTTAAAAAAGGTTCTAATAGTTTATTTGCTTGGTTAGCTGAAATAGGAATAAAAAGGTGGCCCACTGTGAATGAGCTGAAAATGCCTGATCTCCCTTGGTTTAATGTAGAGGAAGAGATCCAAAGGCTTAGGAACATAGGGATGCTAGAGTGAATTAGTCGCTTTAGATCTACTCATCCCAGCTGGAAAGGTCTAGAACACATACCTTTCACCAATACTTCGTGAAATAGATTTGTGAAGGGAGCATCTGCATCCTTGAAGAGCTCTGTGATTTCTATTCTCTGTATGCCAGATCTTACAGTGGAACCACAGTCACTCAATTAGAAAATTTAAAAGCAATGGGAATAATTGGATCCTGAGGTGGCAGGGGCCAAGTGGCAGCACTCAACTGTCAAAGGCAAGGTGGGCATAGCTACTGTAATGAACAGAAGAGGCAAAGCAGCAATCAGAATAGTCTGATTCATGTAGAGCTCTGGCATTGGCTAATTAATCATGGTATTCCTAGAAGCAAAAATGATAGGAAGCCTACTGCATTCTTACTTAATTTGTAGAAGTAGAAAACTTCCAGGTTGAGTGGACAAATGAATAATTTAAGTTATAAAAATAGAGAATCATGGCCCTTCAATCAATTTAGGACTTGAACCAGTTTACAGACCCAGAACCCCTTGAATAAAGGGGAGGCCAGGTCTACTCGAGGAAGGACCCCACTACATTACCAACAAATTATGATGTTAATCTTTTTCCTATCCTTCCCCAACAAGACCTCCAACCTTTCACCAGAGTAACTGTGCAATGGGGAAAGAGGAATGTTCAGACATTTTGGGGATTATTGTACACTGGATCTGAGTTGATGTTCATTCCAGGGTACCAAAATGTCATTGTGGTCCTCCAGTTAAAGCAGGGACTTACAGAGGTCAGGTAATTAACGGAGTTTTAGCTCAGGTCCTACTTAGTGGGTCCAGTCGGTCCCTGGGCTCATCCTGTGGTCATTTCCTCAGTGCCAGAATGTGTAATTGGCATAGACATACTTAGCAGCTGGCAGAATCCCCACATTGGCTCCCTGACTGGTAGGGTGAGAGCCATTATGGTGGGAAAGGCCAAATGGAAGCTTTAGACCTACATCTACTTAGAAAAAATAGTAAATCAAAAACAACATTCCATCCCTGGAGCGATTGCAAAGATTAGTGCCACCATCAAGGACTTGAGAGACTCAGGGGTGGTGATTCCCACCACATCCCTGTTCGACTCTCCTATTTGTCCTGTTCATAAGACAGATAGATCTTGGATAATGACAGTACATTATAACAAGCTTAACCAAGTGGTGACTCCAAGTGAAGCTACTATACCAGATGTGGTTTCATTACTTGAGCAAATTAACACATCTCCTGGTACCTAGCATGCAGCCACTGATTTGGCAAATGCTTTTTTCTCCATTCCTGTCGATAACACCAACCAGAAGTAATCTGCCTTCAGCTGGCAAGGCCAGCAATATACCTTCACTGTCCTGCCTCAGGGGTATATCATCTCCCTGGCTTTGTGCCAGAATCTTGTTTGCAGAGATCTTGATCACTTTTCCCTTCTAGAAGATATCACATGGGTCCGTTACATTGATTACACTATGCTGATTGGATCTAGTGAGCAAGAAGTAGCAAACACACTGGAGTTATTAATGAGACATTTGTGTGCCAAGGGATGGGAAATAAATCTGACTAAAATTCAGGGGCCTTCTACCTCAGTAAAATTTCTAGGGGTCCAGTGATGAGAGGCCTGTCAAGATATTCCTTCTAAGGCGAAGGATAAGTTGCTGCATTTGGCCCCTACTACCACCAAGAAAGAGGCACAACACCTAGTGGGCCTATTTGGATTTTGGAGGCAACATATTCTTCATTTGGGTGTGTTACTCCAGCCCATTTATCTAGTGACCCGAAATGTTGCCAGTTTTGAGTGGGGTCCAGAACAGAAGAAGGCTCTGCAACAGGTCTAGGCTGCTGTGCAAGCTGCTCTGCCACTTGGGCCATATGACCCAGCAGATCCAATGGTGCTTGAGGTGTCAGTGGCAGATAGGGATGCTATTTGGAGCCTTTGGCAGGCCCCCATGGATGAATTACAGCAAAGGTCTCTAGGATTTTGGAGCAGGGCCCTGCCATCTTCTGCAGATAACCATCCTCCTTTCGACACGCACCTCTTGGCTTGTTATCGGGCTTTGATAGAAACTGAATGTTTGACTATGGGTCATCAAGTCACCATGTGACTTGAACTGCCTATCATGAACTGGGTGCTTTCTGACCTATCTAACCATGAAGTTGGGCTTGTGCAGCAGCATTCCATTCCGTCATCAAATGGAAGTGGTAAATATGTGATCGGGCTCCAGCAGGTCCTGAGGAAACAAGTGGGTTTCATGAGGAAGTGTTTCAAATGCCCATGGTCCCCACTCCTGCTATCCTGCTTTTTCCCCTCCAGCCTGCACTGATAGCCTCATGAGGAGTTCCCTGTGATCAGCTGACAGAGGAAGAGAAGACTAGGGCCTGGTTTATGAGTGGTGTCTGCATACGTGGTTCCGCACAATATGAAGACACCACCTGAAAGTGGACAGCTGCCCAGCACTGCAGTCCCCTTTTAGCCAGTGTCCACTCAGGTGAGTGGAGGCCAGTTTTAAACAAGGCCAGTTTCATAAACATCATCAGAGTACTTGGAATAAACTGTAATTTTCTTTTAAAAAGGTTTTATTTTTTCAATTTATTTTATTTTATTTATTTATTTACTTTTTGACGTTTTTTAATAAATTATACTTTAAGTTCTAGGGTACATGTGAACAACGTGCAGTTTTGTTACATAGGTATACGTGTGCCATGTTGGTTTGCTGCACCCATCAACTTGAGATTTACATTAAGTATTTCTCCTAATGCTATTCCTCCCCTAGACCCCCAACCCCCAACTGGCCCCAGTGTGTGACGTTCCCTGCCCTGTGTCCATGTTCTCATTGTTCAACTCTCACCTATGAGTGAGAACATGCGGTGTTTGGTTTTCTGTCCTTGTGATAGTTTGCTAAGAATGATGGTTTCCAGCTTCATTCACATCCCTGTAAAGGACATGAACTCATCCTTTTTTATGGCTGCATAGTATTCCATGGTGTATATGTGCCACATTTTCTTAATCCAGTCTATCATTGATGGACATTTGGGTTGGTTCCAAGTCTTTGCTATTGTGAATAGTGCCGTAATAAACATATGTGTGCATGTGTCTTTATCACAGAATGATTTATAAACTTTTGGGTATATACCCAGTAATGGGATGGCTGCGTCAAACAGTATTTCTAGTTCTAGATCCTTGAGGAATCGCCACACTGTCTTCTACAACGGTTGAACTGAAAAGATTTTATAAAACATGCCACAAAATGTATCCTGCACCCTATAATCCTGCCTACTGTTTTGTAAATGGTATAGCCAGCCTCTTAATATCTTAGATATATTGAGATGCATAATTTTTAAAATAATTTACACCACTCAGCAAACTACATTTGCTCAAAGTTGTGTTTAATTTTTCAGAGAGCATTAGGCCATAAATATGAAAACATTTGAACCTTATCACTGATAGTGCCACTCGATGAGATGCATTTTATATGATTATGTTCAGGTATGGAAATCCTACAGTGCTATTCGATATCAGGCAGTCTGGGACCTGTGGACACTTATGAATATTGCTCCTTTTGTTGTTATGTACTGTTTTGTTGACACATTTGCATTTATCAATTAAAATATAAACTAATGAGATATATTCCTTGTAAAACAACTGCTCTTTTGAAAGTTGGTAACATGCAGAATAGATAAAATCCTATTACACTGATGCATTGATTTTTCCCCCCTTATACTTGCCCTTTTCATTGTATATGTTTAAACTGCTTTGGCAAAGGTTACAAGTAACTTCAAAATTGCTAAATTTGATGGACACTTTTCTGCTCTCATCTTACTTGACTGCTTTGTAAAGACATGGGGAATCTAAATATCAGTACCCCCAGGGATCTGAGCATAGCTTCCTACTCTTGCCTGAGAGTGACCTTGTTCATCCCCTTGGCTTCAAGTGTCATACAGTAAATGTGTACTTAGAACCTCAATCCTGAGTACCAATTTCAAGCAATTTATAACTTCCTACAAGAGAGAAGTTGCTCATAGTTCTGTCATGTCTGCAAAATAAAGTCCAAGGTTTTCTGAGATGGACATATGGTCCTTGTGTGATCCTATTTCCAAAAACCACTCTCTGGAGAGCTCTCATCAACAGACACCACTTTAAACCAGGTGCTGTGGGCTCACAAAAACATGCAGAGATTCTTATCATGCAAACCTATTTTGTGTCTTATTAACGTATTTCACTTTTCCTGGAATGTACTCTACTTAATTCAATAGGAACTTGCTCAATTTAAGAATCAGCTCTATCATGAAACCTTTTCTGAACTATACTACACACACACACACACACACACACACACACACACACACACACACACACCACCTTTATCCAGTCATCTGTTGATGGACACTTAGGTTGATTCCATTTCTTTGCTATTGTAAATAATAATATGATAAATACACAAGTGCAGGTATCTATTTTATATGATTTCTTTTCCTTTAGGTAGATACTTAGTACTGGGATTGCTGAATTGAATGGTAGTTCAATTTTTAATTTTTTTAATAAATCTCCATACTGTCTTCCATAGAGGTTGTACAAATTTACATTCATACCAGCCACATATAACTGTTCCTTTTTCCTTGAATCGTTGCCAACATTTGTTATGATTTTGAGTTGTTAATAATAGCTATTCTGACTGGTGTAAGGTTATATCATATTGTGGTTTTAATTTGCATTTCTCTGATAATTAGGGACACTGAACTTTTTTTTCATGTTTCTTGGCCACTTGTCTTTTGAAAAATGTTCATGTCCTTTACCCACTTATTAATAAGGTTTTAACTTCATATCACTGAAAGAGGCACTGAAGAAGGTAAGAAAGACAGTCTTGAATTGCCCATGCCATGCCTCCCAAAACCCTAGCAGCAGCAGTAGCTGTGTGGCAGGGAAAGAAAATCTGTGTGCTTGCGAGAGGAAGAGGGCAGTGATTATGAGACTCTGCATTGTCACAATAGAAAGCAACATCGAGAACTCAGCTGGCTTCCATAGTGGGAGGATTTAGACCTACCCAGAGGGGAAATGCCCATTCCAGTTGTCAGAACCTGAGTTTCAGTAAGCCTTGCCATCCTCGGCTTAAGTGCTCTAGGGTCCTCAGTGAACCTGAAAAGTAGTCTATGCCACCAGCCCTGAAATTTCTGGGCAAGTCTCGATGCTATGTTGGGCTCAGAGCCAGTGGACTTGGGGGGCAAACAACTCAGTGAGATACTAGCCGGGGCAGCCAAGGTAGTGCTTGCACCACCCATCCCCAGCCCCAGGCAGCGCAGCTTCAAAAGAAACTCCTTCTTTCCACTTGAAGAGAGGAGAGGGAAGAGTAAAGAGGACTTTGTCTTATGACTTGGTTGCCAGCTCACCCACAGTAGGATATAGCACTGGACACAATCCTGAGGTCCTCATTCCAGGCACCAGCTCTTGGATGTCATTTCTAGACATACCCCGGGCCAGGAGGGAACCTGCTACCTTGAGAGGAAGGACCCAGTCCTGGAAGAATTCTTCACCCGCTGACTAAAGAGCCTCTGATCCTAAATAAGCAGCACGGGTAGCCAGGAAGTATTCACCTTGGGCCTTGGGTGAGACTCAGAGATGTGCTGGCTTCAGATATGATCCAGAATATTCCAAGCTGTGGTGGCTACAGAGAGGGATTCCTGCTTGAGTAAAGGAGCGGGAAGAGTAAAGGGGACTTTGTCTTGAAGCTTAGATACCAGCTCAGCCATAGCAGGGTAGAGCATTAAGCAGTCTCTTGGGGTCCCCAGTTCCAAGCCTTGGCTATTGGATGGCATTTCTGAACCTGCCCTGGGCCAGCAGGGCATCTACTGCCCTGAAAGGAGAGTCCTAGGCCTGGCAGCATTTACCACAAGCTGACTGAAGAGGTCGTGGGCCTTGAGTGAACATTAGCAGTAGCTTGGCAGTATTTGCCGTGGGCCTAGGGCAGTGGTGGCCGTGGGGAGAGATTCCATTTCTTATATGAAAAAAGGAGGGAAATGTGGCCAGAACTTTATCTTGTGTCTTGGGTGCCAATACAGTTGCAGTAGAATAGAGCACCAGGTACATTTCTAAGGTTTCCAATTCTAGGCCCTGGCTCCCGGACAGCATCTCTGGACCTGCCTAGGGCTAGGGAAAGTACTTTGCTAAAGAATGGATGGGTTCACCACCTGCTGATTGTAGAACCCTAGGGTCTTAAGCAAAGATAGGCAGTAGCCAGACAGTGCTTACCAAGAGCCTTAGATGAAACCCAGTGCTAGGCTGGCTTCAGAGACAACCTAGCACAGTCCCAGTGGTGATGGCCACAAAAGTACTTGGGCCACCCCTCCCTCAGCTCTAGGCAGCTCACCACAGACAGACTTCATTTGATTGGGGAAAAGTAAGGGAAGGACTGGTATATTTTGCCTCCTTCTTAAGAAGAATATATTTTCTATGAAAGGCTTGTTCCTCATTTCAAAGTTTTCCAATCTTCATAAAGCTAGACAGATCTCTTCTTTTCTTATTTTATTTGTGATCCTTGAGACTACTGATGTAATAGTTATTTATTCAGAAAGAAACTTCCCAACTTCAGTTTAGCTTTAGAACCATGATTTATTTAACTTTATATATAGGTTTCCCTGGCTGATCAACAATGAAACATGTACACCTTTTAGTAGCTTGAGTTATTTAGTTCTATCTTTTCCGTGTATCAAATCAGGCTTCCTATGGCTGAATAAGTTATTAAATAATGCTGCACCATCTTTCACAATAAGGCAAGTAAATAGAGGGTAATTAGGGAGCTATTGTCTTACTCTCACCAACTCCTAAATAGAAGAATTTAATTTGGTGTGGTTTAAACTAGGAGGACATGGTGGCAAGTGAGTCTCCTTACTTTAAATACAACTTCAGATTCAAAACCTACAATATTGAAATACAATCACATACATAATTGTCATGTATATATTGAAAGTGTTTTGAAGATAGAGATAGATATTCATAATTCTATGTGTTACCAATGTTGCTTCAATTTACGTATCAAGCCCTATTAGGAGTATGGGCTTTCAAAAGGAATAAAAAAAACAAACTTTGGCCACTATTAAACTCCCTCTTAAACATAAGAGTGAAAATATGTATATTGCCAAGCACTTGCAAGGCAAATGAAGATTAAAACATAAAACTGGTCAGTTTTATCTCTGAGTTGGTCAAATAAAATAATCCTTACTTTAAAATCTCAATAATATATTAATAGGTTAATACTGATAGTCTAAAATACATCTAATTTGAATAATGGTTTTTACTACACTAAGTTTTTTTTTACATTTTATAAATTCAAATTGAAACAACTCTTATCTAATACTTTCTTATTTTCTGTTAGAATCTGCTGGCTTGTAATTTCTACTAATTTGTCTTAATTTTTCTCTCTGGAGCCACACAGAACAAATCTACTGTCTTCAATTATTTGAAGGATTTTTACTTGTAAGAAGGCTATATTTGTCTTTCAAGTCTAACATTTATAGTTTCCACATAACACTTCAAGATTCCTTCAACATTCTGGTTATGATTTTCTGTAAAGTCTCTCATTCACTGATTGATCAATTCATTGATCATCTAATTGGTTCATTTATTCAATCATGCAATTATCAATTAGTTAACATCTGCCAGGGACCATGGGTTGTGCTGAGAAGCTACTGACAGTAGTCAATCACTAAGGCTAAAACAAGAGTACCTGTCTTATATTTTTCCCATCTTTTATAGAATTAGCAACTTTTATTCTTTTATGTCCCTTTACATGATTCTAATGCAGAAACAGTTACTTCCTTGCATCTAAATATTCACAAATCTTTCTCATCGTATTAGTGTCTCACAAGGCAGAGACTATTAGGTGATAATATAATTATAGTTAAGAGCATGAAATAGTGAGCAGGACTAGGTTCAAATCTTGACTCTTCCCCTTACTCCCTATAGAATTATGGGCCTATGACTCTGGGCTCATTTTCCCACTGTAAAATGGGGATATAATCAGTAGCTACCTTATAAGGTTGTTGTGAGAGTTCCTGTGATTGGATATTTCAGTCTACTTTTATTGGCCATGCAGGTGGTGAAAAGATCTTTGTGTTCCTGTAAATAGGTAGACTGACAGTCCAAGTATTCATCATGTAAGCTTTTTCTCTTTAAGAATGTGTTTTAATAGATATTTTACTGGAAATACAGGAAAGGTAACTTTTAGGAATGAGACACCATTTAAGTCAAACATTTAATGATCTCTAAATTTCTTTTAATGATCTCTCTCTCTCTCTCTTCCTTGAATATTCTCTTTTTATGGCGAATGTAGAAGTAACACTGTCTCTTAAAATAAAAATCTCCTTTCATATCTGTTAGATAAGTCAACTGCTTTAATTTTGTTTTTTTGTTCAGCTTGATAAATTGAAGTCATATATTTCTAAATATATTTTTAGTGTAGATATTTATAAGCAGCACAGAATTAATCTTTCCTTCTTCCAGATATAAACAATTACAACAACACAATAAAAAATCAACAAATTAAAATCATATCCCAGCCAACATATAGATTAATATAAAATTAAAGGCAAATTTGAAGTAGTTACATTCTGCTTATATACTTAACATGATTATAATTACTTTGTTTTAGATAATTCCTATGCAGTAACATAACAAAGTTTCAGAAAATAACTTATTCCATATAGACATGATAAATATAATGTGTGTGACTATCACTGCATGATAAATAGGACCTTTTATATTCATGAAGTTGGATGTCAGACTCAACTGACAAATGTGTATCATATTCAATGTATTTATTCCAAGGCTTGTTAAAATTACTCCATCTTGCTGCAGATGGATAAAATAACAACTACTTTTCTATGTTTTATGGATTAAAACAGTGTGAAATGATGGCTTTAAATTTCCTATGTTTACAAGTTTATTAAAACCCCACAACAAGTTATATACTTGATTAAAGATTTATAGAAGACACACTGCATTGCATTCTTACAGGTAAATGTCATTCATGAGGGAACTGTCTAAACATTGTAAGTACTCTGACAACATCCATCACAGGTACAGAGAGGTAAGTTCCAAGGTGAAAAAAAGTGCAGTCATGAAAAATATAACACAGGAACAAAAGGAATATGTCATTAGATTCAAAATACATAAATGCAACTATATTTTTGGTAGAGTGGGTTAAATTAAAATAGCAATAAAACGGAACTTAAGAAGAGCAAAATCTTTTTAATGGCTTAAATATCTTAACAACTTCCAAGTTTAAAAAGAACACAGTTTTAAAATATTCTTAAAATATGTCAAATAAAGAAGCAGTGACAAAAGAATGTTCTTTAAGGTGCTTTACTGAACTGTGCTGTCCAATAAGATGGCCACTAACTACTCAAGAGACTATTTAAATTTAAATTAATTGAATTAAAATAGCATTAAATTTTTTTTTTCAATTTTACTAGCCATATTTGACATGCTCTATAGCCATATGTGGCTAGTGACTACTGTATTAGGTAGTGCAGATAGATCGTTTTCATCAGCACAGTTTTATTGGAGAATGGTATTCTAGAATTTTAAGAAAATACCATATAATAAAATTGCAATTATCACCTGTAGGCAATGTTCTAGATGTTTAATATGATACTTAAAAACTGGGAAAATTAGCTGAGATTATTTGTATATAATTAGTTGAAAGAACACCTGTGCATCTTCTACTGGACACATATTTGTGCATAACTACTAATCCCAGATAATTTCTTAAAAACTAGCTTAATTGCTTATGGTTATCATTTTTAATTCCAAAATGCTCAGAAGGGACACAGCTATGTCTATGAAAACTAATTTATAAAGAAATAAAAGCAGGTGAAATCATTCATTTCACAGCCCTTCACATGAGAAGATAAATTTAAAATTAGGGCCATAATTGTGGTAGAATCATCCCCTTTAATGAGTAAGTAGAGATGTAAGGTAAGGTGAGAAAATTGAGGCAGTAAATTGGGGACCAAGTGATAGTTTGCAGCACCTCACCAATAATCATCCAGAGGTCCGCTGCATAGTGCAGGATTCAAGAGCATGGGCTCTATAATCAGATACCTATGCCGCTGAACTAAAGTATACAATCTTAGTTAAGTTACTTAAATTCTTGATTCATTAGTTTCTTCATCTGTAAAAGGAGAATAAAAATACTACGTTTTTCATTACAATTGTTATGAAGATAACTAATAGGGAAGATAATTGTTAATGAGCAATGGTATTTATAAAGAAACTTTTATTAACATAATTGTTTTTACTATATTAATATATTGATGATTTATATGTTAATATATAATGAATAATATACAGATGCTCCTCAGCTTACAATGAGGTCGTGTACCAATAAACCCATTGTAAGTTGAAAATATTAAGTAGAAAGTGTTTAAAACACCTAACACGCAGAACATCATAGCTTAGTCTAACCTATATTAAACATACTCAGAACACTTACATTAGACTACAGTTGGTCAAAAATGATCTAAAAAAGCCTATTTTATAATAGTGTCAAATATCTCATGCAATGTATTGAATACTGTACTGAAAGTATAGAACACAATGATTGTATAAGTACTGGAAGTACAGTTTCTACAGAATGTACATCATTTTCATACCTTGGTAAAGTTGAAAAATTACAAGTCAAACCATTGCAAGTTAAGGAAGACCTGTACTAGTATGATTACATGATTATTATAATAATGTTATAAGAATTAATATTATTAACATTATTATTTTAAGAAAAACCTGGGCTATTTTTAAAATACAGATTTTTAAAACGTGTAATATATCTTGTAATCAGAATTTATGAGGATGAAGCTTACTAATCGACGTTTTACAAAGTCCTCTAGTAATCTTATATGTTTGCCCACACTTGAGAACTTTTGATAGTAGAAAAACTGTACTTTTGAGAATTGAAACTGATTTTGAATCTAGACACTGCCACATCTCTTGGAGTCTTAGTTTTCTCATCTGTTAAGTGAAGAAATATTTCCTTAATTAAATCATTACAAGGATGCCTTTATTAGCAAGGATCTCAACAAATTCCACTGAACTTGCAATAATTTAAAGAAAGCTTATTTACAGAAGGGCTACTTATGAAGATTAGAGTAGTGCATAGGGGCAGTACAAGTGAATCCCCATGTGAAGCTAGCAGCATCAAGCTGTACCTTCACCAAGTCTGAAGGAAGGAGGGAGCTGAGGTTAGCGGAAGGAGTGGGAGTTGTGTAGAGCAGGCTACTATCAGAGGAACAGTGACACTGATGAAACATAGACATTCTAAGGGAATTTCACAGGGAAGTACCAGGGAAATAGATATCCTCCCCTTACTTTCCATTATCTTCTCATCCTCTGGTTTCCTACTGGGGTCCTAATTGGCTGAACCCAACAGTAGGCCAGAGGTCACAGAAGCCTGTTGATGCAACACATGTATATCAGTCTCCCATAGCAGAAAACAGGGAGAAGACAAGTAAAGAGTAGATATGGAGAGAAGTAAATGAGAAATATATGTTATAAATTTAAGGTGTCTAGTACATTGTCTCATTTTCAATGAATGGTTTATACTTTTTTTGTTGGGATGTGTTCTGAATGAGTATGTGAAAGGTTCTAACAATATAAATAACATCTGTTCATTCAAAATGCATTGAGGATAAGATGAAGTAGACATTCTGGATAGAAATCAGTGAAATCACCCAGTATATTTTGATGAACTACATCTCTATAAACTTGCTAATCTTAACATTTTTGTAAATATCTTACACTTTAATAGTAATTTTTTCACATTACTAAGTAATCAAAAATACTTCCAAATAACTTTGTAAGGAAGTTTTTAAAAGTTCATCTCCATCCTCTATTTAATTATGATAATTCTGAGATTTTCATTGATTTGATGAATACATGGAAGAGTAGATTTAAACCTTATTTTGCTCAAATGATTAATCTGTCAGCTAAGTCATTCTTATAACAAAATGTACACATGAAGATGTCATGTAGGACACCACTTGTTTTTTCATCACTGAGTAAATACCTTAAGGTTGTGGTCCTCAAAGTATGGTTCCTTGACCAAGCACCCAAATCATTACCTCCTGGGAACTTATTAGAAATGCATATTCTTGCCTCTCCCAGCCCCACTGAATCAGAAATTCTAAGGATGGAGACCAGTAACTTGTCTCGTTACAAGCCCTCTGGTGACTCAGATGCAGCTGAAGTTTGAAAATCATTCCTTTAATGGATTACATTTAATCACCTGCAGGCAGCTGCCATGTTTGAAGCCTGCGTATCTAGAATGAAACAAAATACACTGATGAGGGTTTTTCTATGGTTTTAGGCTGATTTAAAAATAAATCTGTCTCCATAAAAACCTATCAACCATTATGTTGCTGTTTCCTGAAAGATGCTTAGTAGAAACATAAAACATGGCATTATTATTTTCATTACACCATTGAGTGTAATATGTTTAAAAACTATCAGGTTTCTTATTCTCTTCCCTTCTAATGGATTTTATGAAAATCCCATAAATTCCAGCATCAAGCCCAGAAATCATATATCATAACACAGATCCAAATAGTTTTAAATCAGATCAACATGGCTTGCTTTGATCTAATTTGCTCATAAAAATTAGTTGAGGATATAAGGTATGAGTCAACAGCGTTTTTCCATAAAGGGCCACATAGTAAAATATTTTGGTCTTTTCAGACCATGTGGTCTCTTGAAACTATTCAACTCTGTCATAACACAAAGCAGCCATAGACAATACATATACAAATGGGCTTTTTTTTAAAATAAGGATGACTGTTATTAAAAAGACAAGAGATAACAAATGTTAGTGAGGGTGTGGAGAATGGAAGCATTTCTAGATTTTTAGTGGGAATGTAGATTAGTGATATGGTTTGGCTGCGTCCCCACCCAAATCTCATCTTGAATTGTAGCTCCTATAATTCCCACGTGATGTGGGAGAGACCCAGTGGGAGATAACTGAATCATGGGGGCAGCTTTCCCCACACTGTTCTCGTGGTAGTAAGTCTCATGAGATCTGATAGTTTTATAAGGGGAATCCCCTTTTGCTTGGCTCTCATTCTCTCTTTGCCGGCTGTCATGTAAAATGTGTCTTTTGCCTTCCACCATGATTGTGAGGCCTCTCCAGTAAGTGGAACTGCGAGTCCATTAAACCTCTTTTCCTTTATAAATTACCCAGTCTCAGGTATGTATTTATCAGCATCATGAAAATGGTCCAAGACAGTAAGTTGGTACCAGTAGAGTGGGGCACTGCCATAAAGATATTTGAAAATGTGGAAGCGACTTTGGAATTGGGTAATAGAGGCTGGAATATTTTGGAGGGTTCAGAAGAAGATAGGACAATGTGGGAAAGTTTGGAGCTTCCTAGAGACTTGTTAAATGGCTGTGACCAAAATGTTGATAGTTATATGGATAATGAAATGCAGACTGAGGTAGTCTCAGAGGGAGATGAGAAACTTGTTTGGAACTGGAGTAAAGGTGACTCTTGCTATGTTTTAGCAAAGAGACTGGCAGCATTTTGCCTCTGGCCTAGAGATCTGAACTTGAGGGAGATGATTTAGGGTATCCGGTGGAAGAAATTTCTAAAAAGCAAAGCATTCAAGAGGTGACTTGGGCGCTGTTAAAAGCATTCAGTTTTAAAAGGGAAACAGAACATAAAAGTTTGGAAAATCTGCAGCCTGATGATGCAACAGAAAAGAAAAATCCCATTTTCTGAGAAGAAATTCAAGCTGGCTGCATAAATTTGCATAAGTAATGAGGAGCCAAATGTTAATCGCTAAGACAATCCAGGGCTTGTCAGAGACCTTTCCGGCAGCACCTCTTATTACCGACCCAGAGGCCTAGGAGGAAAAAATGGTTTTGTGAGCTGGGCCCAGGGACGTCTTGCTGTGTGCAGCCTAGGGACTTGGTGCCCTGGGTCTCTGCTGCTCTAGCCATAGCTAAAAGAGGCCAAGGCACAGCTTGGACCGTGGCTTCAGAGGGTGCAAGCCCCAAGTCTTGGCAGCTTCCATGTGGTGTTGAGCCTGTAGGTGCATAGAAGTCAAGAACTGAGGTTTGGGAACCTCTGCCTAGATTTCAGAGGATGTATGGAAATGCCTGGGTATCCAGGCAGAAGCTTTCTGCAGGGCCGAGGTCCTCATGGAGAATTTCTGCTTAGGGCATTGTGGAAGAGAAATGTGGTGTTGAGGTCCCCACACAGAGTCCTCACTGGGGCACTTCCTAGTGGAGCTGTGAGAAGAGGGCCACCATCCAACAGACCCTAGAATGGTAGATCCACCAACAGCTTGCACTGTGTACCTGGAAAAGCCACAGACACTCAATGCCAGCCTGTGAAAGCAGCCAGGAGGAAGATTATACCCTGCAAAGCTACAGAGGCAGAGCTTCCCACGACCATAGGAACCCACCTCTTGCATCAGCATGACCTGGATGTGAGACATGTAGTCAAAGGAGATAATTGCTTTAAGATTTGACTCCCCCACTGTATTCCAGACTTGCACGGGGCCTTTAGCCTCTTCATTTTGGCCAATTTCTCCCATTTGAAATGGGTATATTTATACAATGCCTGTACTCCCATTGTATCTAGGAAGTAACTAACTTGCTTTTGAATTTACAGGCTCAGGCAGAAAGGACTTGCCTTGTCTCAGATGAGACTTTGGACTGTGGGCTTTTGAGTTAATACTGAAATGAGTTGAGACTTTGAGGACTGTTGGGAAGGCATGATTGATTTTGGAAAATGAGGACATGAGATTTGGGAGGGACCAGGTGCAGAATGATATGGTTTGGCTGTGTCCCAACCCAAATCTCATCTTGAACTGTAGCTCCCATAATTCCCACCTGTTGTGGGAGGGACCCGGTAGGAGATAATTGAATCATGGGGGCGATTTTCCCCATACTGTTCTCGTGGTAGTAAGTCTCATGAGATCTGATAGTTTTATAAGGGGAATCCCCTTTTGCTTGGCTCTCATTCTCTCTTTGCCTGCTGTCATGCAAGACATGCCTTTTGCCTTCCGCCATGTGAGGCCTCTCCAGCCATGTGGAACTGTGAGTCCATTAAACCTCTTTTCCTTTATAAATTACCCAGTCTCAGGTATGTCTTTATCAGCAGCATAAAAATAGACTAATGCAGCTGGTGCAGCCATTGTGGAAAACAGTATGGAGATTCCTAAAAAGTATTAAAAATAGAACTACTGTATGACCCACGTATACCTCTTCTGTGTAAAGACCCAAAGGAAATAAAATCATCACCTCCAAAACATATCTGCACTCTTGTTTATTACAATATTACTCAGTATGGCTAAGATATGGAAACAACCTCAGTGTCCATGGATAAATGAATGGGTAAAGAAATAGTGATATATATATAAATATATATATATGTACATATGTGCAAATATACACACACACATACAATGGAACATTATACAGCCTTAAAAAGGAAAGAGATCCTGACATTTACCACAGAGTGGATGACCTAGAGGATATTATGCTAAGTAAAGTAAGCCAGACAAAGGAAAATACAGCATAGTCTCTTTCACATAAGGAAAGCAAAAAAACAAAAAAAGGACTGTAAGAAACAGAGTAGAAAGGTGGGGTGGGGGAGAATGGGAAATATAGATCAAAGGGCACGAAGATGTAGTTATCTCAGATGAATAAATTTAGAGATCTAAGGTATAGCAAGAGGACTATAGTTAATATTTTATTATGCACTGGAAATTTGCTAAGAAACTAGATTTTAGGTATTCTCACCACAAAAAAAAAAAAAGAAAAAGAAAGGTAAGTATGTGAGATGATAGATAGTGAGATGATAGATTTACTTGACTGTAGTAACCACTTCATTGTGCATATGTATATTCAAAACATCATGTTGGATACCTTAAATACATACAATAAAATTTTTTAAATGTGTACATTAGAAAAACTTTATTTATTGAAACAACTCATGGAATTTGGTCCACAGGCCACAGTTTGTCCACTCTTGGTCTAAGGAATCTTGTGTTCTAATGATAACACTTTACATAAGAAAAGTGGAACTAAGGCAGGTGAAGAATTTTGTTCAAATCATATAGCTGAACACGAGGCAGTTTCACTAATTGATTTTCAATCAGGTGATACGCTCCTTTAAATATGAAAAACGCATTATAGCTAAAGTTTCAGCATCATTCATTACCATTAATACATTTTATTCTTTATATTTTATTCTAGATTATCTTAATTTTGTATGACAGTCACAAAAGAAATGGCGTTTGCTTTTGCTTTAGATGATAGGTTTCGTTTTTGAAATTATGTTTTATAATGTTATGGTTTGTATTTTTCTCTTCTACGAAAATAACACTAGAAAATCATTACAATGTAAGAATATCACTAATGCTAAAATGTCAGCGAGAAGTTGGCCCCTTACCACAATGAACAGCCACTATCACATGAGATTCTTGGCTTCTGCCTGGCAAACACTTATCAACCATTTTAAAAGCACAGCCATTTAGACACACAGCCATCCATACTTTTCCCTGAAGCAAAGAGCCTTGCTCTTTGTTGACATAAGTAAGAACTTGCCTAAGGTGATAACATTCGCAAAGTTGGCTTTGTTTCTCTATTTGAAATGTATTCCTCCTCTTTCCCTTCTATTTGGTCTGACCATTGGATGCTAAACCTCCTGTGACTGACTTTCAGCTTTCTTTCTTTTCTTTTTTTTTTTTTTTGAGACGGAGTCTCCCTCTTTTGCCCAGGTTGGAGTGCAGTGGCGCGATCTGGGCTCACTGCAAGCTCCGCCTCCCGGGTTACGCCATTCTCCTGCCTCAGCCTCCTGAGTAGCTGGGACTACAGGGACCCGCCACCACGCCCGGCTAATTTTTTTGTATTTTTAGTAGAGATGGGGTTTCACCGTGTTAGCCAGGATAGTCTTGATCTCCTGACCTCAGGATCCGCCCACCTTGGCCTCCCAAAGTGCTGGGATTATAGGCGTGAGCCACCGCGCCCAGCTCAGCTTTTTTTCTTAAATCAATATAATTCTCAGATCTTGTGCCTAATTGTTCTTTTAGATTTCTGGCATGTAAGTAGACATGCCAGACATCTGGGATAACTCATTTTAGACATTTAATTTCAAATCAGTTTTATTTAGAGAAGAATTATAAACGCAAGGTCTTCAGAGCCAATGCAGTGAAGAATGATAATTATAAATGGTACTTATAAATCAAAAAGCATTGCAAGATTTACATTAAATGACAACTGATAGTTGGTCTTAGTATTAGTGAACAATAGGGAGTCGTGGATATTGGGCAAACTGGAGAAGGCATGTTCTGTATAAAGGAAAGAGCCACTGCTTTCTACCTACCTGCGACTATAAAATCCCAGGGTACTCTCTTTTCCAGTTTTTTTCATACTCAAGTCTTAAATGTTGTCTACTAATTTCCCCCAAGGCAACATATAAAGTTTTTTTTTAATGTAAAACACTGTGAGGACTGACTGCTCATAGACTACCACTTTACAAACTTTGATTTGAGTTTTCATACATTATTTAAAATATCCCAGTTCATATTCTGGTGTCCCAAAGTTACATGAACAAAGTTTAAGTGGTTTAATTATTATGCAGTGAGATTTAGCTGTGATCTTGATATCACATCAAAATTTCACAATGTGCTGTCTTTCCATGTTTACTGTTCTGCGTGGTTGTTTTGCTGTAAAGTTCACTTAAGGCATTTCCTATTCTCTCATTGCCTAGGTCCCCAGCTGAAGGATTTTAACTGACATGTGGGCTGACTCTGCCACAGGAGCACAACCACAATTGATCACTATATTCTGAATAAGACTTGGAGTTCAAGCAATCATATGAAAAGGCACTCAATAACCTTCTGTCTTCCTTGATTCCAAATACGGTATACATAAAGGTTATCATATACTCCTCTTCAGCTAGCTAGGTTATCTTGACATGCTTCAATTATTTTGTAATTGCCACTGTTTTTCAACAGTTGTGCCCTTGAAATGCATTTGCTCTTTTGACTAATCAGATAATTTGAAGATGCAGTGCCACTTCTGCAATAAAGCCAATATTGTTAAGAGCCATTGGTATTTTAAAGGATCCATATTTCAGGAGAAAATTATACCATCAACTGTAATTTATGTGAAATTGTGTTATATGTAAAGCAAGTGTGTCTCTAAATTTCTACTCGTGAAAAATTTAACTAAAAATGTTGTCTTTTATTTCTGTGACCAACTCAAAGTCTGATTTTAAAAAGTGATTCTACAGCGAGTCGCTCATATTGCATTTTCACTTAATCCTAAAATAGCAGTCTGTTGCCAAACAATAGAAATAACAGAATAACTGAAGCTTGTCAAGACCATCTAGGAGGTTGATTAAACCTAGAGATGGTTCCCTGTGAAACTGACTATGAACTAGAATTTATGAACCCATTATACTTTGCAGATGACTTATACAGATTAATCCTCAAGAAAAATTTAAGGAAAATAAAGATATGTTACCAAAAACTATATGTGTTGCTATTATAGCAAAATATAAGGTTAAATATAAACAAACCTGCATCTTCAGTGTTTTATCTTATCAAAGTGCCTGCATGTTTTTAAAGTAAGAGTGTAAAATTGGTTATTTTAAATTATTCCCCCAAGGCAGTGTATAAAAACGGCCATGGGCAAGTCATAAGTAATTGTTTGCAATCCACTTTTCCTTTAGCAAATACAATGCTGTTCTTTTTATCATGAAATGGGTAGTGCTGAAAACAAATTGCTTGATTTTTTTTTTTTAGATGGAAAACAATTTGAAAACACAGGATTTTTGAAACCTTTAGTTTCAGATTTTATTACTTTTCAAGAAGCCATTCACAAAAATTTTCAGAAAAATTCTTCCCTAGATGCCAATGGAAAGACAAGAGAATAAATATATATATTACTTTGCAAAAAGAACTATTAATTTGAGTTAAAAATTTTTTAAAATATTCATATGGGCCAGGCGCAGTGGCTCACACCTGTAATCCCAGCACTTTGGGATGCCGAGGTAGGTGGATCACGAGGTCAGGAGATCGAGACCATCCTGGTGCAACCCCGTCTCTACTAAAAATACAAAAAAATTAGACAGGCATGGTGGCGGGTGCCTGTAGTCCCAGTTACTCGGGAGGCTGAGGCAGGAGAATGGCGTGAACCCAGGAGGCGGAGCTTGCAGCGAGCCGAGATCGCGCCACTACACTCCAGCCTGGGCGACAGAGTGAGACTCTGCCTCAAAAAAAAAAAAAAAAAAGAAATTTATATGTAATGACAAATTTGGAGGAAATACAAATATATCTTTTGACTACTGTTTATTGCCCCACCTCCTAAATATTAATTCAATATACATATTTCACATTATATAACACCCCCTCCAGGACAATATACACTTAATCTGAGCTATGCAATACTGATGAGAAGAATAAGTTCATTGACTTTTAACCATTATGCTAACTTGAGGTAAGTCAAACCATTTATTAAATGACAATCACATAAGGGCTGCTTTAGTTGTGGGTAATTAACCCAGATTCTCTACACATGAAGTATGCTTTGCTACTGCCACCCCCCGCCAATGCCAGTTCCACCTTTCACTTTTGTCCTGAGACCTTACAATCACTATTCCTTTACTCAGCCCATTTTATTTACTTTCAAATATTCAGTTAAAATATCGTAAATGTCTGGGTATAAATAAAAAAAACCCCTCAACCCTATGGTTTATTAATCTTATTCCATGATTCCCAGGAAATCTTTTCCTTCACTATTACTTTCCTTCCATATTTTGCTTAAGCTCCTAGACTACTGTAGCTTCCAATAAAAATTCCAAATTTCTTAGCAATATCTTTTAAAAGATTCAATATTTCTGAAACAAGCAAGGTAAAATCATTAATACAATGTTTGGTTCATTGCAAGCACCCCATGAAACGTATTTCTGTGTAGGAGATAACAAGAGATGAGGCAGAAGAGCTAGGTACAGACGGATAGTGGGAAGCAGTTAATGTGGATCTTAGGTTTAGCAATCAGATTTCCATATTAGATAAATAATTCTGACAGCTAAATAGAGGATGCATTTGTCGGGGCAAGACTAGAGGCAGGGACAGTCGGGAAGGGACAGTCGGGAGACTTCTGTAGTGAACATGGAGATAAATTATATAAATTTGAGGGTTATCAAAATGAACCCAGTTAAAGAGAATAGACGATTAGGGGTTCTTAATCAAAATCCATTAATGAGTCTCAAATAATTCATAAGCTTTCTGAAATGTACATATAATTGTCTATGCTTGTATGATACACATATTACCATCCACACTTTCCGTTTTGGGACAGATTCTAAAAGAGATGTTCAAAAAAACCCAGAAGTATTAAGAACGTCTGTTATTGAGTGTTACATGCATGCCATGGATTAAGAATGTAACTCTGAGTAACACTGGTATTTAAGTGGCAGATCAATGAAAAAGGGCAAAGAGAAAAATCACAGAAGTATAAAGAGAAATTGGTGAATGCACTGCTTTAGAATCAAAGGAAATATAAGCTTTCAAAAAGGAGAATGAGTCTAATTGTGTGCAATGCAGCATGGAAGTCTTGCATGCAAAGAAACTTCTACTGGTGTTCACAATTAGAGTGTCACTGAGGACCTTAAGAAAGAACAATAATTTATAATCAGGATAATTCCATCTCATTAAGGGGTGTTTGGAAATATATGATGTGTTTTCATATTGTTATAACTACTGAAATTTAATTCACAGGATTAAGAGATGCTAAACATTTTCAAAATATATGCAACTATCTTGAACAATGAAGACATAAGCATGAAAGTCAGAATAAACTTGACAACTAATGGCAGTGTAAAAGTGAAGATGTTGAGAGTAGAATGCATATTGTAAAGCTAAAATGAGAAAGAGAAAAGATATTAGACAGCAGCTAGACGTATGCTTTCTTCGTACAATGGGGAGGATTTAAACATATATATTGACTAAAGAGTAAACAATATGTAGAGAAAGTGATATAGAAAAATAATATAAGAGACCAAGGCTCTGGAGAAGTTCACTGCATGATAGAAGAATTGGCAAAATATAAATCATTTGACCTTAGATAGGACAGAAAAAACTTTATCCTATGTGACAGAGGAAGGAGATGCCCTTGGGTATTATGACTTTTCTCCATAAAATACATTTGAGTGTTAGTGAGGCAGATGATTTCTAATTTTTCATCTGTTTACTGCAGTACATTGAAGAAAATATTTTCCCTGTGCCTAATGAATAAGATGCTGCATTTTTAGTTCTTTGAAAAAATGTATCATAGGATCATGATTATATTTTTATAGTCGGTCTTGATATATACATGCAATCCCTCTATATAGTAAGCATTTCTTCTTTTTCTGAGCATTTACTCTATCCTAAGTATTACTCAGGCCCTTACTAATGTAAAGGGTAAGTGGATTTCCTTCAATAATTTTCATGTACATGAGTGCTAACACAATTTTACCCTCAGATCTTAAGTTAGAAGTTGATCTGCAGAGCTTTCAGTCAAATGTATTATATCTAAAACATATTTTCTTGTGTGATTTTCCTGGGCTTAAAAATATGCCTTTCCTAAGCTTCATCAAACCCTATATGAAGGCAAAAATATCACTGAGTAATTTTAAGTAGTCCTTACAAAAACTCACCAAAAGTAGAGGAACAAAATTTAACTACAGGTCCTAGAGCTCTTTGCATACTAGACGACCTCTTCTCCAGTAGCACCTCTATGCTTTTCTTCTGAATATACTGAATTTGTGGGAAATATAGAGAGAAGAGTACTGATGAGGGCAAGCAACTGGGGTTGATCTGCCAAGATACTCTAAAATAACAGTGGGTAAACTATAGCGAGGTTCCTGGTTGCCAAAGGCCCAGGTCTAGGTGAAGAGGATATAAAATTGAAGCAGGATGAAAAACTTCTGCCTTTGTCCTTTTAAATTGTCTTGTTTCAGGTCTCTGTTTGTGTTTTGATGGGTAGAAATGTGTCTTGTAGCCTGAAAATTTGCTGATTAATATTCCTGGAGTGTACAACTGTACAACCTTCCATCTCTCGGATAAATTTACATATAGATTTCAATGAGAACCTTTAGGTGTCATCCATAACATGATTAGCTCTTCTAAGTACCAAACCATTGTGTTCGTTTTACGTGCAAATGTGGGTTTACTTTCCATCTAAAACTGTTATCAATGTAATTATTCTTAAGTAAACATCAGTAGCACTGTTCCTAGCTCTAGAACACCACAATGAAATAATGAGCATGAACGTTTGAAAAAATTTCATGATAAAGAGGATATAGGACTACTTTAAGTCCCGATGAATATGTCTATAAATTGGGAAGGTCTGGGTAACTGCTGAAGCATCTATCAGCTATATGTGTATACTTTTTATAAAAAATGTATTTTGAAGTCCTAAAAATGATCTTCATATTTCAAACAAGCAGGTGGCAAAATATATCCAGAAAACATTATTATTATATATAATATTGAGAGAGAAAGAAAAAATATATATGGTTTATAACAATATTATATATCATCACATTATTGAATGACTGACTTGATTTGTGTTTCAATGATTCGTAACAAAGAATTTATTTTAATTAATCAATATCCCCATAACAAAGATATCATATATACTGGAAAACATAGGTTTTAAGTTTGTATAAAATATTGAATTTTAAAATCACTTTCATTTCTGCATCTGTGAAATCTTAAGCTCAATAACAGAGTTACCTTAAAGCTAATTATAACATAATTGACTTATTCTGGTTTAAAAACGATGGGAAAATACATCAAAAACTACAGTAATGTTTCTGCATATACTTGATGTTTCAGTCTTCTGACAATAACATTTATGCAATACCAGTATGACATAAATTTATTGTGACTAAGCTGATGGGTATAATTCCTAACTCCACCTCCCACAAAAGCTTTCTTTTCATTAATGATTACACATATTTTGTATTGTACTGAACTCAGAAATGAAT
The DNA here is from genome assembly GCF_029289425.2 of Pan paniscus. Classification (NCBI taxonomy): domain Eukaryota; kingdom Metazoa; phylum Chordata; class Mammalia; order Primates; family Hominidae; genus Pan; species Pan paniscus. Next base: position 76,988,250 of record NC_073254.2, read on the forward strand.
ATAGGCTTTGCCTTTTATATTATAGTAGATAAACTATTTTAACATGGATAGAATTAATTTTAATGTATATATTTAATAGACAAAGACAGCAATCTATTTCATTCACATAACTTTGCATTGGGCTGCAATATCTCTGTTATTTACCACCCATTAATATTAGGGACTTCATAGTCTACAACTAGTCTATGGCCAGGTATCACTCTTAAGTGTTTGAACACTGCCTCATTTATTCTCCTCTGGAGTCTTCTCTTTTCTGTGGTAAATTTCCAGTTCCATGCACTTTCTTCTATAGGAGATGATTTTGCAACACTCCAATCGTAATGGCTATTCTCTCCCGGCTAAGTCTCAGATTATTATTTTTTTTCTCTATTTCAGAATGTTAGACTTAGAACAGATTGTAGTATTTAAGAGTCTGAGTAGTGCAGAGTAGGATTACTGACTCACTTATTCTGAATGGTATGCTGCTCTTGAAGTTGTCCTATATTATGGATTCATGTTGACAGTACTTCTGACATAAGTGTTGGGAAAAATTACATGGTCTTGTATTTATCCTTTTGAAATTTATTCTTTTTTAAGATACAAAACTTAACACTTAATCAGATATTCAACATAACAGCCATCCTTTGCCAGTTGAAAAAACAAAATATGATAAGGCCATTCTCTATCTCATCTAAGCCAGTGATAAACTAGTAAACATAGCTCTGCAGCACACCAAAAACATCTTTCAAAATTGACTATTAAAACCAAGCACACTATTTCAACCAGTTACCATCTTCTTAATTTTACCTGTGTTTCATATTTCTCTATTTACTATATATTAAATAAATTAGTGAAAACCTCTTAATAAAGACAAGAAATGCTGTCTATTCTATTTTCTTACCTAAAAAACTAGTTTGACAGGGTTTGCATTTAGAAACCCCAACTACTTACTTATAATCACACATTTTTACTGTTTTAGATGTTAACAAAATATTTATTTTTAAAATTGCATTCAGCATTGATAGCAAGTCATCCAGTTAATAATCTGTAAACTTGACTAATATAGTTTTGAAATTAATAGGCAGTTTCCCACATTTAGTCCTTCATAACTCTTCCTTAACAAAATATTTATTTTAAAAATTGCATTCAGCATTGATAGCAAGTCATCCAGTTAATAATCTGTAAACTTGACTAATATAGTTTTGAAATTAATAGGCAGTTTCCCACATTTAGTCCTTCATAACTCTTCCTAATCTCATGTTTTTTTTCCTCAACAAACATTGACAGTAGCTCAATAATCTTGTCTGCAATCTCCTTTAATACCTGTATACGTAAATTCTAAGTTCTAGAAATTTGGAGTTCACATGAAACAGCTACATGCTCTTTACAAATATATTCAATCATTTGGATCTCATTTTCATCTTACCAATCGATACTTACTCTAGTATTTTAAATAATATGCACCATCTAATTTAGTTTTTTAAGAAAATCTCCTTAGCAAAAATAACATCTAACCTAACAGCTCAAAGAAAAGCAGTTTTTAGTTAACAGTAAGTAAGTGGAAAGAATATCCCAGCATGAAGGTGCAAGGTATGTGAAAGATCTGAGATAAGGTTATGCATGACAGGTGGTGCCATGGATGAAGAATAATAATGAGTAATGAAGACAGTAGCATGCCTACAAATTTAGGAAAGAAGGTCATGTAATAGACCTTGTTAAACATTAAAGGTAAGTCCTTAGTGCATTAGGGAGCTACCGAATTGTTTTGAACAGGATTCATAATTGAATTTATATCTTTAAAAGATCCCCCACTGCTGGTTCCCTTTCAATTCCGCCATGAGCAGAAGTATGAAGGTCTCACCAGAAGCATATTCTAGCACCCTGATTTTTGTACAGCTTGCAGAGCCATGAGCCAAATAAAACTCTTTTCTTTATAAATTATCCAGGTTCAGGTATTCCTTTACAGTAATGCAAAAAGACTAAGACAGTTGTATATATTTCTTTATAATTTTTATGTTTTCAGTTCTCAAAATAATGGTTACATCCAATATATCATTCCTAATGCTTTTTGTTTGTTTGTTTGTTTTTGGTAGGCTTGATATTTTCACAGTATCAGTTCATGAATTAATAAATTTATAGTTTTCTTTCTAATTTATCATTTTACTTCATTATATTCAATTAAAGCTTACATCGCTTTTTCACTTTTTAATGCATTTCTAATAATTTCCATTCTTAATAGAAGTAATTTATGATAATGACTTTTGTATGAGAAAAATTTTGCCAGTATCATATCTTTTTCTAGGTACAGTGTTTTCTAGCCAATAATTTCAGTTTTAATTTGCTCTTGGACCAATGTGATGTTAAAGTAATTCTTTTTCTTTCTTTTATTTTTAGGTTTACTTCCAAGTGTTTAGGAGTTGGAGTTCACCTTAGCTATTAATTCTAGTTTAATCATATTTTAACACATCAATGTTAACTGTATCATGTCTACTGTAGAGGCTTAATCAAACTTTTCATTGTAATCTAACACAGATGGAGCATCTGTGAAACTGAAAATCTGAAATCTGAAATGCTCTAAAATCTGAAACTTTTTGAGTGCTGACGTGACACCACAAATGGAAAATTCTACACATAAGCACCTAACACAAATTTTGTTTCATGCATAAAATTATCTAAAATATTGTATAAAATTACCTTTAAGCTATATGTGTAAGATATATATGAAACATAAACGAATTTTGTGATTAGACTTGAGTCCCACCCCCAAGATATTTCATTATGTATATGCAAATATTTCAAAATATATCTTCCTTTCAGTTTCCCTACTCATAGGTCAGCTAAGAATCCTAGAAGATTTGGCAATTATGTTAATAAAATAGTGAGACCACTGTCTGTTTGGATTAAGTCTCTTCCATATCTCTGTCTTCAGAGATTTCATTTACATACATCTCCCCTTGAGAACTACATTTCTTCTCTATTCTACTGAAAGGGCAAAACTGGCTACTACCCTCAGAGTATCACTGATTATTGTAAATTAATACCTCCCAAAAACAAAACAAAACAAAATCTGCTTTAGCTTTTAAACTTTCCTCGCTACCTGTTTCCATAATCTCTCTCCAAGGTGGCATACGATCCAAGGTTGTATCTTGGATGACCAGTTTCCCAAATCACCTAAACAAAGAAAAATATTTTAAAATCCACTAGTTGTTGTCTCTTCTCTCTACTATTCCTTACCTCATTAAATCTTATTTTTAAGTAGCTACTTTATACATGGATTTTAAAAGAAAAAAAAACGGTTTAAAAATTCCCTTACATACTTGTCAGTTTGGAAGGATAGCTTTTACATAAGCTTCTACAGATATGATTTCTGTAAAATATGATCCTGTAAAATATGTTCTCTACTACAATGTTTTTAATCTTACTGCCAAGGTCTCTTATCCACAGAGTAATGAATTTATTTTTTTAAATAAAAATAAAGGAAGCCATATGCACATAAACTCCATTTATGTGCCAAAATGTGTAAAGAGACCAAAAGAAAGCTGTCCCTTAAATAGCAGGGCAAAATTTTTCTCTTCCTCTCCAACCCCAATTCAAGGGTTGAGAAAAAATGGTAAGTCTATACATCTATGGCAATGCTAACTTTTGATATGTCACCAGACACACCAAAAAAATATTTTTGCATAATGATGTGAGCATAGGCTTCTCCATGGGTAAAGGAGTCCAATCTGTGATCCAGTGAATGTAGATATGAGCAGCTCCCACTGTAAAAGGCTATATTTTTATGCCCAAATCCACGCCCCTAGCAGTTATATTTACACTCAGTTGTTTAGATTCCTTAGTATTAAAAATGCTTATAAGATATACAAAAGGATAGTCACATGACTATATGCACATTTTTTTCAGCCCTACAATTGGTTTCTGTTCAGAAACTGCACTTTGAGTTTCTATTAGTCATTCTTATGTATCCTAGTTCCAGTTTCCTAGTTCCAGTTTAGAAGTTTGCACTGTGTTGCCTCAATTTTCTAGGATGATCAATCTTAGGGCTTCAAGGACTTTGGAGATGGCCCAAACTGAAGTCAGCAAAAGTCTTTTTTTCTATCCCTTCCCAGAAAATGCTCTACTAAGCAGAAGAGCTTCCTTAAATCTGCCAAATAATAGCAATATGTTTAGTGAGCTAGTGTTCTCCAATTTTATAAATTACATTATTAATATCTTTTAAAGAGACAGAGAAAGAGAAAACATACCACTTCCCACAAGTCACTGGGCATTGCTTAGTTTCCCTTGTTCAGTTTCCTCAGTATTTTTTTTTTTCTGTGCAGAGAGGTTGCAGCTGTAACTTCTTGGATACCACATCAGAAGCTGCTACTCAAAGGTCCTTTAGAGTAATTATGTTACAAGAGGAATGTGATATAACAAAGAATTAAAGTAATTGTTAAACTCCTAGAAATTGCCAACATTTTTGAAAATGTGCCCTTGAATAATCTGGAAAGTCCAGTGGCTGGAGGAGATAATGGATGTAATCATTAAACCACTTACAGTGCCTTGTTAAGAAGGGCTGTGTATGTATGTGATAATAGTGACAGCAGTATCTTTTTCTCTTTACACGAAAGTTTCTTTGCTCTTCTCTATACCTGGCACTGTTGCCTGAGAAGGTCAGATAGCCTATGATTAAGTAATTCATTTCAGCACTAAAACGTTTGCATATGCAAGGATAACACAAAGCTCTTAGAAGTTTTATCCATTTTGGAACTAGGAATAAATAAACATAGATACATTCCACAGGATGTAGAAAAAATGTTAAATATTCTGAAGCAAGCAAGCTGAAAAAATAAATATTATTCATGGCAAATGTGTTAAGAAATATTTTTACGTTAACATTTACAGAGCAGACTGACTTCATGAATTGACTTTGGAAATTAATACAAAGTTGGTGTAACTGGATTATCTTTGGTGATATTTTTAAATTGATTAGAGCAAAAGGACAAAACAAAAATCTTGGTGTCCTCTTTTTAAACAAAGTCTATTCTCTGACCATAGACCAAACCTCGAGTTCTTAAACTTATAAATAAAAATAACAAGGCCCATAATACAGACATAAATTAGCTAAACTATCTAAACACTTGTTAACTTCACTTTATGAGCTGGACACTCTACTCAACAGTAAGAATACTATGATTAAAGATAGTCCTTAACCTTAAGAAGCTCTTGAGTCTTAGAGACAAGGACAATTGAATGAACAGATAGAGTACAATATGGTAAGCAGTATATAGCTAAACACAGAGTCCATCATAACCACTGTGAAAGGAAAATAAATCTCACGATCCCAGAATCACTTAGCCAAAGGAAAAAGTCAAGCTGAGAACTGGGTCACACAAACCTGCCTCCAATTTTGTTCCTAAATAAGATAGCTATAAATATTAAAAACAACAACAACAACAACAAATGAAAAACAAGCCTCAGACCTCTCTCACCATTTGCTCATGAAAAAAAATCCGAGGGCCTCAAGAACTTTACCCTAAAAAAGCTCTATTAAGTTTCACCCTGACAATGTAAATTGATAGCCTGTCTTCACAGGTACTGGACAAAGGACAGAACTCAAAGTCAATCTTCTGCTCACCTGAGACAAATATATCTGATTGTTTCCTCTGCCCTATGTTTATTTTATCTTACGTAAAAATTCAGATTCACTGAGCTAGGTGAATGCATAAGTAACTATTCCTCTACCCCCTTCACGTGTGAATGGCTAATCAAAGACTCAAAAGAATGCAACCACTTGCCTCTTATCTACCCATATCCTTTTAAAAATTTATCCCTCTTTCCCCAATAACTGCCCTATTTCCTTTAAATATTGAGGTCCTTAGATTTCCTTTGAAAAAAGAAAGGACCACAATTTTTCCTGTGGATCTGTGTTCTTTCCCAGACACAGCCTTAAACTTGACAAATAAACATAAAACAATTGAGACTCACTGCAGTCATTTTTTAAAAATTTACACCATTAAAGGAAGACCTCCTCCCTTAAAAAATACCCACAATTCTTTCAGTTGCACTCAAAGTTGCTTATAACATCACAGCCACAACATACGGGCTTTTACGTACTCACTTTTAAAACACTGAATAATCCTATCCCTTCACCCTTCCTCTTTTCCTTTCTTTCCTCCTTTATATGTTAATTCCTAAACATCTCAAATGTCTTTGAGATCCTATGAGGAGCCTTTCCTTATTCTGAAGTCTAGAGCAACAGCTATCTTACATGCTACCAAATCACCCTGCAGTTCACCTCTCAGGGTCCATCCATACTGTACTGTAGTGGTCTGCTTCTTTGTCCATTCCCCAAACTAAAAGGTCTTTCAAGGAAAAGTGAACATTTAAAAAACAAGTATTAACCCACTGGTGTTTGTTGTTCCACTGCCTAGCATAATTTTCTTAACAAATATTCATTAAATAAGTTAACTTCTGAATAAATATGATAATTAACTGATATAAGAAAAGCACTTTGAAAGAATTTGACAGTCATTTTATAGCTAAGTTAAATAGCGTGCAGTGATTTAAGAACTTAAGTCACAGGCAAAGAAGGAAAGATTGTTTGAAAATCAGCTTTAGTTAAAGGTATACCAGAAGCATGGTGAGGCACTCTATCTTTCACCAGCATTTCATCAGCATAGGTCTAAATTAGACAAAGTTGTGTTCCAATCTTTTACATTTAAAATGTATTAGCAGTGGATCGTAAGAAGCTATCTAATTCAACTGAACTCCTTTTTTTTCATGTGTGAAGTTTTAATGTCTAGATCACAAACTATTAAAACAATGAAATGAGATAAATGTAAAACATACAGCTCTGTGGCTGGTACAGAGTACATCCTGAATTCAGGCTAATCTACCTTTCTTCATTTTAATTCATGGTAAAAGCCAGTCAGTATAAGGGAGTCTTAGGGAGTCATCCAGCCAACGGGAATTACTAGATTCAATCCAGCTGTGTTGGGTTGGTTCATCCATTGCCACATCCAGTTTCATCATGTAAAGGAATAATGTCTCTTTTCAGTAATGGCCCTGACAGTATTTTTGCTGCCACCATGTGGCTGGTGACAGTTGATGCAGGGATCATGCTAGAGATTGTGAAAAAAAAAAAAAAAAAGTCTAGAAATTGTAGCATACATGGTCTTGCTTACCATGTTCAAAAGATGTGATAAGTGTTTGACATATACTATCTAATTTAATTAAAAAATCCTAAGTCGGTGCTATTTATATCTTCATTTTGTAAGCGGCCACTGATCACTGAGGTTAGGAGGAGACAGTACCTTCCCTGTCTATGCAACTAGTAAGTGATAGAGTTGTACAATATTTGAATTCAGAGAAGTCCCATTTCAGGGCATAAATACCAAACCATAATGTTTTCTTTTCTTTCTAAATGGTGTTCCACTAAAGATTGGAATCTGAATTATTTAGAAAAATACTTGAACCAACTGTACAACTTTCGAAGCACCCAAATAAAAAATGCCGATTCCTTTCCCTTCACTTATTTGGGTGTGTTCTCTTATCTCAGCTTTGTGTCACAGAAGCCTTTACATTCCCACAACCCAGTGAATATTTATAAAGGAGACATCAAATCAATGTGTTAACAATTTTAATTTATACTTCTGTAAGCAACCGACAGATCTCTGTCTTGTTCTTACATCCATTTAAGAGCCAAAGGTAATCCTTATTTATAATTCATGTTTGATCTTAATCTCAATTCTCCTAGGACAATCTTTAAGCTTTACTTTGTAAGTTTTCCCCCCTTCTCACCCCATCACCTCACCCATCCCTACCCCATACTTCTATCTGCACCTTTTGCTACAAGGTAGCAGGGTCAGGGGTGGGAGTATATATGAACTCTGGACTCAGAACCGTCAAATTCTGGCTTAGCCATGTATTATCGATCACATACTATTGATGAATTGCCGAGATATTTAATGAATTTCCCTTAGCTTCAGTTTCCTCATCTCTAAATTGAACATAAGAACACAAGGCTAAAACTTGCCCCTGATTATGTGGCCAATAGATAGTTGCTGATAGTTGCTCTCCCTTCCTCTAGCACAAAAACCCAAGTTGGATTCACATAGGGTCACACACAATCCATCTGTTTCTACACTTCACAATCACAGTCCCAGAATTAATCTCTTTCTGTCTGGGAATATTCCTGATAACCCACTTTTTGAAAATATATTAAACAATAGTGCTGGCTCTATATATGAGATATTCCTCTTTAGTGATGAATAGGGCATCTTTAAAATGTATCTTAAGTAAAAGAAGAAACATTTCAAAAGTTACCCAAAAATAACCCACCACAATTTAATCTTCTCCAGGCCTATATAATCTGAAACAGACAATGGCACACATCTTGGAGATACAGATTAACTCAACCTCTGAAGGAAGTGGCAGTGGCATACTCAACCTGTTAGGTGGTGAACTGAAGTCCTTATTAGCACAATAAGAAGAATATGGTATGTACACACACACACACACAACTTCAAGTAATGCAACATAACTGAAAACTCTCAGTAGATTGTCCTAGCAAAGAAGTATCACTGGTGAATAATTTCAAATAAAGATAGAGTGTAATGCAGCAAATATCAATCACACGGATAAAAAATGATAACAGGTAACATCTGTCCATCTACTTTATAGCACAGCTAATATAAGTATGTGGTCGGGAGTCAGATTGCCTGGGTTTAAGAACCACATCCATATCTTAATAGCTATGTGATGGGCAACATTTTATTTCTCCATGCCTTAGTGTTTTCATCTGCTATACGGAAATAATAGTGCTTACTGGCTGGGCACAGTGGCTCACACCTGTAACCCCAGCACTTTGGGAGTCCGAGGCGAGAGGATCACCTGAGGTTGGGAGTTCGAGACCAGTCTGACCAACATGGAGAAACACCGACTCTACTACAAATACAAAATTAGCCGGGTGTGGTGGTACATGCCTGTAATCCCAGCTTCTCGGGAGGCTGAGGTAGGAGAATGGCTTGAACCCGGGAGGCAGAGGTTGAGGTGAGCTGAGATCGTGCCACTGCACTCCAGCCTGGGCAACAAGAGTGAAACTCTGTCTCAAACAAAAACAAAAAACAAACAAAAAAATACTTACCACATGGGGTTTGTGTAAGGCTTGAGTTAATACAAATAAGTCAGCTAGCACAGTGTCTAACACTTAAGAATTCACTAAATGTTAGTTCTTATGCACATTAAGACAAATGGGATTGATAATCTCGTTTTAGAGAAGGCATTGTTTTATTTACTTAATAATCACTGACTCTCAAGAAAGAATATAAATGACAAAAAATTCTTCTTAGTGTGATATACACTACTCATTTAATCTATCAGATTATTTTAAAAGTTGCAGAATTAGAATTTGCATAGGAGACTGACTAAAATATTACTAAACATGATGATGAGAAATACATATTCAAATCTTGACCTGACTAAATCCTCTTTGAGGTTCATTTATCCCTTTGCCACCTGCTTGCTCCACAGAGATGGCTGGTATAAATTGGTGCAGGCTGCTCTGTGGCTGTCATTCACATACACACACTATCCTCAGGAATGACTGAGAAGTAACTTGTGCATGACAAGCAACCTCAGGGACTATAACTTAGATCTGAAATAAACAAATTAATATCTTCAGCCTGTTACAGGCTCTTTAAATTGCATATTTAGATTCTATGAACACAGCAGGTTAAAGATACAGCAACCCGGATCCAACTGATAGCATCGGGACTTTGGCCCACATGTGGCTCACTGGTGATTACGTATGTGAATGAACATCTTGGAGGGGAAATCCTGGATTTTGAAACATTATTTCAGTTTATAGCTTGCTCAATGGGAAAAACATTAAATTGCACATTTTAAGGTCATATCTGAAGGATTAGTTTCACTCTCTTCCAAGACTTAAATTCATTACCATAAACTATGAATGAATTGAACATTAGGGAATAGCCTACTTAGTATTTTAAACAGAACATGCTGCAGAGTCAAATTCCAAATCCAAATTTGCTTGTACAACTCTAATGCTGAGCAAATGATGAAATTCCTTAATGTCTGTTTATGGTAAAATAAAATCCAGTTAGTAATAAAGAAAAAAAATATGAGTAGAGAATCAAATTCTTGGAGTCCAAGCATATTTCATCTCAAATAGCAAATGGACACCTTCTTTTTGCATTGTACTGCGATTCATATTATGACAAAATAGTCAATACTTGGCTCTTAAAAAATGTTTCAGCCTTTATATTGTTTTTTTAAGCACGAAAAAGTAACTAAGCACAATGCTTCCCCCCTTTAAAAGAGTATGGATTTAAAACTAAATTAAATAAATATGAACTCTGATATTTATTTTTGTTGATTTTAAAGCATGGGGAGAAAAATGGCCGAATATGATCATTGCTACCTACTAGGGCCATGCTTACTTACATCATGGTGAGTTGCTCAGGGTGGTAGGGACCTAGGAGCAGCTACTGTCAGACTCACTCAATCCTACTGCCTTTAAAAAAAATGCCTGATATAAAGTATACTTAGTTCTCTTGAACCATGTATATAGTCTAAGGGAGATTCTTTTGCTACCCTCAGAAACTCTCCATCCAGGCTTTGCCTAAAGCATTCACAGTATGATTTTAACGGGAACAGTCTCAGGCATTTCTCACACAGCATCCACTATGTTATCCACCACCTGCCTATCCTGGAGTCACAAAATAGGCCTCTCTGAAGGAGTTTGAGGTACTAGAGTCCTGGGTGTTTCGTTTCTTTGTTTCACTAGTAGAAGCGTTTCCTTCTTTTATTATTGAGTTAATCATCTTGGTAGTAAATGATCACAGCCCTTCCCAGACAAGACAAAATGGGGTAAGCCAAGGAGAGTACCAAGTGAGAGGCTGTATGAAAAGGTATCAGAGAAGACTTTGTAGAAGACATTGGAAAAAGCAACTGTCAGGTTAGGAAAGGCGGGCATAGCAGTGAAATAACATGACCAGGCTCCAGGGACACACCACCACTCAGGTGTCACGGAGATTCTGTCTGTGTCCTTTCTGGATAGCTCCCTTTCCCATCCCTATTTTCTTTTGCCTTATTTTACCTGCTGTATTACTTCCTAGTCTGGATTTGAGTGAAGAAAAAGGAAACAAAATTCCCTAAAATTACTTCACCAAAGTGATTTTATAGGACTTCTAGTCAGATTACTTCTTGAAGATATCAAATTTTAATTTATAAAAATAGTAAGTAATATAAGACCTGGTTTTTATTGAAAAAAAGTAGGGTTCTGATTTATAAGCCGTCTCAATCTCTGCTCATTTTCTCTGTATGAAAGAAGATTACTTCTTAAAATTTCCTTAGTTTCTCCTATTCATCTTAGAGTTAAGACATAAAGGAAAAAATAAAAAAGGGAATGAATGATTCATGGATAAAGGAGTTAAAAAATCAAGGGAGCAAAAATGATAAAACAATGAGGATGTCACAAATGATATTGAGGAGAATGCCAGCTGAAGGAACACCATAGTAAAAATACTACCACGTAGCTTTATCTTATTTAGTTTCTGGTTACACAATGACACCAAAAGCTTTTAGTTTTGAGAATTACTCACGCCACAATTAAACCAAAACAGGTAAGTGACTAATGGCACAATTCAAGGGAAGAAGGGACCATGCAAGTCATACAAAAATTGTCATGAAGACTGAATTCAGGCAGTGGAGAAATATTGAAGGGTCTTCCACCAGAAAATGACATTATTTTAAAATCCTCACAAAGACTTTGGTGAAAAATAAATCAGAAAGAGAAAGACTGAATTCTGCAAAACCAGTCAGAAGGCTGTAGCAGAAATGTATACAATATTTATAATGGGAGTCTGGGAGATGGTAGTCTGGAAGACAGGGGTGGCAGTGGGGCTGAAGAAATGTAACTGGATTTGAGCTGTGTTTAGAGAAAAAAAATGGACAGGATTTAGTAACTGCAGAGTCAAAGCAAGAGTTAAAGATGACACCCAATTCTGACTATATAACAAAGAGAATAAATTGATTGGAATAGGGATAAAAAAGTACCAGCAGAAATTTTAAGGAAAATAAAATCAATTGGGTTTGAATGTGTTGAGTTTGAGCCATCTTAGAGACATTCAGGTGGAGATATCAACTAAGTTACTGAATATATAAATCTGGAGGTCAAGAAAAGGTATCGGCTTTTGGGAAAAGATACAAGTTTAGGAGTCACTAGCAAATACATGGATCGGAAAATCATGGCAGAAGATGAGATTGCCTGGGATTGGTATAGACTAACATAAGGGACCTAGGTCAAGATCTATGCATATGCCTTCTGCCTTGCATGCTGTCTTTAAGATCACTAAGGTTTGGCTCTGGCCCCAACACTGTCCAAGACATAGTAAAGTATGCATGCATCATTTTATTCAACTTCATTGCTAAGCTATTGTTTCTGTAACTCATGACTACTATTTATATAATCAAAAACAATTCCCCCATATAGTTGTTTTTAAAATGAACAGTAGAAGCTATTCCCATATCCGTTTTCCACAGTTTACAAAAATACAAGAGATCACATAAGTCATTTACAAGAAGGGTGAAAATGGGGTAAAAAATTAAAAAGTGAGTGTTTCTGCATAATCTTTCCATTTTTGTGAAGATTGGAGTGTTCTGTCCTGCTGGTGTATTTTAGGGGAAAAATCCCATCATAATTTCAGAGTGCATAATGGGCTCATTCTTTTTGCTCACACATGTGAAATAAGTTTGCAGCAATTTCTCTGTCTAGTTATACAATACATTGTTTGGCAGCCAAATTTTGTATGTTAATTTGAGGCATTTCCCCATACATTTTCCAGGGTGTAGTCAGAAAAAAATTCTTTATATACTAAAAAATAAAAGGATCTTAGCAATGCCATCAATCCAATTACACTTCATAGCTCAGGTACCGAATCACTGTGTGTAAAAAACTTTTAATAATTTCAAAGGATCTGTGGCAAATATAAAAATAATAAACATGTGAAAAATGTTTCCCAAGTTCTACTAAAGTATGTACTTTTTAATGTAGTTTGTACTACCTATTTTTTATTAACCAAAAACTTTTATGTTAATATTCAATTTCAGAGAGAATTTTTGAAGACTACATTAAATCTTACAATAAAGCATTTATTTGGCCAGTTCGGTAGACTTAGATTGAACTAAAAGCAAGATGAAGTAATGGCATACATGATCATATGTTGGTAATTAAGTCAACCACCATATTAGTATAAAACTATAAAATAAAAACTATTTTAAGACTGAAATAAAAACTGTACAATGGGGAATATTTTTCACATTTTGTTAGATTTCATTTGCTGATAAAGTCATAAAAATATGTTACTAGATTTTTTGTTGTTGTTGTTACCATTTAATGGTACTCTTCTAAAAAGTTCATTTTGTAGCTTTTGTTTGTTTGTTTTTGTTTTTTGAGACGGAGTCTCGCTCTGTCGCTCAGGCTGGAGTGCAGTGCAGTGGCGTGATCTCGGCTCGCTGCAAGCTCCGCCTCCCGGGTTCACGCCATTCTCCTGCCTCAGCCTCCTGAGTAGCTGGGACTACAGGTGCCCGCCACCGCGCCCGGCTAATTTTTTTTTTTTTGTATTTTTAGTAGAGACGGGGTTTCACCGTGTTAGCCAGGATGGTCTTGATCTCCGGACCTCGTGATCCGCCCGCCTCGGCCTCCCAAAGTGCTGGGATTACAGGCGTGAGCCACTGCGCCCGGCCAATTTTGTAGCTTTTTATGACAACATGAAATTAATACTTTTTCCATTAGGTTAAATATAATAACTTACTCTTAAAAGAAGAAAATAAGAATGAGGGCCGGGTGCGGTGGCTCATACCTGTAATCCCGACACTTTAGGAGGCCAAGGTGGGCGGATCACGAGGTCAAGTGATCGAGACCATCCTGGCCATCATGGTGAAACCCCGTCTCTACTAAAAATAAGTAGTCCCAGCTACTCAGGAGGCTGTGGCAGGAGAATCCCTTGAACCCAGGAGGAGGAGGTTGCAGTCAGTGAGCCAAGATAGCGCCACTGCACTGCAGCCTGAGGACAGAACGAGACTCCTTTAAAAAAAAAAAAAAAAGAGGTAAGTTAAGCCCAATATGGGTATAATTTAATGCATGTTTGTGAAGGTTCAATATTTGTTTCATAGTTCTGGAACTACTCAACATATATCCAACTAACTGAAATGTAGAACATCTTGCTCTCCTTTAGTTAGCACGTGGAATTAAAATTAGACCAGTTTTTGCGGTAATAAGCAACAGCATCAATTTTATCTCTGAGATGTGTCTTCAGATGGGAACACAGGAAATGTAGTATTGAAGTACGTACTCATTTATTTTAATTCCAAGTGGCATATAACTATGAGTCAGAGGTCTAATACATAAAATACAATAATAATAGCATGTTTATATAATTTTTATCATTTCATTATTTATTATATGTAGATTATTCATTTTCCAATTTATGACATTTCACAAATATCAATCACCACTTCCAAACATCTGAACAAAGAAGCAGCATAAAGAGAAATAATGTTTTAAAATTGTATTTAAATGAATATGGCTAAAAATTCAGTTTGTAAATAAGCAATGCAGATATCAAAGTAAGATTTATGCATAGCTTCCCCCTTTTCTTCAATCTTGATGCATTTTCAAATGTCTATGTGAGTTTCAACAATTGAATTATATGTGCCTCAATCTTCTCTTCTGTACAGTATTTATTCCACAGATATTAAATGGATTTAATCAGGTAATAATATAAATCACAAAGAAAAGTGATTGATACATAGTAAGCAGTCAGCAAATCACAACTTTTATTATCTGTAATGTAATCATTATCTCCTTTCATCCATTTCATCCCTATTCTTATTAGTGTCTTAATCATTCTCTCATTCAGGAATGGCATTACAGAACTCTTAGATAAATAATTCCAACTATCTGTTTTATTACACACACACAGAATCTGGCACAGAGTAGGTGATCCCTCCAAAAAGACTGTCATTAAATGAAAAAACAGAAGAAGCTAATATTTACTTGATGATTATACTTGTGTCAGCTTACACCATGTGCTGACACTATGCCAGGTATGTACATAAATGTTCATGTATTCCTGATGAAACCTCATGGTATGTCATTATATTCATGTTGAAGCTGAAAAACAGTTAAGATGAAGGTGTTTATGAAACTTCCCACTGGTCATAGTTAAACGATAGTGCAGCTGTGGTTGAAACTCAGGTCTATCTAGTTCAAAATTTTATTTTCCCATTATATTACATTATCTTTCCACAGATCTCATTAGCATCTCAAAAACTCTATATCTTAATATATTCTTACAGATTCCTTTCCAGAGAGAAACTTTACAGGCAAGGAAAGAGGCCAGACATAAAAATTACCATGTTACAAAAACATCCATATAAATTAAGGTTTCTCTTATTGAGAGAACTTGAGAGTAGGAAGATAAATCTTACCCTGATCTTACTTCTCTGTTCCTCTCAACACTACATTCTAAACAATACCTTCTCTTTCTTTGCTCCATGTTTTAAAAATAATGATCTATTTTTTTTCATATTCTTGCTTTTTTTTAAACCTTAGCCTCTAAATAATCAAAAACAATCTGACTTCAAGCTTCTATGCAAACTAATACAATCTCAAAGTTTCTCAATCCAGCCTACTGTGAGATAAAATTAGGAAAACCGTTCAAATGTACTACAGCACTTATTTAGACCAGTGATAGCAGCTTTTTCATTTTCACATTTATTAGTTAAATGCCATGTGACCGTCATACAGATCCAAAAAATATATCTTGAATGATTTAATGAATTAATTGGAATTAATATTTAAAATGATGACGTGGAGGATGTGTAGGCTCATTTATAAAAGGTCAAATAATGTTCAATATGCTGCACTTAGTAAAAATGGGTAGTTAAATAATGAAACCATAATATTCAGTAATGACTTGAAAGTGATTCCTGAGTTAACCTTTTAACTTCATTTTAACAAGAAAATTTGGTTAAGCAAAGTAACCGATTAGCTAGGCATTAGAGTTGAGTAAAATTTGCACTGTAATTGCTTTATTCTTATACTTTAACTCTCTCTGCCAAGATTAGAGTAGGACTGAGGCAACTGTCATCAATGAAAACAGCAATATTGAGCCTCTTTCAGAGATGATGTCACTGCTGCAACTGTGACAGGTCCCTGGAAATTCTGTAAGATGAGGAAAAGGATTATCAGGTGATCCTTGTTCTGAATCCATTATACAGTAACTGTGCTTCCATAAGTGGGAGTATCTTAGAGAAGAGACTACATAATTAAATTTGATCCCTAAATGACAAGGGGGTTGGGACATCTAATCCTCACAAAGTTGAAATCCACATATAACTTTTGACTCCCCTAAAACTTAACTACTAATAGCGTACTGTTGCCTGCAAGACTTACTGATAACATAAAGTCAATTAACACATATTTTGTATATGTATTATATACTGTATTACTACAATAAGGTAAGCTAGATAAACAAAATAAAATGCTATTAAGAAAATCATAAGGAAGAGAAAATATATTTACTACTCCTTAAGTGGAGGTGAATCATCATAAAAGTCTTCATCCTCATTGTCTTCATATCAAGTAGGCTGAGGAAAAGGTTGAAGAGGTAGAGTTGATCTTGCAGTCTTAGGGGTGGCAGAGGTGAAAGAAAATTCATGCAAAAGTGGGCCCAGTAGTTCCAACTTCTATTGTTCAACTGTCATTTGTATTCTATATCGTTTCATAAAGTATTTATTGACCACCTACTCTGTGCTAGACATTGTTCTAAGTGAGTGGGATACACGAGTAATCAAGAAAGATGAACTTGCCATTTTGCAACTTTACATTCTGACATGAGGAGACCATAATATAACAAACAAACAAGCCATTTTGCAACTTTACATTCTGACATGAAGAGACCATAATAAAACAAACAAGCAAATTACAAACTACATTAAAAGATAATATATGCTATGGGAAAAAAGAAAAACTAGAAAAAGGTAAGGGGATTGTGAGTACTTGGGTAGCGATGGATGAAGGCTGCTATATTAAATAGGTTGTCTAAGTTAGACCTCGTTAAGAAAGTGTTATCCAAAGAGTGGCTTTACATGAGGTAGGTCATTTTGTAAATATATGAGGGCCAAGTGTTAGGAATGCTAGCCAGCCAGGGTTGCTGCACAAAATGAATAAACAAGGCAACTTAGAGATGGTAATGGGCAGTTAGCTCTTGTAGGTAATTGCAAACCCCTGTCTTTTACTTTGAGTAAAATGGAGGACCACTGGAACTTTTTGAGGAGTCACATGATCTGTATGACCTATATGTTTAAAGATGACCATGGCTACTCTGTTAAGGATTGTAAAGAGACTTGTATAGGAGCAGAGAGCTGGGTTGAAAGAAGATGACGACCTAGGCCAGGTAATAGCCCAGTTGAGAGAAAATGATGACTTAGGCCAGCATAAGAGCCCAGTTGAGAGAAGGTGATGACTTAGCCCAGGGTAACAAGAGTTCTTTGTTCCAATTTTTAAAAAATTTTGGGGAAATACATATAAAATATTACTATATTTACCATTTTTAAGTATACAGTGCAGTGGTGTTAAACACATTCATAATGTTGTACGATCATCACTATCATTCATCTCCATAACTCTTTTTATCCTTGAAACTGAAACTCTATATCCACTGAACAATAACTCTCCATTCATCCCGCTGCCAAGACCCTGGAGGTTACCATTCTACATTCTGTCTTTATGATTTTGACTACTTAAGTACCTCATATGTAAGTGTAATCACACAGTATTTCTCCTTTTATGAATGGCATAATGTCCTCTTGGTTCATCCATGTTGCAGCATGTGCCAGGATTTCCTTTTTTTCACCTTCAATCTACTTGTGTCTTTGGATATAATGTGAGTCTCTTATAAAGAGCATATGTTTGAATCACTTTTAAAAATCTATTCTGTCAATCACTTTTGATTGGAGAGTTTAAACTGTTTACATTTAAAGTAATTACAGTTGGCCCTGCATATTGAAAATTCCACATCTTTTAATTCAGTAAACCATAAATTTAAAAAAATTGAAAAAATAAAATATAATAATAATATAAAATAACACAAATAATATCCAATAACGTATAACAATAATTTATATAGTATTAGATATTATAAATTATATACATGGTATAAGTTATTATGAGTAACCTAGAGATCATTTAAAGTATATGTGAGAATTGCATAGGTTGTATGCAAATACTAGGCCATTTTAAATAAGGAACTTGAGCATCCGAGAATTTTGGTATTTGCAGGAGGGGGGGTCCCAGAACAAATCCTCTGAAGATTTCAATGAAAAACTTTACTGATAAGGAGAAATTTACTTCTGTCGTTTTGCTACTTGTTTTCTACATGTTTTATAGCATTTTTGTCCCTCATTTCTGGCATTACTGTCTTCTTTTATGTTTAGTTCATTTTTTTTGTAGTGAAGTATTTAAATTCCTTTCACATTTCCTTTTGTATATATTCTATAGCTATTTTCTTTGTGACTACCATGGGCATTACATTTAATATCTCAAAATTATAACACTCTAATTTGAATTTATACCAACTTAATTTCAGTGACACACAAAACTCTGCACCTTTACAGCTTTATACCTGTTTCCATTGTTGATGTCACAAAATTACATCTTTATATATTATATGCCCCAAAACATAAACTAATAATTATTTAATTACATCAATCTCTTTAATTATATAGTAAAAAGTGAAGTTACAATTTTACCAGCTTTTAAACCATTTAAAAATGTATTAGTCTCTTAAATCTGTAGAAAATAAAAAAATGGAGCTACAAACCATTGTTAAGATAATACTAGCTTTTATAATTGCTCTTTATTTACCTTTATTAAGATCTTTATGTCTTCATCTGGCTTCAAGTTACTGTCTAGTGTCTTTTAATTTCACCCTGAAGGACCCCCTGAAGCATTTCTTGCAAGGAAGGTCTAGTGGCAATGAACTCTCTCTGAGCTGTTGTGTGTGTGGGAATGTGTCAATGTATTACTTTTAAAGAACAATTTTGCTAGATATAAGATTCTTGATTGACAGTATTTTCGTTTTAGCACTTGAGATATATTTTCCCACTGCCTTCTGGTCTCTATAGTTTCTGATGAGAAATCTGCTGATAGTCCTATTAAGTATACCTGTGTGTAACAAGTTGCTTCTCTCTTGATGCTTTCAAGATTCTCTTTGCCAGGGGATAATGGTTGGGAGATGGATAGCTACTACTGTGCTAACAGTTGAAATGGATCAAAATTAATGGCAATTTACTACTCATGGCTTCCCCTGGAATTTGCAATACTTCAACAGGCTTCAGTAGTTACAGAATAGTTACATCAGACAGATTCTGCAACTGCAATTGTTGTCTAGGTAGGAAGACAGATTTCTGGTGCCTCCTACTTCATCATCCTCCCACAGTCCCTTCTTAAATTCATGGTATATTTTGAACATAAGACGACTAACTTTGCCTGGCACATTGGAAAGAATGTGCAGGAGAAAGAGAGGAGTGAAGGGGGTGTCCATGGTTTTGGACATGACCAAGTAAAAGGATCAGGTGCTGTCACCAGCTGAGACAGTGTAGATGACAGGTAGAGTAGAAATGGGGTAAGAAGAATACTGGTTGAATCTGAGATATCTAGATATCCATATGTTGATGTCAAGTGGGCAGTTTCAAGTAAGTCTTGGAGAGAGGTCTTGGCTGGATCAGAAACTTATGTAAGGGCATGGCACGAGTGACATCATAAATTTATAGATAGAGAAGAGCACCATAGATAATCCCTAGGGAACTTCAATACTATTAAGTTGTGTGGAAGAGTAGAAACCAGCAAACTAGGCTGACAAATACAAGCAGTTTTGCAACAGGAGATAAAAATAGTCTTGTCCTGGAAGCCAATGAAGACAATGATCAATAATAGTTAAAGACAGACTTTAATTCCCATGATTTCTTTATTGCTGCAGAGGCAAAACCAGCACCAGTGGAAACTTACAGGAATAAGGATCATATTTCAATGAGGAAATGGAAAAACTGAACAGCGATGTCTACACAATATACTCAATATTAGATCCAACTGGTTTATGAGGCATTGAACTTTCTTTTCAATCCTAGAATTATTCATATACAGACTGATGAGTAGCACAAATACTGTAGAAATGATTCCTAAATTGGGTAGAACATTCAGCCATATGACCTATGAGACACACTCCCAACTAATGAGTAGTTTATTTCTGCCTCACTTAACACCAGAGGAGAAATACATCTGCTTTTCCATCTGTGGGCCTTTGAAATCTTAGCAGTCTGTGTCCACAATTATCTCAATGCCTCCTCAGATAAAAGAAAGTGAATTATACAATGGTTTAATGCAAAGAGGATCTTTGGTGCAGACAGACCCAGGTTCAAATGTTAACATGATCATTAATATATTGGGGGGCTTTAGGAAAACCACTTACATATTTTTAAACCTTACTCTCTTCTTTAGAACACTCACAGTGTACTTCAGAAAAGAAAATAGCAGTTCATTCTGCTTTTCTCAGTGTCTGATATATACAGGGTAGTCATAAAAACTGTAATTCTCTTAAGTGTGAGGTCCCAGGTTTAAGGACTATTTTACAATGTTTTAAAGTTAAGTCATTCCTCTAAGCTTGAGTTTTAGACTATGCTCTTAATTTAAGCACCATATCTACTCATAAACCAGAAATAAAACGTGCATTGTTTTTTCATAAAGACAAAATCTGAATATGGTTTTTACATTCATAATAGATTTTGATGGGTTTTGGAGTCATGTTTGGGGTTAAATTTTCTACTGCACGTTTTAAGATATGATATGCTTAAATTATAATAATGAACTATATGATGTAATGAGATAAAGGCAACAGGCTGTAAACTTACTAATGTTATTATTTTAGCAAGTCAGTTCCTATGAGAGTTTATATAAAATGGGAAGGATAGTATTATTAGAATTTTTGTGACAAATAAGTCATATGTAAAAACTATAAGGTATTTGGCATATAGACAATACATAATAATTCTTAGTTTTAATTATTTGTTCCTCCATTCTAGGAAAAAAAGCTTCTACATATAACCAATTTTTCTACATTAATTGCTTTACATTAGCCCAAACTATTTTTAAAATGTCTTTATCATTAGGAAAGTAACATTAATAATAACTAATTCAAACAGCTCAAAAATGCCTGCAATAAAAAGGGAACCCCCTTTTACTTCAAATTATCTGTCTTACATTTATTTATTTGTAAATGTATGCACATGTATACACATGCATGTATACCTTTTATACTCAAGGGGAACAAACTCATTTGTTTCATGTAACAATATGTATTTTTACAAATATATAATTCTAATATAAATTGCTAGATATGCAACTGCTTTCAAAAGTCAGTGCCTTTGTGATATTAATTAATTTTGCAAAATTGCCCTCTAAAATACTTGAGTCTATACTCTCTGACCAAGAGACTATGAAGTGAAATTTTCCGCATGCCCTAAAATCATTATTGATTATAATCCAAACTTGTCAGTCTGATAAAGAACAGAAACATCTCAAATTAATCATAACTTGTATTTTTCTAAGAAGTGAGGTTCACATTTTTTTGAAATTTCCCTTACACTATACATGTGTGATAGGAACATTAGCTTCTTGTTCAATTAGAAATATGAATTCCTCTGTATAGAAAGGCATGGATTTTCTGTCACATGTTTCAAATATTCATATACATTTAGAATTTTCTTTCTGATTTTAGTAATTAATTATCAACATGACTTTCCTTGTGCAGAAGTTTTAAATTTATGTTTTAAAATAATTTATTCATTTACTTATGGCTTCAGTAATTTCAATCATTTTTTGGAAACGCTTTCCCCCGATTAAACTTTATGAAATAAAATTGCCCATAACTCATTCTAGTACATTTATTTATTTATTCATTTATTTATTTATTTATTCATTGACACTTAATTTTAATTAGACACAGAATTTATTTTGGTGTATGAGATAAGATAGGGATCTGGTCTTCCTTTTTTTTTTTCTCCAATTGTCTTACTGGTTATCTCTCTAACACTTATTCAATAAATTATTTATTCATATTGTTGTTAATATATACTAATTACATGCATCCATGTTTATTTAATAAGAAATAGAAACTTGGTTTTATTAAATGCATTTTCTGATCTAAAAATTAGGGAATTTGTTTAAATATTTTTAAAAACTAAATCAATCTTTCATTCCTGAAATGAACTACATTTGAGTGTAATTCACTATGCTGATAGATGTGTGCTACTGAAATACATTTGGTAATATTTTTGAAATATTTCTTATTATTGTAAAATAGCATAAAATTTACCATTTTAACTATAACAAATATATATCACTGTCATTATTATTTTTAGAGACAGGGTCTATATTACCTAGGTTGGACTTGAACTTCTGTGTTTAAGTGATCCTCCAGCCTTAGCCTACCCAGTAGCTGGGAAGTAGCTGCATGCCACTATACCTAGCCCATTTTAACTAATTTTAAGTGCACGGATATGTGGCATTAAGTACATTCACAATGTTATGCAACTATCCATTTCTAGAAGTTTTCATCATTCCAAACAAAAACTCGGTACTCATTAATGAATAATTTATCATTCCTTCCTCCCCACAATCCCCTGTAACCTCTATTCCACTTTCTGTCTCTATAAATTCGCCTGTTCTAGGAACCTCATGAAAGTAGAATCGTATATTTGTTCTTTTTGACTGGTTTATTTAGCATAATGTGTTCAATGTTCATCTATGTCGTAGAATGTAATAGAATTTCATTACTCTTTAAGGCTGAATAACATTCCATTATACATGTATACCACATTTTATTTATCTACTAGTTTGTTGAGGATATTTGGGCTGTTTTTATCTTTCAGCTATTGTGAATAATACCTCTATGAACAAACACTAATGCTCAACACTTCGTAATATTTTACAGTTTTCCAATTGGTATTCACAAGTGAGGTTTTTCTACAGTTTTATTTTTTGTGACATCCTTGTGAAACCCATATATTTTTAAGAAGGTTATTTATAAAATGGCATAAATCTAAAATTGTGTATTACATAAATTTATGTTCACAATGGTTTACCTTAAAATGAAAATAAAAGTTACTCCTAATTTCTCTACATGGATCCAAATGTCTTTCAACAAGTTGGCTGCAGTCAGGTCCTAACTTAATAAAAGTATTAATAATCCCTTATCTACATGTTTCTGGGTAAAAAGCATTAATTTTTACTTCCTTATTGCTCATAGAAAGTTTTATTTTTCTCCGAATCCCCCAAAATACAATATTTAAGTTGGTATCAAATTCACTTGCTTCCACTTTTCAAAATCAATAATAAAATGGAAATCCATTCCATTGATAATGCAATGTCTCTTGATTATAATGGTGATATTTCTTTTCTGATCTCTTAAACATCTGTCTACATAAAAAGCCACTCCTACTGCAACAACAAAAGAAATAGCAGAAGATCCATCTGTGCGCTAATGAGTGTAGAGAAGCTTACTGAAGGCTCACTGAGTTAAACAAACAAACAAATGAACAAACAAGCAAATGAAGAATGGCAGGATTGTAGAGAGGGCCATGAGATGAAAGATTTTTTGGCTGTCATGGGGCCCTAAAGAAAGAATACGGGTTTGGACATTTTTCAAAAAGCACCTGCATTTTAATGGTCCTTTTGAAGCAGTCTTCAGTTTTCCAGTTGAGGGTAAATGTGAAAATAAGAAGCAACCCTCCCAAATAAGGTAGAAAATATTGGCCTAAGGTATTAGCAGGAAAGGGCTAGGGGTTTTGTTGCAGAATGAAAACAACTAGTTAAAACAGGCTGAATATTCACTAGACGTAGAAAAGAAGGAGAGACTGGTATGATTTCAGGAAAATCAAGGACATATTCATAAGGGGTCATAAAAAATGATGTGAGTAGAAGCACAACTAATTCGGAATTAGAAATGCATGACTCAATGTGGGATGAAAACATAAAAATTAAAAAAATACAAAATGGAAAAATAATATTTGAAGTACATGGGTTTGGCATTAATTAAAAGGATGGGTAATCAGAAAAGACAAATTCTAGACATAATACCACTGACAATTTCTGAATTTTTCTAGAAAACAGGATTATTTCACATGCCATTCTATTGGAGAGAATATGGTCTACAGCAATTTGAAATTTTTTTCCTCATAAAAATGTGAATCAGTGTCATATCATTTTCTCAATTAAAATTTAAATTCACAAACGAGGAGTTGGGAAACTGATATGAATGAAACTGAAATCACAAAGCCCATCAAATCCTCTCTTCCATTTACTTTAGAAAAATAAAAAGCAATGCTGTGCAGTGGTCTGTGGTAAAGATAAAACAGGTTTAAGCTGTAAGCTACAGAGTGGCTTCTGAAAAACCATATTGCTTACAAAAATAGACATGTTTCCAAGATTATAAGTGGCTATATTTGGCTTTGAGTCGTAGTTTCCACAGGAGTCGTAGTTTCCACATTTAGGAACTATTCTTAAATGATCTGATAACTACTTTAAAAGTCAGAAAAATCACACTCATCAAGTACTTGGACTTGGGTATTTCATCTTTTGATGTATAAAGAAGGAAACGCACACTCTGTGGGAAGACATGGCAAGTTGCAACCAAGGGTGAGACTTCTTCCAACCAGGCACAGAAGGCTGCCCCTTTTTCTGGGACTAAACAGAAGAAGAAGAAGTATAGAGCAAGTGAGATAGTTTTAAACACATTTTGGAACTTCAGTTTTCTGCATTAATCTACATAAGAAATTTATTTGAAAACCAGCACAGGGGAATGTGGTTGCGTTTGATCTTAAAAAAGGCCAAATTTGGGGCAGATTTACACTCCTGGCAATATATTGCTTTAAAAAGTTGGCAGTAACTCAAGTCAAGAAATATAAAGTGGGCCTTGGGGCAAATGTAATTGAAGAAAAGGTCTGATGTATTTCACAGAATTCTAAAAGTACATCAAAGAAGATACTTTTAAAGGCACTGAGAGGCTGAATTGCCTAGGTGAACAAACAGGTACACCAGCAAGCAACAAGTAGATACCCTCTTACAAGAAGAAGCCGCACATTCCAGTCCTCTAATGGTCTCTCACTTTACCCAGACATGTGCCAAGCATTCCTTTTGCATGTCTAGTAGTAACAAAATATAGCACAGCTTGAGCCATTTAAGTATATCTTGGTTTATTAGATCCTACAAGGCACTTGTTTGTTGTGGCACAAGAAAATATGGAATTTTAATCATTTCTCAAAGGATAATAATTGTCTTCATTAATATCAAATTTATACCCTAAGCTATGTTTTTATTCTTTTGGTATCTGTAACAGCTTTGCATTTTACCACTAACTCATGATGTAATTGTATTGAAAACATTTAAAACTGCAATTAAACTCAATACACATAGTTCCTATGCTACAAACAACTTACTATAAGAAGCCAGTACCACGTTTACACATGTACAGACAAAAACAGTGAGCTATGATCACTGAATGCCTGAAAGACATTGTATTAGGATGCTGACTGTAATATGCACTATAGGTGGAGATGTTAAAATTTGCAAGAAATGGTATATTCAACAATGAAACATAGTATGTGTGGAGGAGAAATAGTTAATGTTAAGAACAGTGTTTGTTTTCCAGTCATATATATATATGTGTATATATATATATATATGTATACATGAATATGAATATATACACATTTATATTTATATATACATATATATTTGTGTGTATATATATATGTGTGTATATATATTTCTTTTTAACTGCTCCTTGCAAAGACGGGCTAACTCATAGGCAGTGCCCCTAGAATCAGCCTCCAGAGTCTTTTACATGAATGTCTTAGGAATATGGAGGAACATATTGACAAATGTTGCCTTTGTAGAGGCTTAACTATCAAGAAATAATTGGAAATTGGGTCAAACTGATGGACTAGAAGCAAGAAGCTCATGTGTACTGCTCTCATGGAGAGGAAAGAAAAGGGCTAGTGAACACTGACCCAACGAGCTGATCACTTAAGAAATCACTTTGGGATCCATCAAGGCAGGAAGAGGACACAGCAGAGAAGAACAAAGCTGGGCAGTAGCCTGTATGGAATCAATGTGTAGACAGGAGAAGCTCCCCATATGGGAAAGGGTAAGTGACTAGGAGTCCCATGGGAGATTCACACTCTCTTGACAGGGACCTGTGCAAGACTAGGGATGGGAAAATGCCCTGGCCCCACTGCATTACACCACACACTTCTAAACTGAGGCAGAGAGCTACCAGTAGTTTTGGCAAAGGTAAGTCTCAAGTCCACAGAGGCCTCTGAAGCCTTAGACCCTGGAACAGACTAGCACCAGTGCCATAGCCCTGATGGAAGCCACAGTTGCAATGTGTGGGAGCAGTAAGATTGATCCATCCACCCTCACCAGACAAAGCTTGAGGCCAGCTTCTGTCCCAGTGGTCCCTCTTCTGCTTGAACTCAGCTAGCAGGTACAGCCTTCTTACAGTCTTACAAAATACCCAGATAGCAGGGCAGGTGACTTCACCTACCCCAAACACTGGTAGCAATGTGCGCCACGCCTGCTAGATCTTTTAGCCCACTGTCTTACTTCTGTCCAAAATCTGTGGGAAGGCATAATCGTGTTCCCTGGGGAAGCACCCAGACAGTCATCTGACCCCACCCACTCCCGCAGCACCTAGCTGAGTGGGACCTGCCGGCTTGGTTGGTGACTAAGCAGGAAGGAGCCTTCACTGAAAGAAGTGAGACACCTGTGTTCACAGGCTGGTGGAGGATCAGGGCATGTCTCCCTCCACAGGGCCAACTACAGCCTGTCTATGGACCACTGCCGCTACCTGAGAAAGCCCCATGGACCAAAACATCCAGCAAAAGAAACGCAGGGATGGAGCTTGATTGAAGGGGGCTCCTCCAAGGCCTGGGAGCAGACTGTGTGAGTGGGCCATCCCTCTCCAAAGCATCACAGAGAACTACTGCCAACTGTGCCAAAAAATAGAAGAACTACGTAGGACAGTAAGAGCCTATCTGCTGGCTAACACTCTTAAGTGCCACCTACTGAACTGTGGCCAAAAAATACAGGACTGAAATATTTTGCCAGGATATCCCAGCCAACACATGTGCACCCTGCTATACCACCATGGCTGCTGGCACATGAGAACAACCATGGATCCCACTGCCACCACCCTGATGAAGTACTTTGGCTGGCACTCCCCATCAAACAGTTGTGGCCACAAACCAGGATCAAGTTATCCTCCCCAGCACAGCAGGTTCCTAAACCTCAAGGGGCCAGAGAACAAAAATGGGGACCGGGTACCAGCCCAATCAAGGTAAGAGCATGTAGCCCAGGAGTGCAGAACTGAGCCGTGGCCCCCTGAAATATTCCAGAATCAAAGCCAGTTGACTGAACCCGCCTTATACCAAAGTCAAAATGCCAAGGGCATCAAAGAAGATAAACGCAAAAAAAAAAAACCCAACCAAAGGACAGTGACTTCAAATATTAAAGGACCATTTACCCACACAGAGAGAAAGAACCAGTGTAAGAACCCTGGCAACTCAAAAAACCAGAGTGTCTTCCTACCTCCAAACAACTTAATTAGTTCCCCAACAATGGTTCTTAACCAGGCTGAACTGGGTGAAATGGCAGATATAGAATTCAGGGTATGGATAGGAATGAAGATCATAGAGATTCAGGAGAAAGTCAAAATCCATTCCAAGGAATCTAAGCAATACAAAGAAAGAACCAAGTAATCTGATAGAGCTGAAAAATGGACTACAAAAATTTAATAATACAATCACAAGTATTAACAACAGAATAGACCAAGCTGAGGAAAGAATCTTAGAGCTCAAACACTGGTTGTCCAAATCCACTCAGTCAGACAAAAATAAAAAAAAAGAATAAACAAATATGAACAAAACCTCTTATAATATGGGATTATGTAAAGAGATCAAAACTACAACTCACTGGCATCCCTGAAAGAGAGAGAGAAAGCAAGCAACTTGGAAAATGTATTTGAGGATACTGTCCACAACAATGTCCCCAACCTTGCGAGAGGCCAACATCCAAATTCAGGAAATGCAGAGAACCACTGTAAGATACTATAGAAGATGACCATCCCCAAGACACATAGTCATCAGATTTTCAGTCAAAATAAAATAAAAGATATTAAAGGCAGCTAGAGAGAAGGGGCAGGCCACCTACAAAGGAAACCCGATCTGGCTAACAACAGTCCTATCAGCAGTAACCCTGTAAGCCAGAAGAGATTGAGGGCCTATATTTATCACTCCTAAAGAAAATAAACTACAACCAATAATTTCATATCCTACCAAAATGAGCTTCATAAGCAAAGGAGAAATAAGATTCTTTTGAGACAAGCAAATGCTAAGGAAATTCATTAATACCAGACCTGCCTTACAAGAGGACCTTAATAGAATACTAAATATGGAAACAAACGACCATTATACACCACCACAAAAACACACTTAAGTACATAGACCATTTACACTATCAAGCAACTACACAATCAAGTCTGCATAATAACTACCTAATAACATGATGACAGGATCAAATCACACATATCCAAACTAACCTTGAATATAAATGGGTGAAATGCCCCAACTAAAAGGCACAGAATGGCAGATTGGATAAAAAAGCAAGACCCAACTGTATGTTCCTTGAAGAGACCCATCTCACATGCAATGACATCCATAGGCTCAAAGTAATGGGATGGAGAAAAATCTACCAAGCAAATGGAAAGCAAACAAACAAACCAAAAATCAGGGGTTGCTACTCTAATTTCTGACAAACAAACTTTAAGCAAACAAAAATCAAAAGAGAAAAAGAAGTACATTATAAAATAGAAGGGTTCAATTCAACAAGAAGACTTAATTATCCTAAGCATATATGCATGCAACATAGGAGTACCCAGATTAATAAAGCAAATTCTTAGAGGCCTACAAAGAAACCTAGATAACCACACAACAATAGTGGGAGACTTCAACACACCACTGACAGTACTAGACAGATCATCGTGGCAGAAACTAACAAAGATATTCAGAACCTGAACTCAACACTTGGCTAAATGAACCTAATAGACATCTGAAGAACTCTCTACCCCAAAATTTCAAAATATATATTTCTCTCTGCACATGGCACTTTAAAATCGACCACACAATTGGCCATAAAACAATCCCCAGCAAACTGAAAAAAAAAAAAAAAAAAAAACCTGGAATCATACCAAGCATGCTCTTGGACCACAGCACAATAAAAATACATATCAATGCTAAGAAGATTGCTCAAAATCACAGAATTACGTGGAAATTAACCTGCTCCTGAATGACTTTTGAGTGAACAATGAAATTAAGGCAGAAATCAAGAATTTCTTTGAAACTACTGAGAACAAAGATATAACATACAAGAGTCACTGGGACACAACTAAAGCCTTATTAATAAGAAAGTTTATAGTGCAAAATGCCCATATCACATAACTAGGAAGATCTCAAATTAGCAACCTAACATGACACCTAGAGGAAGTAGAGAAACAAGAGCAAACCAACATCAAAGCTAGCACAAGACAAGGAATAAACAAAACCAGGCTTGAACTGAAGGAAGTTGTAACATGCAAAAAACACAAATGTTCGCGTCCAGGAGTTGGTTCGCTGAAAGAGTAAATAAGATAAACCACTAGCTAGACTAATAAAGAAAAAAAAAAAAAGATGATCCAAGTAAACATAAACAAATAACAAAGGGGACGTTACCACTTTAGGGATCCCACAGAAATACAAAAACCTTCAGAGACTATTAAAAACACCTCTATACACACATATGCTAGAAAACTTGGAAGAAACTGGTAAATTCCTGGACACATACAACCTCCCAAGATAGAACAAGGGAGAGACTGAATCCCTAAACAGACCAATAATGAGTTCCAAAATTGAATCAGTAATAAACCGACTACCAACCAGAAAAAGCCCAGGACCAGTTGGATTCACATCCAGATT
The DNA here is from genome assembly GCF_029289425.2 of Pan paniscus. Taxonomy (NCBI): domain Eukaryota; kingdom Metazoa; phylum Chordata; class Mammalia; order Primates; family Hominidae; genus Pan; species Pan paniscus. The sequence continues at coordinate 77,018,361 of NC_073254.2, forward strand.
TTACCAGATGTATAAAGAAGAGCTGGTCCCATTCCTACTGAAACTATTCCAAACTCTAACTCAGTCTATGAGTCCAGCATCATCCTGATACCAAAACCTGGAAGAGACACGAAGAAAAATATTAAAACTTCAGGCCTATATCCTTGATGAATGTAGATGCAACAGCCCTCAACAAAATACTAGCAAACCAAATCCAGCAGCAGATTAAAAAGCTAATATTCCACAATCAGATAGGCTTTATCCCTGAGAAGCAAGGTTGGCTTAACATATGCAAATCAATAAATGTGATTATTCACACAAATTAAACTAAAATCAAAAACCATATGATCATTTAAATAGACACACAAAATTATTTCAATAAAATTCAACATCCCTTCATGTTAAAAACCCTGAACAGACTAAGCATTGAGGGAATATACTTCAAAATAATAAGAGCCGTCTATGAAAAACCCAGAGCCAACATACTGAATGGGCAAAAGCTGGAAGCACTCACCTTCAAAACCAGAACAGACAATGACACCCTCTCTCACTACTCATATTCAACATAATACTGGAAACTCTGGCCAGAGAAATCAGGCAGGAAGAATAAATAAAAGACATGCAAATAGAAAGGGAGAAAGCCAAACTATCCTTATTTTCAGATGATATGATACTGTACCTATAAAGCCCCATAGTCTCTTCTCAAAAGCTCCTAGATCTGATAAGGAACTTAAGCTAAGTTTCAGGATACAAAATCAATGTACAAAAATCAGTAGTAGCATTTCTATACACCAACATCAAAGCTGAGAATCATATCAATAATGCAATCCCATTCACAATGGCCACAAAAAAACTAGAAATACAGTTAAACAAAAAGGTGAAAGATCTCTATAATGAGAATTATATATTTATATTATAAAAATATAAAGCCAAATATGAAAAACTGCTCAAAATAATTTAATATTATAATATGACATATTTCCCCAAGTTAAATTATTAAACGTAAAGCACCAGGGCTAGATAAATCATTCTTAAAGAGCATTTTTATAATTTTTATAAATTAAATTTTAAACTTCATTCAATTTCTTGTAGCATTCAACTAAGTCAGCAGATTAACTTGAATTTGGAGAGTAACTGAAACACAATCTATCCAAAAAAAGTCATGTAGTAAAGTCTTGAGAGGGCCATTTCCCCAAGAATTCCCATAGTCATTTATTGCTCTTTGAGAGGACTGTGTCATCATCACATTAATTATTGGTACAGACAGCAGTTGTCAAGGGGAGAAATGGTTCTGAGAGAAAGCTGTATAAAGGAAGTCTTTCACCAGTGTGGCCCCCTGAAGGATAAATCACTTTTTTAATTATAAAAGATTAAATTTTAAATCCATAAATACTGTTGTGTTCTGCTTAACAGCTCATAGTATTACACCACATCACACATTTTACAGCTCATAAATGTACATCAAATACAGATGAAGTTTAGTGATCATAATCTTAACTATCTCACTGATATTTTTCTAAGAAGTGGAAAATGAACAGCAGGAAAAAAATCACAACTTTTGTAATAAAATATGGTTTGTTTTCAAAAGATTATTAAATATAATAAGACATAGTTTGTTTTCAAAATATTATGATTTATTGTTGTACTATAAAAACCAGAACAAGGTAGGTCAACTTTGATAAGTGAGTATAAATCTGCTTCTCAGAATTTCACTCTTTTTCTATAAAAAAGCTCTAAAGTTCTCTTACGTGTGATAATTAGGTGAAATGAATATTCCTTTAAAAATAAAGGAGTTTGGCAGGCTATCCATAAGTTAAAGAAATGGTAAATTTTCTCAAGCATGAATTGTTATTTGAGACTATCCCATAAAACTATTATATTAACCATCAGGTGTTATCATTTTTCACATTCTTCCACACTTAACATGAAAAAGTAATGCAAATATGTGGGCATGATCAGTCAAGTTAAAAATGTAATGGTTCACCAAAAATGAAGAATCTAAAATTATAGTAACTGCACTAAAGATTTCCATCTATAACAGAAGCATGACCTTGAGCAATTCAAACTTTTTCAGTTGCCTCATCTATAAAATAAAAGTTTTATTTTTTCTGTGATTTCCAAGATTAGTCCCAGCCTAAGCATTCCATGATTTTAAAAATTATAAGAGAGACAATAGTTTGCTGGTGATCCGTGGTCCATGGCAGTTAAGAATAAGCAGTTTTATTGTTAGAGCATTTTCTTATACATTACAAAATAAAACTTCACACAAAAATTTGACATCATAGAATATTCTTATTTTGGTATTCATCATTCTGAATCAAACATAGATCTGGTAATAATCAGCATAAAACCACTCATATGGGAACTTGAAGAGCCATCAAGACTTTAAATGCCTTACGTACCTTGCCAGCTTAATTTGATCAGAGACTATAGAACTACATTTTTATTTAGAGGCAAGTATTAAGTCTGTCATTGACTTTCCCATATCCAGAGATAAAAATGTTATTCCAAGAAACATCATCAAGTTATACCATATTTAAATGTATGATTTATGAAAAGAAACTTCTATTCAAGACTGTAACTGGTTAATTGATCAACCAATTGATCATTATTCTTTATACTCCAACATATTTCTACCTTATTTCACTACTATGCAAATTTTTCATGTACATTTCTAAGACTGCCCAATTTAATATTCAAGAGAACATGATTATAAAGCAAATCTAATAAAGTTTATTTTAAAAACATATACCTATGTAACACAGCTTTCATGCAATAGAGTCTAGCTCAAAAAAAAATTGCATGCCCAAAATACTTCATCTCAAAGATAAATTTTATGGTTTGCTGGGCTTTAACAATTTTATCCCTGTTTGAAATAATTGTAGACAAAGCATCTAGTTAATTATATTTACTAAAGTTTATCATATTAGAAGACAATTGGTAAACCAGAGCATTTATTTCTGTAATCGTTACTATTAGGATAATCACATGGTCCTTGCTTCACATTCACTCTTCAGAAAGTAAATTATCAGCTTGAATCTTTGAGTTTACATTTTAGTTTCCTCCATTCATTTGACCAAAAAAAATCCCTCTGTTTACCCATTGAAATGTATGAATATAATTGATAAAACCATGCCACTGAATGCTATCTTTTATAATCAATGATCTATTGGTGAAAAAATAGTTTAAAGAAAGATGTAACATTAAGAACAATATCATAATTATTTTATGAATAAACTTTGATTATAGAAGACTATAGGTTATAATCTAAGAGTCTAATAACCACCATGTGATTTTCTTAGATATATTATTAATAATTCCCTGCTGATTTTCTAATATTACATATTTAGTATCATTAACTCTACTCCGTTTTATAGTAAGGATATACATTTTAACATGAACCAAAGATAATCAAGTGGGTGTACATATTTGGAAAAATTGATATATCATTTATATTTTGAATAAATGATTAAAATATCTGATTATGCCTCCTACATTCACAGAACAAAAATGCTGTAGCCTTCAGTTGAAAATTACCCTCATCATTGCACTTTCAAGTTTTCCTTCCCCTATGTCAGTATCACGTGCTTGCATATACTTACATTATGAAGCTTCAAATATTTATTTTATAAAAGTCAATAAGTAAAATATCATCTTATTTTATCATTTCTAAATCAATTCTATGAGAACAAAGTATATATGGTAGTACCTTTGGATATTGCTTGACAGGAATCAGTACTCTTTCTGATAGCTTTATGTTTTTGTTGCTGATGACATCAAGATACTTCTTTTCTTCGTCTTCCTTTTTTCCATCAGAACCTTGAAACTTTTCAATTTCTGGAAGAAAATCACAAGAAGAAAACAAGTGAAATGAGGAACAATGTTATCATAAATATGCTGAAAAATGTTATCATAAATAATATTCATATTACTCCTCTTCTCAAATAAGATTTTGATGAATATTGATAAAAGGCCTGAAACAGCATCTCGTCAACAGTTATGTGAATGCTGCTACTGTATGTAAGAGAACCTCTGTCAACTCAAACTAAAAAGTGATAATTGAAGATGTGACTGTGTCTTCTGTGAAAAAATTGATGAATGTAATTAATTTTTAATATCTTCAAACACAATAAAAAGGTAATATATGTCCTTTGACTATTTAAACTATTTTAGCAAACTTAATTTTTTCCAGGAGCAATAAATAGAACAAAATACATTTTAAGGATATATGCTTTATTTTTACTCAGAATTATTCCTAAGAAAATAAAAATAATTAAAATGGTAATTATTCAGTTAGTTAAAATGGGTAGTAAAGAGAAATTGCATGATATTTCACAAGGAATTATAGAAAAGTCATATAAATGATTAAATCTATAAATGCTAACATTCGTATTCATCAATAAGACATTATCTATATAGATGTTTAAGAAAAATATTAGAATATTACCAAATTTGATATTTTGGAGCATACTTATCCACTCCTTTATTTTTGAATCAATTTATTCCATAAAAAATATTAAATCTCTACTAGGTACCAGAAATACAACAGAAAACAATAAAATGTCTCTGTTTTTATAAACTCTATATTCTAATGTGGAAAAGGAACAGTGAGAAAATGAATATATGGGCACACATACAGTTATGGCTGGGGGCAAATAATAAACACAATATGCTGTTAATACAAAGGAGACTCAAGCAGTGGCTATTACTTCAGATTTGAAGGGTGATATTTGATCAAAGACCTGAATGACAGAGAAGAATAAGCCATGAGAAGACTAAGAAGAGCTTAACAGTCTGATGAAAAACAAGCTTCACTTGCTCTTGGAATAGAAGAAGCAAGAAAGCCTGTGTGGCTGAAGAATAGTGAATGTGGAAAAAAGGCTTGATAAGTGATTATAGGACAGATCATGTAAGAACTTGTAGAATACATGTTTTCTGCTTTATATTGTGACTGCAATGGTAAGCCTCTGGATCACTTTGAAGAATAAAGGAAGGCAGCCACATTGTATTTTTATTTTTAAAGATAACATAGTATGTAATATGCAAAATCAATCACAGCAGAAGGCAAGCAAACAAGGAAACCAACTTACATTTGTCTAGTTGAGAAACGAGGCTGACAAAGTAGGAATGAGATGTTAAAAGACTGTGTAGTTACAACTACAGTCATCTCATGCAATGCACTATGTAAAATAAGTGTTTTGGAGAATTGTTAAAAATTCATTTTAAAAATTACCTTTTTTATATAGTTATTATTATGATCATAACATAATCAGTAAATATTTCTTTTTGTTCTTTTCTCTTAGTCAATGTACTAAAATACTAAGATAAGAATGTGACAGTGTTTTACTTTTGCTATGGATAGAACAAAACATTCTACTTTTGTTATTTTGGAGTAGAGAAAAGGTGATGATAGTTATTAAGTATGAACATGTTTCATATAAATTTATTTATATTGCATTTTACAACAATTATCTTTTAAAGGTCTGACTACTTCCAAAGGTAAGGGGAATATATATTTTATCTAATAGTTTTGTTTTTTGTTATTCTATCTTTAACTAACATTTTTCCCCCAAATGTTTTCAAATGGCTTAAAGAAAAATTCCTAAAACATTTCAATTAGTAATCTTTTCGCATACTATTTATTTGGGCTGTGTGGAATTTAAAACAATTATTTTGGAGTAATATTACATTACTTACCCAGGTAATACCTGAGTGAAATCTACACTGCATAATTTTTACGAAGTCATTTATAATCATCTTATCAGTTACATGGTACAATTTCCCTAAAGACAAGTATCTTGAACTAAACTGAATTGTTTGAAAATATGTTATATGTCTATAATTTCTACTTAGTGTGATAACATCAGATTCCTATGTTCTACATGGAAGTATTAACAAGCCACTTTAACTAACTGACCTGTTAAACTGAAAATCACTTTATTCCAACCTTTCCATCCCTTATATAATTAATACAACCAGAATTATGATAATTGCAAAGAAAATCCATTCATCATGTCCTCTGATACTAAGAATAAACTTTTGATCACTGCCCTATGGGTGTATACACCTACATAATGTCATACTTTGTAGCTTGCTGAGGTAATTGTAATGTGGAACACAGTGAAGAAGCTGACTCAATTCCTGATCTATAATACATATGGCTTCTCCCTTGTTACTTTTTCATAAAAATAAATTGAATTTGTCTGAAATTATTTGTTAACCACAAAACTACTACCTTAGGCTTTTTTAGACATCTGCAATTTGATCAGGCCAGGATTAATTCTAATAACCTTTCCATCAAGAAATGGAGTTAAATGAAATATCATTTCCACTGCTATTTCTGTTCAATTCTACAATTTTCTTCTGAAGTTTTTGGTATTATTTTGCCCTCCTAATACTTTCAGGGAGTTATCTTGTCTTCTCTGGCATATCTCCATGACTAATATATCAATACTTGTATTTGTCAAATGCATAGTAACAAAATGGTATATGCCAAACTTGCCTGAGTTTAAAACCAAAGAAAGCTTCATCCATGTCTCTGCGAAGGACATGAACTTATCATTTTTTATGACTGCATAGTAAACCATCATCCTCAGCAAACTAACACAAGAACAGAAAACCAAACACCACATGTTCCAGAGATACAGAACAATGTGGGGATGCCCCGTCTTACAACTTCTATTCAACGTACTACTGGAAGACCTAACCAGAGCAATTATGCAAGGGGAAAAAAAGGCATCCAAATAAGAAAAGTAAAAATAAAGATATCTGTTTGCAGTTGACATGATCTGATATGTAGGAAACCCCTAAAGACTTCACGTAAAAACTATTAGAACTAATAAGTGAATTCAGGAAAGTTGCAAAACATAAAATCAACATCTAAAAATCAGTTCCATTTCTATATACTAGCAACAAACTATCCAAAAAAGAAATTAAGAAAACCATCTTATTTATAATAGCATCAGAAAGAATAAAACACTTGGGAGTAAACTTAGTTAAGCTGGTTAAAGACTTGTACGCTGAAAACCAAAAGCATTGATGAAATAAATCAAAGAAGACAAAAATAAATGAAAAGACACTTTATGTTTATAGATTGGAAGAATTAATATTGTTAAAATGTCCATAATACCCCAATAACCTAAAGATTCAGTTCAATCTCTGTCAAAATCCCAATGACATTTTTTACAAAAATAGAAAAAATAATCCCCAAATTTATATAAAATGATAAAAGAACTTCAAATGGCCAAAATAATTTTGAGAAAATACACAACTGGAGATATCACACTTCCCAATTTCAAAATATATTATAAAGTCATAGTAATCAAAACAGTATTATACTGGCATAAAAACAGAAACATAGACTAGTGGAACATAATATGGAGTCCAGACATGAATCTATACATGTATGTTCAATTGTTCTTTGACATAGGTGCCAAGAATGTACAAGGGAGAAAAAAAGTCTCTTCAATAAATAGTGTTGAGAAAACTGGATGTCCACATGCACAACAATAACATTGGACCCTTCTCTTACACTGCACAAAAATAAATCAACTCAAAGTGAATTAAAGACTTAAACATAAGACCAGAAATTGTAAAACTCCTAGAAGAAAAAGGGGTAAATGCTTCTTGACATTGGTGTGGGGAATAATTTTTTAGCTATGACCACAAAAGCATAAGCAACAAAAGCAAAAATAGACAAGTGGGATTATATCAAACAAACAGTTTCTACACAGCAAAAGAAACAGTCAACAAAACGAAAATGTGACCTACAGAATGGAACGAAATATTTGAAAACCATATAACTGACAATAGATCTGATATCCAAAATACATAAGGAACTCCTACAACTTAATAGCAAGAAACCAAATAATGAATTCAAAATTGGCCAAGAACCTGAATAGGCATTTCTCCAAAGATGATATGCAAATGGACAATGGCAATATGAAGAGATGCTGGACATCACTAATCATCAGAGAAATGCAAATCAAAGCAACAATCAATTATTACTTCACACCTGTTAGGATGGCTATTATTGAAAAAAAAAGTTGGCAAGCATGTGGAAAAAAGGGAATCCTTGTACATTATTGATGAAAATGTAAACTGGTGAATCCACTAACTATGAAAAACAGTATAGAGATTCCTTAAAAAAAATTAACCTACCATATGACCTAGTTGTTATGGTCTGAAAGTTTGTGCCCCCACCAAATTCATATGTTCAAATCCTGACTCCAAGACGACAGTATTAAAAGGTTAGGCCTTTGGGAGGTGATTATTTCATGAGAATGGAACCCTCATGAATGAGATTCATGCTCTTAAAAAAGAGGCCTGAGGGAGAGCCCCCAACACAACTTCCACCATGGGAACACAGCTAGAAGGTAAGGAGACAGCTACATGGCAGCATCCACAAAACAGAAAGTGGGCCCCTACCCAGATACTGAATCTGCCAGCACCAAGATCTTGGACTTCCTAAACTTCAGAGCTATGATAAATAAATGAGTAAGTTAAGGGAGCTCATTCACCCCTTCAACAATGTGAAGACACAAGAAAAAAGCATCATCTATGAAGCAGGAAATAAGCCCCCACCAGAAACCAAACCTACTGGATCTTGGAATTTTCCAAGATTTTAGATTTTCTTGGATTTTCCAGCTTCTAAAATTGTGAGAAATAAATGTTTATTGTTTGTAAGGCACTCCATTTATGGTATTTTATTATAGCAGTCCTAACAGATTAAGAGACCATAAATTTATATATGAGGAATCTAAAATAGTCAAACTCATAGAAGCAAGAAGTATGGTGATGACAGGGACTGAGAGAAGGAGGAAACAGGGAAGTGTTGGTTAAGAGATACAAAGTTTCAGCTGTAAACAATGAACAAGTCCTAGAGAATCACTGTACAACATAGTGCCTATAGTTAACATTACTGTATTGTTGGCTTAAAAATTTGCTAAGAGGGTAGATCTTGTATTAAGTGTTTTTACCACAAAAATAAATAAATGTAGTGGGAGGAAATTTTTGAGGTGATAGATATGACTATGGTATTGGTTGTGTATGGTTTCATAGGGGTATACTTCTCTCCAAATTCAAGCTGTATATATTACATATGTACAGCTTTTTGTATGTCAGCCATATCTTAATAAAGTGGATGAATTTTTTGAAGGTTTTGTTTTTTGTTATTTTGTTTTGTTTTGTTTTACAATAAAGGATTATAGAAAAATAGGAGATGCAATTGCCTGGACTGGCAAGTCATACTATATAATTCTTTTATATTAAGAATGTTTCTTCATTTTGCTGAAGCTTTTTCAAAAATATTTTTAATACCTCCCCTATATGTATAGTTTAGTATAGTCTATAATTTCACAACTCAATGTCAATGTAAATATTATTTAATACTCATTCTGAAAATACGAGTAATATTTCAGTGAAAGGAGCTATTTGAATATGTGAATCTTTACCTTGTCAAGTTACTTTCTTAACCCATGTGATTTTTTTCCTGCAACAAAATTCATACTTCCTGAACTAGCTACACTAAATGTTTAACACTGGCTTCCCACACACTTCTAGTATTTATCTGACCTCAAAATAGAATTTGCTTAAGATTTTAGAATCCTTAATAGCTATAAAATTAACATGTTAAGATTGTGTCTGTATTTTGATGCTTAACACAAGTTATTTTGTTGTGATTATATTTCTTTTTACAATTGGCACATTGTTGAGGCTCATATTTTTAAATATATATGACATAATTACACATGTACAAACACAGAAATCACAATTATCTGTTTATATTTTAAGTTGGTTATTTAAGATGGATTTTAAAATTATATATTTTCCTCTAAAGTCAAAATTTATTTAAATTTAAATAAATGAATTGTTTCCCAGTCATTTCAAACACAACATAGAGCTATATAGAACTAAATATTAAATAGTACTAAATATGTACATCAAGGACCAATTACGTAGAACTATTTATGCCTAATTTCTTTATAGAGGGTGAATTACATGGTCTTCCAGATATTTATATTCCTAAAATTAAAAATAAAGAGAATAGACAAATTTACAATATGTGCAAAAAGAAGTTTCTAGTTCTATGGAAATTTTCAGAATCCAGATACATTTAATTATTGAGAAGACTTCAAAAATAATCTTTTGATACTATATAAAAGAACATTTACATGCAAGACATAATTTTAGAATGTATTTAATGAAGAACATGGAATTCGTCTGTGAAGAAAATTTTTTTTGTTAATGAAATGAAAATGACCTTGAAATATAACAATAGGGTAGAATGCCAGTATTCAATGTTTTTGAATTTTTGCTCATCTATAATCAAAATTCAATGAGAGCTTGTAAAACACCTAACTTTTCTTTATGAATATTTTTGGAAGGAACTTTAACTATTTTACAAATGATACTTAACTACCTGGTATTTAAAACTCATTATAAATGGAACACGGATAACTTATATTTAAATAATATCACCAAGTGAAGTTTATACTACTTTTTTCCACTCTGAAATTATACTTTTTTAGTTTCCAAGTAAAAATGCATTTTGCTTTTTGTATTTGAATACAGAACCAAACTTTTAATAATTAGTGTTAATAGAATAGAATAATGCAACACAGAAGAATAATTTTCATCTTCCTTTTACAAATTTTCACATGAAAATTTAGAGATTATGTATACTATATTATAATAAGCTTCCATCACTTCAAAATCTAAGTCCAGAATAAAAGGGCAAATAGACTACAATTGTCATGAAATAAAAACTTAACATGAATCACAGAATATAAGGAAACGACTTTGCACAAATTTTACCTCTTTGATACTCATGAGAAAGATAGAAAATTTCAAATTTCAGTATCAAAAAATGGGTGAAGAAACATCAATGGTACTTTGCCACGAATATCTGCATTATAACCCTGTAGAGTCTGTAACAATTATCCCACTTTCCAAATAAAGAAACAGGAGTTCAAAGAGCATATATAATACACATTATAAATACATAAAAGAAAAGAGAGAAAAAGAATGTAAAAATTGAGGAGTCCTTAATGTAGCTTTACATTTAATAATGTAAACAAAAGGGATTAAACAGAAGCCAATCTTTGCTTAAAAATACCATTTAGAAATTTGTCTTCATATAAAACATTTTCCAGGGAGTGGGCAATTAAAGTTCATGTTTTGTCTTAACTACTTCTAGGAAGCTCAAGGCTAAGTCTGTCTTCAAATAGCTCTAACTTTCCTCAGATAAGGATTTCTTGCATAATTCTTTTTCTTTTCATCATATTTACAACTTTTTATTTGTTTTATTCTGCAGGAATATTTTATTTTTATCTTGTACTTGCTTTTATATAAGGTGCCTCAAATTCACCTCAGAAATAGGTATGTGATTAAATGCCACTTTAAAATTATTATGCTGCATTAATAATATTAATCCAACAGTCCTCACTAATGCAAAATTTCTTTGAGCTCCCTTTGCGGTTTTTGGAGTTAAATCTGGGTGCTAAAATATCTTTGTCACCTGCTGGCTACATGATCTTAAGCAAGTTAGTTAGCCTCTGTTTACTTATCTTTTTAAAATAAAGTAAATCTTTCAAATGATGTTATTACAACGATTAGCATTTTGTGCACCGTTGTCTGGCAATAATTATTGCATTGTTTTGATATTATTACACCTCACATTCGTCTCCCTGTATTTTGTAACCTCTTAGCAGGAAGTTTATTTTACCCATCGTTATAGCCTCGGTTATTAGGCCAAAGCAGAATAGGAAATTATACCCTAAACCTGTGTTTTACATCATAGAAAAATAAAATGGGTAATTTCTCACAGAACAAACCTTAAATGATAGCATGCTAACCTTAAATCTGAACTATGTTGCTAGCAAAACAGATGTCTTAAGTCATGGATCTCCCAGGCTAAAGGTCAGCAGGTCATAGTTTAGTGAATACTGGTCTAATTCCACAACAATTTAAGGGATGGAAAGTTGTTCTTGAATATAGAATCATATTTTCCTTTTTATTGAAGGCATAAGAGACTGTCAGATCCATTAATGACACATCAGTGCTAAATAATATTAAGTATCTTCACAAGTAATTATTTTTGATTATTGAAGTAGAAATAGAGACATTAACTGCTAGACAATTTAAATATGATCCAGGCATTTATTTTCAATGATAATTAATCATAAGATAGTTAACTGTTTTAATCACTACTCATTTATTTTAATGCCCTAAACCTACTAAAATTCTGAAACTATCTGATACTCTAATCCCCATTTCCTGTCTGCTTATCCAAATTATAACCACTTCAAGGCTTGGCTTACAGTTCCTCTCCCTCATGGAGTTGTACAGAGTAACTCAGAAATTTCACTCTGTATAAACTCCTATCACCTAATTCGTATGTTAAATATTCAGGTTGTACTATTTTGCTTATAAGATAAGACCACGACCTAACACAGTGGCCTTGAACATGTCACTTAAGCTTTCTGGACTTCTATTGTTCCTTCCCACCCATTCACCCTAATGTAGGAATCGAATCTTATGAGGGGCATCCTAGTATATTCTTAAGAATGCAGGCTTCTGGATACAGTATTGTATCTGCCACTTGTTAACTGTGTGACACTTGCCAACAAGTGATGATGACAGTTATTGCTTTCTAAGCCTTTTCTATGTATTAGGCAATGATCAATTTCTGCACATATTCTAGTTCATTTACTTAGTTTACTTAAGTTTTCTGCGTCACATTGCTTAGTTTAAAACGGGAATAATATCCTCCTAAAATGGCTGTAAGGATTAAGTAAGTCAAATTTTCAAAAGTACTTAGAATAGCATTTGGTACACAATAAGAGCATAACAAATACTAGCTATTATCATTTTATTTACTTGCATTTGGGGGCTGGACATGAGATTTCACTGAAGTTTTGTATCATTAAAACCAAACATCATGACAGTCAATGTCATGTATTTCACAAGCTTACACCTTGTCTTTAAGTAGATTGTTAATTATTGATGGTACACCCATGACTTACATTTGAATGTGTCCTTTATCAGACTAATATCATTATATAAATGCTAGGAATATCATACATATTCATTTAAATATGAAATAGGACAAAATGAAGGAGAAAATGCAGCTATGGTGATGATAAGAATAGGGTATGGTATAAATTTGCTGAAACTATCATAAAAAAAGTGGGAATCTTTTGGATAGTATTGTCATCTAACACTAAGCAGTGGTACCTCACAAAAGGCAAGAGTTAAAGATTTATTTATTTTTAACTGTGTTCAGACTCAGACACAAATTCTTAAATTTTAATGTTAAGAACTTTAATGGGCTTCTTAAAAGAATAAAATATTTTATTGATACTCATTCCATATATATCTACATGTAGTCATCCCATTTGGGTCCCTTTCTTTGAATGTATTCAGTGTTTTGAATTAGTTCTTGCTAAGTTAAATACACATAGATTTCAACACAACAAAAAAAAAATTCAGGACACATATTTTTCCTTGCTGAGCAACCATAATCATATTACATAAGAGAAGTAGCAGATCTTACATTGATATTCCACTTTGTGTGTCAGAGTTCCACAGTCCATCATGCTGGCAAAGACAACATCAAGTTTCCTTAAACTTGCACCTGGTGCAAAGAATTGCTCAAGTGATTTGTATGCATTATATCATTCCATCTTCATATTAACTCACGATGATATAAACAAATATTACCTACATTATACAAAAGGAAAACCTGAATATTAATTTCTTCAATTGTACAGCAAGGAAAGTAAAAGATCTGAATAATAAAGCCCAGGTTCTGAACCATTATATCAATCATTCATATTCTTACTCATGTACTCTTTCATTTAATAATTATTTATTGAAGGCCTACTATTGTCCCAGGCACCATCCCAGAAACTGAAAACTGTGGTGAAGCAAAATTTGTGCCTTCTTCAATCTTATAGTCTAGGGAGGTAGAAAGTAAATGAATAGGTAAATTATAATGTAATTCAGAAAGATATTTTTAAAAAGTTTTACTAATGTAAGTTTATATACAAAATATTGAACATTTTTTATCATATTTTGATGACTTTTAACATATGCATACAGCCATGACTCCATCACTGCAATTAGTATACTAAATATATTCATCATTTCCAAAAATTTCCCTGTGTTCTTTTGTGTGTGTGCTATGGTTTGGTTTAATTTTTTCGCGGGGGAGGGGACGTTGTTTGCTCTTTGTGTTAAGAATACTCAAGGTGAAATCTATCCTCTTAACTTATTTTAAAATACACAATACTGTATTGTTAACTATAAGTACTATGTTGCACAGCAGTATATTTGTCCATTTGCATTGCTATAAAAGAATAGCTGAGGCTGGGTAATTTATAAAGAAAAGAGGTTTACTTGGCTCATGATTGACAGCAGTAGGAACATGGTGCCAGCATCTGCTTGGCTTTTGGTAAGACCCAGAAAGCTTTTGGTCATGGTGAAAAGGAAGGGGAGCCAGCGTGTCACACGGTCAGACAAGGAGCAAGAGAGAGAGGAGGAGGGACCAGGCTGCTTTAAACAACCAGCCCTCAGGTGAACTACCAGAGCAAGAACTCACTCATTACCATGGGGACAGCACCGATCCATTCATGAGGGATCTGCCCTCATGACCCAAACACCTCCCACTAGGCTCCACCTTCAACACTGGGGATTGTATTTCGTCATGAGATTTGGAGAGGACAAATATTCAAACCATATCAAGCAGGTCTCTAGAACTTATCATCTTGTATAATAAATATTATATCCATTGAGCAACAATTCCTACTTCTCCCTTGCTCCAGCCCCTGGTAATCACAATTCTATTCTTTGCTTCCATGCATTTGACTATTTTAGATATCAGATGTAAGTGGAATCATGTAGCAATTGTCCTTCTGTGACACGTAGCATAATGTCCTCCAGGTCCATCCATGTTGTCACAAATGGAAATAAATGTTGTGAAAAATGTAAAAGAGGGTAATGGCGTATAAAATGGTGAGAAGTGAGTGATGTTTAGATAAGCATGATTAAAAATGGCCTCTGAGAAAGTCATCCTTGATCAGAGACATGAATTAAGTATGGGAAATAAATGCATGAAGACCTGGGGTAGAGTTTTCAAGGCAAATGAAACAGAAAGTGCAAGACATCTCAGGCTGGAAAGAATTTGGCACATTTAAGAAATTGCTAGAAGGGTGATGTGTTTAGTGTGGCATGAATGTGGGAGAAAGGGACAGAAAGTCTACCACTTCTGATAATAGGTCATTAGAAACACTGTGGTTCCCTTTTCACCCTTTCTCTTAGAAAATATGTCAGTAGGCTGGGTGCGGTGGCTCACACCTGTAATCCTAGCACTTTGAGAGGCTGAGGCAGGTGGATCACTTGAGGTCAGGAGTTCAAAACCTGCCTGACCAACATGGTGAAACCCCATCTCTACTAAAAATTCAAAAGATTAGCCACATATGGTGGCATGTGCCTGTAATCCCATCTACTCAGGGGGCTGAGGCAGGAGAATTGCTTGAACACGGGAGGCGGAGGTTGCCGTGAGCCAAGATTGTGCCACTGACCACTCCAGCCTGAGCGACAGAGCAAGAGTCTGTCTCCAAAAAACAAAAAACAAAAAAAAGAAGAAGAAAGAAAAAGAACATGCATCAGAGGGAAGTCAGGTACCATGTCCTGAGAACATTCCATCAGCCCTATGTAGAGGTCCATGTTGTGAGGAAATGAAGCCTTTTGCTAACAGCAGTGTGAGAGAGCCACCTTAGAAATAAGTGCTCTCTCAACATTAAGGCTTTCAAATGACCGCCACTTCTTTTTTTTTTAATTTTTAATTTTATTTTATTATTATTATACTTTCACTTCTTAAGAGACCCTGGGCCAGAACTGTGCATCCAGGCTTTTCCAAAATTCCTTAACTATGGAAACAGCCAGATAGTAAGTGTTTGCCATTTTAAGCTCTTAGGTTTTGAGGTAATTTATGATGCAACAATAAGTAACACCGTGAGTCAGAACTTTTATTTTCTTCTAAGTGCAATGCTAAAATTTTGAAGAATTTTAGCACAGTTTTAATCTGATTTGAGCAGAGGCAGGAAGACCAGTTGTGAGGCAGTTGCACTAGACCAGGTGAGATATGATGAAGGATAAAGTGTTAGAGGTAAAGGTCTACAAATTGGTTGGATTATTTGGAAGGCAGAGGTTTGCTGTAGATAGAATGGAAGTCTAAGAAAAAGGGAAGAAATCAACAGTGACTCTCAGGTTTTTGGCTTGAGTAAGTAGGTGAGGAGTAGCAACATTTACAGATATAAAAATGACTGGCAGAAGAACAGGCGTGGCTGGGAAAAATATAAGTTGTACTTTGGCTACATTTAGGTGAGACCTAATAAGAGATGTAGAATCAGGAGTTGGATAAGGAATTCTGGAGCCTAAGGAAAAGGTTGGGGGTTGACATGTAAATGTTTGTGTCATTAGCATATGATTGATGCTCGAATTTATAGGAGTGGGAGAGAGGAAGGAAGATCGCCAAGGACTGAGCACAGTGATACTGTAATATGCAAAATTCAGGAAGAGAATGAGAATCCAGCAAATGAAGTAAGAAGGGGCAATGAATGCAAGAAGAAGAAAATCAGGAAAATGTAGATCACAAGATTCAAGTGCAGAAAGTATCTTAAGAAAAAGAAAGAAATCAACTGACTCATCCTACTGAGAAGTATAGTTAAATGGAAGCTGAGTTTTGACTACTGGCATTGGCAAGGTGAAAGATGCTGCGTATCTTTATGCGAATAATTTTAGACACTCTTTAGAGTGGATTTATGAGAGAACAGGTGAAGAGGTTGTGGCCACAGTATGAAGCTTCCCCCTATACCTCAGTAGGGTTACCCTGGTTCATTGCCTTCCTGAACCTTTTTCTAAATTCTTGAGACCATCAGTACTGCAGTTCCTTCAACCAAATAACATTTTCCCCTTTCCTTTTATATTTGGAATGAAATCCTTTTGTTGAGGTCATCTGCGCTAAGCACACTTCCAGTTGATTTCACCCATTTTGATAATACACATCTACCATCTTTCATCTTTTTAGACACCAAGCCCAAACTACTTTCCTGGGTTTTATACTTTTTTCAATATTTTACTCTATATTTATATTCTAAAATTTTTAATACAAATAAAACTCCGCGCATCTCAAACTGTATTTTAAAACCTATTAGCTATAAAACCTATTCTTTCACTATCTTCTCTTTTACCACAATCTTCCTAAGTCACCCAAGAACAACAAAACCAGAAATCTCAGCCATGTGAACAAGAGTTACTCCCTGATACTCCCCATTCTATATGCAGTAGTCAAGGAATCCTGTTGATTCCATCTCTGGAGCTTCTCTCATATGGAGCTTCTCCACTCAGATACTCTCTCACTGCCTCAATTCACTTTCCCATCATTCTCACCTGAACAGGCAGGACCCTTCAACCAGTTTCCCTGAAAATCCATATAAAACTTGTCTTCCACATCCAAGCTGTCTTTCTAAAACACAGATCTGAGCATTCCACTTTTCTCTCTTCTGTTGGAGTATGGTATCTGAACTGTGTTTATTCCCTGGCTGTACTAAGCATTCAAATCTTTGTTGAATGAATGAGTGTCACTACCCTGACATGTACATGCTTCTCACTGCTGAAGGTTAAATTCTAATTTTTATCCGGTCACTAAAAATTGATCAACCATTCTAGTCTTATTTCTCACCACTTACTAGTCTTCTTTCTTGCCATCCTGAAACAGGCACGTTGTAGTCTATCCTCATACATACTCTGAGCAAATGATACTCTCAAAGTCCTTAGGCTTTTGCTGATGATCTTCCCTCCTTCCTCTGACCAGTGGAGAATTACTCCATCTTTAAGGCAGGCCCAGTTTTAATACTCATTTCACATGACTGCCCCATCCCAGGTCTCCCTTAGCACTTTGTACTCTAAATGCAACACTTTTGTCACTTTTTAATGTGCTATTTGCAAGTGTTTTCCTCATTAGACTATGACTTCCTTGAAGCCAAGGACCATATCACATTTATTATTTTTCACTCCCAGCACTCATTACAATAGATAACTTAGAATTTAAACTCAGTCAGGCCCACCCATCAGCCTGTCCCTCTGAATAAATCTTTCTAGAAGAATATCACTTGGTTTTTAATGTGAAAATTTCATAAAACATATGCAGCTCTCAACACAATGATTTTTACACTGCTGTTTATACCAGAAAACTTACATTTATTTCCACAAAACATGGTACTAAACTTTAAAATTCATATTTATTTCCACAAAATGCAATATATTTTTAAAATCTGGATTTTTTTTAATATCATGTACACATCTTGGAAACCACAACAAAAGGGTGACATCTAAGAGAGGTGACACAAATTTAAAAAAACTTTTTTTAACAACCTTACTGATCAGTGATTAGAAAGTGATATTTTATGCATTTTAAAACCTAGCATAATCTCTTGTTACTTATATGTTAATGGTTAAGTATAATTTGGGTTATATTTTAGAAAGCTGTTTGAAAGTTTTGGATTGACATGCAATGCATTATAATTTTTTCATGTAAAATATTAGAAAATAAGCTCTCAGAGAGCTTATCTTATTCAATATATCTGATCAATCAGTAGATCTGATATTGATATAAAAAAGCAATAAATCTGATTTTTTAAATGAATTATTAATTGGGAACAACCTGTACTCATTACTAAGTTATTTCTGATTTTCTCACATTCAAATTCAATTGCATTTCTTTCCAGAGCATGAGTAGAACATATGTCCTATGTGTATGTAAAAAAATAAGAGGCTTTACTGTTGCCAAAGATATCTTGAGATTTACTATCTTAATGAAAAGAAAACAACACATTTAAAATCAGCAACTCAAGTTGCATTGGTTTGGTTCAAACGAAAACACTTTTTTCCTGATCCTACTTCTACTGTGATGATTATATAAAATGGCATTCACCATTTAGACTCAATTTACAGAAATGCTACAAGCAGATGTGCTTGAATTTGTATTAATTTATTTTCAAGATGTTCAGAAATCTAATTACATTAGGCATTCCTTGTGTTTAAAACTCAATTTTCCTGAATATATAGAGGTGGGCCATTATTCATTAGAGTTAAAAATTCCAACTCTGTCAATAGTACCAGGTATTTAAATATAACTGAATGTGACCTGCTTCACATACATCTTGCCCCAGGGCACAGTTTCTTCATCAAATAATTTCATTCACTCAGCACATGTTATAGAGAGCATCTTACTGTGTATAAATTATTGGGAAGTAGAAGGTGATGCAACACTGTTTTAAACTGCTGGTTATCCAGTGACCATTCATTGCAAGTGTCACAATGAAACAGTCATTACGTTTGTTGCTCATACTACTCCTAATTTCTTACCTGTATATTTCAAGAAGCCAAACTTACATAAGGTAAATTGAGAAGTTTATTAAATACATTTCTAGTATTTACAAATGGCTTAAATATAAATTGGAAGGCCATCTCCCTTAGCATCAATATTTTGGCTGAATATAATAAATACTAATACTATCACAATTGAAGAAATCAAGAGATTCCCTTAAAATATATTTCAAATGAATATATATATGTATATAGGTAGGTGTATATCTCTATATGTATAGATATACACAGTATACACATTTATATTTATATATGTTTTCCAGGGATAAACACTTCACCAAAGATTGTTCCTCTGTTAAATTTAAGGTGTACCTGAAATCTTATATGGTCCCTTTGTTTTAGGTATATAGGCCACCATTTTGTAAACTGATTCTGTGCTTGGAGACAGTAAATGTAGGATAAAACAGCCACAATTTTTGAAGTCAGACGAATCAAATATGTGTTCTAATTTTTATGGGCCTCAGAAATGTAAATAGATCTCATATAAAACGATGAAACCACTTCCTAACTTGTTGGGTGGTTTTTGAAAATTAAGCCTAATATATGTAATTTAAGGGCTTGATATTTGTGGTGATTTTTAATCTCTAGGAAAAGATTATACATCCTTTCCCTTTAAACATGTCCCCTTCAACCAACTCTAAAGGAGAAAGCTCCTCTAATGCATTATCTTGGGTAGATTCCTGCAGGTGGAATAAGTCATACGGTAGCTATACGCTTAACATTTTGAAAAGCTGCTAAAATGTTTTCCAAAGTTACTGTACCATTTTACAATCACATCAGCAATGTATGAGGATTCCAGGATCTCTGCATCTTCACTGACACTTGCTATTGTCTGTCTTTATTTTAGCCATCCTAGCATGTATGAAATGTTATTTCATTGAGGATTTGATTTGCATTTCTTTAATAACCAATGAAGTTGAGCACATATTAACATTATCATTGTAAATTTGCTACCTTCTATAAATAAATGTCTACTCAAGTAAGCTGTCAATTTTTAAGTGAATTATTTGTCATTTTATTACTGAGTCATAAAAGTTCTTTACATTCTTGGATAAAAGCCCCTTATCAGAAAAATAATTTGCAAATATTTGTTCCTATTCTGCATGTTTTCTTTTCACTTCCTTGATATCATTTGCACCCACAAAAGTTGGAATTTTGATGTAGTTCAATTTATTAAGTTTTTTTCTTTGCCATTTAACTTTCATGTCATATCTAAGAAACCACTGCCTAACCCATAGTGGCAAACATACTTTTATGTTTTTTTCCAGGAGTTTTATAACTTCAGCTCTTACATTTATTTCTTTTATCCATATTGAGCTAAATTTTTATAAACAGGATAAGAGTCCAACTTCATTTTTTTTGCATTTGGATAAACAGCTGTCCTACCACCACTTGTTGAAATGACTATTTTTTTCCACATTGAATGCTCTTGAAATCCTTGTAAAAAAAACCAATTAACCATGAATGTGTGAGGGTCTATTTCTGGACTTTCTAAGCAATTATATTGATCTACATGTCTGTCCTTATGTCCACACTACACTTTCTTTTCTTTTCTTTCTTTCTTTCTTTTTTTTTTTTTTTGAGACGGATCTCTCTCTGTTGCCCAGGCTGGAGTAGACAGGCACAATCTCAGCTCACTGCAACCTCCGCCTCCCATTTCAAAGTCCTGCCTCAGGCTCCCAAGAAACTGGGATTAAAGTTGCGCCCGCCACCACACCACACCCAGCTAACTTTTGTATTTTTAGTAGAGACAGGGTTTCACCATGTTGCCCAGGATGCTCTCAAACTCCTGATCTCAAGTGATTCACTCATGGTGGTCTCCCAAAGTACTGGAATTACAGGTGTGAGTCACTGCACCCGGCCTACAATTTCTTTATTATTGTATTCTTGTATTAAATTTTTAAATTTACTACACAAAGTATGAGTACTCAAAATATGTTCATCCTTTTCACAATCGTTTTTGTGATTTTAGGTCCCTTGGATTTCCATATGAATTTTTAGATTATTTTGTCAGTTATATAAGAAACTACCTGAAATGTTGATAGGGATTTCACTGAATCTGTAGATCAGTAAGGGATATTATCATCTTAACAATATTTAGTCTTTCAAATGATGAACATGGGATACATTTACATTTAATTAGGCCTCCATTAATGTCTTTCAACAAAGTTTTATAATTTTCAGCATACAAGCCATGCCCTTATTTGTTAAATTCATTTCTAAGTATTTTCTCCTTTGATGCTATTGTAAATGGAATTTTAAAAATTCATTTTCAAACCCTTTTGTTGATGTGTAGAAAAACAATTTATTTTTGTATGCGCTTGTATCCTGCAACCTTGCTAAACTCACTTATTAGTTCTAATATTTTTGTGTGAGCACCAAAGGATTTTCTACATCAATTATATTTTGATATTTATATCCTCTTAGCATTCTATATTCCTTGTTTCCCACAACATATTTTTGAAAGAAGTGTCATTTCATTTTTCTTCCATATCAGCAAAAATTTTTAATAAAATAAACTTAAGGAAGAAGCAATGGCTGAATGAGAAATTTCTTAGTCATCAAACAAAAGTTCTCCCTTAGAGAGAAATAAACACATTTGTTATAAAGCATGGCTCACTATTTTTTTATTCTAGTAAAATTAAAATTAATACTGTGAAATAATGGCAGCACTCAGAGACTCTTTTCTGAGCTAAGGAATGAATAAAAATCCCTTGGCCATTGGGTACTTCATAAATCTTCAGTGAATGAATGCAAAAGTGAATGACATATATAAAAATACACAAAGTGTGCATAGTCCAGCTAAAAAAAGTCAGTGAATTCTCATCCCCAAATAAAGGTGTCAGTGTGGAAAAACAGCCTGCCACTAATTTTTGGCTTAGGCTGGCCAGTGAGAACACTGAGCCCTGTTTCACATGAATAAATGAAGAAAAAACGAACAGAACTAAACATTAGAAATAGTGTTTTAAAATGTAAATTAATTAAACAATTAGAAACATTGCTTTTAATGTTGTTGAGCTGCCTGTTTCTAAAAATATTAAAACAGAAACAGAATAAGCATCTGTTATGGATTCTAGAAAGTGACTTCCCATTCTGAGTGAGTGAGTGGAGCCAATGACCTCAAGGTTTCCTTTAGGATCAATAACTTTATAAAAAGAGTCAAATTTTCTAATAAATACTTAATACTGATTTTAGAAAACAGAATTTGAAATCCCTGTAAAGACTAACTTCTAACATTTGTAGAGCCTAGGGTAGCAGTGCAAATGGAATCTCCTATAGAATAAGTTGAAATATTTGGAGTTATAAGCCAAGTTAACAAACTGTCAAATAAAATAAATTCTATACTTCTACTACGACAAATAGACCTTCTTATTCATATTGGCTTTACATTCATTACTTCCCAATAAGTATACTTCCAATTAGGCAAAGAGCCTTATAGCATTTAGATTTCTAGAACTCCACCTGTGCCAGAACAGATCGGTATGGGAAGACCTAGACTCACTCTCAGTTCTGTACAGTACTACAAAAGGTTATGCTCACATTTGTGTGGGCATCCATTCCCAAACCACCAAGCTCCCTGTAAAGACTCATGTCTTGGAATTCTTTAGGTCTGAGGTATGTACATCTGTGGTATGGTCTATCTTTGGGAAGATGGACACTCAACCCACATTGCCAGTTTCAGTCACACATCTCCTGCATATATCCACTTCTTGGAAACTCTTCAGACTTAGATGTTCATTCACTAGCAATGAGGTCTGCTCACAGGTAGAAGAGCTTGAGGAACAAACTTAAATAGGCCCTGGAGGTGGTTTGGGGGCCAAACAGGCAAGGACTTGGGGGATTTCAGGTGCTCAGAATATGTACTAGAGAATGATGAGGGGGATGCTGGCTCGACATGCTCACACCTGGGCCCTATGAAACTCCTTGCCTTATGATGTGGGTACAGCCAGAAGAGAACCATAGGAAGCGCCCATAAAGCATAGATGTCCTCTCTAGCCCAGGTCTAATAGGGCCAGTACTATGTCGTTCATTCTATAATCTACTTTGCCCTCTAGCACTGCAGTATAAAAATCACAGTGTAGTATAAAAATGAGTATATCATGCAGTATAAAAATCACACTGACGAAAGAAGTTTCACAGTAAGTAGAGCAACAATTTAATCTTTAAATCTTCTGGAAAAATTTCAGAACAAGGATGTAGAATATGAAGACTTCCCTTCAAAAATGGGTATTAAATTATAGTAAATGAATTTGTCATATGTAGTAAATTTAACAGTCTTATGTAGTCCCTAAAATTCCATCACAAGCTGATGCAAATGGGATAAAGATAGGTACTGTGATATCAAGTTAAAACTTGCAAACCCAATTTTGAACACAGATCAAACAGTATTTGTGAAAACCTGTATTTTGCTGAGGAAAACCTATGGTTAAAATCAAATCAGCATGAATTTTAACTGGTATTATATACAATACATCACCAATCATCTACAGAAACTGTTCTTTAAGATTACTCTAAGAACACTGCTTCTATGGATAATGGGTCTTGAAGGAGTTTACCCTTCTTATAGGACATGCTATTTGCCAATTCAAGTATTTATCACACTAGGCATTAAAAATGAGCTTTCCTGAACCCAGTTTTTCAGACTAATAAACATGAAATGCCTCTAGTGTGTCTAGTGGAGACAAAGTCCACGAATTTATAAATATACACCCCACTGTCAACATTAGACAGATCAACCAGACAGAAAGTTAACAAGGATATCCAGGAACTGAACTCAGCTCTGCACCAAGCGGACCTAATAGACATCTACAGAACTCTCCACCCCAAATCAACAGAATATACATTCTTTTTAGCACCACACCACACCTATTCCAAAATTGACCACATAGTTGGAAGTAAAGCACTCCTCAGCAAATGTAAAAGAACAGAAATTATAACAAACTGTCTCTCAGACCACAGTGCAATCAAACTACAACTCAACATTAAGAAACTCACTCCAAACCGCTCAATTACATGGAAATTGAACAACCTGCTCCTGAATGACTACTGGGTAAAAAACGAAATAAAGGCAGAAATAAAGATGTTCTTTGAAACTAACGAGAACAAAGACACAACATATCAGAATCTCTGGGACACATTTAAAGCAGTGTGCAGAGGGAAATTTACAGCACTAAATGCCTACAAGAGAAAGCAGGAAAGATCTAAAATTGACACCCTAACATCACAATTAAAAGAACTAGAGAAGCAAGAGCAAACACATTCAAAAGCCAGCCAAAGGCAATAAATAACTAGGATCAGAGCAGAACTGAAGGAAATAGAGACACAAAAACCCTTCCAAAAATCAATGAATCCAAGAGCTGGTTTTTTGAAATGATCAACAAAATTGATAGACCGCTAGCAAGACTAATAAAGAAGAAAAGAGAGAAGAATCAAATAGACACAATAAAAAATGGTAAAGAGGATATCACCACCGATCCCACAGAAATGCAAACTACCATCAGAGAATACTATAAACACCTCTATGCAAATAAACTAGAAAATCTAGAAGAAATGGATAAATTCCTCGACACATACACCCTCCAAAGACTAAACCAGGAAGAAGTTGAATATCTTGAATAGACCAATAACAGGCTCTGAAATTGAGGCAATAATTAATAGCTCACCAACCAAAAAAAGTCCAGGACCAGATGGATTCACAGCTGAATTCTACCAGAGGTACAAGGAGGAGCTGGTAGCATTCCTTCTGAAACTATTCAAATCAATAGAAAAAGAGGGAATCCTCCCTAACTCATTTTATGAGGCCAGCAACATCCTGATACCAAAGGCTGGCAGAGACACAACAGAAAACAGAGAATTTTAGACCAATATCCCTGATGAACATCGATGCAAAAATCCTCAATAAAATACTGGCAAACCAAATCCAGCAGCACATCAAAAAGCTTATCCACCATGATCAAGTGGGCTTCATCCCTGGGAAGCGAGGCTGGTTCAACACTCACAAATCAATAAACGTAATCCAGCATATAAACAGAACCAAAGACAAAAACCACATGATTATCTCAACAGATGCAGAAAAGGCGTTAGACAAAATTCAACAGCCCTTCATGCTAAAAACTCTCAATAAATTAGGTATTACTGGGACGTATTTCAAAATAATAACAGCTGTCTATGACAGACCCACAGTCAGTATCATACTGAATGGGCAAAAACTGGAAGCATTCCCTTTGAAAACTGGCAGGCCCTCTCTCACCACTCCTATTCAACATAGTGTTGGAAGTTCTGGCCAGGGCAATCAGGCAGGAGAAGGAAATAAAGGTCATTCAATTAGGAAAAAAGGAAGTCAAATTGTTCCTGTTTGCAGATGACATGACTGTGTAGCTAGAAAACCCCATTGTCTCGGCCCAAAATCTCCTTAAGCTGATAGGCAACTTCAGCAAAGTCTCAGGATACAAAATCAATATGCAAAAATCACAAGCGTTCTTATACACCAATAACAGACAAACAGAGAGCCAAATTATGAGTGAACTCCCATTCACAATTACTTCAAAGAGAATAAAATACCTAGGAATCCAACTTACAAGGGATGTGAAAGACCTCTTCAAGGAGAACTACAAACCACTGCTCAATGGAATAAAAGAGGATACAAACAAATGGAAGAAAATTCTATGCTCATGGGTAGGAAGACTCAATATCATGAAAATGGCCATACTGCCCAAGGTAATTTAGAGATTCAATGCCATCCCCATCAAGCTACCAATGACTTTCTTCACAGAATTCGAAAAAACTACTTTAAAGTTCACATGGAACCAAAAAAGAGCCCGCATTGCCAAGTCAATCCTAAGCCAAAAGAAGAAAGATGGAGGCATCACGCTACCTGACTTCAAACTATACTACAAGGCTACAGTAACAAAAACAGCATGGTACTGGTACTAAAAAAGAGATATAGATCAATGGAACAGAACAGAGCCCTCAGAAATAATGTCACATATCTACAACTACCTGATCTTTGACAAACCTGACAAAAACAAGAAACAGAGAAAGAATTCCCTATTTAATAAATGGTGCTGGGAAAACTGGCTAGCCATATGTAGAAAGCTGAAACTGGATCCCTTCCTTATACCTTATACAAAAATTAATTCAAGATGGATTAAAGACTTACATGTTAGACCTAAAACCATAAAAACCCTAGAAGAAAACGTAGGCAATACCAGTCAGGACATAGGCATGGGCAAGGACTTCATGTCTAAAATATCAAAAGCAATGGCAACAGAAGCCAAAATTGACAAATGGGATCTAATTAAACTAAAGAGCTTCTGCACAGCAAAAGAAACTACCATCAGAGTGAACAGGCAACTGACAGAATGGGAGAAAATTTCTGCAATCTACTCATCTGACAAACGGCTAATATCCAGAATCTACAATGAACTCAAACAAATTTACAAGAAAAAAACAAATTTACAAGAAAAAAACAAACAACCCCATCAACAAGTGGGTGAAGGATATGAACAGACACTTCTCAAAGGAAGACATTTATGCAGCCAAAAGACACATGAAAAATGCTTATCATCACCGGCCATCAGAGAAATGTACATCAAAACCACAATGAGATACCATCTCACACCAGTTAGAATGGCAATCATTAAAAAGTCAAGAAACAACAGGTGCTGGAGAGGATGTGGAGAAATAGAACATTTTTACACTGTTGGTGGGACCATAAACTAGTTAAACCATTGTGGAAGTCAGTGTGGCGATTCTTCAGGGATCTAGAACGAGAAATACCATTTGACCCAGCCATCCCATTACTGGGTATATACCCAAAGGATTATAAATCATGCTGCTATAAAGACACATGTGCATGTATGTTTATTGTGGCTCTATTCACAATAGCAAAGACTTGGAACCAACCCAAATGTCCAACAATGATAGACGGGATTAAGAAAATGTGGCACATATACACCATGGAATACTATGCAGCCATAAAAAATGATGAGTTCATGTTCTTTGTAGGGGCATGGATGAAGCTGGAAACCATCATTCTCAGCAAACTATCGCAAGGACAAAAAACCAAACACTGTGTGTTCTCACTCATAGGTGGGACTTGAACAATGAGAACACATGGACACAGGAAGGGGAACATCACACACTGGGGCCTGTTTGGGGTGAGGGGAGTGGGGAGAGATAGCATTAGGAGATATGCCTAATATTAAATGGCAAGTTAATGGATGCAGCACACCAACATGGCACATGTATACATATATAACAAACCTGCATGTTGTGCACATGTACCCTAAAACTTAAAGTATTATTTAAAAAAATTTTAGAGTAGGGACAAGAATTCGAATGCTGATATAAACAGAAGAAAGAAAGCTTATATTAAAATAGAACAGAAAAGTTATAGTTAGAATGTAACAGATGTGGCAGACATTTGAAAGGCATTTTGAAAGTTGTAAGAAGGGGCTGTGAATCATTTAACATGCTTAGAATATTAGTGTGTAGTGTTTATTAAAATATCCAAAGTATTTTATGACTGTGCATAAATGAAATTTACCTAGCATATAAATAGGAGACAATGAGGTACACATAGAAAATACACGCTTCTAACAAATTTCACAAATGAAATCTACCAAGTATATAAACAATAGAAGACAGTGAGCTACAGGTAGAAAAATACATGCTTCTTACAAAACTAATTTGCAAATTCAAAGTTTCACTTTCGCTTTGGAAAAAAATTGGTTAAAAGAATAAAATAATTTGTTCCATGACTTTAAAAGACCAGAAACTATTATATAGTCATTTGTGCCTAATACCTTAAGCTAGTGGGGCAAATAAGTCATTTTTATTAAAAATAGATAATATTCATTTTTATTTAAAATAGATCATCATCAATAGACTATTGACATGACAATAGACATGTCAATGTTTACGCAATTCAAAGTTACGCACGTTCGTAAGATTAAAGACATAAATATTTAGAGCATATGAAATATATCTCCTGGATTTCAGAAATATTTATTCTTATGGATATGTAAAAACTATCTATAAATAACCTTTAGGGTTGAAAACTCTAAGTAATTACTTAAATGAAGAAACAATAAATATTCATTTTTTAAAAAGTAGTTTTCAAGCATATAATACATGAAAATAATCTTACAGAGAAATTGTAATTGGGTATAGGACTTGTATTTATTCTGACTATGCACTTCAAACAAGTATACAAATTCTATTTTAATTGAAAATAGCAGTTTAAAACACGTTATACCATTCTCAAATATGTGTAATCAGTAAATAAGAATTTTGAAATGAATTCTTTAGAGACTGTGTTCTTAGAGACTCCCACACCAACTGTGACTAATATTTGACCTTCCAATCCAACTCATGATCTGTTGGTAACCTAAAAACATAGAAACTGTGTAACATCCTTAATCTCAAAAGTTTTTATCTTTATATATTTAAGACATTGCTCAATTTTCCCAATTTCCTTTTAAAATATTTTCAGTATACTCACACAATACATCATATGCAATCATAAGACAAAAGTATTATGCTGTATAATACAGAAAGAGAAAAACAGAGAGAGAGATTTTTTTTTCTCCCTACTGACTAGCTGATTGGGACACATCAGTGAATAAAATAGAACAAAGTCTCTAGCCTTGGGTAGTCTACTGTTATGTGGTATTCATCCTAGACCCAAGATATGTTATGGAAAAGGAAAACCAAAGTAGTTCCTTATGGTCTGCTTGGTAAGACAAATATAAATCTATTAATACATAACTCAATACAAAGTCATGATCATGGTAAGTGCCACTAAAGAAAAGTACATGGTTCTGTGAGAGTTTACAGTGAATGGGTTCAGTCTATGATTTCAAAGGAGGCGATCTCAAGCAAGGGATCCCTGTTCTGAGAAATGAGGGATGAGACAACTGTGTGAAAAGGGTATGAAAATTTATTCCAGGAAGTAAAAACAGCGTGTGTGATCAGCTTATGGCAGAAAAGGTCATAGCAACTATAATTGATTGTATTTTATTATTTCCTGTCTGTCTTTCCTCAAAAGAATGCAATCTCTGAGGACATGAATGTTTGCTGTCTTTGTTTACTGCTATAACCCCAGCTCTTGGAATACAATTATTGTTCAGTAATATTTATTGAAGGACCAGTGAAGTGAATCTGCAGTAGAAGGAGCCAGGGGAAGCAAGCGTGGGAGGAGAGTGGAGAGGTATCCAGGAAAAACATCTTGAAGGCAATTTTAGGATGTGGTAAGGAGTTTTGTCTTCATCCTTATGGCAATGGGATGTTAGGGAATATTTTAAAGAAGTTAACATGAGCATATTTACCTAGAAAAACTGAAATACATGTGGGGGCGGTGGGAGGGCAGGGCTACAGATAGGATGCCAGTGCAATGTTTCAGGAAAGAGAGGAGCTAATGATGGTTTGGACTAGGGTGGTAATGGAGAGAAGTGAAATAACTTGATATTTATTTAGAAGATAAATTTCAAAATACTAATGGGCAGAAAAGAGGAATATATAATAAAAGACTTCTGTGTTTTTGTTTTGCACCACTGGTAGTTGCATAAAATTCACTCAGAACAGGAGCACTGTGAAAGAATGAGTGTGCATCTTGTGGGTGGGGGAAAGGAGGGAGGAGAACCAGAAGATTTGTGTAAGATGTTATGAGCTTGAGATGTTTGAAGCATCCATATGAGATTATCCAATGCATGTCAGGAGTGCACAAGGGGTAGCCATAGCTGAATCATAAAAGACTTTATATAAAAGTTAAGTTTAAGACGGAATACTGGAGGGAATTGGCAAGATCAGATTATTAACTGAGAAACAGCTATAACTAGCATTTATTTGGCACTTCCTACATACCAAGTGCTATACTTTTGATGTTTGTCCCCCCGAACATTATGTTGAAATTCAGTGCCAAATTCTGGAAGGCCTAATGGCAGATGTTTGGATTATGAGGGCAGAGGTCCCAAGAATAGCTTGGTTCCTTCCCTGTGGTAACAAATAAGTTCTCACTCTATTAATTCACATGAGAGCTGGTTGTTAAAAAGTGCCTGCCTTCCCCTCTGCTCCGCTTGCTTCTCTCATGTGATCTGCACATCCCAGCTCCCCATCCCCTTCCACCATGAGAGGAAGCAGCTTGAGGCCCTCACCAGAAGCAGTTGCTGGTGTCATCTTCCTTGTACAGCCTGCGGAACTGTGAGCCAAATAAACCTCTTTTGTTTACAAATATCATGCCTCAGGCATTCCTTTGTAGCAACACAAATGGATTATGACATGAAGCAATATAAAATTATTGGAAACTTACTAAAAGAGGATGAAGTGATATCAAAGATCTGTTGGAATGCACTGTAATATGTCAGTGCTAAAACTAAGACTGCAACAATGAGTTTGCTTAGCAAAGAACTGATTCATGAAATCCATGGAAAGTAGCTTTATGCAATGAGGTAAACTGGATATTACAAGTCGAGTATCACTTGTCCAAAACTGGTTGGGACCAGAAGAGTTTTGGATTTGGGACCTTTTTGGTTTGGAAATACTTGCATTATACTTAAAGATGAGCATCCAAAATCTAAACATCTGCAAAATGTTTCAGTGAGCGTTCTCTTTAAGCACCATGTCAGCACTCAAAAAGTAACCTATTTTGGAGCATTTCAGATTTTGGATTTTCAGATTTGGGATGCCCAACCGGTATTAGAATGCTAGATATCCTCTCATGTTTCTGTACTTTTTAGGAGAAAAGGTATTGACTGCTTTTATTCCAGACTAATTTTTTGAAGATGTTTACTGTGGTCTTTTGGTACAAATTACGGGTTGGTACCAGAACTCCAGTGTATACTCAACCCATGACTGTGAGGAATCAGCATATACAAAAAGTTGGTCCTCACTATATGCAGGTTTCACATCTTGTGATTATTGTATTTTCCACGTGTATTTTGTTAAAAAAATGTATAAATGGGCCTATGTAGTTCAAGCCCATGTTATTCAAGGGTCAACAGTATGTAGGAAACAGCCTCAGAGGACAGAAATAGTGTCTTCCTCTGGAGCAAAGGGAATGTTTGTTAATTAATTAATTAATATAACGAAGATCATATCTTCTTTTGGGGCAAAGTCAATCAGCTTACTGCCAATTTTAAAACATTCAGATAGCCTAAACTTAAGGTTCATCTTGTGTAACATAACCCACTGCATGGTCAGGAATCATGTGGTCCATTTCAAAATACCTTGTGGGACCTGGAATTTAGGGAATTGGCACAAATGCTAATACTCTGGCTACTGCTACTACTATGAGTAATAAAGTCTTTCATTAATGACCCAGGAGCTTTATGTATTCTGACAATGTCCATAAAAATGTGTCAGGCTAACTTGTTAGTACACAAGTGTGGCAAAATGAAAGATATTTATAGTTCTTGACAGCATTATGGTTAAGGGACCCAGAAATATTTGAATCTAGCCTTACTCAGCCACCATATCTTTCCTATTAGATCCCCAAATTTATAAGATTCAATGACAACACAAAGTACGGTCTTCTTTATTATTGGCTGTGTTTGTGCCCCAAATAACAATAAAGCATTCTGTCCGACTAGGCAGAAATCACAGGTTAAAACCTACTATGGGTCTCCTTCCCTTTGGATAAGCCCGGATTTAATTTCAGGACCAGCTGACGGTCAGGACACAAGAAAGACAGAATCTGTGCATTAGAGAGAAAAGAAAAGAGTAGAGATGCAGGGTGAGGCAAAAATTAATGAAAAATAAGACAGGATGAAGACAGGTTTCCCTTCTCAGCAAGTTTCCTCCTCCCATGCCTCAAATAAAATCTGCACATCTTAGAATACAGAGAATGGTAGACAAGATTGTGTGTAGGATCATATCAAACTGTCTATCATGGATTACTGAATACTTTGTGATTATATTAACTGTGACAGGAAATGAAAGCGAAAGAGCAGGTTTGGTGGGATGGAGAATTTGGCTTTGGGAACTTGAGCATCCAAGAAGTATGGCAAAAGCAAAAAAGGATCAATAGCAAAAAATTGGGAAATGATGAATTTTAGTTGAGAAGAGAAGCCAGCTTGCTGAAGGAGCTTAAGAGGAAATGGTCAAATGCTTAACAGTGAATAATAGTATGGTTTACATATTAGAAATAAACATCCATTCATGCTATTTAAAATACTTGTTGGAGACTGAAGAGTCCGTATACAACAGAGAACCTCACTAAAAGTACCTTCAATAGAATATCCATTTAATTTTCAAAACTATGCATAAATTTAGAAAATCATTAACATGATAAGTAGAGTTCATTGAGCAAGTCTACTTAGGTTTCATTTTTCAACCTAAATGTTTATGCACAAACAGGTCATAATAAATCTAGAAAATGCTCACAAAGGACATCTCTAACTGTGTAGCTTTTCTCAAAATGTTCTTTGGTAAAAAGAAACTGAAACATATATTGATTGAATCCATTGATTGTAAATAAATGGCATTCTCAGATGCCTTGTTATTAATAAGGCCACTTGTGTTTAGAAAATTCTATACACTAATATTATGTTGAGTTCTATTTTTGCGGAATATTCTAATACATTTCACTATTCTTTCATTTGTTTAAATGTTTAAGTACCTTCAATAAAATAGGAAGAGTGATGCTTTTGGATATTCCTTATAAATATAGAGATAAAAACTATAATAAGATTTTCAAGTCAGGAATCATTTTGATAATACTTACATAATTAATTACTCTTCCCAGTAAGTTTCAATTCTTTATGATTCTATATCTGTTTTTCTGTCCCAAATTTCTGCTTTAGTTTGTTCCTTTATAACTCACGTATATGTGTGGCAATAACGACTCTTACGTGGACAGTATATGAGGACAAGAACTGGGGACAGAAGCTAAAGAATATTTTGTTTTCCAGTGCTTGTGATGAAGAATAAAGTTTGACTTCAGTAAAAATTCCTTAATTTGTTTTAACTCGAAATTTCAATCCTAAGATTCATTCCCAAGAATAAAAAGTCCGTATCTTCTCTCTTCAAACTTACATGTACAGGTACATATACATGCCTGCAGATGTGTGTGTGCATAAAAACATCACAATGTAATGTATGAAAAAAGCAATGGACTTTAATCCTGTAAGACTTTAATTTTGTAGGGTTAAGTAGCTATCCTAGCTGTGATACTTCCTATCTGTGAGTTGCATTTTTCTTTTAAATTTGTTCAACATCTAATTTTCTAAATTATAAAACAGAATCATGTCTATGTTAAGAAAATCAGAGGAAAAAAGTGTAAAGATTCTGTAAATGATAAAGCATTATATAAAAATTAGAAAATCACATATGTACATATAAATACACTAATAATATCAAAATTAATGATTTTAAAGGGTCTGCTATACTTCAGTATGTATTATCAATGTCTGCTTTATCCACAAATGCAAAGGCTGATGTGGTTTATACGATAAACTAGACTCCTGGACCTAGCAGTTTAAGCTTATAAACTGCAAAAGAAACCAGAGCCATTACATTACAAAACCTGATACCTACTTAGCCCTGAAGGTGAGTATGTAAAACCTGTACCAATTTATCTTACAAACTGCCTAAAGCCAAAGTAAAAATCCATATGAATTTTAAGTTCAAAAAACTTGCAACTAATAAAAGATACACATAATAAAACAACATTTAATAGGAATCCACAAAGCTCTTTACTGTTAGCTAAGTGATATTACAACAGGATAAGCTGCCTTTGACATCTGTCAACCCCATTGATTGTCATATGGCTAAACCTAATGTCATCTCTATATTTTGAGGAGAATTCCATACAAAGATAAAAATGATACTGGATTTTTAAAAAAATAATTATATTATCTATATTTGATGTTTACAATATGATGTTATGGAATACATATAGATACTAAGACGGTTCCTATAGTGAGGCAAAATAACATACACATCATCTCACATAGTTACTGATTTTTTTGACAAGAGCTACTTGGGAGGCTGAAGCATGAGGACCATTTGAGACCAGGAGTTCAGGACTGTAGTGCACTATGATTGTGCTTGTGAATAGCACTGCACTCAAGCCTGTGCAACAAAGGGAGACCTTGTCTATAAAAAACAAGAAAAAAAATTTGTAGATATTGCCATTTGTTACTACATGGATGTAACATGGAGGACATCATGCTAAGTGAAATAAGCCAGATACAGAAATAAAAATATTACCCGATCTCACTTCTATATAGAATATAATTCAACTATACAGATATAGAGAATGAAGGAGCATTTACCATGGGTGAGAGGGGGCAGAGAAAATAAGGAGATGTGGGTCAAAGTCTATAAAATAGCAGATGTGTAGGATGAACACATTTAGAGATCTAATGTACAACAAAAGGCTAATAAAATTGTATTAGAGATTTTTGTCAAATAAGATTTTAGTTGCTCTTGTCAAAAAAATCAGTAACTATGTGAGATGATGTGTATGTTATTTTGCCTCACTATAGGAACCGTCTTAGTATCTATATGTATTCCATAACATCATATTGTAAACATCAAATATAGATAATATTTTAAAAAGGATCTCCTTTTTAAAGGTGAAAAACAACAGTAAAATATTGTTGTATATGTACACATATTACCACATTTTATCTATTTGTGCACTGATGGACACTGAGGTAGTTTCAGTATCTAGCCTGGTGTGAATAATGCTGCAATGAACATGGGAATGCAGATACCTTTATGAGGTGGTTATTTCACCTCTTTTGGGTATATATTCAGAAGGCGGCTTGCTGGTTAGTATAATGGCTCTATTTTTAATTTATTTAAAAACCTCCATACTGTTTTCCATAATGGCTGTGCCAGTTTACATTCCTACCAAGAGTATACTAGGATTCACTTTTATCCACATCCTTGCCAACATTTCTTATCTCTTGTCATTTTTATAATAGCCATCCTAATGAGTGTTAGGTGGTATCTGATAGTGGTTTCAACTTGTGTTTCTCTGATGATTAGTGACGTTGAGAACCGTTTCATAGATACTGGCCATCTGCATGTCTTATTTGGAGAAATATCTATTCAGGTCTTTGTCCATAGGGGAAAAGCCCCTTGACATGGACCTTGGCAATGATTTTTTGTATATCACACCACAAGCTCAGGCTACAAAAGCAAAAATAAATAAATGGGACTATATCAAACTAAAAAGCTTCTGCACAACAAAGGAAACAATCAATGAAATAAAAAGACAACTTATAGACAGGGAAACATACTTCTTAGCCACATATCTGATAAAGGTTAATATTCAAAATTTATAAAGAGCTCCAACAACTCAGTCACAGAAAGCCAAATAACCTGATTAAAGGGAACTGTAGTTTTGACAGCATAAAGCAGTAAATAATTCCTTAGAAAAGGAAAAATAGAAACATACTTTTCAATATCTCTTTCCCCTACCACTCCTCTTTTGGTGGTGGAAATAACAAAGTCAAAAGAGAAAAAGATTTGAAGAGAACAATTAAAGACAGAAAAAACAGAGGCAGAACATATTTTGTTAAAGGAAATGAGCTTCATTTTTGTGATTTACAGCCCATTTCTCAATGAATTGTGTAAGCTCTTCATGTTCCATATGTATATAGATGTGTTTGCGTGCATACACGCATCAACACACACATACCCGTCACTACCATATTACCATTATAAATTGAGAATGCTACACAGATTGCCATTTAGAACTAATATGCCCTATGTGATGGTTAATATTGCCAACTTGATTATATTGAAGGCTGCAAAGTATTGTTCCTGGGTGTGTTTATGAAGGTGTTGCCAAGGGAGATTACATTTGAGTCAGTGGACTGGGAGAGGCAGACCCACCCTCAATCTGGATTGGCACCCTCTCATCAGCTGCCAGCATGGTTACAATAAAGTAGGCAGAAGAAGTTGGAAGAACTAGACTTACTGAGTCTTCCAGCCTTCATCTTTCTCCTGTGCATGATGCTTCCTGCCCTCGAACATCATACTCCAAGTTCTTTAGCTTTTGGACTCTTGAATTCACACCAGTGATTTGCCAGGAGCTCTCAAGCCTTTGACCACACACTGAAGGCTGCACTATTGGCTTCCCTACTTTTGTAGTTTTGGGACTCAGACTAGCTTCCTTGATCCTCAGCTTGTGGACGGCCTATTGAGGTACTTCATCTTGTGATTCTGTGAGTCAATAATTCTTAATAAACTCCCCTTCATATATACATCTATCCTATTTGTTCTGTCCCTCTAGAAAACCCTAATACATCCTAAGTAAGAAAAATTGAAAATATTTGTGCTTTTGTTAATCTGCTAAAAAAGTATATTATCAAAGAATCTCACGACCACCTATTTTATTAGGTAGAAGAATATAAAATAAAGAAGATGTTCCTCAGAACTCTCAGATTTACTTCTGATAAGCAGAAATAATATATTTCTGACACTTAACACATACTAACTGCTAAAGGAAAATAAAAGGCACATTATTCTAGCATTCTTTTTTTTTTTTTTTTTTTTCAAGACGAAGTCTCGCTCTTGTCCCCTAGGCTGGAGTTTGATGGCACAATCTTGACTCATTGCAAACTCCGCCTCCCAGGTTCAAGCAATTATCCTGCCTTGGCCCCCAGAGTCGCTGGGATTACAGGCACACACCACCATACCCGGCTAATTTTTGTATTTTTAGTAGAGATGGGGTTTCACCATCTTGGCCAGGCTGGTCTAGAACTCCTGACCTCAGGTGATCCGCCCTCCTCGGCCTCCCAAAGTGCTGGGATTACAGGCTATGCTAGCATTCTTAAAATCACCAGTAAACAGATTATTCCTTTTCTATAAATATCTTATTTATTCACATTTTTCCAATTAAGAATTATTCACAGAACATATTATTTTAACAGAGAAACCTGAATATGAATAGTTAAATTAACACTCTGATTCAATAAATAATAACATAATCATTAATTTAATTCATTGATATTAAAGATGAGGTTAGGCAATTCTCAGAGAGTTACCCTCTAAAATAAAGATAAGAAAGTGAGGCTGAGTACAGACCAGAAAGCCAGTGAAGCTTTCTTAATAATAGTTTAATGGACTATAAGGTTTCATTTACAATAAATACTAAAAAATGAAATAAAGCTATCCAAATGTCAAACCCAACCTAAATTCTTTTTCTTTTTTCCTTCCTAAATATACATATGTTCAAACACCCATACACAGTTCCAAATGATCCCTTTTAGTTTATGCCTTATAGTGGGATACAATACACCAGAAAAAACAAGGCTACACCATAAATAAAGCTTTTAAATTCCTGTATTTATAAGTTAGTCTCTACCAAAACAGATAATGTGTACTCCTTAATTTATAACATCACC
The DNA here is from genome assembly GCF_029289425.2 of Pan paniscus. Classification (NCBI taxonomy): domain Eukaryota; kingdom Metazoa; phylum Chordata; class Mammalia; order Primates; family Hominidae; genus Pan; species Pan paniscus. The sequence goes on from NC_073254.2 coordinate 77,056,154, forward strand.
TGGGATCATTAAATTATTTTACAAGCAGGATATTATATAAATAAAATGATCAAATCTAAAGTTTAGAAGTTTGCCTAAATTTAGTTAGTTTCCAGAGTTACGCAGAAATAGTTGAAGTGGAAATATTATTGTTATATAGACTAATAATGCATTAGTTAATATATATAAATTCACAATTTTTTGGAAAATAAACATTGTGACATCATGTGGAACCACATTTTATTTGATAACATGATTTCTGGTTGATAAGAGATGAAATGTTTTCCTTTACAAAAATAAAAATTATTTGTCTATCTATATTGTCAGTTGGGTCACATTAACATTATACGAGGATTAACGGCTGACAGAGATACTAAAATCTAGACTAATTACTTGTGATGATGATATTTTTGAATACTGGTTCAAATGACTTTTTAAAAAAACATTGATTTTAAGTTCAGGAATACATGTGAAGGTTTGTTTCATGGCACTTGCAAGATTGTGGAAGAAAAGGAACTCTTATACACTGGTGGTGGGAATGTAAATTAGTTCAACCATTGTGGAAGACAGTGGGGCGATACCTGAAAGACCTCAAGAGAGAAACATCATTTAACCCAGCAATTCTATTTCTGGGTATATACCCAAAGGAATATAAATCATTCTATTATAAAGATACATGCACACGTATGTTCATCACAACACTACTCACAATAGTAAAGACATGGAATCAACCTAAATGTCCATCAGTGGTAGACTGGATAAAGAAAATGTAGTACATATACACAATGGAACACTATGCAGCCATAAAAAAGAATGAGATCATGTCCTTTGCAGGTACATGGATGGAGCTGGAGGCCATTATCCTTAGCAAACTAATGCAGGAACAGAAAAGCAAATACCACATGTTCTTATTCATAGGGAACTAAATGGTGAGAACAAATAACTCTAAACTCTGTACTCTGTGTGCTGATTTGCTCTAGAGAAAGGCTAAGTCAAATTCAATGTAGAACTTTCATCTCCTACATATGTTACATATATAGGTAGGTAAATGCTATACATAATATATGTAAAACACAAACTAAAAAGTGTTCAATCACACACATATGAAATACATAAAATATTATACCATATATGTATATACATACAGAGGGAGAGAGAGAGTGAGAGAGATAAATGAATAATAGAGAGATATAAGATTTAAGTATATGAGAGATAAGGAGGAAAGGGGAGAGAGGGAGATGTTATGGGTTGAATTGTGTTCCCCCTGAAATATATTAACACATTAAAGTTCTAACCTTCTAAGTACCTCAGAATATGACCTTTTTGGAAATAGTATTATTGCAGATGTAGTTAGTAAAGTTAAAAGGATAAGGCCATATTGGAATAGGGTGGACCTTTAATCAAACATGACTAGTGTCCTTATAAAAAGAGGACAGACAAGCAAAGAGAGAATGCCATGTGAAGACAGAGGATTAGAATGATGCAAATACATGTCAAAGAATACCTGAGACTATCAAAAGCTAGGAGAGAGGCACAGAGCAACAGATTATTCCCTAGTGCCTTCAGAGAGAGCATAGCCCTGCCAGCACCTTAGTTTCAGACTTCTGGCCTCCAGAACTGTAATACAATAAATCTTTGTCTTTTAAACTATACAGTTTTTGGTAGTTAGTTAAGGCAGCCCTAGCAAACTAATACAGGAAGACTGGATGGGGGAGAGAGGGAAGGGGGTGCATAATATGTACCAGGATCTGTACTAGAAAATCACCTACTAGAAGATTTAGATATATGAATAAAGTGATTAAATATTTCAGTAGAATATGGAAGACTTAAAGACAGGGGAGAGTGTAAAAAAAGCTATTCAGAGATTAGTTCAGAAAAAAAGAAATATTGCTACCTGGCTCATCCAAGGCAGCAGAAGTAGCAAGTGTACAATTCCAGAAATAAACAGAAGGGGAAATTTTAATCCGTTCATAATAGCTATCAATATAATGCTGGGGCATTGATAATGTGATTATAAGATAAGTACCTTCTCAGTTTCAATATTTTTTTGCCTTTCATTGAGATGTTTATTTGAGAGAGAAAACTCAAGAGTAGAAGCAAGTTTGGGGGAGAAGATGCCAAAGTGTTTTTTATGTCCCGAGATTGAGGTTGCAGTTGCATAGCGCAGAATATGAAAAAAAAAATTCTGAGAATAGTGGTCTGTGGATCCCCACCTCTTTTAGGGAGCCAGCAGAGGAGGGGGGATCATGAAGGTTAATGAAAAGATAAAAGTCTTAAAAATCAAACGAAAATCAGAAAAGTGAAAGTAAGAAAGGCTTTCAGCAGGGATAGAATGTTGGAAGAGCTAACCTTGATAGAAAATACTTAGCAGAATCATGGGGAAAGAAGAAACCAAACTGTAGTCATATTTCAGAGATGAATCAAGTCTGGGGCATGGTATCCTCATTAAAATAAAGAATGGGAGGCTGAGACGGACGGATCACAAGGTCAGGAGATCGAGACCATCCTGGCTAACACGGTGCAACCCCATCTCTACTAAAAATGCAAAAAATTAGCCAGGCATGGTGGTGGACACCCGTAGTCCCAGCTACTCCGGAGGCTGAGGCAGGAGGATGCGGTGAACCCGGGAGGCGGAGCTTGCAGTGAGCCGAGATCGCACCACTGCACTCCAGCCTGGGTGACAGAGCGAGACACCATCTCAAAAAAAAAAGAAAAAAAAGGAATGAAGTATCTTAGCCAACTTCTAATACATGTGTGTTTGTTTTCTCAAATAGATTTTCTAGCAAGAGAAATATATGATGATAAAATATTTAGCCATTTAAGTATAAAATTTATTTAGAAAATAGCTAACAAACTAATATTTTATCCATGGCAAATTGAACAGCTTTATCTTCTATCTCTTGCAGGTCTCTCTGTATGTTCGAATCTTTTTGATGCTTCACTTGTTTACTCTTGAGATTTGATTTATATTTCTGAAAATGCATCCATGGCAAAATTTCTTTGTGCAAAGTATACTGATGTTGTGACTGCTGATATACCCTTTACTTTTTCAACCACAGTATAGACATTTTATATCATTCTTCCATATGGAGGAAAGGATTATATATCAAATTAGAACAGCCATTAATGATTATAACAATGCAGGTAAGTATGAAATTAATGTATTATTAGTTTTTTAAATACTAAGATTCACGACCCTAGAAAACTGTAATAATAGGAAATTTCAGAGGATAAAATTTCCTAGAAATAGTAACTTACAAAAATTATACACCCATTTAAAAGTTGACTGTTTTTAATGGCTAAGACCTTACCAGACCAATCCTCCCACAGATAACAAAAGTAAGCCCAAGACACAATCAAGAAAAACAGCCACTTGAGGGCACTGAAAAAGAAACAGAAGCAGGACTGGAAGTGGACAAACAGTATTTTTACCCACATCTCTCTGACCAGAACTCATTCACATGACTGCAATTTATCTGAAAGGGAGACCTAGGAAGGTAGATTTTTCTCAGTGCTCAAAAGAGGAAACTGGATGAGCATCATCCAACAAGTCTCTGTCACATACAGATTTTACCCAGAGCAGCAAAACTAGCTGCATGCTAAGTACGTCTCACATATGCTTTTCTTCTTTCTGTAACATATCACAATAATCAATTTCCCTTTATTTCTTCCAAAGCTGAAGAGCTGAAAGCTTTTGTCTCTTCTATCAACAGTTCCAACCGTACGTTCTTCTTCATTTGACATTCACATTTTTATTCATTCAGTTACTTAAGGACAGAAGTATACATACAAATCAAGACATAAGATAAAAAAAATTTTTAAATCCATCCAAAATCTCAACAGTTTTGTTGAATTTTCCACTGTTTCCTTAGAAAGCTAACAGAGGTCTGTCTAACAGGTAGCATACCTTTTCTCTATGGGAAGTCAGAACCAGTTGAAAAATAACAGTGAAGCAGCAGAAAGACAAAAATATCACATTATTACTGTAAAAGAAACTAAAAAAAATAACTTATATACACAAGAGAGTTTTCCAATTCTGAGCTCTAGAATTAGACATATGTCCCCCCTCACCTACCCACATGCAGTGCAATATATCCTCACTTGCATGGAGAGTGTTGCCCATTACAATCCAGAGCATGAAGGTGCAGAGCAAAATACACCTTTCCTATGGGAGAGTAGCTTACTGTAGACGGAAAGAGATAGAGACTGGTTATGATTACTCAGCTCCTTCCTCCAACTCAACCATATAAGCCACTCCTCCCTGCAGATAGAAGGAACTGAGAAACTGGAGAGCACTCTGGAGCTTTAAGTCATTGGAGGATCTTTCACATGAAAAGAAATAGAAGACATTGTGAAGATGCCAGCCCCAACCACAATAAAAAAATATGCCTTTTAAAAATAATACATATAATATTTAAATTAGAAAATAATTACTTCCTTAGGTTATTTAAATTATTCTGTTTATATATCTTCCCATAATCTTCTCAACCCACCAGAATAAACAATGTTTTTATAATTTTGGTTTCATAACTCCAGAATATCAGTGATCAGCCCGATTATGAAATACAATCTTTAATAAATCATATTTTCAGAATCATAGGTTTTATAATCATGAGGACTTATGCTGAAGAAGCCAAAGTTGCAAACAGGTATTACCTTCACTAAATTGGGATCTTACTTAAATGAGAGATAATCAATGTAAATATTAATACAGTACAGGAAAAGATTAATATGATACTCTATGATTGTTTATATGTCATAAACTATATTTCCGTGAAGTTGGTATCACATTCAGAAATAACACCTATAAAAAGAAATATTTCTCATAATATATAGTTTTTAATTTTAAAGACTTTGTACTTTATAAAGATGTTCATGCATGTTGGATTGATCATAACCCAACTAGATTCAACATTTTAATCCTTACTTAGCCAAAAGGTACATGAGTTGTGCCTGATTTGTAAAAATTTTGATTTGACTCCTTTTAGATTTTACATTTAAATTCCCAATAAACCCAAGAAAACTCGCTTTCAAGGATTAGAATCACTGTATGAAAAAATTTACATTGCCACAGAAGATACTCAATGACAATTTAGAATCATTCAACAAAAGTTTGAATAATATGATCAAGAATAGGTTGATTGACACTTTTACATAAAAGTAATAGTACAATGATTTCCTTTGTGGACCTCTAAAAGCTCTCAGCAGAGCATATCTAATATGTTTCTTTTAAACATGGAATCTAAAAGTTCTTATGCAACACACAGAAATGTTTACTATGCCATAATACCAATAGCTACGTAAAGGTTAGGGAACTAAGAGGGCAAAATAAGACATCATCAGTATTTAATATATATTCATTCTAAATGTCTCTGTGAAAGTGAAGTTCCACAGGAGTCTTTATAATGGCGCACTGAGATGGTGGTGGTCTTGGGAAGTAAAGAAAAGAAAGCCACATGACTAAGGTTTGATCCACCTGCTTCAAAGAATCTAAACATATTTATTTCTCCTCTTTTTTTTTTTTGTTTTATTAAGCACTTAATGTTTTTCTCCCAATGGGAGAAGAACCAGTTTCAAGTAGACCAGGGTAGACTTTAGATGACTAAAAGCCTAGATCACTTAGGTGAGATACAGGAAAACTGAAGTTTGCACCTCGTAAAATTAGGACATATTTACTCATTTTTAGGCCTCTGGGGAGCCAAATACTATTATTAAAATCAGGGACTCAACACATTTAGCAGGGGTTATAGTGTTTGGTATCAGAAAGATGTGAACTAACAGACTATAGAAATTTCCTTGCCTGAGAGTCTTTATATCTTCTCAGAAAGAGATGATCTGATTAAAAAAAAAAAATAAAAGCTGCCAAAGAACAAACCCTGACACTATGTTATTTTCATCTACAACATCTGTGTTACATTATTATTTATTTCAAACACTAAATCAATTCAGAGAATAATGCATGTGCTTAATGCAGAAGGAGCAATGTCTCTTCGCCGTTTTCAATAAGAGCTGAGTCTTTCTCATGAACTTAAAATCATACTGTCACTAATCCAGATCTTTAACAATCAATCAATCCTATATTCAAATGACCAGAAAAGAAAGCTAAATTCATATATAGAAGCCTTTCACAACTGGGTTGTGACTTTTTTATTTAAGGAGTATATATTCAATGTCATGTAATTGATTGTTCTCAGTCAAGATTTCTGACTTAGAAGTAAACATATATAATTTATTTAGCAATTACTGTGGACTTACTAAATTCCAAATGCTGTCTTAGACTCAATCTTTATAATTGAAGAGTTGCTTTTCAAACACATAGTTGGTAATACAATATGGTAAATGTGATTTATAAATTAGCAAAATACTAAAGAAGCAGCAGAGATTGAAAAATAATTAGGTAGAGTACTTGGAGATAGGCTTACAAAAATGACATTTGGGCTACATTTTCTTGAAAAATGACCAACTGATGTCTTGATTAGAACAGTCTGAGTCTAATAAAAGTGTCAAATTGTCTTACATATGTAACAATAAAACATAAGTTGTTTTTTATAATCATGAGGACTTATGTTGAAGAAGCCAAAGATAAAACTACAGTATCATAGAATCCATAAAGCATCAAAATATAGAATCCTGAAAGTTTATATAAGTGAAGTTTTAAAATTAATGATTGATTGACACTAGGGCAGAGATTCTGTTTTCAAAACTGTACAACTGGATAATTTGAACCAATCCTTCAAATTGATTTAATACTTAAAAATCTTATTAAAAGCAACAAAAGACTAATGAAGAGGAGGAATCACTCGGCCAAGGTCCCAGAGAAGAGTGACTCTGGAGAGATAAGTCTGGCATTTGGGTTTGCTTTCACCCTTGGGGCATCTTGCCAACACGGAAGAGACAACAAAGGGACCCCACAGCATGTTCATTACCTCTCATGCTACAGGGATGAAATGTGGAGTCAAGAGTAGTCAAATGGAAAAAGAGTAAGGATATACCAAAAGAAAGCAGCCCTCAATGGATGGTAGCCAGGCTGCTAGTCATCTGAGTAGAAGAGAACAATCCCAAGCCTTAAAACAGGATTAAAGTGATTTTTAAAATCTCCAATGTTTTGGGTAACTAAAAGAGCAAAAGAATATCCCCTTTAGAATCAGATATTATCGTCTTAGACATATAATTATTTCCTCAAGCATTTTTAATAACAATGTGCAGCACACAATGGCAGGTATACAAGCAAAGGTAACATGACATGAACAGAACCAACACAAACAAAAGAAAATGGGCAAAGGCCCAGAAAGAGTACAGAAGTGAAAATTATCAGCAAAAGACAGATATCAAATAAGTATAAAGATAAAATTTGAAACTTAAAAACTTTAGGCAGGAATTGGTAACATTTAAAGAGGTATGTTATAAATTTAAAATAAAATAAAACAGAATTTCCAGAAAATAAATATTTAATAAATAAAAGTAAAAACTAGCAATCTCAACATGGGGTATCTATCTGAAGGAAGTCATTTTATCAAAATAGGTATCTTCACTTACATGTTTATCACAACACTGTTCACAGTAGCAAAGACATAGAATCAAGTTAAGTATCCGTCAACAGATAACTGGATAAAGAAAATGAAGTATATATCCACAATGAAATACTGTTAAGCCATAAGAAAATAAAATCATGTCTTTTGCAGTAACATAAATGGAATTGGATGCCATTATCTTAAGTGAAAATAATATGTATGTGGACATACAGTGTGGATTTACAGACACTAGAGATTCAGAAGCACAGGGGGGAAGAAGTGGGCAGGGTAATGAGAAATTACTTAATAGGTTCAATGTGTATTATTTGGTTGATGAACACACTAACAGCCAAGACTTCACCACTATGCAGTATAAGGATGTAACAAAAGTGCACTTGTATTCCTTAAATTTATACAAATACAAAACTAAATAGGCAGATTTAACTGCAGATGAAACACAGCTAACTTGAGAATTAATGAACTTGGAGATTTTGTAGAAGGAAGTGTAAAGACCAAAAAAGAGAAAAATATATATGATTATAAGAGATACAGAAAGCAGAGTGAAAGGAACTAACATAAATTTAATCAGAGTGCCAGAAGAACAGAACAGAGAAAATAAATGGAAAAAAACATAAAGAAATAATAGCTTAGAGTTTCCAAAACTGATTAAAGACATCAATCCACAAATTCAATATTACAATCAATTCTAAAAATGATAAACAAAAACAAATTCTCGTGTGATTATATCAACATGAAATAGCAAAAAATAAATACAAAGATAAATAATAAAATAAAATTGAAAAACCCATTACCAACCTAAAAGATGCATATTAGAAGAAAATTCACTATAGAAAACATTTTTGAAATAATTTGGGATTTTAAAATGTGGAATGGATATTAGATAATATAGATTTATTTTTCTTAAGAGTAATAATGCACTATAGTTACATAAGAGAATGTCCTTATTCTTAGGAGACACACACTGAAGTATCTAGGGCTGAAGTTGCATATCTTTAATTTATTTTCAAGTTTTATATATACATTTTTATTTACTATATGATATACAGTTACTATATATGATAGTATATATAGTTGTATATATATAACTTGAAATTATGTGTATAGTTTTATATATATAACTGTATATACAATCATTTTATATATATCTATACTTGAAATTATATATATCTTAATAGTATATATATAACTATATATACTATCTGAATATATAGTACATATGTATATATTCTGTATGTATGAAATTTTTTAAAATAAAACGTTGGAAATAAAAAAGACAACATATTATAAGTAGGGAAAAAAGAAATTTCTAGGGAGGAGCATGAGATGGACTGACATAATTTCTCAGTAACAGTAATGTAAGCCAGAAGCAATTGAATGATGTTCTCAAATATTCCGAAAAAAAGTGCAATCTAGAATTCTATACAAAATAAAAATCTTTCAAAAATGAAGGTGAACTAAAGACCAATTCAGTCAAACCAGAGAATTTGCCACCAACAAACCTGTACAATTTAAATAGTAACATATTTCTTCTTCAGCAATAAATGATCTCAGATGAGAGTGCATAGATGAAAGGACAAAGCACAGCAATGAAATAGTAGCTACATGAGGAAACCTAAATAACAATTTTCTTTAGTAAAACAGTAACAATATTTTGGTGGAAATTATACATTGTACACATATACACAAATATACATAAGTGTATGTATGTATGCAAGTATGTACAGCAAATGCACACACAAGTACACAGTTAAAATATACAGTAAAAGTGGCATATAATCTTAAGAGGGTAAATAAGAGTAAATGGAAATAGAGTGTTCTAAGGTACTTATATTGATCAGGAGGAAGGTAGAATTAGCAATTAACATTAGACTATTATCATTCAACATTAGAAATTACATATTGTAATTTCTAGGGCAATGAATGAAAGAATACCATAAGAACATAGAGATTTATAACACATAAAAATAAAATATTGAAATAATCAACAGAAAGGAATCCAAGAAAAAATATGGTAACATCAAACAAGTAAGACAAATAAAAACAGAATATGATAGATTTAAAAGTAAGTATGTCAGTGACTATTTCAATGGAAATGAAATTAAAGCTCCAATTTGAAGAAAAAATTTGTTAGATTACAAATAAATGCTTAATAATTTACTGTTTATAAAAGACATAAATTAATCATATGACCCAGAAATCTCTATTCTGAGTATATACCCCAAAGAAATTAAATCACCACCTTGTAAAGATATCTGCATTTCCATGTTCATTGCACATTATTCACAATTCCCAAGATATGAAAACAATACGTGTCCACTGACACATAAAGGAACTGTGATACATATATACAATGAAATATTACCCAGCCATACAAAAAAAAAAAAGATTTTGCCATTTGCCACAACATGAATGAAACTGGAGGACATTATGCTATGTGACATAAGCCAGACATAAAAATAAAAGTATTGCATTATATCACTTATATAAGGAATCTAAAAATTAAAAGGTTGAATATACAGAGATAGAGAATGAAACAGTGGTTACTAGGATTAAAGTAGAGGGTATGGGGAGATATATGTCAAAGGATATAAAGCAGCAGATAGATAAGCTAAACAAACCTAGAAATATAATGTACCACATTAGGACTATAGTTACTAATATTGTATTCAAGATTTTTGCTAATTGAGTAGATATTAGCTGCTCTTGCCACGGAGGAGAAAAAATGGGTAACTATGTGAGATGCTGGATATGTTCATTTGCTTCATTCTATTAACCATTTTGTTATCTACATGTATCTGATAACACCAACTTATATGCAAAAAAATTTTTAAAAAGAACATAAAACTGTAAAAATAAATTAATAAACAATCACATTGGCTCACCATACAAGAAGTAAAAACTGATGGTGCTATATATGTAAGAGAAAATAGAAAAATCCACCATCACTGTTGGAGTCAAATTTCATCCTCTCAACAATTGATAAGCCAATCAGAAAAAAAAGGACTCAATACTTTGAGAAAACTATTACAAACTTGACTTCATGGACATATCAACCATTGATTTTAATGATATCACTGCCAACACTCTATATAAGCACACCCTGAGAATTCACAAATTTAAAAAAACTGACCCTAAACTAAAAACTAATTTTTACAAATTTTAGTAACTAAAAAAATACCAATAATCCACAGCATGCAATCTGTTACTATAATACAATTAAGTCCTAAACAAGTAGCAAAAATAAATCAAATCACTGGAAACCTCTGCATATTTGGAAGTTAAGACATGTAATTCTCCATACACCATTGACCAAAGATATGATATTGAAAATTAGAAAATATTTTAAGCTGAATAATAAAAAAGTTAACACTTCTAATTGTGTGATATACAGTAGAAAGGAATTAGGTGTGCCTCTCACACCTTAGTATTTTGCATGAATACTGCATGAGATGGAAAAAGAGTGAGGGAGGGAGAGAGAGACAGAGAGAATGAGAGAGAGAGAGAGTGGGGGTCTTGGGGAGAATGTATTACTCCACTTTCACACTGCTGATAAAGACACACCCAAGACTGGGGAGAAAAAGAGGTTTAATTGGACTTGCAGTTCCACATGGCTGGAGAGGCCTCAAAATCATGGCGGGAGGTGAAAAGCACTTCTTACATGGCAGTGGCAAGAGAAAATGAGAGAGATGCAAAAGCAGAAACCCCTGATAAAACCATCAAATCTCATGAGACTCATTCACTGCCATGAGAACACTATGATGGGAACTGCCCTCATGATTCAAACTATCTCCCACCAGGTCCCTCCAACAACATGTGGGAATTATGGGAGTACAATTCAATATGAGATTTGAATGGGGACACAGCCAAACCATATCATACCTCCCCTGGCCCCTCCCAAATCTCATGTCCTTACATTTCAAAATCAATTGGCCTTGGGTAAATATTGCTGTTCTAAATGAGAGAAATTAGCCAAAACAAAGGGGTTACAGGCCCCATGCAAGTCTGAAATACAGTAGGGCAGTCAAATCTTAAAACTCCAAAATAATCTCCTTTGACTCCATGTCTCACATCCAGGTCACGCTGAAGCAAGAGGTCAGTTCCTACAGTCTTAGGCAGCTCCACCCCTGTGGCTTTGCAGGGTACAACCTCCCTCCTGGCTGCTTTCATGGTCTGGCGTTGAGTGTCTGTGGCTTTTCCAGGCACACGGTGCAAGCTGTCAGTGGATCTACCATTCTGGGGTCTGGAGGACAGTGACCCTCTTCTCACAGCTCCACTAGGTGGTGCCCCAGTAGGGACTCTTTGAGTGGGAGTGCCAACTCCACATTTCCCTTCTGCACAGCCCTAGCAAAGGTTCTCCATGACAGCCCCACCCATGCAGCAAACCTCTGCCTGGACATCCAAGTGTTTCTATACATCCTTTGAAATTTAGGTAGAGTTTCCCAAACCTCAATTCTAGACTTCTGTGCACTCGCAGGCTCAACACCACGTGGAGGCTGCCAGCGCTTGGGGCTTGTGCCTTCTGAAGCTATGGTGCGAGCTCTGCATTAGCCCCTTTCAGCCACAGCTGGAGCAGCTGGGAAGCAGGGCACTAAGTACCTAGGCTGCACACAGGTTGGGGACCCTGGGTCAGGCCAACGAAATCATTTTCTCCTAGGCCTCTGGGCCTGTGATGGGAGGGGCTGCCGTGAAGACCTAGACTTGCCCTAATGACATTTTCCGCATTGTCTTGGGGATTAACATTTGGCTCCTTGTTACTTATGCAAATTTCTGCAGCCAGCTTGAATTTTTCCTCAGAAAATGGGTTTTACTTTTCTATCACATTGTCAGGATGCAAATTTTCTGAACTTTTATGCTCTGCTTCCCTTATAAAAATGAATGCTTTTAACAGCACCCAAGTCACATCTTGAATGCTTTGCTACTTAGAAGTTTCTTCCACCAGATATCCTAAATCATCTCTCCCAAGTTCAAAGTTCCACAAATCTCTAGGGCAAGGGGAAAATGCCACCACTCTCTTTGCTAAAACCTAAGAAGAGTCACCTTTGTTCCAGTTCCCAACAAATTCCTCATCTCCATCTGAGACCACCTCAGCCTGGACCTTATTGTCCATATCACTATCAGGCTTTTGGTGAAAGCTATTCAACAAGTCTCTAGGAAGTTCCAAACTCTCCCACATTTTCCTGTCTTCTGAACCCTCCAAACTGTTCAAAACCTCTTCCTGTTACCCAGTTCCAAAGCTGCTTCCACATTTTTGGGTATATTTTCAGCAACTCCTCATTCACAGTACCAATTTACTGTATTAGTCTATTTTCATGCTGCTGATAAAGACATACTGGAGACTGGGAAGAAAAAGAGGTTTAATTTGACTTCAGTTCCATATGGCTGGGGAGGCCTCAGAATCATGGCAGGAGGTGAAAGGCACTTCTTACATGACAGCAGCAAGAGAAAATGAGAGAGATGCAACTCCTCATAAACTGATAAAGCAGAAACCCCTGATAAAGCCATCAGATCTTGTGAGACGTATTCACTACTACAAGAACAGTATGGAGGAAACTGCCTCCATGATTCAAATTATCTCCCATCAGATCCCTCCCAAAACATGTGGGAGTAATTCAAGATAAGATTTGGGTGGGGACACAGCCAAACCATATCAGTGGGTGTGTGTGTGTAAAGTGTAGGTTTGTATGGGAATACGACTCCCTAAACACAACTCTTTCATCTGGTATTAAGATGAAAAAATGGCTAAACTTTCCTAATATTGTTGGAAACACTGGTTATGTAGGACTTAACTGAGAAATTTAATATTTTTCGCATTGGCACCATCCTACGGATTTCAAGAATTATTTTGGCATACACAATTTTCTCCCCATATACTTTAGAATTTCTCCTATGTAATATTTAAAAAGGTATCAGTCCAATCTATCTGAGAATTTTTGTATGAAGTGTTAAAGAGCACAGTGTTTAAGAGTGGAAACATGGCTTAAGTTTCCACCATTACTAACTAAAAATTAGCTAAAAGCAAAAGCCTTTTATATGCTACTTGGTGAATATCTGAGTCATACTACCATAGAATAAAGTGATAGCTCACTATCCAAATATTAGTAGAAAGAAAAGTTTCATGCTCAAAGATATCCCTACCTGACATATCATATAAAAACATACTTCCTGTGGCTTAACCATGATCCCCAAGTTGGGCTAGTCTTGGTTTTGACATTCCCTGTAATACTGGTTAACCCAGTGACTCTTGATTGAAGGAGATTTTACCCCTAGGGAGCACTTGGCACTGTCTGAATACATTTTTATTTTTCATAACTGAGGAAGGTGCTACCAGGATCTAGTGGGTAGAAGCCAGGCATGCTTCTAAACATCCTACAGTGCACAGAGCAGCTCCCCATATAAATAAATGATCTAGCTCAGCATGTCAATAGTACTGCACTGAGAAACTCTGGTCTAATCTGATCAATCCAGGAGGGTTTACTTATCCCACTGATCTTTGTGTGACAGTAATGTTGCATCACTTTCTGTCAGGTTTTCTAGATTAGATGAAGAGTATCTTTAAAATTAAAGATAGTCAAAACCTTAAGGTATAAAATTAGGATATACTTATTCTCATCAATTGTGGACTTAATCTATTAATCAACTATTCAGATTTCCTGAAAAGACTTTTTAAATTATAAATCTGACAAATGGAAGAAACATGATTATGATATCAATTTGGGATGTTTGTTTAAATAGGAATCTAAACTTAAAATTAATTTATGTATTTTATTTTACTTTAAGCCCCAGGAGGAGACAAGTGCAGAACATGTAGGGTCGTTACATAGGTATACATGTGCCATGGTGGCTTGCAGCACCTACCAACTCGTCATGTAGGTTTTAAGCCCTGCATGCATTAGCTATTTGTTGTAATGCTTTCCTTACCCTCGGCCCCCACCCCCAACTGGCCCCCATGTGTGTTTTTACTCTCCCTTTGTCCATGTGTTCTCATTGTTCAACTGCCACTTATGAGTGAGAACATGCAGTGTTTGGTTTTCTGTTCCTGTGTTAGTTTACTTAGGATGATGGCTTCCTGCTTCATACATGTCCCTACAAAAACCATGATCTCATTGCTTTTTATGGCTGCATAATATTCCATGGTGTATATGTACAACACTTTCTTTATTCGGTGTATCATTGAAGGACATTTGGTTTGGTTCCAGGTCTTTGCTATTGTAAATAGTGTTGCAATAAACATACATGTGCATGTGTCTTTATAGTAGAATGACTTATAATCCTTTCGGTATATACCCAGTAATGGGATGGTTGGGTCAAATGGTACTTCTGGTTCTAGATCCTTGAGGAATTGCCACAATGTCTTCCACAATGGTTGAACTAATTTACATTCCCATCAATAGTGTAAAAGCACTCTTATTTCTCCGCAGCCTCGACAGTATGTATAGTTTCTTGAGTTTTTAATAATCGCCATTCTGACTGGCATGAGATGGTATCTCATTGTAATTTTGATTTGCATTTCTCTAATTATCAGTGATGTTGATCTTTTTATCATATGTTTGTTGGCCACATGAATGTCTTCTTTTGAGAAGTGTCTGTTCATATCCTTTGCCCAATTTTTGATGGGGTTGTTTGTTTTTTACTTGTAAATTTGTTTAAGGTTCTTGTAGATTCTGGACATTTGATCTTTGTCAGATGGGTAGATTGCAAAATTTTTCTCCCATTCTGTAGGTTGCCTGTTCACTCTGATGATAGTTTCTTTTGTTGTGCAGAAGCTCTTTAGTTTAATTAGATCCCATTTGTCAATTTTGGCTTTTGTTACCATTACTTTTGGTGTTTTCCTCATGAAGGCTTTGCCCATGACTACGTCTCAATGATATTGCTTAAGTTTTCTTCTAGGTTTTCTATTTTACTTTTAAGTCTTCAATCCATCTTCAGTTAATTTTTAGATATGGTGTAAGGTAGGGGTCCAGTTTCAGTTTTCTGCGTATGTCTAGCCAGTTTTCCCAGCACCATCTATTGAATAGGAGATCCCTTCCCCATTGCTTGTTTTTTTCCAGTTTGTCAAAGATCAGATGGTTGTAGATATGTGGTGTTACTTTTGAGATATCTGTTCTGTTCAATTGGTCTGTATGTCAGTTTTGGTTCTAGTACCACGCTATTTTGGTTACTGTACCATTGTAGTATAGTTTGAAATCAGATAGCATGATGACTCCAGCTTTGTTCTTTTTGCTTAGGATTATCTTGGCTTTATGGGCCCTTTTTGGTTTCATATGAAATTTAAAGTATTATTTTCTAATTCTGTGAAAAATGCCAATGTTAGTTTGATGGGAATAGCATTGAATTTATAAATTACTTTGTGTAGTATAGCCATTTTCACATTATTGATTCTTCCTATCCATAAGGATGGAATGTTTTTCCATTTGTTTGTGTCCTCTCTTATTTCCTTGAGAAGCAGTTTGTAGTTCTCTTTTAACAGGTCCTTCACATCCCTGGTTAGCTGTATTCGTAGGTATTCTATTCTCTTTGTAGCAATTGTGAAAGGGAGTTGATTCATGATTTGGCTCTCTGCTTATCTTCTGTTGGTATATAGGAATGCTTGTGATTTTTGTACAGTGATTTTTTTATCCTGAGACTTTGCTGAAGTTGCTTAGCAGCTTAAGGAGTTTTTGGGCTAAGACGATGGGGTTTCCTAAATATGTAATCATGTCATCAGCAAACAGAGACGATTTGACTTCTTCTCTTCCTATTTGAATACCAATTATTTCTTTCTCTTGCCTAACTGCCCTGCCCAGAACTTCCAATACTATATTGAATAGGAGCGGTAAGAGACAGCATCCTTGTCTTGTGCCAGTTTTCAAGGGGAATGCTTCCAGCTTTTGCTCATTGAGTATGATATTGGCTGTGTGTTTGTCATAAATAGTTGTTTTTATTTTGAGATATGTTCTATCAATACCTAGTTTATTGAGAGTTTTTAACAAGAAGCGATGTTGAATTGTATCGAAGGCCTTTTCTGCATCTGTTGAGATGATCATGTGGTTTTTGTCATTGGTTCTGTTTATGTGATGGATTACATTTATTGATTTTCATATGTTGAACCAGCGTTGACCCTAGGGATGAAGCCAATTTGATCAGGGTGGATAAGCTTTTTGATGTGCTGCTGGATTTGGTTTCCCAGTATTTTGTTGAGGATATTTGCATTGATGTTCATCACGGATATTGGCCTGAAATTTTTTGTTGTTGTTGTTTCTCTGCCACGTTTTGGTATCAGAATAATGCTGGCCTCATGAAATGAATCAGGGTGGAGTCCCTCCTTTTCTATTGTTCGTAATAATTTCAGAAAAAAAAAATGGTACCACCTCCTCTTTGTACCCCTGGTAGAATTCGGCTGTGAATCCCTCTGGTCCTGGGCTTTATTTGGTTGGTAGGCTATGAATTACTGCCTCAATTTCAGAACTTTTTATTGGTCTATTCAGGGATTCAACTTATTCCTAATTTAGTCTTGGGAGGGCATATGTGTCCAGGAATGTATCTATTTCTTCTTGACTTTCTAGTTGATTTGCTAGAGGTGTTTATAGTACTCTCTGATGGTAGTTTGTATTTCTGTGGGGTCGGTGGTGATATCCCCTTTATCATTTTTTATTGTGTCTATTTGATCCTTTTCTTTTTTCTTCTTTATTAGTCTAGCTAGGAGTCTATCTGTTTTGTTATTTTATTTTTTCAAAAAACCAGCCCCTGGATTCTTCGATTTTTTGGAGGGTTTTTTGTGTCTCTGTCTCCTTCAGTTCTGCTCTGCTCTGATCTTAGTTATTTCTTGTCTTCTGCTAGCTTTTGGATTTGTTTGTTCTTGCTTCTTTAGTTCTTTTAATTGTGATATTATGCTGTTGATTTGAGGTCTTTCTAGCTTTCTTATGTGGGCATTTACTGCTATAAATTTCCCTCCTAACACTGTGTTAGCTGTGTCCCAGCTCATCTGGTATGTTGTCTCTTTGTTCTCATTGGTTTCAAAGAACTTCTTGATTTCTGGCTTAATTCCATTATTTACCTAGGAGTCATTCAGGAGCTGATTTGCTCCTGTGCCTGGAGATGTCACTAGAGGAAGCTGGAGAACAGCAAAGAGGTGTGCCGCTCCTTCCTCTGGGATCTCTGACCTCGAGGGGCACCGAACTGATTGCCAGTAGGAACATTCCTGTATAGGGTATCTGACAACCCCGTTGGAGGATCTCACCCAGTTGGGTGGCACGAGGAGCAGGATCTGTTTAACAAAGCACTTTGACTATCCCTTGGTGGAGGGGTGTGCTTAGTTTCGGGGGGAAACCCAATCATCTGGGCTGCCCGAATTCCTCAGAACTAGCAGGAGGGAAGTCTAAGTCTGCTGGTTTGCGGAGACTATGGTCACCCCCTTCCCTAGGGGCTTATGCCCAGGGAGATCAGAGTTGGGTCCCTAAGCCCCTGGATGGAGTTGTCAGAGTTCCTTCAGGGAGGCCCTGCCCAGTGAGGAGAGATGGGCCAAGGTCAGGCCTGAAGGGGCACTCTGTCCACAGTCTGCCACGGCTCCTGCGTTGAGCTGTGGGGGATAGATACCTCTTGGGACCAAGCCATCTAGCCTCCCAGGCTTCAGTAGGGGAAAAGTGTGGCCTGGAACTATAGAGATGGCTGCTGCCCTTCCCCCGGTCTGGGAGATTAGTGTGTTAGGCAGCTATCAGTCCCAGTGTTGGACATTGCCCCTCCCCCAAGTAGCTCAGATGGTTTAGACAGCAGGCCTCTGCAGCTGTGGTGCTTGTTGCCCCTCCCCAGTGGAGCTTGGCAGGCTTATGCAGATTCTAGCTTAGTGGCTATTGAGAATCTGTGCAGCTCCATGGTTGGGACCCTGGGCCCCAGTGGCATGGGCTCACAAGTGGGATCTTCCAATTCGTGGGTTTCACAATTCCATGGAAAAAGCATGTTTCCCCAAGCTGGGTAGCACACTCACTCACAATCTCACTTGGCTGCGGGGTAGGGGCTCCCCTGCCCCTTGTGGCTCTCAGGTGGGCCGCCATACCACACTGCTCTTCCTTTCTCTTCCTGGGTCACACCAGCCATCCAGTCAGTCCTGATGACAGAATGTGGATACCTCGGTTGCTGGTGCAGGATTTGCACACTGTGATGGTTCTTTTTGATGGGAGCCTCCAATCTCTGCTGCTTCTAATGGGCCATCTTGGCCCCAGCTCCCAGTTTATTTATATTTTATACATTGGCATTAGAAACATAATGGTCCTTCTGAAACCTGGACATTCTCTTTTTGTGTCTAGAGATCACGATTCTAAAATTCCTGTAGCGGTGGTGGGCAGGCACCTTCCTTGCTGAAAATCTGAATGTAGTATGTCCTTTAATATGTAGTTCACACACCTGAAAAAGCCTTCCTGTATATAATGTATTTCAACTCCTTTTCTTCTTTATTACTTTAGGTTTATAAAACACTAAAGCAAGAAATGTTTCATAAAATGTTACAAAATAGTTTCAGGTTAATTTTGAGTTATATTTAGCAGGAAATTAAATGACAAATATGACAGAAGTAGCTAAAAAATGAAACTTCTGCAGTGTTCTTCCACCATTAAGTGACTCATAGGCTCTCTAAATTGATAGAAAATTGGTAGAATTTAAATGTAAGTAAATTGTTAAAAAATTAAAACTCCAAGATTCATCTTGGACATCCATTTTATAATAGGGCAATGACCTTCCATCTTTTTAAACATTGTTTTGAACAGACTATAGCAATATAAATAATGGTGGCTATCACAGAAGTTAGAGCCCCACTCCCATTGATCAATTTCTGGCTTTGCTTCTTTAGAGGAAGTTGTGGAAAGTGATTACAACAGCTCCTAGCACTTAGAAGCAAATTTCTAATTACTATTATATATTTTATTTAATGTTTAATTCTTACTATCTCCAATTTGCTACCCTCTAAAACCTTTTGAAAGTTAGGGGGAATGATCAATTAAGATTCATAGGGCAATTAAAAATCCCAACTATGATATTTCAGCTTGATTAAATCAGACTATGCTGCTACTATCAGGAATTTAACAATCATAAATGTTAGAAGCTTTATTACTTTATTTTTTACTTAATAACCTATGATGACCCCATGATCATAATTGATTAAGAATTGTATCAAAACAAATTCAAAATGCTATCCTAGGTAATTTAAAAAAATATTATAACACTACATGAGTAAGGGCTATATTTATTTGGTTAAGTACTAAGTTTGAACTTTAAGTACACATTTGAGTTATTAAACACATGAGTTATTATACCTTCAAACTTGCTTTAAGCTCATTTAGGGAAGATTAACAAAAAGGCAGATTTTCATTTAATATAATATTAGAAATGCCTTGTTTTTATCTCTAACTGTCTCATAGCCAATCACTTTTTGAGAGATCCAAATGTACACACAAACGTACATTGTCCCAGTGTATTAGTCTGTTTTCACACTTCTATAAAGAAAGACCCAAGGCTGGGTAATTTATAGAAAGAAGAGGTTTAATTGACTAACAGTTCTGCATGGTTGGGAGACTTACAATCATGGCAGAAGGCGAAGGAGAAGCAAGGACCTTCTTCACATGGCAGCAGGAGAGAGAAGTTCGAGCAGGGAAATGCCAGACACTTATAAAATCATCAGATCTCATGAGAACTTACTCACTATCAGCAGAACAGTATAAAGAAACCACCCCCATAACCCAATCATCTCCCTCCCTCTACCCTTGGGGATTAGAGGTCCTTTCCTTGACACACGGGGATTACAATTTGAGATGAGATTTGGGTGGGGACACACAAGAGCCAAACCATATTACCCCGCAATATAAAACATGCCAAGATTATTCAACAGTGAGAACAATAAAATCATCAAGAGTACATCAAGCCTAATAAATTATGCATATCAGGTGCAGCTGAAAATAAAATTGGTAAAATTTATAAAATATTGTTTGCACTACAGTTTAATTTCCAAAGAAGATCTTTAATACCTTTCATTTTTTCCACTTGTTTATTCTTCGTGAAGAATTTTCTTTCTCTGGAAGCATTTACTCTCAGTATTTATTTAAGATAAAGTAGAATAAATACTGTAACTATATATGATGCACTACTCAAGACACCAATCTGTCTTGATTGCCTCCTGATGAATTCTTACGAAGCACTGTTAAAATATTTCTTATAAACATCAATTTGCAATATTTCATTGAAATGAATCTAAACGGGTTTCCTGGTTTAATATGTTTTGAAATAATTTGCCTGTCTAATGTTACTCATTTGCTGTACTCTTTGAGGGCAGTATTAATCCTGAGTTACACTGTCATTTTTAGTCATGAAAAAATAAGTTATTGGGAAAAATAATATTCTTAAAAAGGAGAGACCTTTTTGCTTCTTATTTACACCAACTTTCAAACTTACATGAACAGTACAGATACAATAACACTGTAATATGATATTATGTTAGGTATCTAGACTTATAAGCCCCATGAAGGAAAGAACTCTGTTTTGCTGAGATCTGTATTCTCATTGCTCAAAATAATGCCTGGTAAATAATAGTTACTTAATAAATAATTATTGAATAAATGTCAGAAAATAAGTCTAATTGTCCTCTCCTTATGTAATTGAGAATGATTTTTATCCTACCTAATCCCATTGTGTATAGAATGGAGATTATATTTTTGCCCAGACCATTGCTCAATTATGGAATAATTGTAAGGAAGTAAGTTCAAAACAGGAAAAGATACCAGTCACTTCCCCAATGGAAAAAAACCAACAACAACAACAAAACATACACCTGAAATACACACCTACACACCTGAAATATACACACATGCTTATTTAAAATATGCAAATGTACCTGAAATACACACACCTGAAACCCTGTGACTGTGTTGTGCCTAATACTTTATTAAACATATCCCTACGTATAGCCAGGTAAACAGATTATCTTCTTTTGTCCAGTTCTTCTATTGTGAAACTCTCCCAAAATGTCTTCAAAGGGGTCAGTTAAGTTGGTTTTAACTGCAAGTAACAAAAAACAGACTCAAAATGACTTCAAAATGGTAATTATTTGACATTTTAAGAAGCCTAGAATTAAGGTAAGCCACCACAGAACTAGAAGTCACCAACAAAGTAAAACAAGGTCAAAGAGACCTTGATTCTCCTTGCTCTGATACCCAACCAAAGAGTAGCACTTAGAGTCACAGCTCTTTGTCACCTCTTACACAAAGAGAAAGAAATCCATCTTTGAACCATAGCCATAAGTCCTTTCATTTAGCCTCACTGGACGATATTAAGTTTCTCACAGTTGCTTGGAAAATGTCACATAAAGATTAACTTAGGCTAATTGGGACTAATTCCCTTGAAGCTAGGAAGAGGGTAGCTTCCTCAGAACTACAGAGCTGTGTGAAGGAGGCTCAGATGCCAGAGGAAAATCTGGCTTCCATTGAAAAGAAGGAAGGCGTAATGAGTAAGTGGGTAAAATACACATCCAACAATAATCTCCTTCTCCTCCACCCCACACCATGATTGTCTCAATGTTTCTCACTCTTGAAGGCGTAAAATGGAAACTTAATGGTTCTCATTAAAAGCTGTCAATATCACATTCATTTCAAAGAAACTGAAGATTTAACTTCTCATGTCTAACCAATACAGTTAAATGTTAAGCTTTTAACATTTAAAGGAGATTTAATCTAAGTTGTCTTTAGTAACAGCATAGTTAACAAAAACTGGTCTTTTCAAAATTTAACTTTTGAGTTCAGGATACATGTGCAGGTTGGCTATATTGATAAACTTGTGTCATAGGGGTTTGTTGTACAGATTATTTCATCACCCAGATATTCAGCCTGGTACGCACTGGTTGTTTTTCCTGATCCTCTCCCTTCTCCCACCCTCCACCCTCTGATTGACTCAGTGTATGTTTTTCCCCTCTATGTGTTCATGTGTTCTCATCATTTAGCACCCACTTCTAAGTGAGAACATGTGGTATTTGTTTTTCTATTCCTGGGTTAGTTTTCTAAGCATAATGGCCTCTAGCTCCATCAATGTTCCTGCAAAGAACATGATCTCATTTTTTATGGCTGCATAGTATTCCACAGTGTATATGTACCACATTTCCTTCATCCAGTCTACCATTGATGGGGATTTAGGTTGATTCCATGTCTCTGCTATTGCGAATAGTGCTACAAGGAACATATGTGTGCATGTGTCTTGGTGATACAATGATTTATATTTTTTTGAGTGTATACCCAGTAATGGGGTTGCTGTGTGAAATGGTATTTCTGTTTAAAAAAAAAACAACTGGTCAATAAAAGCAATATGTTCAGAAAACTAAATTCCAGATTGATAACTGCCTATAATAATCATGAAATAAAATCCTTTTGGGATCTCTCCAGGATCCTCAAAAAACAGCACCCTTCTATGCTTTGGAATGATCAAGGTAAAAACATCTCCCAAACTAGCACCTACAGTTGAAAGAAAATAGATTCAAGTTCTAGTTTACTACATACTGGTTAAGGTGACTTTGGAAAAGTAATCTGATCTTTCTCTCCCTTCATGCAATATAGGTTTATTACTAATTACAGCACAATTTTTTATAAAGATTAAGCAATCTGCATATGAAAGGTCAATTTAAATGAAAGTAATTTATTCAATCAGTCGGAAATACTTAGAGAACTTTTTATATGCCAGGTATTGCATACACAGTGATGAAAATGACAAATACCATATCATTATATCCAATATTCTTCATCATACCTCAACTTGGAGCTTAAAAAATAAACAATGGGTTTAAAAATACGGTTTTAAAAATATAAAAATGTTGTAATAAAGTGAAGAATGCTAGTTTGAAAAGTTTCTAACTCAATAGCCTCAGAGTAGTCTGAGCAAGTTTGAGAGAATAGGCCTTAATTTCATCAAATACCTAATGTCCATTTAGCACTGACTACCTCATTACTTGACTTGGGAAGTGAATGGTGACCATAGGAGTACTTGAAAAGAAATCATCCAGAAGAACTTCTGACACCACCACACAATCTTTATCTATAACATTACAGTGCTATCTGTAATGGCTAAAGTAGATTTGACAAAGATTAAAACTGAGCTTCTAGGTCAGAGTAAGTCCCATGAGGTTCCTATTCTGCACCAAAACTCAAATAAAACAAAATTTTGAACTATAAAAATTATAATATTTAAAATGCTAGTATATCTAATTTTAAGTGGTTTTATTCATGATAAAAAATGAATAAAAATTCCCAAAATTTATTCTATTAAATGATAGAACACATTATTTTACAAACTGAGATGTTTCCATTTAGGCTTTTTTTTTTTTTTTTTGAGCCAGCTCAAAATAAGGAAACATTGGACTAATGCTTACGTGATCCATTTCTATTTTAGGTTTTCAGTTTAAAGTTGACCAAACACTTAACACACGGTATGGTAAATTGTTCAAGAAATGCTGTTTTATTTATACTTTGAACACTGTTTTATATTTATCTCTCCATTGCCTCTAGAGATTCTTATACTGTTAGATCTTAATCTTCAATTGACTGGTACCACAACCTTCCAAATGCTCCTAGATAGACACTTTCTTCTGCCACGTGTTAGTTTTGTAACCCACCTATTTACCAGTCTGCATTCTGTATCTATTTTAGCAAACTTGAAACTGAAAGTCACATTATCTTCTCATACCTTCCTGAGTTTAATTATTACAGAGAATTTTGTTTCCTTTTAATTTTATCTTCTGGACCCAGAATTTTATTTATTTCCTCTGGGATCAGATATTATGTACATTTATCTTGTGCTTTCTCACTGAATATTTTTAAAGTCTGTCCCAGGAAGGCAGTGGAAAATCAAAATTTCCCTGACAATTTGATGTAATAATACATTATTTTCAGTGACACTTATTTAAAAGATGAAAATAGGAAAACATTCTGAGTCCATTTAAAATTTAATAAAATAAATGGTGATATCAGCAAAGTGTTTCCCTTCCTCATTACCATTTACTTCTCCAAAATAAACAATATATCACAACTCTTCCATGGTACAATTTTGAGATTTCTAAAACATAAAGACCATGTTAATTACATTGAAAATAATTTATGAAACCACAGAAGTGACAGATTAAACATTTTTATTTAACATTAACTAGCATTATAATCTCAGGTAAATCACATTATTTGCCTCAAATACCATTTTTTATTCTGGAGGAGGAAAATTAGATCAACTTTAATGTCTTTCAATAGTCTATTTCTGTTTATAGAATTTGCTTGATGAAAGTAAAAATCAAAATCGTTCATGGTCTTGGCACAGGCCACTAATTCATTTTCAAAATAATTTTCTTGATTGCTAATTATTTTTGACACACCATAAATATACCACATAATATAATGTATTAGAGTTCTTTATAAACTGCTTATTATTTAGCACTCTCTATACCTTAACAATAAAAGAGGGATTTATTTTCTTTTGAAAGCTTCATTGATATCATGTTCTATGCACATAGCTTTAGTGGAGAAAAACTCTTCAGATTAATCAATAAATATTAATAGCTTAATATCAAAGTGTTATCTAGCAGTATAATAAAACAAGAGAAATGAAAAGTATTAATGAAAAAGTTCTCTATTTCTGATTTTCAGGATTTACAACATAATTCTACCAGAGAATTAGAGGGTTTTAGGTATGTATACATATAATATTAAAATATTTAAAATAATCTATTAGCAGAATAATTTTATATATTTTTGAGAATGGGGAGCATCAAGACCTCCATGAAACTTCACCAACAAGTATTTAAAAGGATAAGGCAATTTCATACAAAAAATACTGTAAATATGAGTTCTAACACTAGCCTTATCACATTAGCTTTTGTTCTCTGTGCCTCAGTTTCTTCACCAATAATATGGGGAGGGTAATAGTACATTTTTTCGAATGCTTATTCTAATAATTAAAAAAAGCAAATACATGTAAAATACTTAAAAGTTGCCACAGAAAGAGTATCCAATAAATTGTTAGGTGTATTACTATATTGATAACACGGCATGATGCTAAACATGTGCTTGGCGTAACTTACAGTACCAAAAGATTTATAGAAATGTAAATTAAAAAATAACTTTTGGTAAATCCTCAATAAATTCATCATTTGGAATTATCTTCATTTTTTTCATACAAAAGAACAATTTTAGAAGTTTCACACTATCAAAAGAGATTATTTGATGACTCAGGATCTATTTTTGAGCTTCAATAACTATCTTGTCCTGAATTACAGCATTATACTTGGAGCCTATGACTTGCATATGATGGCTTACTTCCTCACTAAATGACGCAAGGTGGCTTACTTTGTTTTCCAGATTGCCATTGCGTCACACGTGCTGTTTTATATGGAAGAGACTCTAAAATCACATAAGCATAATTCTTTTTAAAGAACATGTTAAGAAGATAGAGGCTCTAAAAGTTGTATTTCTTTGAATTTCACAATCTGTACCTAATAAAAAAATTCATAATGGCTGTGCGGTGGACTTACTACATAACAATTATAGGTTGTGTTATATAAATATAAGTATGCTGTAAGTGGTCTATTATTTTGCATAGTTAAGGTCAGGGAAAAATAAGTCCAACAACTACTCTCTAAACTCAAAAACAATTAATTTTAATAAATCACCTACTCAAGGTCCTAATCCTTATCAGGATCCAAATGCATAATTGGATATAGAGGTGTCTAAAAGAGTTCTGGCTTGGATTTATTGTTTGCATAATGCTATCAAAAAGCAGAAACATGATGGGTGAAAGAGAATAAATGTCTGAACACTTTAGAAGATAGGTGTTTTGCCTAAGAATAAAAGTATTAGCGTTAGAAGATTATAAAAGTATTTTATAATATGCACAGGGCAATGAAAACGAGTGAGAAAATATACCAGTCATTCCCACTAGAGGGAAAATGTACAACACATCTGGAAATCAAGCTTGTTCCATCATTGCACTGTCTCATATCAAGAAAAATATTGAGGCCCTGTGCAGTGGCTCACGCCTCTAATACCAGCACTTTGGGAGGCGGAGGTGGGCAGATCACGAGGTCAGGAGTTTCAGGCCAGCTTGGCCAATATGGTAAAAGCCCTTCTCTATTAAAGATAAAAAAATTAGCTGGGCGTGGTGGTGCATGCCTGTAATCCCAGTTACTTGGGAGGCTAAGGCAGGAGAATCACTTGAACCTGGGAGGCGGAGGTTGCAGTGAGCAGTGAGCAGTGATCGCACCATTGCACTCCAGCCTAGGCAACAGGGCAAGACTCCGTCTCAAAAAAAAAAAAAAAAAAATTGATATAGTTTCTTGGTAAAAGCAAAGATAGCGCTTAAAAATTGTCAAATTAATTAGATGTAAGTTTCACTTGGTATATTTTAATTTATACACCCACATGGTCTAGCATACACTATTTTGCACAGTAGTTTATTAATAATATGTATGAAAAAATATGCATCTTTGTGTACAGGGTTGTCATTTAGTGCTTCCTATTATTATTCTCCCACAAGAAGCCTGGGAAGGAGACAGAGTGGGATTCGAGTTTGATGACTGTGTCTTATATGAGTACATTTTTAACTTTATAAGAAACTCCCAAACTGTTTCCAGAAAAGGTTTTTGTAATTCCAACACTTTATTCCTTTTTTCCTTTCTTAGGGGATGACCTAAACATGCTATATTTAAAAGGATACCTATTTGTAAAATAAAACTATATTTTCTGAGAAAATACATAACATCTAAAATTAGTTCTGGAGAGAAAGAAAAACTCTTATTTACAGAAGAATTCAAGTTTCTTAATGTGAAAACATGTAATTATTAAATTACCATATTCAACCCTTAAAATAATAAATAATTCAGGCAGTCAGCATTGATAAATGCTAAGACGACTGGATGAAAGGCTTTTAAGTTTTATATATATATATATATATATACACACACACATATACACACACACACACACACACACATATATTTGAGTACAGACTCAAACTAACAGTCCACAGATTATTTATTACAGTGGGAAAATTTTTATTTTTTTAAATTGATATATCTGTACCATCTTAATCAAGTTAACAAACTTAGCTGGAGCAATAATGTGCTTTCTCATGTGATATCATGGGAGATTTATGGCTTATCTATAATACTTTAACCAAAAATGTTTAACCTGGATCTAATAATGAGAAAACAATCTAAGCAATGTAATGATGCTATGATATAACTAGATGGAACTGTTAAAAAGAATTCAATGTTATGAAAGACAAAGATGTTAGGGATTAAAGAGACATGACAACCCAATGTAATATGTGAATCTTGTTTCAAACCTGATTTTTAAAAATGGACTATGTAAATTAAGTATTATTGAATCAATGTTGAATTTCTTGGTTATCATAGTGGTATTGTTGTATATGAGAAAGTCCTTGTTCTCAGGAATACATACTGAAATGCTTAGGGTAGAGGTGAAATTGTCTTGATGTCTGTAACTTACTTTCAAGTGGTTTGCAAAAACATTTACACACATTGAAAGCACAAGTATGGCTGAGCACGGTGGCTGACACCTGTAATCCTAGCAATCTGGGAGGCCGAGGAGGGTGGATCATTTGAGGTCAGGAGTCCAAGACCAGCCTTGCCAACATGGTGAAACCCTGTCTCTGCTAAAAATACAAAAATTAACTGGGAGTGGTGACACACACCTGTAATCCCAGCTACTCGGGAGGCTGAGGCAGAAGAATCGCCTGAACCCTGGAGGCGGACGTTGCCGTGAACCAAGATCATGCTGCTGCACTCCAGCCTGCATGAAAGTTAGACCCCATCTCAATTAAATAAATGAATAAATAAATAAAGTACAAGTGTGCTTTTGGGGAAAAAAAGGGGGCATACTGTCAGTTTAGATGACAGGTGTATATTTCTTAAACTATTTATTTATTTATTTATTTTTGAGATGGAGCCTTGCTCTGTCACCTAGGCTGGAGTGCAGTGGCGGGATCTCAGATGACTGCAACTTCCACGTCCCAGGTTCAAGCAACTCTATTGTCTCAGCCTCCTGAGTAGCTGGGATTACAGGTGCCCACCACCATGCCCGACCAATTTTTGTATATTTATTAGAGGCAGGTTTCACCATGTTGGCCAGGCTGCTCTCAAACTCCTGACCTCAGGTGGTCCACCTACCTTGGCCTCCC
The DNA here is from genome assembly GCF_029289425.2 of Pan paniscus. Classification (NCBI taxonomy): domain Eukaryota; kingdom Metazoa; phylum Chordata; class Mammalia; order Primates; family Hominidae; genus Pan; species Pan paniscus. Next base: position 77,084,845 of record NC_073254.2, read on the forward strand.
AAAGTGCTGGGATTACAGGCATGAGCCACAGTACCAGGCCTTAAACTTTTTTTTTAAATACAAAATTTTATTTCAGAATACACAGTACAGAGTACAGAAAAGCTGTGAAGATGGTACAGAGTTCCCATATATCACACACCAGTTGCTCCTATTATTAACATATAACATTAGTATGGTACATTTGTCACAATTAATGAACCATCATTGATACATTATATTTTGGGTTATAATCCAATATTGGTTTATTTATCTATTTACTCAAGTTGCTCCAGATTTGCCACTGGGAGTTCTCTCAGTAGGCTCCTTTGTGCTTCTAATATATCCCCATCACTGTGGGTGTTTTATTTTGAGAAATTCTTTACTTTCTAGTACTAAAAAATGTTTAGGCTCATCTTGTATACATTCTACCCAGTCCTACCATCAGCCATTTCTCCAAATATCCTGGTTTCCTTTACTAGAGAAGTTTAGCAAAAATTAAGTTGTGGGTACTGGGTATGTTTGTTGCTCTTGAGGTGTCATTGCTTGCAGGCTAGTTGAGCTGAAAGAACAAGGAAATAAGTAGGTGTACACTAATTTCATACACACAATTAGATATATAATATTTATAAGCATCTGTCACTATATATACATATACATATATACATAATACATATACATACATATATCTACATATACACATATGTACACACATATATGTGTGTATGTGTGTGTGTGTATATATATATATATATATATATAAACATGAGTTCATACTAATGTCTTTAACTCAAAACCTTTACCATGGAAATTATTCTAGTCTTCTCCCCTTTCTTGTCTGTAACTTCTCTTTCCAACTCTGTCATCCATCATAGATTTAATTCATTTTACAACTTCAGTATACATATAGAGTGGTCTCACAACTGCTGACCTCTATCTCCATAGGACACAACTTTATCAATAGAGCACAATGTTTATGTGCAGTTCCTTTTGCGTTTAATCTTACAGACTTCACTCATTTCCAAAGATAATTAGATCAGCACCTCTTCCCTTAATATGGGTGTTTTGTTATTACCTCTTTGTCAGTTTAAAGTGTTTCAAAATTTTTTAAGTATGGAAAGAATAAAGTAAAACATATTTTGAAAAATGTATAAAATTATAAAACTGTGCAAACACATCGCTAGGGGCTCTCCTAGTGTCTCTGAAGAAAGCATGCAAAAGAGACTCTGAACCTTAAGCTTTATTAGCTCCTTAGTATATTTGTGGTAACTTAATGGGGAAAAACTATGACGACAGTGAAACTACATATCGTATAAGGATGCAGAATAAGGTGCTCTGCAAGAATTAACTTTAAAAACACCAATAACTGTCTTTTTACTCTTTTTTTATATGATAAAAGATACAAGGTCATTCAAAAGTAAGAATCCCAAGATAAACTTGAAGAAAGTGCTGAAAGCACTAAATAGTTCATTTAAATAGAAGGAAATAATAAAATAAATTTATTACTAAGAAAACCAGCTGAGGTGAAAAAATACATTTACAAGTGCACTGTTCCACATAGTTTTATGTGATTTTTTTTTTCCCAGCAATGCTCAGTTATCCTGGATAAGTGTGTTGACGGCATAGCACACCATCGTGGATAAGAGTTCAGGTCTAGAGCCAGATGGTTTGACTCTTGGTTTCACCATTAACTAAAAGAGTAACTTTAAATAAATTACTGAAATACATTATGTCTAAGTTTTTATTTGACCACAGGGACAATAAAGCAGTTGGCATGATGCCTGGGACATAGTTATTGCTCAAAAAATGTTAGCAATAATTATCATAATTATCCAGGATTCAAGATTTGTGAGCCAAGTACAGTAGAAGGGCAAATAGGTATTATATATATGCATATAGTCTGGCTCCGAAAATAATGTTTTGCTGCATTGGTCTTCTGTTCTCCAGGAGTGGTGTTCTTTTTTTGGAAGTTGGTCAGGAAAGATCTCCCAAATGTCAACTTGTAGCATTTCAACATCAGGAAGTTTAGATTGTCCTAACTTACAGATTTTTGACATGACAACTGAAAACTTCTACTTTGTAGTCTGTATCAAATGACTTCACACACTTTTCACTTTACTTTGAAAAAGAAAAACAGGTATTTAGCATCATATTATTAAAATTTACACTGGAACTGGCAATCCAAGAGAAAGATCACTAAGGGTACAGAGGATAAAACCATGTTTACAGACTTAAGAACCCAGTTCACACATGTCAGCCATTCTGCAGGAGTTTTAACTTACAGAACATTCTATCTATATCAGCCAAAAGCAGCCCGGACTATCAAAATCTTAAAATCAGGTTATTCATTTTACTTGATGACACCTTTTCTTCCACTTACTGAAAATAAAAGATACATTTTTGAGCAAGGTTTCTCAACTACTGACATTTCAGGACAGGTAATTTTTGTTGTGGTGGTTACTCTGCACATTACAGGATATTTAGCAGCATCCCCGGCATCCACTCACTGGCATCAGAATCCTTCCCCTGTTGTGACAAGCAAAATAGTCTTTACGCATGGCCAAATGCCCCCTGGGAGTAATATTATCCAGGATGAAAACCAATACTTCAGATGAATGGTATTTATTGAATTTAAAAAGGAGAAACATTGGTAATACAGCAAACAAGAAAATCTTAATTTTTTTTAAAAAAAGATTTTTCCCCTAGGAGTTAACTACATTTTATTCCAAAATACAGTCTTCAGTAGCACTGAGGAAAAAAGAAAAACATATTTCCCTTAAAAATTACATCCTTACAAGTGGAGAACTGAACAAGGTAATCTCTTTCAGAACTGATGCTTTTATTGTTTCTTTAAAGACATCTGCCCTTATGGCAGTGACACAATTTAAAATCCAATCCAAATCTGGCCCCACATGTTTTGCCTGCAGGACATGCCTTTTTGCTATCATATACTTTGTCAGGTGCCACAACCATAACACTCACAGAATGACAAAAGGTATGAAAGTAACAGTGTGTGTACTCAGATCATTTTTTGCAGAAACACTTTTCCATTTGGTAAGCTTTGCATCAGTTTACCTCTGTGTCTGAAGCTAAAAGGAAGCCACACAGTGGCCTAACTACAGGGCTCAGTGTTACCTGTTTGAGCACAATGCAAGTTGTTCTAGAAATACAATACGTACAATATATGCTCTAGAAATACAATATAATATATATATATACACACACACACTATATATATATATATATATCATATCTATGTATGTATGTATCTATCTATCTATGGGAATATTTGTTGTGAAAATGTTAATGTTTTCCAGACAGTAAACACTGAGTTTCTATATGCTTCTATAACGGTCAGTGAACTTCTTGATAGTGAGTGACATGGTGCAGTTATATGTGCTCATGGTTCAATTTCAAATTCACAATGCAAATATTATTCCTATACAGCAGATACCCTAAGATTCAGTAACCTCAACATAGAAATCTAAAATCAAAATGATCACACTGCTAGTCAGGCTTGTAAGCCAATTACCGACACATGATGTGTTAAGATGCCCACCCTCAAAGATTATTATTTTATGCGACACTTTTACTCTGAAGTGTAAAGAAAAAGCACAGTATTCCGTAGACTCAAACATAATACATCATACCTATACAAAAAAAAAAAAAACTCATTATACTAAGAACAAAGGTAAATAACCGCTAGAAAACAGAATTGCTGTAATAAGGAACTACTAGGAAAAACATGGGTTTCAGTCACATCCTGAGGGTTCAAAAACCAATTCTCAGTTTATAATCATTTGGGGCTTCATCTACGAAGTGAAGATGTCATCACCAACACTGCAGAGCTGCTGAGAGGATGGGTTAGGTGGTATGCCAAATGCCAAGCTGAGAGCCTGACATAGTAGATATTCACTAAATGGTGGCTGTGAATCTTTAACAGATTAAGGAAGTATCCTATACACAGTGTACTAAAAATCTATTAGATTTTAATGTCTTTTTTTGAATTTTCTAGAGTATATCAAGTATTATTTTCCCCTTTAATCAATTAGTGTGATAAATTCTATGAATCGTATTTCTAATGTTGAGTCATTCTGTCAGTCTTAGAACAAAACAAAAACAAAACAAAACATTGCCTGCTCCTGTCATCTGCTACTTTAAAAAAGATTGCTCAGTTTGCCAACAGTTTATGTGGGGTTTTTGTATCTAAATGTACATGTGAAACTATTATATTTTTGCTTTGTTTGCTTTATCAGTTTGTGTTAGGTTTTGCTATCATAAATAAAAGCTGAGATATTTCTGTATTTTTCTATACTTAAAAAAGTATTTATATATCATAAATATCATAAGTTCCATGAAAATTGGATGGAACTTGCCTGTTTTTAAATGACTCTTCCCACTGTTAAATGATTATTCTTTTTAAAAAGGATTTAAAGGAAGTTTAAATTCATCTGCCCATGCTCCTAGTTCTGCTTTAAAAAATAAAGAGAATAGAGAGAAGTGAGAGAAGAGTAACAAGTGTCAACATTATGACACAATAAAGAAAGCACATGGCTATTGTCAAGTATTAATTAAAATAATATCTTGAGAATAAATTAAGGACAATTGGCTAGGTCTTTGGAGAAGCATAGCTCAGATATTTACACAATTTTTTTTTCATTTTTCAACATCTTCTTTTTAGGCAGGTGAATTGAGTCACCATAGTACCAATCCAGGGTCCCATTGTAGGCTTATAAATAGAAATAGATTAAGCAATAGATTTAATCTGTTTCAATAAATCTTTATCACAGATCTCCGAAGTCAGCCTTTTTGTATCTACTGTCAGGTCTTTAGAATGTCACCTCTAAGGAACAGAGCAGTTTACATTTGGCCGGCCATGTTTTCACATTGTATCTGCAGACGTTTGTGATTTTGAATAAAATAATGGGCAGGACCAGCCAAATAAACATCTGGACTTCACAACCTCAGGGCTGTGGTACCCTGGGCCACGCAGCAGCAAGTGCAAACCTTGCTCACACCAAGAAGGTAAAGGTGACTTTCTGCTGAGGAGGAGAATATAATATTTTACAAGTTCTACAGCATATTCCCAAGATCCCTATATACTAGAAAACTGAAAACAGAGCCAACATTCTCATGCGACTAGAAGGGTTTTTGGAGACTCATTACTGAATACTTGAACACAACGTGGAAAGTGCAAATAAAAAATGTTCTTCATCATGTTAATGCTTCCTACAAGATTTGCTGCATTCTCTTTGTTTCTGCTATTCTCCCTGTTACTTTTCAACATATTTTTGGTTGTCTTTCCAGTATTTGAATCTCATAAATGTCATCTCTGTTGCCCAGAGACATTAAAAAGAAAATTTTAATTGAATGTTTTAACCCTACGTAGTCCATGCAAAGAAAATCCTGGCTCCACTACTCAAAAAAAACCTTTGTGGATTATGTGGCTAATTCAAAACAGTGGCTGAAATCCTTTGAAAACCTGACATCAAATAATTATGTTTGATTTTCTTTCTGTTTCTACTTCAAGCAATTTTAGTTGGCCATAAAGTTCAGGCCTAAATAAATGCAATTATTGAAATAACTATTGGCCAGGATCATCCCAAACAATGTTTATTTATATCTTTAAAAGATTCAATATATTTTAATATAAAATAGGATAAATTATGTGCCAATGCCAGTCTGTTGAAGACAGTTTATATGAATATGAGTGTCATACAATTTACAGACACATCATATATGAACTTATGTGGCAAATAATAATATGTTCTAATTGAAGATTAGATAAATAGAAATAGATTTAGAAACAGATTTAATCTGTTTCAATAAATCTTTATTACAGATCTCTGAAGTCAGCCTTTTTGGATCTACTCTCACGTCTTTAGAATGTCACCTCTAGGGAATAGAGCAGTTTGCATTTGCCGGTCTATGTTTTCATATTGTATCTGCAGAGGTTTGTGACTTTGAATACAAGAATGGGCAGGGCCAGTCAAATAAACATCTGGACCTCACAACCTCAGGGCTGTGGTACCCTGGGCCATGCAGCAGGAACTGCAAACCTTGCTCACACCAAGAAGGTAAAGGTGACTTTCTGCTGAGGAGAATATAGTATTTTATGAGTTCTACAGCATAGAAACATTAATTTAATCAATTTTATATATATATATATAATCAATGTTAAAGCTACTCAGATAAGCTAGTGCTAACCTTGTTTTATCTGTAAAAGAGTGCACAAAGAAGAGGAATGTATATTAAAATAGCAAGTTCTTATCATAGTGAAGTATCTACAAAAGAGGATACAGGCAAGGTCTTTTTAAAGTAGTCAGCAAATTATATAGGCTAGCTGGACTTACATAATTTTGTAAGTCACAAAACATATTTTCTCTGCCAACATATATCTGAGATACTCTATAAGAAAAACATTCACTCCTTTCTTTTCTACTGCTAATAGTTCATTTTTCACGTGTGGTTTCTTAGATTTACTTATCATTTAGACAGGGAGGCTATATAACCCAATTCTGTTCTTGTTCTTTGCTGTGTACAGCTCACAAACTTTAAATATCCTGCTTTGCAAAATAAAAGAAATAAGAACCTTTCAGTGCATAGTACATAGGACATTTAATCAAAGTCAACTTTAGGAAGAAAGACATAGAGCCATTTTCAAATGCTGACAAAGTAGGAATAGAAAAATCAACCCCCATGTATCTTTAATGAAGCTTTCAGGGAAATAGATCTATACATATTTTAGTGATTTCTGATATTAAGATATTTTTTCCTAATTTGGTAAGTCAAGATATTACTCAGTTGTGAGTAATGATTTCAATTTCAATGAAATAAGCCAATTATATATAAATATAATTTTTTAAAAGAAACTAAAATTTAGCAAGTAAATCATAAAAAGTAGTAACATTGAATAATTACCTGACAGCAAATTACTTTAAGTATTATTTATAAAACGTGTTGACTGCCAAATCCTAGGCCAAAAGATATGTTTGAAAGAATTTTATCAACAATTCATTATCAAGATCAAGGCTATTTGTTCAATTTCCAAACATATTCACACAAACTGTCTCCTGGGAGAGAAGGGAACGAGATTTCCTCTTAAAGTATAGAGAAATAGTAACTCTTTGGTCTCACACCTGTGGATACCAGCAGTATTAAAGTTAACATTTCTGGGCATTTAAAAATCTACCTACTAGGGCCACACCTCTAGTATAAAGTTTAAGTTCTATTTCCAGAGATATTATAATACAAATTATTAGGATGGTGCAAACGTAATTGTGTTTTTTGCCATTAAAAGTAAATAACATGAGATATAGTGTAAGTATATACTCTTTTTGGTGTTAGGTTGATGCAAAAGTAATTGTGGTTTTTGCCATTGAACCACATTACTTTTGCACCAACCTAACACCAAAGAGAGTATATACTTATACTGTATCTCATATTATTTAACACAAACAAGAAATTTCTAGCTTTTGAAGAGAAAGAGATTTTTCAGAATTGTACTAAAGTAACAATGGTATATCTTAAATAGAGAAACCAACTACACTAAATATTTCACAAATCTCTTATACTTATCAAAGTTATTTAAAATGTAGGCTTTTGAGGCCCAGCAAACTTGGATTCCAGACCTTCCTGCTCCACTTACTCACTGTGTTGTCTTAGGTTCTCTAAGCATCACATCTTTCATTTGTAAAAGAGAGCAAATGATGGCTCCTACTTCCCAGAGCAATCATCGCTATGAAGAGATAAAACCTATAAGCCTTTTGCACAATAACAATTAAATTTCAATTAATTCTACCAATAATTGTAAAAGATTAGAATACCAAGGAACTAATACTTTCACTCCTCATGTCAAAGAAAAGGCCATAGGTAGGTATTAATTTTCTATTCGAGGAACTCCCCAGAGAATATCTCCATTTTTGAAAATCCATAAAGTTTCAGTAGAGATTAAAAAGAGTTTTCCTAGAATGCTATGACTTTTTCTTTATATTTCCTTAAATGGAATAGTAGTCTAAAACAAGTAGAGCATTTCAAATCTCAGCCTCTAAATTATTTTTAGATAAGTTTGCTAAACAGGAAATGTTACCCATAAATTAATAATTATCAGTTATTAGCCTAGAGTTGTTAGCTCCACTTTACACCTAGTTGTAGTCACAAGATAAATTTAATTAAATTAGCATAAATTAAGGTTGTGAGTATTCTAGCTTTCAATACCTCTATAATTCCAAAAATAAAAATAAAAGGAAAGAAAGAGACAGTTACTAACACAAGAGAATGGGTAATTAAATGAATTAGGACAATAAAGGACAGCTTGTGGTATTTTTTTAAAAAGACTGGGGCCCAGCAAAACATCTAACCCAGTTTCAATATTATTTTACTTTTATTATTTTTTATTTTTTCATTTTTTTTAACAGAGTCTTGTTCTGTCACCCAAGCTGATATACAGTGGTGCAATCTCAGCTCACTGCAACCTCTACCTCCTGGGTTCAAGCGATTCTCCCACCTCAGCCTCCCGAGTAACTGGGATTACAGGTACGCACCACCACGCCCAGCTAATTTTTAAATTTTTAGTAGAGACGGAGTTTCACCACGTTGGCCACGCTGGTCTCGAACTCCTGAACTCAAGTAATCTCTTGCCTCAGCCTCCCAAAGTGCTGGGATTACAGGCGTGAGTCACCTTGAATTATTGAAGATATTAGTGTCTTCAATATTAATGAGGGCATTGTATCTTCATCTTCAAAAGACTCATGGGGAGCTCAATTGAATTGTCTGATTTTACTCTGAGGAAAACTCTAAATGGCAAAAGGTATATTACAAAATAATTACAAAGTAAACATGCTGTACCATTGCCACTGCAAACACAGCAAGACAACTACAGGGTAAGCGAAGTCGACAAACATAGATAGTAAAAACTGTGCTCGAAAGACAATGAGGGCATTTAAATTTAAGAACCTGGGATAGAGAGAGAAGAGAAACAAAACTAGTATAGATGCTATCATATTAAATGTAATATTTTGGATAAATAATTCTTTACATTTTGACCATGTACGTTGAGGAAAATGTCTGTGGAAAAGTAATGAGGCTAATCAATTTTTTTACAACTCAGTGCTGAAGAATCTGTTTCAAAAGATGCTTTAAAGATGTCCATTCAGTCATTTCTATATAAATTCTTTGAAGTAATTTATAGGTCAAATGTGTAAAAATTCTCAGTAAAGCTGCTCCACTATTGCTTAAATGCCATAATTATGGATACAGGTACATGTCATTTCACCGTATTTATAGTCACACTGATTAAAAGTACAGAAAATCAATAAGTCCTTAATGAATATCTCACCCTATAAGCTTCCCTCAGTAGATTTTGTAAAGTATAGTATAAGGCACCCTTTACAAAATAATAAGAGAATATTTTAACCTAAAAGTTATTTTCAAATATCAGTTTCCAAGGAAAATTATTGAACACTAAAGGATATTTGTCATAAATCACATATATTAATGTACCAAAATCTTGTCTAGATAATTATATAGTTAAAGCCTACTTTAATTTTTCAAAAGAAAATATACAATATTGGGCAAACATTAATTTGTATATTTTTCTCTTCCCTTAACTCATAAATATTAAGTAACTTAGGAAATATATAAAATACAACAAAAAAATTAACTTTCACATTTACCTCCTATAGTTTGTGGAAAGCAGGTGGCCATTTAACTGTAATTGAAAACTGCCTGCTTGCTGTCCATATGAAAACCAATGCATGACATGTGTTCTATTTCTCTATAAAAGGACTCTTTTCTATGTGGAATTATTCAGAAAAGTAGCTTTCATATTTAGGAAAAGAACATGCTCTTCCACTCTCAGCAAATGATTAAAGTCATGATGAACACTGCCATAAAAAACCTTGCTTTAAATAACTAATATAAATTTATATAATTAAAGTTCACATTTTAAAAGGCAGCTTCCTAGGATGTTCTGAAGATCCACTAAGGCACCAATTTTATCCCCATGTTGTCTCTTAATTATCTTCTTTATTAACTGTAGCACTCTGTTCTTGCATTGAGTACTATAATTAAATCACAGAAAAATACTTTCGTATGCTTTAAGATGATAAATGGGAACAGTTCTAGGGGCAATAGTCTGCTATCCAGAAAACTTTCAAAAGTCAATCCTAAGGAATACAAAGTGCATGCTGACTCTCCTGACAAATGAAGAAAAGTTCACTTATAAAAGAGGACAAACGATCAGCTATTGTTAATGAAATACTGTAATTATAAATTATTGTTTAGACATGCTTATCCACATATATAACATTATCTCTTGATATTTCCTGTAAATAATACCATAAAATGACAAACTTTAGTACACAACTCGCTTTGACTGATGTAAGTTAAAGTGTAATTAGACAAGTGTCTTGTAATTCTAATAAAACTGTTTCTATCCATTTGTTTTGTGTACTTAAATAGTGAACTTCTATGAGGAATTCTATAATGTAATTTAGGAAACATTTCAGATATAGAAAAATTAGAGCTCATATCAAAAGAAAGGAAGGGAGGGAAGGAGGGAGGAAGGCAGGAAGGCAGGAAGGCAGGAAAAGGGAGAGCCCTTGCTTTTAGCAAAATGTTGAAGGCTGGCTGGTATATGTGGAGGGAGTGCTGTAGTTGGAAAACCAACATTTTTTTAATCTTCTTAGTAAAGACTAGACAAGATATGAATTATTAATGGATGCTAAATCTAGGAGAAACTAGATATTTTCACGGTATTGAAGCATCTCATCACAGACTCCCAAGTTGCAAGGGAGAAAAAAATATTAATTACAAAAGAAATAAGGAAGGTTATTTCTATTTAAAAAGGGGGGATAAAATGTATTCTTCAAAAATATCAGTCATCAAATACAAAGACAAGTTATAGAAATGTTTTAGACAAAGGAGGCTAAAGAGACTCCTCAATAGATCATTTGGTCCCAAGCTGGATGCTGTACTGAAGGAAGAAATACTACAAATAATATTATTGTGTTAATGATACAATCTTATTAAGATTGGTAAATTAAAGTATTGCATCAAAGTTAAATCATTGAGGTTGATAACTAAACTGTAGCTATGTAAGTGAATATCTCTGCTTTTAGATAATACACACTGACCTACTTACGGGCAAAGAATCATGATGTATATAACTTATCTTCAAATGGCTAATTAAAAAACCACAAATATGTAAAAATATGTAAATTTGGGAAAAGGGTATACTGGGGTTTATGAACTATTTTTATTCTTGCAATTTCCATCTAAGTTTGCAATTATTTTAGAATAAAATATTTGAATGTGGAACAGAGAGGTTAACAACTGGATCCATATCACATAGACTGTAAATGGCAGAGGTGAGATTAAACCTAAGCGGTCCGAATCCAAAGTCCCTACACTTACAACAATTCTGTTTTGTTAAATAATAGAATATTAGCTTTTTATACATAGCAAAGGAATCTGAGGAATTTCAATAAATAGCATTGAAGTAGTACAATTATCCCCAAAGATAGGTTAGAGGATGCCTACTTAATAACAATTGCAGGTATTAAAACTTGCCTGCATATATACCTAACACTACATTTGATGCAATCACACAATATGGAAATAATTTTGAAAATCAACCAAAAATAGGTTGTTTCCTGCAGATATGCAAAGCCTCACATTTTTACTTAAAATTCGCTATTATTAAAAAATAGTAAATGTAGTATTAAAGATAAAGCATAAATAATATTAAAAGTTGTGAGGATAATAAAAATCCTACTAAATGTTAAAATATTTAAAAATACAATTCCACAACCATTTATAATACCTCAAAGTGGGGCATTTGTGAACATGAATGAATAGCTTCCCTAGGAGGAGGAGAAGATTCTTGGCATAGCATTTCACATAATAATATTTATTGACTAAATTTATGAGGAGAGGTATAATAAAATTTTTAGAAATGTGTTCCTTCCTTCAGGTTTTGATATTTTTAATAGGCTTTGACAAAAAAATAAATATTCATTGCTTGATGATACCACTCAATATTATCAGTACTAGATTTACTCGAGAAGAACATTTCATGGTAGACTTGTTTGCAGCAATACTTCATACTTTTGGGGTCTTTATGCTTTCATTCTTATCAACATGCCAGCCAGCATCATATCACTGCTGGTCTTCATTCATCCGTTAAGATCAATTTTATCTTACCTATTTGAATAACACCTTTCCTGACTATTTCAGACTCAAATGTTTTCATGTGTTTAGCAATAAGTATCATTTTCTATTATGTCTTCTAATTATTACCTTGAACAGCTATTCAAATCTTATTATAGATATTGGATTTTTTTTACCAGTTCTATCATTTCCAACCAAACAGATTATGTACTCCTTGAGCTAAGGACTGTATCAGATTTCTTTTCATTAATCATAATGCCTACTAGCCTCTGGATGAGTCAGCTCAATACTTATGTACTGATTTTATTTTTACCTGTCTCAAAGTTTCACAGAGAAAGTTAAAATAACTTTCAATCTTTTATGACAGCACTTTTGATTATTTAAAAGAATAGAAAACAAATGGCACAAATGCCCTTCTTTTTCTCTGCTCAAAATATTCTATTTCTAAAACTCCTATTCAAATGAAGATATTTTCACAGAATTTTCCAGTTTCTCTTCTTCTTCAGGTCAGTCTATTGATAATTTGAATCTGAATCATAGATTTGTAAAATCTTAAGTAAAATATTAAGTAAAACCCACAAAATAGAAACTGCATGTAAATTATGATCATAACTATAAAAAACCCAAGTTATACTATAAAGCAACTGAAGCAACTAGAATGGCATATATAAAGATATGATCAGTAATAACCTCAGAGTGTAACACTGGGTGGCTTTTCTCTTGTTCCATGGATCACCTACCCCAGAGATTTCTATAAACAGCATATACAACATTATATTCTTTACAAAAAAAAGAGCAGGCTTTATAATTATTGTTTGTTTAACCTATCCCAAATGTCATTATGAGATTTTTGAAGCCAGTGAGCATCTTTTATTTCTGCAACATCATTTCCAGGAATGTTTGGTATACAGTAATGCTATCAAGTATCAAGATTGTCTTACATTTTAATCAAGGGAGGTTTTTTGCTTTGTATATGTTTATATATGAATTACACATAATTTATCTATATTCGCACAAAATTACAGACTGTCCTCTATATGGTCCTCCCCTGAAAAGGGCTAGTTGAGCCAAAGCTGGGTCAATGAGACCCATCCCTAGGGTTTTTGTATTTAGGATCAGAAAACTCATTAGGGCAATCTCTCTCTGTCTCTATTCCCCCTGCAACCCTGCCTCCTCCTCTTTGGCCTTTTCTTCCCTCCCTCTCTTTATTTTAGCTAAAATGCAAGTTGTACAGTTTGAAAGCTGTTTGTTTGAAATCCAGGTTTCTTTTCCTCTAAAAAAAAATCTATGAATGAATAAAACTGACACACAGAAGAAGAAGGGGGAGGAAGAGGAAGAACAAATTCCTATTATATTTGCAATATATTTGTAATGATTTTTACTGTAATAATTATTACAATAACAGCCTGTGTCCCTGGAGTCCATATTTCCATCTGACCCTGAGGCCCAAATGCATTCTCACCTTTTCTTAAATGATCTTAAATTACTTGAATGTTGAACTTACACTGCAATTAGCATTATTATTGCAAAGTCATAAAATTTTGCTATTTCTGGTATAACAGTGGAGAATATTTTTTCTGCATTTACATAGCCCTGAGGACTGGATGTCAGAGTTCTTCTTTTATTTGAGGAATTATCCCATTAGCAGCATGGGGAATAACACAAGCAAGAATCCTAACTTTTAACAAAGACTGAAATGACTGATCCACAACATCACTGTTGACAGAAACTCATTCACATGGGAAGTAAAGGTGCAACAGGCAGTAAAGCAGGAAGAGTGTTGAAAAAATAAATGTCAAAAAAAAATTACATGATAACATTTGTTTTATAGTTTTGTTTCAGTTGCTGTTCCTGCATTTTATATGTCTATCACCTCAGAGCACAGAAGACTTTAGATTAAAGTGCTACAGAGTCCTGCCACTTTACTATGCTCAAGATAAAGGAGACATTTGTAACCTTGCTAAACTGTACCCACTATTTCATTCAACAAATATTTGAATCACTGATATATTCCAAGTACACTTCTAGGTACAGTGAACCACAAGGAGACAGGCAATAAGATATGCATAATTTAAGACATTTAAGTTAGTGACAAATGTTTTCAATAAAAGCAAATATGATTATCAGACAGAGGGGAGTGAGGAGGTTACTTGATTTATACCATCCACAGAAAACCACTCTGTGCTGAGGCAAGAATGGTAAGATGGAATCAGTCATGCAAAGATCTGGGACTGATCTTTGAAAAGTAAGCAGATCTTTATCAGAAAAGTAAGCAGCTACTATAATGGCCCTAAGACAGGAGAAAGCCAGTATTTAGTCAAGCGAGAAAGGAAACCCACACTGCTGGCATAAAATGAGCAGTGGAATGAATGTGGTATGAAATCGGGTCATAAAATAGACAGCAGCCAGATGCGGGAGTAGAATAGGACACTGGATTTCATTCTAACTGCAACAAGCAGTTCGAGCTTGGAGAAGACTGGCAATATGCTCTAACTTCTGAAACTTTGAAAGCAATTGAAGGAATGGATTACGGAGGGAGTATAAAAGGATAAGAATAATACATCATGAAACAATTGTTCAACTAAATTGATAATGCATGTAAAGTATTAATAAAGTACACAGCACATTGTATATCCAAAATAAATGTTAGTGATAAAAATATATTGTTGTTGTTTCTCCCATGAGTTCTTAAATATGTGCTGTGAGTCAAGACCATACCTGAGAGTTATGCTAAGATAAACTCTGCTCAAGATCATGCAAATGTAATCACTGTAGACAGTGGCACTATTTAATATGAGAAAAATAAACAGGCAGCTTTCAATTTACAAATAGATCATCTTCCTAAAGTCTCCTTAACATCCATCCTTGGAAATCCAAAACACATTTTCTCATAGAAACAAAAAATGTAGCTACTTTTTTAGGGTAGCCTGGAGGATTCTATCTAATCTATAATGTGTTACCAACACTAGTTTTGATTTTGGAGTCAGAAGTCCACATGACATATCAGAGGAAAAAAACAACTTTTGTTATTTTGATTGGATGCTAAATAAGTGCCAACATTATTCTAAGCACTAATTAATTGAAGCTTGTTGTAATTTCATGAGGTAGATACTATTGCTATCTCCATCTTATGGATGAAACACTAAGAAACACAGAGGTGAACAACTAGCCCATGCACTAGCTGCAGAGCAGGGAGTCGAACTCTCACAGTTCAAAGGAAGTAACCATTTCTGTAAATACTATTAACAACCATGCAGTGCTGTATTTACCCTCATTCCTCATGCTTTAAAACACACACACACACACACACACACACACACACACACACACACAAAATGTAGAAATAGTTGTTGTTTGCCTGTGACTCCTTACCAAACCCTTTTGGAATTTACTGTTATATCCTGGTACTCCATCTCAGAATACTAGGTATACTACTATAGTACCCCAGGTAAAACCATCCTATACACTTTTACATAAACTAAGTTGGTAAACTATATTGACACAAATTTTCTTACAAACTCAAAACAAGGCCAGTTGTGGTGGCTTACACCTGTAATCCCAGCACTTTGGGAGGCCGGGGTGGGCAGATCACTTGAGGTCAGGAGTTCCACACCAGCCTGGCCAACATGATGAAACCCCGTCTTTACTAAAAAAAAAATAAAAATTAGCCAGGCGAGGTGATGAGCACCTATAATCTCAGCTACTCAGGAGGCTGAGACTGGAGAATCGCTTGAACCTGGGAGGCAGAGGTTGCAGTGAGCCAAGATCACACCACTGCACTCCAACCTAGGGGACAGAGTGAGACTCCAACTCCGAAAGAAAAAAAAACCCTCAAAACAATAATCTTCATCTCAGCATTAGAGAAATATTTTAGATTTTGAGTCCCAGCTACAGGGTCCACCTCTGCCCTGACATTAGATTCCAAGCTGAATAAACCCAGGGAACCTTGTAAACTGTTAGCATTTTTCCCAGCTTCTTACTTTGATATAGTTTGGCTGTGTCCCCACCCAAATCTGATCTTGAATTGTAGCTCCCACAATTCCCACGTGTTGTTGTGGGAGGGACCCAGTAGGAGGTAATTAAATCATGGGGGGTGAGTCTTTCCCTTGCTATTCTCATGATAGTGAATAAGTCTCACTATCTGATGGTTTTATAAGGGGGAGCTTCCCTGCACAAACTCTCTTCTCTTGTCTGCCGCCACATGAGATGTGCATTTCACCTTCCACCATGATTGTGAGACTTCCCCAGACACGTGGAACTGAGTCCATTAAACCTCTCTTGTAAATTGCCCAGTCTTGGGTATGCCTTTATCAGCAACATGAAAATGGACTAATACATACTTGCATCTACTTTAGAAGAATTTAAATTATTCCTCTCAAAAACTGCCAGAGGGGCAGCATTGTTACTCCAGTAGTCAGGGGAAGGAGATTGCAGTAGTTATTTCTGTAAATGCAGGTTACACTGAAGAGAAACTATATGGAATATGGGAACAGAAACTCTTGGATCCATATAAACCGTGTGACTCTGAGCTAGTTACCTATATTCCTTAATCCTGTCTCCCCATATAGGGTTAAACCAGTGTGTGCACCATTAGTTGGTTGTGCAGATGCTTAACAAGGTAGTGGTGGAGGAAAACCAGCCTCGGCTATCTCACTAAGCACATCCTATGTCATGTACTTTATTAAGGCTTCATATAGATCAATCCTCAAACTGCTAAACATATTAGGTCAAATGTAATTTCCATTTTACAAAAGAGGAAACTGAGGTTTGCAGAATGATAAGAACTTTTTCCAAGGTAAATTAAGGTGTAAGTATTAATACTGGGATTTGAACATTGGCAATGTAGATCTTCTGTCCCAATCTTAATCACTGAAGTGCAGCATTCTTCTGGACACATAGTTTGCAATAAAATGCACTGTTATGATTTTTGTTGTCATCCCTATTATCAACTCTATTAGTGGGTTGTTAAATGGATTTAAGGAAATGTAAAACACTGCAATATTGACTAGCACATAACCAATGCTATACACACTGATTCCTTCTTTTGTATAAGGTTGCGTATTATCTGTTTGGCTCTATTAAAACTATCAAACTCAAAAATATTTGAAATAAATAACAGAGCATATTATTCTTTATAGCTGCATGAAGCAATTAAGCCTTCTACAACAGGCATTCATTTATTGCTAATTTTTACTTTCCCTCGAATAACATATTTATTTTCAAAAGTTACTGTGAATATTAAGTTAGTGCCTGAAAGTCTTCAAGCAGTTTGTTTTCCTCTGATATCTGGGCAGAGGTGGCCCCTGTAGCTGGGGGCTATTTCCCCTGCTCAATGAGAAAAGTCCATATTTTGCTTGCTTATGAGTTGCACCACTACCTTCAGCCACATATTTCCCTCTTTTCCTGACCTACTTTAAGAGTTTTAAACCTATCACTCAACCTGCTTCCCAATAAGATTTTCTTTGTGAAACACTAAAACTATGGAGTAAGTGCCCTGCTTTTTTTCCCCAGAAGCATAAACTCACATCCATCTTCTGGTCTTTACCCAATTACAGAAAATTTTTTTCTCCTTTTGCTCTCTACGACGACCCAGCTTCTGTTCAAGCCTGAAGCATGTTTAACTAGTTACCAATAGAGGTTGAGTATCCCTAATCCAAAAATCCAAAATCTGAAATGCTCCAAAATCTGAAGCTTTTTGAGTGCCGACATGATGCCACAGACCAGAATACCTATGTTAGCAGTTAAACAGCAGTGGCACAAACAACAGCAGGTTTTCAGTCTCCATCTATAATGCTGTGTTTTGATTAAAGGGTTACTGTGCACTTACTTTACTGTTCTAGGTGAGAAGAAACATCAGATGCAGTTGGGGGACCAGGAAGTGGATCCCCGAAGGATAAAGACGCACTCTGCTAGATGGGTTTTTTAAACATTTCCTCCAGTCTGTAGTAACACAGTGTCATAGATAGACTGAAAGCCTGTCACTGCTTGTTGTTGCCGTGGTTTAATGGTTAATACGGATATTCTGGTGATGCTACTGTGTTGCTTAGTTACCCTGAACAGATGAATGACCTTTTTCATTGTATTAATGGTATGTCATACTTCTTACTGTTAAGTACTTACATAGGAACAGGTGTAAGAAAATGGCTGAGGATCATGGGCATGTAAATTTAGAGTCAGAAATGACAGTGATGCCAGACAATCACACATTGTCCACATGTGTGGCTGACAGAGTGACACCTTTGCTTTCTGATGTTCAATGTACATAAACTTTGTCTCATTCATAAAATTATTAAAACATATAAAATAACATTCAGGCTATGTGTATAAGGTACATATGAAATATAAATGAATTTCATGATTAGAGTTGAGTTTTAGCCCTAAGATATCCCATTATGTATATATAAATATTCCAAAATCTGAAGAAAAAATCAGAAATCCAAAACTCTTCTATATTTTAGATACGGGATACTCAACCTGTACATGAAAATAGGTAATGTTCCTATTGGTGACCCTTAGGAGGCAGTTCAAGCTCTGTACATGTCCCCATCAGGGTGACCTCTCAGGCATGACAGCATTCTGGAGCATACCCAGTGATGGTACAGAAATAGACCTCAGGTGCAATGACTTCACTTCAAAGAGAAGAAAATTAGGAAAAGGGAAATTGTTCTTCTACCAAGTTTTCACTTACCAAGGCACAGCCCAGGAGAGAAACCAGTCTTGTGCTCTAATAGATAAGGAAGGAAAAGAGGATGTATTTCAAAAGACAAAGAATTATGTCTATTAGAGGCAACAGGCCAGAATAGCAAGAGTTTGTTTTTAATAATATTTTTCTGATTCTAAATGAAATGTATGGCCATTGTAAGAAAACTGGAAATTACCAAAACTATAATGAAAATAATCATGGATAATTTCAGAATTCAGAACTTTAGGTATATACATTCCAATATTTATGTCAGGATCATATTGCATATATAATTTTTGTTCTATGATTTTTCTTATCATTTAGTCCTTAAATTTTCTTCAAATACTATATTTTCTTTCTATATAGTATTTCATGCAAAGGTACATCACACGACAACTGACTGGGAATTCAGTTTCATAACTTTTTTTTAATCACTCCATTGCCTCATTCCATCATTCAATTTACAATTTCATTATTCATTACTTCGTTATATATTACTATGATGAATAAACACCCTTGTACATAAATAATAGTAGTTTCTCAATGTTTTATTTTGTTAATATAGTCAGGAAAATAGAGGAGAATGGTTTAGATTCACTAAAATAAAAATCAGATGACAGAAAACATTTCTCGATTGAAAATAATAAATCTTGCTCTGATCACCTGATTAAATAATCAGCTTCATATTTTATGACAATTTTTGTGATAGTAAATCCTGGACCACAGAAAGGTAAAAGCTACTCCAAGGCAATTTTTTACCCACCATATTCATTGCCACTTAGCCCTAAAAATATTATTATTTGCATCAATAAAGCACAAATAAAAAGTTTTAATCAGAATTAGTTTTTAAAAATGTGTTTTTACCTATACTCTGATATGGAAAATATGTTCAAATACATTGTACAGTTCTATAAGTCTAATTTTCAAGGCAGTTTTATGTGGTCAACATTATACAGGGTAGAATCTGTTACATGTAGGTGTGGCTATATGACGAGGATCTTCCACTGCTGTCAGGAAGGCCATGTAGTGCTATACATAGAACCTAGGCTTTGCTGCCAGTCAGAGCTGGGGTCCAAGCTGAGCTGGGACACTCCCTAGTTGCATGGACCTTGGCTCTGTCATCAATGAGAAGGTAATACTAATATTTATCTCAAAAAGCTTTGTTTGAGGCTCAAATGAAGTAATAAGCACCAGTTACCTGCCTTTTATAAGATCTTATAGATTAATGTAGATTGTGCTTATCAATAAAAGGACAGATGAGTCTCAAATAAAGTATTAAGTGCCAGGTACCTTCCTTTTACAAAATCTTACAGATTAATGTAGATTGCGGTTCTTGATGGAAGGGTAGAATGACCTTTTGTCAATATAATTCTTAGTTCTATTACCAAAATCTGATTGTCAGAGAGTCCAAGCTAAGCTGTGTGTTTAGACTAAATGGAACACAGTGGCAGCCACCCATGGATTTAACAATTTCACACTATTTCCAAGCAGTTACCAACAAGCCTTTGATCTCCACTTCTCTTTTGTCCAAGAAAAAGCCGTCTTAGATACAGATCTGATCTCTACAATGAACTGGTATTCAGAATTTTTTTTTAAAAAAAGAAAACTTCATTAATCTTGCTTTTGTACCTGGAATTCCTGGTGATCTCTTTCAAGAACTATATTTGTAGATAAATATATCTAACTCCGAAGCTACATTTTACAGGAAAATCACTTTAGGAAGAGTCTCAATCTCCCTGTAGCAAGTTTAACCAAAGCTGATTGTGGGGAATTTTAGGTCTGAGTATTTCCATTCCTGTTGTTTTTTAGTATAATGAGTATGCACAATACCTAAATAAAAATATAAGAACCAGGCAAAATTAAGACATACTTGTTAATAACAAAATCATAATTTAATAACAATTAATAATAGTGTTAGTGTAGCTTTTGTTTCCCAGTATCCTTTTTCAGAGATATCTTGAGATATTTTCATTTCTCAGAGCCAGAATTCTCTCCTCCTAAAATCTAGTCACTGGCAATATATTTCTTTTAGACTACCAAACAGACATATTCACTTGTATTCCATAATGACAGCTTTTAATGTGAAAAACTGAAGGGATCCCAAATGAATGTGCTAAAGTTGCTTATTTAAGTAGCATTAAGCAAATATAGTAATTTTACTCCTTTACTTAAGATCTATAATTGCTCCTTATTACCAAAAAGATAAGTACTCAACTCATTAGGGCAAAAATTTCTTCATGATTTTGTCCTTGTCAATTTCTCCAGTCTCCTCATTCCACATGTGCCTATGCTCCAGCTCCATGGAACTACTTAACAGTTCTGCACTGGAAGATTATAATTATCAGTATCATTAGCAGTGTTTTTAATTTTGACAGAAGCCCACCTGTCTCAATGAGTTGTAACTAATTAGTCCCATTTTATAACATGAGCCATGCATTACTATCTGCTAAAATAATACCAAAAAGCATTATATAAAGTGTCCTATGACTAAAGAGATGTGTATATGCTCTTTCCAATACTATTTATGTAGTATAAAAGTAAATAAGCCTCTAAATAAGAGACAGATGAACCATTTCCCAGTAGTGGCAGCATTAGCCAGCAAGTGCTACAGAAGCAAGAAGCAATGTCTTTGGTTACCATTTTAGGTAAATCAAATTAGACCCTAGGCTAGAAATTAGCTTTCTAAATCGTATATTACCTATCTGCTTCAGAGGCATTTGGCTGATCATATAAGACACTTTTAGAATTCATTAATTTTAACACAGTAAAGATTAACTATAAAGCTCATGATCACTGTCTTGTATTTAGTATACTAAACAGATCATGAATTGTATAATAATTCTGACAACACTTATGTAACATTGAGATTTTTCTCACTCCAAAGTCCCCATAAATATCAGTTGTAGAAATACATGAGCATATACCTGGTAGTTTTCATTTGTGGCATTAGATAAATTCATTTTAAGAACTGACAACTTTGGCCAAAGTTCTAGATTACCCTTAAAAGTGTAAGATAATAATTTCCATTGAGTTATTTTTTTGGATTTAGGTTTATGTAGAATGTAAAGTGCATCAGAATTTCATTAAGGTCACCTATCCTGTGGTGTGAATTTAGTGCAACAAAATTTCACATTCTGTACCTTCTCTCAGTTCATTATTTTCCACTTATCTTTGAACTTCTATAGATTTACTTTCTTTATTTTATCAAGATGTGGCAGGACACATACCACAGTATTTGGATACAAATATCTGGATAACTCTGGAAATACAACATTCTCTTAGTACAAAACCACTGAAATGAGGACTTAGGAATCGTGCATTTCCAGCACTTGACCTCACCGATCGCTTTATAAAAAGATCTCATTTTGTATATTACCAGGTGAAATTAACCCCAATTGAAATTACATTGAAACCCATTTGTCAGCCAAACCATTTGAGGTTATATCACAGAATTAATCATTTCTGTCACTGTCAGCAAAATCAAATACTCATATTAATCCATATCATGAAATAATAAAAGTAGAAATAAAGTTGGAACACTAAAAGAGATTTCTCAAGAATTTGAAATATAGGTTTTAACAAACACTTATTGAAATTAATCAAATCTCAACTGGAATCTAACCTAATACTATCTGAAATTCTGATAAATTTTTTGGGGGGGTTAGTGGACTTATTTTTAGCAAGTATTGCTTTATTATCTTTGATTCCTACATATAGCACAGTGCTTAAAACATGGTTATACTCAATTAGTATTGGCTAAATTAAATTATTAGAATATGTTTAATACATGAAAGTATCCACAAGTATGTGTACATTATTGTCAAAAATAAAACAAATTTCATAGAAAAATAAATGACAAATACATAGAAAATATATACTAAAATTTTTCTCTAGAGAGAAACCATTCTCTCTAAAAACAAATACATGTAAAACTGATACCTTGGTCAGCTTTACCTGTGCCATACTGACATTCAATCATGCCTTACAGGCAAGCAAGCAAAAAGCAAGAAATTAAAGCTTGAGTATAAACACTAAAATTACATGAAACAAACCTGATTTTCATACACTGCCATATATTGTGTCTTCCAAGAAAACTCAAAGGAAAGACTCATTAGTAATTTAGAATTTTATATTTGCATTTTCTATGCCATTTGCCGTAAGTGTACTTTGTTCAACCTAATTTTAAAAAACACATTCAGTGCTATGAAATTTTCACAAAAAAACCACTTACTTTCTAACTTTATAAATTATTTCTTACAAATATATAATTCACCAAAGAATATGGAATATTTTAATGCTTTCTAAAAACACAGTGGTATTTTTAGCATGTTTGGGATCTAGCAGCTACTGTAACATCAATTCTTTTTTCCATTACTTCAGTTATCAACTATATTTTTTGAAAATATTTTTAGAAATAAGAGTTGCTGCATATTGTCTCAACCAAATATTACTGATACATGATTAATGTTTACCGTAATGGAAACAACAGACTATTTTTGTTTAACAGAGTGATAATCTGTTAATTCCAACTAGAATAATTCATATCAATTGTTTTCATATTTTACTATCCAAACATATTACTGCAAATACAACAATATTTTTCTTAACTTTATAACAGGAAAATCTGAGCATCTCTTCACAAAGGTACATAATATAGTGAATGCTTTGTGTTTCTTATAAAATGAAGTTACTTTAAATACTAATGTCTATTTACTAAATTCTCTTAATTACTACTTCATATTCAATAATTTATAAAAATGTGCATCAAGCCTTGAGGTGAAACGGTCCTGACACACTGGTTTTACATCCTTGCCATAGAGTAACATTTATAATTAATTCTTGCACCTAAATGAATATGCATATTTTGTGCAAATCAGAAAATGCTTTAATTTCAGGGATATCATTTTAACCTCCAGGATGAAAGCCATGGGACATCATTGTCCTTATTGTTACCAAATAAATGCTCTAGGGGAAGCTTTGATTTTCAAAACGCAGAGTCAGGTACACGGTTTTGCACAAAATGCAATCTGAAAACATCAACCAGATATTATTTCTCATTTGACATCAACCTGCCTTTATCTGACAAGTAAATTGGGTATACAGCCAGATACACAGAAAAAAGATGTAAACAATATATATTCTTTATAAGCACCTGAAATTATGTCCCAAAGCCAGCAAATATAGGAAATGATTGAGTAAGATCATTTTTTGAAAAAATACTAACTGATCACTTTACTATGCTTTATGTTCCTAACGCTAGTTTTAAAAATAATAATTATCAACATTTCAGGCATCTGCCAAAGGGCTCTCTTTGTTGTGACATGTCAAACCAAAAATGCTTATTACCTATTCCTTTAATCAAAAACTCTAAGACCAAAATGAATATATCCATAATCATTTTTTATTCTATGTACTCTAATATAGCAGTTACATTCCAATTTAAACAGAAAGCCAGTTTGTTTCTTCCCATAGTGATTTTCAAATTCAACTTGGTGACTTTTTGAATCTACAAAAGAGCATGGGTTGGCTATTTTCTTTTCCTTTACTGTAGCCTTTATCCTTTCTTATCCCAACAGGTCTCTCTTTTTGCAGGAATTCACAAAAGACCGTAACAGTTTCAAATGATCTTACTGTTATTGTGACATGTAATAATTGACTGATTTTACACTTATTGAGACATATAGAGTAGGGATTTATTATGACATCATTCCGATTGCCTTTCTGTTTTTTTGAAATACATATTTTGAATCATATATATGATAAATATATATTTATCATCCAATTTATTAGGCCTTTTTCCTATTGCTTATTATAGTCATTGAATCAAAAAGCTGACATGAAGCTCAAAAATCAGGTGGCATTAAAGGTCCTGCTGTCTTCCTAGGAGTCCCACAAATACAACTTCACATGACTAACAATTGAATAGCTAGTATCCTGTTTCATATGCCTGCCCCTACCCACTGAAACTCATCAGATTAACAATTTCAACTATCTAATATGAAGATATGTTCTAAAACACAAATAGATCTAGAGGAGTAATCACAGGAAATTTGCATTTTTGTTAAAAGAGAATGATTAAGTGAGCTTGGGTTCACAAACTATCAGAGAACTATTAAGCTTAAAGTTTTACTTAAAACTTAACTAAAAGATGCAATGGGGACCCTCAGAGTACTGTTGTTGCAATATACACTAAAATATTATTTACCTAGAAAATGAGCTATTTGATCTTGTTCATACAATAAGTGATTAAATGATAGAGGGAAAGGATAACATAGACCACTGAAAAGACTGTCTCCTGCATGCTACCTTTGCTAAAAGAGTAGCTATGTCCTTTAATTACAAACCAAATTTGCTAATTAATTAGCTTCCACTTTGATAGGCAGAAATAACAGGATTACAGTGAAAGGTGTGTGTGTATGTCTGTGTGTGTGTATGTGTATCTGTGTGTATTTTAGACATATCATTAGTAGTGAAATTAAATGAACTCCTCCAGATTTAACACAGAAAGATGAATTTAAAAAGATGAACATTTTAAAAAATTAAAGCTAATTGAGGATTAAGAAAATGAATCAGCTAAGTGTTATATTTTCAAATACATTTAGTTTAACCAACCCCAAAGCCTATAAATATTACAATAGTAAAATGAGAGACCATGTGACTATTTCACAAAAATTCTTTTTTCTTATTTTCTTTCTCAATTAGGAGTATCTTATATTCACCTGTTCATTGCAGGCTTTTAGCTCCCAGCAGCAAATGGAAAGGCAGAACATGGCAATGGGCCTTTTGAAACCAAAAGAAAAGATTGTCACTCCCAAACTACCAGCTATTTCCCTTTTGAATACAAACACACTATTTGAAATAATTCATTTAGCTTTTTCTAAAAGCACCTTGTATAACCTTGCAAGTGGTGATTTGTAATATGGCAGGCTGTTATCAGGCAGCTACAATATTTTACCTCAGCTCAATAAAGAGCAGCATTATTCTAAAGTTCATTCATACAGAAACATTTCAGGGGTGGTATTTTCCAAGCCTAGTTCATGTTTATTCATTTCCTGATTTGGGGGTGGTGTGGGAGGAGGAGATTGGGCTGATAAGTCATCTTCCTCCTCACTTAGGTGACTGACTTTCAACTCACGAAGGACTCTGGCAGGTTTTATCTGTATTACACAGCCAAAAGGGATTAAAATAATCTTACATTATAGCATCCTATGCATTGCAGTGTCTGCATTTGACTACCTTCCCTTGTCCTTTTGGCTTCAGTGCACATCTGTCCAACTTCTACGAGCCAGGGCCTATATATTTCTTGCTTGAGGGCTGGCTCTGGCTGGCAGAGCCTGCTTCTTTGCCCCTACATGACAAGCATGACATATCAGCGAATTAATGCCTCCTAGGAGCTGCTCTCAATCTAAGGCTGATGAAATTCAGGTAAATATCTTAGCTCCCTCACTTCTCCACTTGTGTATGCTTATCTTCTAAAACTTCCCGGTGTGATTAAGCACCAGTTGCCAATAGCAGTAACTTGCTTGAAAATAAATTCTATGTGGGCTCCTTTTTTTGCAGGTCTAGTTTCCTCATTTCCTGAGATCACTTCAAAAATAAATTACCTGCATTTCAAATGATTTGTCTCAAAGCCTACTATTTCTGGGGGAATTTGTAAGACACTGTGCAACTCTTACTAAATAAGTTTGGGCCTAACTTCAGCCAAAATGAATGAAGGGCAAATCTGAGATACATATTTACCCTAACACACAAGCAAAAATAAAGATGTCAACAGGGAATAACTGTATTCTTTCTCCTTATTTTTATCTCCGAGGATTAGTAGAGTTTGAAAAGGAAAAAATTTAAATAATAGTGTACAATATACAGATGTTTTTAATTTATACATAATTACAATTAGACTTACACACGTTCAAATAAAAAATATTTTTTCTTTAGAAATTAATAAGGTTTGTTTGGCATCTTAGCTAGTTTCAGTGCTGGGAATTAGTAGTAGTACAAGTAAGTTTCTACACTCAAGTCCTAATTTCAATGTCTGCTTCTGGGGAACCCAAACTGAAACATTATAAGAGATTGCTGTTATCCTATGACCAGTCCTGTTCTCCTTTGCAACCCTTTTGGTTTCAAATAACATAAGCCAATTGAAGCCATCTTAAACAATCATCACAAAAGGACATATCTTGCAAAAATTCCGGAGTTTCTCAAGAGACCAAGGTCAGCTGGGCCCCTTGAAAGACTTTGTTGGAAGGCCACAGGAAACCAAGGAAATTCTCCTTCATCTCTACCTCACTGTTTTGTTCTGTCTGAAGATTAGACCTACAGCTCCAAAGTTTACATGTCCTCTGTATTCGGAATCAGCCCAACCTAGTTTGCTTCCTCTCAGTTTTAATGCCAAGTTCCCATCAGAAACAGTCTTTTAGCTGCTCTGAGCCATTTGGCTGCAGCCAGGTGAACAAGGGTCCAAAATAAAAGTGCTCAGAGAAGGAGACAGGGGTTCTAAAATGGGTCAAAACAAACTTGGACAATCTCCTTAAAAATCTCATAAAACATCAATGATATAATAATAACACATACTAGGGAATAGAAAGTGGAGCACATAAGCAAATTGTATTTATTTTTTGTTTGTAACGGGGAGTAGTCAAAATGAGCTACAGACTAAGTCAAAATGAGCTACAGACTAATGATAAATGTGGAAATGCACCAGAGATTTTATTCTCTCCTATTCCCCCCATGTGGATCTTAAACTGACTAGTACTGCAAAAATTTGATAAAAGTATAAACAGATGCTTTCAGGGATTCAAATCTATCAACTACTACTTAATATCAAATCATATATTCATACACAAAATATTTTGTGATTAAATTTCAAAACCGTTTTGCTTTAATGATAAGTTAAGAAATTATTGTTCAATACTATGAAATTGTAAAAACATAAGATGAAATAGATATTTATATGTTATCTAGGCAAAAGTTCCATTTTCAAGAAAGTATCAACACATAGCTTTTGAAGAAAACAAAGTATTTTTCTTTTCTCATAAATTTCTATAGAGGTATTAATCCTATGGGAACACATTTCAGTATTTTATAATTTTATATCGCTTGATAGCATCTAAATTCATTTCTCTTCCTGTCCTAAACGCAAACAAAGATTTTCCACTGCAACACTATCCTAAACCCCATTATACAGGTTCATTTGCTTTTGGGGGTAGTAGCTTTCATGCCCATAAAAACATACTTCTTTGAGAATTACCTCACCAAATGCCAGCACTGATATATTCTGTCAGTCTAGATCATTGTTAAATCTTCTTTTTGGTTATTAGTGTTGACATGATGAGTACATACATGCTTACTAAATGATAGTGGTTTAGTACTTGAGGGATAAGTATAAAGCCACCAGTCACTTATGCTGTTGGGCAATTTCAAGAAATTTATGTCACATTTCAGGGTGACAGCAATGCTGGCCGCTAACACGCCCCTGAAGATGAAGATATAAAGATGAGCTATCATCGTGGATGCAGATGTAGGTCTCAGTTGTTAGTCTATAAGTACATCTACTCTACCAAGGGTGCGGATGCCAATTCTGTTTGTATAAAATATATTGTTTTCTTGAAAAAGTGTAAAAACCATACAACATACTGTCTAAGCTTACATGGTCCTTTTTAATGGAAATGTTTAATGTGTTAATAGATGAAAAAATGTTTCTTCAATGTTTTTTCACACCAGAGCCTACTTTGCTACTCAGGACAGTGCAGTGCTTAGGATTTACTAGATAGGATTACATAGCTATGTATAAATTTAAAGTACAGTATAAACAAATATCATGCTTAATAATCTCAATAGAGTCACTGTCTCCTTCAGAATTAAAACAGTCATGCAGAGGGTCAATATTGAAAAACAATTCATATATTCATAAAACACTATAAAATTTATTTTGCCAGATTTCATATATTTAAACACAAACCTTCATTGTATTTACACTGTATTTTTGAACAATTTAAACACAGCATTGGGCAGAGAAAATTTTTTTCAGCAAATGATTCTGGAACAACTGGATATTCCAATTAAATACTTTGACTATCTTGACAACACATACAAAAATTATTTCTAGATGGGACATAAACCTATACTTAAAAGCTAAAACCATAAAGCTTCTAGAAGAAAATATTGAGAATAACTCTGTGACCTTGATATAGGCAAAGATTTCTTAGAGAGGACACACATAGGACTAAGTATGAAAAAATTATAAATTGACTTCAGCAAAATTAATAACTTCTCCTCTTTGAAAGATGAAAATATTAAAAGCTGAGCCACATATTAGGGAAAAATATCACAAAACATATTTGTAACAAACAATGCAAACCCAGAACACAAATAACTGCAACAAGAATAAAAGACCCACAATCCAATTAAAAATTTTTCTCAGCATTCTAGGCACTCATTTCAAATAAGAATACATATAAATGAGCCCCCCCAAAAGCACATGAAAGCATGCTCTTCAATATTAATATTCAAGGAGATGCAAATCAAAACCACAGTAAGTTACCACTGCAAACCACTGAAGTGGCTGTTGTTAAAAAGACTGAGAACTTCAAATGTTGGCAAGGAAATGCAACAGCCAGAATTTTCATACATCACTGGTAAGACAGTGAGATAGTATAAGCATTCTAGAAAACTGTTCGGCAATTCCATATATTATAATAAAAGGTTAAGCATATATATGCTCTAAGACCCAGCAATTACACTCCATGCGAAGAAAACATGTCTATAAAAATCCTGTACATGAACTTTTATAACAACTTATCTATAATCAGCTAACACTGAAAGGAGCCCATATGTACAGTCATGATACTGAATAAACAAAATGGGACATATTTGGTCAACGGTGTACTTCTACTTCTCAGCCATAAAAGAAATAAACTATTAATAAATGCAACAACATGGATGACTGTCAAAGATATACTGAACCTAAGAAAAAAGGAAGAATATATACTACATTATTCCACTCATATGAAGTTGAAGAACAAAATTTTCTCTAATAACAGAAATCAGAATAGGTGGTTCCTAAAGGAAATGGAGGTGATATAGTTTGAATATTTGTCCCCTCCAAAATCTTATGTTAAAATGTGATCCACAATGTTGGAGTTGGAGCCTGCTGGGAGGTGTTTGGATCCATGGGAGTGGATCCCTCATTAATGGCTTGGTGCCTTTCCTACAGTAAAGAATAAGTTCTCACTCTATGAGTTCACACAACAGCTGGTTGTTTAAAAGGGTGTGGAACCCCATCTCTTTCTCTCTCTCTCTCTCTCTCTCTCTCTCTCCCCCACTCACCCCCCGCCCACCTTTCTCTCTCTCGCCATGTGACACATCAGCTCCTCTTCCATTTCTGCCATGATTGGAAGCTTCCTGAGGTCCTGCCAGAAGCAGATGCTGGTATTATGCTTCCTGTGCAGCCTGCAGAACTGTAAGCCAAATAAACCTATTTTCTTTATAAATTACCCAGCCTTGAGTATTCCTTTATAGCAATACAAAAAAGACTGAGACAGCAGGTTATGGAAAGGGGTCACGAGGGAAGTCTCTGGGCTGATAGAAATGTTCTCTACTTTGCCACTGGTATTGTTCACACGAGACTATACAATTACCAAAACTCATTAAGTTTTATACTTAAAAACTGCATTTCACTGTTGATATATTTTACCTCAACTTTTTTAAAGTAAGAAAACCAAAGCAAAGTAGATAAGGAAAAAAATCTTTATTAATTTCTGCTATCAGATGAATATGGCATATATACTTGCATAGGATTCACGATGACTGGATGACCTATGAGATCATTGGTAAGAACCTATGTCATAGATGAGGAAAGAAAGGCTCAAAGAGATTTAGAAATTGGCCCACTGTCACAAAGCTACCAGGTTAGCAGATCTGGCACTCAAACAGTAATATTTTGAATTTACCTACCATGTTTTTTCTACTATAACGGTAGCTTTCAGCATTTTTTACCATATTCCACAGTAAGAAATGCATTTTATATAATGACCTGGTAAATCCACAAACAAATTCCATATACACACACAAATTATAATAAATGTGTCAGAAAGTTACGTTTAACCTTAAGTATATATATAGTATACATACATATATACACACAGGTATGTGTATGTATGAATAAATATGTATGCCTGTGTGTATATATAGTCATATGCCACATAATGTTGTTTCAATCAACAATAAACCACATACAACATCGTGGTCCCACAGGATTATAATGGAGCTGAAAAACTCCTAAGGTTTAGCCATCCTAATATCTAGCACAATGCATTACTCATGTGTTTGTGGTGATGCCGGTGTTAGCAAACCTACTGTGCTGCCAGTAGTATAAAAGTATAGCACACACAATCATGTAAAGTTCATAATACTTGATAATAATAAATGTGTTACTATTTTATGTATGTATTATACAATACTTTTTACTGTTATTTTAGAATATGCTCCTCAACTTACATATTTTAAAAATTACTTGTTAAACAGGCTCAGGCAGGTCCATCAGGAGATATTCCAGAGGGAGATATGATTATCATAGATGATGACAGTTCCCTATGTGTTATCACCCCTGAAGACCTCCCAGTAGGACAAGATGTAGGGTGGTGGATGACTGTGAAATTGATGATCCTGATCTTGTATAGTCCTAGGCTAATGTGTGTAGCTGGGTCTTATTTAACAAAAAAGTTTAAAGAGTAAAAAAATAATAATAATAAATTTAAAAATCAAAAAAGCTTACAGAATGTAGATATAAAGATATTGTTTAGCTAATTGCAAAAAGTCAAAAAGCTTTTAAAAATTAAAAAGCTTATAAAGTAAAAAAGTTATAGTTAGCCATTAATTTATTATTGAATAATTTTTAAAAAATAAATGTAGTGCAGTCTAACTTACAGTGTTTATAAAGTCTACAGTAGTGTACAGTAATGTCCTCGACCTTCACCTTCACT
Source organism: Pan paniscus (assembly GCF_029289425.2). NCBI lineage: Eukaryota > Metazoa > Chordata > Mammalia > Primates > Hominidae > Pan > Pan paniscus. The sequence goes on from NC_073254.2 coordinate 77,116,654, forward strand.
TACCACTACTGACTAACTCACCCAGAGCAACTTCCAGTCCCGCAAGCTCCATTCATGGTAAATGCCCTATATAAGTGTACCACTATTTATCTTTTATACTGTATATTTACTGTACTTTTTCTATGTTCAGGTATACAAATACCATTGTGTTACAATTGCCTGCAGTAATCAATACAGTAACATGCTGTACAGCTTTGTAGCCTAGGAACAATAACTGTACCACACAGACTGGGTGTGTGGTAGGTATTCCATTTAGGTTTGTGTGAGTACACTTTCTGATGTTCACACAATGATGAAATCGCCTAATGACACATTTCTCAGAATAGATCTTTGGCACTGAGCAACAAATGACTGTATTTGAAATGATACACAAGCACATCCTTTTTCTTAGGTACAACACAGTCATGATTTCCTCCAATACTGAAACAGACCTATGTAGCAGGCTGCGTTGAAAGATAATACATTTATCTTTTCATACTATATCCTCAGTAAGAGAAATGCTCACATTACAAGAAGCAGTAAGGATCCAACAGCATGCCCACTGAGGCATTCCATCTCATGCTCACCATGGATCATAGCTTCACTGACCCCAATGGAGGCAGTAAATTTCTGTATTGAGTATTGGAGGAAAAATACAAAGGAAAAAAGTATCAAGATGTTGGCAGTGAGTGGTCAGCAAAATCACATATGCCAAAATGTCAGTAAGAATTGTCAAAGGAGAAAGCAGATTCCTACAATGGATTTGAGAGAGGAAAAGATTCAGGATTCCAAGAACAGTCCTATAAAAGGAGTCAGAATTAATTTCACAATTTTATAATATCGTATGTAGTTTTGTAAAAGGATGTTCCACATTACACTGAGCAAGTTAGAAAGGTGGAAGTAGACAGGATGAAGAATGGAGATATAGAGAATAGGAGACTACAGGAGTACTGATGTAGTTTACAGTGAGCAAAAGAAACAATATGCAGCTGTCATTACCTTTTCAGTTTAGAACTAAGACTGTACGCAGTTTGCACATGAGGAAAAAAAGGGATACATAAGTTAAAGTACCTCACTCAGAATAACATGGGTCTTTAATTCTAGGAAGAAATAATGGACTTAGGGAGACTAGCTTCAGCATCTGTTTTCAGCCACTACCCTCAAATGCCTCTCTCATTTTACTGTCCCCATTTATAAATTAAATCACACAAAATTGCTATTTTTTCAGGTCAAAATGATGAAATATTATCAATTTCATACAGTTCAACATATTACTTACTCCTAGCTCTCCTCCCCTATGAAGTCAAAGTTCTTCAGCGAGTTCGCCTACCTTCTCTCATAACCTCACTTCCTATTCATTCTTCAACTTGCAGAAATAAGGGATTTTGTCCAACCCTTCTCTCAGTCTGTTCTTTGTTGCCAAATCCATTAGAGGCTCTTAATCCCTGTCTTACTTGATCTACTGCAACATTTGAAAATATTGAACAAATCCTTCATTCTTCAAATACCCTATTTACCCGATACTGAAATTACTTGGTCTTTCCTACCTACATTCTAGTAAAGTCCTTTTAGTCAACTTTGAAGATGAGTTTTCTCCTGTCTTTCCCTTAAATACTGTTATTCCTCAGAGTTTTATCCTAAGTCTCCTTTCTATTGCACTTTATATGCTCTCTCAGGGTGATCTCTTCTACTCCAAAGGTCAATTATCACCTAGATGCTAGTAAAACGTAAACCATTGTCTGCAGCACCATCTTTCTCCAGACCCAGCTCTCCACTTGCATTTTTACTTGAACACTTCACAGTCCCTTCAGTGTGTATCCAACTGAACTCAGCATTAACCTTCTTTTAATAAATATCTCAGTAACTGACACTGTCATTAACTAATTACCAATGAGCAACCTAGATAGCCAACTTGACCACCCTTTATTTTTCAGCCCCTCTATCCAACCCAACACTTTACATTTTACTTGAATTCTTTTTTTTTTTCTTTTTGAAATGGAGTCTCTGTCACCCAGGCTGGAGTGCAGTGGCGCGATCTCAGCTCACTCTAACCTCCACCTTCTGGGTTCAATCAATTCTCCTGCCTCAGTCTCCTGAGTAGTAGGGACTACAGGCGTGTGCCACCACACCTGGCTAATTTTTGTATTTTTAGTAGACACGGGGTTTAACCATATTGGTCAGGCTGGTCTTGAACTCCTGACCTCGTGATCTGCCCGCCTCAGCCTCCCTAGATCTGTCTACTTTTCCCTGTCTATGATATCGTTATTTGAATCCAGGCCACTGTAACTTCTCTCTCGAACTGTTGCTGTAGCTACCTGATCGCCTGCCCATGTCTTATACCTATCCAATCCAGTCTCCAGCAATGCAGCTACATCATACTTTAAATAAAACTCCATCACACTTGCCCCTTTTTAATACCTTTCAATGACTTACCATTGCTTGTAGCATAAAATCCAAAATTCTTAACATATTTTACAAGGTATGTGTGATAAGCCTCTACCACTCTCTAGACACACTCTTCTTGATTCTTTCTCCTTTACTATGTCTCCAATGATGCTTAACTTCTACCAATTTGAATAAATATTCTCTTTCTTATCAGATTTTAGAGATGTTGTTTACCATATCCATGTATAATTCTCTCCAATTTACAGCTGCTTCATCACTGAATCCTGGTCATATTCTACTTATTTGTAGAATCTCAACTAATATGCCCCTTCCTATGGAAGCCTTTCATCTCCATAGGCTTGTTTAGGTGTCCTGCCCCAAACTCCTAAAGCATTATCTACTTCTCTTATCATTGTATTATGTAGATTTTTATGTATCTCCTTCCCCTTCCTCAAACTAAATGTAAATCTCAGATAGTAATGAAAAACACAAACAATAAGAACCAATTGGGTCAAGTCTGTATTGCTTCTCTTTGATTCCCAATTAACGTATGCTTAACAAACACAATATATACATATATCGCTCATCAAATACACACACACACACACACACATATATATATATATTCCACTCATTTTACTCAAAGGGAAACCATTTGGTTTACTGAAACTCATTCCAAATACTTATCTGACTTAATTAAATTGCTTTTAATTATCATAATGTTTTATTCTAACAGATTTTTCCTATGTAGAGATGACACAATATCCAATCTTTCAGTAATTTCAGAAGACTAGCTTAATACATAACCATTTATCATACTGAAGTACATTCCAAAGCAATATCATAATAAAATGCCATCTGCCTTAGCATACCAAATGTTCTTTCATCTTCCCACAATTCCTTAAAGGCCCCCTTTTCCACAAGGTCTTGGATGGATAAAAAAGTGGCTTCTACTTTTTGCCAGAAAAAAAACTTAAAACTGTCTGGAGACATGGATGATTCTTAATCCAATTTTACACTTACTAATGTCTTTCCATTTATCATTTTCAGGAATAAACATCATGGTAAATGTATTCTATTATTTAGTCATTCATCTACTATTTGCATTTTATAATACTCTTTTATAAAATGAATGTACTGGTGGATGTAAATCAAATTCCAGAAAACAATTCCTTAAATTTCCTGGAGAAAATTATTTTAAAGGAAACAACAATTTCTAAAGTAATCTAGTTAGTTCACTCTTCTAAAAGTTTATCAAAGCAAGATTTTGCTACTCCCTTAAACAAGTTATGTTCTTTAATATTGTTTGATGTTTCAATGTATAATGGCTGCTTTTTGACACTCCTTCACACTTTTATTGGACATTTGCCTAACCTCTGATTTACTGCTTTTTAAAAAATCCAAATGGATTGTACTACCTTGTAATCTTCCTTTTTATCTTTTCCTATAAAATAGGGACAATATTAGCTGCCTCTCAGAATATAAAGACCTAAACCACTGTATATGTTCCAAAAAAGCAGCCATTACTTGAGTCATCCCTTTCTTCTTCTCAAAATTAAACAAATTTCTTCTCATTCAGCCTCTTTATTGTGTTTCTATCACAGACGCTCCCTCTCCTGAGTTGCAGTCAGGGCTCATGATTATCTAGCATACAACGCTATGAACCTGCTAAAAATATCTATGCTCTAGAGAAAACACACTTATTCTGGTTTTCTGTAAGAAGAGTAAAATCTAATCTTTAATGTTTTAAAGGAAACAGACATCGATCGTGGCATTTCTGATAACAGTATAATAACACCGCCAATCTGTTTCAAAGTTATTAAATTCTAATACCTCAGAACATACAGATAACATTTAAATCAAGCTATATTGCCTTCTGTTTCTGATCAAACGTAAAATTTGCTCACTTCTAAATGTTAAACAAAACCCTGACTGCCTCAAGACCCAAGAGAGGGCCTACAGTTGTTCTTTGTTTCTAGAAGAATTCAGCAAATGTAAGCAGTTCTCTAAAAAATGTGGGAAAAAAAATGCCTCAGCAAACCACACAAAATTATCCAATCACTTTTTGGGTCCAAAGAAGTCTGAAATGTTCCCTCTGCTCTGCCACCACATCACTAAGCTCTCTAAGAAGCAGTCAATATAAGTCATTCAGAAAATGTAGTAGGCTGTCTTGATGATCCTTAATTCAATTCTATACTAAGGTAAATTCCCCCATTTATAAATTTATTTGACTTTTATAAGCTATACTTATATTTTATGATATCATATAATAATTCATCCAATATTTGTATTCAGAAACATATTTTAGAAGTTAATGGCAACAACAACATTGATCTTCTAGATAAAATGTGCATACTAATAGCTGACATTCTTTCAAAGCCTAACATTGGGTCTCTATCACAGGAGACAATGTGGTGTAATGGTCACACGTGGCGTCTAGGTGAAAAGGCCTGGGTTTCAACTTTACAATTTCTTTGCTGTGAGACCTGATATAAATTAATTTATCTAAGCCTTAATTTGTTTAATTTGTAAAACTAATGCTAATAACTACACAATAAGGTTGGTGGGTAGATTACTTGTGGTAATGCATCGTCTAGTACAGTGTCTGGCAAAGAGTAAACTCACAATAAATGTTGAGATGATAATAATGGTAATAATGATAAATCTCTCATTACCATAAACAACACCAGTTATGACTTTCTCTGAATTCCTATATCAGTGGTCTCTAAAATTTCTGTAAAATCTATCAGACCTTCCATATACTTATTTATATCATATATGTATATATATAAATATCTGTCTATATATGTAGTTGAATCCCCTATAGATTATAAACCCCATAAATTAAACATTTGATACTTCATTTATTAATAGCACATATCATATGCAGTTTTTTGGGTTTTTCTGTTGTTTTTGTTTTGTTTTGTTTTGTTTTGTTTTTGAGACGGAGTCTCGCTCTGTCACCCAAGCTGGAGTGCAGTGGCGTGATCTCGGCTCACTGCAACCTCCACCTCCCGGGTTCACACCATTCTCCTGCCTCAGCCTCCCAAGTAGCTGGGACTACAGGCGCCCGCCACCATGCCTGGCTAATTTTTTTGTATTTTTAGTAGAGATGGGGTTTCACCGTGTTAGGCAGGATGGCCTCGATCTCCTGACCTTGTGATCCACCTGCCTCGGCCTCCCAAAGTGCTGGGATTACAAGCGTGAGCCACTGCGCCCGGCCCGTATGCAGTTTTTAACAACACACATTCAAGGGCACATGTGATTGTGTAGTCAAATGCAGTAGAGTACTAGTCTGATGGAATTAATCCTCCAAACTATAACTAAAATATAAGGTAAATAGCCTAATGCTTTTATGATTGTTTATTATCTCTCCATACTGCAAAATCTTTTTGGAAGTACTGTTCATGAGTCAAATGGAGGATGTGCTAAAAATGACTTCTTTCCTCCAAAAAAGTTAATAACAATGGAGCAAGAGGATGCTTGGCCATGACCTCACAAGTATTTGGCAAATAAAAGATGCAATCACTACAGAACTCTGCACTTGAGAAGATGAGGAAGACATATAATATGGATATTTGCTAACATTAATGTAGAATATCAACTATTAGTGGTTATTCCACCTCTAAAAAAAATTCCAAATTCAGTTTATTTTATTGGAATTCAGCAGTTTGTGGGGAATAGTACCAAATTTTGATCTATGAAATATATTAAATATTACACGGTTTATAGCTTTAAAAAATCAAACTGATGTCAGAATATAATTCCAATGAAGATATATTTCTCATAATATAGCCAAACCAAAAAGAAAGATCAAATTCAGTGCTCAAATAAGTGCAAAAGGAAAGCTGATGATACTACACAGTTATTTCCAGGGGTTTCTAAAAACTACCTGCAAACCTCACTTCCTCCCCTTGTACAGCTGCTGTGGGAACAAATAGCTACACTATAGACTGTGTATATAAAGAGAAACTGAGAATACTGATCAGTTATGTTCCCATTCTCAGGTACCAGGCCATAAAAAAACCTTAAAATTAGATAAATATAGAGAATACTACTGTGTCCATTATCTAGATGAATTTATCGTGGTAATGCTCATTCCTATATAACTAGTTAATGAAATATTAATATTAATGTACAAGGCCTAATAGTCAATCAAAAGAAAATTTCATAAAAATATAAATTAAAACACATAAATGAATGGGGATGGGACATTACAGATAAACATAAGAAGACTTTCTTTTCTAGAAAATGGAAAAAAGGAGGCCAATTGTCTCAGTACCACAAGATTCGGGAATGACATTTCAATGGTTTTCTTTGATTTTCTTTGTGCCGCGTATGTGCCAGACTGAGTGCTAGAAAAGCCAGCAACTCAGAAGTATTAAAAGCAGACACGGCCAGGCGTGGTGGCTCACGTCTGTAATCCCAGCACTTTGGGAGGCCAAGGTGGGCGGATCACGAGGTCAGGAGATCGAGACCATCCTGGTTAACACGGTGAAACCCTGTCTCTACTAAAAATACAAAAAATTAGCCAGGCGTGGTGGCGGGTGCCTGTAGTCCCAGCTACTCAGGAGGCTGAGGCAGGAGAATGGCCTGAATCCGGGAGGCAGAGCTTGCAGTGAGCTGAGATTGCGCCACTGCACTCCAGCCTGGGTGACAGAGCCAGACTCCATCTCAAAAAATAAATAAATAAATAAATAAAAATAAATAAAAAGCAGACACACACAAAGCCTCAATCCAAACAACAAAGAAACAAATGGGCAGATTCTCAGATACCTCACAGAGTAAAGAAGGACTTCCCTGTACTATCTTTCCAACTTCCTGCATACGAATAATTTTTCAAAATTGACTTAAAAACAAATGGAAACTTTCGAAGTGGCCTCCTGAGGTTTTGAATTATGCAAAGATAAAATATGACTGAATTAGTATTATCATTGTAAGTGACAGAATTACTGAAAAATTGTTTCTGGAGATATCTTCTAAACACATGGTAGGAGAAAAAGGAAGATATGAGGTCAGCATCATTCAGTTAAGAAACATTTATTGAGGCCTTCTACATATAAGACTGAAGGCAAGCATTAAAAATTCAAAGACAGAAGTCATAGTATGGCCCTCAAGCTTAGAGGGGGAGACAACCAAGATCAAAAAGAATTGCATGTTGCAATGTAGTAGTGGTGGATAGGTTGAAAATATAACCAGAAGTGCACTTAATTTATAATGAATTAGATGAGAAGCCATTATGAAAGGCTTACTAGAAGAAGGAATAGCAGTACTCAGTTTTATTGGATGAAGATAAATTATAACCATGGAGAGAAGCTAACAAGGGCATTCTAAAGTGAGGTCCTAGCATGTGCAACACCTTAGAGATAGGAGAGGACAGAGAGAAGAGCAAGTGTTATTCACATGCGGAAGAGGTAGCAGAGGGGCCAACAGGGGGCTGGTTCTCAAATCTGATGGAGAAAAGCCTGTTTGGCCTCTGCCTGGCACCATCACATACCAGGCACTGTGAAAAGTGCTGCTAATATAATGATGAAAAAGACTTAGTTCTGCTCCTCAAGAGGAGACAGAGAGGAGCTGTTTCTCTAGTGAGAGAGACAGGCACAACCTGATCATTCTAAAATAACAGTTTGAACAGTGATCTAGAGGCGTTCGTTATGGGAATGAGGGGAAAATATCTAGCTTTCTGTGAATAGGTATGGGAATGTCAAGGGAGTGTAGAGAGTGAATTATAAGCAGTTTGGTATACCTGAGAGAAATTAAGCAGAAAGGCTGAAGAGATGCTTCTGGAGAGGTAAGCATATTATAAGAACGTCAAGGGGTATGGACTACGCCTTTCAGGCAATGGAAATTATTAAGAAGCGTGACATGGTGAGACTTTAACTTTAAATGAATTATTGTGACAGCATTGTGTGTGTTGGTGTGGGAAGGAGGGAAATGAATGATGATGAGGGCAAGAAACGGTCAAAAAAGGAAGTAAAACCAGTAGAATATAGTGCCCAGAAGACAAGAAAGGTGGAAAGAAATCAGAAGAAGGTCAACAGTGGAAAGTGCAGCCAAGAGACTTGATAAGGGGTCAGAAAAAATTTACTCGATTTGGCAATACGAGATTATTCTGTCACTAGGGTCATCAGTTTCAGGACAGTGATGAAGACAGAAGCCAAACCGAATAATTCTAAAAAGGTAAATTAAGAAAGTGAGGCAGCTAGTATATACTAGTATTATCAGAAGTTTGAAGGAAACAAGGAAGGACAAATGTCAAGAGAGATTATTTTCTAATATTTGTGGCAAGTGAAAGAAGTATTCTATTTCTTCAAATTATTCACATTGAATCATGTTGACAGCTGCTATAAAGAAAGAGTCGATCGGGAGAAAGAGTAGGAGATACAAATAAAGGATTTAACTACAGAATGAGTCCAGAGATGAAGAGCATTTGGGTCAAGGATATGGATGGCAAGTCAACCCTGAAGAAAAGAAACATTTGGTCTTCTGGGAATGAAAGACAATGACGATGGCTATGGAAGTTTTTAGGTGGTAGGAGGTTAAGGAATAGCAGAAGAGAGATATCCATTTCCTCCAATAAAACAGATGATGAAATCACCTGCTGAGAGTGAAGAACATGTGGGTTTAAGAGGAAGCCTGAATAGGTCTGAAATTACTCTTGAAATAAATAGGACCAGGGCTAATCAAGCTCATGGTTAAAGACTGACAAGTGATCATTTACTAAACATGATATTTTTAAAACCCTCAATGTAATCCTTTTTCATAAGGTAATTTATTTCATAATTTGCTTTATGAGTTCAAATGTAACTCAGCAGTAATCTAAAGTAAGGCAGTGTTTATTTTACTTATTTTCTCAAATTGAGGTGCATCATCATGTTATATTTGTTTAATTTCTGCTTATATTTTTGTTATACACATAAAAATTATTGGCCGGGCACAGTGGCTCACGCCTGTAATCCTAGCACTTTGGGAGGATGAGGCAGGTCAATCACAAAGTCAGGAGTTTGAGACCAGCCTGGCCAACATGGTGAAATCCCATCTCTACTAAAAATACAAAAATTAGCCGGGTGTGGTGGCACGCACCTGTAATCCCAGCTACTTGGGAGGCTGAGGCAGGAGAATTGCTTGAACCCAGGAGGCAGAGGTTGCAGTGAGCCAAAATCGCACCACTTCACTCTAACCTGGGCAACAGCGCAAGGCTCTGTCTCAAAAATAAAATAAAATAAATTTTTAAAATACGGCTTATGTTATCACAAGCATCACAAGCAGAAGTTGTTTTTTGTTTGTTTGTTTGTTTTTGTTTTTGTTTTTTCATCTTAAAAGAACCCTGCCTGGTAGGTATTACTTTTCCTGTTATATAGATGAAGAAACTGAGTATCAGAGAGGTGGAAAAAAAATGACACATCCTATATTTCCCAGTAGGTAGAAGTGTCAATAATCACTCCCAAGTGTTTTTTCTTGTCAAAGTAGAAATTTTCCACTGTATCATAAATTGTCTTAATTGAAGATCAAAGATAACTTGAATTTAATTTTTTGCCCATGTTTGTTTTGTATTTAAGAAACATAAGATTATCCCAAGTCTATTGGGAGAAAAAGGTGATTACATTAATCAAAAGAAAAGTCACTTTAAAGAGTCACAGGAACACTACTTTTTAACCAGAAGCTGTTTTAGACATGACACTAATAACTTTCCTTAATTAAAAAACTTATCAAGCTTTATGAAAAATATTTAAGAAACACGATCAAACTAAAAAATGGTTCTTATTGATAATCTAAATGTAGTTAACTCACAAGTTTGCATTTGAGGTAAGTATTAATCCCTCTTTTCTTAATATTTTTAAGATCTCATTTATATCTGCAGAAATAAAGGCCAAGTCTAGATGGCAGGTCAAACTTTTCACTAAAGTTTGAAAATAGCGCCTACAGCTTTTTGAAAACCATTCGAACTGCTGGAGTATTTGGCAATATTTGACATCGTCATATAATGAGTCAACCAAAATGGTTATGATTCTTTCAGTGCTTGCAAAGATTTCAGGCTAGAAAATCTTCCCCAAACATCTCTTAATTGGACAAAAATTTGTAATGCTCCTAGGAGTATGGAATCACCATAATTGAATATACAAATCTGAACAGATCTATGTCTGTCAGAAGACACAGAATGTTTCCAGATAATATTTTCATGTATATACATTTTTGGCCTCAAACATTAATAGTAGTTCAATAGACTTAAGAACATAAATCTGTCCCCAGTACCCAAAATAAAGTATATGCCTCAAATTACATTTTAGTGCCATAAATATATTATTAATCATTAAACTAGAAAAGAATGAAAAAAGTTTCAAAAATGTGCAGCCATTGAATTTTTGTTCCGAATATACAAACATCACTTCGTTGTATCATCAGTAGTCTGAGACTTAATTAGAATTGCAAAAAAACATATACATCACTTAGTCCAACTCCTTAATTTGAGAGACAAGGAAACTGGGCCCAGGGAAAGAAAGCTTACCCAGATTCAGTTGAGGTTAAAGTGGAATTCAAATCTAGGTATCTAGATTCACAGTTTAATGCACTCCCCAGAAGTAGAAAAGATATAAATAAACTTATGTAATTTCATCTGGCAACCAAATTCAGACACTGAGTAGAACTTTAAGGATAGTCCTGAGTTTGCTGTTTTATCATATTCAAAAGCACCTACCATAACAAGCGGATAACTAAACAACATTATAATCGCAGGATGAACATTATTTTAATTATTTAAGCATATTATAAACAAACTTCAAACTACATTATTCAAGATCTCTTCTGAGTAACAATCAACTGAAATCATTCTCATTGAAAACACACAGCAGAAACAAGTGAAATAAAACAAACTACAATGGACCCCCCCAAAAACCCCAAATAAACATCCAACTAGTACTTTCAACCCCACAGCCTTCAATTCTACATGAAGCACTGTCAATTGAGCATTGATTTGCCTGTATCACCAATCAAAATGCAAAATAAATCATTATGAAAGCTCATTGGTTTATATTACTGCCTTTATATATATTAGCTTCCGGAAAATCATTCTGAAGAACTGAATCATCTGTATCATTTTTACTACTCACTCAGGCTTGACACTGTCTGCACAGTACTGACTGAAATGTACTTTGCACCTTCTTTCCAAATGAATATCTATGTCAGGTTTATTTATAGCCACTCCCTTCAATCAGTGCATTCTCAGGTATGAGAAATAAAATAATCTCAACCATACTCTTCTATAGAGATCTGAAACTAAGCGTGGACATCTTGGCAACTGGCCTTTGGAAAGATAATGAAAGATCTATACCATAAAATATACATTAAGATTATTGAGATTCCAAGAACAATCATCTTACACTCTTTAATTAGCACATGTAAAGAGCCCCAGGTACAGAGAGCTAATCTAAAACCTATGCATCCTTTTGCATAACTCTTTATGTACTCCAAGATTATTATAACCTCCATTCTCTTTTCCTCATTCTGATTTCTCTGAAATTTGGGTACCCTCTTTGTTTCTTACTTAGATGCTTTTCTCTATTTAGGAGCTTTTCCTTCTAATTCTTTACAAAAGCAGGACATGCTTCCCCCTGCTGGGAAAAAATCAAATTACAAGGTACATCAGAACATGTTCTAAGTATTATATCAAGAAATCAAGTTCCTAGGAAAGATAAAATGTTAAGGAACCAAGTGCATTCTCTGACTGTTTTACCAGCCACAGAAATACGTATGCACTCTGTTAAGAGTTTCTTGTATGCATTTATTTAGCTTGGCCGTCTTCAAGTACAATAACTCATATTAATGACTGATGAATTAATCTTTGAGCCACTTGTCTCAAATAGAACCCCAATTAGCGGGTCAGAGAGAATGATCAATTTGTAACTTTTTTTTTTCACTTTAAAGACATATTATAAGCCACATAAAGAAACTTCTGGAAAATATATTGAAGACTATTCAAAATATATTAAAGATACTGAAGACTGGTAAGACTTGCCTTTTAAATCATTTCAAACAATCTTAAACATCTATTAACACATTATTTTACTATTATTTTTATGTAGTTGTCTTTTTTGGGAAAGTTAAAAAAAGTTCATTTTTATTGACTTTACTTTTCCACTTTAATTTCTATTTTTTTCCATTCAGTTACCAAGAAAGTAGTAGGCATAATTGTATTTCACCTTCCCACTTATCTATAAAACTAGCTTTTTCCCTGAAAACAGTTTAGTTATTCAACATGTTCCATGTTTTGAATATAAATCTTTTCCTAATTGTTTAGTATTTAAATATAGAAAAATACCTTACACTTCATTGTTAATATAAATAACAATTCATAAATAAAAAATATAGCTAATGCCTATTTAAATCATATATTGAGGAGCAGAATTTATTCTTCCTTGGTACAACTAAGTCTCAAAAAAAAATCTTTTAATACTGAGGAGCTTGGGTAGAGGAAGTTATCCGTTTTAGTTTTTTGCTGTATGTAAGTCCATAACAACCTTAGCTACAAAACTGCATTGTAACCAATTTGATGATGAAGCAATTCATTATTAATGAAGCATTCATCTAAAAAAATCTGCAGATGTTTTAAAAAGGCATGGGTAAGTAACTACAGATACCATAGCTGTCTTTAGTATTTAGATGGCATTATTATAACATAAATGGAGTAATTCGGTTAATAAAGTTCGTGTGTCTTTTTTCAAAAAAAAAAAACCTTTCAAAGCAATGCAAAAAACAAGACATATATGTTCCTCTAGGAATGAAATCTCCTTTAACATTACAGGTACACAAAAGAAAATGCACACTTGGTAAAATAGTTGATCAATTATAGAGTGTTCCCAGGGACCAATATCTCACAGAGTACCCAATCATCACACTTCAAATAAATGTATAAGCACTTTAGCCTCTACTTACCACATTAACATACATATAAGAATATGCATAGTTTAATGCATAGGTTAATTCTAACACTTTCCATAGGATAGACTTTGATTAAAGGGTATCAAAAAATCACTCCCTAAATGCAGCAAAAAATAAAAATAAAAATACCGATCTGTAGCTACGAAGCTCTTAGAACACTACATTTATCACCATTTACTTCCAAACTGCTTTCCCTTCCCTCTGCGAAGTGAAAATGTCCCTGTAGACCGCGTTACACTTTATGGTTTCTCTATCAATGATCCTAACAGGTCACATCGCCACTGCCATTAGATCTCCGTAGCTTTGGTCTTCTCCAAATTAAGACGTGGAGAAGGAGCACTGCTGTCCGCCCCAAGAACGGGGTCTGTCCGCCCGAGCTCTAAGGCGAGCATCTCCAGGGGGACAGTTTCTGCGAAGGCGGGGAGAGGAGTCCCTCCCCAACTTCACTCCCCTAATCAAGCCGCGGGTGACATAGGCAGCCGGCGGTTTGTGCCCATCTGTGGGGGCAAGTCCTACCTTCTGCCAAAAGGCGCGATGCATGCACAAAAGATGGATCCAGGCTATCTTTCTCTGCCATCAGCTCAGGTAAATATTTCTCCTCTTCCATAGCGCGGACTTCGGACTGTCCCCGGGCGAAGCGCGAGGTTCCGCTCGCTCGGACGCAGGGTCGTGGGGCAGCGCCTGGTTCCCGCGCTGCTCCTCCTCCGCGCGGCGAGGGATCTCTGTGCGTCCTCACTGGCCCATGCACCCAGCACCTGCGACTCCCGCCGTCGGGCTGCGTGGCCCCGCGCCCACACCTGCCGGTCCCTTCCGTCGTCCCTCGCTCGCGCCGAGCCCCGGCTCACACCAGCGGCCTTAACTGGAGAGGCGGGAACAGGGCGCGGCCCACCTCCGCCAACCACTCATTGGTGGTGGTGCCAGGAGAGGCAGGGCGCTGGCGAAGGCCGCGGGCCCTCATTGGGCGGTAGCGCAAGTCGGGTCGCCTGACTGGCAGGAGGCAGCTGCAGAGGGGAAGGGAGCTCGGAAGGTGCAAACGCTTTCTTCTTGCAGCCCAAGCCTTCCCTGGCTATTAGGCATGCCCAGTTTTGTGGAGCTCTCTGTGTCTTCAGCTAAGGCGCAGAGGAGAGAGAGGGCGGGAAAAGCGCAGATTAAACAGAGAGGTCTGAGTCCAAGTGGACAGGGGAGATGGAGATGAGAAGTGAGCCACCCGAGAGGGTGGAAAAGCGCCAGGGAAAGTCTCAGGAAGGTAGATGGGACTTCACCTGCGTCCCTAAGGCACAGGTGTCTCCTTTCCCTCACACAGCTCAGGCGCACTCCAGTTGTGCAGGAATCAGCAGCGCACTGGGTCTGGAAATATAATGAAGACTGCATGTGATCGGCAGCTGGTATTTCCGATGACCTACATCTCAGGGACGCAGTAGGATGTTCATTGATAAACAAATAAAGCGGCTCGAAGAAATATTGTGCAGAGACATGCTTCAGGTGTACAATCATTAGGATATTGAATTAGTTCTGGTAACCTATCCGTGCCTCCTTTCCCCAGACCCTATCTGTGGAAGGGAGGTTGGGAGGGGCTGAATTTAAAAACCAAAAACAATATGATTCATTAGTCACGGTTTGGGAAGGAATTGGGAAGACATGTAGAAGAAAGAAGAGACTAGAAAATAGGTAACCACGTTTGCTCTAATTTTCCCCTTTCTCCTAGTTTTAGATGTGCCAGTATCTTTCACCAGGTACTGTTGCTGAGCTACTTTGTATTATCCCACCTCTATTTAAAGGAAAGTTAAACCCTCATGATATCACCAAGCGTGGAGGCAAGCCCGTCCTTCTTTTACCAATGCGGCTATAAAATGTAACTTGCATGCCTCAATCGCTAGGAAACAATCTTTCCCCAAGTCTTGGGTTCTCGTTTCATAAGCAGTCATTTCCTGATTCTTCTCTCCCCCATTATTTTTGGTGTGGAAGAATGAGGGCCAACTTTGCTACAAATAAAATGTGCTGAAATTTTTCCAACTTATCTTACTGTATTTAAATATTTTCCGTTTAATTTTTAGACAAATTCGGGAGATTAACTTTTATTTGTATAATGTTTAAATAATGTAACGTGCTTCACATTGATTATTTCAATACGTCCTCACAGAAGCACTCTGAAAAATGCCAGCCAAGTATTACTTTCTCTGTTTGTATAAATATGGAAACTGAGGCAAAACAGAGAAATCGTCTCATGTCTAGTTAATGCTGAAGTTGAGATTAAAATTCAATTCTATATTAGCACCATTTATATCCAGATTATACTGCTTCAACCTACCTTTCTGTGTGTTAAATATTTAATTTATTTATGCATGTGTGCATTCAACAAATGTTTATTGGATACTGAAAAGAGTCTAGGGACAGTACTTAAAATTGGAGAAACATTGGTGAACAAGATACATACGCATTCATTCCTTGTCATCACAAAGATGTTTTCTAATGGGAGAAGATAAATAAAACCAAGTATACAAGAGGAATGGTAATTGCTGACTGCAATAAAGGTCAAGAATGAACCAAGGAGTTAAGAAAGAGAATACAAGGGAAGACATTAGTTTCTTTATTTTTGACTAGGGTAAACATACAATCTGGATAAGCAGCTGATATTTACGGTGAAAACTCATGGAAAAGAATGAACCAAGTGAGTACAATGTGCAAAGAAAGACATTCTAAGCAGGGGAACTTGCCCCTGAAAAAGCCCTGTGATGGAAAGAACTGTGCTGTCTTTTGGAATTGACTGAGGTCAATGTGACTACTATAATATGGGAAAGAATGGAATCAATAAGGGAGGGGGGATTGATGTGTACAAACACCCAAGATTTGATAAATGAAAATTATTTGGATTTTATTCTAAGTGTAATAGGGGACCATAAAGTATTGGTATCTTTCTGGATGTGCTTCTTAATCTCTTTCTGATTTTTATGTTACTTTCAAAGGAGCTATTATTTAGAATTGAGTATATATACAGAAAGTTCTTGCTATTTTATCTGTGTGCAGAATATTTAGTAGTTGAAGGGTCATGCATCCTGCACCTGGTCTGCAACAGGGATATAAAGGGAAAATATGCTTCAAACTTCAAAGAGGTGGCTACGATTTGCTATAGTAGTAAAGGGTGAATACGATGCCAACCACAGGCAAAAAACTGTAAATGTTTTCGAACAAATGTAAATTAGAACAAAATATTTTACAATTACAATAACATTTTGCTTTGCAGCATATCAAGACATTAAAAGCATATGGTGAGGATGGGGACGTGCAGAAACCCAGTTTCATGAATGAAGAAGGTGTAGTAACTCTTATAATGTCCAGCAACAACAATTACTTTATTATTCACAGCCATCTTTTCCATGATTACAGGATTAATAAGAAGATACCACAGCGAGCTGTCCAAGTGCTGACTTTATTATATAATGTCTTCAAGTCATTATAAATACAGTCAAGTTAATATTTTCTAGTTATTATCAAAACTAAAGATTTATTATTTGTAGTTCTTCAGGTAATCCCTCATCAAATGCCTAAAATGTATTCTAACAAAGCAATATATTTATGCAACTTAAAAAATCAAAAGAAAATAAACTCTAACCTAATCTTTAGAAAAGTTTGTGTACTTACTACATGATGGACATTGTAAAATAAAGATATATAAGTATATTGACCCTTAAAAATCAATATGCTTCAGAATTATCTCACAAAATGTTGCCTATTTTTAAACAGAATATGACTAAATAAAGGCAAACACCAAGGGCCCTACATATACACTCATCCAGCATCAGATCCACGTGTTTTCAATAGATGGCTCTGTGTTACTGCATGTTCTCCATTTATTTCACATGCAAATATTCTA
Organism: Pan paniscus; assembly: GCF_029289425.2. Classification (NCBI taxonomy): domain Eukaryota; kingdom Metazoa; phylum Chordata; class Mammalia; order Primates; family Hominidae; genus Pan; species Pan paniscus. Next base: position 77,133,824 of record NC_073254.2, read on the forward strand.
CAGGTACAACATTATCCTTTAATATTCTCAGAGAAACCTTGAAAATGCAAACATTTTATAAACATAAATGTAAACAGAAAAACTTTAAAAAATGATTGTTGAATATAGAATATTTTGTGTCTACCCTTGAATAAATTATAACTGCTGGTTAACCCACCTCTTCTAATGATATAAATAACCTAAATCACCACTGAATTGATTTGCCTAACTTAAGTAAAGATTTATCTTATTTTAAACATGACTTCTAGCCCCAAAACATTTTTAATGGAGTTCTAGTAACTTTAACATTATTTTTAAAATGGGATATTATAGAAAATTTTGCCCCAACCACATTTGGTTTTGAAGGATGAATAAGTCATGCACCATAGAATATGTTCTGTGGTTAAAGCACAAACTGTATATTCAATATTTTCACACACCCTTGTAAGAAAGGTCGGGCTAAAGGGCATTTAATCAGACTAATCCTTGCAAACTAATAAAAAATACCCAACCTGCATTATCAAATAGAGCACAGTTTCTGTTGCTTCCAGAGTTCTTATTAACTTTATGGATACCACATTAGCTACTCTTGACTAGTTACTCCAAGGATTAACTAAGTCTTGACTAGTTACTCAAAGGATTCAGTAAAACCAACTCACAATAAGAACCCTATGTTTCCAAAATTGTCCTGGCCCAATAATTTACATAATGATAATGGAGAATGATGGTGTTAATATTCTTTTAGCAATCTAATGCCTTGGTGCCTAGAACAGAGTATAATAAACTATAATAAAGGACTGGCCCACTTATATTTACTGTAGAGCCCAACAGAACTTATTATATAAAAGATGCTATTTTAATATCTTAATTTCTTTGAATTTCACTAACTACACAAGTGAAATCAGTTCCAGTTTCTTTTAGAACTTCTATGTTATACTTTAGGATTGTAAGAAAAGACAAGGAAATGAGGACTTGGCTCTGCTGATGACCAATAGTGGTAATTGCATGTGTAGTAAGAAATTTCTAATATGTAATATGCTCAAAGATAAAATTTATGCTATATGATAATATATCATAGTACCACATAAATATTCACCACTTAAAGCTGGTGTGTGTGTGTGTGTGTGTGTGTGTGTGTGTGTGTTTTCTAATTAGAAAGCATTCTAGTTATTTAATAGCATATTATATTTAAACTGATACAAATATATAATTAAAGAACAACAGAATAGAGACAGAAAGAAAATTATTGACATTTGTTGAGGGTCTGCTACTGTGTTAGAACACTGCTGTTCCGAATCCTCACAAGTGGGAGGAAGGAAGGAAGGCCAAGGAAGAAACTGTTCTTAATTCTAATGTGGCTTAGCCCAGAGAAACTATTTCTGAGGTTTAAATTATCTGTGTTTGAAAAACTAACAGAGTTGATGTCCTTGTATCTCCATGAACAATTGTTGCACTGCCACATTTTGGGTGGCACTCATAGCAGCTAAGGAGCAGTACTTCATTATAGGAAATGGGAATGGAGCTGTTGTTCCAAGGTGAAAGTTATTTACTATATTCTTAAAATTAAATCCTTGAATTGTAGCTCAAGTATGGATTATTTCTGGAAATCAATATGTTAAGGTAAAAATCACATCAGTAAAATATATTTATCTTACACATCAAATGAAGATCTAATCTCTGTTGTATTCAGTATGAAATAAAAATATGAAGGCTAGGAGATGATTTAATAAAAATGATGATAAAGTACGTTAAAACTTTTGCCAGAGAGGCAGATGTATAAGCAATTGTTTTATATCATGAATAATACAAAAAAGGAAGCATGGATTAAATTTCAATTTAATTTGGAGGTTAATTAAAAAATTGAAAAAGTTATTAATATTGAAATAGTATTTTAAGAGAATACCATCCCATTCAAGTTTTTATATTACAACAGACACTTGTTTGGTATAAGTTTTTGTCATTCTGGTCTCTCACATTTAAAGACATTACCACGCATATAACAATCATTATGAAATCTACTGTATAAAATAGTTCATACAAAGCAATTGCCAGGCATTTTAAAAGAATGATAATAAAATTAGAATTACAGTTCCAAATTTAAGAGTTTATCAGTTTCAAGAGAAGAAAACAAAATAATAAAATCAAAGACACAGACATTGTATGTGATGCTTGGTGATAGACTGTTGTGACCATCCAACCAGCATAGAACTAATAAATATCATAAAAATTATCCCAATACATTGAAAACAAATACAAGTGTAATATTGGATTAGATCCTAGATCAGATTTTGTTTTTATTTTTATTTTTCATGAGAAAGAAAATTAGTGAGATAATTTGTTAAATGTAAAAAAGGTCTGTTGTTTAAATTTACTGATTTTGCTGATGTATTGTGATTATATAAATGAATGTATGAGTTTTTAGAAATACATGATAAAGCATTCAATGGGTAAATGGGCATCAGATCAGCCTCTTACTTTCAAATAATTAAGAAAAAAATAAATGTTTATGAATACACATAAAGGAGGTGGGAGGGAGAGAGACATAAAAAGACAGAAAAAATGGCAACTTACAGTAAGTATGGTGATATATTAACACTTGAAGAAGTTTGATAAGGGGTATATTTAAACTTTCTGTGTTATTTTTTGCAACATTTTTGTAAATCTGAAGTTATTGCAGAATATAAACATAATTTTAAAATTAGCTAGTTATTAACAAAAATAACTTCAAAGTATTTTATCCACACTTCAGTTTAAGTATCATATTTTACTAGCCAGCCATGGAGTTCATAAGTCCATATTTATATTATATAACCTTTGTTATAGTGTGAATTGAGTTCAAAAATTTGGCCACAAAATGACAAATTTTGTTTAAAAAACATAACTTTACATATCTTATTGAAAATACCAACCACACGTGTGTAAATTACCTATTTATCTTTTTTTCCAAATAAAGGATAATACAAATAATTGTGTTGGCTCAATTATTTCTTTTAAAAATCCCAATGGCATCGATTTGTCAAACAATAAACCATTTATTTTGAAGAGATATAAGAAGTAACTACAGTTCTGACTGGGCGTGGTGGCTTATGCCTCTAATCTCGGCACTTTGGGAGGCTGAGGCAGGTGGATCACCTGAGGTCAGGAGTTCAAGACCAGCCTGGCCAAGATGGTGAAACCCTGTCTCTACTAAAAATACAAAAATTAGCTGGGCGTGGTCGTGGGTGCCTGTGATCCCAGCTACACGGGAGGCTGAGGCAGGAGAATCACTAGAACCCGGGATGTGGGGGTTGCAGCGAGCCAAGATTACATCACTGCACTCTAGCCTGGGTGACAAGAGCAAACCACCATCTCAAAAAACAAACAAACAAACAAACAAAAAAAACAAATTAGAAGTAACTACAGTTACATTTTGATTATAGATGTAAACATGGGACAAAAGCTATAGTTTACATGCTTCTTGTATATGATCTTGGGCTTTGAGTATTATGATATCCCTGCATTTCTGATTTTACCCTGTTATCTTCTAAATGCTTTCATTCAGTTTGTTAGCTGCCATAGACAAAGTGTATTTTTTTTTCTTCTATCATAATGTGCTCTACATGTCCTTGAATGCATTCAGTTGGCTAGTTCAGAACCTAAGTGGAGGAATGGAAGTAATAGAGCAAAGTAACAAAAGTTATTCCTGTCTTATTGTGACAAAAGTTTATCATTGTGGCAAATGTTTAGAAGCAGTAAATACTGCTGTATTATTGTGACCAAAGTTTGGGAGCAGTCACCCCATATATATATATATATATATATATATATATATATACACACACACATAAAACTAGGAATAGATAGCAACTTTCTCAATATGGTAAAGGGCATTTATGGAAAACCCAGTATTATTGTACTCAGCAGAGCAAGATAGTTTTCCCACTAAAATCAGAAATAAGACCAGCCTGCCTACTTTCACCACCTTCATGCAACATAATGTTGGAAGTACTAGGCAGAACACCTAGAAAACAAGAAATTAATGGAATCTAGATTTTAAAGGAAGAAGAAAAACTCTTATCTATTCAGAGACATAATCCTGTAAGTATAAAATCCCAAAGAATCCACAAAAAACTACCAGAGGTAATAAACAAATTCAACAAATTTGCAAACACAAAGTTAACACACATAGAACAGTTGTTACTACACACCTGCAATGTACAATCTGGAGAGGAAATTAAGAAAAAAATTATATTTACAATATCATATAAAATACCTAGGAATAAATTTAACCAAGAAGATGAAAGACATACACTGAAAACTACAAAACATGATGAAAGAAATTAAAGACCTAAATACATGGAAAGACATCCCATGTTTATTGATTGAAAGACTTAATATTGTTAAGATGGCAATACTCCCTAAACCAATCTATAGAATCCATGAAATTCCTGTCAATACTCCAATAACACATTTTGTAGAAATGTAAAAGCTGATTCTCAAATTTCTGTGGAGTCGTGAGGTGCGCCAAATAGCCAAAACAATATTGAAAATGAAGAGCAAAGTTGGAGGACTCACACTTCTTAAGTACTTACTATAAAGCTACAGTAATCAAAACACTGTGGTAGTGGCATAAGAAATAGAAATTAGAGTCTGGAAGCAAACCCATATCATGGTCAATTAATTTTCAACAGTGATGCCAATGTCATTCAACTGGGAAAGAATAGCCTCTGACAAATGGTGCTGGGGCAAGTAGATATCTATGTGCAAAAGAATGAAGCTGGGCCCCTGCTTCATACCATACACAAAAATTACCTCAAAAATGGATCCACAACTTAAGTGTAAGATCTAAAAACATAAAACTATAAAACTCTTAAAAGAAAATGTAGGAGTAAATCTTCATGACCTTGTATTGGCAATGAATACTTGGATATATCACAAGCACATGGATTGAAATAAAAAATAGATAAATTGAGCTTAATCTAAAAATGTTTTGTTCGACATTATCAGTAAAATTAAAAGACCTACACAAAGGGAGAAATATTTGTAGATTAAATATATGATAAAGCTCTTGTCTCCAGAATAGATGCTCAATATCATTAATCATTAAGGAAATGCAAATTAAAACAATAGTGAGACACCAGTTCATATCCACTGGAATGGCTATAATTTTTATAAAAACAAGGAAAGTAACAATTTTTGACAAGGATATTGAGAAACTGGAATCCTCAATACTTTACCAATGGGAGTGTACAATGCAGAGGCTAATGGTGCAGAAGCTGTGGAACACAGTTTGGTAGCTCTCCAAAAAGCATAAAATTACCATATGATCCAGCAATTCCTGTCCTATGTATATATATAAAGGAAAAGAAAACTGGTACTCGAATTAATACAGGTACTCACATATTCATAGCAACACAGGGCACTATAGCTAAAATGAGGGAATAGACCAAATGTTCATCATCCATTGGATCAAGAAACAAAATGTGGGATATCCATACAATGAGATATTATTCAGTCATAAAAAGGAATAAGATATCAGTATATGCTATGTCGATGAACCTCAAAAGCACTATGCTAAGCAAAAAGAGGCAGATACGAAAAATCACATATTGTATGACTCAATTTATATGAAATATTTAGAATAGGTAAATGTATAGAGACAAAATGTGGATTGATGGTTACCAGGGATTAGGAGAAAAAGAAAATGGGGAGTGACTGCTTAATGGATGCAGGATTTCCTTTTGGAGTGATAAAATGGGACCTAGACAGAGGTAATGGCTGTGAATGAACTAAATGTGACTGATTTTTTTTTCTTTAAAACTATTAATTTTGTGTTACATGAATTCACATTTCAATAAAATTTATAAAGTGAGATGAATTTTGTTAAGTGTTTAGGTGCAGAAAATGCTGCAGTAGGATCTCAAGCTTGGGAATATGCATAATGGGTCTTTGTTTATTCTATTTATTCAAGGGGATTCTAGGGCTAAGGAGTCTCTCACTCTATTCATTTTGTTTTCCGGTTAAGCTGCCATCCCTTTCTTTTATTCAGATTATTTTCTCAAAGTCACTAACTAATAATATAGCAGAATTGGCTTAATTAATTGAGAGATATTTATGCTTTTGTGCATGCAAGCAACCCTCACGCAGACACACACACACTGGGAATAAAGACTTCAGCTCTGTCCATACATGATATAAAACCATGGTTGCTAATTGCATGAAAGATCTTGGAAAAAATCAGGTATTTCTTGAATTATGTAACATAAAGACAGCAGGATGGCAGCATAAACTTGTTAAACTAACCAGGGATTTTTGAAATTTAAAGGAATAAAATCAATCTCATATTTATCCTGGATTCAATAATTTAAGACTCTTAGGAGTTATATTATTTAAATAAAAATAAACATAAATAAAATAAGAAGGCAATCAGTACTTTGAAATTTAGTCCTAATTTGCCCTAAGTTGAAAGTAGACAAATAATATACACCCATAACATTCATTAAACATTACGTCCTTAGAAACCAAACCCATCAAAAGTAATTTATTTGGCAAATCAACGACCAAGAATTTTTTATGTAGGCTTCACCACAATTAGACACTATAAGTTTTGTTTGTACATAAACTAGTTTTCCTGTTTTATTAATAGGTTCTCAAAATATTTTGCCCTGAAGGCCAGTTAAATAATACAATTCATTATAAAATGTTGAATCCTTAATGCATTCACTTACCACACACACAGACACACACACACAGACACACACACACACATGCTTATCCTTCTCACTTATTAATTATGAGTTCTCACATCCAACTCTGTTGGGCTCATCTGTCCACTTTCTCTCAAACTAAACTTAAATGATCATAATCTAACGCTGAAGGCAGAAGTCATGACTAGGACCGTGATCCCAAGCCTACTAAGAAACAGACATGAGCAGAGCCCCAAAGAAATACCAGAGACACAAACAAGCCTGTGCGAGCAGGAAGACTTACTCTACAGAATGACTAGGTTGGAATACTCATCTTTTCCCTTTGGAATGGGAACTCCTAAGTTCCCATGGATGGGAAAATATTTTATATATATATTTATATTTTAATTACTGCATTAATTATCTATTATTCAACAAATAACCACAGCATTTAGCAGCTTTTAATGATAAACATTTAATATATAGGTCAATTTCTGATAGTCAGAAATCTGAATCAACTTAATTGGGTGGTTCTGGTTTAGGGTCTCTCATGAGGTTGCAGTCAAGGTTTTGGCTAGTATTATAGTCATCTGAAGCATTGACTGATATATCAAACTTCTCCAGCATAGTTTTTAGCCAGAACCCTCGGTTTGTCATGACATGGGTCTCTCCGCAGAGAGTTTGAGGATGGCATCCACAAATATAGAAAGGCTACATTGAATTCCTTTTGAAGTACATACTATTACCATCCTCTTCATTTTACAATGAAAACAATTGAGGCATGAGAAAGTTAAGTTGGCCAAAGTGTCTAAGCTAACAAGTAACAGAATTAATACTCAAACACAGGTGGTTGGGCCCAAGGGTCTGTGCACCTAAGAACCACATGTGTTAAAAAATAACATAACTAAATGAGGCTAGTGCTGATAGCACAGAGAGAATTTCCCCAGCACTTCTGGGAAATGCAAACAGTTCTTATATTACCTGTAGTCCATGTTACTTTAAAGGCCATCTCTTTGTGGATATCTATCTTCAAAATAAAACATGTTATCCTCTTCCTAAGACTTGTTGTTAAGTACTAGTATTAGTCACATACCACAAAAGCTATACTTTACAAGAAGAATTTCAAAATGTACAATATAAAATCAAAATATATATTTTCGTGGCTTGCAGTTTATTGTTTTAACTAAATTTAACTCTTTTGGGATAAAATCGAATTATAGAAGCAGAAATTTTCTCTGCTTGCCAGGGATTTGTAGATACTAAATCAAAGATTATGAATTTCTCATTAAATGTATCTGAAAACATATAAAATGTATTACATCTCACAGTAGTCACTGTGATTTCCTTGAATGTTAACAAAAGCAAGGCAGTGATTACACACAAATCAGTCAATAATTTTTTTCAGATGTCAAAGGAACCAAAATGGTCTCAAGAATAGTGAAGAGAAGCCACAAACATATTTTTACTATGCTCCATGTAAGCACACATTTCCCATGATCTGGATTATTTCACCAGATGTATTATGTATTTAAGACTTTTTTAAGTGAATGAAACTTTTTTAAGTGAAAGAAAAATGTTATGAGATAATTCACTAACCAGTTTGCTGTTTTTTTTTAAATGGGTACCCATATTAGTTTTCTGTTGCTGCTGTGACAGATTACCACAAATTTAGCAGCTTAAAACAATAAAACATTGTTATTTTTCAGTTCTGTAAGTCAGAAGTTTTAAATGGAAATCCTTGAGTTAAAGTCAATGTGTTGTCAGAGCTGTATTTTGTTCCTGTAGTGTGAGATCTGCCTTTTCAGCTTTTGGAGGCTGACTGCATTCCTTGGCTCATGGTCCCCTTTCTTCACCTTCAAAGCCAGACACAGTGGGTTATGCCTTTTCCACATTGCATCACACTGACTTCCTCTTTGGCCTCCTTTCATTTCAGAGGCGTTTGTGATTTAATTGGGGTCATCTATATAATCCAGAATAATCTCTTTATTTTAAGGTCAGAGGATTAACAATCTAAACTCTATCTGTGACTCCAGTAACCTGAATAATGCCCCAGTGTCCACATTCTAATACACAGAATCTGTGAATAAGTTACCGTAAATGGTAAAAGGGATTTTGCAGAAACCATTAGGTAAAGGACCTTAGAAACAAAAAATCTTTCACGATTATAGAGGTGAGGGTCTAATGTCATCATAAGGGTCATATAAAATAGAAGCAGGAGGATCAAGGAGAGAAAGAGAGAGAGCGGTGGTGGTGGGGGAGAGAGATTGACTTGAAGGTGTTATTCTGATGGTTTTGAAGGAGAAAGGGCCCACCAGCCAAAAAAAATGTATGTAACCCCCAGAAATTAAAAATGGAAAGGAAACAAACTTTCCCCTAGATAATTCAGAAGGGACACAGCTCAGCCAACCCCTTTTACCTTCTGACCTCAAGAACTATAAAATAATACAATAGTAATGTTTTGAGCTACTAAGTGTGTGGTAATCTCTTACAGTAGCCAGAAGAAACTCACAAATACAATGTCTCCATGTTTACAGGTTCCTAGCATTAGGATGTGGATATCTTTGAGGAGGCCATTATTCTGCCTACCACAACATCCATATTTTTAGGTAAATGAGTTCCTAAGTATGCATGCTTGTTATTGTATTTGTCAATGAAGAATCATCTTCTACTTAGGTGAAAATAATTTTCATATATAATGATGACCACTGCATCATTTGCCAGTGGCAGGGTAATGGCTTTCAAATGCTCTTTTCCTTTTTAAAAATTTTCTGATAAGTTCTACATAAAAAGAAAAATTATTTCTACACAGCAGCCAAATGGAAATGTGACTGAGCTCAAAATATATAATATTCTCCCATGAATACTAATACATGCTTTTATTAAAAATAAAATATAGCTCAGCTAAAAGTATTGGCAGTACACTGTTTCACAAATGTTTATGAAGCTTTCTTTGGCATAAGTTTTAAAAAGGTACTAAAGTTTCTAAGATGGCCTGTGGAAAGTAAAATGAAGGGAAATTTATATTTCCTACAAAGCCAACCAAAAGAAGAAGTGAAACAAAGCCAACCAAAAGAAGAAGTGAAACCAAATCAAAAAAAAAAAAAAAGAGAGAGAGAAAGAAAAATCCAAATGACACACGAACATAGTATAACAGAAGAAAATATTTAAATAAAACTAATTAAAGTACAGATTGCAAGGCTAAGAGCATTGAGAATAGTCTTATGCTAGTCAAGATAAATATTGCTTTAATTTTTTTATATTCATTACTGAAAGTAAAACTGCCATTCGGAGAAAGGCAAAACAAGATACTACTATTGACAGTTGAACACAAACCAAGTTTAAGAGAGATGTTTAAGATTGAAAAACTTTCATAAGGTAGTCAGGAACATTTAATCCAACTGGATTGATTTTTAGAGGAAATAAATGATCGTGTATGTAATAGAACACTTTCATACTCATTACCACACAGGCAAAAGGCCTTTTAAAGTAATTTTACTTTCTTACATACAATTATAGCAGCAGACAATGTACTTCAAATACACAAATTTAATTCCTATATTTTTGTGCTTGTATTTGCAGAGAGGCCTGTTAGCCTTTACTCACATACCTTATTCTAAAATGCATTCAAGCCATTTTCTTAGGAGGCATTGTCTAAATATGATTTAAAACTCTTCATTCACCCTGTTCCATTTTCACTTGGAGAGTTGAATCCAGTGGGTATTGATTTTATAATATTATTTTGAAACAGCAAAACAGAACTGAAAAATCAGTGCTGATTGTTTTTCCATTTAAGATCAAATTATTCACTCAATGAATGTTTGTTGAATTAGATGTATCTTTTTCTGAACTATAACTGTGAGGCAAAGAACATGGAAAGTGTCCAAAAGGCATGTGAAAGCCAAACAATCAGTCTATAAAAGATAACAACATACCTGGGTTTTCAAATAAATTTCTATTTTCTATTTTCCTTTATTTATTTCCATTTTTTCCTCCCTCCCTTACTTCCTTTCTTTTCTTTTTTTTTTCTTTTTTTTCTTTCTAATACCAGGCTTTGCACACTGAGAAAAAAGAAACACAGTCCTCTCACAGACCTTTTTTTAGACTAGAGAGTGAGATAGACTGAAATCAAACAAGAAAATGGACAAACAATGATTTTTATGAAGAATAAAAATGGGCCCCCTGAGCAAGAGAAACAGATCATTGATGAGAGGTAGCAATTTTGATTGGGTTATCTGGGACAATCTATCTGAAAAAGCTGCATTAGAGCAAAACCTGAAAGACAAGTAGTTATCCAGTGGGGGAGGGAGGTGGGAGATGGAGTTGGAACCTCCTAGGCAGAAAACATAGTGTGTGCTAAGATCATAAAGAGGGAGAAACCTTAGTATACACTTAGATGACTGAAGTGTAATAGGAGCATATTGAATCATAATTTAGAGAGGTAGACAAGAAGCAGATAAAAACAGAAGCCCAGTTCTTAGTGAGTCACACTGACCTAGAAGCATTTTACAGGCTCCCTTGCAGCTAATTGAAACATGACTAATTTCTGGCCAATATACTGAAAATTGAAGTGTCATATGTACTTATAGGTGGTCTCTTTAATGGGAGGAGCAGAGTCTTCTGCTCTACTTCCTCCATACTGCTGCTTGTGATAGCTGGAGTTCTATCAGTCTTCATAGACTATAACATAGGCTTGGGAATCACACCTACCTAGTGAGCTCTAGCTTAATTCTTTCTGACAGCTTCATAGAACTACCATACCAGTTCTGGATTACTTAACTTTTCATTTATTTTATGTTAGAGAGAAAACAACTAACTTTTAAAGTAATAGTTATTTTGGATGTTTCTATGATTGCAGGTAATACTTAATTCAGGAGACTGATGTAGTAGCTCAAATGAAAGGTGGCAATGGCTTGTGCTATAATAATAATGGGTAAAAGGAGAAGAGGACAAATTAAAGATATATTTTGGAGGTAGAGCACAAAGGACTTAAACAAAAGATTGGGTATAGAAGAGTGAGGGAAATAAAAATATCAAAAATTAATCCAAGATATGTGGCTTGAGCAATCATTTTGTAGATGGTGCTATCATGAGTAAATAGGGAAAAATTGAAAAGGCACCAATTTGAGGCAAAATAAAGACTTCATTTGTGATATATATTAAAAATACCAAATTCTTCATATTTGTTTTAAATATGTGCTAAGTCCATCAGGCAAAACTGAATACATTTGCAAAATTTCTTATAACATTCATAGTTAATTATAATTTTACCAGAAGACCTGTACCCGGTTTAGGAAGTCTCGCTGAACTTAGTTTATTTTTCCTTTATGTTACTCAGAAGTAGATTTGGTTGCTGTTTGCTTTATGTTACTCATAAGCAGATTAAGTTGCTGTGCAAACATGCAATTTACTCTTTTTTGGTTGCTATGTATTCCAGAGCAAAAAACAAAAACAACAACAACAACAAAAACCAACCGCCACCACCTAGATTTAGGCCATTAGATTCTCTAATTTTTCTTTAGGGGGAATACCAATGTTTTTGAAGGCTTTCTACCATGTTGGTGATTTACAATGTTATTTAATTTGGACCTTAGCAATAGGGCTTGCCATCATCATTTTCCAGACTCAAAGAAATTAAGTAACATAGCTAGAAAAATGCAGAACAAGAATTCAAAGCTAGGTCTGCCAAATCCCAAGGCCTGTTTTGCTACTACTAAAAATTTCTTCTTTCTTGTATGTTCATCCTGTAAATAAAGCCATAAAAATTCCAAGATATCTTGTTATCATTATGAAAACTACTTTTGAAAATATATTTACATATTTATCCACACATATTCATGTATATACACTCTAAATATTTTCCAATAACAATAATATATAAAGAGTTGAACTAGAGTAGAACTTTTTGTGAGCAAACCTGTATCTCTGGGTAGCCTCTGGCATTGATTAAATTGAAGTTTAAAAAATTATAATTCAGTTCCATCTTCAGACAGTCCATTATCAAAGCATAATGCCTTTTAAATGAGTTGTAAAAAAAGCCCATAGGCAGTAAAGAGTAGTAAAATCAAGAATGATCATCTAGTGCATGATATTTAAATGAGAAGTGAAGGGAGTAAATTAAAGGACATTGCCAATTCTAGTCAGGGAAATTACAGTGCATCCAGTAGGGAAAAGGCTGGAATGCATTTTCATAGAAAATAATAATTTAGCTATATAGAGAGTTCTTTTCCCTAGATTCCTTTTTTAATGTCCTACTTTTCTTTAGCATATCATTGCATAATATCTTAAAATTCTACTATTTGACTATCTATACAGAGTAAACCATCATGCAAATTGCTTGTTCTTAGTATTAGATTCAAATGTAAAGACGTTATATTCAAAAACCAAACCATATCATGCTTACAGTCATTAGGTACTCATTATATAAAAGGATTTGTACTAGGTGATGAGTGTATACAAAAGAGAAATGAATAGCTGAATAGCTTCTCGTCTGAAGGAGTTCACATCCCACTGAAATAACATATATGTATACGCAAATAACTGTGTTCAAGTGAAGCCTGTCATTATGTTTATGCTATACTTCTAAGTCAACAAAAACAAGCTTAACTGCTCATGAACTTATTTAGTATATCATTCATTGTTAATGGTTATGTCAAAGAAGTAAACAATAATTTGATCCATACATAAATTGTGCCTTTAGAAGTAACCTTACATTTACAATTAGTTTGCATATTTAAACACTGTGTATTGCCAACCCAGTGATTTTTAACCCCAAATTAAGTCTTTTAAGCTGACTGTTGAACAATTAGAATGACAGCAATTATTTACACACCACCCCCTCACTCATTTCCTTCCCATTGATGTTTCCTAATGTATTTGGGGTTTTCATAAGGCTATCCACCTCCTACTTCATCTTCTCTTTTGAATCAGGAAGGTACACCCTCTCAGTGATGTACAGATATCTTTTCACCTACAGCTTTCCTTGTTGTGTCCGTATAACATAAAAGGTGAGTACCTGGCTGGACTTCCTTCCTGTGGCGTTGAGGAAATATATGCAGCTGGCCAATGGCTCATACCCTGAGGTTGCTACATTTCCTTCTTGAACATAAGTTAGCATCCTTGCCCTCTCCCAAATTTTATCCTTGCTTTGTGCAATCTTAACCCCCAATCTTCCAGGTAAATATTATTTTTTTTTGTATATTTGATGTTACTTACATTTCTATTTGATGATATTCTCACATGAAAAAATGTGTGGTCCTTGTGGTTCCCTACCCCCGCCTTGGGACAAAACTTTTCTCCATGTTTCCTTTGTTTTTGTTTTTTTTTAAAATTTACTTTGATACTTTTTTAAAAAGAAGTATATCTTACTGGAACTTATCATTTTCATCAAATCAGAAATTATATTTATCAATTAGAATAAGTTTCACTGGTATCTTCTAGCATATTTTATTACATTGAGAAATGAAACAATCTTTAGATTATTTTGAATTTTCTTCATACATGTGGTATTACTGCAATAGGACAATTATATTACTTATTTTTTAGTCCTTTTGATTTTTTTTTTTTTTTTAAGCAGGGGAGACGGTTTTTCTCTGTCACCTAGGCTGAAGTGCAATGGTGCAATCTTAGCTCACTGTAACCTCTGTAACCTCGAATTCCTTAACCGAAGATATCAAAGGGTAGGATCAGCCTCCAAGGTAGCTGAGACTACAGGCATATACCACCACACTCCACTAATTTTTAAAAATTTTGTGTAGAGATGGGTGTCCAGCTTTGTTGCCTCCACTGATCTTGAACTCCTGGCCTTAATCCTCTTGCCCTGGCCTCCCAAACTGTTGGGATAACAGGAGTGAGCCACTTAACTTCACCTTTAAAATTATCTTTCTTTTTTTCTTTTTTCCCCCCACTGGTTAGTTTTTCTAGTACATTATTGAATAGAAGTGGTGCTGCACTATCTTATTTTTCTCTTCTCAGGAGGAAATGTCTCAATTCATGATTATTTATATTTGTTAGAGTGATTCTGTTGAATGTTTTTTGATTAAAGATACTTCACTCTATCTTTGTTTGCTACAAGTTTTTACCATGAATTGGTGTTTATTATTATCAGATGCTTTTTCTACAGTTTATTTAAAGGTCAACTATATATTTTCATTTTAATATTAGTATAGTGAATTAAATTAAATAATTGTCAAATAGTAAAACCTTTTACATTTCTGAAATAAAACCTATTTGGTTGTGACTGGGATTTATTGACCAACAATATTGTGTTTGTCATTTTAAATAGCTATTTTGAAGGACCATCATTTGGCTTTGTTGATTTTCTCTTTCATATACTTTTTCTATTTAATTAATTTCTATTTTTATTACCATCTATATTTTAATGTTTAGTTTGCAGGTATTTTTTCTAGCATTTGAGATGACAAGTTAGATCAATGATTTTCAGATTTTTTTTTTTTTTTTTTTTGAGACTGAGTCTTGCTCTGTCGCCCGAGCTGGAGTGCAGTGGCGCGATCTCGGCTCACTGTATCCTCCGCCTCCTGCGTTCAAGCAATTCTCCCTGCCTCAGCCTCCTGAGTAGCTGGGATTACAGGCGCCCGCCACCACTCCAGGCTAATTTGTGTGTGTGTGTGTGTGTGTGTGTGTGTGTGTGTGTTTCAGTAGAGATAGGGTTTCACCATGTCGACTAGGCTGGTCTTGAACTCCTGACCTCAGGTGATTTGTCCGCTTCAGCCTCCCAAAGTGCTGGGATTTCAGGCACCTGCCACCTCTCCAGGCTAATTTGTGTGTGTGTGTGTGTGTGTGTGTGTGTGTGTGTTTTGTAGAGATAGGGTTTCACCATGTTGACTAGGCTGGTCTTGAACTCCTGACCTCAGGTGATTCGTCTGCTTCAGCCTCCCAAAGTGCTAGGATTTCAGGCGCCTGCCACCACTCCAGGCTAACTTTTGTGTGTGTGTGTGTGTGTGTGTGTGTTTGTTTTTTTGTTTTTTGTAGAGAGAGTGTTTCACCATGTTGACTAGGCTGGTCTTGAACTCCTGACCTCAGGTGATTTGTCTGCTTCAGCCTCCCAAAGTGCTGGGATTACAGGTGTGAGCCACTGCACCCGGCCCAGATGTTCTTTTATTGTACTTGCATTTAAGATTACAATTCCCCTCTGATCACGTATGATCTGCATCCTACAAGTTATGTTTTTGTTGTCATTCAGTATAAAATATTTTCTAATTTACCTTTTATTTGTATTTGAATCATATATGATGCATATGAGTATTACTTAATTTCCAGCCTGTTTGGGATGTCCTAGTTATTGACCTTTAATTTAATTCCACTGAGGTCAGAAGGCACACTCTGAATCAATTTAATCATGTGAAATTTGTTTAGGCTTTCTTTATCCCATCACTTATAGTTTTGGTAAAATTCCTTATGCTGTTAGAAAGTTTGTGAATTGTCACTGTTAGCTTCAGTATACAACAGGTATTAATATGTCAAAGTTGTTTAAGTCATTTGTATACTTACTAGTTTTTAAGCAATTTGTTCTATCAGCTCTTGAGAGAGTTATGTTAAAAATTTTCACCGTGATTGTAGACAACTATGTTTATCTTTTTAGTTATGTCCATTTTTGCTCTATATGTTTGAATCTATTTTATTATCTAAATAAAAATTTAGGATTATATTTTCCTGCTCAATTGACTCCTTTATCAAATCCCACATTTTCTTTTGATATTTCTGTTTGAAACAATTTTTCTTAGTTGAAAATTCTGTCAGTATTTCTTTTAATGCAGGTCTTTGATATGTGTTTATTTGACAGCGTATTTATTGCCTTTATTCTTGAAAGGCATTTTCAGTAAACATGGTACTCTACAGTGACAGAATTTTTTCACAGCACTTCAAATATGTCATTTCAATGTGTTTACTCTTGTTTTAAGTCAACTTTGTTAAGGTGTAACTTACATATAATAAATTTACCCATTTTGAATGTACAGTTTAATGAATTTTGAGAAACTTACATACACCCATGTAACCACTACTCCAATCAAGATGTATAATATATCCAATACCACAGAAGTTTCCGTTATGGTCCTTCACATTTACTCACTCCCAAGTCCTTGGCTTCAGATACCACAGAACATATTTCTGTAATCGTAAATTGGTTTTCGTTTTTTCTAAAATTTTGTATAATTAAAATCACACATTACACAATCCATTGTATTTGGCTTCTCTTGGTTAACATATAATTTCTGAGGTTCTTCTGTAATACATGGTAGGATGTATCAGCAATTTTTAAATTTATTACTCTTATTAT
Source organism: Pan paniscus (assembly GCF_029289425.2). NCBI lineage: Eukaryota > Metazoa > Chordata > Mammalia > Primates > Hominidae > Pan > Pan paniscus. Next base: position 77,150,762 of record NC_073254.2, read on the forward strand.
ATTATATCACAAATTGATCATCCATTTATTTGTGTGGACACTTGGATTACCCAGTTTTCTTTTTATTATTTATGAAGCTAGTATGAGATTCATGTACAGGTCTTTGTGTAGATACATATTTTCATTTCTATAGAGAAAATTCTTAGGAATATAATTTCTTCATGTAATCATAAGTAAATATTTAATATTATAAGAAGTGGCAAACTTCCCAAAGGGTATTTTGTTTGTTTGTTTGTTTTATAATTCTTACTAGCTAAGTATGAGTGTTCTGGTTACTCCTAACCTCATCAATATTTGATACTATCATTCTTTTTTCACTTAATTCCAATGATTTCTAATTTACTTTAAAAGTCTTCTACCTGTGCATTATATGAAGAATATTGTTTACATTATAAATACTTGAAGATTATCTGGATATTTTTCTGTTAATAATTTCTTATTTAATTTTGTTTTGGTAGAGAACATACTCTGATGTGAATAACCTTAAATTTACTGAGACACATTTTAATTTTCAGTACAAGGCCCAGCTCTGTTAATCTTCCATGGATTGTTGTTGGGTAGAATGTGATTATCTATCTATCTATCTACCTATCTATCTATCATTTATCTATGCAACTATCAATTAATCAGAGAAATCTCCAACATACTTAACTGATTTTCTATTTCTTCTATCAATTTTTGATGGACATTATTGAATTCAAATTATGATTTTTTTTTCTATTTATTCTTTCAGTTCTATAAATTTTTCTTCAGGCATGTTGAAGCTCAGTTAAGTGCATGTACCTTTAGGATTTTTATGACCCTCAGATAAGTTGACTCCTTTGTCATTATGAAATGACTGAGGTTACCTCTAATATCCTGGGATATTAGGCAATTATTGCCACTATATATTTCTATGGTTAAGGGGTTCATACTTTATAATTTTCCAGTCTTTCAATTTTACCCTTTACTTTTATGCATATAAAGTTATTATTATTATTATTATTTTTTTTTGAGACGGAGTCTCGCTCTGTCGCCCAGGCTGGAGTGCAGTGGCGTGATCTCGGCTCACTGCAAGCTCCGCCTCCCGGGTTCACGCCATTCTCCTGCCTCAGCCTCCCGAGTAGCTGGGACTACAGGCGTCCGCCACCTTGCCCTGGTATTTTTTTTTTTTTTTTGTATTTTTAGTAGAGACGGGGCTTCACCGTGTTAGCCAGGATGGTCTTGATCTCCTGACCACGTGATCTGCCAGCCTCAGCCTCCCAAAGTGCTGGGATTACAGGCATGAGCCACCGCGCCCGGCCCTAAAGTGAGTGTACTTATAAACAGCATAAAATTGGGTCATAAGTTTTTAGTCTCTCTGATAATATCTTTAATTGGAATGAGTACACCATTTACATATTTTTAAAACGTATTGATATGTAAGACTTGTACATATTTTGCAGCTACATGTGATATTTCGCTACATGTATAAAATGTGTTACAGTCAAATCAGGGTAATTGGGATCACCAGATATATTTGGATTTAAATCTACCTTGTTGAACTATCAACTTTTCTATTCGTCCATGTTCTTTTTTTCCCTATTTCCTGCTATTTAATAAAATAATTTGTTAAGTAAGTCTGAAGCATTTTAAAGTCTAGGACTGCTTTTTATCCACTGTTTGAGTAAGCCTTCCTGAATATTCTACCTAATATTCTGTAAATTGTGAGTTTTTCTCAGGCTGGTTGGTTGGAACAGGTACTATTCCTGGCTTTCTTGAGTGTTGGGCACTGTTTCCTTTAATCCTTCCAGATGGTTCTTTCTCCCAGCTCTGGATATTTTCCTCACACTCATTAGCTCATCAGCTTTTTCTTAAATAATTGATGGGGACCTTCTGTAGATGTCTGGAATTCTCTCTGTATGCAGCTCTCTTTGTGAACAGTAACTTCCTTGGTATCTCTGCACTGTCACCTCTATCTCTGTATGGGTGCTCCTTATTGTATCTTGGCTTAAAATTTTTCTCGTGACATTCAAAGACATATAGTAATCATAGAGCTTATCTTTTTTGTTTTCTATTTGTCCAGATTCATTGTCCATTATTAACTTATATCCACTATTTTTTATTGTTTCAGGCAAGAGAGGACATTCAGTACCTGTTTCTTCATCTAGATGGAAAGCTGAAGTCTACAAATGCATTTTAGAATAAAAACTGAACATACTTATTTTAGTCAGAGTCCCAACAGGAAGTAGATGGCAAAATCAAATCTGAAAAATGTGAAGACTGTTTATATCCAGGGTCGGGGGGAGATATTTACAGAGGTTTAGTGGTTTATAGGGGAAACCAAAAGAAACAGTATAAAACTCCCAGGTTTTTTTTTTTTTAGCAGAGCTGTTATTAACCCTAGTCTTTTGGGGTGTAGGACCAAAAGTCCTTAATAAAACTCTAAAAAAGAGGGTAAAGGGAGCTCCCTCTAAAGAATTCACAAGCTGAGATGACTCTGAGGAGGGGGCCAGGCAACAACACTCACCTTACTTGGTTCCTTCTCTATTTTCTTTTACCTATAAGCTAAATCCAAACCAGAAGCCAAAGGACAAGAAGACACCTGCAATAGTTGATAGAGGCCACCTTTCTAGAGCACAGAGCAGGGGGATTTGCAAAGAAAATGGAAGATATCCAACATAATAAGCTCCTTGGCATTCCTCTACCCGCTCAGTTGCACAAACCAGTGACCTGGTAGTATTTGATTCCTTCTTGTTCCTCACCTCCCCACATTCAACTGGCCAATGATTCTGTAGGCTCTACTTCTTAATATGTTACATATTTATCACTTCTTCTCCAACTGTACTCCTGCCACTGTCTGCTTTTATGTCATTACCATTGTTCCATATACTTTGCTATAACTTCTCAAATGCTTTCTTGGCCTCCCAGGTTTACTCCATCCTCTTCAGTTCATACATTGTTTAAAGATAGTGTGATTTTTCAAAAATTCAATTCTGATCACACTATTTCCCACCTTTGTGTTTTTGAATTGTTCAAAAACTTCTTAACGTGGACTTCACGACTATCTATTTTCTGGCTTCTACCATTGTTACAACCTTAAACAAGAAGCAGTCATAAAATATGACCTACACAGCTGGCTGTTTTCAATAAATACCTCTTGATACCTTCTGATTCCCTAGTGTTCAAATGTCATCAATCTAATTCTACACATCGTTGTACTAGCTTACTACATCAACCAAGTAATGCCTCTTTAATGCTCATTAACCTAAGAATTACTTCTGTTAATCTTTATATGATTTCTCTTAAGAGAATTGCTTGAACCCAGGAGGTGGAGGTTGCAGTGAGGTGAGATCACACCACTGCACTCCAGCCTGGGCAACAAGAATGAAACTTGAGCTAAGGACATGCATAGACAATTCTCAAAAGAAGATACACAAGTGGCCAACAAACATATAAAAAGTGCTCAACATCACTAATGATCAGGGAAATGCAAATCAATACCACAATGCAATACTACTTTACTCCTGTAAGAATGGCCATAATAAAAAATTAAAAAGCAGTAGATGTTGGCATGGATGTGGCAATCAGGGAACACTTCTACACTGCTGCTGGGAATGTAAACTACTAGAGCCACTATGGAAAACAGTGTGGAGATTCCTTAAAGAACTAAAAGTAGAACTACCATTTGATCCAGCAATCCCACTACTGGGTATCTACCCAGAGGAAAAGAGGTCATTATTTGAAAAAGATTGTTGCATACCCATGTTTATAGTAGCACAATTCACAACTGCAAAATCATGGAACCAACCCACATGCCCATCAATCAATGAGTGGATGAAGAAACTGTGATATATATATATGATGGAATATATATATATATATATATATGATGGAATATATACATATGATGGAATATATATATGATGGAATACATATATATGATGGAATATATAAACCAAATGTTGTATGTTCTCACTGACATGTGGGAGCTAAGCTATGAGGATGCAAAGGGATAAGAATAATACAATGGATTTTGGGGACTTGGGGGGAAGAGTGGGAGGGGTGAAGGATAAAAGACAACCAATATGGTGCAGTGTATACTGCTCGGGTGATGGGTGCTCCAGGATCTCACAAATCACCACTAAAGAACTTATTCATGTAATCAAATACGACCTGTACCTCAATAACTTATAGAAAAAAAGAACAGAGTAGAAAACGGGTGATGTTTTGCTTATTTACTTGTTTGCTCTCTCTCTTTTTCCATCCCAAATAAATTCCATGATGACAAGTTCTTATGACAATGTTTTTAAATTCTATCCCTATGCCTGGAGTAGAAAAACAATAATTATAAAACTTGGCATTTACTCAGAAAGTCCAGATTCTTGTCACCCTTTTCCATTCTGTTTCCCTTTTAACTGACATCTAACCCCTCACAACACTACTCTCATCTTTTCATTACTTTTTTCAAAAGTTTAATCATTTCTAGAATGTCTGGGTATTCACATAATTCCACCACTTATTAGCTTGTGACCTGTGGCAAATTCCTCTTTGAACCTCAGTTTCCTGATTGGTAAAATAGGAATAACTACTACCTAAGGGTGTTGTTATGAGGAATAAATGAGTAAGTATATTAAATATTTAGATCAGTGTTTGGACTATTGGAAGCAATCCACAAGAGTTACTTGTTATTATAATGAAATCAAATCTAAGTTTTTATTCTGTCCCTTCTCCTTTCTAAGGCCAGTCAGTCCATCTGATTAGCGTTATATTTCCCCATTAATTTTCACCTCATCTGGTACCTTGCTCTCAATTATTTTATTCTTCTGGATCTTCTACTTCTCTCTTGGCACTGGATCTCTTTCATCAGCATTTAAACATCTGAATATTTCTTCAGCTGGAAACATGCTTCCCCTTGATCTCAATATGACTTATGCCCTCACTTCATTTAAGTCTTTGCTTGAAAGTCACTTCATCAGAGAAGCTGTCTCTGATCACTTCACTGAAAATTGCACCATCCCTCCCTATGTCCTTTTCTACTTTCTTCCTTTATTTTTCTCCATGGCATTTATGGCCATCTCACATTTTGCCTACTTGTTTATTCTGTCTCGTCTTCCACTCTGACTAAATTCCATGAAGGCAAGTCCATATGCCATTCTGTTACATTCACCACAGTATTCCAGTATCTGATATGTAGTAGAAATTCAATGAATATTGATTAAATTAAGGAATGTAAGAAAAAATTAACAAACTTATCCATAGAAGGCCCAAATGCTCCAGCTACTAACATCATTTGCTTCACAGAGCAGCATCTACAAAGAATTCTCTGTTCTGAACTCTTTTTATTTCCCATTCATTTCACATTCCTCAGGAAGTTGACCTCCATTCCCTCTATTTCACTTAAGTGGCTCTTGGAAATTAAGTTTATATGTTGCATCTTACTAATGTTATAGAAACATCTATGAATTTTTTTTCTGTTAACTTCAACTTTAAACAAGGCAGGCTCATAGTTTTTAAGAAATTAAGTTCTAAAGTATCAAAAAGTTTTCTACATAAAGCAGATATCATATAAAATAACTAGTACTGTATTTCAGACATTAACAGCAAATAGAATTTGATGCTTAGATAGCTTGATGCTTAGATCCTACCTTGGGTAGGATGGGGAATGACAGTGTGAGAGGAACAAAACAGTAGAAAACATCAATGTACAGGTAAGACATAGGTTTATTGGTGAAAAAAATTCCAGATAATATTCAGCATCAAAGGATCTGGCAATAGGCAATAGGCATAGATCCAGGTAGTTAGCATAAGAACAGGCTGCCTATTATGGACTGAATGGTGTCCTCCCAAATTCATAGGTTGAATCTCTATCCACTAGTACCTCAGAATGTGACTCTATTTGGAGATAGGGCCTTTAAAGTGGTGATTAAGTTAAAATGAAGCTGTCCAGGGCAGGTCTTAATCCAATATGACTGACATCCTTATAAGAATATTGGTGGAGCCAAGATGGCCGAATAGGAACAGCTCCAGTCTACAGCTCCCAGCGTGAGTGACACAGAAGACCGGGTGATTTCTGCATTTCCAACTGAGGTACCGGGTTCATCTCACTGGGGAGTGCCAGACAGTGGGTGCAGGAAAGTGGGTGCAGTGCACCGTGTGTGAGCAGAAGTAGGGCGAGGCATTGCCTCACTCGGCAAGTGCAAGGGGTCAGGGACTTCCCTTTCCTAGTCAAAGAAAGGGGTGACAGACAGCACATGGAAAATCGGGTCACTCCCACCCTAATACTGCACTTTTCCAACGGGCTTACCAAACGGCACACAAGGAGATTATATCCCGCACATGGCTCAGAGGATCCTATGCCCATGGAGCCTCACTAGCACAGCAGTCTGAGATCAAACTGCAAGGCGGCAGCAAGGCTGAGGGAGGGGCACCTGCCAGTGCCCAGGCTTGAGTAGGTAAACAAAGCAGCCAGGAAGCTCAAACTGGGTGGAGCCCACCACAGCTCAAGGAGGCCTGCCTGCCTCTGTAGGCTCCACCTCTGGGGGCAGGGCACGGACAAACAAAAGGCAGCAATAACCTCTGCAGACTTAAATGTCCCTCTCTGACAGCTTTGAAGAGAGTAATGGTTCTCCCAGCATGCAGCTTGAGATCTGAGAACGGGCAGACTGCCTCCTCAAGTGGGTCCCTGACCCCCAAGTAGCCTAACTGGGAGGCATCCCCCAGTGGGGGTGGTCTGAAACCTCACATGGCCAGGTACTCTTCTGAGACAAGACTTCCAGAGGAACAATCAGGCAGCAGAATTTGCGGTTCACCAATATATGCTGTTCGGCAGCCACCGCTGCTGATACCCAGGCAAACAGGGTCAGGAGTGGACCTTCAGCAAACTCCAACAGACCTGCAGTTGAGGGTCCTGACTGTCAGAAGGAAAACTAACAAACAGAAAGGACATCCACACCAAAAACCCATCTGTACGTCACCATCATCAAAGACCAAAGGTAGATAAAATCACAAAGGTAGATAAAATCACAATCTACCTTCCCCAAAGGTAGATAAAATCAGGGGAAAAAAACAGAGCAGAAAAACTGGAAACTAAAAATCAGAGTGCCTCTCCTCCTCCAAAGGAACACAGCTCCTCACCAGCAATGGAACAAAGCTGGACGGAGAATGACTTTGACGAGTTGAGAGAAGAAGGCTTCAGAAGATCAAACTACTCTGAGCTAAAGGAGGAAGTTCAAACCAATGACAAAGAAGTTAAAAACCTTGAAAAAAAATTAGATGAATTGCTAACTAGAATAACCAATGCAGAGAAGTCTTTAAAGGACCTGATGGAGCTGAAAACCACGGCACAAGAACTACGTGATGAATGCACAAGCCTCAGTAGCCAATGCAATCAACTGGAAGAAAGGGTATCAATGATGGAAGACGAAATGAATGAAATGAAGTGAGAAGTTTAGAGAAAAAAGAATAAAAAGAAACGAACAAAGCCTCCAAGAAATATGGGACTATGTGAAAAGACCAAATCTACGTCTGATTGGTGTACCTGAAAGTGACGGGAGAATGGAACCAAGTTGGAAAACACTCTGCAGGATATTATCCAGGAGAACTTCCCCAATCTACCAAGGCAGGCCAACATTCAAATTCAGGAAATACAGAGAACGCCACAGAGATACTCCTCGAGAAGAGCAACTCCAAGACACATAATTGTCAGATTCACCAAAGTTGACATGAAGGAAAAAATGTTAAGGGCAACCATAGAGAAAGGTTGGGTTACCAACAAAGGGAAGCCCATCAGACTAAGAGCGGATCTCTTGGCAGAAACTGTACAAGCCAGAAGAGAGTGGGGGCCAATATTCAACATTCTTAAAGAAAAGAATTTTCAACCCAGAATTTCATATCCAGCCAAACTAAGCTTCATAAGTGAAGGAGAAATAAAATCCTTTACAGACAAGGAAATGCTGAGAGATTCTGTCACCACCAGGCTTGCCCTAAAAGAGCTCCTGAAGGAAGCACTAAACATGGAAAGGAACAACTGGTACCAGTCACTACAAAAACATGCCAAATTGTAAAGACCATCAAGGCTAGGAAGAAAGTGCATCAACTAATGAGCAAAATAACCAGCTAACATCATAATGACAGGATCAAATTCACACATAACAATATTAACCTTAAATGTAAACGGGCTAAATGCTCTAATTAAAAGACACAGACTGGCAAACTGGATAAAGAGTCAAGACCCATCAGTGTGCTGTATTCAGGAAACCCATCTCACGTGCAGAGACACACATAGGCTCAAAATAAAGGGATGGAGGAAGATCTACCAAGCAAATGGAAAACAAAAAAGGCAGGGGTTGCAATCCTAGTCTCGGATAAAACGGACGTTAAACCAACAAAGATCAAAAGAGACAAAGAAGGCCATTACACAACGGTAAAGGGATCAATTCCACAAGAAGAGCTAACTATCCTAAATATATATGCACCCAATACAGGAGCACCCAGATTCATAAAGCAAGTCCTTAGTGACCTACAAAGAGACTTAGACTCCCACACAATAATAATGGGAGACTTTAACACCCCACTGTAAACATTAGACAGATCAACGAGACAGAAAGTTAACAAGGATATCCAGGAATTGAACTCAGCTCTGCACCAAGCGGACCTAATAGACATCTACAGAACTCTCCACCCCAAATCAACAGAATATACATTCTTTTCAGCACCACACCACACCTATTCCAAAATTGACCACATAGTTGGAAGTAAAGCACTCCTCAGCAAATGTAAAAGAACAGAAAATATAAAAAACTGTCTCTCAGACCACAGTGCAATCAAACTAGAACTCTGGATTAAGAAACTCACTCAAAACTGCTCAACTACATGGAAACTGAACAACCTGCTCCTGAATGACTACTGGGTACACAACAAAATGAAGGCAGAAATAAAGATGTTTTTTGAAACCAGTGAGAACAAAGACATAACATACCAGCATCTCTGGGACACATTCAAAGCAGTGTGTAGAGGGAAATTTACAGCACTAAATGCCCACAAGAGAAACTCGCAGGAAAGATCTAAAATTGACAACCTAACATCACAAGTAAAAGAACTAGAGAAGCAAGAGCAAACACATTCAAAAGCTAGCAGAAGGCGAGAAATAACTACGATCAGAGCAGAACTGAAGGAAATAGAGACACAAAAAACCCTTCAAAAAAAATCAATGTATCCAGGAGCTGCTGTTTTGAAAAGATCAACAAAATTGATAGACCGCTAGCAAGACTAATAAAGAAGAAAAGAGAGAAGAATCAAATAGACACAATAAAAAATGATAAAGGGGATATCACCACCGATCCCACAGAAATACGAACTACCATCAAAGAATACTATAAACACCTCTATGCAAATAAAATAGAAAATCTAGAAGAAATGGATAAATTCCTCGACACATACACCCTCCAAAGACTAAACCAGGAAGAAGTTGAATCTCTGAATAGACCAATAACAGGCTCTGAAATTGAAGCAATAATTAATAGCTTACCAACCAAAAAGAGTCCAGGACCACATGGATTCACAGCCGAATTTTACCAGAGGTACAAGTAGGAGCTGATACCACTCCTTCTGAAACTATTCCAATCAATAGAAAAAGAGGGAATCCTCCCTAACTCATTTTATGAGGCCAGCAACATCCTGATACCAAAGCCTGGCAGAGACACAACAAAAAAAAGAGAATTTTAGACCAATATATTTGATGAACATTGATGCAAAAATCCTCAATAAAATACTGGCAAACCGAATCAAGCAGCACATCAAAAAGCTTATCCACCATAATCAAGTGGGCTTCATCCCTGGGATTTAAGGCTGGTTCAACACACGCAAATCAATAAATGTAATCCAGCATATAAACAGAACCAGAGACAAAAACTACATGATTATCTCAATAGATGCAGAAAAGGCCTTTGACAAAATTCAACAACACTTCATGCTAAAAACTCTCAATAAATTAGGCATTGCTGGGACGTATCTCAAAATAATAAGAGCTATCTATGACAGACCCACAGCCAATATCATACCAAATGGACAAAAAGTGGAAGCATTCCTTTTGAAAACTGGCACAAGATAGGGATGCCCTCTCTAACCACTGCTATTCAACATAGTTTTGGAATTTCTGGCCAGGGCAATCAGGCAGGAGAAGGAAATAAAGGGAATTCAATTAGGAAAAGAGGAAGCCAAATTGTCCCTGTTTGCAGATTACATGATTGTATATCCAGAAAACCCCATCATCTCAGCCCAAAATCTCCTTAAGCTGATAAGCAACTTCAGCAAAGTCTCAGGATACAAAATCAATGTGCAAAAATCACAAGCATTCTTATACACCAATAACAGACAAACAAAGAGCCAAATCATGAGTGAACTCCCTTTCACAATTGCTTCAAAGAGAATAAAATACCCAGGAATCCAACTTACAAGGGATGTGAAGGACCTCTTCAAGGAGAACTACAAACCACTGCTCAATGAAATAAAAGAGGATACAAACAAATGGAAGAACATTCCACGCTCATGGGTAGGAAGAATCGATATCGTGAAAATGGCCATACTGCCCAAGGTAATTTATAGATTCAATGCCATCCCTATCAAGCTACCAATGACTTTCTTCAAAGAATTGGAAAAAACTACTTTAAAGTTCATATGGAACCAAAAAAGAGCCCGCATTGCCAAGTCAATCCTAAGACAAAAGAACAAAGCTGGAGGCATCACGCTACCTGACTTCAAACTATACTACAAGGCTACAGTAACCAAAACAGCATGGTACTGGTACCAAAACAGAGATATAGACCAATGGAACAGAACAGAGCCGTCAGAAATAATGCCGCATATCTACAACTATCTGATCTTTGACAAACCTGAGAAAAACAAGCAATGGGGGAAAGGATTCCCTATTTAATAAATGGTGCTGGGAAAACTGGCTAGCCATATGTAGAAAGCTGAAACTGGATCCCTTCCTTACACCTTATACAAAAATTAATTCAAGATGGATTAAAGACTTACATGTTAGACATAAAACCATAAAAACTCTAGAAGAAAACCTAGGTAATACCATTCAGGACATAGGCATGGGCAAGGACTTCATGTCTAAAACACCAAAAGCAATGGCAACAAAAGCCAAAATTGACAAATGGGATCTAATTAAACTAAAGAGCCTCTGCACAGCAAAAGAAATTACCATCAGAGTGAACAGGCAACCTACAGAATGGGAGAAAATGTTTGCAACCTACTCATCTGACAAATGGCTAATATCCAGAGTCTACAATGAATTCAAACAAATTTACAGGAAAAAAACAAACAACTCCATCAAAAAGTGGGCGAAGGATATGAACAGACACTTCTCAAAAGAAGACATTTATGCAGCCAAAAAACACATGAAAAAATGCTCATCATCACTGGCCATCAGAGAAATGCAAATCAAAACCACAATGAGATATCATCTCACACCAGTTAGAATGGTGATCATTAAAAAGTCAGGAAACAACAGGTGCTGGAGAGGATGTGGAGAAATAGGAACACTTTTACACTGTTGGTGGGACTGTAAACTAGTTCAACCATTGTGGAAGTCAGTGTGGCGATGCCTCAGGGATCTAGAACTAGAAATACCATTTGACCCAGCCATCCCATTACTGGGTATGTACCCAAAGGCTTATAAATCATGCTGTTATAAAGACACATGTGCACGTATGTGTATTGCGGCACTATTCACAATAGCAAAGTCTTGGAACCAACCCAAATGCCCAACAATGATAGACTGGATTAAGAAAATGTGGCACATATACACCATGGAATACTATGCAGCCATAACAAATGATGAGTTCATGTCCTTTGTAGGGACATGGATGAAGCTGGAAACCATCATTCTCAGCAAACTATCACAAGGACAAAAAACCAAACACCGCATGTTCTCACTCATAGGTGGGAATTGAACAATGAGAACACATGGACACAGGAAGGGGAACATCACACACCAGGGCCTGTTTAGGGGTTGGGGGATGGGGGAGGTATAGCATTAGGATATATACCTAATGCTAAATGACGAGGTAATGGGTGCAGCACACCAACATGGCACATGTATACATATGTAACAAACCTCCACATGTACCCTAAAACTTAAAGTATAATAATAATAAAATTTTTAAAAAACACTAAAAACATAAAAAATAAATAAATAAATAAAAAGAAGATTAATTTTAAACATACGAAGGAACACCAGGGGCATGTATGCACAGAGAAATGGCCATGTGAGGACACAGCAGGAAGATGGCTATCTGCAAGCCAAGGAGAGAAATCTCTGAAGAAGCCAAATCTGCCAACAGTTTCCCCTTGGACTTCTAGACTCCAGAACTATGAGAACATAAATTTCTGTTGCTTAAGCCACTCAGTCTCTGGTATTTTGTTAGGGGAGCCCTAGAAAACTAATGCACTGCCTTGGTACTTAGTATGGAACAGAGGGTTAGGAATCCTTGTAGGTGCTAAAATAGATGAGCTTGACACAAGCCCTGAGAAAAACAGAGAAACACTTCTATTTATTGCTATAACAGGTCTGCTTGTATTGGAACCCTTCCGTGTTAAATAATTATTCAAGCTACATATTCTATATTGTATAATAACTGTTTAAAATAGTTATACAATGACAAATATAGGGCTATAAGCCTTGACAGAAAGGAGGAAACCAAGTTAAGCAGGTTTCTTTGTGAGAACTTTTTCCAATGCAACTAACATTCGAATGTTAAGTCATCAATATTTCTTCGTTACATCATCTCAAATATAATTCTTCTTTTATCTACTCTCAGCCTTATAGAGTTTATTTTCCACACAATAAATAGGGTTAAAAAACAAAATCGAACACCTTTAGTGGCATCCCATCACCTTTAAACAAATTTAAATTCTTTGCATGGCTATAAGACCATATAAGAATTTGCTTTCACAAATATCTGCGACCTCTTTCCCTTGTCCCAGCTACATAGGCCTATGTTCTCCTCCTTAAATAAAGCAAATTTGTTATCTCCTTGGGCATTTGCTTAGTGTTTTCTGCATGAAAGACCCTGTTCCATAACTTGTTTCTTTGCCATTATATCCCAGTCAAAGATATTACACAGTTAGGCATTTTTAGTCCACCTGATCTCAATTCGCCCCTCTTCCCAGAAATAACCTAAAACTATCTGAAATTTTTAATTTTAAAAATTTTTGTCTTTTACTACATTTGAAAAACTAAAAGTTTGTCTTACAATCGTACACCTATAGGCTAGATTGCAAAAGCTGAGCATTCAGAAGTGTAAAATTTCAAGTTAAAGAAAAGGACAAGAAGAAAGAAGAGGCAGATGGGGCAACATAGAAGCAAGGGGATGGCATGAAAATGATTTAACCAAAAAGGAAAAGTTTTGGCAGGATTTTGCTTGATATTGCACCCTCGCCTGCATCACCTTTTTTATTCTGCTTCCACCATTCACTTAGTGTTTAATAACTTGCACATTAATTCTTGTTAATGTACTGTTCCTGAATAGCTTAACCTAAGATAAATCCTAATATTTAATCCAGTTTTATTTATCATTTAAAAGGAAAAGTGAAAATCAAAACCAATTGCTAAGTTAAATATTTAATAATGTCTATGTGTTCTTGCATAAATACTGTCAGAGTAAAATCTGGGAACCTCATAATTTTCTGAGCAAATCAGACTTGGAGAGATGAGTCTCAAATATGCTAGGATTGGGGAGGTACTGGGATTCTAAGCCAGTGTTGGATAGAGAGGCAAGGCTATGAAATGATTTGGTGGTCAAAAAAAGAAAAATGTTTGTCTTGCAATTGTATCCCTATAAGCTAGATTGCAAAATCTGAATGCTCAAAAATATAAAGTTAAAGAGAAGGATAAGGAATAATAAGAGGCAGATTGGGAGATACAGAAGTAAGAGGATGGAATATAAATGATTTAACACAAAAGGAAAAGGCTTGGCAGGATTTTGCTTAAAATTGCACCCTTGCCTGCCTCACCTTTTTTATTCCGCTTCCACCATTCACTTAGTATTTAATAACTTCCACATTAATTCTCGTTAAGGTGCTGCTTCTGAGTAGCTTAACCTAAGATAAATCCTAATATTTAATCCAGTTATATCCAATTAGAGCCATGATAAAGAAGAGAACAAGAGCTTAGAGCCTGAGAGATCATTTCAAATATAGGTGACCATTTACAGATGTATATTTGCTGATGATAAGACTTTAATAGCACCCTCTGAATGGTATTTGTTATATGCTTGGGTGAGCATTATTTAGGAAAACAGATAACCATGTAATACAGAAAAATAATTTTTTAAAAAGTAAGGTAAAACAAATATTTATAGTGTTATTAAAATAAAATAAAGCAAACAAGGGAAGCCATATTAAGGTGGAAATTGTCATCATTAGTTTAGCTGATATTCTGGTTTAATCGATTTGAAGTTATCTCCTTAGTCAAATATATTTAGTTTTATTAAAATTAGCTGCAGTTGAATATTAATGTATGACTTTTTAAAGAAAAGGTATCACTTTATTCATTACTTTCTCCTCTCATCTGTTTTATATTTAATTAATATATGTAGAGTATAGGCATATATTATGTTCAATTAAACATATAAATTATATATTTAATTAATATATATATAATACACATGCCTTAACTCTATAAAATATTGCTCTTTTTTAGAATTAAGAACTATATTGTGCCAAAATTGACTGTGTATATACATATATATCCACATGCACACAAGATTATGTGCTAAAAATTTATATTCAAACATCACATGTCATTAGAAAAATGCAAATTAAAACAGCAATAAGATATCACTACACAACTATTACAATGGGGAAAATCTAAGGTACTGACAACATCAAATGCTAGCAAGGATGTGGAGTGATGGGAACTCCCATCCATTGTTGGTGGAATGCAAAATAACACAGCTGCTTAAAAGACAGTTTCTTAAAGACTAAACATTGTCTTACCACATGATCCAGCAATTGTTCTCTTTGGTATTTACCCAAATGATTTGAATGACTTATATCTACACAAAAACCTGCATATGGAGTTTTAGAGTAGCTTTATTCATAATTGCCGAAACTTGAAAGCAGCCAAGATGTCCCTCAGTAAAATAGGTAAATAAACTGTGGTATATTCATAAAATGAAATATTACTAAGCACTATAAATCAATGAGATAGCAAGCCATGAAAAGGCATGGAAGAACCTTCGCAGCACATTAATGGATGAAATAAACCAATCCGAAAAGGCTACACATTATATGATTCAAATCATTATATGACATTCTGGAAAAGGCAAAACTGAGGAGGTAGTAAATAGATCACTGGTTGCCTGGGGATTGGGAGGAAGGCGGAAGGGATGAGTAAGGGGAGTACAGATGATTTTTAGGGCAGTGAAACTATTCTGTATGGTACTATAATGGTGGATACATTTCATTATACATTTGTCAAAACCCATAGAATGTAAACACCAAGAATTCACCTAATGTAAACTATGGTCTTTAGTGATAATAATGTGTCAATACATAGGTTCATTGGTTGTAACAAACGTACCACTCAGATACAGGATATTGACCATGGATGAAGCCATGCATAGGTATATGGGAACTTTGTGTATTTGCCACTGTTTTGCAGTGAACCTAAAACTGCTGGAAAAGTCTTTTCTAACAAAAAGAATGAAAAAAATCTATATTTAATTTTAATTGTTTCTATGCAATGTTTTTGATAGTGCTATATGAGAACTTACTGTTTCCTAATTACCTAGACATCTGCCTAAGCTTTGTGGATAAAAGTAAGAAAGTCATGCTCACTATGCTCATTAGAATTCATACTACCTCCCTCTCACTGGAGTCTTAATGATGCAGATACATATTTTTATTTATTTGTGTTGGATTCTTTTCTTCTTCCCCATAGGAGACATTGTTGTTCTTCAAGTATCAGCTTGCTCTTTCTTCTTTAGTTCCAGATGATGGCTTTGTTGCTAATTTATGAAATTCGGCTATCCAGTGTGAGTCTCACGTACATGGTTGTTTTTCCCCTCTTTAAAATATCTCTGTCCTAACACATTCTGTACTTCCACAAAACATCCTAGAAATTCTACATTTCCAGTTTTCTTGCAGACTACATTTGACATTGCCCATAACCCTTCCAGGATAGGACTGAGTCTCTGGTCTCCTCATGCCTGAATTTGGAGTTCATATGTCACTTAGGACTCCTCATTCCTTTAAACTTTACCATTTCCTTCAGCCCTCCTGCTCTTCCCTCTGCTTAGTTATTTTCCACATTGAACACTTTTCCTTGACCCTTCTGTCCCTACTTCAGTCCAATTCAATAAACAGTTAATTAGCCAATTAATTAATCATTGTGGGAAAAAATGAGTAGCATTAGTGGGACTAAGTTCCAATGTTAGGGTAATTTAGTCTCTGATAAATTTAATTGTACCCATATGTAATTAGTGATCATGAGAGTAAGATAAGGGTTTTTAGTGATTTACAGACCAAGTACAATGGGAGACCAAGAGACCTGATGCCCCACTACAAAGATTTGCTCAGAAATATATTAATCATGAAGACACTATTTCAAATAATTTTAAAGACGAAGTAGTAAATCAGTAGGATGGCAATCAAGGTGGAAAGAACTGCAGAAGATAAACTATGGTATCAGACAAACAACAGAAATTTCTCAGGAATTATTAAATAGAAAAGAATAGAAGGAAATAGGGTGATAGGAAATAGGTAGATAGTGTCTAAAAAATGAAAGGTCTGAAAGTGTAAAGGGAGGCAGTTTTACTTAATTGTGAAGACAATGAACAGCTATTAAAAGTTTACTGTGAAGCTGATATAATTGAGGTTTCACATTTTCACAAAATATTTCCTACAGCAATGTTTAGAATAAATTAGTGTTGTGAGTGACTGTCAGTTGGAGGGCAGGATTCAGGCAGGAGTCTAATAAATTGTTCTTCTGCAAAGTAACAAATATCTCTGTGGAAGTTAGATAAGTGCATGTGTAAGACTTTGGACTCTGGGGCTACACTGTTGTTGGTCAACTCCTGGCTTGATTGTTTATTGTCTTAGTGATTTCAAGTAAATAATTAATTATTTTTGAGTGCTATTTCCCAATATTTTGGGAAACGGTGACTAAAATTTTACCTCTTTTTCATATTTGTTATGAGGATTACCTAAGAGTAGTCATGAAAGGCCCTTCATGCTTTAGTAAGCACCTAGTAAGCACTCACCAAACATGAACAGCTATTGTCTTTATCAATAGTGCTAACTAAAAAATGGTTGTAGATGAAAACTGGAAAGCAGAATATGGCAGGTAAACGTAATTGAGGATTTTTCAACTTATAGGATAAATGTGAAAAAAAGTCAAAGACGCCTCAAAGGTTTAATTCTGGATAAGTCAGAGACTGCAAGTGCCATTAATCCAAACATGCAAGTCAACAAGAGTAGCTGATTTTGGAGCCAAAGCAATAAATTTGGGTTTGCTCAAGGTCCATGTATGTCATCCAAGTAGAGTAGTTATTATGCAATTGAAAATGCATTTTACAAATCAGGGATAGAATTATAAATCCTAGAGTTGCATGGACAGATTGCACTGCTGAAGGGGGAACGACACCTCTTACAAAATAAATTATAGTTCCAGAAATGAAGGAATCCCCACACCTCAATTGCCCCTAAGTCTTTCTTTTGAATGGTACTTCTCACATAGGTTTTATAAGTGAATCCTCTTGGTTTTCCTGTAGTGGCGTCACCATTTTCTGCCACATCTACTTTAGTTTATTCGCTCATAGCTCATTTTTCTCTTTAGGCCAAAAAAACAGCCACCTGCCCCTGCGTGACTGTGTTTACACAAAGCAATCGAAGGAATTGCAGACAGCATTCTTTTTCGCACCCCTTCATGTGTCAATGAAATGGCTCTTTTGTGGTGTGCTTACTCTCACTCTGACACACAGACCAAATCCAAAAGAGATAGGAAAATAATTCATGATGCTGTCACTATGCTATATTTAGAAACTTTTGTAGAATGACAAATTTTCTCCCAGAGGATTTTTTAGTCCATGTTCGAATTCTTAATCTAACATTTCAAACAGCCCTCCAGGGACAAAGTGAACTTTTCCAGTATTTTCTGTCTCCTATCGCTTTGTCTTCATTCTAAGAATGAGCAGCTAGACCACTTCCACAGATGCATTTCTATATTTTAGCTGCTCATGCCTTTTCTTTTCGTATCCTCAAAGATGTATCCTCAGAACTTCAGGCTGTCCAGTACTACATCAATTCTCCTCTCACTATCCTAGAAGTGGCCACTGGGACAAATGTTTTTTCTTAAATTTGATGTTGAAGAAAAATATTCTGTGACCTTGGTAATTGAGAAACTAGCAACATGCAGACCAGCTGGGAAACTATCTTAGTAACTTGAGTGAGAGGCTAAAACAGCATTATAAGACTAAAAATCCTAAACAACAACAAAAGTAACTTAGAAATATTTTGAGATTTTGTCAAAGAGATTTATTTCGCTATTTTAAGTCAAAATTACCAAAACTCTAGTGATTTTACAAATCTTGGTGTCTGTTTCAGATAACTGCATAAGAATTATGGTTAAGAATTTTTGTTATATTTAGTAAATTTGTTACTTTTCTTCTGCAAAATTCTAGAGAGCATTGTGTGATATAGGGATGTTAGTATATTGACCATCATTGATTTATTTTTCTATCTCTAAATACCAATTTATTTTCTTCCTAGCTTTCAAATGAGACATTTAATCAATCGATTACATAGGGTCAACTCTCACATTGGACATTGTTGATATGCCTGAGGTAGGGGTCATGACCAACATAAGGAGGAGACCCTAATGAACTTCTCTTCCTTGGGTTTACAAAGAGCCTGAAGCTCCAATCAAACTACAAAAAGGAAGATATGACTCATCCATTGCCAGTATTTTGCTCACTTTCCTTTCAAAAGTGAAACTCTGTGCCTCAATGTAAGTTTTTTTCTTGTTCATTGTTTGCTTGTCTTGCGATTTGAGGGGAAGCAAAAAGGAATAAGAAGAACAAGGAAGAAGTATTTTCAGATTCTGACTAAAGAATGCCCCAGGAATAACTGAGTGAATCGCAGCGTGTAACTGGATATAAACACAAATACAGCTCTAGAAGCTGAAAATAATTTATTTGAGACATTTTTTTCTCTAGCCAGTTCTGTTGCAAGTGGATTAAAAAAAAATATTTACACTATGTTTAGCAGATGCCAAAACATCTGGTAAAATAAATCTTTTAAGTAATTTAATATGCTTTATTTTAACTGCATTTTAAAATATTTTTTGTCTCCAACTATATGATTTAATTTTCTACACAGAATAATGGTTCAATAAATAAGTTACTGTAAGGTACTGATTTATCTTTGGTATTTACTATTTATGAGATTATATAAACTGCAAAATGTTCTGTATTTATATTTTTATAATTTTGATAATAAACAAATATTTATTAAGTGTGTATTATGTGCAGGATATATACAAGACCTTGGGTAGACAATAGTGACAAGTCAATTGTCAGCACCTGTCTTCTTGGAATTGTAGTCCAATCTGCAATTCATATGTGCATTTAGTCTATAGAGTAATCTGTGGAGGAAAGTTAGTTTTGCTGTGGGAGTATAGTGCAGGGAAGGCCAATCTGAACCCACAGATAAATCACAGTTCTCTGTATTAAGAAACTCAATGTCCACTGGAAAACAATACATAACGAAAATCAAACACAACCTAGATTTTCAATAGGATTTTATCATGTAGAGGATTTTCACTTTGAGACTTTAAAGGAAAAGATGTTTACAAATATATAGCTATATATTGCTACCCCTTAATGATTACGTATTCTCTGGTATTGTTTTTGAATTTATTTTTATCTGGAATATTATAATGCTTATAATCTAAAATCATGCCTTTAACTTCTTGAATTTCATAATTTATGGTCTTCTATTCAATTAACTAAATGTTTATTCAATGCTTACTAAGTGCCAGGCATTGTATTCTGTGCTGAGACTAAAAATATACCAAAGACAAGGATTCCACTTGTAAAAAACTATCGTCTAATACACACATGGCCTTGTAAATGTCTCCAAGTATTCTTGGTTTCAAAAATAAATATTTGACCAATCCTAAAATATAATGCTAAAATAAAAGATGTAATATCTAATGACTCAGTGAAAATAGTAAATTCATATTATATTTGTTACAATTAAATTTGTGAGCAAGGTAAAAGGACCCATATTGGTAAATTATAAAAAATTAATTTAATTTAAATATTTCAATAACAGATTTATAAAATTACTCTAGCAGAACAGCTGTGGCATGGTGGATGGAGCACTGGACTTGTACTCAGCAAGTTCTTGTTGATTTACTTTGTAAACTTTGATCTGTAAATTAGATGGACTTGCAAAAAGTTGAAATAGTATAATATTTATTTTACCTAGATTAAAGGGCTATTGTGAAGATTAAATGCAATCTGTGATAATTTATCAAGTGTAATACACATGCAAGACATAATTATTATTTCATTTCTCATGGAAACCTCATCATAGTCTTGTAGCTAATGATGACTCAATATTTTATTATCTATATTCTCAGTACACGCTCTGCAGAAATAAATGCAGATCTTTTACAAAACAAAATAACATTACACTTATTTTCACTCCTAATACAATGCACAGTATACACTGAGTATGGGAGCCTGGCAATACAGTAAAATCTTCCAACCTGTATGCTGAGTCATACTTTGCACCTAAGATGTAGGCCAGAAACATCAGGGCTGAGATAGATGTACTTTTAAAATGCTCTGACCACATTCCCATCTCCACACCCTCTGCAGGGCCAGCCATTGCAAAAGACTGTGTGATGATTTGCCTTTGAATCCCTTCTATTCTCTTGGTATGACCAATTATCAATCCAAAAGTATATGACAGAAGAAAATTCACTCCAGGTATGCCTGTGTATCATCCCTCTTTTGGAATTAGAGGATGAGGAGTTAGGATTGCAAGGTAACTTTGATTCTAGTTACTTCATATAATACTACTTAAGTTACTCAAATTTCAGTTTCAGTAAGCCCTTTAGGACTCATTTTACCTCTCTACTCTTAGCTTGAGAAACAAAGGGCTATCTCATATTCCTTTTACTTTTGTCCACCAGGCAGTGGCTACTCAATAACGTATGCTCTCCCTGCCATCCCAAATTTAGCCAGTGAGTCAGTGTGTATTATGCCTCTCTGTCTCTCTCTCCCTCCATCCCTCCCTCCCTTTCTGCTTTCCTTTCTTTTTTGATAGTCTACTTCTCTCTCTGAAGAAAAGTTGGCAGAACATTCTCATCTTTACATCTTTATTTTCCATATCAACAAACAACACCGAAGGAGTCTATCATATTTTTCTTAAGGGGTAGAGTCACTACAGACAATTTCTTTGTATAAGGAGATAGAGAAATTTCAATCACTGCTCTGAATATGACTTTCCGAGAGCACAAGAGAAAAGCACCCCAAAGTTAAACTCCATTTAGATATCCCATTACCTGTTCTTGCTACCCTGTTCTCAATATACAACTCTCTGGTACCTCCTTTTTCTCATCAGCCTGGGAGGAAACCTTATTACTGTAGAGGTTGCCTCACTGTGAAATCCAGCTTTCTTTCTAATATGTGTATTAATCGGCTCAGGCTGTCATAACAAAATACCATAGACTGAGTAACTTAAACAGACATCTATTTTCTTACAGTTCTGGGAGCTGGAATTCTGATTAGAATTCCAGCAGGGTTTGGTTTCTGGTGATGGCTCTCTTCTTGACTTGCAGATGGCCTCCTTGCTGTGTCCTCACATGGCCTGTCCTTAGTGCATCCACATGAATAGAGATCGCCCTCTCTCTGTCTCTGTTAATGAGGCCACCAATCCTGTAGAATTAGGACCTCACCCTTATGACCTCATTTACCTTAATTATTTCCTAAAACCGTTCTCCAAATATAGTCACATAGGAGCATAAGGTTTCAACATAAGAATGGGGGGAAATACAATTCAATCTTTAGCAGTTTGTTTCTACTGATATGTTTGATTCAGTGGGTCCCAAACTCCTAGAGGTGTCAGGGAAATGATAGACATCCAATGCCAAGGCCACTGAGAGGCCACCATATCAGTGTATGCAGCAGCTAATGGCTGCATACATTTATCTGATGTTTTCTGCTCAGTACCTGCCTTCTGTTGTTGCTTCCCTGTCATGTCATTCTTTTCTCTCTATGTCTCTCTCTCTGCCTCTCCTTTCACTTTCTCTCTCTCTCTCTCACACCACACACACACACACACACACACCTTCCAAGGATAAGTATTAATTTTCAGAGACAACATGTTCTAAGCTCCAGGACACAAACTAGAATGCTGCCAGAGCCAGCAAGGTAATGTAAATATAAAATAGGATGAATTCAGCCTCTTTATCCTGTCTATATTCCTTTGTAACCCTTGATCTAAGTACATTAGAAGGAAGAGAAATATCTTCCTAACTAACCCATGATTGGTAAAACCACCTTATTCCCAGTGGATTTTGTATCTACCATAATAATGAAGAACTAACAGGGTTATTTCTCTTCCTTTACCTGTCACCCTGCACTCCTTTCAACTGTACCCACTCTGGTCTGTGGAAAGAATAAGTGAGAATTCCTGTTTCACTGGGTGCACCCTGAAACCCTCAAAGTGGAAGTGAGTGTTTTTAAGTGTTTGGTTATATTCTCAACCAATTACCATTCTCTCTACTCTGTTTCACTCAGGGATGGGGTTGGGTTGCTTTTCTTATTCCCACGGAATCCCTACTGCTTCCAAAAAAAAAAAAAGAAAGCACAATGGAAGTTGATCAAAGTCTTGTTCTGCTGAGAATTGTTTCAACAGTAAAGGGCTGAGATGACATTGGGGAATTTCTCCTTCTGATCAGCAATAAACACCCTCTCAGCTGTGCCCCTGGCTCTCAGCCAGATGTAGCTTCATAAGGGCTCTCATCTTTAGATTGTCATGCAAATCTATTTTTTCTTCTTTTCTAGATAGTAACCTAGGAAAAGCATCCTTCATGGAGTCAAATAGTTTCTTTCAGACTCTGTGCCCAGTAAATATTAGGTCTTCATGTATCATGTTATTTTGCCTTCATGTATCAAGTTCTGTAAATTATTTGGTCTTCATGTATCATATTCTGTAAACACAATGTCAGTTTCTTAATCTACCCTGCACTGTGCCTACCCCATGTCTACATTGCAACCCCTGCATGCTCACATACATTGACGTGAGCCTATCTCCAACATTGACGGGCCTGAGACAAAAGGACAAAGGGAGGCCACATATCATCGGTTTAAATGTACTTATAAATTAAACTAATAATATTCAACCAATATGTTCCACTCTCCTACTCTCAAAACATTCTGGAAGCTCGTGTTTGAATTTAGAATTCTTGGACTTTTCAGAATTCATTGTGGTAGTGTGGGGAGCATCACCCTGTCCACACTGCACTGCAACCCACCTTCTTGTCACCTCCTAACTCTGTTTCAAATGTCAGAACCCCACCACGGGCGGGTGCTTGTCCATTTTGGAAGAGAATGATAAATTTGAACCTCAGTTTATTTAGGTATAATATTAAACCCATGATATGTATAAGATAGAGCTGTCCAGATACTTAAATTAAGTGTTTTGAGCATTGGGTTTTGTACATAGCAGGCTCTCAATAAATGGTTGTTTTCCTCGTTTCTTGTAATTTTCCCTTCTCACGTACTATTATTCTATGTCACAGTTGAAGAAATGGAAACATGGACAAAGAATGGGTTTCAATCCACATGTGATATCCCGCCCCTTTTGTGTTAGGCATGCTATAATGAAAATGCTACATGTCCAAGTACAGAAAACCTTTTAACATTAATTAAAAACTTCAAGTGCAGATCCATATGGAAACCCATACCTTTCTCCCCTAATCTTCCAGACACTAATCTACTTTTTCTGAAAAGTAGACAAGAGGGGAAATACAAAAAGGAACAGGAATAATAACCAAGTCTCAGGGTGTGTATGTGGATAACTTTTTAATTAGGAGAAGGAAACAGTTAAATTTAGCCTGAGATGTGGGACTCCTATTTTTATCACTCACTTTTCTAGGAAAGCTGATATTTGGCTTTGCCAATAGAGAAAAGTCACATGTTATGAAGATGGCCGTGAAGGTAAATTTCAACAGCTATTCAGTACCTGCTGGTAATCCCAGATGTCAGGTAGAAGATACTGAGGTGAGAGTTAGTAGAAAAGGAGGGGAAGCCCACAGGTTAGCTTCCAGAGGACGTCCTGGGCTTTCTTTTTTTTTTTTTTTCTGTTTGCTCTTTCTTTGTTATTATTATTATTATTATTATTATTATACTTTAAGTTTTAGGATACATGTGCACAACGTGCAGGTTTGTTACATACATATACATGTGCCATGTTGGTGTGCTGCACCCATTAACTCATCATTTAGCATTAGGTATATCTCCTAATGCTATCCCTCCCCGCTCCCCCCACCCCACAACAGTCCCCAGTGTGTGATGTTCCCCTTCCTGTGTCCATGTGTTCTCATTGTTCAATTCCCACCTATGAGTGAGAACATGCGGTGTTTGGTTTTTTGTCCTTGCGATAGTTTGCTGAAAATGATGGTTTCCAGCTTCATCCATGTCCCTGCAAAGGACATGAACTCATCATTTTTTATGGCTGCATAGTATTCCATGGTGTATATGTGCCACATTTTCTTAATCTAGTCTATCATTGTTGGGCATTTGGGTTGGTTCCAAGACTTTGCTATTGTGAATAGTGCCGCAATACATGTACGTGTGCATGTGTCTTTATAGCAGCACGATTTATAATCCTTTGAGTATATACCCAGTAATGGGATGGCTGGGTCAAATGGTATTTCTAGTTCTAGATCCCTGAGGAATGGCCACACCAACTTCCACAATAGTTGAACTAGTTTACAGTCCCACCAACAGTGTAAAAGTGTTCCTATTTCTCCACATCCTCTCCAGCACCTGTTGTTTCCTGACTTTTTAATGATCGCCATTCTAACTGGTGTGAGATGGTATCTCATTGTGGTTTTGATTTGCAGTTCTCTGATGGCCAGTGATGATGAGCATTTTTTCATGTGCTTTTTGGCTGCATAAATGTCTTCTTTTGAGAAGTGTCTGTTCATATCCTTCGCCTACTTTTTCATGGGGTTGTTCGTTTTTTTTCTTGTAGATTTGTTGGAGTTCATTGTAGATTCTGGATATTAGCCGTTTGTCAGATGAGTAGGTTGCAAACATTTTCTCCCATTCTGTAGGTTGCCTGTTCACTCTAATGGTGGTTTCTTTTGCTGTGCAGAAGCTCTTTAGTTTAATTAGATCCTATTTGTCAGTTTTGGCTTTTGTTGCCATTGCTTTTTTGTGTTTTAGACATGAAGTCCTTGCCCATGCCTATGTCCTGAATGGTACTGCCTGGGTTTTCTTCTAGGGTTTTTATGGTTTTACATCTAACATGTAAGTCTTTAATCCATCTTGAATTAATTTTGCCTTGTCATGTCTCCAACCTCAATTTATATCATTCTAATTCAGCCATGCAGGCTTGTGTTCTAATGGAGCTTTTTATAAAACAAACAAAAAAACCCCGACTTGATTGAGATATAATTCACATACCATATAATTCATTCATTTAATATGTATAATTTCAAGATTTGTAGTATATTCTCAGATATGCATAGCCATACCACAGTCTATTTTAGAATATTTTTATCACCTCAAAAAAGGGTGTACCCATTAGCTACTATCAGTTCCCTATCCTGCTATCCCCCACCTCCATCACTAAGCAACCACTAATCTACTTTATGTTTCTTTATTTTCATATTCTAGATTTTCACATGAATGAAGTAAAGTAATAAGTTTTCTTTTGTGACTGTCTTCTTTCACCATAATGTTTTCAAGTTTTATTTAAATTATAGCATGTATCAGTCAGTACTTCCTTTCTTTTTATGGTCAAATAATATTCCATTGTATTGATATACCATACATTGTTTATAAATCTATTAATGTACATTTGGGTTGTTTCTACCTTTTGGCTATCATGAATAATGCTGTTATAAACATTCATGTCCAAGTTTTTATGTGGACGTATATTTCCACATCTCTTTAATATACTTCTATTAGTAGAATTGCTGGGTCATATGGTATCTATATGCTTAATTGTTTTAGAAACTATCCATCTGTTTTCCAAAGAAGTTGTACCATTTTACATTCCTACCCACAGTGTATGACAATTCTAATCTCTCCATATCCTCGCCAACACTTGTTGTTTTCTGACTTTTTAATTATAGCATCTGCAATGAACTGAATATTTATGTTCCCCCAAAATTTATATGTCTAAATCTTAGATCCCAAGGTGATAGCACTAGGAAGTGAGGCCTTTGGGATGCAATTAGATTGTGAGAACAGAGCCGTCATGAATGGGATTAGCGCCCTTATAAAAGAGATCCCAGAGAGCTAGCTCACCCTTTCCACCATATGAGGATGCAGAGAGGAGGTGCTGTCTATGAGGAAGCATGGCCTCACCATACTTCAAATATGTTCATGCCTTGATCTTGGACTTCTCAGCCTCCAGAAGTGAGGGACATAAATTTATATTGTTTGCAAGCCACTCATCTTAAGGCACTTTCGTTGGAGCATCTTAAATAGACTAAAATATCCTACTGGATGTGAAATGTTATCTCATTGATGTTTTCATTTACATTTCCTTGATTACTCAAGACAAAAAGCATAATTTTATGTACTTATTGGCCATTTTTATATTGTCTTTGGAGAAGTGCCTGTTCAAATTCTTTCTCCATTTTTAATTGGGTTGCCTTTTCAATATTGACTTCTTAGAATTGTCTATACATTCTAGACAGATTATGATTTGCAAGTATTTGCCCTCATTCTATATATTGTCTTTTCACTTGTTTGATGGTGTCCCTTAAGCACAATAGCTTTTAATTTGAAGAAGACCAATTTATCTATTTTTATCTTTTGCTGATCTTGACTGTGTTTCTGAAATTGTCTAGGACTTTTTTTGCTAAATACAAGTTCATAAAAATTTATCTCACTGTTTTCCTCTAAGAGTTTACAGTCTTAGCCTTTAACTGTTATTTTATCTGCCTCAGATACTTTTCATCTGGCACCTACCATGGTTAGTGTTTTCACTTTTCAGATCTTTTCTCAAAAGTCATGTCTTCAGAAAGGTCTTTGTTGAGCATTCTATCTAATTTTGACTTTTCTTTTCATATATTTCTTTATCACAATACCATAATTATTTCCTTTAAAGCAGTTTCCACAATCAGAAATATACCATCTATTTACTTACTTACTTATTGTCAGTTTCTACCTACTAAAATATAATCTCCCAAAGTGCTGGGTTACGGTTGGCTTTCTAGCACTAGCACTTCCTAGATGCCCAATACATAATACATTAATAAATGGAGAGTGACAAAAAGAAAACTCATGCAGGGTCAGAGACAGGGGGAAATTCCTGATGAGCCTAATAGTAGGTGAATCTATGGCTTGTGTTAATATATTCATCTATTAAGCAGATATTTAAAAGATGCGTTCTGCCTATATTCGAAGATCAAGGTAAGACACTGGGATCAGCATCCAAACAAAAGTTTAGAAAAAAATAAGACATAATTAAGCAGCAGAAATCAGGATACAGAAAATGAGGCTGATATTTAAAGATCACCTTGAAATTATTGATCTAGTCACAAAAGGTCAATTCTGTGAATACAGAAGTAATTTACACAAAGTAAATGCATTACAACTTGAAATAATTTCCACAAGATAATGCATATTCCACTAAAAATTTAATTAAAAATAAATGATTATGAAACTCTGTTCTTTGAATATAAAATTCTTTTTTTCTGAGAACTTGTAAAATTTTCTAGCTTTCAACAACATGAGTAAAAATGCCTTTCTTACATCTTCTCACACAAAATTATGCTATACTATAGGAGCTATCAATCTCTAGGTCCATGATTCTTAAAATTTTGATATTATCTTATATCACCTTCTGAGTGTACACCATTCCATTTACTATCAGTTTAGACATTATTGTTTCCTGATGTTTCTGCCACAATATTTTTCAGGGTCATCTACAATTACCAGCCTAGGTCATGACATCAGTAGGATTACTACATCTTTCAACCAATATTTCTGCTTCTAGATATTTTCCACTGCAGTCTCTTTTTCTCATTCTCACCTGAAATATATTTCAGAAACACTAGTTCATTACTTTACTTCCTCATCAAGGAAGCTCTTCCAGGTATTTTAATTGAAATCTACCTCCAGGCTAGAATTTCAAGCTCTTGGTGAACTACGCCAAAGTACTGTCTCTCTGCTAGTTATGGTTAATTCTTCGCTATCTGTTGGACTTGCCAGGATTATTCTTCCTTTGCCCATTCTTTCTTATCAATCTAGAACACCTCTCTGCTTCCCTCTGTTTATCTAAATTTTATTTTGTTTTATGGCATTTGACAATTTAGGTCTCATTTTCCCTGTCTCTGCTCTTACCCGCTCTGCACAGCTAGAACCACAGATATCTTAATGTGAAGGTTCAGTCTCTTTCCAACCAACAATCCAGTCTTAACAAGAGTCAAAAAATTTTCAAAGGAATATTATCAGTTTTTAAATGGCTTTAAAAAAGGAAGACATTTAAGCATGTTTTTACATAGAAGAGGGGGAACTAGAGGCGAGAGAGCAAATAAACTTACAGTCAAGATAGAGAAGGATTCCATGCAAAAAGTATAGAGGAGACAGAAGCAACAAAGAAATGGCAGAGTGATAGTGATGGTATATTTAATAGTGATAGAAAGGAAAAAATACATTTTTCCACTGTGGTAAAAAGAAGAAAGACTGCGTTTAAATTAAGAGAGAAATTGAGGTTGTGAGGGAGAAAATTAGAGAAACTCTTGTTAAAGCTGTACCACTTAGAAGATCTTATCTGAGGGCTGCACAAAGGATTAAAGTGGAGTCAATGATGTATATCAGGCAGAAATTAAAAATATTTTAGTGTAGTGCCAGCTTCTGCAGGGTCTCTAAAATTAGGTTTGTCGCACTGATTATGGAGACAGACTGACCTGCATTTTACTCTTATAATTGACTCTGCAGTCCTTGACAAACTAGGTCACTGAAAATGCTTCAGTGTCCTCATCTGTTGATTGGGTCTTTGTGAGCACTGAATGAAGTAATGTATGTGAAGTACTTAGCACAATGTTTGGCACATGGTAGGAACACAGTGGATTTTGCTGTCATTATTCATCCATCAGTTATCTGAAATGCTGACAATTTTCTGAAATATTGCAGTTTTGTTTTTTTTTTATGAGACCCAGAGGAATCCCGTACCCATAATTAAAAATGTATCAGGGAGAAGACTTCCCCTACAACAAGAGATGAACAACTAAGAAAGGTACATGCTTCAGTTTACATTTTTGCAGTAATGGCTAAAAATGACTAAATGATGTTTGTCCTAATTGACATTACGATAATTATATGTATAGGATCCTTTCATTCACAGTATTCTTTGTCAGAGAAAATATTTATTAGCGAAATTCTAAACGTCATGAATTAAAAAGAAAAAATACATGCAAGCTATATTTGTGACCAATGGCTCATGTGCAGAGCAACAAGGGAAGAAGAGTTAATTTTTAAAGGAAAAAGTTTTAAAATTGGATCATATTGAGGAACTGTAATTCAACAGACCATGGGATTTACCAACAAAAATATCAAGAAAATAAAATAATAGTTTCTGTCTCAGAGAGAGGAATACTATAAGTTGATGAATAAATTCTGGGAATTATTCAAATGCTGAAAGCAGCTTTTAAAGTTCAAAATTAGTTCTAATGTTATCAAAAACACTGCAGTAAGATGCCTCAATTTGTTCAAAAAGAATAGAATAAAAAGATTTGTGAGACAGAAGAATGCAGGAGATATTGGATGGGAGAGTCCCTGGAAGGCCCTTGAAACTCAATCAAGAGCCATATTCCATGTTGAAATAATGAATCCTTAAATGTCTAAGAGAAAATTACTTCATTTTTCTAACATTTGAAAAATGCATCTCTTCAGCCATTCAGTGTCTATTCTAGCCCTTTGGGTGTACGAAGGTAATAAAGAAATGGCTGTGTTTGCTTGTGAGAAGTTAAAGAGAATATTTTTAATGACATGGATATTCTAGTGACAGTGAAATAGACAGACATGGAGGATGGTTTTATTGAACATCATTGTACATACTAGGAGCGTGTCTGGGCACCTCTCTTATGCATCTCTTCTATCCTCATAATCCCACCTCTTACCCTGGCCCACCTTTTACCCCAGCCATCCCTCCAGATGCTAGTTTCCCAAGGCATGACTAGCTTATCACAGGTGCAATCTAATAGGCCCTCCCTTGTGCCTGCACACTTTCTGCCCCAGTGTCTTAGAAATCTATTTGGCACTCATGCGGAAGTGTGGGGTTTTGGCCAGGGTGGGTACATTAGACCAATAGGAAATGGAAGCCAATTCTGAAGTGCATTTTATAAGATTCCTCAGCAGTGAAGTACTCATACTCTCTACTCACAGAATTGGCCCCCATGATAGATACATGTTTTTGTTCCTACTTTTTCTCTGTGTACTCAAGTGTCCCTCACTCTTGCATCCTAGGCTTACATTCCCAAATAAATTAAACCCAAGTCTCCATCTCAGCCTCTACTTCAAGAGAACCCAGGCAAAGACAGAGCAGTTACTTCTGCCTTTTACATAATAGTTTTTCTTTTTTATTCCTTTTCAGAAAATAATCAGTTAGTTTTTGCTCCAGTAACCATATAGCTCTACATACTTTATTTAATTGGTTATTCTGTGTGTTTACTTTAAAACGCAAATGACAGACAATAAAGTTGAATTTACATTAGATAGAAAAAAAGTTTTCAAAACTAGCACCATTGTCTTTCTTTGTGTCAAGATAGATTTAATCCATAGCCCGTGTGTAAATGTCAGTTTTATGTGTCCACTTGGCTAGGCTATAATACCCAGTAATACAACCGAACGCCAACCTAGGTGTTGCTGTGAATGTTATTTTGTAGATATGGTTAACATCTACGATCAGCTTTCTTCAAGTAAAAGAGATTACCCTGGATAATGTGGGTGGGGGTCATCTAATCAGTTGAAAGACTTTAAAAGAAGAAACTAGATGGCTGGCTAGAAGCACTGGTGGCGAGGCTCTCACAGAGAGGAAACGGAGTGGTGAGTAAACACTAGCTTTTTAAGTGCATCATCCAGGGGGCCACATTGGGATTCATTAAGGAAGCAATGTCAATCCATGGATAGCAGAGAGGAGTGAGGCAGGACAGCTGCCTCTCTGGGATTGATGTGGACCGAGGGGAGATGCCCTACGGAGGGGAAGGGTGAGTGAGTGAAAACCCTCAGAAGCCATACTTCTGCCACTGATCTTTGTAATCCCAGGCACAGGAGGCCCCCCTGACCCACTCAAGACCTCCAGACCGACATGGAGAGCAGCTCAGGGCAAAGCCACTGCTCAGGCCCACATGGACCCCCATGAACCTTGGGTCCACGAGCAACCTGGAGCCAGCTGCTGTAGACCTGCCAACAAGAGAGGCTACACTCTTGCATACCCCCAGAATAGGGGCCACATCCACGGTGCTGAGGAGCAGATAGCCTTCAGGCTTCATCTCTGCTGCACCTCGCCAGGTGTATTAGTCTATTTTCACACTGCTGATAAAGACATATCCAAGACTGGGCAATTTACAAAAGAAAGAGGTTTAATTGGACTCACAGTTCCACATGGCTGTGGAAGCCTCACAATCATGGCAGAAGACAAGGAGGAACAAGTCATGTCTTACACGGATGGCAGCAGGCAAAGAGAGAGAACTTGTGCAGGGCAACTCCTCTTTTCAAAACCATCAGATCTTGTGAGACTTGTTCACTATCATGAGAACAGCATGGGAAAGACTTGCCCCTATGATTCAGTTATCTCTCACAAGGTCCCTCCCACAACACATGGGAATTCAAGATGAGATTTGGGTAGGGACACAAAAGATGAGATTTGGGTGGGTGATATGGTGGGGACCGTATCACCAGGCAAACCCACCCTGGGCAACCACCACAAACCTGTCTGAGTACTCCATCTGGTTCTCCATTTCCCTGGGAGGGAGTAACCAGAAGTAACCAACAGGCCCACTAGGATAGCTTGCTGCCACCACTTGACCCCTACTGCTCTCAGGCTGGGGAGGGAGCAAAGAGCCTGAGAACTGTCCCAGGCCTCTGTACAGAAAAGCCTCAGGGCTGTTTTCCACTTGGGTCCTTGTCCCTGCTACTCCTCATTCGACAGGAGGGATGGCCTACTCCTGCCTGCCCTACCCCTGCCTGATGACTTCAATGGTGGTGGCCTTGCATTTCTTTGGGGTGGAACTCCTAGAGCCAACCAACAGGCTCTCTGGCATTACTGCCACAGCAGTAGCTGCCCTTGCTGCCATCAGGCTAGTGAGGAAACAAAGACCCTGATTCCCTGATTGCTTTGCTGGCACCCCCAGTAGCCACAGCCACCCTATGGGGAGAAGGCCAGCCTGTCCTCCCCACAAACTGCTGCCGCCCTGCTCCTCATCAAGCAAGCCTTGCCAACTTCCGCCATGGGCCCACAACCTAGCTGTTCCACCCTCAGCTGAATATTCCTATCGGCAATGGCTTTGTGCATCTCTTGGGTGGTGCTTTCAGAGGCAACTATTAGCCCTTCTGCCGCTGTCTGGTGCTGTGCCTGCTCTTGTTCACCTCAGGCTGGGAAAGGAGCAAAAAGTCTCTGCTTTACTTACACCTACAGCATGCAACAGCCACCCTATAGAGAGGAGGCCAGATTGTCTTTCCTGAGAGCCCCTCCACTCTTCCCCCTGCTCTTTTTCAGGCAGAGCCAGTTCAGCTTGGGCCAGGAGGTAGCCACCCCACCTCCAGCTGATCATTCCAATTGGCAGCAGCTCTGTGTTCCTCTAGGGTGCAGCTCCCAAAGACAAGTGAGAGGCACTCTGTAATTGTTACTGCCAAGGCCCTTGCCTCCGCTTCCCCCAAGCTGGGGAGGGAATAAAAAGCCTGGCTTTGCCCCAGGGCTACAGTGCACAGCTCAGGAGTGTCAAGGTAAGATCTGTGGTCAGCACGCGACTAAGAAAAGCCTACACTCTTAGAGGGGTAGATTGCTTCGGTTTGGGTGTGTGTGCCATGGGAGTGGGGTGTGCCTCCCTCTCCAGGGTTGGCCTGGAAAAGGTGAGACCTATTTCCTTGATGTGGTGTCTGCCCCAGAGAACCCCACATCCTGGAACACCTAACAAAAGAAACATGGGTGCAGTGCTAGTGATAGAAGTGGGCTCCCCTGAAGTGCAAGAGTGGATCTTGTAAGGGGGTCACAACTCTCTGCCTGTCACCACAGAGCAAGGCTGCAAACATGAGGAAATACAGAGGAGCAGTGTGGATGAGTAAGAGCCTATCCACCAACCATTAGTCTTAAGCACCATATAATGGATCACAGCCCAAATGACAACACTGAAAATATTTTGCTGATATACAGTCTTGTGAAACCAAGGGCAAGAAGTCAGCCACAAATAAAGACACTGCACAGATCCTTGGTCCTCTGAAAACATCCAGAAATAAAGCCAACTGACTATACCCATATTACACCACAGTTAAATGAACACCATTTTTCGCATATGAGAAAGAGCCAGTACAACTGTGGCAATGAAAAATTTCAGTGTCCTCTTACCTTCAAATGAGTCCACTAACTTCTCAGTAATGCTTCTTAAACAGTCAGAAATGACCAAACTGAGAGACATAGAATTCATAATCTGGATGGCAGGGAAAACCATCGAGGCTCAGCAGAAAGTTGAAATCCCAAATCTAGGAAAATTGTTCAAGAGCTGAAAGATGAAATACTCATCTTAAGAAAGAACCAAGCTGATCTTCCAGAGCTAAAAAAGTCACCACAAGAATGTCATAATGCAATCGGAAGTATTTACAACATAATAGACCAAGTGCGAGGAAATAATCTCTGAGCTTGAAGACCAATAATTCAAATCAACTCAAAAAAAAAGAAAAAATTATTTTAAAAAATGATCAAAAAACTCTGAGAAATATGGGATTATGTAAAGAGACCAAATCCACAACTCATTACATTCCTGAGAGAGGAGAGAGAATAAATAACATGTAAAATATATTTGAAGATATTGTCCATGAAAATTTCTCTAATGTAACTAGAGATGTTGACATATAAATTCAAGAAATACCAAAAACCCTGGTGAGATACTATGAAAGACAACTATCCTCAAGGCACATAGTCGTTAGATTAATTGAGGTCAACACAAAAGAAAAACATCTTAAAGGCAGCTAGAGTTAAGGGTCAAGCCATGTACAGTGGGAACACTATCAGGTTAGCAGCACACCTCTCAGCAGATACACTGCAAGCCAGAAGAAACTGGGGGCTGATTTTCAGCACCATTAAAGAAAAGAAATTCCAACCAATAATTCATATCCTGCCAAACTAAACTTCGTAAGTGAAGGAGAAACAAAATTGACAAGCAAATCCTGAGGGAATATATTTCAACTATGCCAGCTTTAAAAGAGATCTTTAAGGAAGTGCTAAACATGGAACTAAAACAATGACACTTGCTACCATAATGACACATTTAAGCACATAGCCCACAGGCACTATAAAGCAATCACAAAATCGTCTATTTAACAACCAGCTAACAACATAACAGGGTCAGAATCTCACGTATAAATGTGAATCCTAATTGTAATGGGTTAACACCCCATTTAAAAAACAAAGTGGCAATTTGGATAAAAATCCATGATCCAACCCGCTGATGTCTTCAAGAGACCCATCTCACTGTAAGGAGACCTTCAGGCTTAAAGTAAAGGGATGGAGTAAGATCTACCATGCAAATGGAAAACTTAAAAAGAGGAGTTGCTACTCTCATACAAGATAAAATGGACTTTAAATCAATATTAAGAAGGATATTACATAATGATAAATGATACAATCAAAAAAGAAGACTTAACTATTTTAAATATATATGCACCAAACATTGGAGCACTCGGATTCATAAAACAAGTTCTTCTTGGCATACAAAATGACTTTGATAACCACAAAATAATAGTGGGAGACCTCAGCACCTCACTACGGTGTTAGATCAATCATTGAGGCAGAAAACTGATAAATAAATTCTGAATTTAAACTCGACACTTAACCAATTGAACCTAATAGGCATATATGGAAAATCCCACCCAACAACTAAAGAATATTCATTATTGTAAACTATGCATAGAACATATGCTAAAATTGACCAGATTCTCAGTCATAAAGCAAGTCTCAATGAATCCAAAAAAATTTGAAATCATGCCAAGCATACTCTTGGACCACAGTGCAATAAAAATAGAAATGACTATCAAAAGGATCTCTCAAACTGCACAAATTCATGGAAATTAAACAACTTGCTCCTGAATAACTCGTGGCTGAACATCTAAATTAAGGCAGAAATTAAAAATAAATATTTGAAATTAATGAAAATAGGGATACAAGCAACCAAAATCTCTGGGACACAGATAAAGCAGTGTTAAGAGGAAAGTTTATAATGCTAAATGCCTTCATCGAAAAATTAGAAAGATCTCAAGTTAATAATCTAACTTTGCACCTACAGGAACCAGAAAAAAAATCCAAAGCTAGCAGAAGAAGAAAAGAAATAACTAAAAGTAGAAAAGAGCTTAATGAAATTGATATGTGAACAGTCATACTAAGGATTAATGAAACCAAGAGTTTCTTTTTTGAAAAAATAAATAAGATCAAAGACTTTTAGCTATATTAACAAAGAAAAAAATAGGAGAAGATCCAGGTAAGTACAACCAAAAATGACAAATATGACATTACAACCAGTCTCACAGAAATACAAAAGATCCTCAGAGAATACTATGAACAACTGGATGCACACAAATTAGAAAATCTAGGAAAAAAAAGGATAAATTTTTGGAAACACACAATCTCACAATGAATCAGGAAGGGACTGAAACCCCAAAGAGACCAATATCAAGCTCTGAAATTAAATCAGTAAGAAAAACCTACCAACCAAAAAATTCCCTAGACCAGAAGGATTATCAGTTGAATTCTACTAGACATGCAAAGAAAAACTAGTATCAATCCTACTGAAACTATTCCAAAAAATTGAGGAGGTGGGGCTCCTGCCCAGCTCATTCTATAAAGCCAGTATCAGCCTAATGCCAAGATCTGGCAGAGACACAACAACAATGAAAAAGAAAAAGAAAAAGAAAACTTGAGGCCAATAGCCCTGATAAACATAGACACAAAAATTTTTGAGAAAATACTATCAAACTGAATTCAGTACCACATCAAAAACTTAATACACGATGATCAAGTGGGCTTTATTTCTGGGATGGGTATGTAAGGCTGGTTCAACATACACAAATCAATAATGTGATTAACCACATAAGCAGAATTAAGAACAACAACTATATAATCATCTCAGTAGATGCAAAGAAAGGTTTCAATACAATCCAGCATTCCTTATGATAAAAACATCAGATGAGGCATTGAAGGAACATATCTCAAAATAATCAGAGTCATCTATGAAAAACCCATAGCCAACATAATACTGAATTGAATGGGCAACAATTGGAAACTTTCCCCTGAGAACCAGCACAAAACAAGGATGCTGACTCTCACCACTCTTTTTCAATGTATTATGGGAAGGCTTAGCCAGAGAAATTAGGGAACAGAAATAAATAAAAGGCATTCAGATAGGAACATAAGAAGTCAAACTATCTCTCTTCACTGATAATATGATCCTATACCTAAAAAGTCCTAAAGACTCTACAAACGGCTACTAGAAGTATAACATCCAGGCTTATAATAAAATCAAGAACACAATATCACTTTAAATAGCCACAAATAAATGAAATATCTAGGAATACAGCTAATCAGGGAGGTGATAGATCTCTATATGGAGTACTACAAAACACTGCTGAAAGAAATCAGAGATGACACAAATAAATGAAAAAACATCCCATGCGCATGGATTGGAAGAATCAATATCATTAAAACAGCCATACTGCCCAAAGTTATTTACACATTCAATGCAATTTCTACAAAACTATCAATGCTATTTTTCACAGAATTAGAAAAAGCTATTGTAAAATTCATATGGAACCAAAAGAGAACCCAAATAGCCAAAGCAATCCTAAGCAAAAAGAGCAAAGCCAGGGGCATCACACTACTCAACTTCAAACTATACGGTAAGGCCACAGTAATCGAAACAGTTTGTACAAAAACAAACTCACAGATCAATGCGACAAAATAGAAAACTCAGAAATAAAGCCTCACAATTATAATCATCTGAAATTCAACAAGGCTGACAGAAACAGGCAATGAGGACAGATTCCCTATTCAATAAGTGGTGCTAGGATAACTGGCTAGCCATGTGCAGGTGAATGAAACTAGATCAGTACCATTCACCATATGAAAACATTAACCAAATGGATTAAATATTTTATTTATTTATTTATTTATTTTGAGATGAAGTCTTGCTCTGCCATCCAGGCTGGAGTGCAGTGGTGCAATCTTGGCTCACTGAAACTTCCACGTCCCAGGTTCAAGTGATTCTCCTGTCTCAGCCTCCTGAATAGCTGGGATTACAGGCATCTACCACCAAACCCAGTTAATTTTTGATATTTTTTTAGTAGAGACAGGGTTTCATCATGTTGGCCAGGCTGGTCTCCAACTCCTGACCTCAGTTGATCCATCCTGCTCGGCCTCCAAAACTGTTGGGATTACAGGCGTGAGGTGACATGCCCGGCCACAAGTGGAATAAATATTTAAGTGTAATACCCAAAATTACAAAAATCCTTGAAGACAATCTTGAAATATACTTTTGGTTTGACCTTGGCAAAGAATTTTTTGCTAAGTCCCCAAAAGCAATTGCAACAAAAACAAAAATTGGACCTAATCTAATTAAAGAGCTTCTGCACAGCAAAAGAAAATATCAATAGAATAAACAAACAACCTATAGAATGGGAGAAAATTTTCACAAACTATGTATCTGACAAAGGTTTAATATCCAGAATCTATAAGGAACTTAAGCAAATCAACAAGCCAAAAACAAATAAGCCTATTAAGAAATGGGTAAAAGACATGAAGAGACGCTTCTCAAAAGAAAGCATACAAGAGGCCAATAAATATAAAAAATGCTCAGCATCAATAATCATCAGAGAAATGAAAATCAAAACCACACTGAGATACCACCTCACACTAGTCAAATGGCTGTCATTAAAAAAATATATAAAAACAACACATACTGGTGAGGCTGAGGAGAAAAGGTAATACTTATACGTTCTTGGTGGGAATGTAAATTAATCCAGCCACTCTGGAAATCAGTTTGGAGATTTCTCAAACAACCTAAAACAGAGCTACTATAACATTCAACCCAGCAATCCCATTATTGGGTAGACTTTCAAAGGAAAATATATCAATATGGGAAAAAAGATACATGCGGTGGGGTGTGGTTGGGGTGGGGTCAGGGGAGACAGGGGTGACCAAGAAAGCCAACTAGAAGCAACTAGTATGTGCAACTCTCACAGAGAGGGTGTGAGTAAATATAGCACTTTCAACCTAAGTGGAACAGAACTGTGAGTAAATATAGCACTTTCAACTAAAGTGGAACAGAACTGTGAGTAAATATAGCACTTTCAACTAAAACATCTAGGTACATGCATGGGGACTAATCAAGGAAACAACTCAACCTATGGAGAATGGAGAAAAGCAAGGCAAGACAATGGTCCACCTGGGAGTGACATGAAGCCAGGGGAACCTCCTCCATCCAAGTAAGTGGCGAGTGAATCTGCGACCTGAGAACCCGTGCTTCTTCCATAGATCTTTGCAATCCTCAGGTCAGGAGATCTGCTCATGAACCCTCTCCACCAGGACCTTCAGTCTGACACACAGAGCTACGTGGAGTTTTGGCAGAGCAGACACTTAGGCACATGAGGAGACGGGAGAGCCTTTGATACACAGGCTCTCCAGGCTTCCTGGCAAAAGCAGCTGCAACTCTGGCAAAACAGGAGTTCAGACCCTTGTACATACCCCTAAGAAAGGGGATCAATCCAGAGGGCTGAGCAGCGATAGTCTGCATGCCCCACTTTGATGGCACCTCACAGGATAAGAACCAGTAGCTTAGAATTCCAGCCAGCCACCTGTATCTGGCATTGTACCTCCCTGAGATGGAGCTTCCAGGGGAAGAGGTGAGCCATCATCTTTGCTGTTTGGGTGACTTAGCTGTTACAGGCTTAGGACTTTGGAGAGTCCAAGCCAACTAGGGGCAGAAGCAGTCCCCCAGTACAGCTGCTCTACAAACGTGGCCAGATTTCTTTTTTAAGCAGGCCTCCAATACAATTCCTCCTCACTGGCCAGACCCAACCAGGGTCTCCGGCCACCTCCACTGGTGTTGTTTGGCTGATAGAGATTTGAAACCTCCCTGGGACAGAGCTCCCAGAGGGAGGGAAGGACCGCCACCTTTGCTGTTTGGGCAACTTAGCCATTTCAGCCTCTGTGCTTTGGAGAGTCCAGGCTGAGCAGGGGTGAAAGTGGTCTCCAGCACAGCACAGCTGCTCTATGATAACACGACCAGCCTGCTTTTTAAAGTGGGTCCCTAATGCCATTCTTCCTCACCTGGTGGGACCTCCCAACTGGGGTCTTTACTCATCTCCTACAGGTGTGTTTGGGCTAGCAACAAATTTGTATCCCCAGACAGAGCTCCCAGAGGGAAAGGCAGGCCACCAGCTTTGCAACTTTGCAGCCTCATTGTTGATACCTGCAGGAACTGGAAAATCTGAGGTGAGTAGAGACTAGAGCAGGCTCCCAGCATACCACAGCAGCCCTATGGAAAAGTGACCAGACGGTTACATGGTGCCTGTTCCCATATCTCTTCACTGGGCAGTTCCTCCAGGCTTGGACCGTCAGCTATCTCCTGCCAGAGCTATAGAGCCAAGAACAGCTTGTCAACTTCCTGGACAGGGCCGCCAGGTGCAACCGAAAGCCTCTCTGCCACTGCCTCTGCAGTGAAATTTCTGCCTCTGCATTTGCTGTCCTCAGACTAACAAAGAAGCAAAGATCCTAAGGGTCTTCTCCACACCTATAATAAGCTGCAGTCAACCGAAGGAGAGGATGCCAGTCTATCTCCCATGGGTCCCAACCCTACCCCACTGCTTGTCACCAGACAGAGAACTCCTGGCTTAGGCCCACAGCATGAACCCTCCATCCTGGGCTCATTGCACTGAGCAATTGCTGACCTGCATCTCTCTAAGGGGGAGCCCCTAGGTGACAAGCAAAAGACCTTGGCCACAACCACCACGAAGGTCCTTTCTTCTGCTGCTGCCACACTGGGGAAGGGACATAATACTGAGATTACCCCAGAGCTGCAGTGGACAGCCCAGGCATGCCAAGCTGTGATCTACAACCAGTAATCAAGGGGGAGAAACCCACCCTTTCAGATAATTGAGAGGAAATATGACTGCAACTTTTAAGAAACACAAGGGAGTCACACAACCAAGCAAGGGTCTACCAACTGGCCAATACACCTAAGTGTCACCTATTGGCTCATTCCCCAAAGGTTCAACATCAAAAACACCTTGCTAATATGCCCCCTCTGAAACCAAAGACAAGAAGTCAGCTTCAGATAAAGACCTGCACAAAGCCTCAGCCCTGTGAAAACAACCAGAAAATAAATTTATTGACTGTACTCAATCTATGCTGCAGTTAAAGAAACACCCATATGCAGAGATGAGAAAGAATGAATGCAGGAACACCAGTAACTCAAGTGGCCAGTGTCGTATGTCCTTCAAACAACCACAGCAGTTCTTAACAAGAGCTCTTAATCAGGCTGAGGTTGCTGAAATGACAGAAATATAATTCAGAATGTGCATAGGAATGATCATCAAGATACATCAGGATGGCAAAACCCAAGCCAAGGAAACTAAGAGTCACAATAAAACAATACAGGAGTTGAATGATGAAATAACTAGTATAAGAAACAACCTACTCACACCAGTTAGAATGGCGATCATTAAAAAGTCAGGAAACAACAGGTACTGGAGAGGATGTGGAGAAATAGGAACACTTTTACACTGTTGGTGGGACTGTAAACTAGTTCAACCATTGTGGAAGTCAGTGTGGCAATTCCTCAGGGATCTAGAACTAGAAATACGATTTGACCCAGCCATCCCATTACTGGGTATATACCCAAAGGATTATAAAACACGCTGCTATAAAGACACATGCACACGTATGTTTATTGCGGCACTATTCACAATAGCAAAGACCTGGAACCAAGCCAATGCCCAACAATGATAGACTGGATTAAGAAAATGTGGCACATATACACCATGGAATACTATGCAGCCATAAAAAATGATGAGTTCATCTCCTTTGTAGGGACATGGATGAAGCTGGAAACCATCATTCTCAGCAAACTATCGCAGGACAAAAAACCAAACACCACATGTTCTCACTCATAGGTGGGACTTGAACAATGAGAACACATGGACACAGGAAGGGGAACATCACACACCGGGGCCTGTTGTGGGGTGGGGGGAGGGATAGCATTAGGAGATATACCTAATGTTAAATGACGAGTTAATGGGTGCGGCACACCAACATGGCACATGTATACATATGTAACTAACCTGCACATTGTGCACATGTACCCTAAAACTTAAAGTATAATAAAAAAACATTTTTTTCAAAATTACCACCTACATATTAACACCATTTTTTTATTAGTGTATATGACTATATTTTATCTCTCTATCTCTAGAATGTTATTTTTTATTCTTTTTTATATTTAACTTTTACATAACATTCTTACATTTGGATGGCTGTTCTTTAATTATATAATTTTATGCAATCATAACAGCTTCATGTCTTCTCATAAAGCATAGCTTTTTAATATGAATTGTGCTTTATTCTTAAATATTTAATGTACTGTTAGGAAGAAGTTATACAGAGTATATTCTATTCTCTGTGTTACCTGTGTTAAACAGTCCCATGTTGGTTGTTTAGGGATAATGGTAGGATAGAGTTTGGTTGTGCATAGCCAAAAAAAAAAAATCTGCTTCCCAAAAATGTAAATAACATTAAAATCACTCATATTTGCCTGGTCCCAGTGGCTCATGCCTGTAATCCCAGCACTTTGGGATGCCGAGGTTGGAGGATTACCTGAGGTCAGGAGTTCAAGGCCTGCCTGGCCAACATGGTGAAATCCCATGTCTACCAAAAATACAAAAATTAGCTGGGCATGGTAGCACACGCCTGTAATCCCAGCTACTCAGGAGGCTGAGGTAGGAGAATTGCTTGAGCCTTGGAGACGGAGGTTGCAGTGAGCCGAGATTGTGCCACTGCACTCCAGCCTGGCCAACAGGGTGAGACGCTGTCTCAAAAAAAAAAAAAAAAAAAAAAAGAATCACTCATATTTATTAAGAAAGCCTGGAGCTAGACAGTCCAGGTATGTTATTGTTGCTTCCTGGTGTCATCAGAGATTGTGTAGTAAATAGTTTAACCTTACTCAAAGAGAGGTCTATTCTTTTTCCTTGGTTCCTAGGCAGAAATCCCTAAATCCTTAGAATATCCTGCCTGATGAAAGTCTGTTTCCCTGGGGAGTTTGGGCCAGCTATATATAACAGCGTGGTTTACAGTGAGTTATATATACAGGTTGAGGACCTTAGGCTGGACCAGATAGTAACAAGACGATTTAGGATGCCGGCTTTGGGTCACATTATCAGTCGACTTCCAGAAGAGCTGGAGACGGAGGTCAGAAACATGGGTGATCACCAAGATTCACATGATAGACTCTAGACACCAAGGCTCTGCTGAGCTTCCCTGGTTAGGCATAATCTGTGCATATTGTTACACTTTGTTGGTAGGAAATTAACATTGTCCACAACTCCAAGGGGAGATGACAACTGTAAGTTGGAAGCTAGACTCTCTGTGTTTGGAACTTACTTGGGCTTTCTCTTATGTGCCTCTTCCCTTGACTTTATTTAGTCCTTTAACTGTAGTATTACCATAACCATAAGTAAAAGAGCTTTAGTGAAGTCTGAGAGTTCTAGCAAATTATCAAACCTAAGAGTGGTCTTGGGCAATCCTGAGATTTGCAGTTGGTGTCAGAAGTAAGAGTGTTCTCGTGGATTATTCCTCTAATTTGGCAGGGACCCAGTTTCTATTTTTTGTTCTTCCCAAGGAATGGCTTCTTTCCTCTAGTTTACTTTATGATCCAAGGTGGATGCTAGAATCCCAGACATTGTATCATCGTTTAAGCCTGAAAGAAGTAGCAAAGGTATTGTGGCAAGGAACAAATATTGTTCCTTTTTCTATACTTACTTTCTATATAACAAAAAATATTACCATCTGTATAACAAAACTATTTATATGAACTTTTTCATTGTTGTATTCATGGACAAATGACATCAAGACATATTACCCTTGCTTTAAAATAAAACAAAGCCATTCATCTCGTTACTTGTTCCCAAAACATGAGATACAAAATCATTCTTTAAAAAATTGTTTTTGTAGTTGTAATCTGCATACATCTGAGAGAGACTCTACCATGTTTTGCTCATTTCAAATAACTCTGTCTAGCATTTCTTTGATATGAAGATCTATTTTTAACTTTATTCACCCCTAACACAGAGGGGAAGTACCTATCTTCACTGACCCAAAGCTTGGTAAACTTGCTCTATGCAGCCCTCCTAGAAATTCTAAACATCATATTTAGTTACAACTCTGGCTGAGACTTAGTCACATGGCCACACTTAGCTACAAAGGAACTTGGGAAGTATTTTCATTCAGGTGACAACATATCAAGTAAAAGTCAAAATTATGTTCCTTAAAGAGAAAGGGCACATAAAGCTTGGGTTAGATAGCTAGTGATCTCTGACACATGGTCTACAAATAGTCTCTTTAATGTAACTTAAGGAATATATGTAAATAAACTGAGAAATAAAAAGTATTTTTATAATACCATTTTGATTATGGAAATAAAATATTTCAATATTGGACACATAGTTTTAAGAATCAATTATATAAAGTTACCCAATAAAAATATAAGCAAAAAGACTCATACACAAATCTGCAGTATTATTCATAATAGACAAAAACTGGAAACCATCCAAATGTCTGTCAGCTAGTGAGATGTTTTAAAAATATGGTAAATTCAGCAATGGAATACTATTCATCAATGAAAGGGAATGAATCACTGATTTTAAAATAACATGGATTTATCGCAAATCACTATGCTAAGTGAAAAAGCCATACAAAATACCGTTGTGCATGATTTCATTTACATGGAATCTCCAGAAAAGGCAAATGTGTAATGACAGAAAGCAAAACGAAGGCAACAAAAAGGCATAAGTAAATTTTTTGGAATAATGGGCATATTCCTAAAATTTGATTGTGATAATGATTACATGATCCAATAAATGTTCTAAAAGTCTTGAATTATATTCTTACAAGTGAATTTTACAGTATATAAATTTTGCTTCAATAAAATTATTTTTAAATAAATTAATTATGTGAGCTTTCAAGGAATATGTATCTAGGAACTTCCCAACCAAAAGGACAGCCCTGTAAAAGTGAGTGTTCTATAGCAGTCATATGCAGTGATTCTTAAGTCTACTTGAGGACCCCTCTATATTATAATTCTATAATGAAGTTTATTTCAGATAAAAATTCT
Source organism: Pan paniscus (assembly GCF_029289425.2). Lineage (NCBI taxonomy): Eukaryota > Metazoa > Chordata > Mammalia > Primates > Hominidae > Pan > Pan paniscus. Next base: position 77,195,580 of record NC_073254.2, read on the forward strand.
TGTATCTTATCCTGCCATCCTATGTTGGAGCCAGATAATCTTCATTTTAATGAGCTATTGAAGCAATTATTTTTCACACTAACATTTGAGAACAGCTGGTCAAAAGAGATAGATAATGTGGGTTAATAATGTAGTACACTGAGGATTTGGGTTAGGAATAGGTGGAAAGTTGAATATTTTTAAGCTCAACTAGGATTTCATTTTTACAGCATGATGCTATTATTAGTGTCAAATATAAAGGAAATAATAAATCTCTTCATATAAATAGAAATGAATTACTTTCAAGTTTCAGAACCAAAATATCTTATAAAATAATATAAATCTATAAAATAAGGTAAAGGCCTAGAACAAAATAAATACTTTGATTCAATGAAGGAAATATCAAGAAAAGGAAGAAAGGAATTTTGGGTGGGGCTGAATGAGATTTAATTATAATATGCCAAATGGAATTTGTTTAAGTTGTTGACATAGTTCCTTTTTTAAATGTCAGAAATGTAATAAAAATATTCTAAATACAGAAAAACAAGTTAATGACAATATAAAGAAATACTAATTTTTGTCTGAGCTCTAGGTAGAAATATGATACTGGGTGGTTTCAAAATAGGAAATTAGTTTAATCAAGATTAAGAGGTCACAGTAGTGACGTTGTTGTAATACTAGATACATCATCTGCTTCAAAAGGCAGGGACAGTACATCCATTTTTGCAGAGAAACTTGTCAGTTCAAAGAAGGTAAAGAGAACAGATATTAAAATATAATAACCATGATTTAATCCTGAATGACTGAATAAATGATGGTAATTTAGAAAGTGATTAAAAATGAGGTATGGAGTTAAAGAGCTTTGGGGAGCAAAAATAATTATTTCTCAAATAAAATCAGTGACAAAGAGGGTTGCTATTTTTCATAGAAAATTCTACATTATTCCGGAGAACAGAGAAAATAACAAGCAATTTCTTAGCACCAAAAAACATCACTTAAAAAGTTCTTTGCTTGAAATAGCAATTAGTAAGACTAATTATTACCTCAAAATGATAGAGAGAAACCTAAAGTGCTCAGAGAAGGCATCTCAAATTATTTGGATTCTTATACTTGGAAAAAATTAGAACTTAAATGGGTAAGTTTACTTGCTTATTTCCTCATTCTGTAAAATGTAGCTGGGAATATAACCTTCTTCAAACTATTTTGTGAGGATAAAGTTATATGACATGCAAAGTACTTAGCACAACTAGCTACCCTTAAACAAAGGATAGTCATTATTATTATTCTTATGATGACTATTCTAAGATAATCTAAGGACATCTAAATAAAAAGAAAAGACAACGCAATACAGTTTTATTCACCAAATTTGAAGACATTACAAATAGCAGTCATTCCCTAAATGTCATTTTGAGAGGTTTATCTCCCAGCAACTTTCAGCTGTCTTTAGTTTCCATCACCACTGATTCATGCTTCTCTCTGGTTTTAATCACATTTTTTTCCTCTGCTTGAAATTTCCATTTCTTCCTTTATCTTCCCCTACTTCTAACTGCCTAGCTTCACCTCGAGTTTTCTGACTGGCTTGAAAACCTGTGGCCCCACTAGTACTAGTTAAGTGTTCCTCCTAAAGGGATCCTATAATACTTTTTGTGTAATTTTACCAGTTTTATCACTCTTTCATAACAATGTTTATGTTAGCCAACTGTCTTAAAAACAGAAGATGCTGTTTTGTCTTTGTATCTGTTTGTCAGAATAGAGGCTGGGTTTATCATAAGCACTTGGTAAATATTATTTGGATTTAATTGGCTTAAATCAGTATATTAAAGCTGTGATACACGTTAAAACTATTAATAGGTTCAAGAAGCATTTGAAAAATACATAGATGGAGGACTTATAAGAAGTGGATAAAGCAGTACAGATATACTTAAAGATTATTATCATGGAGAACATTGCCCTCTAGGCAAATGCCCCATCATCAATGGGTTGGTAATATTTAATTAAATAAACCATGGGCCACTTTCATTCTGGTAATTCTTAAGTTCTGGTTTATACTTATTCTTCTTTCTTTACTCTCTACTAATTTCTCATTCATTAGCCAAAGGCAGTAATATTTAAATAAAGGTACTTAGAATTAAATAATCTCTTGATTTGTAAAATAAACCTTTTCATTGACAATCTTTAATTGTATAAGAAATTATTCTTGTTCTTACAACTTTCAATCCTTAATTTTAAATGTAAATTGTGTCCAACAAAATGTGAAACTTACAAAGTGACTTACTACTCAAATAATTTGCATTTTTAGTACGAATTTGAATAGCAAACTGCAGGTTTCCTTCTTTCTTTACAAAAATTCTTTTGAAAATATTTTCCATTTATTTGGTGTTGAAAGCAATTAAATTTATACTACTTTTCAACTCAACAGGTATGTATCTATTGATTAAGGAAAATGTAATTACAATATGATCTCTGAATTTATGTAATGTTCAACCTAGAGGGGAAGACCTTCATTCATTGACATGTTATTTTTGTCCCTGAAAAACAAATTTGCAGGGTCTTCAATGGAAGACATTTATACTGAAAAAAAAAAAAAACTGAAATAGATTCAAAACAAGAACTCAGGTGGCTTTAAAGGGAAAAGCTGGATGAAGAAAAACCAGTTAGATAATTATTGTAACAAAGTAAGAAAATATAGAATTCAGAAATAGGTTAGTGGCTATATTCTTTAAGAATAGGAGCTTCATTTTTTAACATTACATAGCACCTAATAAACTGCCTTGCATAAAATCAGTGCTTAAAAAGTATTTGTTGATAGAATATAATTTTAAGGAATTTCCTCATATCCTAGTTTTATATTCTCTTTTCAGTATATGATAGGACTTAAGATGCTATGAATTCAATTTTAATCTCTTCATATTTTTTAGGTATTAAGAATAGATTCCTTGAAAGTATGAGTATATTTACTCATGTACATTATTGAAAGAATGTGGATTCTCAGTATAAATTTAAATACAAAGCTTAGATTGCAAACTCAAAAAGCTTAAAGTATCATGGAGAAATAATTTGCTACAGCTGCTATATATTTAGAACTCAAAACTATCCATGAGAATAGCAACAATGATATTTAAAATATTTTAGAAAATGAAGAATATTTTCCTCACTTTTGCTGTTGTAAGAAATATAGACATCGCACTACTGAATAACTGATTGCAAAAATTCTTTTCTGTGTGTATATACTGTCTTTTCTCTATCTTTTCTGTTTTTTTCCCTATTTTATTCATTATTTTAAAACAATCTTTGTAGGATGCAAAACCATAAGTCTTTATTTTAGGCTCCATGTTAGAGGCTGAGTTAATTTTTCTCTTTGATGTTTGAATTGAAAGATTATTCCCTGGAATTCCAAAAAAAAAAAAAAAAAAAAGTTGGAGCAGCTATGCAGACCTCACCTCATGGTGGTTTGAATGATTTCCTTTATCTGTCTCCTTATTGCCAATATCTCATACTTCTCCATTGTAGATAAGAGCAAGTGGGATTGCAGTTTGGATATTATTGAATAGAAGCTGTCAGAAAGAATTTGAACAGTTCAGCACTCCTGAAATGTTGTATTACCCTCTTTCTAGTCCTCATTATCTACACTTCCCACATCTACGCATTGGCATCTGTGGCCCAATTCTAAAGTAGGCTGTTTCTGCTTCCTGTGAAGTTTATAGCAGAAGAAATATCATCTACAATTCTGTTACTACTCCCAGCATAATTTTTTTTCAACCAAGAACTCCTGAGAGTTTATTATCTAAGGAAATATATCATTCTACCTTTTATTTATTTTCACCCTTTTAACTTCTCTTTTAATTTTGTTTTCCTCTTGATTTTTGTCAAGGTTGTGACACTAAATCATTAAGCTTCAGCTACAAGGAGATCTTTAAGATAAAGATCAAAGGCAAATATGAAAAATCCCAACAGTGAAGTGTGTCTCTTCAGTAGGGAACACAAAATGTTGTATCATTAACACCATACACATGGTAATAATTAATTACATCTAAAATGAAAAGTGGGAAATCCCTTGCCAATGGAAATCTGAACTTGCATATTAATTTCCTAGAGAATCCATGGAGGTTTTTAAGCAAAGCAATGTATCTTCAGCATTTCTTAGAAAAAAAAATGGAATGGATCTTTCCTAAGCTGAAATATTGCTCTAATAAATAAGGCTCAATTGTTTTGGCATCGTTAACTGAAAACCATCATTACAATCTAAGTTTGTCTTGCATCAAAGAAAAATGTTACATTATTTTGAGAAATAAATGTTCTCAATCAAAAGGTTCTTGGGAACTCTAAAAGTTAAGTCTACTCTTGTTGGTCTGTAATTGTATCTGCTCTGTCCTCATGAAATCTGTAGTCTCAAGACTGATAGAGAGGATGTATATCCTATTACATTTTAAAACTCCAACATCATCAAAGTTATAAAAGATTTAAAATAGTTATTTTATATTCAAGGACTTGATATAAAGACATATTCAGTAATATATACAGTACATTTTATTTTCAAACACAATTATAAAAAGATGAAATGTTTGTATGATGAATAGATTAATGCACTTTGATTATATTCTTATTCTTATTATTATTATTATTGGAGGCAGGGTCTTGTTCTGCTGCCTAGGCTAGAGTGCAGTGATGTGACCATGTCGCACTGCAACCTCAACCGCCTGGGCTTAAGTGATCCTCCTGCCTCAGCCTCCCGAGAAGCTGGGGCTACAGGTGCACACCACAATGCCTAGATAACTTAATTTTTTTTGTAGAGACAAGGTCTTGCTATATTGACCAGGCTGGTCTCGAACTCCTGGGATCAAGCAACTCTCCTGCCTTGGCCTCTCAAAGTGCTGGGATTACATACATGAGTCACCACACCTGGCCTTTTATGGTATTTTAAAAGGAGATTTATAAACTATAACCACAGTCAAACAGTCTTCAAAGATAGAGAATTTTCTAAATTAAAAAAAAAATTTAATTTTTTTTAAAAATTGGTGAAAGTAGCATATATTTATGATGTACAATATAAATATACACAGTATATTTTATGTTGATTTATAGAAAACGGAAAACTACATTAGTTTTCTTTCAGAAAACTGCTTAAATTTATGGTAAGCATTATCATATGTAGAGAATAATGCTATCAAGTTCTTCATAGTTGTGTTTTCTACTTTGTCTAATTAAATGCCAGTAGGATTTTAGAAAAAATAATTCTTAAAACATGTGGCCCTTTATCTTGTTACATTTACCTTTTACATTGACTTTTTCCTCTTTTTTAAGCATGAATGAAATTATTTAAGTTATTACAGATCAAGGAATTACTGCTAAAATATGTTTGTTCAGTTGGATTCTGAAAATTACTATGAAATATTCAGAAAATAGAGCATTAAAATCAGCTTTCAATTCAAAGCCTCACTAAAATAAAGTTCACCTAACACAAAATATAGGGAAATTTAAATTATTTATCAAAAGGTTGAAAAGAAAGAAAGAAACCTTTATTTAGAATTGTTTTGCCATGATTAGCTGAAAGCCACCATTAATATTTAGGTGTTGTTTGGAAAAGATGAATGCTGATACATTTTCCGTAAGACCTTTTTGGGACATACTCATGATGGAATTTTATTTCTCTCTCTCTCCCTTTCTCTCTCTCTCTCTCTCTCTGTGTGTGTGTGTCTCTCTTTGTCTCTCTCTCTCTCTCTCTTTCACACAAACACAGACACACACACACACACACACACTAGGAAGAAATAAAGGCTAGTAGTGTCACAAAGAATACAGAAATGTCCTGAACAGACACTTCTCAAAAGAAGACATACAAGTGGCCAAAAAAAATATGAAAAAATGTTCAGTATCACTAATCATCAGAGAGAAGCAATTCAACACTACAATGGAATACCATCTCACACCAGTCAGAATGGCTTTTGTTAAAAAGTCAAAAGACAGCAGGTTCTGGTGAAACTGTGGAGAAAAAGAATGCTTATACACTGTTAGTGGGAATATGGTTTCAGCCACTGTGGAAGCAGTTTGGAGATTTCTCGAAGAACTTAAAACAGAGTTATTATTTGACCCAGTAATCCCATTAGTGGGTATATATCCAAAGAAGAATAGATCATTGCACAAAAAAGGTACATGCACTCCTATGTTCATCACTGCACTATTCACAACAGCAAAGATATGTAATCAACATAGGAGCCCATCAATGGTGGATTAAAGAAAATGTAGTACATATACACCATGGAATACTATGCAGCCATAAAAAAGCAGGAAATCATGTCCTCTGTACCAACATGGATGGAGCTGGAGGTCATAATCCTAAGTGAATTAATGCAGTAACAGAAAATCAAATACCACACGCTCTAACTTATAAGTGGGAGCTAAACATTGAGGACACATGGACACAAACATGAGAACAATAGACAATGTGGACCACTACAGGAGGGAGAGAGGAGCATGCGCATTGAAAAACTACCTATTGGGTACTATGCTCACTACCTATGCTCACTACCTGAGTGCAATATACCTAGGTAACAAACCTGCACATGTACCTCTGCATCTAAAATAAAAGTTGAATCTTTTTTTTTTTAAAGAAATGTTCTGACAGGTGTAGGTACCTGAATATATTTACTGATAAAAAATTTTTTATAAAAATCTATGATCAATCAGCCTATACATATATGGCAGATACTGAACAGGTAAACTCAGTGCCTTTAATGTTTTTCATTTTATATTTTAAAAATCTGAGCTTTGAATAAGAATTTGATATACATAGGTTCAGGTTAATCAAAACTTTCTTCCATGTAACTACAACATCCATATGTTTAAACTTTGCCCTTAATTTTGCCTAAATCCCTATTTACGATATTACACATTTTTTTCTTAACTTCTGCATTATTTTTTCCTGAAATTTATAGATAATTGCTAAGTATTATTGACATATTTTGGATTATAATAGAACATTTATTTAAATTTGTACTAGAACCAGCTTAAATATCATTCAGCTAATTATCACATTAGTTATTGAAGACTCCAAATGCCTAGTTTTTCCCCTGTGGAATAGGAGAACATGTTTTCAGTTTGGCATTCTGGCCTTCGCTTACCCCTATGTTCCTCAAATTGCTAGTAATACCACATTTCTGGTTCCTCTGACTTCTCAAGGACTATACTGTTGCTCTCTTCTGGCTCTCAGATGTTCTCATTCCCTCACTGCCTTCTTTTCTCTCTTCTTCTGGCTCCTGTTTGACTACAAAATTGTATAAATCTCGATCTCGGCTAAAAACATCTTTCCTTGACTTGAAGGTGGTTTTCACTGTTTTGCCTCTTTTCTTTTCATCTCGAACTTTTAGAAGGCATATAAACTCAGAAATCATCACTCATACCATTCCCTCCTTGATCTTCTGTGATGTTGATTTTGTGCATGTGACTGAATCCAAATTGTTTTTCTTGTCTCAATTTCTGCTTTCTCAAGTTCTCTGACTTACGCCACAGTATACTCTCACTCAGAGAATTTGCTATGCTTATTTCCTATACCTTAATTACAATTAGCTATTTTGACAAAAAAGAGCCCAATATATAAAAGGAATATATTATTTTTGTGTGTATATTTTGCACATATAATGACACATCTTATGTTCCTTAATATATAAAAAAAATTCCAGTAATATTTCTTATACTATTATAATTTGGGCATAAGTTTGGCTTAAGACTGTTTATCTATTGACATATGTCTGGTTAGCTTATCTTTGGCTTCTCTTGCCTTTATTCCTTCTATTTTTCTTCCACACTCACGGCCTCAATTCTCACGCCTATTAATCTATTTTCTGGCCCATCCATGTCTTTGTACACTTCTTTCTAGGAATTATTTCAGCACTTCAAATTCAATTAGAGAACATTAGGGCATTTCCTTCCCTCCCAAACCTGTCAATGCTCCCTTCTTTCGTATTTCGTTAAGAGCACCACCGAATTAGGGGGACACTCAGATACAAAGACAAATACTCAGAGTAAATCCTGCTTGCCCCTGTTTCTCAAGTATAATCATCTATGAACTCTGTTGGATTTAGTCCTAATTTTCAGATAAATCTCTACTTCTCCATTGTCACCTTTTTCATTTAGGGCTTAATTCTCAATTAAAATACTTTTTCAGAGCCTTAACTGATATTTTTACTTCCATTCTCTTTTCCTCATTAGTCTCTCATATGTAAAATTATCTTGATAAAAATATAGTGTTATATATTCTGATACAAATCTTGAAATATGTAAACCAGTATATTCTCTTTGTACTTTTGCAGCACTTGAACTCCTCTCTGTGGGAGGAAATACATATTCTGAAATATCAGAAAATTTGAAATGTGTCTGCATTTTTATGTGGACAGCAACAGAATAACTGATATGGGGACTGTCTTTAAATATCTGAAAAAAAATAATGTCTGACAGCTAGCCAGTTCTTACTCAGTGTCCCACATCTATTTAGAGTAAGGGCTAGATGGGTTCTATTGCTATCCCTGTTTATGTGAGTAAACTTCAGCTTGAAGAAGTTAATGACTTTCCCACAGCCCTCATCCTATTAGGCTGTGAAACAAGGATTATAAATAAATGACTCTAATTTTAGAGCCCTCACTTATGTTTGATATTTTATAGCCATGTCACTCAGTAAGTCTCTGTTGAAGGAATTCAAATGCTACATGGAAGAAGATTGTAGCAGCATCAGACTTAATAGGAAAGATAAGAAGATGTTCAGATTTAGATTCATTAAGCTTATGAATGAATGTGCTGTGGATAGTCTTTTAGAAAGAAACCCTATCAGTAAAAATAGATACTTTAATGTTATTCCATTAATATTACCATCTTAATTTATCATAGAATAAAACCTCTAAACATCAGAAAAGCTGAAATAATCAAATATGAACTATAGCAAACTCTGAAATAATAGAGTGCTCACTATAAGCAACGAAGTAATGAGGAAGTAATAAGAGGGCATAGTACCTATGAATGAAAAAAAGAATTAAACACAGAACTAAAGTCAACATGTATGCCAGGTGGACCTCTCTAGAAGTATCAAAACTGTGGAAGAAAAAAAAGGAGCTTAAATATCTAGTAGGTCCTCATTAAATGATGCTCAACATTACTAATCACTAAGGAAATGCAAATAAGGAGAGTGAGATACCACTTCATACCCATTAGGATGACTAGTATCAAGTCAGAAAATAACACATATTGGCAAGGAGTGTCAATATATTGGAACTCTTGTGCACAACTGATGATAATATAAAATGGTGCAGCCACTGTGGAAAACAGTATTTCAGTTTCATAAAATATTAAAAACAGAATTACTATATTATCCAGAAATTCCTCTTCTGGATATATACTCAAAAGAATTGAAAATAGAGTCTTGAAGAGACATCTGCATTTCAGCATTTATACCAGCATTATTCACAATAGCTAAAAGGTAGAAGATACCCAAATATTCATCAATGGATAAATAAATAAGAAGAATGTACCATGTACATACTGTGCAATGGAATATTATTCAACCTTAAAAGAGATGGAAATTTTGACACATGCTACAATATGGATGGACCTTGAGGACACAATGCTAAGTGAAATAAGCCAGTCACAAAAAAAAAAAACCCGCAAATACTGTATGATTCCATTTACATAAGGTATCTAGAGTAGTCAAATTCATAGAGATAGAAAGTAAAACAAGGACTACCCGGGGCTGAGGGAAGGAAGGAATGGGGAGTCGTTTAATGGCTATAGGGTTTTAGTGTCATAAGATGAAAAGAGTTCTTGAGATGAATGGTGGTGATGTTTTTGCAACAATATTAATGTACTTGATGCCACTGAATTGTACACTTAAAAAGGGTTAAAATGTAAATTGTATATTTATTTTATCACAATAAACAAAATTGAAAAAAATAGTGCACCTTAAGCAAAGGAAGCAGAAATTGTCAGCCACAAAACACTTCCTGCTATATCAAATTATTCCTTATGAGTCTATTTTTTGGTTACTAATCTGACAAAACAACCAGAGCAATTAGTATGTACAGACTCAGGCCTAACTTGTCAATAAAAACTAGATTATACTTTATTTTCCTATAAAATGAAAAATTGATACATTAAAAGATGATTTTTATCTTGATAGATTTTTCCCTTTTTTTAAGGAAACAGGCAAAATGGTAATATTAATGCTAAACAGACATTACTTAAAGTTATAAACAACTTTCTGTAACTCCTTTTATGACCAATTATAGTTACATTTGTAGAAATTTTTTAATGAGTGTCATAGCTAATAATTGTAGTCCCCCTCATCTGTTCTGGTATTTTTTTTTCCTTGAGCTCCACTGAAATATAGTTGTGAGAGAGTATTAAGACACATATGCATGCACTTCTGGAAAAAAAAAAGTGGCTATTATATGCAAAGACAGAAAACTGGAGCTACTCCTATTCCTTTCCAGGAACATTATATGTTATCTGATGGCTCATCACTTCTGAAAAACCCGGGGGTAAAAGCACCAGACAGTTTAAAAGATCTCTGGTATATTCTCCAGACACCAAAAGGATTTATTACATGCAAATTTCCATTAGTGCTAATGGGAGTTATTATAAGTGATTCATACTTTACATATATAAACTAAAAGGTCTTTTCTATTTTGCTCACATTGAATGAATCTTTTGATTTACAAAATTATAGAAAAGGTAAGGAATAAGCATCAATATTTTAAATATTTAACAAATAACTATGGGTGAAATAGTGCTCTTTATAGTCAAATAATTTCAAATGTTAATTTTTAAATTCCCAATAGTATGGCCTTAGCATTGCTTTCTCACTCCTCCTAGTGTGTAGTTAGGTAGTGCAGACCAATATTAATATTAGATTGATATACTGCTGTTATTAGTCATATAATACATGACAAAGCCAAATAAAAAGAAGGTTTTCTTGGTGCCTTAACTTTGAATATAATTGAAAGCAAATTATCCTATCTTGCAATCACACCATTATTTATTGGGAAACTTCAAGGTACTGAACTATATTATCTAGGATAAAAGCTTTGATGTCTTATTGGAGAAGCATATGATTCGGTAGAAAAATATGTTAGTTGAAATATGAATGCAAGTTTCCTTTGCTTCTATCCCCAATATTGTCATAATCCTAAGGCCTTGCTTCTTTGAATTAGATAAGGCATTATGCATGATCCGCTCCAGGAAGAAATGATGCAAGAGAATACAGAACAGAAAAAGTTATTTCTTCTATTTCTGAATTTCAAAAGCCTAGAACTCCAAGGAATCATATAAAGGGCTCATAAGCAGGGTCAGGTGGTATTGAAAACAGATGATGTATCAAAACAAGATTTTCCACTCCTGAGACTAGATAACAGGCTCCGGGGGCAGGAAAAATGAAGGCAACTGAGGAGAGTTAAATAATCACCTGTCACTGAGCATAGGGTTATTACTCTGTCAGGTCTCTGTCAAGGATTGAGTGAATATAAGGAGAATCCTCACTTAGGTTTAGAAATTAGACAATGGATGGAATCTGCACCTACTTTCCCTATAGAGTCTGGGTAGCCTGGCAGGTCTCCAGAACAGAAATATTGGCAGGTGTACCTAGAAAAGTAAGAATTAGCTCATGGGATCTCCTTGGCTCAATACGATGCAATTTTAGAATGTCCTCTGAGTTTCTAAAAGGAGGTCCAAAAGTATTCAAGAAATAATACATTAAAGGAAAGCTGAAATAGCAATGGATTGAACTGACTTAAAGCCAAAGATTAAGTAAAAAATAAAATTCATCAAAAGGTGTCCAGAAACGTAGAAGTGACAGAATTTGACAGGAAGAGGCAGATTACACCACCTCAAAGTCTTGAGGCCCCCAAAAGCCCTGTAGTGTTTATGTTGCAACTAAGAGGTAAGGAGAGGACAATTAAAACTTAGCCCAAATTAAGTTTCCTCCTAATGCTGAGTGAGAGACCCCTAAACTGATAGTGAGTTGTGTTATAGAAAAGTGAAGCTATACATCTCTGCTATCTGAGAAGTCTATCTGCTTCCTATTCATACTACAAAGCAAAACATGATCACTCCATAGTAGGAGTAAAAAATAAGCCTTATGGGAATTTGGAACCATTATACAAGAAGTGTGTAGAGAAATATAAATATTTCCACTTTAACTATTTGTGGCATTATTATAACTAAGCAAAGCAACACAAAACAAAAATTTACAAATGTTTTCGATGTGCCAGAAACTGTGCTAAACATTGTAGTTGAAATACAAATAAAGTTTTTCTTCCAAAAGAGCTCAAAATCTACCAATAGAGATAAATATATTATTAGCTCTGGTGCCTTTAAATATACCTTTTAAAATAGGTTGTTGTGGATAGAATACAATTCTCATTATTGGCTATCTCTACAGAATCTGAATAATTACTAGCTGGAGATTTTAGAGGATATTCTTGCATGCTGCAGAAGTTTGGACAAGTGACCACTAAGATTCCTCTTTATGATGATATTCTGTGGTTTTATGGTGATAGAATCCTGAAAAATAAGGTTGAAATGCTAGAAAATTTATTGCATGTAGATTCATGTTTAAAGCCAGTTAAACCACAAATTATTTGGATTATGCTTACTGATTTTGAAAACTCATTCTCAGCCTGTTTTTTTTTTAAATTTTTCTTTTCCAATATACATTGGGCTATATTATTCTATTTTTAGTAGTGTTAGCTCATAGAATGAAACTCATTCCCATTTACATTATGTCAATAAATATTTCAATCCCAGAAATAAACAAATCTCTAGAAATTTTGCTCATATAATGGCCTAATGCCAAGTTTATAGTTTTGTTGAGGAGCTTACACATGGCCTTTGTCTAGGTGCAAATAAGCAAAAAAGCTTTTCAGAAAACCAATCATTTTCACAGACTGCAACTTCCAAAATTAATAAAAAATTTTAAGTAACGGTTCAAAATGTATACCGATCTTGATCACATATGCAAAGATGAGTAAAATCAATTTAGCATTAAAGGTACAGGCTGCAGTTTCAGATTAGTAGCTGGCGTAGCAGGCAGACATGGTTTTCTGCAAATTTTCTGCTCTGAGATGAGCATTTGTGATTCAACTATATGGCTTTGAAAGATTTTCATAAAAATTCAAAAAGGAAACTTTAGAGAAAAAATAATACATGTTCAATCAAAAAAGCAATACATGGTTTTAAGTTAGATTAAAATGTCTGGTAAGGATTGAAATATACTCTTGTTTTTGGCTTGAATATACAAGATATACCTACATGTTTCATAAATATTGATATTTGCATCATGATGGTGTCTGAGCCAAAGTTCTTATAGAAATAATCTGATGCAATTCAATAAATATTTCAGAGATCTTTGTATTTTTACATATTCTGCTGGGCATGTAAAGGTAAATGACAGAGTGCCTGTCATTAAAGAGTTAATGGTTGAACATGAAGTAGAATACTGACATAATCATATTAACACACATACACACTCACATTATGTGAGTGTGTGTGTATGTATAAGACAAAGCACAGAAATTATGAGTAATAAAGTGAAGCGAAAACTTTAAAAATAAATAAAAGGGAGGTGGGGGGTCAAGTGAGATAGCCTGAATGAAGCTCTTTCATTGGATATACATGACAATTCTATCCTCCTTGTAACTTTCTTTTGTCATCTTTTTAGTAGCCGTGTATCTCATCAGCTATTCCTTTTAGATTCCTTTCTTCGATGTGTTATTAATATCTCTACACACAATCTAAATGTTGGAGAACCTTAGGAATGAATACTGGTGCTTCTTTCTTTACCTCCTATCCTTGGTTTCAAGTTCCATCCATATTCTGATGACTACTTGAATTTTACCCCCACACTATTCCTCCCCCGTTAGGCTGGTATATTCTACTGTCTATAATATTTGGCATCTTCACATGATTTTGTTTTTACCATCTCAAGTATATTCAAATATTAATTAGAAACTTCTTCCCTGATCAGCAAACCCGTTTTCACCACGTTTCCCCATGTCAGTGGATGATGCCAGTGTTCACCATGACTTCAAACCCAAAACTGCAGGAGTAATCACTGAACTCTTTTTACCTCCCATCCTTCAAAACCAAAGCAACATCAAACCATATTGTCTTCTCAAAATATCATATCAACTCAGTTCACTCTATTTCCATTTCTATTATTAGAGTGCAAGCCCAAAGCAGGCCAATATATTGATTTCGATTCACAAAAATCAATCTACTTATAGCCAACATGTTAAACTTCAATTGAAGTATTTCTTTAAGAAAATCAAATAACTATTACCAAAATAAATTTGTTAAGTAATCAGTTCACTCACTGGCCAGTTTACTAAATTTCCAAATGATTAATTTACCAAAGCTTTGTTTTTCTAAATAAACAAATTTTCTTAAAATCAATTATTTAAAAGCCAAATAATCAGAATCCAATTACCAAAAATTACCAAAAATGCAAATTCACTCAAACTTTTTTGTTTTTTTTTGAGATGGAGTCTCACTCTGTCGCCCAGGCTGGAGTGCAATGGTGCGATCTCAGCTTACCGCAACCTCCGCCTGCTGGGTTCAAGCAGTTCCCTGCCTCAGTCTCCCGAGTAGCTGGGTTTACAGGTGCCTGTCACCACGCCCAACTAATTTTTGTATTCTTAGTAGAGATGGGGTTTCACCGTATTATCCAGGCTGGTCTTGAACTCCAGACCTCGGGATCCATCCACCTCGGCCTCCCAAAGTGCTGGAATGACTGGCTCAAACATTTTTATATTAAATATTTATATAGTTTCTAGCATATTGTTTTACATACATGGTTTCTAGAGGATTTTTGAATTGTAAGATGAGTTGATTCATAATAGTTTTGAGACTGCTGAATTTTACTTACTCCAGTTGTTTGTACTGAATTCGTTGTACTAGTTTACTCAAATGTCTACTTTAAGAGGGGTTCATATTTCAGACTTCAAGAAATCCTCAAATATTAAGCTAATTGAGCTCACAAATGATTATATGACTGAAAATTTATTGAAAAACAGAAACTTATTCTTTCACTTTAAAGTCCCAATATTGAATATATGCCCCATAACTGTCATTAAAAATGCAGAAAGGTATTCTTATTCTCAAATCAGGGAATAGTAGAACAAGCAGGCATACACTAAATTTTGGCTTGCTAGAGTAAAATGGATCATAATAAATAAAAATAAACTGGATATAAAAATAGACAAATAAAAACAAATTGACTAAAATATCTCAGAAATTTTTAAAATTAAAATCATTCATATCAAAATATCTCTAAACTTCATGAATAAATAACATTTTCTAGTAAATTGATAAATTTGACAAATTAATCATTCAGTATATTTATGAGCTATTTTTTAAGGATTTGCTCATTTTATAATTGATGTATGTTTTCCCTTGGGCAAATTGAACTTAAATGATTCATTCACTGTATCTTCTTTGGAGTATTACAATTCTTCCTAACTAGTTTCCATTCTTATTTTGTTCTTGGGCATTCTAACAATTCTATCTCTACCAAGCTGTCAGAAATATCATTTTTAAATTCTATGATGACCATGTTGCTACTCATTTAGAGTCTATTCATGGAGCCCCAATTTACAAAGTAAAATCTAAACTTCTTACCAGAAGCCTTCAGGTATTTTGGTGATTTCACCCCAACTATATCATCAACTTCATCTCATGCCACTCTCCTCTTTTTTACCATCATGTAGTCACCTGGCTTTTAGTCCCACTCCAGAAAAAAATTAAATATTTTTGTCTAAGGTCGTGGCATTGTTCTCTGCACCTGAAATGTTCTTTTTCTGGTTCTTCCCTTAGTTGGCCCCTTTTAGTCTAAAATATCACTCCCTTAGATAATCATTGCCATTTATCTATTTAAACTGCCTCTATTGTTCTTTACCATAGCAGCCTGTTCTTTTCCTTCCAAATTATACTTCCTTCTAGGTTACTTTTATGTATGTATTAGGTGATATGTTAATTTTGTATGTAACTCCCTGTAATATAAATTTTATGAGAAAAGCAAACTTGTCTATATAGTTTAATATTGCACTATTGTTGGGTTTAGCACATGGTAGGTGGTCTATATGTATTTATTATTTTACAGAATAAAAGCAATATTATGATATTTGGGACAACAAAAATAATCAGATGGAAATAAGGGAAATTGACTTTTAATATAAAAAATGGATTCCAGAATCTATCATATCAAACCAACATGTTTGATATCAACATAAAAATTCCACAATGGATTATCACATAAATTTGCTAAGATATGCAAAAGTAATATCAGTAGTGATCATCCTTGCTAGAACATATGTAAAATTAAGTTGACTTGCTAAATCCTGATTAGATCTTTTTTTTTTTTTTTGTTTGTTTTTTTTTTGTTTTTTTTTTTGAGACGGAGTCTTGCTCTGTCGCCCAGGCTGGACTGTAGTGGCACGATCTCTGCTCACTGCAAGCTCCCCGCTCCCGGGTTCACGCCATTCTCCTGCCTCAGCCTCTCGAGTAGCTGGGACTACAGGTGCCCGCCACCACACCGGCTAATTTTTTATATTTTTTAGTGGAGATGGGATTTCACCGAGTTAGCCAGGATGGTCTCGATCTCCTGACCTTGTGATCCGCCCACCTCGGCCTCCCAAAGTGCTGAGATTACAGGCGTGAGCCACCGCGCCTGGCCAGATCTTTAGACCTAGAAAGTGACTGCTGCATAAACAGTGTGTTTTTATTTTAGTCTACACACAGCATAATATAAATAATTTTACATATAAGGTGTAAAAAATAAATACTAATTTATATTATAGGCATTTAGATTCATGGCTACTTGCGCAATCTTCTCAAAAAAAAAGAGTATTGATTAATGAAATGTCATTGTAGAGAAACTGCTCTAGTGAAGTATGTCATAGGATTATATTTTGGCTGTTTTTTAATTTTAAAATATCAACAATATTTCTGAAAATGTATAAAGCAAGCAGATCGATGTTATAAAGCAGTAAGAATTGTTAAATATTGTATGAAAGAATTAGGCTAAAACTATGTGAAAACAGGAGAGAATAATGAGCGAAAAAAAGCAGATAAATTTTGTTAAGAATAAATATAAAATTTTATATTAATGTGTGCAATTAATATAGATATTTGGTGAGGGAAGATTGTTTAGCAGCTCTTTGAGGAGTGGCAGACAGAATGTTTCAGTGGAACTCAAGCTTAACCGGAAGCCACATTATTATGTTTGCAATGGGGAAAGGGGAAGTTAGAAATGTTTTATTAATAGAATATTATTCAGACAAAGAGAGAGCTTAGTCTCATTTCAATATTCAGGAGTCCGACCACTTTAAACATAGTGTATCTAATTCGGACGTTTACATTTTAAATATGAGATTAAGACACAAAAGCTTATCCAAAAGGTAAAAATGCTTAGGAATTGTTATTTAAGCTCCAGATATATAAATTGTAAGCCAGAAAACAAAGCAGCCATATGATATGAGAAGAAGGTTTAGACAGATAATTTAAAAAATTTTAAGGGTTAAATGTTTTGATTTTATTATAGTTAAAAAGTAATTTTTAAATGTTAAACAAAGAAATAATATGAACAATAGTTCCACAGGAAATGGTAGTATTACAATGACAAAAGCTGTCATTTATTAAGCATTTAGGTGGCATGTTTTATAGAATGTAGTTTACATGCATTATTTCATGTCACTCATACAGAATATCTTGGAAAAATCGATATTATTTCCCATGTTATGTAATTAGAAGCACAAAATAATTTCATAATGTTTTCCAAAGTTCAGAGTAAGAACATAGCAGCATTGAAATTTAAGCCTAAATGTGCTGGATTATCTAGTTTGTTCTTAATATGATAGGTTATTTTTTCCAGATTCTTTACATTATTCATATTTTATGTCTTTGTAATGAATATGGATTATTTTGATGAAATGTGTTTAAATTAAAATAATAAAAATTCAAAAAGTATGGAGTTGGCAACCTGAAAGTAAAAGCAGAAAATGATTTGCAAATGGAGAGAGAAACATTTCTGAAGACAAAAAGTGTATTTTTCTCTTAAAATGTTTGTATTCATTAATCTTGATTTCATGCATTTTTTGAAATGACTAAGAGAATATTTTTAATATCCAGCATAAAATAAATATTGTCTTATGTTCTCATAGAAAACAGTTTCAACCTTTGATTATTTAATACATGCCATCCTCAGAAACCTGTCGAGGCTCAACCTTCAAATTAACAATTAACATTTGTGTTAATACTTTGAAGTTTATTTATTTTTATTGGCTAAGCATAGTGGCACATGTCTGTAGTCCCAGCTACTTGGGAGGCTGAAGCAAGAAGATTGCTTGAGCACAGGAGTTTGAGGCTGCTGTGAGCTATGATACTGCCGCTGTATTTCAGCCTGAATTTAAAAAAAAAAAAAAGTCAAAACTTTTTCCCATTTGATTCTCATACAATGCCTCCTCGTTTTACAGAAAAGAAAACAGAATATCAGAAAATCAGAAAATTTAGAGGCCACAGAGGACACAACTGGTATAACAAAACTACAATTCAGTACTTCTGACTCCAAATTTTCTTTTATTCACCATGTAGACTCAAAATAGCAAAGGCAGGAAAATGCACATCGAATAATACAAAAAGCCGTATGTCATAAAAAGCAGCATTATTGGTAAGTTTTCAACGTTAACATCTTCAATGCTGAGTCTTTAAGACTAACTCTTAGAGAGTGCCCTTGTCCAGTTGAACATTCTTAAATGTCATGTGATGACAAATTGAATAACCGTATCGTATTCAAACCCGTCTTTATTTTACTTATCTTTTTAACTAGTAATTATATTCTAGGAGGGGAAATAGAACACTAGCCATACCCACTTGAAATAAATTCTGTGTTGTCCTTTTATACAGATTGGTTTTGTTAAGAGTTAAATTGAGCTAATGTGTTACCAAGTTTGTGGCATAAAATTAACTCCATGTAGAAAGATGGTTTCAACTTTGAGTTAACATGGTTTCGAGAGGTGAAGCCAGCTGGGCTTCTGGGTTGGGTGGGAACTTGGAGAACTTTTCTGTCTAGCTAAGGGATTGTAAACACACCAATCATTGCTCTGTGTCTAGCTAAAGGTTTGTAAATGCACCAATCGGCACTCTGTAAAAACGCACCAGTCAGCGTTCTGTGTCTAGCTAAAGGTTTGTAAACACACCAATCAGCACTCTGTAAAAATGCACCAATCAGCACACTGTGTCTAGCTAAAGATTTGTAAACGCACCAATCAGCACTCTGTAAAAACGGACCAATCAGCACTCTGTAAAATGGACCAATCAGCAGGATGTGGGCAGGGCCAAATAAGGGAATAAAAGCTGGCCACGGAGCCAGCAGCAGCAACCTGCTCAGGTCTTCTTCCACGCTGTGGAAGCTTTGTTCTTTGGCTGTTCCCAATAAACCTTGCTGCTGCTCAGTCTTTGGGTCCGCACTACCTTTATGAGCTGTAATACTGACCATGAAGGTCTGCAGCTTCACTCCTGAAACCAGTGAGATCACAAACCCACCAGGAGGAACAAACAACTCCAGACACGTCACCTTTAAGAGCTGTAACACTCACTGCGAAGGTCTGCGGCTTCACTCCTGAAATCAGCTGGACCACGAACCCACCAGAAGAAAGAAATTCCAGACACATCTGAACATCTGAAGGAACAAACTTTGGACACACCATCTTTAAGAACTGTAACACTCACTGCAAGGGTCCGTGACTTCATTCTTGAAGTCAGAGAGAGACCAAGAACCCACCGGAAGGAACCAATTCTGGACACATTTTGGCGACCCAGATGGGACACAGTAGTACATAAAAAATATCATAATAATTTTTTTTTACAACTAATACTCTCATACCCTCTAGCTATTACAATATAGAGGGTATGAGTCAATAATCCTTGACAATATTAATAACCTTTTTCAATATTTTAGGAAAGCTCTTTGCTCTAACAAAAGGATCTAGATAGAACTTCAGATTTATGTTGCTAAAATACATAATATATTTAGATTTAATTTTACATTTTAAGGTAATGGTTAAAAAATTTGCTAGCTTATTTCTTAACTGTTTTTCAACAGGATGAACTATCTAGCACATGGGTTGTACTCTCAAATTACCCATGTTAAATGTCTACCATTCTTCTAAGATTTTTTAAATTAACCAGTAATGAAGTTATACTTTCTAGTCATGGCTAAATTAAAAACAATAGAGATTATAATTTTGTTTCTCTTGATCTAAACTTAGCCTTGTAAATTTAAATGTAGGATACTCCAGGGAATGGCTGAATATAAATTAGAAGTATCTGAGAGAAAGAGAAAATTCTTAGCAGATCATATTTTTGTCATTAACATGAATACATGAATGTATATGTGTAAAGTATGTGAGTATATAACATCATATAATATTTAATTATCTCATACAGATTAATCGTGCCACGTTTTGTCCTGAATTAATTTGACCTATGTTCTCGTTTTGTTTTTCCCTTTATTGTCTTCTATTGACAAGAGTATTACATAAAAATTAACTTTGAGTAGAAAACAAATAACTAATCAAAAATTAAATTATTTGATTCAAAACTCAATAAGATTCACCTCTTTCTTTTTGATTCAGTACTTCTGTTTCAAAGTATATTACTTTAATAAATGTTTAGTAATTATTATGTAATGGTGTTTATAATGATAATGAGTCTAAAGTCCACTAAGGTGAGAGACAGCATCATAGCATAAAACATAAGATCATTATTGGAGATAGAAAAAGAAAACTTGATTATTGAATTTTACTATTTTGGCTAAATATCATTAAACAGCATGCATTCCAGGAAATAGAGAACAAAATAAAGAAAGGCAGCATGTTCCCAGGGGGACTAGCTAACAAAATATGACACTAACAGAGCAAAATGCTCTTAGCCAAGCTAATAGCTCACAGAATGGTGTTAGTATGCAATTTATAATTTGACTGTGAGGCCTAGATTTTCACAGATGCCACTCTAAATGTCAGTACTTACACCACATCACAATGAACAAAAGGTAAGCCATTAGATGAAACCAACAGCTGTGTCACTATTGAAACTCATCTTAAGTAAATAATATGTTGCAGATTTATGATGACATTGAAACAGATTCAGGGATGATGCCATTTCAACTTAATTGCTCAGTAGAGATATTACACGTTTCGGGTCCACCATTAACAAGACAAACCCCCATAAATCCTGTGCCAACCAAATCGTTGGGACACATTCAGTTACAATGAAGTCAAATAAACTCAACCTAAAATTGAATTACAAAGCGTTGTTGAATAACTGCTTTATGCAAAACTGAGAACAACCAAAATCAGGGTAGAAACAAGAAATTCTATGAGGACATGCCTAAGCATAATTTTGAGCAACAGGGCATAGCCAATGACTGAGAAACCATAGCAACAGGAAGAACAAGTTGGCATGTTAGTAATCTGAGATAGGATGATTCGTATAAAGGGAGGAAGCTGAGCTGTAAGCAGGATCAAGAGTGTAAACATAAAACAAGCATGCTTTCTCACCTACAGATAGGAATGCAGCTAATAGATGTCAGTAAAAAGAGCACCATCATTAAATCCTGGAGCCCATACCTTTAGAATACATGTATCAGAACTATTTTATAAGGAAATAATTTTGACAATTCAGTAATTTAGCCCCCTTGGATGCCATTTGAGAAAAAATTATACTTACGTCAAAAATAATAAAGGATACTATAAAAAGGATTTAACATACACTAAGTTAAATGACAAAGCATGTTATTTGGCAATCCAAATTTGGAAATTGATGATGTACAAAAATCCTATAAATGACAGCTTTGTCATACACTGGAATAAGAAAATTCAACATATTTGAACAAGTCCTGTTTGTCAAAAATGGAAAATTTCATTTCCTCAAGGTAAATTGTGAGACGATGAAGAACATGTAAGTATGTAGAAATTGAAACAATAGGATTATTTTTATATTTCTACAAAGGAAAATACTTTCTTCTTTTTCATGTCTACTATAAGTTGTTTAATCTGTAGTATAATGTAAAAAGAACCAGTGAGGTATTCTCTGTATTTCTTCCCATTTTTACTGTCCTGAATATTTATAAAGCTGGACTACACATTTTCCTGCATGAATTAGCTGTAAATCTCAAGTCATATTTTAGCCAAGTAAATACATCTTCAAGGAAAGACCTTTAAGGAAAGGAAAAATGGGATTTTAAAGCCAAATTTTAAGTACCACTTCCTAGATAGTATTTTATTTGAGATACTCTGCTGCGTTATCAGTAAAGATAGAAAATCACACTGAGGTTGAGCCTTTTTTTATGAATTGAGAATGAAAGCAATTAGGTTTATAATTGTTTCCCAGCTGATAAATAAATGTAAAAGTCTAAATATTGTGTTGCATTTATAATCAGATTAGTCTAAGAAAATCAGAATTGTAAAAATCGTTCTTAATAAATAGTACTAATAAATAATTATAAATGGGTTTAATTCTGACAATGTAAGATAGTTTAAATTTTCTTTACTTTTGTTAAATCTTATAAAATACAACAAAATGAACAAAAAATAGAAGAGCCCCTTCTTTAATGCAGGCGTTTCCTGCTTCTTTAATGAAGCGGGAAAAAATAAAAGATTATAACCACAATTCATACATTATACTGAAAAGCTGTCAAGTACTCTAAAATTTGAACCAAAATGCAGAGAGACAACAGTTCACCTGTATGTCCTTAGACATGGGGAGGTGGGAAAGTGTTAAGTTACCCCTAAAAGTATGAATTAGGTTCCTAAATGGTATGTTTAATGATTGTCAAAAATATTGACACGGGTGGTCATAGAAAAAATATGGGTGTTGCCTCAGTTTAGTACATTATAAATGTAGGAGAAATTAGAACGGAAAGATTATAATAATTATCAGTTTTTGCAATTTAAGGCAGACATTTAGCTAAGAAGAGATCTAAAATAAATTGCAAGAAAGGAAGGAAGAAAAACAGTTTTTATAACTTAAAGGCTTCATGAATTAAGGGGCTTTATTATGAGTCATATCGACCAACTTGTATTAGTCCGTTTTCATACTGCTATAAAGAGTTTTCATACTGCTATAAAGAATTTCCTGAGACTGGGTTATTTGTAAAGGAACGAGTTTTAATTGACTCACAGTTCAGTTTGTCTGGGAGGCCTCAGGAAATTTACAATCACGTCAGAAGGTGAAGGGGAAGCAAGGCACCTTCTTCTCATGGTGGTAGGAAGGAGAAATGCCCAGTGAAGGGAAAATGGCCCCTTATAAAACCATCAGATCTCGTGAGAACTCACTATCACGAGAACAGCACAGGGGAATCACCCCCATGATTCAATTACTTCCACCTGGTCTCTCCCTTGACACATGGGGATTATCGTGATTACAATTCAAGATGAGATTTTGCGTGAGTACCCAGCCAAACCATATCACATCTGAATGTTAACAACTGAGGGAGGTCATGTCCTGGAGGATAATAATAGACTTAAGAAATTTAGGATTCCAGACAACAGTCATAATTTAAAGCTGTGGTTGTCCCCAGATGTCGTTCACACAATCCTTACACTATTATTCAGCAAGTGATTGGCTTGAGTCAAAAATAATAAAGGAAGAGAAAGATAAATAAGGAACTACCCTGGCATTAATGTATGGATATGACCAAAACTCAAGGGATAGAGAATAAGAAACCTACAAAATTAAGGTGAAAAATATGGTAAATACGATCAGAAAGAGGAATAATTTATATAACAGCTCTCCTTAGTGTTTTTGTTTGTTTCATTTTTGAGACGGAGTATCACTCTGTCACCCAGGCTGGAGTGAAGTGGCGCGATCTCGACTCACTGCAAGCTCCGCCTCCCGGGTTCACGCCATTCTCCTGCCTCAGCCTCCCGAGTAGCTGGGACTACAGGCGCCTGCCACCACTCCTGGGTAATTTTTTGTATTTTTAAGTAGAGACGGGGTTTCACCGTGTTAGCCAGGATGGTCTCGATCTCCTGATCTACCCACCTTGGCCTCCCAAAGTGCTGGGATTACAGACGTGAGCCACCGCGCCAGCTTCTCCTTAGTGTTTAACAACACACGTTTTTCACAAAGAATGGATCCAATACAGCAACACACACACACACACACACACACACACACACACACAGAAACAAACAAATTTGTATCAAAATACACACAAAGAAAATCGATTATAGCTACTTGAGATAAAAGATAAGGAATTGTAATTTAGGAAAGGCAAGGGCTGATGGTGGATAATAGATCAATGGTGGTTAGCATAAAAAGTACTTAGATTTGAGATACATACTGGGGGAGAACGGGGTAGAATTTTAATGGATCCAAAATGGGGGTAAAATGAGTAAAGTGAATCCTTTTGATAACTCATAGCATTCACTTCACCAGACCTCGTGAAATTATAATGCTGCTTTGATTTATATATTTATTTCTTTCACAACCAGCCCATCTGATTCCTTCAAAGCTGGCTCTATTTTCATTTTTAGGACTGATACTAATTAGTCTTAATCAATCAGGATAATCTCATCCTCCTCACCAGATACAGAATTCCAATCACTATTTGTGATTCTTTTTTTTTTTTTTTTTGGTTCATGGTGTTGGTCCAGAAGCAGACATATGCCAACATTTTGTCAAATCATACTTAAAAATAAGACCTTTTTCATATGAATTAAAAAGTTTATTTTTCACAGGATGTGAATGTCTTGGATATGTTGATTAGACAATTAAATGGATAAACCTATTTTAATATCCTGGGCAAATATGTTAAATTGAAAATCAATTGATTATATGTAACTGTTATGTTGAATAAGAGCTCATGGAAATTATTTATAAAAGAAACTTTATTTTACTTCTCAGTATCTCTTTACTTGCATACTATGACTTTTCTAATCAATGTAAGGCAATAGAAAAACCTATGGTTGTGTAAGAGTTAACATAGTCTCAAAGCAGTTATTGAAAATGTGCCATCTCAATGATAATAAAAACAGAATTTGATTTAACAAAAAATATGCTCCTCTTCTCTTACTCCCTGGATAAATGGCTGCTTGATGTGGGAAATAGGAGTGTAATCCTACTTCTTTTTTTCTCTCTAAGCCTACTAAGTGTGGTTTCAAACCAGGTCTAATCAAAAAGAGGGAGTTAAGTGGGGAGGAAAGTTCTTACACAGATTAATCACTTGTTAAGATGGAATTGTGTTCTCTGGGTTTAGTGTATAGTTTTAAATATGTCTTTTTATCTCTCTTGGACACTTTCAAAGGTTCTTTAGGGACTCCCCACTGGTGATATCTGACTGTACTTAATGAAACATGGAACAAGCGTTTTCCTTGAATCGTCCCTTTTAACAATTTGACTCCACTCCTTCTTAGTTTCCCATTCCCCCTCAGACAATCTTCTGAGAAGATTTAAACTGGCTTCAGGTTATCTTTCTCTGATGAATCACTCCCCTCTGACCCATGGAAAACTTTCAGGTATTTTTTACTGTCAATTTCCAAAAGTCAGGCCAATTCTATTGTAATAACAAAGCTCCTTATTACTTTACTCAAGTTGTTAACCAAATAGTCTTATTCTTGAAAAGCAGTCCCTGGATGGGAATCAGGCACCAGTCCATTCAGCCTCTACAATTTTATCAAGCATATATTAAACTCCTAAGCAGAATTAATAAAAAGTACTAGTTCTCAGATTCAGAAAACCCAGCAAATGTCAATCAATAGAAATAAATGACATAGCT
The DNA here is from genome assembly GCF_029289425.2 of Pan paniscus. Lineage (NCBI taxonomy): Eukaryota > Metazoa > Chordata > Mammalia > Primates > Hominidae > Pan > Pan paniscus. Next base: position 77,221,369 of record NC_073254.2, read on the forward strand.
AGATACTGTATGTTGAAATTGCTGATTTTCTCTTTCACGTCTTTCCCTTTGTCTCAAATATCCTACGTTCTGTACAATTTCTTCATATACAACTTCCAAACAGCTATCTTTCAATGGTGCTTAAAGAAAGCAGAATAGCATAGGAGTGATGGGTATTTTCTGGATCTGGAATGCATGAGTTAAATCCTAAAACTAATTTATAAACAATAAGTGTGGGGCAAAACACTTAAATTTTCTGGTTTTACTCTTTCCCTTTATGACTTCATAAATATTTTCTTTGATTTTCTACCAGTACATCTTTGCAGAGAGAGAGAAACAATAATTTGGAGATTAATATGCAAGTTTAGATAGTAGGAAAAACCTAAAGATACATAAGTAAATGAATAATATCATTAGAGTCATAGGGAAGAAATGTTAACCCGCAGCCAGTGTGCTTTCTGTATTGGTAGGCTAAATATTGCATCTGGTGACCTCAATTAGAATGTAGCCTATATCCCATATTAGAATATATAGCCTATGTTTAGGAATATCTAAAAATTCAGACAGGAGGTATTAACAACTTGTTCTAGATTAGAAAGGATAAGATTGTATGAGATGAGTCATCCAAAGAATGTTGTAGAAGCTATTGCATGTAAGGAGTGAGGTGCAAAACACTAATAATTGGAAAAAGGAACCTAAGAAAGAAAATGTGCTTAATTTATGCACATTATATCTGAAGTCTCAAGGGTACACTCGGGTTGGTGTATCCAGTATACCAATATTTATGTAGATCTATAGTTCAGAGTCAGATGAAATACACAAAAATAATAGCTAACACTAAGAAAGAGAATGTGAAGAGAGAAGAGTAAGGGACTAAGGGTACCAACATATGCTAAGAAATTAATGAAGCTTAAGCTTCTTGTCCTCTCACTTGCATGGATCGCATGGATTCCTTCTGAAGCCATGGGAGGGTCCCTAGGAAGGTGCTCACATGGTGATATATTTTTGTAAAATTTGCAACACTAGATTTTTTAAATTCTTGTTACTTTTTTGTAAAAGCCTCACATATGTGTATATATATATATATACACACACACACACAGACAGACACACATATGCCTATGTATAATTATCTATACAGTTGACTGTTGAAAATATGAGGGTTGAGATGCCACCCACCAGCACATTAAAAAATCCATGTATAATTTTGGCCCCCATAAAACTTAACTAATAAAATATTGCTAACCAGAAGCCTTACCAATAACATAAACTCTTGATTAACACATACTTTGTATGATGTATGTCTTACATATGATATTCTTACAATAAAGTAGGCTAGAAAAAAGAAAATGTTATCTAAAAAATTAGAAGAAAGATAAATATTCAGTATTCATTCAGTCGGAGCAGATCATCATAAAAATCTTCATCCTTGTCATTTTCATGTTGAGTAGGCTGAGAAGGAGGAAAATTTGGTCTCGTCTCAGGGGTGACAGAGGCCGAAGAGCTGGAGTAAGTAGAAGGAGAGGCAGGAGAGAGAGATGAATTCAGAGTAACTTTATGGAAATACAATCGTACTTTCTGTCTTTTTTTTTTTCATTTTTTTTTTTGCTTTTTCATTTTTCTAAAAATGCTTCTACATAGTACCAATCCCTCTTCCACCATTTGCTTTAGTTTCAGTGCCCATATCATAGAAAAGATCATGTCATAAAACAAGTCAGAAACAGTCTTGTATAATCAAAACGTTTCTGCCAGATTGTCTAATGTCAATTTGTTTTCTGGCAATGCTTCTTCTATGTCTTTATCTCATCATCTGGTACTGGATCAGAAGCACTCATCTTTATCAAATAATCTTCTGTTAATTTTTCTGGCGTGGTGTCTATTAGCTTTTGAATTCCTCTAAGATCCATATCTTGAAATGCTTCATCCTCCACCTTTTTTAAAATTTTTTTTGCCATATCCGCAATCTCTTATATTTTCTTGATTGGCTGTGTCATAAATCCTGTGAAGTTATACACAACATCTGGACAGCATTTTCCCCAGCAGGCGTTTATTGTTTGAGGTTTGATGGCTTCCATGGCTTTTTCTACAATAACGATGGCATCTTCAATTGTAAAATCCACCCAGATGTTTACAATGTTCCATCAGGATTCTCTTCCGTAATTTTGATAATCCTTTTCATAGAGTACCATATGTAATGAGTTTTAAAGTTTATTATGACCCTCTGATCTAGAAGCTGAATTGAAGACACGTTTGGGGGCAAGTAGACCATTTTGATGCCTTTGGTGTTGAACTCACAGGGTTCTGGTGTACAGGGGCATTGGCCAATATCAAAAACAAAAAACAAACAACAAAAAAACTTTAAGACAGTCCCTTACTGATAAGGTACTTCATGACTTCAGGGACAAAGGCAAAGTGTCAATTAAATCATCCAGAAAAAAGTGTTCTCATTGCTTAGGCCGTCTTGTTGTACAATCACAAGACTGACAGCAGGTGTTTATCTTTTTCCTTCAATGCTTGGCAGTTAGCAGTTTCAAAGGTAAGGACAGTCCTGACTCTAAACCTGACTGCGTTTTACAAAACAGAATAGTTGGCCTATTCTTCCCTGCCTTAAAACCTTATTCGTGCATCTCTCCGTTACTAATAAATGTCGATTGTGTCATTTTTGTTCAGAATGGACATTTTTTCTCTGCATTACAAACCTGTTCGGACAGATATACTTTTTCCTGAATGATTTTCTTACTGACATTTGGAAACTCATTTGCTGCCTCTTCGCTGGCAGAAGTTGCTTTTCTTTTTATGTTCACTTTTTTTTTTTTTAAGGCAAATCTCTTTCTAAAATTATCAAATCATCCTTTGCTGGCTTTAAATTATCCAGCTTCAGATCCTTCACTTTTCTTGTGCTTTAAGTTATCATATAATGATTTCACTTTTTCTCAAATCATAATATAGTCTATAGGCATGCCTTTTCTTATAGCAATCCTGCACCCACATAAAAGCTGCATTTTCAATATGAGACAAAAAGATATTTCAACAAAAGAGCAAGGTTTTCATGCCTGCTGGTGTAGATGCAATAATGATGTCATGAATTTCCTTTTCTTTCTTTACAATGATACTTACACTGGATTCATTTATCTTGAAATGGAAAAACTGAGAACATAGGACACATTTACAAGAGACATCTGCTTCAATCCTGTGGGTCTCAATGTAAACTTTAAAAGAATACCCATAATTAGAGTAAAAAAGAAGGGGAATAGTAAGAAAATGAGAAAAGCTTAAGTAGTATAAGTACCTGAAGAGAAATAAATGAAAGCAATATTAGCAAAACAAAGAAAAAAAGACTGTCACAATGAGCCTGGTCAAATCTTCAACCTCAGAAGTGCTCAAAAATGAGACGCTCTAAGAATGCTGTCAAATTGGGTTTATGAGAGATGATAGTTGACTATATAAATATAAATTTAATTGTATAAGTGGATCAGAAAGGCACCCTAAAAGCTATAAATACTTTCTCCTGCATTTTTTTTTTTTTTTTTTTTTGAGATAAGTCTCACTCTGTCACCTAGGCTGGAGTGTAGTGGCGCCATCTCGGCTCACTGCAAGCTCAGCCTCCCGGGTTCACGCCATCCTCCTGCCTCAGCCTCCCAAGTAGCTGGGACTACAGGCGCCCGCCACCACGCCCGGCCAATTTTTTGTATTTGACGGAGTTTTGCCGTGTTAACCAGGATGGTCTCAATCTCCTGACCTTGTGATCCACCCGCCTCGGCCTCCCAAAGTGCTGGGATTACAGGCATGAGCCACCGCACCTGGCCACTCCTCCTGCATTTCTAAGCTAATCATTTTCTGAAAATCTTCCTGCCCAAACACCTGTATGTTTCTGTGATATTAAATGAGTTAATAAAATTCTTAGAAAATCTGGTACATTGTAGGCACTTTTGAACAATTATCTACTATTATAATAATTATCAAGAAGATTCTAAAGACATTGTGAACAAAGCAATAGGAAGAACAATAGATATCAGTTTAAGATTGCTAAGAAAATAGCAAGTCCTCTCAAAGCAGAGAAGACTATGTTGCAGTGATCTCTAGAGTATTGGGAGCTCAAGACACAAAGGGGAAAGAGGGATGGTGGGGGGAATCCAGGTTCTAGGAACAGGAGAAACTGGGAAGATCAAGAAGAATATCAGAGATGGGAACAACAAGAAGAGTATGGGCTGCTTATAGCTGGTCAAAAAACCAGATAGGCAAAAAGTTAAGAATTGAAGATATGGAGACTGTTATTAGAGAAGAATTTTAGAATTGAAAATATTGGAAGCAGAGCAATTCTAATCTCCATAGGCATAGGTGACAGTAGACCTGAGATATCCAAAGTAGAGTGAACATTTCATAATCAATATAATGATAACACAAAATTATACTGTACAGCTCACAGAGCTTCACACTTCTCAAAGTAATGCACACACACAAATTCTCACACACACACACACACGCAATGCATGCACTTATACACATACAACACACTATATGCATGAGGATATCTATTATCCTAAATTAGCAGGAAGCTGAACGTTTGGAAAGATAAGATAGTTTTAGCTTATTCTACCAGCAATTATAGTAATGATTGTTCCTTCAATCCTTTATTCTAATTAACAGAACATGACTAGTTTACAGATATCATTTTCTTATTAAGAGTATTTTACAGAAATATTTTTCATAGTCTCTTATAAAATATGAAAGTACAATGTATCTCAATGTCCATGATTAATAGGCTCTAGCAGATACTCTTAAAAAATTAACTTGATAATTTTCTTCTCCTTCATTCATGTGTATTGATGACTTTTTTAGTTTTAAATCCTTCAAAGAGACCTCAAGTTTCTCTTTCATATACCTATATTGCTTTGTACTTTGAAATAAAGAATTCTTGGCCGGGCACGGTGGCTCATGCCTGTAATACCAGCACTTTCAGAGGTTGAGGGGAGTGGATTGCCTGAGGTCAGGAGTTCGAGACCAGCCTGGCCAACATGGCTAAACCCTGTTTCTACTAAAAATGCAAATATTAGCTGAGGGAGGTGATGCGTGCCTGTAATCCCAGCAAATCGGGAGGCTGAAGCAGGAGAATTGCTTGAACCCGGGAGGTGGAGGTTTCAGTGAGCTGAGATTGTGCCACTGCACTCCAGCCTGGACGACAGAGTGAGACTCCGTCTCCAATAAATAAATAAATAAATAATTCTCATTTGTTGCAACCTAATCCCTTTTGATCTTTATAGCAGTTTTGTGCACTCTCAGTGTCTGCTTAAGAATTACATTACCTTTTTTGACCAGTAAGCAAATACTAGAATGTTGAAGATGCCTCTAATTTTAGTACACAGAATTTTTTCAGATTATAAGCACTGGCTACTTTTTTCATTAACGCAGAACATTATACTCAAAGACACATTCACCTCAATGCCTTCCAGTTTTCTCAAAGGTTTATTTCAAAGTATAATTGTTTTATACAAAAAAAAAAACACTCATATGTTACCATGGTATTGACTGTTACAAATCAATATGAATATGCTCTAACTATCCAAGCAGAAATATTGAGAAAGGCACATTATGCTCTCACATGGGTAACAATTCCAGGATGAATCTTCACTGTGGAAGACTAATTTCATGTCATGAGCAGCCTTCGATGAATCAGTATGTGAATCAACTAGTTACTATCTCTACTAATGCAGAATATTTTGTGGAAACATCTTTTACATGAACTTTGAACATAAGTTACTGCAATGAAAATTGGAAAAACATCCATATCACATCACTAGAAAAAGAACAAAATGAATTTTTCTAGTCATTTAGGAAATTTTTAACCAAATGTTTTAAAGCTTTTTTTTTTTGGAAATTTATTAAATTTACTCTATTTGTCTGATCAAATAAGTAGCAAGATAAGAAACTACTGATAAAATATACCTTTCAACTTACACATGCAATGAGATGATCATTGTTTAATGGCCTTGTAACAAAGGAATTCAGCATTCACATTCTAATAGGGTTGTAATTTGAATTCAGTGAAATTTCCATTAGTAAAAGATCCTCATCTAATTAAACACAAACAAATACATCTTAATTCATACCCTCAACAGAAGTAATCCCTTTATATCACAGCCAACTTCAATGCTTTCAAAGGATTTATTTATTTATTCTTATTTTATTATTATTATACTTTAAGTTTTAGGGTACATGTGCACAATGTGCAGGTTAGTTACATATGTATACATGTGCCATGCTGGTGTGCTGCACCCATTAACTCGTCATTTAGCATTAGGTATATCTTCTAATGCTATCCCTCCTCCCTCCCCCCATCCCACAACAGTCCCCAGAGTGTGATGTTCCCCTTCCTGTATCCATGTGTTCTCATTGTTCAATACCCACCCATGAGTGAGAATATGTGGTGTTTGGTTTTTCGTTCCTGCGATAGTTTACTGAGAATGATGATTTCCAGTTTCATCCATGTCCCTACAAAGGACATGAACTCATCATTTTTTTCTGGCTGCATAGTATTCCATGGTGTATATGTGCCACATTTTCTTAATTCAGTCTACAGTCTATCACTGTTGGACATTTGGGTTGGTTCCAAGTCTTTGCTATTGTGAATAGTGCCGCAATAAACATATGTGTGCATGTGTCTTTATAGCAGCATGATTTATAGTCCTTTGGGTATATACCCAGTAATGGGATGGTTGGGTCAGATGGTATTTCTAGTTCTAGATCCTTGAGGAATCGCCACACTGACTTCCACAATGCTTGAACTAGTTTACAATCCCACCAACAGTGTAAAAGTGTTCCTATTTCTCCACATCTTCTCCAGCACCTGTTGTTTCCTGATAATGATTGCCATTCTAACTGGTGTGAGATGGTATCTCATTGTGGTTTTGATTTGCATTTCTCTGATGGCCAGTGATGGTGAGCATTTTTTCATGTGTTTTTTGGCTGCATAAATGTCTTCCTTTAAGAAGTGTCTGTTCATGTCCTTCACCCATTTGTGATGGGGTTGTTTGTTTTTTTCTTGTAAATTTGTTTGAGTTCATTGTAGATTCTGGATATTAGGCCTTTGTCAGATGAGGAGGTTGCGAAAATTTTCTCCCATTTTGTAGGTTGCCTGTTCACTCTGATGGTAGTTTCTTTTGCTGTGCAGAAGCTCTTTAGTTTAATGAGATCCCATTTGTCAATTTTGGCTTTTGTTGCCATTGCTTTTGGTGTTTTAGACATGAAGTCCTTGCCCATGCCTATGTCCTGAATAGTAATGCCTAGGTTTTCTTCTAGGGTTTTTATGGTTTTAGGTCTAATATTTAAGTCTTTAATCCATCTTGAATTAATTTTTGTATAAGGTGTGAGGAAGGGATCCAGTTTCAGCTTTCTACATATGGCTAGCCAGTTTTCCCAGCACCATTTATTAATAGGGAATCCTTTCCCCATTGCTTGTTTTTCTCAGGTTTGTCAAAGATCAGATAGTTGTAGATATGCGGCATTATTTCTGAGGGCTCTGTTCTGTTCCCTTGATCTATATCTCTGTTTTGGTACCAGTACCATGCTGATTTGGTTACTGTAGCCTTGTAGTATAGTTTGAAGTCAGGTAGTGTGATGCCTCCAGCTTCGTTCTTTTGTCTTAGGATTGACTTGGCAATGTGGGCTCTTTTTTGGTTCCATATGAACTTTAAAGTAGTTTTTTCCAATTCTGTGAAGAAAGTCATTGGTGGCTTGGTGCGGTTGGCATTGAATCTCTAAATTACCTTGGGCAGTATGGCCATATTCATGATATTGATTCTTCCTACCCATGAGCATGGAATGTTCTTCCATTTGTTTGTATCCTCTTTTATTTCATTGAGCAGTGGTTTGTAGTTCTCCTTGAAGAGGCCCTTCACATCCCTTGTAAGTTGGATTCCTAGGTATTTTATTCTCTTTGAAGCAATTGTGAATGGGAGTTCACTCATGATTTGGCTCTCTGTTTGTCTGTTATTGGTGTATAAGAATGCTTGTGATTTCTGCACATTGATTTTGTATCCTGAGACTTTGCTGAAGTTGCTTATCAGCTTAAGGAGATTTTGGGTTGAGACAATGGGGTTTTCTAGATATACAATCATGTCATCTGCAAACAGGGACAATTTGACTTCCTCTTTTCCTAATTGAATACCCTTTATTTCCTTCTCCAGCCTAATTGCCCTGGCCAGAACTTCCAACACTATGTTGAATAGGAGTGGTGAGAGAGGGCATCCCTGTCTTGTGCTAGTTTTCAAAGGGAATGCTTCCAGTTTTTGTCCATTCAGGATGATATTGTCTGTGGGTTTGTCATAGATAGCTCTTATTATTTTGAGATATGTCCCATCAATACCTAATTTATTGAGAGTTTTTAGCATGAAGAGTTGTTGAATTTTGTCAAAGGCCTTTTCTGCATCTATTGAGAAAATCATGTGGTTTTTGTCTTTGGTTCTGTTTATATGCTGGATTACATTTATTGATTTGCATATATTGAACCACCCTTGCATCCCATGTATGAAGCCCACTTGATCATGGTGGATAAGCTTTTTGATGTGCTGCTTGATTTGGTTTGCCAGTATTTTATTGAGGATTTTTGCATCAATGTTCATCAAGGATATTGGTCTAAAATTCTCTTTTTTGGTTGTGTCTCTGCCCGGCTTTGGTATCAGGATGATGCTGGCCTCATAAAATGAGTTAGGGAGGATTCCCTCTTTTTCTGTTGATTGGAATAGTTTCAGAGGGAATGATACCAGTTCCTCCTTGTACCTCTGGTAGAATTCGGCTGTGAATCCATCTGGTCCTGGACTCTTTGGTTGGGAAGCTATTGATTATTGCCACAATTTCAGCTCCTGTTATTGGTCTATTCAGAGATTCAACTTCTTCCTGGTTTAGTCTTGGGAGGGTGTATGTGTCGAGAAATTTATCCATTTCTTCTAGATTTTCTAGTTTATTTGCGTAGAGGTGTTTCTAGTATTCTCTGATGGTAGTTTGTATTTCTGTGGGATTGGTGGTAAGTGCTTAATCAAAAACAGCTAGTTATTTCAATTAACTTTCTGTTTAACATGAATGACGCATCATTTCCAATGTCCTGAGCTATAAATGGTGACACATTATTCGTTAATTTGCTGATCAGCCAATAAATATGGAATAACCACTACATCAGTTCCAGGCGACTGCCAGGTTCCTAGAATTTCCTTTATCAGGACAACATTGGCCCTTAAATTGAATTTTTTTACAAATTGGCATTTTTTTTTTTTGTTAAGATCATGCATAGAACCACTCAAAACTTTGGGAGTTAAAAACCAGAACCTTCCAGGAATCAAAGAATATAAACTCAAATAGAAAATAAAAATCATGCACATAATTAACTATAACAAAAAATGTAAATGTTAAATTGATAACTTTTCAAAATTTAAAATATCTTAATTTCATGCTGTTCTTCTCTCTATAATCATTATAATACACTTTAACATACCTTTAATTTTGAAATTTTATTTGACCTGTTGTATGATAATATCTTACCAATGATGATGGTGGTGGTGATGATGGTGATGATGATGGTGGGGATGCTAACTAACAGTTGTTGGACATTATGTGCCAGTCACTGCTCTAAGTAGTTGATATGTATTGACTTGGTAAATTCTCACATCTGTATGAAGTAGATGCTATTATATTTAGAATTTAAAAGCAGGAGACCTGAAAGACACAGAGGCTAAATAATCTGCCCAAGTTCCCACAGCCAGTATGGGCAGAGCCAGGAAGAAATCTAGGCTATCTGGTTTTAAAAGTTACATTGTCAACCACCACACAATATTGTCCCTTAAGTCATCATTGCAAATGTCATAAAATATCATGAAATATGTTCTGTATCAAAGAACTCATGCAAAGAAATGTTTCTCTATAGTAGGTTTCAACAAACTTCCTAGTAATGGTCTAGATAACAAATAGTCTTCGTAAACCACATAATCTCTGTTTTAAATATTTTTAAAATATGTATAAATAAATGGATGTGGCTGTCCTTCAAGAAAACTTTATTTATAGAACAGGTAATAGGTTGAATTTGTTCCGTAAGCTAGTTTGCTCACAGCATACAAGTATTAGAATATGTTAATGTTTTGATTAATTAAATACCATTATTTATTTCAAAGTTGAATTGTTGTTGAAATGTTTTCTTAAATGAAGGTGATTAATAAGACTAAAAGCAGCAATACTTTAATTGAGCTGGATATCCCCAGATAAATATTAGAAAATTATTTTTAAAAATGTTCTAGTCTTTCACACCTTCAATTTGCTCCTTAAAATTCTTCCCAGTGAATTCTATAGTTTGGATTAATTATTTCTGCCCACCTGCTATGGGACCTTAAAAAATTAACGTTTATAGAAATTTACAACTTTCACAGTCTGTAAAATGAATCTAATAATATAATTGTTCTATTTCATCTGATATTTCCAGGAAACTTCCAGGTTTCTAGAATTTCCTTTATCAGGAAAATATTATCCCTTAAATTGAATTTTTTCACAAATTGGCATTCTTTTCTTAAAATCAATTTTATAAAGCATAATTTCATTATAATGCAATGTATTTATATGAAGTGTATATTTTGATGCATTTTGACAATTTATACATCAATGTAAGTAGTATCACAGTCAAGATGTAGAACATTTCCATCACCATACAATGTTATTTTGTGCTCCCAAAAGGTAACTACACCAACCCCCAGCACTAGACAGCTACTGGTCTGCTTAATTTCACTCTAGATTATATTTTTCTTTCCTGTAACCAGTAGTTCTTTAATGTTTGTTGGTAGAAATTCGGTTGCTTCCAGTTTGGGACTTTTATGAATAAAACTTTTATAAATATTCATACATACATCTTTATATGAGCATATATTCTCTATATTATTAAAATTTGGGATCACATGAAATGCATGATTTTAACTTTAAAAGAAATGTCCCAACTGTATTTAAAGTGAAAAACATTCCCATCATCTATATGTGAGAGTTCCACCATATACTTCATCACCAAAACTTGATATCGTGTCTTTTTATTTGTAGGCATTTTAATGATTGTGTAGTGACATTTCATTGTGGCTTTCACTATTTTGAATTACCTTAGTGGCTAATTAATCTTGAGCATCTTTTCATTGTACTTATTTGCTCTCCATACATCTGTCTGAATGCCTGTTCAAATATTTGTGTAGTTTTAAAATTTGCCTTTTATTTTATTGAGTTGTTAGAGGTTTCTGTATCTATTCTGGACCATCTCCATAGATGTTCATTTTTGTAGATGCAAATTTCTGTCTCATATCATATTTATTCTGCCTGCAGAACTTCCTTTAACATTTCTTATAATGCAAGTGTGCTGGCAATAAAGTCCCTCAATTTCTTATATTTTGAAATGTCTTGTCTCCTTTATTTTTTAAAGACACTGTTCTAGGTTGATATTTGTTTTTCTTTCTTCATTTTAAAATATGCCAGTTTACTGTCTTTCTGCCTGTGTAGTTTCTGATAGAATGTTTGCTGCATTTTTTTTTATCTAAATTACCCTGCATGTAATATATCTCCTGCCTCCCTGCCCTGCCCTGCCCCACGGTGCCTTCAAAACTTGGTTGTTACCTTTTATTTTAGCTGTTCGAATATAATGTATCTAGGTGTGTGTGTGTGTGTGCGCGCGCGCGCGTGTGTGTGTGTTTGTACTCACCCTGTTTGAAATTATCTGAGGTTATATCTGTACTTGGTGTCTTATAATTTTTGTATAATTCTTGGCCATTATCACTTCAACTATTGACCGTTATCACTTCAAATGTTTGTTTTTTGCTCTCTTTCAGCTAGCCATTCTAAATAAACGTAAAATAGGCCACTTGATATAATCTTACATATTTGGTTTACATTTGCTCTCTCTCTTCTCTTTGTGCTTCAGGTTGAATAATTTCTACGGACCTTCTTTCAAGTTCACCTGCTCTATCCAAGTTTGTGTCACATTTACTGATGAACCTATTCAAGATATTCTTCATTTGTGTTAGCATTATTTTTCTAGCAATTCAAATGGAGTCTTTCTTTTAGCTCTCATCTCTCCCCTGGCATTATCCGTCTGCTCTTCCATGTTCTATACCTGGTCTGCTAGAGTCTTTACCACATTAATCTAAGTTATATGAAAATTTTTGTCTAATGGTTCCAACATATAGATGATCTCTGAATCTTATTTTATTCATTGCTTTGTATTTTTACAATGGCTTCTTTATGTTTGCATTTTGTATGTCTTCAGTTTTTCATTATATTTCACATATTGTGTGTATGACAATACTAACATTGGTAAATTATTTTTGACCTGGAAACAGGCATTTATCTCTTTTTCTACTTGGCACTAAATGTGAGGAGGAGAGTCAATCTAGTCACATGTTGAGATGGGTTTGGATTTTTATTATAGGTACCCTCAGTGCACTTCCAGTTTCAAATTTGCCTACCTTTACCTTGTAAAGCGAGAACTTGATTGCCCGGTAATTTTGCTCCATCTTTCTATTCCACCGTAAGTACCTCATTACGTCTCGCAAGTCTTTTGCTCTTCCCTAGCAGTAGACAGAGGCTGCTGGTTTCTTGGTGTTTGCCAGTCTGGTTGTGGAAAATAGGTTGGGTGCTCTACTGTATCTAGCTTTAGTCTTAAATTGGCCCTCCATCTCCGTGTCTTGGTGGTGGAGGCTTTTGAAATAATTCTGTTCATCCTCCAGCTGTAAAATAAAAACAAATTCTAATGGCCTAGGTTTAGGACTATGTCTTGTCTCTCTTCCAAGGATAAAGGGAGTTTTACTATTTATTTTTTTCTAAAAAAAAAGAAAAGGAAAATAGATGAAATAATATGCTACCACAATCCAGGAAGTCACCTGGTGGTTTGCAACTTTGTGAAGTATCAAAAAGTAATTATGTCAGGTATATATACAACTAGTACTGTATAATTGCATTTATATGAAGTTCAAGAATAGGAAAACTAAACTGTAATAATATAAATAAGAACTGTTAGTCTCTGACAGGGAGAAGTGGGTGGAGATTGTCTAAAAATAGTTGAAAGGGAACTTTATTATATGATGATAATTTCCTTTATATTTATTTTCATAATGGTTAAATGGTGTACATTTTCAAAACTCATGATACTGTGGTCTTAAAATCTGTTTGATTTATTACATGTAAATTATACTTCAATTAATGTTGCTATAACCAGACAAAAAAGAGGTAGAATTAAATTCAGAGACTAATTACCTTAGAAATATTGAGGTCAATAGAAAGTTTTACTTCTACAATTTTAAGTAATACTTATAATTTTAAAACAGTTTAATGTGCATTATTTTATTTAATCTTTACTATACTGGTCATGTGTATTATTATCTGCACTTTATATATGAGCTGTTCTGACTTTGAATATGGTTCTGTTGAAACAGTTGGCTACATCATGAATCAGAAATATTATAAAATATAAAGTAAATACAATAATATCTTACTGTAATCTACAAAGTCACCTGGGAGGTTTGCAACTTCACCTGGTAGAAAAAAGAGAATGTATCCTCTTTTTTCCTATATTGCACAGATGAAAATGAGGCTCCCTATTTTATCACAAGAACCTCCACAGTCTAAATAGATATGAAAATGTTATTCTTTAGTAAATGTCTGCAATGAAATACATTATTATCATTTCCCTCTTCAAGTTAATTGACATGAGCATTTTTGGACAATGCAATTAATTCAGTGTTTCTAGAACACCTATCAAACAATGGGCCCATCCTGTTATTAAGCTAGTTAAAAACATTTATTTGATAGTAGATTTGTTCATTTGCCTACCAGTGTGTTTGGGATACTTTAATGGGACTATTTTCTCACAAATTATAACAAGAAGGACTAAACCTATAATTATCTAACTAAAACATTGCATCAGTAAAATATATCCCATTATCAGATAAATGACACTAGTCAGGCAGTCCTTCACATACCAAAAGGATTTATTCAGTGTATGCTATAATCACAGTTTATAATATGGTTCTTAATTCCATTATTAATAAGATAGGGTGTTATTCCTTATTTATGTTCACTTTGATTTAATGTTCATAAGAAGCACTTGCTTTTAAAAATGACTTGAAGTTCAAGTATGGTAATGGCTGTCCATTTGCAATTTCAAAGGTACAGAGACCATATCCAAATAGCCACTAACTTATTGAAACATGCATTTAATAATCCAAAAGCCATCACCATCATTAAGTATGTCATAAGTCTTATACTTTTCTCTATGTTTACTCAGAGCTACACCTGCACACAGAGGTGGAGCCCAATGATGGAAATAACTGACTCATATGATTACTTACAGGTTGGACTCAGAAAGTGACTCATAATATGCCTCATGGATGGCCAGATAATTTAGCTCAAATTGAGCTTTCTCATCTCTAGTTGCTACACATACTAGTCCTGGCTTCCTACTGTTGTTATTTCCTCAAAACATACTTCTTTCTGGCATTTGCTCTTGTTTCTTCCTGCTGGGCTTCCGGTTGGCTCCAGTGAAGCAAAGATGTGAGCATTTGTTTAGTGTCAGAATATTGACCACCTCCCAGGACATCATTATCATAGGATTTTTTTGTTTCATTTAGTACTGATTATAGTACCCAAAGCCCCTGGCAAATTATTTTCAAAAGAACCATATCATTTTATTGTGAAAGTAAGGTTTTATACCATAGTTGGAAGATACTCTTAAAAAATGCAACAGTAAAAGGAAATGGCTAAGTAGCTGACAATTTCCTCTCAGACACTATTGCTTATGTTTTATTAACTTAAAAAAGACTTTCTTCTAATCTGGTTCCACATTATAAATGAGACAAAATTAAGAAGTGGTTGTGACTCTCAAGGTCACAAAGTTTGTATTTCCTCCTTGGTCACATGGCAGATAGCTAATGGCCATTCAAACACCAAAGCCACTCTCTTGTTTCTTCTGATATGAGGTTAACAGCATGCTAAAACAGAATTATCTTCCTCTGTCTTAGTTTCTTGATTCCTATTTTTGTCACCTCACTAATCAATAGAGTGGTGAGAGAGCCACTGAGATAGTAAATCAAATGCTAATGTCCCTTTTTGATTTGCCAGGTTAGATTGTTTATCACTTCTAAGTGGTTGGTTTTTGGCATTTTATATAAACTTTGAATTACTGAAAAAAAACTGTAAGATGCTGCAAGCAGCAGGTATTTCCTCTTACTTTTTTTCTGAGACATAACAATTGCATACTCTAGACTGTAAGTACCAATGATAGAACAGAAACAGAGTTGTCCTAAGAGAGACAACCACACACCTGAAATCCGACTTTAGAACATATTTCAGTCTCAGTTCCTGCTCTTTTCAATGAATAATTAAAGCGCATCAAGCATCAAATTGTATGTCTTTGTTTTTGATGGTAAGTAGTTCAGATGAGTTCCTCCATAATGAAATCAACACATGATTTTCAATGTTCTCAAAAACATTTATTCACAAACCAATATATTATATGTTTTCCAAAATCCAAGTCCCATATCTGAGTTTGCTTGAAACCTTTAGAGGTAGGTCCTCCCACCATCTCACCAATTGCACTTTCACGTGGTGGACACAACCATGATATATATTAGGAAAGGCACTGATCTTGAAGTGGACTCAGCTTCAAGTTCCATTACTAAAATGTACTACCTATGTGGTTTGAAAAAAATGTGAGTATTATTTGCAAGTCTCAATTCCTTCTTTGTAGAATAGTAAAATCATTTACCTTACAAGGTTATTTGGGAGATGGAATGATGTGAGACAGTGTGCTCTGTAATTAGTTTTATATTTGAGAAAGTTAAGGTCTGTTAGAATAGAATTCAATGTACAAATAATCTCATTACAATGGAGCTTTAGCTACAAATGTAGGGATGAATTGATAATTAGCATATATTATTTGATGATTATAGTTTTCTAAGAAAAACAAACCTTCTTTAGTACTAAAATGTCTCTGTTTGCTTTTGCGTTTTTTTTTTTTTTGTATATAGTGATAATCAGAGCATTGCTGAAAACTAACAACTCCCAATACTGACAAAGATCCCATGCAGTCATCAGGAGAGAATTTCATCTCCAGCTTTGCCTCTCTCAGCAGTAAGCCATTAGCTCTGGGAATAGAGCCGACAGTAATTTAAGATGGTGTCATATCACTGGGGCCACTTTTTGGAAAATTATAGGATGTTGTGTTCCATTTGTGTCAAATTTGGTGGGAAGGGATGTCAGAAATGTGACTGTTGTTACCAGAAAACCGCTTTTCTGCTCTTTGACAATGAGAAAACCAGCCATGTTTCTTAGAGACATAGGTATGGTGATGACAATCTGTCAATCTGAGGAGCTCAGAAAGTACTACAAAACCAAAAATAGTATATTTTTCTTCACTTTGATTTACACTTCTGAAGACTTTTCCTTTGCTTAACAACTGGTGTGATTTATTCAAGAGTTACAATAAATGTAATACACTTTTTAATTTACTACGCCTAAGTCTTTCTAATTAGATAGTTACAACTACTAAAATATTCACATGGAGAGTAATCATTTAAAGAGTTTTCACAGGAAGCAACTGTAAGATGCCTATATTTTGTGTAATTACATAGCTCATTCTTTGTCTTTCACAAGAGAATTTTGTATGGGATAATAACTTCAGAATATGATATTAATATAACTGATACCAGAGTTATTACCAATCCTAATTTGCACCTTTCATGCTACTTTGAATATTTTATTTATGCTGAAATGTCAACTATGCATCTGAAAATGGCCCAAAAGGAACCTTAGCTATCCAACTCTACAGATAGAATGTCCCCATATCATCCCCGATAATATTAAATCCTCTAAGATACAGTTTTGTATACCTTTGTGCTTATAGATGATTGAAGAAGATCAAATGTCTCATGGATAATTTATTCCTATTTTTGTAAATCTCCAACACAAACTCTTTTAAAAGTAATTGCGAGATACCGATTGAGGGCTAACTCAAATAATGCAGTGATTTAAGTGGAGATACAAAGAAGTTGCTAAATTCTCTAGAAAGAACAATACCTGTTCTTCATAAAGATTCTTATGCTCTCTGGTATTAAAAAGGAAGGTTAACCTTTTTTTGGTAAACTTTACTATCAACATACATACACACACACACACACACACACACACACACGCTACACCAGAAATGAAAAAGTGTGGTCTTTAAAAAGAATGTGATTTTTATAGCAATAACCATCTCATCTCTTTTCCTTTCATTTTCTCCTGTAGAAAGTGCCTGAAACATGCATTTGCTAAACTTTTATAAATGATGTCCTCTTATCAGGAAATTGCTGAAACACTAAAACAGCTCAGTCTTTTCCACTGTGAGGGCACAAAAGAGGCAAAGAAGAGGAGGTAGAATGGAAATTAAAGCCTAGATTCTCTCCAATTAACATATCAATGGTAAGTCCTTCCTCATGGGTCTCATAGACACTTTGGATGGTTCCAGGGGCTTAAGCATTCTTGCCAATTCCTCCAAATGGGCCACCTACTGGGAGAATATCCCAACTGCACAAGGCTGTAAGGTAGATAGCTAGAGGCAAGGTTTGGCATGAGGAAGAAAAGAAGAAGTTGCACTTCAAATGGTTCGTCTATGCCAGGAGATCATACAGGGAGAGAAGCCAGTTTGTTAACAAACCAGAAAATGCATCACCAAGAGTGAGATGGCATTAGGACACACGAAATACAGAAGAAGAAACAAAGACCTAAATAGTGCAAGGCAAAGAAATAATGAAAACTAGCAACACTAGAGCTTCCTCACAATCATTTATATGTAGGGTATGGGGCTACTCACATTGTCCTAGCCTACAAGGCTAAGTGCATAAAGAAATGTCATTGCCCTCTTTACCTGCTGCACCAAGATGAGAGTAAGAGTGTTGGAAAGAGCCTACTGTGAAAGGAGAGACCACTGCCCTCTCCAACCCTCACAACTGAAGCTCTTAGCCTAACATCTCTGGAATAGAGAAAATGAATGTTTTGAATGAAATGTAAAATTGAAGAATTTAAATAAACAAGATCAAGCTTTAATTACTGAAATAAGACGTTTTGAATAACCAAAACAACAAACACTTTATGGGCTCAGGCAAAGTTATTGTTAAAGGACATGTCAAACACAGAAAAGGGGCACTTACAGAAAACTCAGCAATAGCAGTTCCTAGAAAAAATAAAACATTATTTTTTCATCAGTAAGTTAAGATTCCTAAATTAATCTGGTTTAGAATTTTAATATTGCAGTTATAAATTTTGAAAGATTTTACAAACACAAAATTATCAATGTATCTTTGTGTATAAACCTAAAACTTTAAAAATAAAATTTTATTTTATTTTATTTTTTTACATTTCTGCCCAGAAGGCTTTTTTAATTTTTAATTTTTGGGGGGTACATATTAAGTGCATATATTTATTGGGTACATGAGATCTATTGAAACAGGCATAAATGCATAAAAGTCACAATAGAGTCAATTAGGTATCCATCACCTCAAGCGTTTATCCTTTCTTTGAGTTACAAACAATCTAATTATATTCTTTCAGTTATTTTTAAAGGTACAATAAATTATTGTTGATTGTAGTCACACTGTTGTGCTATCAAATACTAGATCTGAATTATTCTAATTATATTTTTGTACCAACTAAACATCGCCCCTAGCCACACTCTTCTACCCTTCCCAGCCTCTGGTAACCATTCTGCTACTATCTTCATGAGTTAATTTTCTTTTTTTTAATTTTTAGCACCCACAAATAGATGAGATATATGAAATTTGTCTTTCTGTGCCTGGCTTATTTCACTTAACATAATGACCTCTAGTTCCATCTATGTTTTTGCAAATGACAGGATCTCACTCTTTTTTATGGCTGAATAGTACTCCATTGTGTATATGTACTATATTTTCTTTGTACATCTTTTGATGGACACTTGGTTTACTTCCAAATCTTGTCTATTGTGAATAGGGCTGCAATAAACACCGGAGTGCAGATATCTCTTTCATATACTGATTTCCTTTCTTCTGAGTATATAGCTAGCAGTGGGATTGCTGGATCATATGGCAGCTCAATGTTTTGTTTTTGAGAAACCTCCAAACCGTTCTCTTCTCCAGTGTGGCTGTATTAATTTGCATTCCTACCAGCAGTGTATGAGTGTTCCCCTTTCTCCATATTTTTGCCAGCATTCATTATTTCCTGTCTATTGAAGAAAAGCCATTTAAACTGGGGTGACATGATATTTTGTTGTAGTTTTGATTTGTAGTTCTCTCATAATGATGTTGAGCACCTTTTCATATACCTGTTTGCCATTTGTATGTCTTCTTTCAAGAAATGTCTATTCAGATATTTTGCTCATTTTAATTGGATTGTGAGATTTTTTTACTATATAGCTGTTTGAGCTTCTTATATATTTTGATTATCAGTCCCTTGTCAGTTGGGTAGTTTGCAATTTTTCCCCATTCTGTGGATTGTCTTTTCACTTTGTTGATTGTAGCCTTTGCTGTACAGAAGTTTTTAACTTGATGTGATCCCATTTGTTCATTTTTGCTTTGGTTGCTTGTGCTTGTAGGGTATTGCTCAAGAAATTCTTGCCCAATCCAATGTCCTGGAGAATTTTCCAAATGTTTTCTTTCAGCAGTTTCATAGTTTTGAGTCTTAGATTTAAGTCTTTAATCCATTTTGATTTGATTTTTGTACATGGCAAGAGATAAGGGTCTAGTTTCATTCTTCTGCATATGGATCTCCATTTTTTCCCAGCACCATTTATTGAAGAGATTGTTTTTTCTCTGGTATATGTTCTTGGCACCTTTGTCAAAAATGATTTCACTGTAGATGTATGAATTTGATTCTAGGCTCAACATTCTGCTTTGTTGGTCTATGTGTCGGTTTTTACGCTGGTACTATGGTATTTTGGTTACTATAGCTCTGTGGTATAATTTGAAATCAAATAATGTGATTCCTCTAGTTTTGTTCCTTTTGCTCAGGATAGCTTTGACTATTCTGAGTCTTTTGTGGTTCCATATAAATTCTAGAATTTTTTCTATCTCTGTCAATAATGTTATTAGTATTTTGATAGGGGTTGCATAGAATCTGCAGATTGCTTTAGGTAGTATGAGCATTTTAACAATATTCATCATTTCAATTCATGAACATGGAATAGCTTTTCAGTTTTTTTGTGGCCTCTTCAGTTTCTTACACTAATGTCTTAGACTTTTCATCATAGAGATCTTTTGGTTCTTTGGTTAAATTAATTCCTAGGTATTTTACTTTATTTGTAGCTATTTTAAATGGGATTATTTTATGATTTATTTTTCAAATTGTTTGCTTTTGGCATGTAGAAATGCTACTATTTTTGTACGTTGATTTTGTATCCTCCAACTTTACTGAATTTGTTTAGTAATTCTAATAATTTTTGCTGGAGTCTTTAGGTTTTTCCAAATATAAGCTCAAATCATATGCAAACAAGGATAATTTGACTTATTCCTTTCCAATTTGGAAGCCCTTTATTTCTTTCTCTTGTATGATTGCTCTAGCTAGGACTTCCAGTACTATATTGAATAACAGTGGTGAAAGTGGGCATCCTTGTTGTGTTCCAGATGTTAGAAAAAAGGCTTTCAGATTTTCCACTTTCAGTATGATACTATCTGTGGTTCTGTCTATATATGGCTTTTATTGTGTTGAGGTATGTACCTTCCATATACAGTTTTTTGATCATAAATAAAGGTTGAATTTTGTCAAGTGTTTTTTCAGTAAAATTGAAATGATCATATGATTTTTTTGTCCTTCATTCTGTTGCAATGATGTATCACATTGACTTGTATATGTAGAACCAACCTTGCATATGTTGAACCAACCTTGCATCCCTGGAATAAATCCCACTTGGTCATGATGAATGATTTTTTTAATGTGTTGTTGAATTTGGTTTTCTAGTATTTTATTGAGGATTTTTGCATCAATTTTCGTCAGGGATATTGGCCTGTAGTTTTCTTTATTTGAGTAGCTTTGTCTGGTTTTGGTATCAGGGTAATGCTGGACTCATTCACTGGTTTCCTAGAATGAGTTTGGAAGTATTCCCTCTTTCTCTATTTTTTTGAATAGTTTGAGTATGATGGTATTAGTACTTCTTTATATGTTTGGTAGAATTCAGCAGTGAAGCTTAGGGTCATGGGCTTTCCTTTCCTGGGAGATTGTTATTACGGGCTTCAGTCTCATTACTTGCTATTGGTCTGTTCAGGTTTTGGATTTCTTTGTGGTTCAGTCTTAGCAGGTTGTATGTGTCTAGGAATTTATCCATTTTTTCTGGATTTTCCAATTTATTGACATGTAGTTGCTCACAGTGTTCTTTAATGATCCCTTGAATTTCCATTTTTTTTTTTTTTTTTTTTTTTTTGACGGAGTGTTGCGCTGTCGCCCAGGCTGGAGTGCAGTGGCGCAATCTAGGCTCACTGCAAGCTCCACCTCCCAGGTTCACTCCATTCTCCTGCCTCAGCCTCCTGAGTAGCTGGGACTACAGGCGCCCACCACCACTCCCGGGTAATTTTTTGTGTTTTTAGTAGAGACGGGGTTTCACCGTGTTAGCCAAGATAGTCTCGATTTCCTGACCTCGAGATCCGCCCACTTCGTCCTCCCAAAGTGCTGGGATTACAGGCATGAGCCACTGCGCCCGGCCCGGTATTGGGTTTAATGTCTTCTTTTCCATCTCTGATTTTATTTGTTTATGACTTCTCTCTTTTTTTTTCTTATTTAGTCTGGCAAAAGAGTTGCCAATTTTATTTATCTTTTCAAAAAACCAACTTTTCATTTTGTTTATTTTAAATATTTTTTTCATTTCAACTTTATTTCTGTTCTGATGTTTATTATTTATTTTCTAATATCAGTTTAGGTTCAGGTTTGCTTTTGTTTTTCTAGTTATATAAGATGCATTGCTAGGTTATTTGAAGTTTTTCTACTTTTTTGATGTAGGTGTTTATAGCTATAAATATTTATTTTTGTACTGCTTTTGCTGTATCCCATGGGTATTGGTATGTTTTGTTTCCATTATCATTTGTTTCAAAAATTTTTTTTATTTTTCTTTTTCATTTATTCATTGACCCACTGGTCATTCAGAAGCATATGGTTTAATTTCTATGTGTTTGCATAGTGTTCAAAATTTCTTTTGTTATTGATTTCTAGTTTATTCCATTGTAGTCAAAGAAGATACTTGATATAATTTAAATTTTTTGAATGTTTAAGACTTGTTTTGTGGCCTAAAATGTGATCTATCTTTGACAGTGATCCATAAGCTCAAGGACACAATGTGGGTAGACATTGGATAAAATGTTCTGTAAATATCTGTTAGGTCCATTTGGTTTATAGTGCAGAGTAAGTCTGATGTTTCTTTGTTGATTTTATGTCTGAAAGATCTGTCCAATGCCGAAATTGGGGGTGTTGAATTCTCCAGCTATTATTGTATTGGGGTCTATGGCTTTCTGTAGCTCTAATAATATTTGCTTTTTATATCTGGGTGCTTCAGTGTTAGGTACATATATGTTTATAATTGTTATATCCTCTTGCTGTATTGACCCTTTTATCATTATATAAAAACCTTCTTCTTCTCTTTTTATAGTTTTATTTCTTTTGCTTGAAATCTGTTTTGTCTGATATAAGCATAGCTACTCCTGCTCTTCTTTGTTTTCTATTTGTTGAAATATCTTTTTCCATCCCTTTATTTTCAGTTTATGAGTGTCTTTTAAAGTAAAGTGTATTTCTTGTAGCTAACAAATCATTGGGT
Source organism: Pan paniscus (assembly GCF_029289425.2). Taxonomy (NCBI): domain Eukaryota; kingdom Metazoa; phylum Chordata; class Mammalia; order Primates; family Hominidae; genus Pan; species Pan paniscus. The sequence continues at coordinate 77,244,158 of NC_073254.2, forward strand.
CTTTAAAAAAAATTGTTTAACCACTCTATGTCTTTTTGATTGGAGAGCTTACTCTATTTGCATTCATGTTATTATTGATAAGTAAGGACTTACTCATGCCATTTCGTTATTTGTTTCATGATTGCTTTTTGGTCTTCTCTTCCTTCTTGTTATCATGAGGCTTGCATATAATATCTTATAACCCATTATTTTAAACTGATATCAACTTAACACTGATTGCATAAACAAACAATGAATGACAACACTAACACAATTTCTACACTTTAACTTTGTCCTCCACTTTATAACTCCTTGTTGTTTCTGTTCATATCTAATTGTATTTGCTATATCTTGAAAAGTTGTTGAGTTATTGTTTTTGTTCAATTCTTTTAATCTTTCTACTTAAGATATGAGTAGTTTATACACTACAATTACAGTATTATAATATTATCTTTTTCTGTGTACTTACTATTCCCAGTAAGTTTTGCACCTTCAGTTGCTTTCTTATTGCTTACTAACATCCTTTTCTTTCAGATTCAATAACTCTCTTTAACATTTCTTGTAAGACAGATCTAGTGTTGATGGAATCCCTCAGCTTTTGTTTGTCTGGAAAAGTCTTTATTTCTCCTTCATATTTGAAGGATATTTTCACTGGATATACTATTCTAAATAAATTTTTTTTTTTCCTTCAACTATTTAAATATGTCATGCCAATGTCTCCTGGGCTTTAAGGTTTCCACTGAGAAGTCTGCTACCAGATATAATGAAGCTCCATTGCACATGGTTTGTTTCTTTCTCTTAGTGCTTTCAGGATCCTTTCTTTATCTTTGACCATTGGGAGTTTGATTATTAAATATCTTGAGATACTCTTCTTTGTGTTAAATATGCTTAGTATTTTATAATCTTCTTTTACTTGAATACTGATATTTTTTCTAGGTTTGAGAAGTACTCTATTAATTATCCCTTTGAATAAAGTTTCTACCCCATCTCTCTCTCTCCCTTTCCCTTAAGGCCCAAAACTCCTAAATTTGCCCTTTTGAGGTTATTTTCTAGATCTTGTAGGCATGTTACAATTTTTAAATTCTTTTATCTTTTATACATAATCCTTTGATTATGTATAATCACAGTCCTTTGTGTATTTTCAAGTAGCCTGTTTTCAAGATTACTAATTATTTCTTATGCTTGATCATGTCTGCTGATAAGAGGTTCTGATGCATTCTTTAGTATGTCAATTGTATTTTCATCTCCAGAATTTCTGCTTGATTCTTTTAAATTATATCAATCTCTGTAAAATTTATCTGATAAAATTCCAAATTCCTTCTCTGTGTTATCCTGGATTTTGTTGAGTTTCCTCAAAACAGCTAATCTGAATTCATTTTCTAAAAAAAAAAAAAAAAAAGGTCACATATATCTATCTGTCTCTCCAGGATTGGTCCCTCATGCCTTATTTAGTTTGTTTGGTCGAGGTCATGTTTTCCTGGATGGCCTGAATGCTTGTGGATGTTTGTCAGTGTGCTGGCATTGAAGAGTTAAGTATTTATTGTAGTCTTTGCAGTTTCAGCTTGTTTGTACGCATTCTCCTCAGAAAAGCTTTCCAAGTATTCGAAAGGACTTGAGTGTTGTAATCTGTTTTTGGTCTCTGCAGCTGTGTCTACATTAGGGAGCACCCCATGCCTCATAACACTGTGGCTCTTCCAGACTTGTAGGGATATGATCTTCATGGTCTCAGATAAAATCTGGAAGAATTCTCTGAATGACCAGGCAGAGATCCTTGCTCTCATCTTTTAATTTCTCCCAGACAAATGGAGTCTGTCTGTCTGTGCTGACCTGCCTGGGGGAGAGATTATACAAACACCATGGTGGACACCATGACTAGGATTGTCAGACCTGAAGCCAGCATGGTATTTGGTCTCACCCAAGGCCTGCAGTAACCACTGCCTGGCTACCATCTATGTTCACTCAAGGCCCTAGGGTTCTACAATCAGTAGGAAGCAAAGCCAGCTAGGCTTATGTCCTTTCCTTCAGGGTGACAAGTTCTGCCTTGTTCCAGGCAGGTCCGGAGATACCATCGAGGAGTCAGAGCCTCAAGGTGGAAACCTTAGGAATCTTCCTAGTGCTGTGGCTGAGCTGGTACCAAAGCCACAAGACAAATTCCTTCTCACTCTTTCCTCCGCAAACAGAGGAGTCTTTCCCCATGGCCACCACTACCTCAGGCCTGTGATGTGTATTGGCTGGCTATTGTTGAGAGCCAAATTATATACCTAATGCTAAGGTATATAGCATAAGGTGTATAAGAATGCTTGTGATTTTTGCACATTGATTCTCAGCAAACTATCACAAGGACAAAAAAACCAAACACCGCATGTTCTCACTCATAGGTGGGAATTGAATAATGAGAACACATGGACACAGGAAGGGGAACATCACACACCGGGGACTGTTGTGGCGTGGGGGGAGGGGGGAGGGATAGCACTGGGAGATACACCTAATGCTAGATGACGAGTTAGTGGGTGCAGCACACCAACATGGCACATGTATACATATGTAACAAACCTGCACATTGTGCACATGTACCCTAAAACTTAAAGTATAATAATAATAAAATTTAAAAAAATTGAGATTATAGTACTATTAATTCTCACAGTTATATTTTTATACTTTCTTTTTCTGGCTTTAAAGATTATTTTATACTTATTTCAAAAAATCATAATTTTTAATGTTTTGTATGTTCTTGAAAATGCTTTGTGTTATTAACTTTTTGAGTAGATTTTTACATATAGTCCATTAGATCAAGCTTGTAGTGTTAGATAATTCCTTTAAATTTAACTTTTTGCACACTTAATCTACCACTTATAAAACATGTAAAAACTACATACTACATATCTATTTCTTACCACAATTATGTTAATTTTTGACTTATGTGTTATATAATTTGATGCTATGCTAATGAATCATACATGATTGATTTGTTATAATTTTCTGCTAAATTAAAATTTTAAGAAATCTTTTTGGTGATCACTTTATCACTAGTTATAACTTTTGTTGATAGTCATATTAGGAATTATAGTTAAGTTCTACAACTTATTTTTTGTTTGTATTTGCCTGCTAAATTTTAATTTTGGATTGTTTTAACATGAATCCTTGGAATTTTTTTGCTGAAAATCTTTGCTTTGGGCTGAAAATATTGTCTGTGTTTTCCTGTCTTATGCTTTCTTTTGGACTTATGTTCTTCCTTTTCTGGACAAGTTTGAAATCAGTTCAGTAGACATTCACATTCTATTTCTCTTCTCAGCACTTAGAAATAATACTCTGAGTTTTAACATTTTTATATGCTAGATAAACACACATAACTTACCACATTCTAAAGTTAATAAATGTATTTTTTCTCCAGAAAAATATAATCACTATATAATATTTAATTCTAAATATTCTATTCAAAATTTCATAGTAATATTTTCCAGTATTTGTATCTATCTCTTTTCTTGTTGTTTAAATCTCATAAGCCTATAAGACATTATTATCATTGTTTTACTCAGTCAATGCTTACCTGATTTGGCAACAAATGTACATCTTTGTGCTCATCTTAATACTTGTATCACAATGCTTCCATCTGGGACTATTTTCTTTCTGACCATAGAATTCATTTAAAATTTCTTTTATTGGAAATCAGCTAGTCACATACTTTCTGTTTTTTTTTAATGTAATTAAGTGTATTTAATTTAAAAATCTTGGTGTTTTGTTAATTTCTCGTGGGTAATTATTTTCCTGATGTCACATTGAATATTTTTTTCTGGTCTCTAAAATGGTCACCCAGTAAATGATGCCTTCTAGTATTTATACCCTTTTGTAGACAATTTTCATTGAACTGGTACTAGCAGTATGACTAGCTTTTTACTAATAGAATGCAGAGCAATTGATGCTGGGTGACAATTAAGGCCATATCTTAAGAATCCTTGCAAGTTATCATGTGGTGTTAGAATGTTTACTCCAGGGGAATGTCAGCCCTATGTAAAATATCTCCAACACTTGAGCTTACTATTCTGTGAATAAACCCAAGATAGCCTTATGGAGAGAGAAAGGGATAACACATTGTTTCAAACCACAGATTTTTGGGCTGGTTTATTATGAGCAACAAATAACCGGTATAAAATCAGTCCATTCCCTTTTTGTGTTTGTTTATGAACATTTTTTTTTTCCTTAACTAATCTAATTGACATTCCATTAGAGTAAAACAGGATTGAAGTGGGTGAGAGTTAACCAACTGCAAAGTTTGAAGGAACAGACTATACAAAACTATCCTCAGTTGCAGGTTTAGAGAGCTCTCAAAACTTCCCTCAGTTTTGATAATTTGCTAGCACTCACAGAATTTACTGAGAACCATTATACTCATGGTTACAATTTATAACAGGGAGATCGGGGTACAGATAAAAATCATCCAAAAGATGAAATGCATAGGGCAGAGTTCAGGAGGGTTCCAAACTTCTAAATGTCCTTTCCTGTTGAGTGATAGACAGTGGTAATGCTATTTGGAAATGATGTGTGACAATATACATGGAATATTTTGAACCAGTGAAGCTCTTGGTGTCCAGTTTTTACTGGGGTTCTATCACATAAGCCTGGTTGACTCCCCAAGTGGCTGACCTCAGTCTCTAACCTCTCAGGAGGTTAAGGTGACCCAATGTCCGGATGCTAATTACGTTGTTGGTGTGGCTCAATTCTCTCACCCAAATCACAGTATTACTATCTAGCTGCCCCAAGGCCCTTGAACAAACAAAGATAGTGCTATTAGGCATGACACTCTAATGGCTCAGAGATTACCTCCTAGCAGTAAAGGACAAAAGCGAGATGCATTTGGGATTCACTAACTGTATTCTACTAAGTTTTCTTTAAATGGTATTCTAGCTTTATCATTATAGCATTTTTTCACCATGTTTCATAAAATGCTGCCATAAACAAAAACAAATTGCACTATCTTTGCATAAATCTAACTCCAGCTATCAGTTTTCTTCTTTTCTTTTCTCTTTTTGCCTAATAGGCCTTAATCATTTCCAAATATTCTGAAGGCCATGAGACAGCATATCATGGAGTGAATCTCAGGCAATAGTAACAGAATTGTTGTGCTTAATGCTCATAGTTTCAAAAGAGTAGAGCACTTAGGGGGGTAAAATATTTAATTATCGTAATCTACTCTAGGAGTACTCTTACAGTTAGGCTTCCCAAGTTTACCTATTAAAAATACAAGAAAATATTTAAATTTGAAATTCAGATAACCAATATTTTTAGGCTAAGACTGTGTGAAGTATTACATACATATACACTATAAAAATTACTAATTGTGTATCTAAAAATCAAACTGAAATGAGTATTTTTCTGGAAATCCTACTTCAGCTATTCTTTCAATCTAGTGATAGTATGAACTAAGAAAAAATGTGATCATTGATTTGGACTTGTAAAACATTCTTGAAGGTACACAAAAATGTTAAACTAAATATATACCTATGTAGAGTATTATCATTTATTACAACAATTTTGAAAAGAATAAGCTAACTATAGAGTTGATTATTCCCCAAAGATTTATATCAACTATTTAATAAGGCTAATTTCAACATTGATTTCTGCTTTTCTATAATTTCTCAGTGCCAAAATAAATAAGAAAATGTTAACATATGGTGAGTTAAAACGTTATTGATACTTTTAACATCTCACAAATGTTATTTTTAGGGTATTTCCCTAAAAGCACCCAAGCAATTAAAGCTTTAGGTGACCTACCTGATGATTTAGTGCATTAATGTTGGACAATATTCATGGCTGTGTCATGAGCTAAACTCTAGTTACTCTTAGCATTTGATTTAAAATAATGCATAATTAACCTTAGCTTCTTTAATAACATTATGCTGTGTTTTTACAACCAAAGAATGAAACCTTACCGTGTAACTTGTATTTTACTGGGATTGACATACATACCAAAAATAATTGTTACATGCCTTCTGATAGTTCCAATTAGTTAGCATCATAAAGAAATAGCTGTAAACAAGAACAATATTGCAGCCTGAATCATGAATTATAAATTTACAAATTGATTTTCTTACGCTTCTCCATTGACTTGAACCTTAAAAACATGGCATTGACTGAGTAGGTTCTCTGTTGTTTATGATGATGAGAAAGAAGCTTGAAAGGACTGACATGACAAAAAATATTGCAATGCATTTATCTTAACAAGAACTATTGATGGGGGAATCTACTTATTCTCCATTTTTCTAGCCAATCCAATTATTGGAACCCTTTCATTATACTAAGCCATAATATATGGTATGTTCTAAGAGATTTTGTGAAGGCAAGAAAAAAAACCGTAAGAAGTAAGAATAAGCCAAAAATTTATCTATTTTTGTCTTTGCAAAAATTATAGACACAAGTAGTGCTTAAAAATTGTCTTTCTAATGCTTCCTGTAAGAAATGTGGCTTTCCATTATTTTGTCCCTTTATAGTCATGTCATTTACTCACCCCTTCATTTTTTTACTATTTCAAGTATGGATTGAATTCTTAGTACAAAACCACATAGAATGCTATGTTCTGACTATTCAATGATGAATAAGTAACAATAGCTTCTTTCAATACATTTATAAACTAGTGGAGAAAAATAGACGAGAAAATCAATTATTGCAGCAAAAAGTAAAAACTGCTAACATCAGAGAAATGTATAGTGAGAAGAGAGGAGAATTTTCTTTCAGACTGTGTGTTAGTGAAAGGAAAGTATATCATAAAACATTTCCACAAGGACATCCATAAGCTAAGTAATTATTCTACATTATTTTTGAAAATTATTTTCCTAAATATCTATCGTAGAAGAGAATATTGGTGTGTAGAGTTCAGTCATGGGGTGGGATAAAGTTGAGGGAAAGAAAAAAAATTGTATGTGTGTTACGAATTTCACCCCAGGTCTCAAAAAATATAATATGGGGAAAAACTCAAACTTTAAAAGTAGGCTAAAATATAGGTCATGAAGTAAAATGAGCAAAGCAGTGTTTTGCCTGTGAGTTGTCAGCTACCCAGTCCTGAGATAAAAATATTTAAAATCCATACATATTAAATTACTGTTTTAACTTACATCTAGCAATTTTTATTTATTGATTTAGACATTTGAATCAAAGCAAAAATTTTAAACTTTTGTTCATTAAACCATCTAACACTCCCAGGTGTTGACTTTTATTCTCGAAAAGTCTTCTCCTTCAAATTAATTCTAAGATATAATCTCAACTGAGAGACACAAAATATATAGGCAATGTCATTTTAAAGATCTGTTGAGTGTTTTTGTTCTGATATTTTGTGGTAGGGCTTACTTAATGACATTTGTTTTATGCCATTAATAAATTATAAGTCTGGGCTTTGCAATCCAATATTACACATAGAGGAACAAGTGGATTTCAGACATGTTTATTCCTTTCTTAATCTCTTTCCTCATTCTTTTTTGTTGTGTGAAGAGTGACAAAGATTGTGAACAATCAATTGGCATCTTTCAAGCTTTAGAATATAGAAAAGTGTGGTTGTGTACTAGATACCCTGCTAAGCATTTTTAAAGCTATATATTTATCACAAAGGAGGTGGTAACATTATTTTTTCCTGTATTACATATGATGAAACTGAAATTTTGAATTGTTGAGTAACTTAACCAAGGTCATATAGTTAATAAATTGCAGAATTTAAATTACTTTTTGGTTCTGACTCTAGGGCCCATACTCTAAAATATCATGCATTAGTGCATGCTGCAACTGCAACTTACCAAGACCTTATGCCCAGGGGAGGGAGGGAATATCTCTTTGTATAGATGTACATTCTGAGAAAAAATTATAAAATTAGTGAATCTTCTTATTTTTCTTATTTTCTTGTTTCTGTGTCTTTGTGTGTGTGCTTTTTGGTCTTTCTATTTCATTGTTTTTGCATCTTTTCCTGAGTATCTTTTTCTTTTCCCTCCCTCCTTCGCTCCCTTCCTTCCTTCCCTTTCTTTCTTTGTCATTCTGTCTAATGTTCTTTCTCTCTCGCTCCGTCTTTTGTGCATGCACACGTCATGATGTTTGGATCATGCTGCTTTATATTTAATAAAATCACATAAAGGAAAATAAATGAAGGAAAAAATGCCTCATTCAATTCTCCAGTTTTCCAAACTAAGCAATTCATGAAAACTTATGATAGCAAAGAATGTTTGCTTAATCATATGTATTTCTTTCCCTGTCAAAAGAATTTGAAATGATATCACCATTAGACAAAGTCAACTTAAAACGCAAAGGAGGAAAAGTAAAATTATAAGATCCAATTAATTCATTTCCAATGGAGTTTCAAATAAATATAGTTTGTATTTAAGCAAATTAGCTACTTATTTGAATTGTACAACTGTAATATCCACTGGTTTATTAAAAGGAGACATGGGATAATCTACACATAAAAAATGTTTCTGAAACCCATAGACCTTTAGAAAAAAATATTTTAAACACTGACTAGAAATCATTCCAAAGCCCTGGTGTTCTGCATCACTGTAGGGTGAATATGATGAACTACACTTTATTTTATATTTTGAAAAACTAGAAGGGAGTATTTTGAATGTTTACAACACAAAGTAATGATAAATGTATGAGGTGATGAATATACTAATTATTCTGATTTGATCATTACACATGGAATACATGTATTGAAATATTGCTCTGTATCCTATAAATATGTACAATTATTACATGACAACTGAAAATGAAAGGAAAACATATAACTAAATAAAGAGAAATTATTCTAAAGTTAAAATGTAACAGATATAAATCATTTTGAGAAAAAAATCTTTATCTGTAAAAGCTGTGTAATGAATAGTTGCTTGTTTCATGTGAATTAAAAAGTTCTGTTCTAGGAAAACTCAATTAATGATTGAACCATTGTGGAGGTCCATTTCGGAAGTTCTGATAAATAAAATAACATCACTTTCTTTAAGTGACTGCTAGTAAGAAGAGCCTTGCCAGTGGGAGCAAATGCCTACTTTCTTCTTGTTGTTCACAAGGAGAACGGATGTTTTAGGAAAGATCAATGGATTACTTTGCACATAACCATAATGTAGCTGCTCCAACAAGAATTTTGGGAAATCAGAGTTTTGTTTCTTTCTTTTTTATTATTATGTTTTCAGATCACAGCTTTAATAAGAACATGTCAGAATATGTACTACATATAATTGTACGTTATATGAACAAATTAAAAAGCATTTGGAATAATTACTCAACACAGAACAATTTTGTAGTATAAAAATAAAAATTTAGATTCCATTCAAAATAGAAAAATACAGTCCAAAGAAATCAAAATTGTTTAAATGCTGTCTCACTTTTAATCGTGTTTATTCTTTGTAAAATATTTTATAAAATACCTTAAAATTCAAAAAGTTCAGCATATACACTATCGAATACTATGCAGCCATAAAAAAAGAATGAGTTCACGTTCCTTGTAGGGACATGGACGGAGCTGGAGGCCATTATCCTTAGCAAACTAATGCAGGAACACAAAACCAAATACCGCATGTTCTCACATAGTGAGAGCTAAAAGATGAGAACTCATGAACACATAGAAGGGAACAACACACACTGGGGACTTTCAGAGGATGGAGGGGAGGAGGAGGGAGAAATAATCTGTACAACGAACCCCATGACACAAGTTTACCTATGTAACAAACCTGCACTTGTACCCTTGAACTTAAAATAAAAGTTAAAAAAACTTCAACTTTTAATATTTATGTTGAACAAAAGCCATGATAATCATGAGCAATATATATTTTGGAAAGTTTATAATGAATCTCCTGGAAATAGAATTAGGAAAATCATATGGATTTTTTTCCTAAAGCCATTTTTTAACTGAATATTCATTATTTTGGGCAGTGAAAATATGACCCTGAAAGGAGAAATAAAATTGCAGTAATTTATGCACACTATTTTCATTTTCTCATTTAACAAGTCGTGTAGATTTGGTGATATGGTGAGATTTGAGCTTATTCTCTCTGCTTAAACATAAAGTTTATCATTATTCATGTTTTTATAACTGCCAAAAGACAACTAAACAAGATTTAAGCAAAATTCATAAACAAAATTTATAAAAAGGAACACTAAATGCTCACTGTCATGACTAACAATAGAATTTGGAACATACAGCATGGGCATGGTGCCTCATGCCTGTAGTCCCAGCACTTTGGGAAGGCCCAGGTAGGTAGATCACTTGAGGCCAGGGATTCGAGACCAGCCTGGCCAACATGGGGCAAAACCCCATCTCTACTAAAAATACAAAGATTAGCTGAGTGTACTGGTGCATGCCTGTAGTCCCAGCTACTTGGGAGGCTGAGGCATATGAATGGCTTGAACCTGCGAAGTGGAGGTTGCAGTGAGCCAATATAATGCCACTGCACTCCAGCTTAGGTGACAGAGCGAGACCTTGACTCAAAAAAAAAAAAAAAAAAAAAAAAAAGAATTTCTGTCTTCGTGTTATACATGTATATCCTCAAAATTTGCTTTTTATAAAAATTTATTTATACCCAAATAAATTATAAGTTCAGTTTAATTACCTATTATAGTAAAACATAAGAAGTCAGAAATTTCTTAACATTTAATAAACTGACTTATCTTTTAAATATTTTCATGTGTGTATAATTAAACTGACTTAAATCTTGTTAGGTAAAGAGCTCATTCATTTGAAAACCACAGACCTGGTATTTCCACTTGTTGCCCAGCTGCATTTGCCGCTAATTAATGACTCAGACCATAGACTGAGAATGAAGACCTCCTAGACCCTCCTTAGTGCACACCAGTGACTTACAATATTATTTCTCCTGCCTACAAGGCAGCTCTGCTGTACTTTTGTTTTGTTTTGTTTTTTGAGACGGAGTCTTGCTCTGTTGCCCAGGCTGGAGTGCAATGGCACAGTCTTGGCTCACTGCAACCTCTGCCTTCCAGGTTCAAGCAATTCTCCTGCCTCAGCTTCCTGAGCAGCTGGGATTACACGCGCCCACCGCACACCTGGCTAATTTTTGTATTTTTAGTTGAGACGGGGTTTCACCATTTTGGCCAGGCTGATCTTGAACTCCTGACTTCAGGTGATCCACCCGCCTTGGGCTCCCAAATTGCTGAGATTACAGGCATGAGCCACAGCGCCTGGCCTGCTGTACTTTTTTCTCCTACCTTTCTGACTGCCTCTGTTACTGGTGCTCCAAATGTGTAGGAGTATTTACTCCCTTCAGGATTACACCTGTTTTTAAGATTCACAAATGGAAGGGTGGCACTTCCCGAAATTAGAACATGTTTACTGGGGACCAGATTGGGCAGTAATTTAAGTTTATAACTCTTATCGCAGGAAGGGTTATTCCTTGATGCTCATGACAAACTTTGGTCTCAAGTTAAGTTTTCTGTTTGGTTCCATCTCACTTAAGATAAATTTCCTACCTGTCTGAAATCTTTATGTTCTAGAAGTTGGCATATCTTTCATTAACTTTCTTTTATGAGTGTTTATGATCATGAAGAAAACCTAAAAATTAGTCCAAAAACTTCTTCATTAATATGCAAGCTGTATATGTTTTGACATCTCAGCGCCCTGACTCAATGGTTTAAATTTCTTTTATGGACAAACAATTTTTTATCTCTCCACTCTGAACACCCACCGTACTTACTTGTATATGGCTTTCTTCTTTATATATCTTATGACATTTGCTGGATAAAAAAATTCTTTCCTATCTTTGTGTCAAAAACTGCACCCTATTAAATTATCACCTTAGTAGTAGAAAGTGAATTGCACTTTTCCATTAGTATGATAATAGGAAATAGAATGGGTATTGAAAGTCCTAGATTGTGATCTAGATTCCTCAATTAATTATTTATGTGAGTGGACAAATTGTTTGTCATATTTGATCCTCATTGAGTAATAAAAATTTTGAAATGGTTTTGTTTTTAGATTTTATCAAATATATGTATTAAGTAACACTCTTTATTCAGCTTTACTTTCATAATTCTGTGACAGGCCCAGGTCTAAAAAAGAATGAAATATCTAGTATCTTTAGCATTAACACTAAGAGAAAAGTGAGGAACTCTGGGGGTGTATTAGGGCTCTCCACAGAAGTAGGACCAAAAGGCTATATAAAGATAGCTAGACATAGATGTATATATAAATACAAATATAGACACAGGCATATCTCAGAGATATTGGGGGTTCAGTTCCAGAACATCACAATAAAAGTGAATATAACAACAAAGCATGTAAAACAATGTTTTAGTTTGCCAGTCATATAAAAGTTATGCTTACACTATACTGCAGTGTATTATGTGTGCGATAGCATTGTCTACACAAATTTGTATACCTGCAGAAATACTTTACTACATTCTTCTCATTGCCACATAGCATGTACTCTAAAACTGATCACAGAATTGGACATAAAACAATCCTCAGCAAATGCAAAAAATAAAATAAAATAAAATCATACCAACCACTCCCTCAAACCACAGCATAATTAAAATATAAGCCAATGCTAAGATTTTTGTAATTCTGTGGAATTACGTGAAAATTAAACAGCCTACTCCTGAATGACTTTTGGGTAAACAATGAAATTAAGACAAAAGTCAAGAAATTCCTTGAAAATAATGGGAACAAAGATAGAACATACCAAAATCTTTGGGACACAGATAAAGCAGTGTTAAGCAGGAAGTCTATAGCACTAAATGCCTATAACAAAAAGCTGCAAAGATGTCAAATTAATAGCTTAACATCACATGTAGAGGAACCAGGAAACAAGAGCAAACCAACCTCAAAGCTAGAAGAACAAGAAATAACCAAAATCAGAGCTGAACTAAAGGAGGTTGAGACATTAAAAACCATTCAAAAGATCAGTAAATCCAGGAGCTAATTTTTTGAAATAAAATAATAGACCATTAACTAGACTAATAAAAAAGAATAGAGAAGACACAAATAAACACAATTAGAAATGACAACGGGGTTATTACTACTGACCCCACAGAAATACAAATAGCCATAAGAGACTGCTTTAAACACTTCCATGCACACAAACTAGAAAATCTAGAATAAATGGATAAATTCCTGGATAGACACACTCTCCCAAGATTGAATCAGGAAGAAACTGAATCCCTGAACAGATGAATAATGAGCTCCAAAATTGAATCGGTAACAACAGCCTACCAACCAAAAAAAAAAAAAAAAAAAGCCCAAGACCAGATAGATTGATTCACAGCCAGACTTTATCAGATGTACTAAGAAGAGCTGGTACCATTTCTAATGAAACTATTCCAAAAAATTGAGGAGGAGTGTCTCCTCCCAACCTCATTCTATGAGGGCAGCAACATCCTGATAGCAAAATCTGGCAGAGACCCAACCAAAAAAAAAGAAACGTTCAGGCCAATAACCTTGATGAACATTGATGGAAAAAATACTCCATAAAATACTAGCAAACCAAATCCAGTAACACATCAAAAAATTAATACACCATGACCAAGTAGACTTTATTCCTGGGATGCAAGCTTGGTTTAATGTATACGAGTCAATAAATGTGATTCATCACATAAACAGAACTAAAGACAAAAACCACATGATTATCTCAATAGATTTAGAAAAGTCTTTTGATACAATTCGACATCGCTTAATGTTAAAAACTCCTAACAAACTAGGTATAGAAGGAAAATACCTCAAAGTAATAAGACACATCTATGACAAACCCACAGCCAACATCATACTGAATGGGCAAAACCTGGAAGCATTCCCATTGAAAACTGGCACAAGACAAGGATGACCTTTCTCACCACTCCTGTTCAACATAATATTGGAAGTCTTAGAGCAATCAGGCATGAGAAAGAAATAAAGGGCATCCAAACAAGAATAGAGAAAGAAACTATCCCTGTTTGCAGCCGATATGATTCTATATCTAGAAAATCCCATAGTCTTGGCTCAAAAGCTGCTTCAGCTGATAAACAACTTCAGCAAAATTTCAGGATACAAAATCAACCTACAAAAATCAGTAACTTTCCTATACATCCTAATAACAACCAAGCTAAGAGCCAAATAAGAAACATAATTTCATTTGTAATAGCCACAAAAAGAATAAAATACCTAGGAATGCAGATAACAAGGGAGGTGGAAGATCCCTACAATGAGAATTACAAAACACTGCTCAAAGAAATTAGGGATGCAGCAAGCAAATAGAAAAAGATCTCATGCTCATCGATAGGAAGAATCAATGTTACTAAAATGGTCATACTGCCCAAAGCAATTTACAGATTCAATGTTATTTCTATCAAATGTCCAGTGACATTCATTACAGAATTAAAAAAAAAATTAAAATTTACATGAAACCAAAAAAGAGCCCAAATATCCAAAGCAATTCTAAGAAATAGGAACAAAGCTGGAGGCATCATGCTAGCTGTCTTCAAAGTACACCACAGGGCAACAGTAACAAAAACAGCGTGGTACTGGTACAAAGACAGACACACAGACCAATGGAACAGAATACAGAGCCCAGAAATAAGGTTGCAAACTTACAACCATCTGATTTTTGACCAAGCCTACGAAAACAAACAATGCAGGAAGACTCTCCATTCAATAAACGGTGCTCGGATAACTAGCTAGCAAAATGAAGAAGATTGAAACTGGACACCTTCCTTATACCATATACAAAAAAAAAAAAAACCTCAAAATGGATTGAAGATTTATATGTAAAACTCAAAACTATAAAAACCCTGGAAGACAACCTAGGTGATACCACTCTGGACATAGGACTAGGCAAAAATTTCATGACAAAGACTCCAAAAGCTATTGCAACAAAAGCAATAATTGAGAGACAGGATCTAATTAAACTTTAGAACTTCTACACATCAAAAAAAAAAAAAAGCTACCAACGAAGTAATCAGACAGCCTACAAAATGGGAGAAAATATTTCCAAATTATGCATCTGACAGAAGTCTAATATTCTACATCTATAAGGAACTTAAAATGGCTATTATTAAAATATCAAAAATAATAGGTGCTGATGAGGTTGCAGAGAAAAGGGAACATTTATACATTGTTGGTGGGAGTGTAAATTAGTTCAGCCATTATGAAAAGCAGTGTGGCAATTCCTCAAAGAACTAAAAACAGAAATACCATTTGACCAAAAAATCCCATTACTGGGCATGTACCCAATATAATACAAACTGTTCTATTCTAAAGACACATGCACACATATGTTCATTGCAGCACTACTCAAAATAACAAAGACATGGAATCAACCTAAATACCCTTCATTGGTAGACTGGATTAAAAAATGTGATAGTATACATGGTGGAATATTACGCAGTCATAAAAAAACAAGATCGTGTCCTTTGTAGGAACATGGATGGACCTAGAGGCCATTATCCTTAGCAAAATAATGCAGGAACCAAAAACCAAATATAACATGTTCTCACTTATAAGTGGGAGCTAAATGATGACAACACATGACTAAATAGAGGGGAACAAAGACACTGGGGCCTATCAAAGGGTAGACGGTGAGAGGAGGGAGAGAATCAGAAAAAAATAACTATTGGGTACTTGGGTTAGTACTTGAGTGATGAAATAATCTGTACAGAAAACACCTGTGACAGGAGTTTACCTATATAACAAACATGAACATGTACTACCAAACCTAAAATAAAAGTTTAAAAAAAGAAATTTTAATAAAGGATGCAATTTTGAGTGTTGTTCTTGAGACATTTCAAATTAAATATTCAATTAAAGATTTTGAAGAAAAATTCCAGAATCCCTCTCCAAAAATATCCCCAAGAGAAATATTTTAGTAGTAGAAATGAAAAGAAGCAAAATTAGTAACCAGTAAAAAAGAGGTTCAATATTAAAATATTCTTAAAAAGACAAATAAGAAAGTAGTCAGAGGAAAATATCAGAAAATAAAATCACAAGAACATTTATCACAACTGAAAGTGCCTATGAAATAACTATGAAATAAGGGAAAATAACTCCCATCAAAGTTACATCATTATGACATGTACAACACCAGTAGTAAAGGAAAACCTAAACACTTCCAATAGGAAAAAAGTTGAAGTAATATGAAAAGAAGTGGGAATAAGAATAGTATCCAAATAGTCAACAGATATACTACAGTTGAAAAGTTGGGATATACATGCCTTCAAAAATATGGAAGAAAATAATTTTCAGTCTTGAAATCTATAGCCTGTCAGATCATCATTCAAATATTATTCTCATAGAATTAAGATATTTCTCAGGTTCAAGGACTCAGAAAATATGTCTTCCATTTACTGTTTACTAGAGAAAGAGAGAAGTGTGCAAATGATAAACAAAACAAAAAAGTTGAAAGGGAAAAAAATTAAAAATTTTGTTATAGTATTGGGCTTAACAATGAAAGATCTATATAGTCAAAATAAAATAAATACTGACTATTTAAACAAAAATATAATATAAACATCAGGTGTATTGGGAAGTAAAGAGGAGTGGTACATGATATCTAAATTCTTAATAATTATCACATACACCCTCCCAAGACTAAACCAGGAAGAAGTTGAATCCATGAATAGACCAATAACAGGCTCTGAAATTGAGGCAATAATTAATAGCCTCCAACCAAAAAAAGTCCAGGACCAGACGGATTCACAGCCCAATTCTACCAGAGGTACAAGGAGGATCTGGTAGCATTCCTTCTGAAACTATTCCAATCAACAGAAAAAGAGGGAATCCTCCCTAACTCATTTAATGAGGCCAGCATCATCCTGATACCAAAGCCTGGCAGAGGCACAACACAAAAAGAGAATTTTAGACCAATATCCCTGATGAACATTGATGCAAAAATCCTCAATAAAATACTGGCAAACTGATTCCAGCAGCACATCAAAAAGTGTATCCACCATGATCAAGGGGGCTTCATCCCTGGGATGCAATGCTGGTTCAACATACCCAAATCAATAAATGTAATCCAGCATATAAACAGAACCAAAGACAAAAACCACATGATTATCTCAATAGATGCAGAAAAGGCCTTTGACAAAATTCAACAGCCCTTCATGCTAAAAACTCTCAATAAAATAGGTATTGATGGGATGTATCTCAAAATTATAAGAGCTATTTATGACAAACCCAAAGCCAATATCATACTGAATGGGCAAAAAACTGGAAGCATTCCCTTTGGAAACTGGCACAAGACAGGGATGCCCTCTCTCACCACTCCTATTCAACATAGTGTTGGAAGTTCTGGCCAGGGCAATTAGGCAGGAGAAAGAAATAAAGGTATTCAATTAGGAAAAGAGGAAGTCAAATTGTCCCTGTTTGCAGATGACATGATTGTATATTTAGAAAACCCCATCGTCCCAGCCCAAAATTTCCTTAAGCTGATAAGCAACTTCAGCAAAGTCTCAGGATACAAAACCAATGTGCAAAAATCACAAGCATTCTTATACACCAATAACAGACAAACAGAGAGCCAAATCATGAGTGAATTCCCATTCACAATTGCTTCAAAGAGAATAAAATACCCAGGAATCCAACTTACAAGGGATGTGAAGGACCTCTTCAAGGAGAACTATAAAACAGTGCTCAAGGAAATAAAAGAGGATACAAACAAATGGAATAACATTCCATGCTCATGGGTAGAAAGAATCAATATTGTGAAAATGGCCATACTGCCCAAGGTAATTTATAGATTCAGTGCCATCCCCATCAAGCTACTAATGACATTCTTCACAGAATTGGAAAAAACTATTTTAAAGTTCATATGGAATCAAAAAAGAGCCCGCATTGCCAAGAGAACCCTAAGCCAAAAGAACAAAGCTGGAGACATCACGCTACCTGACTTCAAACTATACTACAAGGCTACAGTAACCAAAACAGCATGGTACTGGTACCAAAACAGAGATATAGACCAATGGAACAGAACAGAGCCCTCAGAAATAATACCACACAACTACAACCATCTGATCTTTGACAAACCTGAGAAAAACAAGCAATGGGGAAAGGATTCCCTATTTAATAAATGGTGCTGGGAAAACTGGCTAGCCGTATGTAGAAAGCTGAAACTGGATCCCTTCCTTACACCTTATACAAAAATTAATTCAAGATGGATTAAAGACTTAAGTGTTAGACCTAAAACCAAAAAAATCCTAGGCAATACCATTCAGGACATAGGCATGGGCAAGGACTTCACGTCTAAAACACCAAAAGCAATGGCAACAGAAGCCAAAATTGACAAATGAGATCTAATTAAACTAAAGAGCTTCTGCACAGCAAAAGAAACTACCATCAGAGTGAACAGGCAATCTACAGAATGGGAGAAAATTTTGCAATCTACTCATCTGAAAAAGGGCTAATATCCAGAATCTACAAAGAAGTCAAACAAATTTACAAGAAAAAAACAACCCCATCAACAAATGGGCAAAGGATATGAACAGACACTTCTCAAAAGAAGACATTTATGCAGCCAACAGACACATGAAAAAATGCTCATCATCATTGGCCATCAGAGAAATGCAAATCAAAATCACAATGAGATACCATCTCACACCAGTTAGAATGGCGATCATTAAAAAGTCAGGAAACAACAGGTGCTAGAGAGGATGTGGAGAAATAGGAACACTTTTACACTGTTGGTGGGACTGTAAACTGGTTCAACCATTGTGGAAGACAGTGTGGTGATTCCTCAAGGATCTGGAACTAGAAATACCATTTCACCCAGCCATCCCTTTACTGGGTATATACCCAAAGGATTATAAATCATGCTGCCATAAAGACATGCACTCGTATGTTTATTGCAGCACTATTCACAATAGCGAAGACTTGGAACCAACCCAAATGTCCATCAATGATAGACTGGATTAAGAAAATGTGTCATATATACACCATGGAATACTATGCAGCCATAAAAAAATTATGAGTTCATGTCCTTTGTAGGGACATGGATGAAGCTGGAAACCATCTTTCTCAGCAAACTATCGCTAGGACAAAAAGCCAAACACTACATGTTCTCACTCACAGGTGAGAATTGAACAATGAGAACACTTGGACACAGGAAGGGGAACATCACACACCTGGGCCTGTCATGGGGTGGGGGGCAGGGGGGAGGGATAGCATTAGGAGATATACCTAATGTAAATGACGAGTTAATGGGTGCAGCACACCAACATGGCACATGTATACATATGTAACAAACTTGCACGTTGTGCACTTGTACCCTAGAACTTAAAGTATAATTTAAAAAAAATTATTATTACATAATGACATCTATAGATTTTATCTGAAAGTTAATAGGAACTATTGTTATTCAAGTTATTTAGATAAACCTTTGTTTTTCTTTTTCTTTTTATTTTTTTTCTGGAGACAGAGTCTTGTTTTATTGCCCAGGCTGAAGTGCAGTAGCACAATCTTGGCTCACTGCAGCCTCCGCCTCCTGGCTTCAAGTGATTCTTCTGCCTCAGCCTGCTGAGAAGCTGGGATTACAGGCATGTGCCACCATGCCCTGCTATTTTTTTGTATTTTTAGTAGAGACAAGGTTTCACCATTTTAACTAAGCTGGTCTCAAACTGAGCTCAGGCAATCTGCCCACTTCAGCCTCCCAAAGTGCTAAGATTACAGGTGTGAGTGACCGTGCCCAGTTTAGATAAATTTTTTAGTAGTAATTGGCTTTAAAAATATTTTTATAATTTGGATGAAATTGAGAAATTATTTAAATATAAAAGAATGACAAAATTAGTACCTTTGTGCATTTGTATTGAGCTTGTTAGCTATTAAAATTTGCTTAGAGTAAGCTGTCAATAAGGTATCCTTAGGATTGTTAAGAGATCTAAATGGTCAACAGTGAAGACTGAGTTGGTAAAACCTTGGCTGGTCCTCTACAGTGATGTAAGTGAAACACTTACATCTGGCACAGAATTTAGGATGGTGACAAAAACTCAGGAATCAAGATAATTGGAAAGCATAATTTTTTTAAAAAAATTGAAATTAATGCAAAAATCCATAGTGGAAAAATATCAGTAATTTATATAAAGATAGGATCTAAATCTCTACTTGGCTCACTTGACTATACTCAACTCACCCTAATTCCTTCCCTGAGTAAACCTAAACTTAACTGTCCTATTTCTTCCAAAGAATCAGTTTAATTTCCAAAGACAATAGCACTTTCTTTTCCTTTCAAGGGAGTAGACTGCAGAATGGAGTGTTGGGAAGAGTGATATTATTGGAATGAAGTTGTGGGTGGGGGTGTTCTATTTACAAATTTCAAACTAATACTTTCCTTTAGCTCAATCTCTTATTCTCATTCTTAACTGTAATCTCCTTCTTATGGTTTGGAGCCTCTCTGTGATTTTTGTCAGGAAAAATATTATATTAGATAAGATAAAGTCTAAGCTGCTTTAACAAAGACACTCCAAAATACAATTCTTTAAATAAACAGAAACTAATTTATTTCTGACATAGAAGATAAGAAGTTTGTGTACAGTTCATGGCTGATAGGTGACTCCACTCCATGACATTCATAGACCCAAGCTGGTAGATTGATTTTGCTATACTTGGCATAAAATTTCTGTCTTGGAGACCAAGGCAACTCCTTTTTCCTGACAAAGTAAAGCAGAAAGAGGATAGAAAACAATAAACTTTCACTTTAAGATTGTAGTTGAGACATTTTACATGAAATTCTGCTTACATTTTATTGATCTGAACTTAGGCACATGGATGTATTTAGCCATAGGAAGGCTAAAATATGTAATTCCTAGCTGAGCCGTATTTCTTGTTAAAAATGAGAGGCTAGATGTCGAAGTGCTTTAATTTTCAAAAAGGAAGAAAAGCAGAAATACCAAGGGAAATTAGCAGTCTCTGCACAGATAGTTTCTTCCTCAGGTATATCAACTTTTGCATATTATTCTAAGTAAGATTTATTTTCTTCTACTCCATCAGTCAACACTCTTTTATCAGATTTTCTTCTTCCAAAAGTTTGTAGAACTATCGTCCAACAATATTATGTCTTTCATTTACTCATTGTTAGTATACCATTAAAAAGTATCCCTTCTTGTCATTATATTGGATTATCATCATAAGGAAGAAAGAAATTTATATTCATAGTCTTTAAGCTTAAAGTAGTTTGTAAAGTCTATAATTCTTCCTGAAATCTCATTTTATGAAAAAATATTTATTCCATATTATTCAAATAAAATGGCTTTAATATATGTAACAATGAATGAAATTAAAAGTGTGGGATTAATATTGACATCTTTATAAGCTCATTATGGTAAAAGGCAACATTGTTTGCACACTCTTGTGTATGTGCCTCAATGTTTATGAATGGGGAAGAATTGAATGGGATGAGGTCAGAAAATTCAGGAAGGTGATTTTGACCAGATGTTGTGCTATTGCTGAAATTTTTCCATGTCTAAAATTTATTCTATCTGCAGTTAAATCTGGAATCTTAGAATAGAAAAATTGAACTATTTTAGAACTTGAAATTTTGTACATTAGAGATACTGTGAGATAGTTATAAATGGCAAGCATTTTTTACCTGATGAACTAAGATGTGCCATTAGGAAGCTTTCTCAATAAAATTTTCCTAGAGAGCTGGAAATTTCTACTAGCTTATTCATAAAACCTCTCATCATGATTATAAGTGTTAATAATAGTACTTATAATTAATATGCATAATATGCTAATTTTGTATAAATTAACTCATGATTCTTACCAAATAAATTGCAACATATTTTCATACTATTATTGTTTTAGTTTCGAAGACGTAAGAAAACAGGCACAGATATGTTAAATACATTACAGAAGATTATAAGGAAAGTCAGAATAAGGAATAATACCAAGGTGTTCTCACAGAAAATGTCACTGCAAGCAGAGAAATGGTAAATTCACTTGTTAGAACAGAACCTATGTGCCATCCATCCATCCATGTCTCTCTACCTGTAGGATAATGTCTGCAATTGCTTGTTTTATATACATCCCAGCTAGCAAATTTTTCATTTAAATTGTTGTACTTTTCAGGTCTATAATTTCCAATTGGGTGTTAGTATAGCCTTCATTTCTCTCTTATTTTTAGCATATCATTATTTAATTCTTTGAGCACATTTATCATAGCTGTCTTAATTTTTTTTTATTTATTTATTTTTAGCTAAAACCAATGTCAAAAACCAATCAGAGTCAGTTTATACTGAATGCCTCTTATTTTTCCTGGATTTTGTTCACACTTTTTAATTAATTATATTCCTACCGATTTTTGAAAACTGTTCATCGTAGATAAGACATTTCAATATTTCTAAATTTTGTGTTATTCTTCCAAAGGATTTTGATTTACTTACTTGCATGGACTTAAACTGCATAACTATCTCCTTTACACTATACAATCGTGTGTGTGTATGTGTGTATGTGTGTGTGTGGGTGTGTATGTGTGTGGGTGTGTATGTATCCCCATTTAGGGCTGTCCCCTGTATAGTTTTGTTTACTAGTCAGCCAATAATTTGAGTTGGGGCTAAGAGTCTATGATCACATATTTGGGACCTGTAAACCTTCCACTTTCTGCCACCTGAGTTGTATGTGGGTTGCATAATGCATTGCATAGTGCAGCATTAAAGGTGTGGCAAGTTATAAAGTCTAATTTGAATTTGAATTTTCTGTCTAGTGCTTTGAGGTCTCTTCCTTGTACATGTAGTTTAATAGCAAGCCAGGATTTTGGTGGAGAGTTTATTATGTCAGTGCTTCTACCTCTCCCTCAATTCCAGGATCTGTCTGCTAAATTTATGCCTAATCTGCCATTGGTCTAAACTGAAAGCAAAGTTTATACCTATTAACTTGGAATGTATTTATTTATTTATTTATTGTGTGTGTGTATGTGTGTTTGGCGTGTGTGTGTTTCTGCCTGTTTTGAATCCACCACTTGTAGATAGTAGACACCACATGCCTCTGATAAAGCTGATTTTTTGCATCCTGAATTAGAGCTGAATAGAAATCAAGATAGCTGGAAACTTACAACCATTACTACCTGATAGTGAACCAATTTGTAAGAATATGTTTCTCTCAGGTTTTTGTCATTGTATTCTGCTTAATGCCTTGAAATCGTTGTTTTTGACATTGTTATCCACTTTTATACATTTCTTCTACAGAAGGAAATTTCTCAACTTTTTCAGGATGCCATTACCAAAAATATGTTACCCAGATTGCATTGATATGAAGTTCAGTAAAGCTAATATAACATGAAAGAAATAAAAAATAAAGGGTCTCAGTATACAAAATCAATGTGCAAAAATCACAAGCATTCCTATATATCAATAACAGACAAATGGAGAGCCAAATCATGAGTGAACTCCCATTCACAATTGCTACAAAGATAATAAAATACCTGGTAATACAACTTACAAGGGATGTTAAAGAACTCTTCAAGGAGAAGTACAAATCACTGCTCAAGGAAATCAGAGAGGACACAAACAAATGGAAAAACATTGCATGCTCATAGATAGAAAGAATTAATTTTGTGAAAATGGCCATACTGCCCAAAGTAATTTATAGATTCAATGCTATTCCCATCAAGCTACCACTGACCTTCTTCACAGAATTAGAGAAAAACTACTTTAAATTTCATATGGAACCAAAAAAGTGCCCGCATAGCCAATGCAATCCTAAGCAAAAAGAATAGAGCTGGAGGCATCATACTACCTGACTTCAAACTACACTATAAGGCTACAGTAACCAAAACAGCATGGTGCTGGTACCAAAACAGATATATAGGCCAATGGAACAGAATGGACGCCTCAGAAATAATGCCACACATCTACAACAATCTGATCTTTGACAAACCTGACAAAAACAAGCAATGGGGAAAGGAGTACCTGTTTAATACATGGTGTTGGGAAAACTGTCTAGCCATATGCAGAAAACTGAAACCGGACCCCTTCCTTACACCTTATACAAAAATGAACTCAACATGAATTAAAGACTTAAACATAAGACCTAAAACCATAAGAAAACCTAGGCCATACCATTCAGGACATAGGCATGGGCAAAGACTTCATGACTAAAACACCAAAAGCAATGGCAGCAAAAGCCAAAATTGACACAAGCAATCTAATTAAACTAAAGAGCTGCAGCACAGCAAAAGAAACTATCAGCAGAGTGAACAGGCAACCTACAGAAGAGGAGAAAATTTTTGCAATGTATCCATCTGATGAAGGGCTAATATCCAGAATCTATGAGAAACTTACATTCACAAAAAACAAAACAAAACAAAACAAAAACAGCCCCATCAAAAAGTAGGCGAAGGATATGAACAGACACTTCTCAAAAGAAGACATTTATGTGGCCAACAAACATATGAAAAAAAAGCTCATTATCACTGGTCAGTAGAGAAATGCAAATCAAAACCGCAATGAGACACCGTCTCACGCCAGTTAGAATGGCGATCATCAAAAAGTCAGGAAACAACAGATGCTGGAGAGGATGTGGAGAAATAGGAACACCTTTACATTGTTGGTGGGAGTGTAAATTAGTTCAACCATTATTGAGGACAATCCTTGAGATTCCTCAAGGATCTAGAACCAGAAATACCATTTGACCCAGCAATCCCATTACTGGGTATATACCCAAATATTTATAAATCATTCTCCTATAAAGATACTTGCACATTTATGTTTATTGTAGCACTGTTCACAATAGCAAAGACTTGGAACTAACCCAAATGTCTATCAGTGATAGAATGGATAAAGAAAATGTGGCGCATATACACCACAGAATACTATGCAGCCATAAAAAAATGAGTCCATGTCCTCTGCAGGGACATGGATGAAGCTGGAAACCATCATTCTCAGTAAACTAACACAGGAACAGAAAACCAAACACTGCATGTTCTTAGTCATAAGTGGGAATTGAACAATGAGAACACATGGACACAGGGTGGAGAACATCACACACTGGGGCCTGTTGGGGAGTAGGGGGCTAGGGGAGAAATAGCATTAGGAGAAATACCTAATGTAGATGACAGATTGATGGGTGCAGCATACCACCATGGCACATGTATACCTATGTAACAAACCTGCACGTTCTGCCCATGTATCCCCAGAACTTAAAGAAAAAAAATACTGGTAGCCAAAATGGGGATTGATCTGAGTAGAAAAGAAATCAAGAAAATTTCCTAGAAAGATGAAAAATTTGTTTATTGTGATAGATATATGAGTTACAAAATTGAATAGCTAAGATTTATACATCATAATACATGCATGCAGAATTTATCCTTTCTTAAAGAGAGATCTCATCTTTGTCCTTAATTCCTAGGAGGTCACCTCTTAAACTCTTGGAATTTTTAAAGTTGTGGAAATGTTTTGATATCCATGATGAGTCCCTTTCACTACACCTGATAGTTTCAGCTAATGAGGTGACTCGCTGTGGACACTTTGGGTCACACCTTATCAGCCGGACCACCAAGGATGGAGGTGAGGTCTAGAGACTGAGTTCAACCATGTGGAAAATTAGTCAATCATGCCTCCATAATGAAGGGCCAATCAAATCTTCAGACTTTTTAGCTTGGGTGAGTTCCCTAGGTTGGCAATACTTTTTCCTAATGTCTCACATCAAAGCCAGACTGTAATGTCTCCCTGACAACAATGGAAGTTTTGCATTTGGAATCTTTCCAGACTCTTCCCTTAGCTGATTTTAGTCTATCCTTTTGTTGTAATAAACATAACTTTGAATATAATTGCTCAGTGAGTTCTGTCATTTCTTCTGGCAAATTATTGAGCTTGAGAGTGGTTTTAGAACTTATCCTTACCCTCTCAAAACTTGCAAAATGCCTCTGAAATTTATCTTAAAAAGTAATAAAGAAGCATAACAATCTCGTGGAAGGATGAAGTGTGTATGAAATTAGATAATACAAAAATGACAGATTGTTGAAGCTACGTAAGGAAAATAAAGATAAGTGCTATTAGTCTTACTTCTATTTTTGTAATTTTACATATGAAAAAGTTAAAAAGTCTCAGTCTTCATAGTTTTCTCCTTTAGATTAGAAAGATCCAAATGAATACAAGATTTAATTGCACAATAATTTACTTACTCATTCTATGACTTTAAATATAGCAATCAGCATTTTGATAGGTAATGACAATAAAGAAAACACTATAAAATTATCAGTTGTTTTTTAACTAATTTGTATAAGCTTTATTTTATTATCTAAATCATATTTGATATTAGAGTTTTGGTCAATTCACTTCACGTTCTTACTCTGTAGTATTTCTCTGAGCATCTCTAATCAATAAAATCGATTTAAACTTCTTTGAAGTAGTCAATTTACCATGAATGAACATAAAGGAGTAACCAGATTCTTTAAAATGCAAAATAGAGGTAGAGATAAAAATTCATTCAACAGAAAAATCCTCTGTCCTTGTGAATAATCATGCCCTATATCACTCACCACCTGGAGATGTCAGTGTACAGGCATCAGCAGTTGTCAAGTGACTGATAATGAGTGAATGGTGCCTGAAATCTCTTTCCCATTCATTAGATCAACATAGCATATCAATAATATTTTATTTAGGGACCAAATTCTAACAAGAGTAGGGCATTAGGATCACCTGGGGAACATTTTCAGAACAGGAATTCTTCAACTTCACTCCATAGGTATTTGGAGGCAAGAGGTCTAGGATGGGAGCCAGGTACATGTTCTTTATAAACCTTCCCAGGTAATATTGATGTGCATTGCAATTTAAGAACATCTGACTTATGGGTTTAGTCTGCATTTGTTGGCTGAGAATTACCTGTGTTCCCATTTTAAAAAATGTAAAATTAGATCGTTTCTTTCTAATTGCTATATCTGTTTTAAAATAGCATGATTTTCAACTTGTTGATTATATTTTGATGTGTATTAATTGACAATATGGTTAAATACCTGTTGTTTTTACCATAATTTTCATTTATTATCTTGCATAAATCATCAGAAATACATTGTAACTTGGAATCAATAAATCATTCTGCTCTGTCACACACACACAAAATCTTTGCACTTCATTTCTAAAAAACCCTGCAGTTTCAATTATCTTTCAAATCTTCATGTATACATATGTAACTAACCTGTGCGTTGTGCACATGTACCCTAAAACATAAAGTATAACAAAAATAAAAGCAAAAAATAAAAATAAATTTAAAAAAATCTTCCCTTCTACCATTTCTCAAGTTTCACCATCCATAGGACTTGCTAGAGTAATTGTCTGTCTCATCTGAAGAGAATAGGAATTATAATCTCTGGGATCGAAATGGGAGCTTGTCATACTTCTCAACAGCTATTCAATTCATACTTCAAGGGAAGTTTATCCCTTTGTACCTCAGTCAGAAGATAGTCTGCTTTTTTTTTTTAACTCTGGCATTTTCACGGAGAAAAATATGCCTTTTGGGATTAGACACTACAGAGTAGAAAGCATTTTGGACAACAAATTCAAAGATCTGCATTCTAACTCTGGTGTTGTCAGCAACTCTGGCAACAGGGAAGTCATTTTTTTATTATTCTTTGTTGTCCTCATATGAGTGATGAGAAATGAATTATTGGCTATATGAATTTAGATATTTGGTCATGCATGCCGAGACCAAAGTCTGCTTTTTCATTAATTACTTTGCATCAGCAGATTTCGTCCTAAATAATTCTGATGTAACTTTTGGTGAAGCTGACCAATAATTGTTCTTTTATATACAGCAAGTTAGGGTAATCAGATACCTAACCCTTTTATAATCAGAAGGATTTAGACAAGCAAAGGTTCTGAAGTCATGCTCCCAACAGCCATGTACAAAAAAACCAAAGTTATATGATCTTAATTTTATATTCAAAAGAAACAAGATAAATAAAACGCTATCAACCGTGACATATTTTAGGGAGGATATTAGGTTTGTTATTAATAATTATTTGCAAGTCCCCTTGGATAGCATGTAAGTCCCCAGGGACTGAATGTAGAAAAAAATATTTAACAATAGAAAAAACTAGAAGGCAAAGATATCGGGTGTGGTGGGGGTAAGGTGTAAGATGTGGAATATGAAGCCAGTAATATGGTAGAAGATGATTTAATTTTCATTATTTAAAAATCTTCAGAAAATTTAATAAGAGTAAATTTAGTGAAAGGATATATTTGTGAAACCCAGAAAAGGAGCTAACTTCCCAAGCAGAATGATATTAAAATCAAGAGAATCCCATGTAGATCCAGAAGCAGAGAGAGAATGTGAGTAAAATTGAAAAAATTATGTAAAACCATAAAAAGTGTGAGCAGAATTTTATATTCTCTTGGATAATGGAATTGAGATTTAGGCCTAGTTTGACCAGATCTTTAAGAGACAAGATTAATGATATGTAGGTTATGCAAAATAAACACTTTAAGGGTCTCTATTCTCAGGTTTCATTATCATGACCCCTCAGAATTCAAATTATTAGTCATCACCACCTGTGAAAAAGGTGGAATCTTGAGTCATAGGATCTATTCCATCCAGAGATTTGTACAGATATTTACTTATTACTATCTTTTAAGCCCCTCTGATCTGTGAACTTGTCAGATTCTGTTACCCTACCCTCATCTAACCTTCTTCCTTCCATCTTTATGTAACCAATATATGCAGAAACTTTGAGAAATCAACTGATGATGCAGTAGGGAGTGGATTGAGTGGTGACTTCACACAATGGCCTATTATTGTGATGGCTGATATAAATTTATCTGTCTCAAATATTTTTAATCTATAATTTTTAATTTGTAACCTGTATTTGTTTCTTCTTGTTTAATCACACTGGCTAACGTCTTCAACTAAATGTTAAATATTATGACAAAAGTCTATGTCTTTATCTTTTTCTTGACTTTATCAGAAAAGTCTCTGTTATTTCCCCAAGTGACATGCTGGAAACTGCAATAAGTTAAAATAAAGCAAATTTCCAAGCAAGTACAATAAGAAATGACAAATATGATATTATAACCAATCCCACAGAAATAGAAAAGACCCTTACAGACTACTATGCACAACTCTGTATACACAAATCAAGAGGAAATCGATAAATTCCTGGAAGCAGTTTCCCAAGATTGAATCAGGAAGATACTGAAACACTGAATAGACCAATATCAACTTCTGAAATTGAATTACTAATAAGCAATCTACCAACAAAAAGAAGTCTTGGACCAGATGGACTCGCAGCTGAATTCTACCACATGTAAAAAGAAGAACTGGTACCAATCCTAAAGACCTATTCCAAAAAAAAAAAAAATCAAGGAGGGGAAGCTCCTCCCTATATCATTCTATGAAGCCAGCATCAGCCTAATACCAAAATCTGGCAGAGACACAATGAGAAAAGAAAATTTCAGACCACTATTCGTCATGAACGTAGACACAAAAATTCTCAAGAAAATACTAGCAAATTGAATTCAGCAGCACATTAAAAAGTTAATACTGCATGATCAAAAAGGCTTTATCCCTTGGATGCAAGGCACTTCAAAATGCACCAATCAATACTTTTGATTTATCACATAAACAGAATCAAAAGCATACAAACATCTCAATAGACATTGAGAAAGCTTCCAATAAAATCAAACATCCTTTCAGGATAAAAGTCCTCAACAGACCAGACATCAAAGGAACATACTTCAAAATGTTAAGAACCATCTATGACAAACCCACAGCCAACATTATACTGAGTTGGCCACAAACACTGTATAAGTGTTTCCTTTTCTCTGCAGCCTCACCAACATTCATTGTTTTTTGACATTTTAATAATAGCCATTCTGAATGATATGAGATGGTGTCTCTTTTTGGTGTTGATTTGCATTTTTCTAATGATTAGGGATGTTCAGTATTTTTTCCTATGCTTGTTGGCTGCATGTATGTCTTCTTTTGAGAAGTGTCTGTCCATGTCCTTTGCTCACTTTTTTTTATAGGGTTGTTAGTTTTTGATCATTAATTTGTTTTTGTTTTATAGATTCCGGATCTTAGACCTTTGTCAGATGCATGGGTTGCAAATATTCTCTCCCATTCTGTGGGTTCTCTGCATGCCCTTGATAGTTTCTTTTGCTGTGCAGAAGGTCTTCAGTTTAATTAGGACTTATTTGATAATGTTTGGTTTTGTTGCAATTGCTTTTGGCACCTTTATCATGAAATCTTTGATCCATCCTATATCCATAATGATTTCCCCTAGGTTATTTTTCAGGGATTTTTATAGTTTTAGGTTTGAACTTAAGGTCTTTAATCCATCTCGAGTTTGTGTAAGGAAGGGGTCTTCTGCATATAGATAACCAGTTATCAAAGCACCATTTATTGAACAGGAAATTATTTCCTCATTGCTTGCTTTTGTTGACTTTGTCAAAGATAAGATGGTTGATGGTTGATGGTGAAGCATTATTTCAACGTTCTCTATTCCGTTGCATTGTTCTATGTGTCTATTTTTGTACTAGCACCATGCTGTTCTCATTACTGTAGCTTTGTAGTGGCATTTGAAGTCATAAAAGATGATGCTTCCAGCTTTGTTTTCTTTGCTTAGGATTGCCTTGGCTTGCCAGGCTCTTTTTTTTTTTTTTTTTTTTTTTTTTTTGCTGTTCCATGTGAATTCTAAGACAGCTTTGTTTGTTTGTTTGTTTTCTGATTCTGTGAAGAATTTCCTTTACACTTTAATTGGAATAGCATTGAATCTGTAAATTGCTTTGGGCAGTATGGCCATTTTAACAATATTGAATTTTCCTATCCATAGCATGTAATATTTTTCCATTTCTGTGTTATCTCTGATTTTTTTTTCTTTTTTTTTAAATTTCAGTAGGTTTTGGAGGAACAGGTGGTGTTTGGTTATATGAATTAGTTCTTTAGTGATGATTTCTGAGATTTTGGTGCACTCATCACCTGAGTACTATACATGGTACCCAATGTCTAGTCTTTTATCCCTCAGCCCCCTCTCTTCCACATGTGGCTTGCCAATTATACTAGCACCATTCATTGAATGGGGTGTCCTTTCCTCAGTTTATGCTTTTGTTTGCTTTGTGAAAGATCAGTTGGATGTAAGTATTTGGCTTTATTTCTGGGTTCTCTATTCTGTTGCATTGGTCTATATGCCTGTATTTATACTGGTACCATGCTGTTTGGGTGACTACAGCCTTATAGTATAGTTTGAAGTCGGGTAATGAAATGCCTCCAGATTTGTTCTTTTTGTTTAGTCTTGCTTTGGCTATGTGGACTCTTTTTTGGTTCCATATGAATTTTAGGATTGCTTTTTTCCAATTCTGTAAAGAATAATGGTGGTATTCTGATGGAATTGCATTGAATCTGTAGATTGTTTTGGCAGTACGATCATTTTCACAATATCGATTCTACCCATTCATGACCAGGGGATGTGTTTCCATTTGTTTGTGTCATCTATGATTTCATTTAGCAATGTTTTGTAGTTTTTCTTGTAGAGACCTTTCACCTTCTCGACTAAGTATATCCCTTTGTTTGATTTATCTATTTATTTATTTATTCTTTTATTAATTTTTCAGCTATCATAAAGCAGTTGAGTTCTTGATTCTCAGCTTGGTCACTGTTGGCGTACAGCATAGCTAATGATTTGTGTACATTAATATTGTATCCTGAAACTTTGCTGAATTCATATACCAGTTAGAAGCCTTTTGGATGAGTCATTAGGGTTTTCTAGGTATACAATCATGTCCTCAGCAAACAGTGACAGTTTAACTTCCTCTTTACTGACTTGGATGACATTTATTTCTTTTTCTTGTCTGATTGTTTTGGCTAGGACTACCAGTATTATGTCAAATAGAAGTGGTGAAAGTGGGCATCCTTGTCTTGTTCCAGTTCTCAGGGGAAATGCTTTCAACTTTTCCCACACTTAGTATTATGTTGGCTGTGGGTTTGTCATATATGGCTTTTATTACATTGAGGTATGTCCCTTGTACACCAATTTGGCTGAGGATTTTAATCATGAAAAGATGTGAATTTTGTCAATTTTTTTCTGCATCTATTGGGATGATCATGTGATTTTTGTTTTTAATTCTGTTTATTTGGTGTATAATGTACATTGATTTGTGGATGCTAAACCATCTCTGCATCCCTGGTATTAAACCCACTTGATCATGGTGGATCACCTTTCTGATATGCTGTTGTATTCAGTTAGCTAGTATTTTGTTGATGATTTCTCCATCTATGTTCACCAGTGATATTGGTCTGTAGTTTTTTTTTGTTGTTGTTGTTGTTATGCCCTTTCCTGGTTTTGGTATTATGGTGATTCTGGCTTCATAGAATGATTTAGGGAGGATTTCCTCTTTCTCTATATTTTGGAATAGTGTAAATAGAATTGGAAACAATTCTTATTTGAACATCTGATAGAATCCATATGGTTCTGGACTTTTTTTTGTAACTTTTTCATTACCGTTATAATCTCACTGCTTGCTATTGTTCTGTTCTGAGTTTCTGCTTCTTTCTGGTTTAATCCAGGAGGGTTGTATATTCCCAGAAATTTATCCATATCTCTAGGTTTTCTACTTTATGTGTGTAAAGTTTTCATAGTAGCTTTGAAAGATCTTTTGTATTTCTGTGATAGCAGTTGTGATATCTCCTGTTTTATTTCTAATTGAGCTTATTTGGATCTTCCCTCCTCTTTTCTTGGTTAATCTTGCTAAT
Organism: Pan paniscus; assembly: GCF_029289425.2. Taxonomy (NCBI): domain Eukaryota; kingdom Metazoa; phylum Chordata; class Mammalia; order Primates; family Hominidae; genus Pan; species Pan paniscus. The sequence continues at coordinate 77,276,754 of NC_073254.2, forward strand.
GGTCCATCAATTTTATTTATCTTTTCAAAGAACCAGATTTTTGTTTGTTTGTTTCAAATTCATTTATTTTTGCTCTGATTTTGGTTATTTCTTTCCTTCTGCTGGGTCTGGGTTTGTTCTTGTTTCTCTAGCTTCTTCAGGTGTGCCCTTAGATTGTCTATTTGTGCTCTTTCTGATGTAGGCATTTAATGGTATGAACTTTCTTCTTAACATGACCTTTGCTATATCCCAGAGATTTTGATAGATTGTGCCACTATTATTGTTCAGTTCAAAGATTTTTTTAAATTTCCATCTTCATTTTATTGTTGATCCAATGATCATTCAGGAGTACATTATTTAATTTCCATGTATTTTCATGGTTTGGAGCGTTCACCTTGGAGTTGATTTCCAATTGTATTGCACTGCAGTCTGAGAAAGTATTTGTTATAATTTTGATTTCCTTAAATGTGCTGAGACTTGTTTTGTGGCCTATCATATGGCCTATCTTCGAGAATGTTCCATATGCTGATGAATAGAATGTATATTCTTCCCTTGTTGGGTAGAACGTTCTGTAAATATCCATTAAGTCCATTTGTTCTAGGATATAGATTAAGTCCAATGTTTCTTTGTTGACTTTCTGTCTTGATTAGCTGTCTAGTGCTGTCAGTGGAGTATTAAAGCCCTCCAATATTGTATTGCTGTCTATCTTATTTCTTAGGTCTGTAGTAATTGTTTTATAAATTTGGGAGCTTTAGTGTTTGGTACCAATATATTTACTATTGTAATATTTTCCTGTTGGACTAGTCCTTTTATCATTATATAATGTTTCACTTTGTCTTTTTAACTATTGTTTCTTTAAAGTTTGATTTGTCTGATATAAGAACAGCTACAATGCTCAGTTTTGGTGTCCATTTGCATGGATTATCTTTTTCCACCCCTTCACCTTAAGTTTATGTGAGTCCTTATGTAAGGTGAGTCTCAGCAAGACAGCAGATACTTGGTTAGTAAATTCCATTTTTCTTTTCTGTATATTTTAAGTGGAGCATTTAGGCCATTTACATTAAATGTTGGTATTGAGATGTGAAGTACTCTTATATTCATCATGCTATTTGTTTCCTGAATACCTTTTTTTTTCCATTGTGTTGTTGTTTTATAGGTCCTATGAAATTTGTGCTTTAAGGAGATCCTATTTTGGTGTATTTTGATAATTTGTTTTAAGATTTAGAGCTCCTTTTAGCAGCTCTTGTAGTGCTGGCTTGGTAGTGGTGAATTCTCTCAGTATTTGTTTGTCTGGAAAAAACTTTATATTTCCTTCATTTATGAAGCTTAGTTTCACTGGACACAATGCTTGACTGATAGATGTTTTGTTTAAAGAGGCTAAAAATAGGACCCCAATTCTTTCTAGCTTGTGGGATTTCTGCTGAGGAATCTGCTGTTAAACTAATAAGTTTTCCTTTATAGTTTACCTAATGCTTTTGCCTCACAGCTCTTAAGATTCTTTCCTTCGTCTTGTCTTTAGATAAGCTGATGACTATTTGCCTAGGTGATGATCTTAAGATTCTTTCATTCATCTTGTCTTTAGATAACCTGATGACTATGCGCCCAGGTGATGAATTTCCCAGGTATTCTTTGAGCTTCTTGTATTTGGATATCTGGATCTCTAACAAGGCCAGGGAAGTTTTCCTTGATTATTCCCTCAAATATGTTTTCCAAACTTTTAGATTGCTCTTTTTCCTCAGGAACTCCAATTATTCTTAGGTTTGGTCATTTAATATAATCCCGAACTTCTTAGAGGCTTTGTTCATTTTTAAAAAACTATTTTTTCTTTCTCTTTGTCAGATTCGGTTAATTTGAAAGTTGTGTCTTCGAGCTCTGAAGTTCTTTCTTCTGCTTGTTTGATTCTATTGCCAAGACTTTTCAGTGCATTTTGCAATTTTCTAAGTGTGTCCTTCATTTCCAGAAGTTGTGGTTGTTTTTTCTTTATGCTATTTATTTCACTGAAGAATTTTCCTTTCATATCCTGCATTTTTTTTTTATTTCTTTAAGTTGGACTTCCCCTTTCTCTGGTGCATCCTTGATTGGCTTAATAGTCAAACTTCTGAATTCTTTTTCTGGTAATTCAGAGATTTCATCTTGGTTTGGATCCATTGCTGGAGAGCTAGTGTGATCTTTTGGGGGTGTTAAAGAAGCTCGTTTTGCCATATTATGAGGATTGTTTTTCTGGTTCCTTCTCATTTATGTAGACTATGTCAGAGGGAAGACGTTGGGCTCAAGGGCTGCTGTTGAGATTCTATTGTCCCATAGGGTGCTCCCCTGATGTGGTGGTCACCCCTGTCCCCTAAAGATGGGGCTTTCTGAGAGCCAAACTGCAGTTATTGGTATTCCTCTTCTGGGTCTAGCCATCCAGTGGAGCTACCAGGCTCTGGGCTGATACTGGGGAATTTCTGCAAAGAGTCCTGTGATGTGATTAATCTTCAGTTTTCTCAGCTGTAGATACCTGTGTCTGCTCTGGTAGAGGTAGCAGAGTCAAGTGGTCTCTGTGAGGGTCCTTGGTTGTATTTTTAAGTGTGCTTTTTTTTTTTAATGTTGTTGTTTGGCCTCTAACCGAAAGGTGGTGTTTTCAAGAGTGCCTCCAGTCAGGAGGTGGTGCTTTCAGGCAGTGGGCAGGGCCTTTAGGCACCCAAGATATATGTCTTTCATCTTCAGCTACCAGGGCAGGTAGAGAAAGATCATCAGGTGGAAACAGGGTTAGACGTGTCTGAGCTCAGATTCTCCTTGGGTGAGGCATTCTGTGGCTGCTGTGATGGATGGGTGTGTGATTTTCAGGCCAATGGACTTATGTTCCCAGGGGGATTATGGCTGCCTCTGCTGCATCACACAGATCGCCAGGAAAGCAGGGGCAAGCTGGCAGCCACAGGCCTTACCCAGCTCCCATGCAGCCCACAGCCCGAAAGGCTAGTCTCACTCCAACTGTGTCCTTCCAACAGCACCAAGTTAATTTCCTTGCAGCTGGTGAGCAGAGTTGAGGACTTGCCCAAGTGTACAAGCCTCCCAGCTGAGAAAGCAAGCAGACTCACAGTTCCTGGCTGTCACATGGAGCCTGCAGGGGCAATACACCTCCTTCAAAGGTTCTGTGGATTCTCTAGACTTTCTTGATATGTTCCTGCAGTAGTTCTTCAAGCAAAAGTTCACTGTGTGAGTCTCCATACACTACTGTCTCTGTTTGAGTGGAAGCTGCAAGTTAGTCCTCCCCCATCTGCTATTTTCCCTCCTATATTTCATCTCTGATTTCTTTGAGCAGTGCTTTGTAATTCTTGTAGAGATCGTTAACCTATCTGGTTAGCAGTATTCCTAGGTATTTTACTCTTTTTGTGGCTATTGTGAATTGGTGTTCTTGATTTGCACTCAGCAAAAATGATGTTGGGTATAGAAATGCTACTAATTACTGATTTTTGTACATTGATCTTCCATCCTAAAACTTTGCTGAAGTTGCTTATCAATTTTAGGTGATTTTGGACAGAGAGTGTGGGTTTTTTAGGTACAGAATAATATCTGCAAACAGGGATAGTTTGGCTTCCTCTTTTCCTATTTGTATGCCCTTTATTTCTTTGTCTTGCCTGATTGCTCTGGCCAGGACTTCCAGTACTATGTTGAATAGAAATGGTGGAGAGAGCATCTTTGTCTTGTGCCAGTTTTCAAGGGGAATGCTCAGGTTTTGCCCCTTCAGTATGATGTTGGCTGTGTAATCTTTATAGATAGCTTTTATTATTTTGAGGGATGTTCCTTTAATACCCAGTTTGTTGAGGGTTTTTAACACAAAGCTGTGTTTAATTTTATCAAAAGCCTTTATTCCTTCTATTGAGATAATCATGTGCTTTTTTACTTTAATTATGTTTATTTGTTGAATCACATTTATTTATTTCCACATGTTGAACCAACCTTATATCCCAGGGATAAAGCCTACTTAATCATGATGGATTAGCTTTTTGATGTACTGCTGGATTCAATGTGCTAGTATTTTGTTGAGAATTTTTACATCTATATTCATCAAAGATATTGGCCAGAAGGTTGGGGGTTGTGTGCGTGTGTGTGTGCGCGTGCTAGGTTTTGGTATGAGGATGCTGCTGGCTTGATGGAATGAATTAAGGAGGAGTTTCTCCTCAATTTTTTGGAATAGTTTCTGTAGAAATGATACTGGTTCTTCTTTATACATCTGGTAGAATTCAGGAGTGAAGTCATCTGGTCCTGGGCATTTTCTGGTTGGTAAGGCTTTTATAACTGACTTAATTTTGGAACTCATTAATGGTCTGTTCAGTGATTCAGTCTGTTCCTGGTTCAATCTTGGGAGGTTGTATGTTTCCAGGTATTTATCAATATCTTCTAGGTTTTCTAGCATAAGTAAATAGAGGTGTTGTAGTAGCCTCTGATGATTTTTGTATCTCTGTGGCATCAGTGTTAATGTCCTCTGTCATTTTGTATTGTGTTTATTTTGATCTTTTTTTCTTTGTTATTCTAGCTAGTGGTATATCTGTCTTACTTATTTTTTTCAAGAAAGTAACTCATGAACTCAAGTTTTGTATGGATTTTTGTGTCTCAACATCCTTTAGTTTAGCTCTAATTTTGGTTATTTATTGTATCCTGCTAGCTCTGGGATTGGTTTGTTCTTTCTTCTCTAATTCCTGTAGGATATGATGTTAGGTTGTTATTTTGAGATCTTTGTAGCTTTTTGATGTGGGCATTTAGTGCTATAAACTTCCATCTCAACAATGCTTTAGCTGTGTCCCAGAGATTCTCATATGTTGTATCTTCATTTTTATTAGTTTCAAATAACTTCTTGATTTATGCCTTAATCTCATTGTTCACCCAAAAGTCATTCAGGAGCAGGTTGTTTAATTTTCATGTAATTCTGTGGTTTGAACAATCTTAGCATTGACTTATATTTTTATTGTATTGTGGTCTGAGAGTGTGTTTGCTAGTATTTCTTTTTTTTGCATTTAATGAGGTTTTCTTTCTTGTTGTTGTTTTAATGGCCAATTGTGTGGTCAGTTTAGAGTATGTGCCATGTGCTGATGAAAGGACTGTATAATTTTCATTTTTGAGTAGGCAATTCTGTATATATCTATCAGGTATATTTGATCCAGTGCTGAGTTCAGGTCCTGAATATCTTAGTTTTCTGCCTTGATGATCTGTCTGATACTTTCAGTGGGGTACTGAAGCCCCCCTTTATTTTTGTATGGTAATGGAAGTTTCTTTGTTGGTCTCTAAGGACTTGCTTTATGAATCTGGGTGCTCCTGTGTTGGGGGGCATATATTTAGCATAGTTAGGTCTTCTTCTTGTTGAATTGAACTGTTTAGCATTATGCAATGCCCTTCTTTATCTTTTTAAATCTTTCTTGGTTTAAAGTCTGTTTTGTCTGAAAGAGGATTATTATCCCCTTCTTTCTTCTGTTTTCCATTTTACTGGTAGATTTTTTCCAACCTTTTACTTTGAGCCTATGGGCATTATTGCATTTGAGATGTGTATCTTAAAGACAGTACACATTTGGATCTTGCTTCTTTATCCAACTTGCTACTCTGTGTCCTTTAATAGGAGCAATTAGCTTGTTCACATTCAAGGCTAATATTAATATGTGTGGATTTGATCATTCTGTCATCATGTTGTTAGCTGTTTATTGTATGCACATGTTTGTATCATTGCTTAATAGTGTCAATGGTCTATGTACATCAGTATTTTTGTAATGGCTGGTAATGTTCTTCTATTTTCATATACAGCATTCCCTTCAGGACCTGTTGAAAGGCAAGTCCAGTGGTAATGAATTTCCTTAGCATTTATTTGCCTGAAATGGATCTTATTTCTCCTTAGCTTATGAAGCTTAATTTGGCTGGATAAGAAATGTTGGAGTTTGTTTTATTTAAGAATGCCAAATATATGCCCCCAGTGTCTTCTGACTTGTAGCATTTCTGCTGAGTGGTCTTCTTTTAGCCTAATGGGGATCCCTTGTATGTATCATGCTTCTTCTCTCTAGCTGCCTTTAACATTTTTTCTTTCATTTTGACCTTGGAGAATCTGATTACTATGTGTCTTGGGTATAGTTTTCTTATGTACTATCTTCTGGGGGTTCTCTGCATTTCCTGAATTTGAATGTCAGCCTCTTTAATGACGATAGGGCTATTTTCATGGGTGATATTCTCAAATATGTTTTTCAAGTTGCTTGCTTTCTCTCATTCTCTTCAGGGATGCCAACGAGTCATATATTTTATCTCTTTACATAATCCTGTATTTCTCAGAGTTTTGTTCATTCTTCTTTAATTTTTTTTCTTAATTTTTGTCTGAGTTATTTCAGAGAACTGGTTTTTGAGCTCCAAATTGTTTTCTCAGACTGGACAATTCTGCTTTTAATACTTGCAATTGCATTGTGAAATTCTTGAAGTGAGTTTTGCAGCTGTATCAGATCAGTTTGATTCTTTCTTATAATGACCATTTCATCTTTTATTTTCTGCATTACTTTATTGTATTCCTTAGAATTTTTGTGTTAGGTTTCATCTTTCTCTAGGATCTTGATTGTCTTTTTTTCTATCCATACTCTTAATTCTATGTCTGTCATTTCAGACATTTCAGCCTGGCTAAGAACCATTACTGGGGAAGTACTATGGGCATTTGGAGGTAAGAATACACTCTGGTTTTTTGAGTTGCCAGAGTTTCTTGTTCTGGTTCTTTCTCGACTATGTGGGCTGATGTTTCTTTAATCTTTAAAATTGCTGTTCTTTGGATAGGTTTTTTTTTTTAATTTTATCTTCTTTGATGCCATTGAGGGTTTCATTGTAGTATAATGTGGGTTCAGTCAGTTGACTTTGTTTATGGAAGATTATAGGGGTCCAAGTCTCAGTTAACGCTCCTGGGCTGCATGCCATAACTTTTTGGGGATGATATTGGGCCAGTAGCTTTGTTCTCTGGTCTGTTTAGGTTAGAAAGCTGTTGTGCTGGAAAGGCCATGGTGGTCCTAGACTAAGGGCCACAGTGCTCTAATGTGTGATGCCAACCAATGTGCTTTGTTTGTGCAATGGCACTGAGATCTCTGCTTATTTGCACATTCCAGCAGGAGCAACAGCATGACGGGGTACATACAGGTTGACTGGGATGGGGAGCTAGTGGGCGTGGGGCTGCCAGCCTCCCTGTGCATGTTTGCAGTGGCAGTGGTGGCACCATGGGGCCAGGGGCAGGGCTGCTGGCATTTATGTGCTTGTCCATACTGGCAGCAGTGTCGGCACGGTGGTTGGGCACTGGTAGGCTGCAGGGCTGCTGGACTCCATGCACACATTTGCTCCCAAGGCAGTGAAAGTGCAGGCTGGGGAGCAAGGCCTCTGGCATCTGTGCACATGCACATCAGCAATGGCCGCTCAACCAGGGTACACAAGGATGTGCTTACTTGAGCAGCAGTGAGATGGGGTCCAAAACGGGTTGGGGGTGGCCGTAGCTGAGTGCAAAACAGGAGATTTTTAAAGATGAGAACTGGTAAAGGGAGACGAGGATACCAAAGAAAGCAAAATATGCCAATTCACAGAGATTTAAAAGAACAGGTTATGTTTTCCAGGGTATGAAGGCACAAAGGAACACAAAGGAAGAGTGGAAACACAAAGGAGGATGCTAGTAGAAATAAGATGGATAAAAAATTTATTCCTAAACTCATAATTAATTAGTCTATATTACTTTTTCAGGGCATATGCTGCAAATAAATATATTAAAAAGTAAAATTATTCTATTTATTTTATTATTCTCTAGTAAAGCCATCCCAAGCCTCTCAAGCATATTAAGTATGCTTCTAGCTCTCGGGCTCTCATCAAAGAAGTAAATGAAGACACTGCTTCAATTCACATTTAAAATCACCAGTATTTTCTACCAACATATGTAAGAAGACTGGTAGGAAGTCTGTAAGTGCAGGACATGAGTACTATCTGAAGATTATTCTATCTCAAAGAGAACAATAGATAATTCTGGCAGGACTGATAGCATTTGTATAGTCTTCTAGAATTTGAGAAAAAACATTTTCACTACTGACCCTGATTTTTACCTACACATTGAAAATAGAAGAGAATCACTATAACCATTTCTTATCTCAAAATGCTTTTTATCATAGACATAAACTGATTGGCAAAATTTGATGTTCATCAGCTGGTGGTTTACATCATTTGAATGAGATTTTTTTCAGTTGTCTTATCTAGAAAGAAAGTGGAAAAAGTCAACCTCAGAACTTAATGCAGAACAATTTAAACAGGGAATGCTAAAGTTCAGGTAGATGAGCCTAGTTCAAGAACTTTGTTCTTTGGAGCAAAACAGTGCTCTGTTGGAACTGATTTTCAATGCAGAAAGACTTTGAATTCTCTAAGGCGTTTTACCGGTTCTATTAAGTCAACAAGCTTGTCATTAAACAAATAGGTCAAGGTCATTAAACAAATAAAGAGATAAACTTCAATTCAAACCCAGATTTTGCTTACCTCAAAATCACAACATTGTATTACTATTGAGTACATACTCTGTGTAAAATCTTGTGTACTAAATGTGGTATGAAATACAAGAAACAAGGGAAGATTAAGCATGGTGATAAGATATAATTTTCCACTCTCTGAACTTTTCTTCTTTCATTTCCCCTTTGCTAATCTCTATGTTCTCTATCTTGCCAAATTTACTCTATCTCTATTCTTTGCACTTTCTACTTCCTCTCTTTCAATCACTCCTTCTTTAGACAGTGAATGTCTTGCCTCCTTTAGGCAGTCAGATCTCAACTTTTCTTTCTCCACAAAGAGGAAACTTGTAATCGCTCTTGATTTTCTTAGCCTGCTTTACTTTTTCTATAGTATTTATTTCCTGCAATTATAGTACATATTCATGTTTGTACTTATTTATAACCTGACTTAGCTACATTCTGGAAACTCTGTGAAGGCAGGAATTTTTGTCGTGCTCACTATTTTATTCTCAGGGCCTATAACAGTTCTGAGCTCACAATAGGTGCTCATTGACCACTTATAGTATATAATCATTGATGTATACTTGCAGGTATTCATCAAATGAATGAATAAGTGATTCAATTAGTCGGTTTTCAGAGAGAAATACATTTGTAAAAATAGACTAATTGTAAGACAGAGAGAAATACATATGATAATATTAAAATTAGATCTGTAAACAAAATCCTGTGGGATTCTAAATAAGAAAGCAATTATTTCCAATTTGGGATTCATAGAAGGCATTACAAATGAACTGAAATTTGAGCTGACTTGGGAAATAAGTATTTCAGAAAAAGAGAGCATGATTCATACAGAGGCAGGGCAGAAAATGATTTAAGTGATAGCATTTATGAAGGATTTTTGTGGGAAGTGAGCCTGGAGTTACAGTTTTGCCTCCAGTGTCATGCAAAACCAAGTGAATACTTGCATGCATTGGGAAGCTGTGGAGTTTTACGGAAGAGATGAATATACCTGTCTCACCAACTGGCTCTATCTGGAAACAACGGGCAATCATGCACGTGCAGTCATATAAATATAAGTGCATCCATTAATCCTTGAGACAAATCAACAGAAGTAGGAACTTAATGACTCTGATCTCTTGTTTACTCATTTGACTTTGGTGAAAATACAAGTTCTTGGCCTTATTTGAGAAATGCTTACGTTAATTAACTTGAAGTTAACTGTTTATACTTCGTTAGTGTGTAGTGACATGTTTGCAATTAAAATATAGCACATTTTCCTGAGCTATAAAATGATCAGACATGGAGATTCTGGCAAATTCTAGGCAGTATCATAAAAAAATCATTTGAATAGTTCTCTTCTAAGGAGATCTGAATTCCAGTGTAGTATTTATCAATAATATATAGAACAAACTGTTTCTCAATTTATATTTAAAATGAAAACATCACTACCCTATACTTCTAATTCTAACAGAAGAAATAAGATATTTCATGTAAACTAATACTAAAGGTAAATAACAGTAAACAATACAGAAAATAAAATATATACATGCGAGGGCAAGTGCTTTTCTTGATGCTTGCTAGTAAATGCATTGTATTCATCCATCTATTCTTAAATGATGAATATTCACATTTTATTTGTTAAAATACATAGTATACACTGCAGCTATAAAGAGAAATAAAATATTGCCTGATCTTAAAAAAAAACTCATTTCTAAGGACAAGAAATATACATTACAGGTGTTAAGTTGAACTTTAAAATTAAAACCAGTAAAACATTAAAAAGGAGCACCTTTTTCAAAAATATTTTCATTGATATAGTGAATAGATATATAAGCTAAACAATATATCTTAGAAATTTAATCAAAGTTCATCTCCAGCATTACCTATATTCTTTGTAAATAAAAATTAAGAAATTATTTGTAAACAATGATTCTATGGATACTTGTCTATGTATATATATTTAATAATATATATATTATTAAAATGAAGTGAGTTGTAAAAGTGCCAATAGCAAGATGGTAAAACTAATTTTTATTAACCGAGAGATTGACTTTATTTCAATTATATCTATATACTTTCTGCATCTAACCTAATAAAGGGTTATCAGCATAAATGTAGAACAGATAAAACTATGCATAGTTTAAATGAATCTTGGTGTTTCTTCACTGATTGTGGCCCGTAAGTTCTAAAGATACATCAGCCTTATTGTTTTTATCATTAATAGAATGTCTGCGCAGAACAGTGACTGACTTGAATGGATACTTGCAGCACTCTAGTGGACATTCTGCTTAAGTGCGAAGACACCTTGTAGTAAAATAAATCATAGTACATGACACAAGATGTTCTTGAAAAAACAATCTCTACCTAAATACTGATATTTCACTTAAATCTATTCTTCTTGCACTGTATGTAATTAAATTTAAAATTAGTGTATTTATCCTGTTAATTCTTTTTAAATGCTGCACATTTTTGGAAATAACACTTGAGAAATATGGAAGTGCAAAGTGATCAAGGAGGTGAGGAATTCTAAAGGTTAAGGAGTTCATTGAAGTTAAAGATGTTAGATCAGTCTGAAAGGCATTTTGAGGTCAATATTGTGTTGAATTATAAACGAAGGCAGATGAATAGCTTTATATTTCTGAAGTTCAATTAATTTTGTGCCTGTAATTTTGTTTGGCTGAGGTAGAGTCCTCAAACTTAGAAGAGAAAAAGTCAATTGAAGGAATACCATCTATAGAATATGTCAAATTGTTTACCAAAGGTTTTATTTTACAAGATGTTTGATCATTGAGAAATGAGGAAGAAGTAGTGGTTTTGCGGTGGGTGGTGGTAATATAAATTGCTCAAGAAATAGATGAGGGAGAAAATATATTAAACATAAAATATATTAAATAGAAAAAAATAGATACAGAAACATGTGAATAAAAATCCAGTGACAAATTCATATTCTGATAAAAATCTACATATATCTATTAAATTATATGTTTGTCTATGTAGTGGATACTTTTGATTAACTTGCAAATGTTTTCTTTCATTTTACCATTGATTGACTTTAAACTTTCTGAAAGATAATAATTGTTGAAAAATGTTTTAAATAATTCATCAGCTGAGAGTTAAAATATCATTCTTGCCATTTGGTAATGAAATACATTTGGTGATAAAATGAAAGCTGACAATTGGGCAGATAAAATGATGTTTAGATAAGCTTATCTGTTTTCTTTAGCAGACATGTATGCATTAAAGTTGTACTTTACCTCACAGATAACATACAGATTTTTAAAAATATTTATTCAGGTTAAAAAAAGAGCTTTATAGAATAGCAGAAAAAATAAAATATAGTATTTTATTGTAAACAATCTTATTTTCTAACCATAGATTTAAATACAAAATAAAAGGTTAAAAAAGTTTTTTTTAACCATAGTAATATTTTTCTTTTTTTGTTATTATTATACTTTAAGTTTCAGGGTACATGTGCACAACGTGCAGGTTTGTTATATATGTATACATGTGCCATGTTTGGTGTGCTGCACCCATTAACTCGTCATTTAGCATTAGGTATATCTCCTAATGCTATCCCTCCCCGCTCCCTCCACCCCACAACATTCCCCGGTGTGTAGTGTCTACGCTCCCACTCACACACACACACTCAGGTGGGCATACATGCACAAGTCAAATGTTAAAAAATATTTCTAATGCTAAAGCATTTAAACCATTGAATCAAAGAGTGTTCATCTGACATATGCAATACACATTGAAATACACAATGAGATACATATTGAAATGATTCCATACCTAAACAGTTTCTGAAGTATGTTTTTAAATTATAAGAGAAAAATGCATATTGTGAAATTCTTTCCATATAGTTTCCAACATGCAAATAAATAAGGGGGTGAAAGGTTGAAATGAATGTGTCTTTATCAAGCTCAGTAATAATATTAATTATTATTGACAATATTTATGTAAGCCCTGTCTACATATGATCACAGAAATGTAAAACTAGTGAGAATATGTTTTAAAAATAAATAAATAATGCTCAGTTTGCTTTCCACTCTTAAATATATGGAATTGGCTTGCCTCAGTGGTACATGCTTTTTCTGCTGCGAATTGTTGAATTTAGATGAAATATGCACACACAAATCATAATGACATATTTCAAAGTCATCTCTACAAGATATTTACCTCATATTAAATTCCTTTTTCATAGTAGATAAGAACTATGTTATTTAAAACAAATGCCAAAATTTAATAATTTCAAATCTCGTGGTTTAGATTATTAGATTCTTTTCAAGAGAGAGAGTGGGAAAGTAGCAGTAAAAAAGGAAAAAAGATTGCATAAAGGCAACCACCAGTAACAAAGAAATATTATTCTGACACTAGTTAAAACATGAGGAAGACTTTATTCAGAATTATTAGGAATAGATGTCATGATTTTTGCAATAGATGTCATGATTTTTGCAATATGGTAAAAAGAGCAGACTCAACTCCAAATACAGGAACAACAGCTGGGGATTTGTAGACAATGAGCAAAGTGAAGGCATCAGTAGATGGAAAATTAATCAGAGAAGGATTCTTGCTAAACTGACTTAATGGGATTCTTGTTGAAGGCAAGCCAGATGATCAGATATCAAGGGTGGGGAATTCTTGCTAAACTGACTTAGCAAGATTCTTTGTTTTAATTTTTAATTTTTATGGCTATATAATAGTTGTACATATTTATGGGATACATGTAATATTTTGATACAAGCATACAGTGTGTAATGATCAAATTAGGTAAGCCAGGAATCCATCACCTCAAGCATTTATCATTTATTTGTGTTATGAACGTTCCAATTTTACCATTTTAGTTATGTTGAAATATAGAATAAACTATTTAACTATAGTCATCTTATTGTGCTACCAAACATTGAATCTTATTCCTTCTATATCTGACTGTATTTTTGTTCCCATTAACAAACTCCCTTCCCATGACCCTTCCCAGTAGCCATCATTCTACTCTCTATCCCTAGTTCTCTTTTCTTTTTTTTTGGTTCCCACCTATTAGTGATAGCATATGATGTTTGTCTTTTGTCTTTCTGTGCCTGGCTTATTTCACTTATCATTTTCCTTCAGTCCCATCCATGTTGCAAATGAAGGATCTCATTATTTTTATGTCTGAATAGTACTCCATTATATATATAGATGGAGTACTATATATATACTTACATTATATTATATTATATTTTATATATATATATACATATAAAGAAGATATGGAATTCACCTAAATGTTCATCAATGGATAAATAGGTTTTATTTAATGTGGTATACACACACACACACACACACACACACACACTGTGTATACCACATTAAAAAAAATTATCCATTGATGGTTGATTCCCTTCGGTTCAGCCTTAGGTTTATTCCGTATCTTCATTATTGTGAATTGTGCTGTGATAAACATGAGAGTATAGATATCATTTTGACACACTGATTTTCTTTCGAGTATATACCAAGCAGATTTGCTGCATTATATGGTAGTTATATTTTTAGCTTATCGATAAAGGGCTATAATGTTCTTCATAGAGGCTGTATACTAGTTAGCTGGATTCTTTTTTTCTTTTTTAGAAAGACTACTTGTTGAGAGCAGTTTTATGTTCACAGCAAAATTGAGAGAAAGATACAGAGATTTTCTATATACCCCTGCCTCCACACATGCATAGCCTCCCTCATGATGAATATTGCTCACCACAGTGGTACAGTTGCTTTGATGGATGATCCTACATTGACATTTAATCACTCAAAGTCCATAGTTTACATTAGGGTTCACTCTTGTTGTTGTACATTGCATGGCTTTACACAAAGGTATAATGACATGTGTTTATCATTACAGTAACATATAAGGTATTTTCACTTCCCTAAAAACCCTCTGCTCTGCAAATGTATTCTTTTCTTCTCTTGCCAATCCTTTGACAACCACTGATCTTTTTACCATATTCATAATTTTGCTTTTTCCAGAATGTTGCATAGTTGGAACAATGCAGTAAGAAGCCTTTTCAGATTGACTTCTTTTACTTCGTAATATGCAGATAAGTTCCTCCATGTCTTTTCATAGCTTGATAGTTCATTTATTTTTATCACTGAGTAATATGCTATTATATGGCTGTAACACATTTTACTCATTCACCTATTGGAGGATATCTTGCTTGCTTCAAAAATTGGTTGAATTTATACATCCATGCTCATGAGGAAGATTTCTTATTTGTAAAATCCTTGTCTGGTTTTGGTTGAGGGTAATGCTAATATTATTGAATGGGTTGGTATGTACTCCTTTTTATTTCTGGGGGAGAGTTTATGTAGAATTATATTATTTCTTCCTAAAATATTTGGTAAAACTTAGCAGTATAGCTATCTGGGTCTGGAGCTTTTTGTAGGAAGGTTTTCAACCATGGCTAAATTTTCTTTTATAGATATAGGGCAATACAGATTATCCACTGTTGATTGAGATTTGGTAATTTTTATTTCTCAAGGAATTTTTCAATTTTGGCTAAATTGCCATATTTATTCACATAAATTTTGTAATATTGCCTTGTTTTTAAAAAGTATCTATAGAATCTATAATATTATCACATTACTCATTTCCAAAGTTATTAATTTGTATCTTCTTGTTTTCCTGAACAGTCTGACTAGATAAAGCTTTATTACTTTTCTCGAACTCCTCAAATTCTTTGGTGGTATTGATATTTCCCACAGTTTTCCTGTTTTATTGGTTTCAGCTTTGACATCTTAGTCTTTTCATCCTGCTATAACAAAATACCATAGACTGAGTAACTCACAAACAAAAGAAATTGATTTCTCACAGTTCTGGAAACTGCAAAGTCCAAGATCGAGGTGCTGTCAGATTTGATGTCTGATGAGGGATCACTTCATGGTTCATACATGCATTATTTTCCCCGTGACCCTACATGGCAGAAGAGGTTAAG
This sequence comes from Pan paniscus, assembly GCF_029289425.2. Lineage (NCBI taxonomy): Eukaryota > Metazoa > Chordata > Mammalia > Primates > Hominidae > Pan > Pan paniscus. Next base: position 77,292,157 of record NC_073254.2, read on the forward strand.
GGAATCTCTTGGGTCACCTGTTTAAGAACATTGATCAACTTATGAGGGATTGGCCCCCATGAGGTAATCATGTCCACAAAGCCCCACCTCCTAATAATATCACCTCTGTGATGTGGCTTTATCATATAAATTTTGGAGGAACATAAAAACTCAGACCATAACATGTATTTATCATTTCCTTTCCTCTGCTTCCTTTGGGTTTAATTTTCTCTTCTTTTTTTCTAGTTTCTTAAGGTAGAAGTCAAAGTCATTGATTTGAGACTCTTCTATTACAGGTATCAGTGTTGAAAATTTTTATTTAAATACTGTTGTAGCTGCATTCCACAATTTATGATACGTTGTATTTTCATTTTCACTTAGTTAAAAATACTTTCTAACTTCTGTTTTTATTACCTCTGACCCAGGGTTATTTGGATCTGTGTTACTTAGTTTCCAAATGGTTGAGTTTTTCCAGATATAATTTTGTTATTGATTTCTAATTTGATTGCTTTTTAGTCAAGGAATATGTTTCATATGACTTAAATCCTTTCAACTTAATCATTTTATTAAGATATATCATATGAGCTAGAGTAAGCTCTATTTTGGTAAGTGTTCCATGGGTACTTGAGGAGAATGTATTGAAGTCTCCTCTATTCTTGCTGATTTTCTGTCTCCTTGTTCTATCAATTGAGTAAAGGGATACAGAAATCTCAGACTATACTTTTTAATTTGTCTATTTCTTTTGCAGTTCTGTCCATTTTCTTTGTATCATGTATTCGGAAACTTTTATGTTATTATGTACATTAATGTATAGGACTGTCATATCTTCTTGATTAATTAAAACTTTTATCATTATGAAATGACCTTGCTTATTGCTGGTAATATTTTTACTATGAAATCTACTGTCGTATTAAATAGCCACTCCCCATCAGCCTTCTTTTTTCAAGTGTTAATGTGGTATATCTTGTTCTATCCTTTAATCAATGTGTGTCTTTTTATTTAAAATATACTTCTTGTAGGCAGCATTTAGATGGGCCTTGCTTTTTTATACATTCTGACAATCTGCCTTTGGTTTTTTTTTTTTTTTTTTTTTTTTTTTTTTTTTTAGTTTTTGTTTTCTTAATTTTATTTTAGGTTCAGGGGTACATGTGCAGGTTTATTATATAGGTAAATTGCTTGTTGTGGGGGTGTGGGGGTTTGGTGTACAGAGTGTTTCATCAGCCACGTAATAAGTATATTACCTGACAAAAAGTTTTTGATTCACACCCTGCTCCCAACCTCCACCCTCAAGGAGGCCCTGGATCTTTGGTTCCCTTATTTGTGTCCATATGTATTTAATGTTTAGCCTCCACTTAAAAGTGAGAACATGTGGTATTTGTTTTTCTGTTCCTGTGTTAGTCCGCTCAGGATAATGGCCTCCAGCTCTATCCTTGTTGCTGCATAGGACATAATTTCACTCTTTTTTATGGCTGTGTAGTATTCCATGGTGTCTATGTCCCACATTTTCTTTATCCAGTTTACCATTGACGGGCATTAAGTTCATTCCATGTCTTTGCTATTGTAAGTAGTACGGTGAACAGGATTCTTGTTACAATTGGGATGGGCTTGGGGACAAGGCCCAAGGATGAGGCCCAGTTGAAAAGAGGGCTCAGAGAAGCCCATCTACGGTTTGGTCAAGGAGAGACTCTGTCACTTGCAAAATAATTTTGAAGGAGACTTAATTGCTATCATTCATTTATATAATGCTGGGTACTCGAAGCATGAGAATGCAACAGTCCATGCCTTTTTCATATTCATTTTCATGAGGTACATGAAATATATAACACTTTTGGATATTTGTTACCATACTCAAAAGTTTTGCATCTTCTATATTCTCTACTAATGAATTTACATTTATGCATGGTATGCTTGGTTAGTATTTGCATTGTGCTTTGAATTTCTAAGCATGTTGAAATAATTGATTAGTTATTTCTCCCATAACCCCATATGAGATAAGCCTAATGCTTAGTTCTTATGTAATGTTTCCAACATCAGCGCTTTTAATAAATATCACCTAGTTAGTTTTGATATCACTCTTGAAGGCTATTATCTCCACTTTATTTTATAAAAAAAACAGAAACAGGATGAATAAACCACTTTTCTGAACTGATAAAGGGAATAATTATGAGTAATAGGAAAATTGGGTCTCAAATAGAATAGAAAATAAGGGAGAATCTACAAGCACTTTAAAGATCTTATGAGCTTTTTTGTATAATAGCCCTCAATGCAATCTAAATAGAAAAGAAATAATTTAGGAATCATATAACGTCAGCTAACTTTTATGAAAATTTAGGATAGTCACTTCAACTTACTTTGCTACATTTTCTTTACCTGTAAAATTACAATGCTTATGGCTTACTGACCTTTTTCAAAAAATTGTAAAGAAATATCAATTAATGCATGTGAAAAAATCTTCAAAGAACAGTATGATTAACAGTGTCACAGTTTTAGAATGCAAAGGTATATCTGTATCTTGCTTTTGAATAAATTTGTTGATTCACAAAAGCCTGACTATATCCCCAAATTCCACCCACAAGAGGAGGTCCTAACTTTTTTGCATGGCTAGCCAGTCCTTTCAAGTACCATCTATTTAGCCCCTGCATGATCTGTTCCCTGAATACCTTTCAAGCCTCATTTCTTGCCAGTCTCTGTTCTTTTCATTATGCTCTGGGCAATCTGACCTCACTAACCCTGCAAAAAGCCTACTTCAGTTCCTTCATATGTACATTTTTCCTCTTTCTGAATCCCTGTTTTCAATTGCCTTCACCTAGTTACTCCTACACATTCATTAAAAGGCAATCACTCAGCAAAGCTTTCTGATCTCCCACACCAGCCAATTCTTTTCCCTGTATAAATAGAAATTATTATATACTTTTCCTTTATATCATTTATCAGAGTTGTAGTTAAATATATATATATAGTCACATATATATTTGATTTGTTTAAAATCTACTATCTCCCACTAAACTGCGACCTCCATGAAGGTGTAGTGTTGTGCAGTGTCTGGTGTGCTCAGGGCTTTAATTCCCAGCCTCTAGCTTAGTATCTCATGTCTAAAGGTATTACCTGAATATTGTTGAATATTCTTGTTATGTTGTACCTCTTTTTTTTGGAGAGGAATTTTTTTATTTTAATTTTCTTATTTGACTTTAAGTTCTGGGATACATGTGCTGAATGTGCAGGTTTGTTACATTGGTATACATGTGCCATGGTGGTTTGCTGCCCCTATCAACTCACCATCTAGGTTTTAAGCTCTGTGTGTATTAGGTATTTGTCCTAATCCTCTCCCTCCCCTTTTCCCACATGCCCCAGAAGGCCCCAGTGTGTGATGTTCCCTTCCCTGTGTCCATGTATTCTCATTGTTCAGCTCCCACTTATGAGTGAGAACATAGGGTGTTTTTCTGTTCCTGTGTTAGTTTGCTGAGGATGGGTTCCAGCTTCATCCATGTCCCTGCAAAGGACAGTAACTCATTCTTTTTTATGGCTGCATAGTATTCCATGGTGTATATGTGACACATTTTCTTTATCCAGTCTATCATTGATGGACATTTGGGTTGGTTCCAAGTCTTTGCTATTGTAAATAGTGCTGCAGTGAACACATGTATGCGTGTGTCTTTATAGTAGAATGATTTATAATCCTTTGGGTATATACCCAGTAATGAGATTGCTGGACCAAATGGTATTTCTGGTTCCAGATCCTTGAGGAATCACCACACTGTCTTCCCCAATGGTTGAACGAATTTACACTCCTACCAACAGTGTAAAAGCGTTCCTATTTCTCCACATCCTTTCCAGCATTGGTGGTTTCCTGACTTTTTCATGATCGCCTTTCTAACTGGCATGAGATGGTATCTCATTGTGGTTTTGATTTGCATTTGTCTAATGACCAGTGATGATGAGCTTTTTTTCATATGTTTGTTGCCTGCATAAATGTCTTCTTTTGAGAATTGTCTGTTCATATCCTTAGCCCACTTTTTGATGGGATTTTTTTAAAATATATATATCGTACCTCTTAGCTCCCTTTCTCTTCTAGATCACAAATATGCTATTGGAGGACATAGAAAAACCAAGTATATTTGGGAGCAACAATTTAGCTAATGTTAGAAAGAAAAGTAGGAAAACTTCTGCTTTTAGTCCCTACTTATCTCAAATGCTGAATTCCTGGACTTTTGATGTCAGTTTACCTTAGTTATCAAGATTGCTTAAGGTGTAAACAGGGGATCCTAAATTCATGCACAAGGAGTGTCTGAATTCAAGAAAACTCTAATATCTTAGTTGGGGGTATGGTGTTTGAGGGAATAATCAGGATAAATAGACATTTCATCATTCGTATCATGGGCAACAGAAAAGAATGGTTATTGGGAATAAACATTAATTTTATGAAGAACACATTAAAAGATAGGGTAATAATTTTTTACTGAGATGAGATTTTTAAAAAGGTAAATAAAGTTAGAAATATTACAAGGAACCACAAATTATAATGACACAATGCAAAAAAAAAAAAAAACTCCTTTTGTACTAGTAAAGGTAGAAATGGACTATAGAAAGCCAAATAATTTGTATGGGAATAAATATGGTCAAGAGATTTAGAGAAATATCAAATAGATGAAAACAGTTAAAGGTGATAGTTATGAAGAAAAGGAAAAAATCTAATAGAGTTATGTTGGTTTTTTTGTTTGTTTGTTTTGTTTTGTTTGAGACGGAGTCTCACTCTGTTGCCAGGGCTGGAGTGCAGTAGGCGCGATCTTGGCTCACTGCAACCTCCGCCTCCCAGGTTCCAGCGATTCTCCCGCCCCGGCCTCTCGAGTAGCTGGGATTACAGGTGCCTGCCACTACGCCCAGATAATTTTTTGTAATTTTATTACAGACGGAGTTTCACTGGCCAGGCTGGTCTCCAACTCCTGACCTCATGATTCACCCACTTCAGCCTGCCAAAGTGCTGGGATTACAGAAGTAAGCCACCGCACCTGGCCCCAATAGAGTTTTCGTACGTATTCTTGAGGACAATGTGTAAACAAATAGAATAAAAATAATAAGTATATTTGGTAGAAAACTAACTTTCTCTGCTAAAGAGAAAATTCTGTACATCTAAAAGAGTCCTTCACATATTACAAAATACAGAAAAGATAAATTCTCAAGTAAATTCTATTAAAATTATTTAACTGTAAGCTAAAAATTATATACTGTGTAAGCCCAGAGAGCAAACTTGTTTTTTCATTAAGAAAACTGTTGCTTGTTCTTAGGTTTCCTTTCTGCTTTGTTAAACAAGGGAAGATAATGGAGAGGTTAGGGGGGAAAACAGCCAAAATGACCTCTCCCCAACTACCTCGTAATGCCAGAGGGCTTAGGATGAATAACATTCACTTCATTCAATTAAAAAATAAATGTAAAAAAATCACCACAAAACTCCAGAATGAAAATTTGCGGTCTGAAAGGACAGGTAATGCAATCATTATTTAAATAATTGTTGAAAATATGGTTACACATTTTATGAAAGCAATTCTGTTTGAAAGTAAAGATATATAGCAAAAAAATGAAAGTAAACAATAAAATTTGTTCTAAAATCCCAAATTATACAGCACAAATCCAATAGTATTAATTCCAATTACTAATCATTTAAAAATAACCAAAGACTTGGATGCAAAAAAAAAATTTGTTAAAATGTTTCTTGCAAATCTACATAGTAAAGTAAGATGGAAAACAAATAAAATGCTCCATTAAATAGGACTGGATAAATAAATTGTGATATATCCTTAAAAACAAAAGGCTCTTCCTCTTCTAAAACTCATGTTTTATCAAAGTATTTAATGAAATGTAAAGACAGGTTACAACAGTGAATACTATAACTATTTCAAATCATTGTGTAATTCACTGTAATAAGTTTTTTTGTCTTTTTTTTTTTTTTTTTTTCGAGACGGAGTCTTGCTCTGTCGCCAGGCTGGAGTGCAGTGGCGCGTTCTCAGCTCACTGCAACCTCCACCTCCCGGGTTCAAGCGATTCCCAGCCCTCAGCCTCCAGAGTAGGTAGGACTACAAGAGCACGCCACCACGCCAGGCTATTTTTTTTTTTTTTTTTTTGTATTTCAGTAGAGATGGAGTTTCACCGTGTTAGCCAGGATGGTCTTGATTTCCTGACCTCGTGATCCACCTGCCTCGGCCTCCCAAAGTGCTGGGATTACAGGCGTGAGCCACCACGCCAGGCCAATAAGTTTTAATAAGAAAAGTTAAATAATTTTTTTAATAAATTGTTTTAACCATTTAGATATGCCTGAAGTATGTCTAGAGTTTAAAATGGGTTAGATCAAATTTGAATATGTAGAAAAGCTTGGGGGCTAAAATCCCATATCTATCCATTTCAACTATGTTGATTATTAAAAACCAAAAAAAAAAAAAAACAGAAAAATATGTCTATAATATTAGCATAAAATGAGTTGCAAATCTAAGTCACAAAAAGATACTTATTTGTACATCTTTAAATATAAAATTAAAATCAGGAAGTCATCTGAGGTGTACCATGTTTCAGTAACTGGCAAACTTCACATAGAATTCATAAGTGTCTTTTGATGGATAACCTGGGAAAATTTTATAATTAATAATTAAGATTTTTCTTCAAAATTTTAAAACATATTTTCCAAAAGCGGGTGAAAAAGTAATGATGACAAACAGGTGCAAGTATATATAGCAGGAGTCAGAAAACAAGCTTATGTAATCTAACTCTTTTTTTAAAGGATAAGTGCATCTTCACCTTTGACAAATACTGCGAACATTTAAAAACCTGACAATGTCAAGGACTGGTGAACGTGTCACATGTGATAGGTGTGAAATGGCATCTCTCTGCAGGAGGTGCTGGAGACAGTTTGGCCTTAGAGAGGCACTTAGGCACTTATAGCAAGAATGTTTTATAAATAGTATTTGATATAGTCTAATTAAGATTAATGGGGAATAAAAAATGCTGCTTAGAAATAATAATTCATAGATCTAAAGTCAACAAAATCTTTTTTTTAATGTAACAATATATAAGATTTTACAGAAAGGGAGAACAACTTGAAATAAATCAGGAAATGCTTTTATATTAATCATTCTTTTCATATACTTCAAATTTGTACTTAATACCTTTCTCCTCCTCCACATCAGAGACAACACCTTGTGGGTATTCTGGGAGAAGTTTATATTTCTCTAAATCACCTTCTAGGGGAGAAAACGTGTCACTTTGAAAGTCCTGCATGATCCATGTCACAAATAATTTAAAATGGTCTCAATTCATGGATTCCTTATAAACAGAACTGCCTCCCACTGTAAAAAACACGTCTTGTTTATTTGCTGATTTTAGTTGCTCAATACGTTTTAAGGCATCACCCAGACTTTAGTCAAGAAAAGGAGGTCTTTGCGGTGGTTCCCTGGATTCTCTACTGACAACTAAATTAATTATATACTTTAAAGGTTGATTCTTCTCAGTAATCAAGAACCAGTTCTTCCTAATAAAAAATACTAAATTTTGTTTACCCTCTGCTGAAGAGGGTGTGGTCATTCTTTGGAATCGAATTTATTTTTGAGCTGGGGTCAGGGCAGGTCCCCATTCCTGATGATGCCCATCTTCTGGGAAACAGTGACAATGCAGTTTAGCGGATGAACCATGACAACAGCAGTGAACACCTATGAGCTGGGTCACAACACCAGGATGCAAGACCAAGAATCATGCGAAATTCTAACTCTTGTTTTTGTATTGCCAATCAGTATTTCCATTTCTTCCTTGGATTTGGGTTACTCTTGATGATTAAGATTATTGCTAATATTTATAATATTTTATCAGAATTATATTTTGTGATTAATAAGAAATATTTTAAATCCATAAATTAGATAATGGGTTCACCTATAAATATTTTTAACCAAATAAGAAATTTAAAAATTTACAGGCTTAAGTATAGTTATAATATTTGCTGTTTTCAGTTGCATGAATGTTATATGGGGAGATTAGTTAACCTGTAAATAAATAACTATTCAACCTTGATTTTTACCTTTGTTTACTTAAATTTATATTTTCAGTGTTTTGGCAAATTTATTTTTGATAATGACTTTTTTGGTTTTTTTGTTTTGATTTTGCTTTTTGAGTCATGGAAAATGATTTATAAAGAGAAATACAACATGACTGTCTTTCTTCCAAAAGAAATATAAGACTTGCATAGAAAAGTTTCAACTGTGAGGCAATATCTACCACAATCATTAAGGCAGATGGTTTACCTTCATGTAATATTCAATTATCTCTTAGCTACCTATACTTTAAGTATATAATGTGAAGTGTTGAGTGCCTGATATTTATTCCATACAAGCTTAACAGTATTATAATTGCTTCACCTTTTTGATTCATATCATTTTAGTTTTGATGATGTTAGTATTCTACTGAATTAAAAAAAAACACTTTTGTTTGTACCACATATTCCTCAGATAGAACAAACAAACTATCGATGGAGGCTGCTGGCTGTCTTCGGTTTCTTGGGGTTTTCTGTGTGAGTTCATGTGTATCTACGTATATACACCAAATTAAACTATAATTCTCAATGAATCTTAGAATTTCCTCCAAGTAAGAGAGATGAGGAGGGGCTTACACCCTCCATGATACTAACTAAAAAGAACACCTCATTTATACTAAATCTTAATCTTTTTCTGGCCTTTATTTAATCTCAATTTGCAACTAATTTATTTCTTTGATTATTTGATAAATGTCTATCCTCCCCACTGTGTTTTAAGCACTGTCAGAGCAAAGATCACATCTCTTTTGTTCACCATTGTACCCTAACACTTAGGGCAGGGTTTAGTTGAAGAAAATTCAAAGAAGAGAGCTACAAAGAGAATATAGGCTGCAGAATTATTGGCCTAACTCTTCAGGGTCCTGTCAGGGGACAAATCAACTTTTTCCTTATCTGTGTTTTTATGCTCTTTGACTCAAAATGCCCAGGAAAAAAAAAGTGCTCAAATTGTTCTGGCCTGAGTCTCTTGCCTGCTTCTTGGCAAAAAGAACACAGGGCACCTGAACTGATAGACATACAAACTGTGTACAATAAAAGAATAATAATTCCTCACAGAAAATCCAGGTGTTGTTACCAGACCATAGCAGGGATGGTTACCAGGAAAGCAAAACTGAGAGATGCTCATTACAGAGAATAAACAAATGGTTCTGTATTTCCAATAAGTTCTTCACAATAGCAATACCAGAAGATGTGCAAAAAAAGCTGTCACATTTCCTTTAATGTCAGTTACCCCTTACAATAACCAACAGCAAGTTACTTCATTTTTTATTAAAATGTTTGTGCCAGCACATATTTTGGAAGGATTATTTAGACTGTATACCAAGATGGCTCACATCCTTAAAGCATTTTTTAAATATTATGAAGTGTTTTTCCCTTACATTGCTACACCATGAAGGCAGAGACCATGCCTGTTTTGTGTACCTCTATATTCCTAGTACATGCTCAGAGCCTGGCACAAAATACACACCCAGATATTATTTAATGACTCAATCAAGGAAGGACTACAGAGGGTTTCTAACTGTATACGGGCATGTTTGATCTGTTTCCCTTGTGGGAACTAAAAATAAGTTAAGACTGGAATTATTTTAAGATGTTTTTAATACAAATTTGAAATACAAGTTAGATACAAATACTTTAAATTTGCATTTAAAAACATCTTAAAATAATTTCGATCTTAATTTCTGTTTAGTTCTGATAAGGGAAACAAATAAAGCCAAACCTATAGTTTCAAAAGGAAAATATCAGTGTCACTTCTGGATTATGTTCAGCTTAAGATTCTCATGAAACCTTTTAGGAGGATAGAAAATCATGTAAGATGATCTTGTGCTAGTTTGTCTCTGCTCTGAGGCAGAAAATAAGATCTTCATAGACAGGTTTGAGAGCTTAAATTCCTACAAAATAGTTCTAAAAGTATGAGGGGCTAAATCTTGACACTAATTCACCTAGTGTGGTATTATTTTCCTGAAATAATCCTCCCTGGCAACTTGTCATGAAAATCTATTAGGTGGACACATTTCTTCATCTATTGAATTTTTTCCGTTGACATCTCCATTAAGTGATATTATTAATTCTGTTCAAAATGTAATTCTTTTTCAGTTGTACTATCTACCGGGCCTGAAATATTCATACTGACTGTTCCTCACATTTTAATTTATTTTTTGCTAACTGTAGAATATGATTTCCTTGAAAGCAAATAAGCTTTCTTGTGCTTATTCCTGGTTTCATTTGTTTACTACTCTACAGCCACATCTCTAGCAAGAAATTATTTGACTTTGCTGTGTCTTTGGTCAGATGAAGGCCCATTCAAACCAGTGCTGTTGATCATATAGCAACTAGGTAATAGGAAGAGTATTATGCTGAATTAAAATCTTATTAATAACTCTGACATGTATTATATATTTGCCTTTGGGAATGCCTTTTTTCATAATATTTGAATCAGTATTCATGGAATGAGAGTAAGAGTATAAATAGTAGATCTGTTATATCAAATGGAATACCAGATAAGAATGGCTAGCACACTGACAGAATCATGACAAGTATTCGAAAATGGTTATTTTCTTCCTTCACTTCCAAACAGAAAATGGCTACACTTTTTCTGACCCAGTAGACTACTAATAACTGAAAAGTGTTCCTCAGCTATAAGGTGGATATGCATTGCTTAATAAAGACTCTAATCTGCTAATAATCCATATAGAGACTACATGAAGGCTTATGCAGAAATCTAATGGAAATTTTTCTTCTAGCATCATTCAAGGCTGGACATGAATTTGTCTTTGTCTACCTTATACCTGCAAATAATTATATTAGATCAGAAGCATTTATTTTCTCCTTATTTGATATGTGATATTGTTGTCACTTTGTATTTGAAACTGAAATGGTAAGATTAAAGACTGTGTCAAACAGCTAGATACAACTACAGTATTTAGCCAGCATATAACCATGAACTAACACAGTGCCTAGAATCTATTGGATACTCAATAAATATATATTGGAGAAATAAAATATACAAATGAATAAAGTTGTACTATCTACTGGGACCTGAGATAAAATATGAATGATGAAGATTTTTCTGTGTTTATATCCATATATCTAAACATAATCTTCGAACCTTCCTTTAGGGAGGCTCTCACTGCCCACTACATACCAATAAATCATAGACACTTCAATCCAGTTCCTTATGCCCAGAATTAGACTGACAGTACTAAGTACTTTGTTCAACAATGCCTACTGCTTAATAAAATATACAAATCATGCCAAGTAAATGTGACATAATATGTGCTAAACAGTGCTATTTATTTTACCCACAGTGTTAAAGACAGAGTATACAACTTCAGCATTTTAAAATATTATATGTTAAAGCAAAAGCAGAAGAAAATAAATGGGATCATTTGATGGTTTGCAGCAAGCTAATTTTGGGAGAAAAGCCCTTTGTAAGAAGGCTAATGTGATCTTGGGTAAATGAAGCTATCTGCACCTCCACTGCAGAGATAACTGCGAAAGAAAGCAGGCACAATGCCACAGAGCACAAAGAAGAGTATGAAACCCAAACTGGTGGATAAGGGCGTTGGAAGATGAACTGTCTGGTTGAATATTATAGAACAGGCAAACTTTAAGTTACATATGGGAATTTTCACAGGAAAGATTGGGAAAAAGGATTCCAGGAAGAAGAAGCAACATATACTAAGATACAAAATAAAAGATAATATGTGGTACATAAGAAATGTGAGGTATGTGGTTTGAGGGCAGCTGAATGATAAGCTAGACTCATGATAGGCCTGATTAGCGTGGCTAAGACATTTGGGTTATAAACAAAGTTAAAGAGAAGACATTGAGAATTTTGAGCAAACAATAATGTATCAAATCTATGTATACAGTTGTTTCTCTTGGTGTTTGTGGGGGATTGATTCCAGGACCTTTTGGGAATACCAAAACCCAAGATGCTCAAGTACCTTATATAAAATGGAACAATATTTTCATGCTCTGTATGCTTTAAATAATCTCTAGTTTACTTAATAACACTTAATGCAATGTGAACATTATGTAAATAATTGTTATACTGTATTGTTTTTGTGTTTTTTCTTATATTTTTATTATTTTTAAAAAATATTTTTCAACTGCACTTGGTTGAATAGAAACTGCAAAAACTGGCAAGATTAGAAATATAACTCTGAACAGAAATATAGATAAAAAATTTGTTCATGAGTGGAGAGAGGACTGGTCAGACTTTAGGTATAAAAAAAGCATGTAGAATGTTAAAAATAATGCAGTAGTAGAGAAGAAGATCTAGTAGATGAGAAGGATTACAGTGATTTTAAAGAAGCCATTATCTGGACATGAACTGGTTGAATTGAAGAGGAAATGGAGTATCTTTTTCGCATGGACTAAATGAAATGAAGGAATATCATAGCAAACCTGTTTACTTTGTTATCAGGATCTTGAATTTGAAGGAGTTCATGAAATAAATTCAATTTAACCCATCCATTTAGAGTCAGAGAAAAAAGGAAAAAGTCTATTGAAAGTGACTGTGGTGGATGTTGTGAAAGGGGCTTAAGAAAAATGCAAAGGCTGGAGAGATTGTTGAAGATTAAAAAAATGATAGAGTTAGCTAGGTAAGACACAAAAGGATTCTCCATGCACACTGAAGTTTCAAATGAGGCTGAAGGCTAGATTTGCAATGGCACTGATCTACATAGCTACATAATTTTTGCCCTAGAAGATATCAATTTGTTAGATATTATGTATATACATAAGACAATTATTGGGTTAGTCAAAGGAGTTTTTATCAGATCAGTGCAGCAAGGTACTTGTGTAAGGTGGGGCATGAAAGTGTGTTGTGAAAGTGATACGGTCAATAAGGGGGTAAAGTGAATAAGGTGGATAACTAGGGAAAAATAAATGGGTTCTACAAATGTAGATGATGTCATAGACTAGAGATGATATAGGAAAGCTAAAATAGGGGAAATGGTAATTACAGTGCAAAATATTTGAGTGTACTCTTTCAGACATGGATAAATGTGAAGCCATAAGGAATTTTAAAGATGAATTTGTAATGAGTGGTTAAAAAGTTTCAGAGGTTCAGAAAGGGAAAAGAGATTAAAGTGAGATGAAATGTTTTTGGAAGTATTAATGGAGGAAGAGAAACCTGAGCTTTAAGAAAAGACAGTAGAAGCATATATTTATGGAGTACATGGGGTATTTTGGTATAGACATACAATGTGTAATAACTACGTCAGGGTAAATGGGTATTCATCACTTCAAGCATTTATTCTTTGTGTTACAAACAACCCAATTATACTCTTTTAGTTATTTTAAAATGTAAAATTAAATTATTGTTGACTGTGGTCAACCTGTTGTGCTATAAAATACTAGATGTTATTTATGCTTTAACTGTTTTTGTACTTGTTTAACCATCCCCACTTCTCCTTCATCCCATTATTATTCTTCCCAGCCTCTGGTAACTACTTAGCCATGGAAGGAAGGAAGGAAGGAAGGAAAGAAGGAAGGAAGGAAGGAAGGGGAGACAGAGAAAAAGAGAGAGAGAGAGTGAGAAAGCAAGCAAGCAAGAAAGAGAAAGAGAGAGAGAAAGAAAGAGAGAAAGAGAGAGTAAGAAAGAAGAAGGAGGAAGGAAGGAAGGAAGGAAATTTGATAATCAGGAAAAGGATTTGCACTTTGTTGTTTAGGCAGTGTCAACTGTTCAGTTACAAATGTTTAAATTAATTAATAAAATGCTTAACAAAAGCTGTTCAAATACATTTTCTGCCCTTTATTCAATTCCAAATAATTTCTGAAAATATACAATAGAAATATCAATGCAAAGGATCATCTGAGTCACTTTCAACTGAACTCTTTTGTGCTATTTATAATGCTATTTATCAAGGTGATTAAGGGCCAATTGATTGTCTGTTAGTATAAATAGTAAAAATTTATGGTCATTATGTCATTTCAATTGGGAGATTTTCTTAAGACATCAGTCTAATTGACTTATTTATTTGGCAAATGTGCCACTAAAGTAGTAATATGCTATAGAAATATATTATATTTTCAGTATCTAATATAACTGTTGTTTTAAAGTTAAATATTTTTAATTTTCTTATTAAATATGTTATACTGCCTTTTTCAATATTTTATCAAGACTATATCTAACTAAATTTGTTTGTGTAAATTATATTTAAAGAGTTAAATATTACAAAAACATCATTTCTCATGGTAAAATTTGTGGCAGAAAGATAGTGGATTATATATTATAATGTTCCCTATCTTACTTTTTTAAAAAAGTCTCCACATATTTTATAACTTTAAATAACCAAATAACTAAAAAATAAAAATGTCAAATCCTTAAAAATAAAAGACAGATTCCAAACTAGAATAAAGATTCAAGTTATAAAAGATATATAATTCAATAAAACAAATCAATATTTTCTCTAATCAAATGTAAATATGTAATCAGCTGTAGGTAGCCAAAAATTAATTACTACATTACTCTGGATATGACTACACAATAAAGAGCAACAATGAAATTGTACTGATATTTTAATAAATATTTCTGAACTCATTATTTGCAAAGAATTAAGATGTCTTTTCTGTCCTCAATTAGTTTATACACTTATTGACAAATTTAGTCAGTTTGATTTGTAACTAAAATCTAAGACAGAAAGCCATATATAATATGAGAAGCACACAAGTAATTTCTATGAGCACTGACTTCATTATTTTTTTACTGGAAGGAAGTAGGGCACACTGAAAAAGGGAAAAAGTGAATTTTCCCAAGAAGGATTTCAAAACATCCTCATTTTTCTAAAAATTTAATTTTAAGTAAATGCAAACATATAGTCTTAAATTGCTTTTGCTTGATGATATGGTTTGGCTGTGTCCTCACCCAAATCTCATCTTGAATTGTAGCTCCCATAATTCCCACGTCCTGGGAAGGACCCAGTGGGAGGTAATTGAATCATGGGGGAGGGTCTTTCCCATGTTGTTCTTATGATAGTGAATAAGTCTCATGAGATCTGACGGTTTTATAAAAGGGAGTTCTCATACACAAGCTCTCTTGCCTGCCGCCACGTAAGACATGACTTTGCTCCTCCGTTCACCTTATGACATGATTGTGAGGCCTCTCCAGCCATGTGAAACTGTGAATCCATTAAACCTCTTTTTCTTTATAAATTACCCAGTCTCAGGTATACCTTTATTAGCAGTGTGAGAACAGACTAATACACTTAAGAAAGGAAACATTGACAATCCACTGTGAAATGACTTTTAAAATAGCTAGAGTAATTAAGGGAAGGTGTAAGGGGTTAATTTAAAAATTTCTTAACATATCTGTATAATTTAAGCTCAATTCTAGGCATCTACAATGGAAAGAACTAGTATTTTGGATGGGGTAAGATTTGATAGTGAAGATAAGGATAACACCAAATATCTACCTCAGTGAATCATATATCCCTGGTCCCAGAGAAAAACAATTTGTAATTTGAACATTTTCCTGTTAATAGATTGTAGGAGAGTTGATGGATTTTTTTTGGATTTAAGATTAACTTCATACTAATCCCAGGTCTTCTGGGAGTGTTGGCAATAGGGTGGTAGGATTTGGTCACAGAAAGTTTAGAGCAAAAAATATCATGGAAGACAGTAAGGAAGCAACAGATCTGGGTTTTGTGAAACATGAAGCTCATACAATTTCCAATATCCTACAAAAGCAAAAGAACATAGACTAAGCACAACATTGAATATTTATTTAGAAAGAGAAAATATTTCCCATTTTTTTGAAATTCCAAATTTTAAAAAGCTGACAAATATCAAAGTTATCACAAAACATGAAAAAACAACACATTTTTATTTAACTGCCTCATCTATCCCCATAATAATATCTCATTTTTTAAATATTTTGCAGCTGCAGCCTTTGATAGCTTTTTCATAACAATAAATTGAAAGAATGAAAAATATTTTTTCTTTAGCATAATCAAAAATTGTTTCTTATTGGTAGTTGAGAAAGTTACTTTCAGCTTTATAGCTCATTTTTTGGTAATATCAGGTAAATATTTAGAATTGTTATAATTTACTTCCATATATGAGCTCTTATATTTAGACCTTCTGAAGATCAGCTTGGAGTTGTAAGCATTTCAAACCCTATTTCTCCTGCACTACCTACTTACTTGTGCTTGGAAAGGTAGGATTTGATCATATTTCTTTCATCTGCTGGGCAGTAGTCCCTGTGTTAGAATATTGAGGTTATGGAATATTGTAACCATTATTAGACTAAGACAGCAGCAACAATTTAATTAAAGATAGAAGTGATCACGAATTGCAAAATTGTACCTGTTAAACTGTAACTGAATATATCTGAACTCAACATCCCTATTGTTGGATCCCAAAATTGCCTATACCTAAGCCAATACCACCCAAGAAAACTGTAGATTGGCGCTATTTTAACCAACGAGTTACTTTTGCAATGTTACAAAAACACATGACTTGTTTGAACACATTTATAGGATATCTACCAAGAAAGAATCTTTGAAAATGAGGGGCTGTAAACCATGAAATTTATCAGTTTCATGGTAAATATGCTTCTAAATAGTGGTCCTAATTTATGGTTTGTTATCTATGATCAGAGTTTTCTGGGGTTAAAACCTTTCTTCATGTTTCCCACTTCGTTCCATCAGATGAGGACCAACCACTTTAACTCTCATTCAGAGCAGCACTTATCCCTTCTCTTTCCCCAGCAAGGATGCCAACTTGGAAATTAGGGCTTAGTATATTTTGGACAATTTACTGCCAAGATCTATTCAGATAAATGGAGACTTGCTTCTTGTTGGGAAAACTATGTTACAATACTTACAGAAGAAAATAGTTTCCTAACACAAAGAATCAAAATATTCTTATGGCTAGGTATCATTGACTAGATAAAGTTACATCCCATTTTCATTGTGTGTATCAAATAAAATTATATTCAATGTCACTTTTAATTCTCCTGTTTTCGAGACACTCTTTAGGAAATTCTCTTGACAGAGCATGAAATGTTCTCATTTAACCTTCAGTTTCAAATACACATATAACACTGCCAGGATGCAAAAATCACAGAAAGCTAAATTAGAAAGTTAAAATTAGAGATATTCAATCTTAAGACAAATTCCATAAGTAGCATTTTTCTTAACCCCCTAAACTAAATTATAATCCCAATGAGAAGCTGCAACTCCCTTGAAAATCTAGTCATAAGTATGCGCTTGGGCTTCTGTTGCTTGTAGACATGGGTTTTGTAAGATGGATTGCAGAATCACAAACCTATCAGAATTGCACTGTAATTTGTTTCACTGACCTTCCCAGACATTTTCCAATCACACACTGTCTAAAATACTTGATCAATTATTTAAAAATTTCAAAAATCCCAGAGTAGGTGATCTCTTGCAATCATAATTGTTGAATGTGTCCCCCATTATTCTGAGGATGGATTCCAATTCCTGTAAATACATTAGATGCCCTTCTCTTGAAAGGGGTACAGATCATAACCAATTAGGCCTTTAGGAAAGGAAAAAAAATTGTCAATTCCATAGTAGGATATTAAATATGTTTTACAATATAATGTTAAATTTTAAATTAATGTCAGGACTAAGCTTTCAAACTAACATTTTTGCATTAAGAATATGTAGATTTTAAGTAATTTTTATTTGTTTTTCATGGGAAAATAATTGAGAATGCTGAAGGCAATATAAGTTAATCTTTGATTTAACTGACAAAACGTATCTGTGGTCCAAACTATGTATTCTTGATATATGTTAAAGACTTCACAGTGTTTAACACACTGCTACTGCTAAAATTGAGTGAATGTAATTTCATGTCATATACCCATTCAGTATTAAAATGTATCTAATTATACCTTAAGTCATACTCCTTTCAATTATACTCAAATTATTTTCAGGTACCCAATAAACTGAGTGAAGTTCCTCCTTCTATAAAAAAAAAGTAAGTGTTCTTCTCCAAGTTTATAAATATATATAATATGATTTTATTCTATCAGATAAAAAATAATTTAAAACATTGAGTTCTCTTAGATTACTATGTTTTTAAAAAAGAAGACATTTTTATCAACTTTACCAAAATTAAATTATTACCTTTATGGTAAGTCTTTCTTCAACATATAAACTCAAGTCACACTTCAGTTCATCTTCTGCCTTCAGGCACATTTTGTAGCTAGCTCATCCTTAGATATAATTAAAATTGATACTTAGCAAAGGCCAAGGCAATGTATAGGAAGTAAGGCCTTTTAGGGACCCTTTAGCAAGCTGGTGGGGATGCTGAGGGCCAGAAATTAAAACTGGAGGAATAAGTTCTACAGAGTCCAAATGGTAAAAAGTTTAAATAATCGTATGTAAAGCTGATTGTCAGTCTCAGCCTGGATGCACAGTTGTGAAAATATCTAAAGGAGTCAGATGTAGTAGTTAACATAATGCCATAGGCTGTGATAATCTTTAATATCTAGAATGTTTGAGTAATCATGTTTGTAGTAGGGCTGATTAGTCTCTATTTGCCTGCTCCAAATCCATTCTCACCTATTCCTGGTATGGTCCACTGCACAACAGAAAGAACCAACAAAAGATTCAACTGTGGAAGGAGGAAAAAGAGTTTGTAGTTTCCTTGTTACACTCCACTTCTTCCCTGCACCTGAATTATTCTGGCTGATAAGAAGAAACCAGTAGAGGTTGAGTGGTTAAAAACTCACAACAAAGCAGGAAACTAATTAATAAGAGTGGGATCCACGGATACAGCCCATTGGGGTTCCCATTCTCATGGCTTTTACCTCCCTACAAACTCAATTAAAACAATTTCTTCTGTTGCCCCTTTAATTCCTGTAATAATGCTTCCTAATATTCCCATACCCTGGATACTTCACTAAAACTGGTTGTTTCTTAAAGTGTCCATACTTTTAATAAACTAGTCTCAGTTAATGTCAGAATGTGCCTCTGTTCCCTGCCAAAACTCTGATGGATGGTTTGAAGAAGAGCCTAGATACCCTCAGGAGTGAATGAGCAGGGACAGGCTTCTGAAATAGAGGAGTGGGGAATGAAGTAGATATGCTTTCTGCCAAAACAGTCACTTAACTAGAGAAAATTATCAAAAAAAAAAAAAAACAACCATTTAAATTTCTGGACATTGTTCTAAAGATATACAGCTTATTGAGAATCATTCCTTCAAGAAAATTGACTAAATCTTGGTAAGAACTGAGAGTCTAAGGCATTTGAGCCGTAAATCAGCTCCATTGGTAATGCAGCAGGCTGATACTGTGCCTGATTACCCTGCCTCAGATTGTTTGTAGGGAAAAAGTTTCCCCATTAGAAGGGGCAAAACAAGAAGTTTAGAAGCTGCTACCACCTCCAGCACCCACTTGTGGAGCAGGAGTGTCACTCTAAAAAAAGTGGGCCATTTTCTCTGCTCCCAGATTCTATGTAATGATGCAGAAGTTCTGTCAGAGTAAGCAAGCCATAAGGACTAACAGTTCTTCAGCATGTCTGAGGGGACTCATGTTATTTAGAACAGAGGGTGAAGAATTCAACACCTAAAAGTATTGTTGAAAACGATGGAGATTTTGGTAGAAAATAATGAAGAGGGCACTCATAATATTACGATACTTATAGAAATAAGGAAAATGGCAGAGCAATAAAAACTTTGAGGAAAAAAAAAAGGTAAACAGCCAAAAAGAACTCTCCTGAAATCATAATCAATTCTGGGGATTGGGAAGGCTTTGCACAAGCACTAATTTGCACCTAATCTGGAACATTCTGAATAGACTCAATGACATTCTCCAAGCCACATGCAGATGTATCAGTAAAAGTCAGAAACCTAGTTGATACGAAGAAGGGGTTTGAGTACAACCCCTAACCAAACATTGGCTGAATGAGAAGCTACCCTGAACCAGTAACAACTCCCAGGACAGAAGCCTTAAAAACAAAATTGCAGTCATCTCTGGCAGTCTGGAAGATTGTGTGGGTGTCCAAGGCTGTGCCTTTTTAGGAGAGATCAGAGAGGAAAAATTTAAGCTACTAGTACCTGGCAGAATGTGGGGAAAAAATGTAAACTTACTGAATTGTGAAAGCCACTTACACATCCAAAGGTAAAGGGTAAACACCTAACTGTCTAAGAGAGCTTAAGCACAACATTTAACAAATAAGTCTGCATCATTCTGATGCAGAGAAGACCCCAATGTATCCAGGCTAACTGATAGAAACAATAACAAAAATGTTCTAAGCAGGAATATCAGAGGCTGTACACAAAGGAAATCAGCTTCCCAGTTAGTTTATTCAAATCACTTACGAAATAAAAACATGACCAAGCAAACAACAATATTACCTCAGAGGCTTGGGCAAATTAATATTCAGAGTTGCTATGCTGTATTATCTAAAATGACCAGTTTTAAATAATAAGAATTATAAGGAAACAGGACAGTATGACACATATGCAGGGGAAAAAAGTTGATAATACAAATTTTGTTTGATGTAACCCAGGTGTCAAATATAGTAGATAAAGACTTAAAAACATTGTGGCTATATTCAAGGAACTAACTAAACAGAAGTAAATAATTAAAGTGAAGTTTGAGGATAGTGTCTCATCAAATAGAAGAAAAAAATCAAATAAAGAAAGTATAAAAACAATAAAATGAAAATTATGGGCCAGGCACGGGGGCTCATGCCTGTAATCTCAGCAATTTGGGAGGCTAAGGCAGGCAGATCACCTGAGGTCAGGAGTTCAAGACCAGCCTGGCCAACATAGTGAAACCCTGTCTCTAAAAAAATACAAAAATTAGCTGGACGTTATGGCGGGTGCCTGTAATCCCAGCCACTGAGGAGGCTAAGGTGGGAGAATTGCTTGAACTTGGGAGGCGGAGGTTGCCGTGAGCCAAGATCACGCCACTGCATCCCAGCCTGGGTGACAGAAAATGAGACTCCATCTCAAAAAATTATGGAGTTGACAAAAAAAAAATTAACTAGATTAACTGAAAGTACAATTGAACTGGCAGAAGGAAGAATCTGTGAAGTAGAAGATAGTTCAATAGAGATTACGCAATCTGTAGAACAGAGAAAAAGCAAAATTAAGTAAACAGAGACTCATGGAAATGCATGAAACAATTAAGTGCACCAACATATGCAAAATGGGATTACTAGAAAAAAGGAGAAAGGAGCCAAAAAAATTAAAAAATTAGTTCCTGAAATCTCCCTCAATTTGATAAAAAGCATTAATCTACACATATAAGAGGCTCAATAAGGTCCAAGTAGGATAAACATAAAAGATCCACACCCAGGCACATTAAAATGAAAATGCTGTTAGCCAAAAACAAAAAAATTTTGAAAACAGCAGGAGAAAAAAATGACTCATCACATACATGGGTACTTCAACAAGATTAACATCTGACTTTATATTAGAAGCAATGGAGACTAGAATGCAGTGGGATGACTTTTTCAAAGTGTAGGAAGTAAAAATGATCCACAAAAAAGTCATATATATAGCAAAACTATCTCTTAAAAATAAAGGAAAAGGAAAGAATTTCCTAGAAAAGCAAAATCTGAATCAGTTGATACCAAAATCAGAAAGATGTCACAAGAAAGAAAAACTATAAACAAATACTTCTTAGGAATTTAGATGAAAAAAATCCTCAACCAAATATTAGAAAACTAAATTTAGGAACATCTTAAAAGATTAAATGCCATAACCAAGTGGGATTTGTCCCAGGAATGCAGAGTTGGTTTTGCATCTGAAACATCAATTGGTATAATATGCCATATTAAAGAATAAAGGAAAAAATTCATATGATCATCTTAATGGATGCAGAAAAAAGATTTGCCAAAATCAATTACCCCTTTCTTGATAAAATCACACACAATCTGACCAACGACATTTATGAAAAATCAGTAGTTAACATCATTCTTAATGGCAAGGTTGTCTGCTCTCATCATACCACTCAACATTTTACTGGAGGTTCTAGCCAGGGCTATTTGGTCTTGTTCCCCACCCCCCAAAAAAATTCCAGATTGTAAAGAAAGAACTAAAACAATTTGTGTATGCAGGTGATATGATCTTGTATATAGAAAATTCTAAGGTATTCATAAAAAAACTGTTAGTCTTGATAAATGAGTCAAGTCAATTTGGCAGGATAAAAGACCAATATACAAAATCAATTGTACTTATATGCATAGAAATCAACATTATGAAAATAAATTCTAAAAATTTCTGTAACAATATTATGAAAAAGAATTACTTATCAAGAAATTTAACAAAATAAATGTAAAATGTTCACACTGAAAATTATAAGCATCATTGTTGAAATAAAGAAGATTTAAAAACAGAAAGATATTTCCAGCTCATGGATCAAAAATTTGTGAAGATGGCAATATTCCCCAAATTAATTTACAAATTTAATATAATTTCTATGAACATGTTAGCTCCATTATTTCTTCAGAAATTGACAAGCAGTTTCTAAAACATATGTGGAAATTCAAGGGCTCCAGAATATACAAAACAACTTTGATTACAAAAAGACAAACAACAAAGTTGGAGTACTAACACTTCCTGACTTTAAAATTTAATACAAAGCTATAGTAATCAATAGAGTGTGAGACTAGCATACGGATAGACCTATAGATCAATGGAATTAAATTGAGAGCCCAGATATTTGTGGCCAATTGATTTTTGAAAAGGGTGTCAAGACAATTTAATAGGGTCAGGCAGGGAACAAAGTACAAATGGTACTTAGAAACTAGATATCCACTTGCAATAAATGAAGTGGAATCCATACCTCACATCATACACAAAGTAACTCAAAATGAATCATAGACCTAAATATAAGTGCTAGAAATTTTAAAAGTCTTAGAATAAAACCTGAGAGTAAATATTAC
Organism: Pan paniscus; assembly: GCF_029289425.2. Classification (NCBI taxonomy): domain Eukaryota; kingdom Metazoa; phylum Chordata; class Mammalia; order Primates; family Hominidae; genus Pan; species Pan paniscus. The sequence continues at coordinate 77,315,077 of NC_073254.2, forward strand.
TGACCAACAGTAGGCAATGGTATCTTAGATATGATATTAAAAGCACAAGTGACAAAAATCATTACATTGGATTTCGTAAAAATTAAAATATTTTTGTGCAGTAAATGATAAATCAGGAAAATAAAGAAATAACCCCTAAAATGGGAGAAAACATTGCAACTCATATATCTGATAAAAGATTATATCTAGAATACATTACAAAAACACTGTTACATCTCAGTAATAAAAATACAAATAATCCCATTAAAATGGACAAAGAATTTGAATAGACAATTCTCCAACAATATATACAAATAGTAATCACATAAAAGGATGCTCAACATCTTTAGCCAGTTGAGTAATTCAAATCAAAACTATGATGAAATATCACTTCATACCCATTCAGATGACTAAAATAAAAAGATAGGCAATAAAATATCTTGGTGAGGTTGCAAAGGAACTGCAAATCTCATTCATTGTTAATGGTAATGTAAAACTGGGCAGCCACTTTTCAGAAACGTTTGATAATTCCTCAAATTTTAAAATCAACTTTATCATATCATCCAGTAGTTCTACTCCTAGGTCTTTATCCAAGAGAAATAAAAACATATGTCCATACAAAGATGTGTACATGAATATTTATAGCAGCATCATCCGTAAACAAAATGTGGAAATAGTCCAAATGACCATCATTTCATGAGTGGATAAATGATCATATACAAATAAATATTATTTGGCAAGAAAAAGGAATAATGTTCTAATACATGCTAAAACATGGATAAAGCTTGAAAATATTATTTTAAGTGAACCACATTGATGACAGAAAATATTTTCAAGAAGTTAGGTTGGAAAGGGTTAAGTGGCATAAAAGGGTAGCAGGTGGAGAGGAGTCTTTTCTGCCCAATACAGAGGCAATAAGACTGGATTATCTATAGAGAATTTTAAAACAATAATACAGTTGACTAAAGTCTGTCTGTTTTTATTATAACTGTGCATAGGCAATTCGATGAAAAAATATTATTCTCAGTCAGAGAAGACCACTCATCTCTACCATTTTCTCCCAACACCACTGAGTAAAATAAAAAGGAGGGCAAGAAGTTAAAGGAAGATTTGTGATTTGTTTTGTTTGTTGTTATAAGAAGGGAAATACTTGTGTATGTTTAGATACTGATATGACCAAGACAGCCATAACATTTCCTTCAGCTTGGCTAAGCTTTAGACAAACTTTTATTTATTTATTTGCTTGCTTGCTTGCCTTTACACCCCTGACCTTGCTTGCTCTCATCCTGGCAGTTAGAGAATCTAAATATCCTAACCACAGAAGTCTCTCCCTTCCCTTTTCTTACAGCATTTACTTTAGAAACATTGTATTTGCAAATTCTTTCTCTGCCACTTTGAGATGTGAATATTTTTAAAATCCTCTTGTTAGCTTTATGACCGCAGACTGTCTTTCTCAAGGACATGGGAACAATTCCTTTGAAATGTGATCATTAAGGAAAATAGAGTCTCTATCTCCCAGTCTCCCAGCGACGGTAGAAACCTAACTTTGATGGGCCTTGCTTCAAGTTGTAAAATTACCTCCATTTTGAAGAATCAGAAAATTGACTTCTTTTTGAAGGCCAGTTAGCAAACACAGATGGCCTATGATCCCCCAACTCAAACTACTAGGAACTCTCATGCCTTCACTTCAGTGGAGTTAATACTGTGTTCTAGTCCCTCTTGTCCATTGTTAAAGGCTGCAATAAAGTTTTCCTTACTTATTTAACTTCACTGGTACAAATTTTACTTTGACAGGAAGGAATGAGTAACAGTTGTAGATACAGGAGAGTGAAATGATAATCAATAGAACAGAGTTTCTAAAAAAGACAGGATAAAAACATATGTAGAGAGATTTACATTAGCCTAGAGGACAGCCATCCCGTGGTTTGTAATCTACTGGATATTCTTACAAATGACACCAGACTGGAGTATTTTGGCTTTATGTTTGGGAGTAGGTAAAAACACTCTTATTTTTTGACAGGAAAGTGACTACTTTGACACCTTTATGTTAGATATCTAACTTAACCACAGCACAGATGGGCATTTGTTAATTTCACCGTCACAATTTTTAGTGTTATTCTAATTACCTTCAAAGTTTGTTTAAAGAAGACAGTATTTTAGGGGAAACACCAATTTTTTTTCTATTCTTAGCATTCATTTAATAATTATGAATATTTCACAACACATTTTAAATAGTGTGTATTTTATTGCAGAGAATCCCTAGTTTTAGTTGAAACATCATAAACTGAATTACTAACACCACCGCATCTCAGACCAGCAAAGAAAATCATTAATTGAATTCAGATTTAATGTTAGGTTCTTTACACTTTAATAAAACAGACTTACTTATTTACGCATTTTCCCTCAATAAAAGGAGGAATTTTCTAAGAATTAAATTTTCCAGCGTGGAATTATTTGCTTTTCAGTGGAATAAAATATCTACTGGATATTCTTGGAAACTATGAATTTAAGCGAAATGACTTACAGTAGGTGCCCAAATAATGCCATTTCCTTCAATATCATTTCATTATAACATAGATGAGAAAAAAATGGTTTGTTATATGTTGTTTCACTTAAAGATGCAGTTTCCAAGAACCCATGGGTGATGTTAAGTGAGGACCTACTTTAATTGAGAGACCATTACATTGGTTCTGTACTTTCTAAGTGTGTGAATTGAACATATTACCTAAATGTACTGGGCTTCAGTTTGTTCATAATTAATTTACTGGAATGTTGTAAAGTTCAAATAAACTACATATAACTTGTTTTAAAAATTACAAATGAATATATGCACCATTAATGTTTTATCAAGTCATGATTATACATTTCTTATTTGCAAATGGACTATTTTATATAATGTTATGCAATACCCAATCATGATATCTAGCTTTCAAAAGATGCACTATTCTTATTTCTAACTATAATTGACGTCAGATGCTTAGTATGGAGAAGTGCTATCAAGCACTCATCCCCAACTTCTTTTTCTAGTGTTTTCTGAAAGTCAGGCTTTCAAAGTTGCTGGGATCTCTCATTAGCTGGCATTTCAACAATCCTAAGTATGCCCTTCAGGGTTGATTCATGTTGATCCAGCTACAAGAGGTGGTCATGTTTCAGGAGCCAGTTTCACATTTCTAATAGTGAAAATGCTCACAAAAGGCAATAAGAGCTTATAAAAACAATGACAGGTTCATGCACTCCAATAATTATACTCAGTTTTTACTTTGAAAGAAACCACAATGTCTAATTAATTGAATTTGCCAGCAATGTCTTTGAATCTGGAGTAGACAATTCTGGTAGGAGAACGTAAATGATGATTTAACTCTACTAGTGTTAAAAGCACCGCATTCTTAAATTACTTCTACTGAAACTGTATATCCTCTCCACAAAACATGCTAGGACATTCACTTGAAAACAAAAACTGAGAGATTTTAGACTAACGAAAAACCAGGTGTTTAGTTTTATACAGAAAAAAGTGTTTAAAGAGATAATCTAGTACAATAAAGGGTGGGGAAAATAACTTGCTGAAGGAGAGCGTCCAAGGAGCTATTTTGTCCTTCAAGAAAGAGGATGGCAAACATATAAATTAATTACACTTTGGCGATCCATGGGCATTAAATAACATATTTTAAATCTGCTTGCAGCTACATTTAAAGCCTCCAAATGAGGACCAATTGTCTCAGCTTTTCTCCTTCTCTTCTTAGCTCTAGATTTGTCTGGAATTTGTGTGCTTGGATGGTTCAGGTATTAATTAGAACTATAAAATGAAGTTTGACTATTATCTGTGTTAAGGTAAATTCAGCCACGTATCTCTAATGTTACCATTTATTGGTTATGTATAGCTAAGACCTTTTATAGATACTGTATTCTTTCTGGCAAATTAGTCACCAGGTGTGACCATGCACATGCTTCAGTAATAACATTGTCCTCAGATTCCTCTCATATATTTCAGAGGTGTTGTTAGGAGGGGTGTAATATCAGGTGATAAAAGTTAATGTTAACCTTGGAAGATAAGAAATTCTGAAGTAGTTTTCCAAAGAAAGGAAGAAGAATCTGAATATTGATGGACTTTATGAAAAAAAAGTTAAATAAATATTGGAGTATTAGATTTGAGTTACCAGATCTTGCATTTGATATCAGTTATCTACGTTTTGAATTTATTTTTCATATAGATGGCATATATACCTAAATATGCTTTAATTTTTGTGAGTAATATATAATTGCATATATAGCTGATATCATCTCATAATTTGTAACAAACGTTCTTTTGTTATTACCAATCATTAATTCTTATTTATTCAAAAAAATCCTCAAAATTAGAGAGTGTTGAAGTTAAGAAACATTAATATTGATATCAAATAAAGATTTTATACTCCAACGATATAACTATTTTAATCCTTTTTCTGCTGTTATGAATCTATTCTGTTAGGTAATTGTATGACCTATTGGCAAAAATGTATTCTAGGCTTACTTTCTGCTGTATTTAAATGCAGGGTTTAATCATTTTATGAGTAGACAATCACTTCTAAAACTTTTTATTGAGCTAATTTAAGACACTACTTTTTATTTAAATTGTGTAATTTGATACAAAACAGTTCCTGTCTTCTGTTCACTAGGGAGGAAAACTAGTAAGGAATACAAGATAGAACTCAAACTGAGATATGGAACTTAAAAAGAAAAAATTCAAACATTCTTAAATGAAGGCACAAATTTCAATCCAATTCACTAAATGGCCTCATGAGCTTTGAAACAGTCATCTCATATTAGTTAAGAGAGTGAAGGAGTACTATGGGAAGACTCTTGAATATGCAAATTAACCAGTATTAATTAGCTCCAGCAGCCATATATTTTAAGTTTAAGTGTTAGAAGCTAGCTAAGGCAGTAAGATCAAATTAGGTCTCAGTAATTTACATTTTTATAGTTCTTCCTAAAGCAATCTAGGATTGACTGTTATTGCCAAGAGAGGGCATCAACTACTAGGTAAAATGCACTGTACTCTAGGCAGTTCGTTTAAGTATGATCCCATGTCGATTCTCAAGATTTCTGCTTAAACTGGTAATATTTTAATAAGACATACTCTTCTATGTTGTTAAACTATGGCAAATAGGATCTCTGAAATCAAGTGACATTTAGGAGATGACAATAGTAATTCCTGTTCTTTGGAATTTGTTCACTTTCTCTGTTTTCATTTTCATCCTTGCTGTCCTCATAAGGCACAAACCACAATCTCCCTACAAGCATTTTGCTCAGCCTCAACATTAAAGCAAACAGTCAGGACTGAAACAGGCTAACATGTTTCCTTTTATTTATTTTTTAGCCATGTTGCTCAAAAGTTCATAGCAAGTCACACTCAGTCATCTCTGATGTAATTTTATCCTATACATAGAATGTTTAAAATCACTGAAAATGGTATGTTACTGAGGAAGGTGAGAAATTCTGCCTGGCTCAGTCCAGCTGCATGATTGTAGACTGCTCATTTTCCCCTACAGAATCCTGCCCATTCTACAGGGGCAATTATCAGCAATTACGTATCTTAAAAAGATAATGTTAAGAGGTTGCACTGCTCTGTTCTAGATAGACAGTTTCCAGGAAGGTAAGTTCCGGGTGGAGATTTCAAAGAGTGGAGGTTCTTAAGCTGTGTATTGAGAAGGTTTATTTCATTTCACATATTTTCACTATATACTATAAAGTGGACTTCTTACTTCCAAGGCCCCTAAAGTGTAGCATCATTTCCCCCACATTCGGTCTAATTTACTACTGATGGGATAAGGATAAGCAACTAGATTTTGTAGCAGAGGACTGCACAGGACAAATATCCGTTGTCAAAAAGGTAATGGGGTCACCAGAACCACAATTTAAAAGTGATATGGAAGAAGAATTAGCAATGAGCTGTGACTTCAAGGCATTCTTTATGCAGATTGGGGATTATTCTATCCCAGGTAATTTATTTTCAAGAAGCACATCTGAAGCCATAAGACAGAGACCTTTGCTCCTCCTTCATGGCAAATCAGAGTTTTCAACATTGGATTATTGTTATTTTCCAAGAAGGAAGTGTTTTTAATGGTCCAGATTACCATTTCATCTAGGTCTGTCCTAGCGAGTACTGCTATCCTCCAACCTACAAAGGTAGGAAAGACTCTTGTAAACCTTCTAAGGGGTATCACAAAATTCACAGAGAACAGAGAGAATACAAATGAGGAAATCCATTATGATGGTGAAATGCAAGGAGTGAAAACATTGCTTCTGTTGTCTGTTTTGGTATTCAGGAGTAGAAGGCATCATTGCCTAAATATAATCAGATTAAAATTAGTCATTTATTGGCTACTCTAAAGCCAGTTGCAGTAGTCTATTCCCAGTTATTAACTCTAAATTAAAATAAGCTAACGGTTTTTGCTTAATCATAATGAGAACCTTCTCAACATTTTACTGTGAAAGGTAATCCAATAATGTCTCTTAAGAATTATTTTTGTGCAAGTATTATATCTGAACATTAGCAAGTTATTGAATTATGAAAGAAGCATTGATTATGATTTAGGAGATGTGACTCTGAGTACCAGTCTCATAATTCAGTTATACCATTAAGTCCGAAATATGCATTACTTTTTGGAGCAAATATCTGCATATTGTACTCCAAAAAGCAGAAGCTTTTGGATAGGAACAATCACTCTTTATGTAAGCAAAGAATGTCTTAAGAATTTTAATTATTAACTTGCATTTAACATAGTTTTCCTGTCAATAGACAGAACTGCTTATAAAGCAGGTGGAAATTTTCTAAAATAAAATAAACAGGAAGATAATCCATCTGTCAGAACCCAGTTACTTCATTTATTAAAAAAAAATGAGTCAATTCCTAAATATTTTCCCTTTGCTAATATAAGACTCTAAGACATAGGTGTGTCTTAAAAAAAACAAGGCTCTTTTAAATTTGAGTAATAAACACTACCACCACTAGTGTGGGTGCCTATCATATTCCTACAGAAGTGACTAAATTCAAGGATATGAAAGTAAACTCCTGGTCAAAATTTTCCAGAACTCATCATTATTATTAATATTGGGTAGCAAATAAATATTGAATTCTTATTTTTTTATTCAGCATTAACATCACATGTCATGAGTTCCACTACTGATTTTAAAAATTCATCCAACTGAAGACTCAACTGAAACTAAAGACAATTCTTAAAAATAGATAAGAACAAAGTTAACAATGTGGCATAAAAATGGTCTAAAAATAAAAACAAAAAAGTTCAGGAAAGAAAAAATGGATAAAAATAATCATAGGAAAATGGCAATTAATTCCATGCAACATTATTGTTTTGATCTTTTGGGATAGTGAACAGTTCTATAATATTTAGTGTTGTAAAGCCTATCACAAACAATACCACATATTCCATAAATTATAAATCGATTATTGTTTGAAGTCAATTTTCAATATCCATCAAAGCCTTTGATCCCATAATTAACCTGTACTCAAAGATACATGACCACCAGATTAATTATATCCAAGTTTGTAATAGTAAAAATTGTGTATAAATCAAATTTCCCTCAATAAGGAATAACATAAATATGGTATCTATACAAGGGAATACTGAGCAATAATTTTAAAGGCATGTATACAGACAAGAAATGTCATAAATATTAGAATATGTATGACACAAATATTAAGAACAAAAGTTTACAACTATAGTAATTTTTAATAACAGGTAAATATATGAATATAAAACAATATAAAAATATATAAACATATACATGTAATTGAAAATCCATAATTGAAAGTTTATAATAAAAACAAACATGTTAACAATGTTTATATATGAAAAAGAAAGTAAAGTAGATGCACGGCTATAGTGAAGGCTGACCTGGTTTTATATTTTCTATACAGTTTGGCGTTTTCAACAAATATGTACTTAGTTATAATTTGTGTAATCCAAAACACATTAAAAGTTAAAAAATGAACACCATTTTTTAGGTTATAAATTATTTTTTGCATTGTTCATATGTACTCTTGTTTAACCTAGTAACATTAATGCTATGCAATATTACTACTGTAGATTTCACGCCATTATCTTAAATTTACAAATTACTTATAGTTTTAAATATACTTTATATATTGATAGGAAAATATCTTTTTGAAAACATGGCTACTTAAATTAGAAGACAGTATTATTTTTAACACTTTAAATGTCTTGATTTTATTTCATATGCTCTCAGAGAAAATAAATACACTAACTTCAAGAAAATCACTTTTCTGTATCAGAACAACTTAACCTTTCTGTTCAATCACCCTGCAGTTGTGTGTTTATGTGTATATGTAAGAGGGCATGACTCTGTGTGTGCATAAAGAATAAAACTCAAGAAAAGCAAAGGACTCTGTTCTATAATACCCATGAGCAATGTGACCCAAATTCAGACTCTCAACTCTCTTTAAAATTAGCCAGACTCTCAAGAGCAGGTTTGTCTAAATCTGGACAAATGAAGGCTTTAGGCCATTGACACACTGAAAATGTACTTATTTAATATCACTCAGTGGAAGGTTTTTCTGCATTACAAATTAATTAGCAAATGCAGTTAATTTTTCAGAATCTATTTTTAAAACTTAATTAAGTCTGTCTTTGTTTTCAGTATTGCTGTGTCTTTGGAAATAAAGTCATGGAAAGATTAGTCTCTTGCGAAGATTATTATGAATATGAATAATTAGCTCCTCCATCATGCATTATACACATGTTAAACTTTTCCATAATTGAATTTTTAACCATTACTGTAAATACTCTAATTTAATTTGCTATAAAGTGTCTTACTAAATAGCCCAAAGGTGTTGACTTTTATAGAGGTGAATCAGATGATTAAACTATGTTTTAGTTTAAAAGAAGAAACAAAAACATCATGATTTTTTTTCTTTTTTTGCTTTTTGATGCTTTTTATTTGTATGTCAATTCAAACTTTTGGAAAAATTGTAAGATTACAATAAGAAAACTCTAAATAATACTCTCTTTTCCTCTCATATTTTGGGATTAAAATTGCACATACTTTTGATGGCTTGATGTTGCATCATAGGTCACTGAGGCTCTGTTCACTTTTTAAAAACTTTTTTTTTCTCTGTTTTTCAAGTAGGTTAATTTCTATTGCCCTATCTCAAAGATCACTTACCAGTTTGTGTTGCCATTGCCAATCTGCTTTTAAGGCGATGGAGTTGTATTTTCATTTAACATACTTTACTCTTTAGTTTTACTTTTTTAAAAAATGGTTTACATTTCTCTGCTGAGATATCCCAATCTTTTCATTCTTTATAATAATATTTACCTTTAAGTTCAAACCTTTTTATAATATTTGCTTTGAAGTCTCATTTCCTAATTTCAACACTTGGGTAATGTCAGGTTTGATTATCATTGACCGCTTATTCTCTTATCTAAGGATCACATTTCCCTTCTATTTATGTATTTAATGTGTTTGTGTTTTACTTTCTTGTGAGGTGGGTATACTAGGCACTGTGAATACGGCACTATTGACTCTGAGGTCTGTTAGCTTCTTTTAAAGAATGATGAGTTTTTTGGTTTTGTTTGTTTGTTGTTTGTTTGTTTTTGAGATGGAGTCTCAGTCTGTTGCCCAGGTTGGAGTGCAGTGGCACATCTCGGCTCACTTCAACCTCCGCCTCCTGGGTTCAAGCAATTCTCCTGCCTCCGCCTCCTGAGTAGCTGGGATTACAGGCACACACCACCATGCCCAGCTAATTTTTGTATTTTTAGTAGAGACGGGGTTTCACCATGTTGGCCAGGATGGTCTCGAACTCCTGACCTCATGATCCACCCACCTTGGTCTCCCAAAGTGCTGGGATTACAGGCGTGAGCCACTGAGCCCGGCTGAATGTTGAGTTTTGTAGTATCAAGTAGTTAACTTGGCTGGACTTTAAACTCTGCCTCTACTGCAGTGAGAAAGCAGTTAAAATCTCTGTTCAGTTCTTTCAACCTTCTATCCACTGCTATCTGCAAGACACTTTGATAATCCTTTGTATGTGCATAGTTCATGAGAGAACCAAGGATGTAGGCAAAGTTTATGTGCAGATTTGGGGGCTATTCTCTCTGTTGTTGTCTTTCCTTAATTTCCCCGTGAAGTTGTAATTCCACTGGAAGACCTGAACTCTGGTCTAACTTCTCAATACAGCTGGACTTGGACTTTCTGTTTGAGCTCAGGCTACTCCCTACTGTATGGACAGAAAAGCCACAAAAATTCAAATATTACCCAATGATAATCCCTCTTTCAAGGATCATTTATCCTTCAGTTCTGCCTGCTTTAAGTGTATTCTGGTTCTATCAGTGGTTGTTTTTGTTTGTTTGTTTTTGTTTTGTTTTCAGATTTTTTCCAGAGTTTTTAATTGCTATCTATAAGAGGATTAGTTTCATATAAGCTTTTGATAATTGATATACCATTCTCAGGAGTGAAGTGAATTGTTATTAATTAATAGAAGTTGCTTTCAATTTATTTTGTGCAGGTATTGCAATTTGAGGCATTGAATACTGTGTAAATATTTTGCAAAGCATTTTATCTCTGCATTTAAATTATAAATAATTAGAATTTAAACCCTTTCACTTCACAAAAGTAATAAAATAGAAGTGCAACATAGGAGTCATTTATTACAGTATTTAGCTTCAGAACATCAACATGAACTGTATGAGGTAAGCATTATTATTTCGATAACGAGTAATGGAGGGTCAAGAGTTTGGTACTTTGCCCAAGGTCAAAAACATGCTGGATTCTACCCTAAAATGATTAATTCAGGAATCCAGAGTAATTTAAACATGCTAAATTTTCTATTAAAAAAACAGATATTTCTTTTAGAAATATGACTATATTCATTTTGATGAAACTACACCACAAAACTGAAATCTGATGGGAATTCCAACAAAAAGTTTTTATTGGCTAATAAAGAAGCAATACAGTTTTTTAAATTTAAAATACTATGGAAATCATATGAAATATTATTTGGCATTAAAATGAAAGACCAAAAATAAATTATCTCATTGGGCACAGCTTTTATTCTTCTAAATTTGTCTAAAGCAGCCTGCAATTTAAGCCATCTCTTTTAATGCTTATCATATTGGTATGAAAATGAAGAAATTAATGAGATAACTCATTATCAGACAGTTCTTCGGCCATTTTTTATCAAAATTTTCAAAATTAATCGTGACATTGAGAAAATTTCTGTTGGACTTTTAGACTGAATTCCTCTGTATTAGCAAATAGGAGGCTGGTTGCAAACAATCTCTAGATTTCCACACTTGCTTATGACAGGAAAATTTTAATCTAGTAATAATCACACACTCAATGATAAGCTTTTAGGAGGTCAGATTATTATCTGTATCATATAAACTATCTGAGCAAATAAAATTCTTCATAAATTGGTTACATTTAATTTAGAGTGTCCACTTCCAAACTCTTTTATTATATTAGAGACCGGGGCTCAATAGAATAATCATTTACTAATTTTATCATTGGTTTTCTCTCTTGCATTCTCTCTCTTTCTCTTTTCTACACACACACACACACACACACACACATCACACTATCATACAAAATATGTGAATTTAATTCTAGTATTATAAAGGAAATCAGAAGAGTGAGTGATTAATTTTACCTGTAAATACAGCTAAGGTAACATTTAAATGAACTTTTACAAAGGAGGGGCTTTTTGATAGTCAGGGAAAGTATATATATTCTATAAAAAGAAACAATATGAAAAATGACATGGATTTATCAATGAACTATAAAAATTTGGAGCCACAAATCTTAGCCTAAATACAGAGTGTATGGAGCTGTCAAGGCAGGAACTAGTGCTGGGATACAACCTGGGATAGCATTGTAAAGAGCTTTGAAAGCTACATTAAAGTGGGCAGAAATTTTTTCCGGAGACTATGGGAAACCATCTCAGTATAGTTTTATTATTTTTTTCCAAAATGAAAAAAAGGATCATAGCTGGTTTTTCCAATTGCATAGATGATATTTACTTTTGGTTAATAAGTAAAATAATACCATAAAATATAAATGAGAAATAAATGTTGTGTATACTCTCACTAGACAGAGGTAACAAATGCCAATAATTTGGTGAGTGCCTTCTATGTATGCTCACACTTACAGAGTTTCTATATACCATAAAACAGTTTTTACAAACCTATTTAAAACTTGTTAAATATGTAATAGATTTTACAGGCACGTTGTAAAAACAATTGAAGAAAAAAATAAGTCCCGAGGTATTATTCTGCCATTTTTCTTACTTCACCATCCAAAAATTACAATTATGATTCATACTCTCAGAAAAAGCTATGCATATACAAGGATATTTATATAATTTTGCTCCCCTTTTAAAATATATTATTGTAGCATATTATAAACATTGCAACATGTAACACTACACTACACTTTGTTTTTTCATTTAATAATTTACCCTGAAAAGTATTAGATATTAAAACACATGTTCCAAAGTACATAGAGAGAGAAGGTGAGAAGTAATATAAGCATATGAATTATTCATTTCTGCTTCTATTACTAATTTTCTCATTGATTTCTTGTTTCATTACATTATAAACAAAACATAATATTCTCACTATTTTTACTGTTGAATTAGCTGAGCACTTTTTATCAAATACTGTGACAAAACTATGGGTGTTGGGAAAGTGTAAATTTTTTTATGGGTGTTGGGAAAGTGTAAATTTTTTGCTCAATGGAGCTGTATCGATTAGATCAAACTAAGCAAAAAGGTAATTTAGGTCTTACTTATTTTTTTCCCCAATCCTAGGCTTAGAGTAGCCCATACTGATAAAATTTTCTTTATAATTTTAATGTAATTTTTTGTATGTAGATCATGACTATAAAATTTTCAATGTGGATCCAGTATTTACTTTACATAAAGTCCTTATTTTGTGTTTAACCAAAATTTTGTATTACTTTGTATGAATAACTGACCCCCTAGAAAAACTTTTAATATTCAGTTTCCTTCCATGTCTTTGTCTACCCTTTTACTTTCAACCTTTCTGACTTTGTGTTTCCAGTCCATAACGAACAGTAGGATTTTGCTTGATTATCCCATGTGAGCATGTGTTTTTCTTTCAGTACATAAACAGGCCAGGCACAGTGACTCATGCCTGTAATTCCAGCACTTTGGGAGGCCGAGGCGGGAGGATAACTTGAACCCAGCAGTTCAAGACCAGCCTGGGCAACATAGCAAAACCTTTTCTCTACAAAAATTTTTTTCACAAAAATAGTTGGGTGTGGTGACATACACCTATAGTCCCAGCAACCCAGGAGGCTAATGCCAGAGGATTACTTAAGCCCAGGATGTTGAGCTTATAGTGAGCCATGATCACGCCACTGCACTCCTGGGTGAGAGAGCAAGACCCTGTCTTAAAAAAAATAGACAAGCAAATCTCATTTATGGAGAGGAAGTGAATGCTTGCTCTTAGTTTTTCCATCTTAATTTATGTTATTCTTTTCTAGCATTCATGTTTTATTTATTTCTCAATAAAGTCTGTGCTTCCTTTATTGTTTACGTTTACTTGTGATAATTTTAAAACTTTATACTCTTTTAAAGTTATTATGGTGGTTTATAACTATGATTTATTTAGTGAAATGAATTTATTTCTCTACCATTGCTTATTCATTTCCCTCTGCAAGTTTTACTGAGTTTATTATACATCTATTTTCTTCCACTTTTGTAACCTCCATTATTCCACATTATGTTGCTGATTGCATAATTCTTGTTTCTCTTCGAGGGTACCTTCTTACATTTATACACAGACATACCATTTGCTTGCTTTTCAAGATGTAAACAACACATCTTTTCCCCAACACCCACATTTACTTACGTGAAAACTACATCTTATCTGTAGATTTTCTTCCACTCTGCCACACAGTTGCAAAGATGGAGAATTTCATGTCACTTCTGCTTCCTTTACAATGTTTTCTATGAAATAAACGAGGAAAATTATAGCAGCAGTTGTCATCATTGAAATAAATCTGCTTTTCCAAGTGAGGGATCTTTGATTTTGCCCCTCAGGATGGCCCTATGTCTTTCAGAAGCCACTATCCCAAGATTTCTGCCTGAAATCACCAGCAGCAGGCATTCATCTCATCCTTGCTTTATCTTTTATTACGAAGTGAAGTATATCTATATCTGGATATGTTTTTTTTTCTTGCCATCAAGATAGATTTCTATTTATCATTCCTGTCATTCATTAGCGTCAGACAGGAAAAGAAGAAATAGGTATCTTTATTACATCTTAAAGCCACCAGAAATCCATTTAAGGGTTTAAGGTTGTGGGTTATCACAATCATGATTGTATTTTAGAAAGATAACCACAAGTATATAAAACCATTGCCATATGTCAGGAGTGGTGGCTCACGCCTAGAATCCCAGCACTTTGGGAGGCTAAGGAGGCTGGATTACATGAGCTTAGGAGTTTGAGACCAGCATGAGCAACATGGCAAAACCCTGTGTCTACAAAAAATACAAAAATTAGCCGGATATGATGGTGTGCATCTATGGTCTCAGCTACTGGGCAGGCTGAGGTGGGAGGATCACCTGAGTCTGGGAGATTGAGGCTACAGTGAGTTGAGATCATGCTACTGCACTGCAGCCTGTGTGACAGAGTGAGACCCTGACTCAAAAAGTAAACAAACAAACCAAACCCAAAAAACCCATTGCCTACATACTAATTCGGTTGTGATTTTTACAACATCTACAAATATTTCAGATATCATTGACTTTATCTAAAGACTATTCTGTTATGAGATGCCTGATGAATCACAATATAATTTGTATATTTTATACAGTAAGTGATTTAAGTAATCCAAGCATGGCAGGAATCTAAAAGCCCATAAAATTGATTCCTGGGCAAGATGGCCGAATAGGAACAACTCCGGTCTGCAGCTCCCAGGGAGACCAACGCAGAAGGCAGGTGATTTCTGCATTTCCAACTGAGGTACCTGGCTCATCTCATTGGAACTGGTTAGACAGTGAGTGCAGCACACAGAGTGCAAGCAGAAGCAGGGTGGGGTGTCGCCTCACCCGGGAAGTGCAAGGGGTCAGGAAACTCCTTCCCCTAGGCAAGGGAAGCCCCGAGGGACTTTGTCATGAGGGATGGTGTTATCCAGCCCAGATACTATGCTTTTCCCATGGTATTCACAACCCACAGACCAGGAGATTCCCTTGGGTGCCTACACCAAGGGCCCTGGGTTTCAAGCACAAAACTGGGCCGTTGTTTGGGCAGACACTGAGCTAACTACAGGAGTTATTTTTTCATATCCCAGTGGCACCTGGAATGCCAGCAAGACAGAACTGTTCACTCCCCTGGAAAGGGGGCT
Organism: Pan paniscus; assembly: GCF_029289425.2. Lineage (NCBI taxonomy): Eukaryota > Metazoa > Chordata > Mammalia > Primates > Hominidae > Pan > Pan paniscus. Next base: position 77,330,440 of record NC_073254.2, read on the forward strand.
GAAGCCAGGGAGCCAGGTGATCTTGCTTACTGGATCTCACCCCCACAGAGCCCAGCAAGCTAAAATCCACCGGCTTGAAATTCTTGCTGGCAGCACAGCAGTCTGAAGTCAACCTGAGACACTCCAGCTTGGTGGGGGGAGGCGCGTCCGCCATTACTGAGGCTTGAGTAGGCGGTTTTCCGCTCACAGTGTAAACAAAGCCACCAGGAAGTTTGGACTGGGTAGAGGCCACCCGCAGCTCCGCAAAGGTGTTGTAGCCAGACTGCCTCTCTAGATTCCTCCTCTATTAGCAGGGCATCTCTGAAAGTAAGGCAGCAGCCCCAGTCAGGAGCTTATAGACAAAACTCCCATTTCTCTGGGACAGAGCACCGGGGGGAAAGGACAGCTGTGGGCACAGCTTCAGCAGACTTAAACGTTCCTGCCTGTCAGCTCTGAAGAGAGCAGTTGATCTCCCAGAATAGCGCTCCGGGTCTGCCAAGAGACACACTGCCTCCTCAAGTGGGCCCCTGACCCCAGTGCCTCCTGAAGGGGAGACACCTCCCAGCAGGGGTTGACCGACACCTCATACAGGAGAGCTCCAGCTGGCATCTGGTGGGTGCCCCTCAGGGACGAAGCTTCCAGAGGAAGGAGCAGGCAGCAATCTTTGTTCTTCTGCAGCCTCCATTGGTGATACACAGCCAAACACAGTCTGGAGTGGACCCCCAGCAAACTCTAGCAGACCTGCGGAAGAGGGGCCTGACTGTTAGAAGGAAAACTAACAAACAGAAAGTAATAGCATGAACATCCACAAAAAGGATGACCACACAAAAACTCCATCTGAAGGTCACAGCAAAGACCAAGGGTAGATAAATCCATGAAGATAGGGAAAAACCAGGGCATAAAGGCTGAAAATTCCAAAACCAGAATGCTTCTTCTACTCCAAAGGATCACAACTCCTTGCCACCAAGGGAACAAAACTGGACAGAGAATGAGTTTGATGAATTGACAGAAGTAGGCTTCAGAAGGTGAGTAATAACAAACTCCTCTGAGCTAAAGGAGTATTTTCTAACCCAATGAAAGGAAGTTAAGAACCTTGATAAAATGTTAGAGGAATTGCTAACTAGAATAATCAGTTTAGAGAAGAACATAAATGACCTGATGGAGCTGAAAACCACAGCACAAGAACTTCGTGAAGCATACACAAGTATCAATAGCCGAATTGATCAAGCTGAAGAAAGGACATCAGAGATTGAAGATCAACTTAATGAAATAAAGCATGAAGACAAGATTAGAGAAAAAAGATGAAAAGGAATGAACAAAGCCTCCAAGAAATATGGGACTATGTGAAAAGACCAAATGTATGTTTGATTGTTGTACCTGAAAGTGATGGGGAGAATGGAACCAAGTTAGAAAACACTCTTCAGTTTATTATCCAGGAGAACTTCCCCAACCTAGAAATATAGGCCAACATTCAAATTCAGGAAATACAGAGAACACTACAAAGATACTCGTTGAGAAGAGCAACCCCAAGACACATAATTGTCAGATTCACCGAGGTTGAAATGAAGGAAAAAATGTTAAAGGCAACCAGAGAGAAATGTGGGGGCTACCCACAAAGGGAAGCCCATGAGACTAACAGCAGATCTCTCTGCAGAAACCCTACAAGCCAGAAGAGAGTGGGGGGTCAATATTCAACATTCTTAAAGAAAAGAATTCTCAACCCAGAATTCCAGCCAAACTAAGCTTCATAAGTGAATGAGAAATAAAATCCTTTACAGACAAGCAAATGCTGAGGGATTTTGTCACAACCAGGCCTGCCTTACAAAAGCTCCTGAAAGAAGCACTAAATATGGAAAGGAAAAACTGGTACCAGCCACTGCAAAAACAACCCCAAATGTAAAGGCCATTGACACTATGAAGAAACTGCATCAACTAATGGGCAAAATAACCAGTTAGAATCATAATGTCATGATCAAATTCACACATAATGATATTAACCTTAAATGTAAATGGGCTAAGTGTTCCAATTAAAAGAGACAGACTGGCAAATTCGATAAAGAGTCAAGACCCATCAGTGTGCTGCAATCAGGAGGCACATCTCATGTGCAAAGATACACATAGGGTCAAAATAAAGGGATGGAGGAAGATTTAACAAGCAAATAGAAAGCAAAAAAAAAAAAAAAAAAAAGCAGGGGTAACAATCCTAGTCTCTTATAAAATAGACTTCCAACCAACAAAGATAAAAAAAGACAAAGAATGGCATTACATAATAGTAAAGGGATCAATGCAACAAGAAGATCTAACTAATGTAAATATATACGCACCAACACAGGAACACCCGGATTCATAAAGCAACTTCTTAGAGACCTACAAAGAGACTAAGACTCCCACACAACAATAGTAGGAGGCGTTAACACCCCACTGTCAATATTAGATCAACGAGACAAAAAATTAACAAGAATACTCAGGACTTGAACTCAGCTCTGGACCAAGCAGACTTAATAGACATCTACAGAACTCTCCACCCCAAATCAACATTATATACATTCTTCTCAGCCCCACATAGCACTCGTTCTAAAATCGACCACATAATTTGAACTAGAACACTCATCAGCAAAGGCAAAAGAAGGGAAATCATAACAAACAGTCTCTCAGACCAAAGTGCCAATAAATGAGAACTCAGGATTAAGAAACTCACTCAAAACCTTACAACTCCATGGAAACTGAACAACCTTCTCCTGAATGACTACTGGGTAAATAACGAAATTAAAGGAGAAATAAATAAGTTCTTTGAAGCTGATGAGAACAAAGACACAATATACCAGAATCTCTGGGACGCAGCTAATGCAGTGTTTAGAGGGAAATTTATAGCACTAAATGCCCACAGGAGAAAGAAAGACAGATCTAAAATGGACACCATAACATCACAATTAAAAGAACTAGAGAAGCAAGAGCAAACAAATTCAAAAGCTAGCAGAAGACAAGAAATAACTAAGATCAGAGGAGAACTGAAGGAGATAGAAACACGAAAAACTCTTCAAAAAAATCAATGAATCCAGGAGCTGGGTTTTTTTTTGAAAAGATTAACAAAATAGATAGACCACTAGCCAGACTAATAAAGAAGAAGAGAGAGAACAATCAAATAGACACAATTAAAAATGATAAAGGGAGATCACCACTGATCCCACAGAAATCAGAGAATACAATAAACACCTCCACACAAATAAACTAAAAAATCTAGAAGAAATTGATACATTCCTGGACACATATACCCTCCCAAGACTAAACCAGGAAGAAGTCGAATCCCTGAATAGACCAATAACAAGTTCTGAAATTGAGGCAGTAATTAATAGCCTACCAACCAAAAAAGAAGCCCAGGACCATATGGATTCACAGCCAAATTTTACCAGATGCACAAAAAGGAACTGGTATCATTTCTTCTGAAATTATTCTAAACAATAGAAAAGGAGGGACTTCTCCTTGACTCATTTTATGAGGCCAGCATCATCCTGATACCAAAACCTGCCAGAGACACAACAAAAAAAGAAAATTTCAGTCCAATATCCCTGATGAACATTGATGCGAAAATCCTCAGTAAAATATTGGCAAACTGAATTCAGCAGCACATTAAAAGCTTATCCACCATGATCAAGTCAGCTTCAACCCTGGGATGCAAGGCTGGTTCAACATATGCAAATAAATAAACATAATCCATCACATGAACAGAACCAAAGACAAAAACCACATGATTATCTCAATAGATGTAGAAATGGCCTTCAATAAAGTTCAACACCATTTCATGCTGAAAGCACTCAATAAACTAGCAATTGAAGGAACATATCGCAAAATAATAAGAGCTATTTGTGACAAACCCGCAGCCAATATCATACTGAATGGGCAAAGCTGGAAGCATTTTCTTTGAAAACTGGCAGAAGACAAGGATGTCCTCTCTCACCACTCCTATTCAACATAGTATTGGAAGTTCTGGCCAGGGCCATCAGGCAAGAGAAAAAAATAAAGAGTATTCAAATAGAAAGAGAGGAAGTCAAATTATCTCTGTTTGCAGATGACATAATTGTATATTTAGAAAACCTGATCATCTCAGCCCCAAAACTCCTTAAACTGATGAGTCACTTTAGCAAAGTCTCAGGATACAAAATCAATGTGCAAAAATCACAAGCATTCCTATACATCAATAATAGACAAACGGAGAGCCAAATCATGAGAAAAAATCCCATTCACAGTTGCTACAAAGAGAATAAAATACCTAGGAATACAACGTACAAGGGATGTGAAGGACCTCTTCAAGGAGAAATACAAACCACTGCTCAAAGAAATAAGAGATGACACAAACAAATGGAAAACATTCCTTGCCCATGGATAGAAAGAATCAATGTCATGAAAATGGCCATACTACCCAAAGTAATTTATACATTCCTACCATTCCCATCAACCACCATTGACTTTCTTCAAATAATTAGAAAAAAACTACATTAAATTTCATATGGAACCAAAAAATAGCCCACACAGCCAAAACAATCCTAAGCAAAAAGAACAAAGCTGGAGGCATCATGCTACCTGACTTCAAACTATACTACAAGGCTACAGTAATCAAAACAGCATAGTACTGGTACCAAAACAGATATATAAACCAATGGAACAGAACAGAGGCCTCAGAAGTAACACCACACATCTACAACCATCTGATCTTTCACAAACCTGACAAAAACAAGAAATAGGGTAAGGATTCCCTACTTAATAAATGGTGTTGGGAAAACTGGCTAGCCATATGCAGAAAACTGAAACTCGACCCCTTCCTTATACCTTATACAAAAATTATTTCAAGATGGATTAAAGATTTAAATGTAAGACCTAAAATCATGAAAACCCTAGAAGAAAACTTAGGCAATACCATTCAAGATATAGGCATGGGCAAAGACTTCATGACTAAAACACCAAAAGCAATGGCAACAAAAACCAAAATTGACGAATGAGATATAATTAAACTAAAGAGCTTCTGCACAGCAAAAGAAACTATCATCAGAGTGAACAGACAGCCTACAGAATGGGAGAAAATTTTTGCAATCTATCCATCTGACAAAGGGCTAATTCAGAATCTACAAGGAACTTTTAAACAAATCTACCAAAAAAAAAAAAAAATAAAACCAACAACTTAATCAAAAAGTGGGAGAAGGAGATGAACTGACACTTCTCAAAAGAAGACATTTATGCAGCCAAAAAACATATGAAAGAAAGCTCATCATCACTGGTCATTAGAAAAATGCAAATCAAAACTACAAAGCAATACCATCTCATGCCAGTTAGAATGGTGATCATTAAAAAGTCAGGAAATAACAGATGCTGGAGAGGATATGGAGAAATAGGAACCGATTTTACACTGTTGGTGGGAGTGTAAATTAGTTCAACCATTGTGGAAGATAGTGTGGCGATTCCTCAAGAACCTAGAACTATAAATACCATTTGACCCAGCATTCCCATTACTGGGTATATACCCAAAGGATTATAAATCATTCTGCTATAAAGACACATGCACACCTATGTTCACTGCAGCACTATTCACAATAGCAAAGACTTGGAACCAACACAAATGCCCATAAATAATAGACTGGATAAAGAAAATGTGGCACATATATACCATGAAATACTATGCAGCCATAAAAAAATAATGAGTTCATGTCCTTTGCAGGGACATGGATGAAGCTGGATACCATCATTCTCAGAAAACTAACACAGGAACAGAAAACCAAACAACGCATGTTCCCCCTCATAAGTGGGAGTTGTACAATGAGAACATATGGGCACAGGGAGGGGAACATCACACACTGGGGCCTGTTAGGGGGTGGGGAGAAACAGGAGGGATAGCATTAGGAGAAATACCTAATGTAGATGACGGGTTGATGGGTGCAGCAAACCACCATGGCACATGCATATCTATGTAACAAACATGCATATTCTGCACATGTATCCCAGAACTTAAAGTATCATAATAAAAAAAGCCCATAAAATCACCTCCATTTTTTGGTTAATATATAAATTTCTACTCATAGATCTTAACAGCCTATGCATATAAGCTGGATTTTTTTACATTAAAAAAATTTTAACATTGAGATAATTGTATGTGTTTATGGCATACAATGTGATGTTTCAATATACACATACATTATATAAAGTTCAAATCAGGGTAGTTAGTCTATCCATCACCTCATGCATTTATCATTTTTTTGAGGTGAGAACATTCAGAAACCTCTCTTCTAGCTATTTTATAATATACAATGCCTTACTGTTAACTAGTCATCCTGCTGTGCTGCAAGAGAATACCCAAATTTATTCCTGTTATCCAATTGTAACTTTCTACCTGTTGGTCAACCTCTCTCCATCATCTCCCACCCCACTGGATCGCTTTTAATCTAAGAACACCACTGTTACTAACAACACTATATCTGAGAATCAGTTTTCTCATACCTTAACATTTAAAAAAATGTTGAGAAGCATTTTTGAGAGGGAATTGAATAAAAGTGAAAAAGATATGGTTTCTGGGGGTGGTATGAGAAATTAAGATGAGGAATGAAGTATGTTCTAGTTTGAAAGAAATGGGCAGCTATAAGAACATGGAGAAATCACTTTGGAAGTAGGAGAATCAGAAATAAAACTTCATTTTAAATTTACTATTTTGATACCAAAATTGTATCTTAAGATGTTTCGATGCTTTAAGGCAAATGGAAGGTATTTTCAAAAAGTGAATTCTAGATGAAAGGAGTGATATGCTCCAAGTCCCAGATGTTAGAAATATGAAGTAATTAATCTGAGTAGACAATTTAAAAATGAGTGGATAGAAAGACATGTGTTAGTAGTTTTATTTTTCAGAAATCTTAAGTAACAGTGATAGAAATTCAATTTCAATGAGATAAGGCTTAATGGAGAATGTATCATCTCTTGGATTCAAAGCACAGGCAAGTGAAAAAGCTGGCCTCAAGGTTAGCAAGAAGAGCCTTGCACAAGTAGCAGGACTTTTTCTATCTTGTATCCTTGCACAAGTAGTCGGATTTTTTCTATCTTGTATTTCAGTTCATCATAATTTTTCAAATATGGCCTAAGACATTCAATTAAGAGCAACTTAAACCAGGGACTCGAATGCAATTAGGATTTTCCTGATCTCTTCCGTTTGTTCCTTTCTGTAGTTTCATTCCATGCTCTAGCTTTAGTTTCTCTATGAAGCAGGGATAATGGTCAGAGAAAACAATAATTGCAAACATTTTTGCAACAACAAAAAATAGATATCTCTTCCACCAAATATACTGTGGAAATCCCTAGGGAAGACTGACCTAGTGTCCAAACTCTGCACCTCACATAAGCATCGTGTCTAGAGGATGGCCAGAGTGTGAAAGCAGTAGTGATGGCCTGACCATGTGTTCAGGGTAGGAGGGGTTAGTTAGTAAGGAATGAGCTAAAAGGAGTATTGAGCACATGATAGTAACTCCTGTGAAATACATTAGGGAATTGGAAAATGGAGACAACTCCTGTCTATTGTAATTTGTTTGTCCTCTGAATTAGACAGAATAATTTGCCTATTTTTGTAGAGTGCTTGAGAAACTAATAGAGTTGAGAAAGATTTGCAGAAAGGAATGAAAGATATGTCTCATTGGTAAGAGTTTCTCTTCTGCAAATCTGAGATGCTGGAAAGAATTAAAATTTGTTTATTTTGTCTTACAAATTCTGTGTTGCAATACTTTGATCTTCTCTTCAAACTTCTTTTCAAAGTTAAATAAACATGTGAAATACAATCTAAGATAAAGCAATAAAAATTCAAGATAGTTCAGTTGTTTTATCAATTTACGATTGTGTGGACTCAGTGGACATTCTCATCCCATCAGCAAATTATCTCCCTGTTACAAACATTCCTAATAATCTGAAACCTCCCATCCAAGCACATTTTTGATACCATTTTGGTTTCACAATCTGTCACTTGAAGTAGCTTCATAAGACTATCGTAACAAAATGAATCTTGCTTTCTTCAGAGATATGAGTTGTTAGTAATAGAAACAACTGAAAAATATCTAATGTTCCCATTTTCTTCAGGGAAATAAACATAGTCAATCTTATTTATGACCAAAAACAAAAACAAATATTAGAGTTTTAAAAAAAATAAAATAAATGATAAAAACAATGCGAAGAATGCCATTATTTTTCACATATTCATAAAAAGCAAGGGTAAATATATTTAAAAAGAAATAAACTATTCTTCTGCAGAAAAAACATTACAAATTTTAATATCATAAAACCACCCTAGAATTACATTTATAAAATACTACACCCAGAGAACTACAGAAAAATGACAGGATGGTCAACGCTAAATGTGTTTGTATTTAAGACACTTTCATTTCTCTAATGTTGGCATGGTATAATTTTGCAGTTAAAATTTGTCATCACCCATTTGGTCTTGAATTATCTGATAGAAAGTTATAATTTGAGAGTTATTTATAACAAGATTTGGGAAAACACATAAGATAACTTTTAGAATTTATTGTTGCAAAGACTACAGGCATGTACCGTTCCCCACTTTATACTGAACTTAAATCCAATGAATAAGCAAAAAACCTGAAAATCTCTGACAAATTGACAACACCAATTTCCATGATGATACTTCTCTTGGAAATAACTGCTAGTGCAAACTGTTAATACCAGTGACAAGCAAGATGTCAATTGATTTGCGTAAAGCATATCCAAGGTTACCTAAGCAATTTGTTTCAAATTGAAACTAAGAGATATTACTTATAACAGGAGAATAAATTCAGAATCTAGAACTAGAGTGAAAGAGACTAACATTTCCTGAATACCTGTATTGTAGTGGACACCTAAGTACTCTGAGAGACGAAGGGGTGGTACTAAAAAATGGTGATGGAATGTTTATTGGAGAAAAAGAAGATGATTAAAAAGTCTTTGTGCGACTAGCATTATACCAGATAGTTTTATGCGTAACGTCATATTTTTACTCACTACCATTCCTTTTTATTTCTTCCAAGTTCTACAGTGTTTGTTTAATGAATATCTAGACTTAATTCCCATTGGTAGGTGTTTTCTATATCCACCCTAGTAATTCATTTTTATTACACAGACTTTCTGTCCCTCAGCACTCATTTTTTTTCCTGAAACATTCTAATACAATAGAAATAATTTTCGCCTAATATAATAGTTGCCTATTGCTGCCGTAACAAATTACCACAGACTTAATGGCATAAAGCAACACAATTTTATTGTCTAACAGTTATGGAAGTAGGAAGCCTGAAATAGGTTTTACCAAGACAAGACTCTGGTGTCAGCATGGTCACACTCCCTCTATCTGGAGGCCATAGGGGAGAATAAGCCTTTATGCCTTTTTCAGCTTTTAGAGCTGGATTCCTTGCATTCGTTGGACTATGGCACCTTCCTTCCTCTTCAAAGCTAGCAGTGCAGTGTCTCAGATCTCCTTCTGTTTCTTCCTTCAAATCACCTTCTGTCCCTTTGATTCCATGCTTTCCTCTTATAAAGGTCCCTGTGATTACATCACGTCCGCCTAGATATTCCAAGCTAATATCCCTATCTTAAGATCTTTGTTTTAACTATATCTGCCAAATCTCTGTTGCTGTATAAGGTAATATTCATAGGTCCCAGGAATTCAGACCTGGATATCTTGGTGGGCTATTATTCAGCCTATTAAACCTAGGTTATGCTTTTATGCCACGCGTAGTACTATAACAAATAAAGTCTGAATCATCTCATTTCAAAAAAATGTACTTTGTAATGAGTAGCCATTGAAAGCCTAATGCAGCTTTGCCATTGCCAAGAACATGACACAATTATTTGGTTTCTTCAGAAACCATTTCTTCAGGTAACCAACATGATAGAAACATCAGAAATATTAGTGCTATGCCACTAATATTTTCAGTTACTGGAGATTTTATTGACTGTCTTTAGAGGAGTTGGCACTGTAATTGCTATTGTCTAAATATTGATGCTTCTCCTAAAATTCATATGTTGACATCCTCATGCCCAAGGTGATAATGTTAAGAGAAGGGACCTTTGGGAAATTATTAGGTCATGGTGGTTGAGTTCTTATGAATGATATTAGTGCCTTTAAAAAGAGGCCTAAGAGATCCCTCACCCCTTCTACCATGTGAGGACATACAGAGAAGGCACTATTCACGAGCCAGGAGACCAGCCTTCAGCAGGCACCAAATCTGCTGGAGCCTTGATTTTGGATTTCCCAGTCTCTAGAAGGGTGAAAAGTAAATTTCCATTGTTTATAAGCTACCCAATCTATGGTATTTTGTTACAGCAGCTGAAAGGACTAAGACACCATATACTTTTAAGAAAAATCTAAAAGTTAATTACAGTATTTTAAGCTATTAACCAAATGATAATTTTTTAAAGAAAATTATTGCTTAGAATGAAAGTTAACTGGCTATGCTAGATTTATAATTTTTTACTCTTCTTCCCTCAATGCACAATAGGGTGCAAAGCCTGCAACACTAGAAAAATGTTCCAATTTCTAAAAGGAGTTTCCATTCACTAAAACATAGATGCATAATTTATCAGCAAACAATTAATGACTAGAAGACAATTGCATCAAGTGTTCCAAAAATAAGAATTTCAGGTTTTAAATAGTATTACCTAGTAGCTCCTGAGACAGTTTCTTGTGAGTTGCTATGAAAATTGAGAGATGACATGAAAAATGGTGAGCTATAAAAAAATTACAATACCAAAAACCATGACTGATGGCCTATTCTCAGAACCCAGGAAGAATTTTCATCGCTTTTAACAGCAAAGATACTGGATTGAGAAAATTACCGGAGACCACATATGCATTACTTTATGTCAACAAACTATCCTAACTCTGTGAATGAAGATAGCAAGATAGATAATGAATTACCTATTTTCTGATCCTTAACCCAAGCCCAGAAAATACTGCATTCATCTCTCTGCTATATACCATAATATTTTTGAAGAACTTAAAGTATGTTAGTAACTCCAACAACTTTCTACACTTTGCCCCATCTTGGAAAATAATTGGCAGATGGGTAGTTGAGTTGTATAGTAAGCAAATCAGTGCTTCCTGAGCATAAAGTCAGTGCTTGAAATGTAATTGCTGAAAGAAAGAATGTATGAGGAATGTATTTATTATCATTACAAGTAAAGCAGCCTTGGTATAGAAAGAGTCTCCAAGCATAATGTAGCTATTAGGACTGCATAAAGTTTAAAATATAAGAAAACCCAACTTTCAGTAGTTTGACTAAATAGGAGTTTTTTTTTGTTTTGTAAAAGAAAAAATTCAAGCATTAGGCTATAGTGCCACTGATGTCAGAGACCTGGCTTCAGGTAGCTTACAATCTACCCACTCATTTTGTAGTTTTGATTCTAATGCTTGTGGTGGTAACATTCATCAAGAGATAGCTGTTGAGCCTTCATGCATTGCATCCACATTCAATAGGAATGGGCAAAAGGTAGGACTATTTCTTTCTGATCTTTTTCTTAGGAAAGCAAAAGTCTTCCTAGAAATCCTTGCAACAGACTTTCTACCCGATATCATTGGCCAGAACTAGGGCTAGGATCACATCAGGTTTTGCAAATACTAAACAACCTACCTTTTACTCTCCCATAGAAATTATGGAATTCAACTAACTTTGAGGTAGGGGAGATCTCTCTTAAAAAAAAGTATAATGGTTCAATATATTAAAAAATAACTATAAAAATAGAAAGAGAAATAAACTGGTAAGCATTTTTCCACAAATAAAACAGGAAAAGAGTTGATATCCTTACTTTCTAAAAATTTCTGCAAGGTAATAATTTAAAATGTCACTACTATCCCCGAAAATATGAGCAAAGGTTATGGATGTTCATAGAAAAAAAATGCATGTGACTAACAATGTGTTTAGAAAATATCCAACAACTTGGTAATGAAAAAATCAAGTAAGTTAAATGTCATTTTTCACCTATCATATTTTCAATCCATGATAGCAAAGTATTTTCTTAGATGAAGAAACCTTATATACTAACTGTAGTGGCAAAGTTGGTGCAACATCCCTGGAAAACAATTTGAAATATGTAGGAAATAATTAAAGAGCATGCTCATTGAATAAGTAATTCTGAATCCAGGAATCACTTCTTAGCAAACAATCATTTGGTAGACAAATAATTCTTCAGAAACCTCATTTCTTAATTTGAAACAATAAAAAAATCTTTAAGATAAAACAATAAGAAAACATCTAATATAAAACAATCAGAAAACATTTAAGATAAAAATACGTTTCCAGAATACCTATGGCAAAACTACACGGACAGAGAACACATTTGCGGCTACCAGAAATTAGAGGGAGGAAGTGGATGTGACTACAAGGGTTTAAATGAGGGAATTTGGGGGGATGTTGGAATTAGTCTGTATTCTTTTGGTGAAGGTGATTACCAGATTCTATGAATGTGTTAAAATTCATAAAATGCTATACCAAAAAAAAAAGAGGAAGAAGAAGAAAAAGGAAAAGAAGGAGGAAGAGGAAAGGGAGGAGAGAAGAGAAAATAATTATTTATCTCTACATAAATTTTAAAAAATTGTGACCAATATGCATAATATATGTGTGTTGGGAGAAAGCTGGAAAAGAAAACCAAACAAAAATGGAAAATATCACTCACTTCTTAGTATTCTCTTCCCAAGATAGTACAATTAAGAGCTAGTAATAGCTAGAAATCTTTCTATAGCCTTTACTGTATACATATGCACTCATATCTATAGATAAAATATATATTTGAATCATACTGTATTTAGTACATACTGCTTTATCATATATAAAATAGATATTGTTATATAATTACATTTTATATACACACTATATAATGATTAAATATCATAGCTTATGAATGTAATTTATTTAACCATTTTGCATACTTAATGATATAATTATGATCTCTATTTTATTTACATATTCATATATAACTATTTTAATCATAAAGAGATATAAATATTTTCTAACAAAATACCTGACAATATTCTTGAAGAATGGTTGCTATGGTGATTTTGGTTTAGCTATAAACAATCTTAGGTGCTTGTTATATTCCTTTTTCACACCTGTCAAGGTGCTGCCAGGACAGCCTGTCTGGCATAATATACTGCCCTTTTCTTTCTTTTGCTGTGAACTACAAATGTAGTGATTGCAAAATGGCCACCTTATATACTTTTTACACACTCAGTGAATTAAAAAGATCAACGAAATATTTATTAAGGAAGATTGTTAGTCTTTGAACATTATCAAAATACAGAATTTTAAAGCTCTAGTATTTACAAATATGATATACTTTTATATAATTTAAGCTCTGTGGTAAATTTGTAAATTTCCCATGTTGCAACAATTGTAAAGATATATAAGAACTACTATGCTGTTTGAAGGGGCAGATCTTTGAAAATTATAGTGCATTTCATTATGATACCAAAGCAAGAGAAATTAAATTATCAATGATTTATATGTACACAAAACCCAATAGTAGTCAAATTTATTAAATTCAAGAAGAGACTGATGGAAAATAATATAAATTATCTCCATGCATATATGCACCACTATTCCAGGCAGTAACTCTGATATCAAAGAAAGATTGTTTTTTTGCAACAGGCTTTCCTACCTTTTCTCTAAGGTGTAGCGCAAGGTCCGAGGGCCATCTTGCAATATCCAGGTGGGAAGCAGGTGCATCAGGGGTGTGTATTGCATAATGGAGCATCCAGTTATCCAGTTTAATTTTCACAACATTCAAAAAGTGTAGAGTTCAGAGCCTGGTTATCAAGTCCAAGCAGGCATAAGGGAAAGGGGCTGGAGCCCCTTTTTTTTACACTCTTGCTGAGTGTAAAATATCAAGCAATGAACTAGGCACGAGGCAGCTGCATGGTGACTACCAGGGGCTCAAGGACTACAGCTGCTGGATTGCCTTCCCACACTTCCATCAATCCAGCCAGTAGGAGAAAATATGACCAAATGAATTCAGACAGTTTATTACTTTCACAGACAGCAACAGCAAAATCGGTGTGCTGTCACCTCCCTTCATCCTAGTCCCACATGAACACACCAAGTTACAGAGGTTGCATGACAGGCAGCATGGGTGCTGGGCAGCTCTAACACCGGAGAGTCAATGTTAACCTACAGCCAGATAGTTTAAAGCCTGCAGTTGTACCCTAACAGAGGGTAAGGTAGAAAGTCTGTTGCTCAACTGAAACTAGTAAGATGGACTAGAAACAGCCTAGTGGTAGTTTCCCCAAGATAGGAGAAGTAGCATGGTCTTGTGACAACTCCTCATCAGGTGGATTGTTTTTCTGTGCTCAAGAGAAATTATAAGGCAATCTGCAAAGATGGTTACAATGCTGTCAAGCCTTTCCCACACAATCTATGTGGACATGTTCAAAATTACCAGGACTCTGGGAGCTGTTCCCTACATTGAATGACTTATGAGATGTTAAGCATTAAAACTATGACTAGCAAGATGCTGCAAGATCCTTACCTATGGATTCTGAAGCCAAAGATACCAGCATGTACTAAGTTGGTGAGTTTTTAATCATGACACTGGCGTATCTTTCATACTAGTAAGCAATACATGAAAAGAATGAATTTGTGAATAACATATGTTTTTTAATTAATTTGTGCACTGAGCTGCTATGTATTAACCAGGCCCGGTTGGCCCTAAGCCACAATTAATTTGCAAATAGATTAATAGGCTAATCTGCTTTTTGTCACTTACCCCCAACCTGTGAACACACTATAGCTCAGGTGCAGCCCGGACTCTCTGACTGGAGAAAAGTCCCTGTCCACATGACAGATGTCTCATTTCTGCTTGAATACCTATGAATCATGACTTCATAGAAGCTTCCTTACGTTATTAAACAGTTGATTGAGACCAGTGCAACTTTTAAGTTACTTCTGAGTGCAAAGTTTGGTTTTTGTTTTTGTTTTTCTTCCCCCCCTACTGGCAAATACCAGATTAACATGCTACCTCTTATACATGGTTGTTCTCAACAAACTAAGTCATGCTTATCTTCATTTTCTGGTTATCTGCTCCCAGAAATTGTAGGGGCCAGAGAAAAGAGTGTTCCAGCATTGATTGTTTCCTCCAGCACAGAAATATAATTCACTGCTCTGACTTTCAAGACATAAGTCATAGGCAAAATCAGAGAATCTAAATAGGTAGCAAAAGAATGCACAGCTTTTAAATCTCTTACACTGCAGTTATAGAAGGCAGCCGTAATAATAACATTTTAGTGATAAGTACCTGACAGGGGACATGGCATCTCCTGTTCCTATGCTGACTTCTGACATTGTCTCCTTTCTCTTTTTAAAATTGTCTACTTAAGTTTATGTCCTGGACCTGTGAATCCATCTAGTTGGTCAACACATAATTATTGAACTAGGTTGAGAACTGTTGTAAATTTCTGCCTTGGTTAAGTGTGATTTTGTAGGAGACAAACAATCAACAACTCAAGAGAACTTCAGTTCATAATTGTAATGAAGACAATGAAATTGGCGATATGGCCAATAGTTGGTGGAGTGTTTCTTTAGAGGTCTTCTAGATCTGGATCATCAAGCTCTTCACCATCAGTTTCTAAATCTCACAGTGGAAAAGCAACCAAAATAGAGACACTTTTATGAAAATAGAACTTTATATGCTGCAATTTTCTACTTAGCGCTATTAATTCAATTTATCCAAGATTATCTTCTGGAAATATTGCGAGCCTATTGCATATAAGAAAAGTTATAGAATATACTAATTCTCCCTATTGGATCAAAACCAAACCATTTGAATGTGGATGCTTTCAATGTGTAATATCGTTACCTTCATTTTATAATCTTATAGCATAAAAATGACCTTTGCCCATTTTTTTGCCTGGTACGATTTTTACTAATTCTTTTAAGTTCAGTTACAATCAATCCCATTTAGCAAGCAAAATCTTCCAGTTCTGTTAGAACTCCAACCTCCCTGTAAGTGCCTCTCAGGCCTGAATTATCCTTGGGGTCTCTGTGTCCCTTACTAGCCTATGAGCTCTCTGAGGCTGGGCAGTTCCTAGCCCCCTGGGAGAGATAAACATAAACAAGAAAGAATAAATCACTAGGCAATGTGAGAGATCATGTGCGGTCTAAAGGAAACAATAAACTTTTAAACTAATATTGGAGACAACTTCATGTGTGACAAATGACTTGTTTCCCATTTACAATTTTAAGTTGCAAGTCAAAAATCAGGTGTTGCTTACTTATGTAAGAAATAGGTTTAAATACATAGTCTAGGAATACCTTTGCTTCTCTAAAGACCTGGAGTGTTTACTCCTCATAGATAATGAGAACTGCATTAACTAACATTTCCCTTTTTCTTTGACTTCTAGGGATATCAGACACAAATTTATGTCTCAATTATAGCATCGTCTTTGGACCTTATGTTTGCTTATCTGTGTTCTCTTTTCCCCTTGGTCTGTTCCACTTCTTCTGATTTATATTTTCCCTGGTCCTGATATTTTATTTATGTTTTACTATATTGTTGGTTGTGTTTTTATAAGCCATTCTAAATCCTTTGTGAATTAACTTGGGATATAAATACGCTACTTGCTTAAAACTGTTCTGAGTGCATTACCTGTACCATCTCTAAGGCACATGAATTCTCCAAAAAAACAAAACAAAACAAAATTCCAGGTTTTAAAGTTCTTTTTCTTGTAAGTTTTTTTAAAGAAACAGTAACACTTTTTAAAACAACATTGTAGGTAATTTCATTTGTAAAATATGAACTAAATTTTAATTACTATGAAATTTTATTCCCTTATAAGCCCCTCTCAAAGAAAAAAGGGGTTATTTTAAATATAAGCAGAAATAATTCTTCCAAGGTCTTATAACTCTCATTTTATTTTCATTTTAATTTGTACATCTTCACTTTCATGTTTATTATTTCTGGGTATGATTATGGACTTGTTCATAATCTACATGTATCATTCCTATATGATAATGTCAGGACCTAGCTTGACTCTCATGAAATAATTTAAGACAAAAAAGAGAAAATGTATAATAACATAGAAGGTATTGATAGCTTTGTGTACATAAATTTTAATTACCTGTATGGAATTATAAGAAATTTTCAAATGCAAAAGAAAATCTAGAAAAATTAATTAATTCACATGGCTAACTATGGGAGAATTTCTTTAATGGACAAATAGCTCTTTCAAATTACTAAGAAAAAGAGTAATAACTCAAAAGGGAAATAGTCAAAGTATATAAATATGTAGGTCACAAAAACTGAATAAAAATATGAAAAGATGCGTAGCTTTATCAAAATAAATGCAATGAAGATATAAAAATCAATGAGCTATCACTTTTTATTTATCAGACAGGCAAAAATTAAGTCATTTGATGACCATACATTTTAACCAGGATACCAAGGAATAACCCCTCTTACCTTCTATTGATAGCATATATAGCTGCGAATTTCAGAAGGCAATGTTATTAACATTTTCAAATGTACATAATCTTTAATCCAGTCAATTGACTCCTGGGGATTTTTACATACATATTTGAAATATAAATATTTTAAAGGAATTTTAATTCCATATTACTTGTAATCCTGAGGTAACTAGAAAAAGTATTTACCAAAAAGTGACTAGTTACATTTGATTGTTTGCTTAATAAGTAATTATTGATCACTATGTGCCAGGCTTAGTTCTAGGTTTGGTAACCCACCGTGAACAAGATAAAAGCTTGTATTCTAGTGGGGTCATACATGTGAATGAGTAACAAATATACATATTTATATACATATTCATATACAAATTCAGATTGTAGCCCATACCATAAAAGAAAGCAAAACTAAGAAAAGTGCTGAAGGAAGTGGGTGGCTTATATTAGCATGGTCAAGGATAAATTTTGAGGAGGTGGCATTTGAAGTATGACTACAGGAGGAAGGCACAAGCCACATGAAAACTAGAGGAAGAGTGTCATGGCACATTCATACAAGGCTGCTCTTAAAAAAAATTAACAGGTCAATCTAATTGGGATTACTATAGAATGCGTTCTATAATTCTTTCCTGTTAAGCAATTGTTAACTGTCAACGACTGTTACATAAAAGTATGTATTATATAATTATTTTTGGTTAGATGAATCTGTGCATGCATGCCTGTGTTTCTGTGTGTGTGTGTGTGTGTGTGTGTGTGTGCATGCACTTCTGTGTTCGTGCATGCATATCCATAGAAAATTCCTGAGAATTATGAAAGAAACTATCAACAGTGGTTATCTCCAAGGTGCAGAAAGCAAATATCAGAGGGTTTTAAAAATTTATCTTATGCTCATTTTTTTGACATTTTCATTATAAGCATGTGTTACTTTTAAATAGTAATTTCAGTGTCACTATGTCATATATACGTATATATTTATTTATATATACACAAAATAAATAAATAATAGGACTGGGAAGAAACAATCTTTAAACAGCTCCTTTTGAATGCCATTCCAAGTTTTCGGTCTTTTTAGTCCTGATTTTATTAATACAATTTCTATCAACCTATTTGTACTGTCACCTTACACCTATATGAATGTATTCTAGAATAAACCTGACACATATCACCATTTTAATTTGCTGAAGTAATATTACATTTTTTGTTTCAAATAGCATGTTATTATTGCCTGACAATTCATCTTTGCATTTAAATATAATATTGTGGGCGCTGTAAATTTACTAATGAATTACAGCACTAAACTTGAATAAGATTGGTTATTTTAAATACTTATTAATTATTTGTGTCTTGTTCAGAAGAGGACCACCAGAAGGATCTTTCTTCAGAATGGAATATATTAAAAACTTTGTTTAAATATATTTAAATAAATATATTAACTTTTGCAAAGCACATCTGTATTTATTTCAATTTGAATGTCACTTCCTAGGTGAATCTATTTCTGACCCACCTGTCTTCTCTGGAAGAGCACATTATCTTGATTGTGTTGTTGCCCTTGCCCTATTATTATAATATATATTTATTATGTTATTTGTCAGATTTCCCTACAATGTTGTGAGCTCTTAGAGGAAAATTGATATATTGCTTAAAGCAAAAACAAGGGATAAAAGAGAGCTTATTTCTTTAAGCCAAAAGTTCTTTGAGTCTAAGTAAGAAAAAAAAACCATATAATCTCACAATTAAAAGTGTGCTATTTCCCACATATTAAGATTTTTACACAATTATATGTTATATGTACAAAAATATTACATTATGTTGACTCTTAACCTGCATTTTTGATGAAAGAATATATCATGGATACGTTTTTGTCATTATGTATTATTCTACAAGGGCATCTGATAGCTACACAAGTCTACTGCATACACATGAACATTGTTTTAATCTTCTAACAGCAGAATATGTGATTATTTCTAGTGTGTTTTTTTCTTTTAGAAGTAAATAGCTATTAGATAAAATAAAATATAAATCTAGAGAATAAAGTAAAACATGTGTGGCAACAGCTAAGATTGGTCTTATCTGCATTGGATATTTTATATTGTCTTTGCTCCATCACCTAACATGCCCAGTCCCAACTCACCTAACATGCCCAGTCCCTAGCTGCTGTCAGCTCCGGAATCTTTTCTGATGTGTGGAAGCTGGACCTACTTTACTTCTATTCCTTGTCCCAGCATTGAAGACTCCAGCTGACTCCTTTCTAGAACATGATCAGAAGAATATGGCTTGTTACGGTTTGTTATGGCTATTTAAGCCATACACAGGCCAGTGTTTAATGGGGCTGTTCTGTAGCTAGAGTAAAATCCTGGGGGAAATCTTTCTCATCTCGGCTTTTCCTGGGCTTGAAGTAGCAGGCAAGTACTGTTGCTCTTTTCAGATGGTCAGCAGACTCCTTATTAGTAAAGCTCCGTGGCCAATGTGTAAACAATTTTGTTCTAAGGATGCAAATGTGGATGAAATTAGAAAGCTTTAAGATAATTGAGTACTGAGGTAGCACGCTCAGGTGCCTGAACTTTAATAAAAGCCTAGACCATTTTGCCTAAATAATAATGCCTTTCAACCCTCTCCTCACAGAGGCAGATGTAGCATGAACAGGTGCATTGGCTTTGCTGATACTAAATACCCATTGGGATCTGATAACTTAAAAGACTAGATGAGAAGGTTCTCATACCTTGGGACCCATTGATTTTCGAGATTCACTTTATACTTCTCTGTAGTTGGCTGCACCATCATGCTGTGCCCTTCTGGTAGTGGCAATAAAGTAACCATGAATATGTGTTTGTAATTATATAAAATCTAAAAGCAAAGAAAACTACAAGCAAATGGCTTCTGCTTACAAATTCAATTTATACAAGTGCCAACCTATAATTTAGAATGGTGGCTTCAGTGCCTCTTCATGCAGAAATTTGCAATTGATGGGGACATATACAGAATCAAATAAGGAAACAATGTATTCTTATTGCACCCCATTGTCAGAGGTGATGAACAGATATGAAAAGCGGCAAAGGAGCAGAGCAAAATTCTGCACCACCTGGAATGTTCAAGGAGAGAGAGAAGAGAACAGGCATTCTTGACGGGTCAAGTTGACCTTAGGCAGGCTCCAGATGTAGCTATAAAATATCCTCATATCCTTGATACTTGAACACCCACTATTTTAGCTTTATCTTCAAAACAACTGAAACTGATCCCCAGGCTAGAGAAGGATTTTCTAATTATGGTGCTGAATATCAAAGATTAGCATTTGACTAGGTTGTCGGAGTGAGAGGTCATGGAGAGAGGCTACATCATTTTGAGTTTTTATGTCAGGTTTAAAGCACACATTTCCTCAAATGAGAACCCCTGCTTAACATTATACAGCTAAATAATGGCAGAGCTGATTTTTTTTTCAACTAGGAAACATAAAATTGTATTTGCCGCTTCCCATGTGGTAATTCCAAAACGATGTGATTTATATATAGTTACTTATGTAGACCTCACAGTGAGCATATATAGAAGGTATTTATTTCAGTTTAAACGTACTGATTCTTAATTTTAAATTCAAGGATACATGTGCAGGATGTGCAGGCTTGTTACACAGGTAAACGTATGCGATGGTGGTTTGCTGAACAGATCATCCCATCATCCAGGTATTAAGCCCAGCACCCATTAGCTATTCTTCCTGATCCTCTTCCTCCTCCTACCCCGCTGCCCTGTGACTGGCCCCAGTGTGTGTTGTTCCCCGCCATGTGTCTATGTGTTGTCATCATTCAGCTCCCACTTATAAGTGAGAACACATGGAATTTGGTTTTCTGTTCCTGAATTAGTTTGCTAAAGGTAATGGCCTCCTCTTTTTGGAATAGTACATCATTTACTGTACTTCTCAACATTTCAAAAGTGGGACAAATTCTATATTCTACATCTCCACCTCAAATTCTTCTGTTGGTGAGGTTTTTTGTTTGATCAACTTGGTCATCACAAGTTTCAGCTTCTTTTTAGAGGTTACTGTACTACTTTTATTTGTGGCGATGTTACTAATTTTACAGATTGGAAAAGCATAGAAACGTATTCATTTAAAGTAAGGAGGAGTGTTTCAAAAAGCCTGGCAATGTTACAGCAAAGGATCTCCTGAAATCCTTTATCTCCTGAAATCATATTGGGATGAGGTCTATTATCTCAGAAATACTGTTATAGCAAAAGACTTTTAAGTAGTGAGGAAAATGCTTAAAGTGTAGATCTTTTTATGTTTCTATTTTTACTATTTTTAATCTGCCCACATATATTTATATGCTTTATTTCCTTTTTACAATGCCTTTCCTTGGGATGAAATATAGCTGTTTTAATTTTAAAGTCAATACATTTTAATTAAATTAATATATTTGCACATCTCATATTCAAATCACATATTCAGAATGCAATCTGACTTCTGCTTAATCCTAGAACAAACCAAAATTAAAAAAAAAAATGAAGAAAACTTTGTTTACCCCAAGCAAAACTGATCTCTGATAAATAAACATGTCCTCAGAAAATGGGATTAATACCTTTTAGATGTCTTCTTCTTGTTCATCTTATTTTAAACATATCATCCTTCTCTTTTTAGACATTGTTTACTTCTTTGCAGGCATAATAGTTTCATTCTGTCTCTTTCAAGAACTCTTCCACCCAGAAGTCCGTACTAGCTTTCTATCTACCCATTGAATTCATTGTATAGAGACCTTTTCGTTTCCAAGAAAGGCTACCAAGGCCAAAGCCAAGTTTAACTCAAAGAACAGGGCACATCATTTTGAAATACCAGATGCTTAGATGACTGAATATATGACGTTTGGAGGCAGGAAGCCTATTCGCTTGACAATCTATACCACATTACACTGGTTTATTTGAAGGTTACTTCTTTGTTAAAGCACACATACTTCCCAGATGATAAGATTTGCTTAAGGTTACATAGCTAGCTAATGAGAGAATTGAGCTTTTCCTTTGATTAGACCATACTACCTCCTGTACATAAAATTGTATTAAAATAATTATTTTATTTCTAATTTTAATCACCTGTTTTACTTCTGTACCAATTTGTCTACAGATTTTCATTAAAATAAATATCCAAGGATGGTGCTTTGACATCATGTGTACTATTGTCAAAATTATATGTTATTTGCTGGTCTCTGAATTAAGCACTCTATGCATATTTTCGTATTTAGTCTGCCTATTAGCAATACTGAATGGATAGGCCAAAATCTAGGTTCAAAGCAATTGAAGAATAATAAGGATTTTCATTTCAGTGTTAATATTTCTGCTATAAAATTGTTAACTGATTTAAACAAGAATTTTAGCCTTGTGCAGAAAACTTACTTATTTGCAGCATACTTATTTACAACAATTTTAATATGATAATCTTAGAGTAGATTAACATTTGTTAATGTCTCATGTGTTGATTGTTTTTCTGCCAAATATTTTTAATATCAATATTAATGTCTGAATATAGTTTGACCTTGGTGATATGATTCTGTATAGTAGTAAGTTGTGTCATAAGAGAAGTCTCACTATAGTAGCATTTTTCCTGACATAGTTTTTAAAAATTAATTCATTATTTTATGGTATTTCTTTCAATTTTGGGGGGTTTTCATAAAAAGAGAGTTCTAATTTGAATACTAGTAAAATCCAAATTTAAATTGTGCTATCCCCATTGGTTCCCTAGGTTTGGGTTTATTTTTATTTTATGTTGTCTTTTATTTCAGATCTATTACATCCCTAGTTTTTGCTAAATTTATCTAGCCAATTATTAGCTAGAGTATCATTACATTCCAGGGTAAATTATTTAGTAGCATGAAACAATGTATTCTGAAAATGAGGACTGTGTATCAGGGAGCTCACAAGTTCAGTGTAGTTTGTCAAACTTCTAAAGAAAACATCTCAGTGAGTCACTAAAAATGAGAAAGGAAGGGTTTGGTAAAACATTGCTTCTCATTAGTATGGCAAGTCAGTAAGTATTTGGGGTTGGAGGAGGGGCCCTGCTGATGGATGAATGTGCTTTTTGGGATATTCCTGATTAGTTAGTAAGTGGTGTTTGTTACTATTTTTTCTGAGAGTTGCATCAGACTATAATAAAAGTGGCCTATGTTTTTGTTTTTAACAATTGCAGGTTAACGATGAAGGCCAAGGCTCTAAGAAGTATTTAACCCAGGAAACCAACCACCATCATGGGAGTTAGAAAAAGGAGATCTGAATTCTCAACTGAGTTCTACCACTATCAAGTTTGTTACCTTTGACAAATTATTGATTACTCTGACCTTCAATGTATTTTTTTGAAAATGAAGGGAACAGACTACGTGGTATCCCTACTTCAACTTTTTTTTTAAACAAGGTTCCTGAATTGACTGTATGTAAAAAGACACTAAGAAAGACCAATTAATATGAAAATCTAATTTTAGAAACAAAGGCCAGGCAGGAAGAAGGTTTTCTTTAAATTACCCACAACCAAGATAGCCCTCAAACCTAGTGGGCTTCCTCTTGTCAGTTCCCGCAGCGTCACAGTTGCTGGCAGGAAACAGGTCTCCTGAGAAAAGTATTTGCATTACAGAATCAGCTACTGTGGCAGTAGCAGAAGGAATAACAGTTCCCTAATGAAGGTCAGCACAGACTGAACAATCAGCCCGTGTTTTCCAAAGAAGTACCTATCAGGATTTTTCAGGCTGCATTTTAAAATCACACAGGAAGTTCTGAAATATAGTGATACTCAGGCCACAGCTAAAAACAAGGAAATCAGAACTCTGTGATGGGGCACAGGCAGAAATGATTTTTAGGTAATTGTCAGGTGCCTCCAGCACACAGACTAGACTGAGAACCACTCATCTCAAGCAAGACTGGAAAATTCACTTCGATTTTAATTATTTATTCAATTCAATTGTTAGTGGGAAAAGATAATAGATGTCTGAATCAAGACGAATTCTGAGATCACAGCTCTGTTCAGCATAAGAAAGCTGTGATCAGCTGATGAGGAATATCACAGGCAGAGAGAGCAGAATGAGGGCATCCTGCTACACATTTGCCATCTCTGCATTAGAAGGTGTTTTTTGTTTTTGTTGTTTGGCTCGTGGTTTTTTTTTTTTTTTCCCCCTACACTAAAATTCTTCAAGCAACAAATAGCGTCTGGTCACTGAGGGTTTTTTGGAACAGCCATAAGTTCTTCAGAACCTGCTGAAGGTTCTTTGGAACAACCAAATAGTTAAGAATGCAAGGAAATAAGACAAATTCACAGGGGGAAAAAAAAACACAACTTTTTAGTTTTATAGTGTCTTTGTAGATATTGGTGAATTGATTCTCACAAAAGACTTTAAAAATATGAGTTATGCTCATTGTGAAAGGCTAAAAAATCAATGACCACGATATAAGTGACTTTTACAGTTATGTTAAAAATCACCTTCTCTTTTGTCTTCAAACCTACAGCATGCACATATCTTTCCATGTTAAAACAAAAAGTAATTTGAACTTGCTATGTTTCTTTCTTCAATATTTATGTCTTCTTTATATTTTCATAATTATTTTTCAGAAAGAGAAAAGTAGCCTAACCTATTGCCTCTATATTTTTATTATTGAGTCCTTTAGACCCTTGCAGCTGACTACTAGTTACTGCATCGTGTAAACTATTAATTTAGGACTTCGATATCCAGAGAGTAGAGTGATGCCAGATCAAATCATCTTCCTACTCCAATGCATAACAACAAGTAAATTTAATATTCTAAGACAAAAATTCACTAGTATTAAAACACAGGAAGTTTAACTTAATACCATAAACCTCAAAATGTGACAGCGAAGAAAAGAACTAGAAAATTCTGGAGTAAAATTATTTCTAACATACCTGTAACCCGACCTCTGAGGAAACAAAATTGTCACAGTTCTGACTTCGTTTATCAAATGTGTACATAATTAGGCTTAAGGGCATCATTTTTTCCCCTTCTTGACTCAGGGATGAGAATTTTTAAAAATGAAAGGTTACAAGATGGTGGAACCTTTGTACGTTTTTGTACCACCACACAAGATGGTGGTGAAAGTACAAATAGCTGTCTGAGAGTCTTGTTAAGTGATGGAAATGAAAAATGGTACCTGACTCTGACAGCAATAGAGCCTCTAGGGTCTTTTGGAAAGTTAGGGAGCCATCAAAATTCATGTACCTCCTCATAATGACTGGCTGCATTCCCTGCTAGATTGAAGTATAGGTGGCACAGGATAGTTAAAACAGTCTCAGAAAATAGTACAGAGGTATATGTAATTCCAGCTGAACTCATCTTAATCAGGACAAAACTGCTTAAGTTAAACATGAATAAGATGTAAAGAAGAGGCATGATGGATTCTGAAAAACCTACTGCTGTAAGAAGGTGATAAAATAAAGAAACATGACTCATAAGAGAAAGATGAAGTACTCACCTAGGGAAAGACACTCAAATGTGAACATTTCTCCTGAATATTTTAAGTTTTAGTAAACTTTACAAGAGCCCAAAGACCAATGATAAAACCATATAACAAGGTAACTCCATGTTTCGGCCAGGCGCGGTGGCTCACGCCTGTAATCACACTTTGGGAGGCCAAGGTGAGTGGATCACCAGAGGTCAGGAGTTCGAGACCAGCCTAACCAACATGGTGAAACCCCATCTCTACTAAAAATATAAAAATTTGCCAGTTGTTGTGGTGGGCACCTATAATCCCAGCTACTCAGGAGGATGAGGCAGGAGAATCACTTGAACCTGGGAGACGGAGGTTGCAGTGAGCTGAGATCACACCATTGCACTCCAGCCTGGGCAACAAGAAAGAAACTTCGTCCCCCCAAAAACAAGAAGAAACGAACAGAAAACTCCATGTTTAATCCTGTCCTAGAATTTCAGAATAAGAAAACCAATAGTCAAACTCACATCTCCAAATGGATACATACTAAACATCTCAGAGTTAACGGAACCATAACTGAATTCTTCAATCCTAAAATGTACTTCTCCTTCAGTCTTCCTCATTACAACAAAAACCAGCCCAACCATCAATTTGCTAAAGCCAGAAGTATACTCTTTTCTTCCTCCTTCCCTTCATTCTGATGGCCAGTTGATCTTCAAATCTTATTGAGAGTTATTCCTCCAAAATTGAGCAAGAAAACCCCAAAAACCTCAACTCTTCAAAGTTTTCCTGATGTAACAACTGAAAAGTAGAAGAAAATGTAAGGCAATACTCCAGATTGAATAGATGTATTTATAAAATTATTGATCAATGGAAAAAACTATATTGAATACAAAATTTTAAAACTAGAAACAGAAATGGCAAATAAAAATGAAAAATACAAAAAATTGGCCAGGCATAGTGGCTCATGCCTGTAATCCCAGCACTTTGGGAGGCTGAAGCTAGAGAATCACTCGAGCCCATGAATTTGATATCAGCCTAGGCAACATAGTGAGACCTAGTCTCTAAAAAAAATAATAATAATAACTTAAATGAAAAAAATTGTTAGAAATAATATTTATATCAGAAAAGATGAAATTTCAAATTGCATATGAAAGACTAAACTCAAATGATAATTAAGTAAGGGCTATTGAGAAAAGTAAAGCATGTGCTAAGGATGAAAAAGAAAGAACCACTGAGACAAGAAATTTTAAAAATCATAAGAGACTACTCACATTCACTCCATGTAAATACATTTGAAAATATAATTGAAGCAGATAATTTCCTGTGGAAATACAGATTTTCAAAATTAATCCCATTGAAAAGCATAAACAGACTGATTTTCTTAGATGAGACAGAGAAAGTAATTAAGTAACTTCACCCTCTTTCACCAGGAAAATGCTGACCCAGATATTTCCACAGTAAAATTCTACCAAACCTACAAAAACCAGATACAGTTAATGCTTCATAAATGGTTCAAGATAATTGTTAATGAATCAGACTGTCTATTTTTATCAAGTGAGTTAACATTGATAACAAAATTTGATATAGAAACATATTTGTGAATATTAATACAAAATACTAGTTAAAACATTAAAAGGCTGAGTCCAATAGAACATTAAGAAAATAAAATAATACATGTGATCAGATAGAATTTATTTCAGTGATGTAAATTTTGTTAACTTAGGAAATAATGAACTGTGATAATATATTAAAGTATAAAATCATGTAAATATCTCTGTAGATGCTAAAAAGACTTTGACAAATTTAACACTTCTTCATGAACACTCAAGAAAAGAAATAATATTTTAGCTCTAAGGCAAGTATGTTATGGAATAAAAACATTAGGAGTATTCTGCTAAGATGAAGAGCAAAGCAAGGATGCCCACTATCTGCACTATTCAATATTCTACCATATAGATTAGCACCCCCAAAAAAGTAAACCAGAAAAGATAAATCAGCTAGAGGCAAAACATTTAGTAAAGAAGAAAAAAAAATCTCTACTTGCAGATGATATGATAGTGAACTTTGGAAACCCAAAAGAAATGATAAAACTGATCATTCAACACTAAAAACATAGTAATATAAAACAATAAAACAATTCAGTAAGGAACAAAATTAACAACAAAAATCAATAGCTTTCATCTACATAGACAAAAACCAGCTAGAGGACATACTATTAGAGAAAACTCCATTGCAACAGCAACAAAGATTAAATACTTAAAAAATTTAGGCCAGCCGCGGTGGCTCACGTCTGTAATCTCTGCACTTTGAGAGGCCGAGGCAGGTAGATCACCTGAGGTCAGGAGTTCAAGACAAGCCTGGCCAACACAGCGAAACCCTGTCTCTAGTAAAAATATAAAAATTAACCGGGAATGGTGGCGGGCACCTGTAATCCCAGCTACTCAGGGGATTGAGGCAGGAGAATTGCTTGAACCCAGGAGGCAGAGGTTGCAGTGAGCTGAGATCACGCCATTGTACTCTAGCCTGGGCAACAAGAGCAAAACTCCTTCTCAAAAAAAAAAAAAAAAAAAGAAAAGACATATGCAAAATTCATATGAGAAAACTTTGAAACACTTCTGAAAGACACAGAAGTAGACTAAAAATTTGATGTCATCTGCTCTTGAATAGGATGACTCAACATCATAATCATGCCACTTCTCCCAAAGGTAATTTATAAAGTCAATGTAATTCTAATAAAAATACCAGCAAGCTTTTACATAAAGATAGACAATTTAATACTAATGTTCATATGGTACAACTAAATATGCAAGAATAGCCAGGAAAACACTAATAAAAAGAAAAACTACATGGGGTAGTAGCCCTACTAAAACTTCAGATATATTTTTAAGCTCTTAATTATAACAGTGTTGCACTGGCATATGACAAATAGAACAGCAGAATAGAATAGAAGGCCCTGAATTAGAATCAAATACACGTGGAAAATGAGTACACAATAAAAGTAGCATCCCAAATCATTAATCTTATGGTAAGACTAAACAGGCAAGAATAACTTAAAAAATAACTTAAAAATAGATTTGAACAAATGGTGCTGTGACAACTTACTAGCTATCAGGAAAACTATAAAATTACATTTGTACTTCATACTGTACACAAGAATAAACTTCAAAATGAATCAGGATCTAAATGTTAAAAAGGAAACAATATAAATATTAGAAGAAAACACCCTAACTCCTATGTCGGAAACGTATATGCGGATATAGCCATATTTCTATAAGTGAATACAGCAGATTGTAAAGACTATCTGTGCTGTTATCTTTCATGTAAGAAAGAAGGAGATAGAAGAAAAAAAAAGGTATATGTGCAAAAGAATACTAGAGGAATAAACTAGAAACTAATGAGATTGGTTACTCATTAGAGATTGGGTGGCTGGGAGTAAGGTAAAAAAAATGCAGGAAATGTGAACAGGAGAGAAATAAGAAGAAGAAAATGGCACTTCTGTGAGCATGACGTACATAATAACATATGTACATATGCATATATACATAAAAGTGTGTGATTTATATGTATATAAACACATATATACGTACACACAGGTATATTTAGAAATAGATACAGATATGTTTGTACACCAATATTTTCTAGTTGTGAGTACTCAGAGGGCAATGTCACTCCAGTAACAAAGAACATACTTAGCATCTAGATCTTGAATTTTAAATAAAATTTATCACTAAAAGTAAACTAAAGTTTCTTGGTGATAGGGTTTATTCCAGCATTGAGGTGGGGAAAATACAGGAAAACCTCAGGATATTTTGTAGTGCTAGAGAATGGGAAAAGATCATGGAAACATGCCAAAAGGAATAAGGAGCCTCCTTGAAAGAGCTCCCAGTAGCTAAATCTGGGAAAAATTAAACATCAAAACCAATAATAATAGTAATATATTATAACCCATAAAATTAAATAATTACCCATGAGTACCTACTCAGGTAAATAAATGAGTAAATAGTTAAACAGGAAGACTAACAACTCTTATAGAAAATTTCAATTAATGAATGTAGAGAAGATTATGGAAATATTAAATTAACATTTGGAAAATAGCACAGTAATAAATTATTCAGACAAAAATGATTAATAGAAGCTAAAATCTGTAGGTGCGTATTTGTGTAATCTCATCGTATCTTTCCTCGAGATATTTATTAATAACAAGGAGAAAAATAGTGACTATAATGAAGAAATCATTATCAGATCCAATCTACCCTTTATTGATTTCTCTGTAAATATCTCTCCTCGGCCACTTGGCACAATGTTAAGTTTTCTTCTTAGTTCTGGTTCTGGTGTGCTTCCTTTGGTGAATTCTTGCGAGGTGCATAACATCTGCTGAAGTGCATACCCCTGCAGCATGAAGATGTCAGCAGCATCTGTACCCCCTCAAGTGGTTGCTCAACAAGTGTCATTGCCTGGCATACCCCCACATAGAGTCCCTCAAAATACTCTTATGTGGCTTTGCTGCAGGTTCCCCCATGTATCATCTCCTAATGGACAGCTTCCCTTGAAATCCCAAAAGGTATATTTCTAGTCCCACCAGTGCAGACCTCAGTGAATTTCCCCACCATGCAGGAAGCTATGACTCTACCCTCTCCAAAGAGATCTGGATCTCAGCCCTGTAGAAGGCTCTCTTCCAGACTTGTTCCTCCTCTGAGGGCTCTGTATCAACCCTAAGTGTACTGGCTGGTTTTTTTTACATCTACTATTCCTGTATTCTTCAGCATTCTCTTTATCTCTTACTAGCAATCTCCAATTACTTCAAACCACGGTTATACTTAATATTCTTTATAATAAAATTTCCCTGATCAGATTATTAATGTATTTTCTGTTTCCTGGTTGGACCCTGACTGATACACTACACTAAACAAGTAATCAAATTTCATATCATCAGCAATAAGACATATTGACCTCATGTGCCTACTGATATGTGGCCTCTCCCTCTTCAGAGCATCATGCCACATTTTAGAATTCTTGCAAAAAATGAATAACCTGAATTCAAGCAGGAGGAAACATCAAATAGGCCCAAATCAGGACACTATTAAAAAATAATTAGCCAATATTTCTCAAAAGTGAAAGACAAACATTTAAATGAAAAATAGTATTTTAAGCCTGCTAATGATCTATTATCACACTTATGAATACCCCCAATTTTTATAGAGCCCTGTATTATCTTGCCTCTGTTTCTTATCTCTGAACTCATTTCATAGTACCCTTCCCTTTCTTCAGTATGCTGAAGCTATCTGGCTTGATATTGGTTAATGCAGTTTATCTATTCCTTTACCCTGCTGTGTTTACTTCTTTCATACTCGGTAACTCCACAATCAAATTGAATCTGTCTCAAATAAGCTCTCATTAGGAGCCACTCTTCTATAATGCAAACTCTATGAAAGAATCTTGTCTCCCTTGCTCCTTGTTATCTCTCTGGCTAGTACACTGCCCGGCATATTCTAAGTACTAAATAAATATTTTCTGACATTTATTGGCATTTGTGACCTCAACTGGTAAATTCAAGTTTGTTTTTCTTCTTGCTAGTTGATTACACTGTGGCATTTGACTCTGTGGTCAAGCTGAGCTTCTTTAAATTCCACTCCTCCTTAGCTTTTGTGCCACTGTTTCTACTTCCCTTCTTACCTCTCATATCCTTTCTCTTCATAGCCTTGCCTTCTCCTGCCTTCCACTAAATAACTTCTGCAGAATTCTGCTGGGCTAGAACACAGATCATAAGGAAAGGAACAATGCCTCAAAGTGGAAATATAATACATGACAAAAATTCACACCTCTTATAATATGACATTTTCAACCTTATTAAAAATATCATCTGCCTTCTTGCATTACAGTAACAGTAGCTGTTGTAACAAGCAATCCCCAATATTTCATTAGCTTAACTGTGTAAGAGTGTGTTTTTCGTGTTCATGTTGCTGTCAACATGTATATGCTGTTCTAACATCCTTTAGGATTTTGAAATCATTTATGTACAGAGTAGATGGAGAAAGAGCATGAAGGGAGATTACACACTAGGGAGACATTTATAGGCTAGGCCTGTAAATGTTACATCATGTGTTCTTATATGACATTGGTTAGCACTTGGTCACATTGTCAAACTCAACAGCAAAGACTCTGGGAAATTTAGTGTAGCTGTGGGCTCCAGGGGGGTTCAGGAGGAAGGAGACACAGGCTTCATGAATAGATAGTAGTCTCTGTCGTACTCTATTTGGAAAAATGGTAGAAGCCTCCAGGGCAAACATGATACTAGTTGGTAGTTAACCTGATATATGAGGAAGCAATAAAATATAAATTTTATGAGCATGCTTCAGTCCTCAGTGAAACTGTTTGATAGGATATGAATGACCTGGATAGAAGTTGTTGGGTTTTTAAATTTTATTTTTAGTGTTACCCAACAGATCATCAAGCAGTACATATAACCTCCCTCTGAATTTGGGATTTGAGAGCTACATTCATGGAGAATGTTAGCCTACCACCTCACGTGGTTTCCTTGGTTTAGAAATTATAGTGTGAGATTTCCCAAATCTACAGTGTTCCTCTGATTCCTTTCCCAGCTTTGAAAGGCAAGTGGTTCCTACCTGCTCCATCAGCCTTTTCTTCATTTGTGCACACAGGGGAGCTGTGGTCTATGGCCCAGGACCAATTCACTCATCTTAATGTCTTTGGTCTTTGTATTGCCCTCCCTTAGCAAGCTCAGAAACAGGCCTACCGTCAAACATTCTCTATGCTCTCATGGCATGAAAACTCATTTTTAGAGTTTCCCTTATATGACTACATCTGTTTCTTGATCTAAGTAGGATGCTGTACCTGTAGTTAAAGCTGTGAATGCTGAAATTAAATAGACATATCTTGGATTCCTCACCTGTAACTTAATAGGTGTATGA
Organism: Pan paniscus; assembly: GCF_029289425.2. Lineage (NCBI taxonomy): Eukaryota > Metazoa > Chordata > Mammalia > Primates > Hominidae > Pan > Pan paniscus. Next base: position 77,363,201 of record NC_073254.2, read on the forward strand.
CCTTAAGGAATTTACATAACCTCTCACAGCCTTAGGTTCCTCATCTGAAATAGAAGTGCAGAAGTGATGGGAACCTGCTGCTGTTAACATTATCCAATCATAATAAAACCTGTAGATGATATTTCCTTTCTGTATTTCTTATTCTAATTAAATGATGAGTACCCACTAAATTGCCCACGAGAAATCTGCTTGTCATACTGAACATCTTCCCTGTCACACTTCTCCCATCTAATTCGTTTTCAAAATCTATTAATTTTACCCTTGTGACAGATACTGCAGGTTGTTCAGGAGAATTATTTTCTTTTATTTCTGGACACATGGCTAGATTCCATTTTTCAGACTCTGTTACAGTGAGGTGTGGTCCTAAGACTGATTTCTAACCAGGGAAATGTGGGTTGAAGTGATATATGGACACTTTCAAACTTGGCCTATAAAGAATTGAAGATTCGATTCACTATGCTCTTCTCCTTCTGTCTGCGGGGTTTGGACTCCCAGGGTGACCTTGGACATAACTGGTGAAGACAGCAGAGTGTGCCTCACTCTGCGGCTGTGACTGATGGTATAGAGTAGAGCACTGTCACACTTCTATCTTTCCAAGTCAAGTTAATTTAGATCTGTCTCAGATGTTTTGGATTTTTTAATTGAGAAAGAAATATACTTGCATTGTGTTTGGAACTGTCAAATACTTAGGGGACTATTAGTTACCTTGGTGTGACTATTTTTAAAGTTTTTTAAAAGTTCTCTACTACAATACAGGACACCATATATGACCAACAAGGATCTACATTATCACTAATTTTGCTGTTCCTTCAAACTTAACTCCCACCATCCCTCTGTGCACAGTGTATTATATATCTATACCAAATCATTTCACTGACATGATGGAGCACATGTCATTTCCCTTTATAGGTTTTCCCTGTATCTACAATGTCCCTGAACTTTTGAACTTTTGATTATTTAAAACAACAATTTTATTTTGCTTCCAATTTCAAGGGTCTGAGGTTTGTGAAGAGATTGACAGTTTATCTTTCATCCTTGAAGAAATCTTCTGGGGTGGCAGGTTGCTGCTGGATCCTCTTCCAGGATGGCTGCTTCATTTGCATTTCTGAGCCTCAGAACTCCTTGGTCCATGTCTGTCTGCCTGTCTCTTTTTCTTTTTCTCTCTTTATGTGGTGTCTGATCCTCTAGCAAAGGTCCACAGAGATGCTTCTCACATCATGGTAGTCTCGGGATCATGGCACTTCTTCATGGCAGCTGGATTTGTGAAGTACCCAAAAGCACATGTTCCAAAAAGTCTGAGTAAAATTTACAAAGCTTGATATGGTGGAGCCTCAAATTCCCAAGATGTCACTTTTTATATATCTTATTAGACAAGCAAGTTATAAGACAAGCATAGTTTCAAAGGAAAGGAAATTAGACTCTATCTCATGGTAAAGGAGTAGCAAAGAATTTATAGCCACAATAAAAACTGGATATACTAGGTATGCTATGGGTCTGAATGTTTGTGTCCCTCCCAAATTTATATGTTGAAATTCTCATCCCCAAGCTGACGGTATTAGAAAGTGAGACTTTTGGGAGGTGATTAGGTCATGAAGACAGAGCCCTCATGATGAGATTACTGCCACTGTGAAATAGGCCCCAGAGAGCTACCTTGCCCCTTCCACCATATGAGGAAACAGTAAAAAGACAGCCGTCTATAAACCAGGAAATGGGGCTTTCTTCAGATCCTGAATCTGCTGGTTCTTCCTCTTGGACTTCTCAGCCTCAAGAACTGTGAAAAATAAATATCTGTTGTTTCTAAGCCACTTAATCTAAGGTATTTTGTTACAGAAGCCTGAACAGACTAAAATAAGGTATATTCTAACTAAGTTATCACAATCTGAGAAATGAATATATCCATAACTAAAAATAAAATCTCAAAAAATTTTCATTATAAAGTTAAAAAATTAAACACTCATGTGTCCAAGGTATAACCCTAGTCAGGCAAACTAAATAATCTGTGGGTTTTGGGAGTCAAAATCTGAAAGTGGATATATATGTGTATTAGTCTGCTTTCATGCTGCTGATAAAGACATACTTGAGACTGGGAAGAAAAAGAGGTTTAATGGACTTACAGTTCTACACGGCTGAGGAGGCATCACAATCATGGTGGAAGTCAAGGAGGAGCAAAATTACATCTTACATGGATGGCAGCAGGCAAAAAGAGAGAGGTTGTGCAGGGGTACTCCTCTTTATAAAACCATCAGATCTCATGAGACTTATTTGCTATCACGAGAACAGCACCAGAAAGACCTGCCCCAATTCAATTACCTCCCACTGGGTTTCTCCCACGACACGCGGAAATTGTGGGAGCTACAAGTCAAGATGAGATTTGGGTGGGGACAGAGCCAAGCCATATCAATATGTAAGTGAATCATAGTTACATTTAATGTACAAAGACAGTACATAATTTTATCTGAAATGAATTCAGTAAAAGACTAAAGTGAAAATATTCACAGAACAAAAAATTGATTTTAACGTTAGCTAGTTAAGTCTAGGTCCTTAAGAAAATAGATAGCTTTTTAAAACATGGAAAAGACAGAAATACCATTCAACCCAGCAATCCCATTACTGGGTATATACCCAAAGGAATATAAATCATTCGACTATAAAGACACGTGCTTACATGTTGTTCATTGCAGCACAATTCACAATAGCAAAGACATGGAATCAACCTAAATGCCCATCAATAATAGACTGGATAAAGAAAATGTGGTACATATACACCATGGAATACTATGCAGCCATAAAAAATGAGATCATGTCCTTTGCAGGGACATGGATGCAGCTGGAGGCCATTATCCTTAGCAAACTAACACTGGAACAGAAAACCAGCACAGCATGTTCTCACTAATAAGTGGGAGTTATGTGATGAGAACATATGGACACATAGAGGGAAAAACACAGTGGGGCTTTTTGGAGAGTGGAGGGTGGGAGGAGGGAGAAGATCAGTAAAAATAACTAATGGGTACTAGGCTTAATACCTGGGTAATGAGATAATCTGTACAACAAACCCTCATGACACAATATTACCTAAGTAACAAAGCTTGACTTATACCCCTAAACTTAAGATAAAATTTATAAAAGAAAGAAGTTGGCCACACTATGAATAAAAATAATAAAATAAATAAAATAAAAACATGGAAACCACAGAAGAATAAATGTGTGTATAAGAAATGTCCACTTTTGTTGTATTGGTAAAAACTAAAATTTTTCTGACTTAGTATTCTGCAGACAGGTATAATGATACAATTACAGCTTGCTCTGATATAATAATTACTAGTATTATAAAGAAAACAAAGACAACATAAAAGGGATAATTTTTATTTAAGAATTATGTACATGTCAGTTTATATTATGACTATTTGGGAGACACAAAAAACTTGACTGTGTAGGGAGGTATCAACTGAAAAGAACTGATGTCATTGTCAACTATCGGCATGGGGTCTCTTCTAGAATAATAAATGAATTAGGTTTCTGGAATAGCAAAGTAGAGGAATTCCTTGTTTTTCTATAATTTGATACTAACAGTTCTCTGATTATAAGACAGGATGTGTTCCATAACTATTTCAGGAATGATATTTAGGTTTTTTTTTTTTTTTTTTTTACCATGTGAAAGCAGTTTGAGACTAAGATTACTAAAGTAGGCGTAGTGTTCATCAGTGATAGCAACAGCTGCAAATGCAATGAAATGATGTAGAAAAAGTCTCTGAAGCAAGCTAGGTTTGAGCAGCCATGAGTAATACTCAAAATGAATATCTGACTTAGTTCAGTTGCAGGAAACAGCAGTCGCTCTAGGTCACTCTAGCTATTTTAGGAGAAAATGATTTAAAAGAGGAAGTTGTTGTGAGGACTATAGACTGAACATTCAGGAATGAAGCCCTCAAAATACATTATTTAACTGGCCTGCCAGAAGAACATCTACCTCTGTCACAATGGGAATGGAGGGGGCGTTGGGAGACTGCTCCTTAGACAGTCAGACTCAGGTATATACCGCTGCAGCAGTGACCCAGGGACCAAGGAATTGCCACCAGTGTACTTACCTCTTAACAACCCCAAAGCTAGTGAATGGAGCATGGCCCTGGGAAAACATTCCACAAATCCATGGCCAGTTTGCCAGCAGCAACAGCAGAAGCAACCTACTTCTTCCCTCTCTTGGGAATGTATTTAATTGGCAGATTAATTTGCATCCATGACTCTGGCTATCAGATAGACTGTGAAAAGTATTCAGTTTTCCAGGCTGTTGCAGTTCAGATAGGCAATTAGAGGAGGCTGCAATGGCTGATGGTTGCCACTTCAATTCAACCACTACAAGGTGGTCCTGAGCTCCTAGGAGTGAGCATCCTGGAGTCACACTTTATGTGGAAGAAAGGCACTGTCCTCTGCCCAAGACTGTATTGTGGTCACCAGCAATTATCACACAAGAAGCCAACTCTCTGGGCCAGGCAGCTGTAGGAAGAGAAGCCCCATAGTAAGGATGCAAATGCTGGAGAATAGAAGGACTGAGGAAATTCTTTCCAGGGATAGCTGGAAAACACACCTGGGTTAGTTTTCTTTAATTAGGCTACTGTAAGTCTTTTTCTCTGATAGCTTGTTTATGTAAGGGAAATACAATTTGATTTTGTTGTCATACATTGGTGAGGCCAGGGATGTGGGATTGAGTACAGTTCCTACACTTACAAAAACATTCAAAAGCAAACTTTGAACTCAAACTTTCACAACTCCCAAGCAAAATGGCAATAGAACCTATTCTACTCTATCTAAAGCCACGGCCAAAACAAGGCCATAAAATGTATGCTCAGAAGCATTTTAAAACTTATTTCCAAATATTAAGGACATTATGTATCTTTGTTGAAAGGATAATAAACTTTCTTTTTGTTGTTTTATGAAAACAAATTGTATGTCAAGCCAATATTGAAATAAAATGGCACAGTTTTTCTGACTTATGAGAACACACAACACCTAGTTTTTAAACTGGGCAACACCGGATTACCTTTTAAGGGTAGCATTTGGAGTAAATTAAAACAGATGATGAAGCTGCACTGGGATTGATCTCATTGGTACTGGCTGAATGAATCACATCTACAACCAAACGTATGAGCCTACAAATTGCATTGCTTTGTGTTAGGATTAAAAACAAATTGATAAATAAATATGTTATTGAAATAAGAATGTACTCTTACTCTAGCTATGTTATTAGTCATTCTTTCCAGGAGAAAACTCTTGCTTAAAAGGACTCTAATTATCTTCAACTGTGTCATTCTATTTAGTATGAATGCAGCCTTAAAATGAATAAATTATTAACATTGGTAAAATAGTGTACATAAATGAGAATTATTATCAGTGAACTAGGGATTGTTTTTACAAAAATAATTATTTAAAACCTATAAAACTAACGTTCAGATTCTAGCCTCATAACTTCTGTCAAGTTCTTACTAACACTACCCTTCACATAGTCTCCCCCTAGTTTCCATCACATCTTATGTATTCCTCTATTGCAGTATGAAGTGCCTTGAATTTTACAGCCAATATTTCTGCCTATAATTGTGTTGGAGACAAAAAGTTGACATACCAATAGGAAATTTATATAAGATATTAACAGTGGTGTACAATCTAATCTATTTGACGGATTTAGGGATTCAGTATAACACTTAATAATCCAGAGAAAGGAGAAGAAGTATCAGATATGTTTGCAGATAAGTGATAAAATCTTTCCTGAATAAAGAGATCGAACTAAAGTTACCATCTGACTGGATATTTCTCAAATTTTTACATTAGTGAATATTTGTTAGGCACCCACTGGGTAAATATTTGTTAGGCACCCACTGGGGAAGACAACACTTTTGGTTCCGTAACCAGTGCCAAAATATGAGATAAAAACAATGGTTCTCAACTTACAGGTGGTAACCTTCTAGAATTCACAGGGATAAAAATAGGAAAGGAAATGGAAATGTAGGTATTCCTGAAATACTGTTGCTTTGTTTGTTTTTAGTAAAGACTTGCCTCATGAATAATGTATTGTGCGTGAGTAATATCTAGAAGAATACTAAGGTTATTACCAAACACAAACAACTCTTATCCTGACCCCTAAGAAAAGAAAGCATTAGTCCCGGGTTAAAAGCAGATACCTGAAAAGCAAATAATAGACTACAAAACATGAGGTAGGACACAGAGTGGAAAAAGGGCTGGATATAAATAATACCAAAATTACCAAACTGGGTCATAAGAAATTAATTTCATTATATAAATTAAATATTTTTTTCTTTTTCTTTTTTTTTGAGATGCAGTCTCGCTCTGTCGACCAGGCTGGAGTACAATGGCTTGATCTTGGCTCACTGCAACCTCCGCCTCTTGGGTTCAAGCTATTCTCATGTCTCAGTCTCCCAAGTAGGTGGGATTACAGGCACCTGCCACTACGTCCCGCTAATTTTTGTATTTTTAGTAGAGATGGGGTTTCGCCATTTTGGTCAGGTTGGGCTTAAACTCCTGACCACAGGCAGTCTCCCCACCTTGGCCTCCGAAAGTGCTGGATTACAGGCATGAGCCACCACACCCGGCCTGAATTAAATATTTTTAATTTGAATTTTAGATGCTTGACTCAAGTTAAGGTTATTATAAATTGACACAGACTAAATTTTAGTGTGATTATTCTTCACTTCATCTTTCTTCTTAACTCCCGAAATAACTTATAAGCCATATTGAGGAACAACTAATGCAATTAACTTGTAAAAACTGCATATTAAATTAAATAAATAACATGAAATTATTTTTTCTCTGGGTACTTGCTTTGATGCAGTTACTTCCCTCTTAATTTGGTATCATAGATTATTCTTTTTTTTTTTTGTAACTCATCCACTTTATTTTATTTATTTATTTTTTTTCACTTTCTCTTTCTTTTTTCTTTATTATTATACTTTAAGTTTTAGGATACATGTGCACATTGTGCAGGTTAGTTACATATGTATACATGTGCCATGCTGGTGCGCTGCACCCACTAACTCGTCATCTAGCATTAGGTATATCTCCTAATGCTATCCCTCCCCTCTCCCCCCACTCCACGACAGTCCCCTGAGTGTGATATTCCCCTTCCTCTGTTCATGTGATCTCATTGTTCAATTCCCACCTATGAGTGAGAATATGCGGTGTTTGGTTTTTTGTTCTTGCGATGGTTTACTGAGAATGATGACTTCCAATTTCATCCATGTCCCTACAAAGGACATGAACTCATCATTTTCCATGGCTGCATAGTATTCCATGGTGTATATGTGCCACATTTTCTTAATCCAGTCTATCATTGTTGGACATTTGGGTTGGTTCCAAGTCTTTGCTATTGTGAATAATGCTGCAATAAACATACGTGTGCATGTGTCTTTATAGCAGCATGATTTATAGTCCTTTGGGTATATACCCAGTAATGGGATGGCTGGGTCAAATGGTATTTCCAATTCTAGATCCCTGAGCAATCGCCACACTGACTTCCACAATGGTTGAACTAGTTTACAGTCCCACCAACAGTGTAAAAGTGTTCCTATTTCTCCACATCCTCTCCAGCACCTGTTGTTTCCTGACTTTTTAATGATTGCCATTCTAACTGGTGTGAGATGGTATCTCATTGTGGTTTTGATTTGCATTTCTCTGATGGCCAGTGATGATGAGCATTTTTTCATGTGTTTTTTGGCTGCATAAATGTCTTCTTTTGAGAAGTTTCTGTTCATGTCCTTCGCCTACTTTTTGATGGGGTTGTTTGTTTTTTTCTTGTAAATTTGTTTGAGTTCATTGTAGATTCTGGATATTAGCCCTTTGTCAGATGAGTAGGTTGCGAAAATTTTCTCCCATTTTGTAGGTTGCCTGTTCACTCTGATGGTAGTTTCTTTTGCTGTGCAGAAGCTCTTTAGTTTAATGAGATCCCATTTGTCAATTTTGGCTTTTGTGCCATTGCTTTTGGTGTTTTAGACATGAAGTCCTTGCCCATGCCTATGTCCTGAATAGTAATGCCTAGGTTTTCTTCTAGGGTTTTTATGGTTTTAGGTCTAACATTTAAGTCTTTAATCCATCTTGAATTGATTTTTGTATAAGGTGTAAGGAAGGGATCCAGTTTCAGCTTTCTACATATGGCTAGCCAGTTTTCCCAGCACCATTTATTAAATAGGTTATCCTTTCCCCATTGCTTGTTTTTCTCAGGTTTGTCAAAGATCAGATAGTTGTAGATATGCGGCGTTATTTCTGAGGGCTCTGTTCTGTTCCATTGATCTATATCTCTGTTTTGGTACCAGTACCATGCTGTTTTGGTTACTGTAGCCTTGTAGTATAGTTTGAAGTCAGGTAGTGTGATGCCTCCAGCTTTGTTCTTTTGGCTTAGGATTGACTTGGCGATGTGGGCTCTTTTTTGGTTCCATATGAACTTTAAAGTAGTTTTTTCCAATTCTGTGAAGAAAGGCATTGGTAGCTTGATGGTGATGGCATTGAATCTGTAAATTACCTTGGGCAGTATGGCCATTTTCACGATATTATTTCTTCCTACCCATGAGCGTGGAATGTTCTTCCATTTGTTTGTATCCTCTTTTATTTCATTGAGCAGTGGTTTGTAGTTCTCCTTGAAGAGGTCCTTCACATCCCTTGTAAGTTGGATTCCTAGGTATTTTATTCTCTTTGAAGCAATTATGAATGGGAGTTCACTCATGATTTAGCTCTCTGTTTGTCTGTTGTTGGTGTATAAGAATGATTGTGATTTTTGTACATTGATTTTGTATCCTGAGACTTTGCCGAAGTTGCTTATCAGCTTAAGGAGATTTTGGGCTGAGACGATGGGGTTTTCTAAATATACAATCATGTCATCTGCAAACACGGACAATTTGACTTCCTCTTTTCCTAATTGAATACCTTTTATTTCTTTCTCCTGCCTGATTGCCCTGGCCAGAACTTCCAACACTATGTTGAATAGGAGTGGTGAGAGAGGGCATCCCTGTCTTGTGCCAGTTTTCAAAGGGAATGCTTCCAGTTTTTGCCCATTCAGTATGATATTGGCTGTGGGTTTGTCATAGATAGCTCTTATTATTTTGAAATACATCCCATCAATACCTAATTTATTGAGAGTTTTTAGCATGAAGGGTTGTTGAATTTTGTCAAAGGCTTTTTCTGCATCTATTGAGATAATCATGTATTTTTTGTCTTTGGTTCTGTTTATATGCTGGATTACATTTATTGATTTGCACATATTGAACCAGCCTTGCATCCCAGGGATGAAGCCCACTTGATCATGGTGGATAAGCTTTTTGATGTGCTGCTGGATTCGTTTTGCCAGTATTTTATTGAAGATTTTTGCATCAATGTTCATCAAGGATATTGGTCTAAAATTCTCTTTTTTTGTTGTGTCTCTGCTGGCTTTGGTATCACAATGATGCTGGCCTCATAAAATAAGTTAGGGAGGATTCCCTCTTTTTCTATGGATTGGAATAGTTTCAGAAGGAATGGTACCAGTTCCTCGACACATACACTCTCCCAAGACTAAACCAGGAAGAAGTTGAATCTCTGAATAGACCAATAACAGGATCTGAAATTGTGGCAATAATCAATAGCTTGCCAACCAAAAAGAGTCCAGGACCAGATGGCTTCACAGCCGAATTCTACCAGAGGTAAAAGGAGGTATCATAGATTATTCTTAAGTAACATCAATAAAATTTTTCTTAAGTAACATCAATCTTGAATTATATACAATATTTGTGAGTTTGAACACATTTATGGAGCATAGTTGAAGAAATACTGGGAAGATACATAGCTCTCAACTTATCCACATAATCTGAAAAAGGTACAACTGTTGGACAGAAAAACTGGCAAAAATGCTCAATCTGCATTTTTAAAGAAAATCAAAACTATATACATATATTAGATGTTAATCTGTAAAATTTTATTATACACGAGAATTTTTTTTTCATTTTTTCTACACCAGAGTCTCCATGTATTTGCTGGTTTGTAATGCAAAAGTATTTCCCAAATGATTTAGCTTGAAAATTAACCCAAAGCATAACATCTTTGTGGAAGATATTTTAGTTTATAGCTACAAAATATTTTGGATAAACAATGTAACTTTATTTTTATATTATCTATGAGGTAAAATTTGTAATATTACAAAGATTGCATAACATTCATGAACACAATCCTATGTCCTTTGAAACTGCTGAACACAACTGATTATCTACTCATTTTAAAAACATTTGTTTTTGATATAGTAGCCATTTCAATTTTAGATTTTGTTTTTTTCATTTCTTAGGAATATAGAAAATTTCCAAATTACCAGATAGGCCGCTTTCCCTTTTTTTCTTAGAGAATCTTACTTCATTTTCTCTTGTATAAAAATAATAAATGATCATTGTAGGAAATGTAGAATGAGTTGATGGACCTTCATTCTAAGTGAACCTTCTGAAACCATGTGAGAAATACTGCAGGTGTCTGCCTATGTGTACTTTTCTGATTTTAGTGCATATTCTTACAGATTCTCTAATTTGTGGAGTACAGACATATTCAGTGCCTCTTAAGCCACTTATTAGTAAATGTCTCTTATTATTTAAATATTTATGCTTTCTGGTCTTCATCTTTGCATCTATCTCCATTTTTCTTTCTCTCTCTCTCACTTTTTCACATTCTCTATCTTTTGCTCCATTCCCCCACCTATCTACATATATATGTATAGTTACTAATTTCAAATATAGCTAAGTAGCCATTTGTAGAAAAAGGATAGTAGTAGCTACACATATTTTCTCATTTATATATTTGTAGTTTTAATGTATATTTTATGTATACTTTTGAGTATATTCATTAACCATTTTATTTCTAATTTTAATTTTTCCTTTCATCTATTCTTTTCTATTAGAAATGTTAGTAATAGTTAACATTGTGATTAGTCTGTACTTCATTGAATGCAAACTACTGGATGTTTAATTAAAGTCTATCAATAGCTGTCAATAGTTGAATATTGAACTAAAAAGTAAAATAACATTATACAAATATGGATATGGAAATTCATGGGTCCTTGTTTTTCCCTATTTTCTGAGAGAAACTTAATTCATGCAAAGAATAGTTGCCTTATTAGGTGAAAACATGAAGTAGTTTTGTACATTGTGTGTGAAAGATTTATATAAATACACTAGTAAAAGTAGATTCTCAAGAGCCAGTTAGGTAAACAGTCAGGTTTGTTGGCTCTCAGATTCATTTTCATCCTTCTTTGCTTTTTGCTGAAACACAGGCTGGAAGCCAGCAAACTATATATACCAAAGTCCTTTGACAATTGAGTTTTAGCTGGTCTCTGCTAATGGAAAGTCCTAATATGAGTATAAAAGATATGAAGGGAAGAAGTTTTTTTTCTTGCTTCTGTAATTCTTCCAGCAGTAATGGGCAAATCTGAGTGTCTGGGGCAATTTCAAGCAGTGGAGTTCTCTTCACAGCTGTGGCAGGAGAGAAAGAGTAGCAACTGCAGCAGTACGGAGTTCATGAGCTCTGATTCTGGCCAAGGCAGTAACAATTGTGAACAATGTCAAATGCTCTGGGTTTTTATATAAATGTATGGGCACACTAATGGCTTTTATGTAGGCTGTAGGTAGAAACATGTTCCTCATAGAACTGTGAAAAGAAAAAGGATAGAAAAACAAACCAAGAACAGCCAGCTTACACATAAAATTGTAACCCTGAAATATTAGATGAAAATATTTTGCTAGTTTTTAATGTGTTTAAATCATTATAAAAGAAACCTCACATGAATGATACAGTAACACAGAGTCAGATTAACAGATCTTATAATTGTGGGACTCTGATGTGAAAAATGAAGCACTATTGTACACTAATTAAGTTGAGAATTGAGTTCAGTAGAATGCTTCAAGAGGCAGAAACACTTGTTTGTGGTTTGCCACGTAAGCCACTCCAGAACAGAACAGAATTACATGATGATTTTTTTTTTTTTTAGAATCAAAAGAGCCTTAGAAATGGCTAGCCCAATACTATTGCTTTCTAAATAAACAAAATAACAATTCTGATAGTAATTCATTAAAATGTACAAGAATAGTTTGTGAAAAACCTGAGACATACACTCATATTTCTTTCTGTGTATGTTTCTGTGAGCAGAGTGGTCAGAATGAAAGGATTCTGCACTTACATTGCTTTTTAAAAAAAATTCTTCCAATAGTACGCTTACCTTGAAATCTTGCAAGATCACCAGGCCAGTAAAGAGAAAAGGCTGATGCCTTGGGAAATCTACGTTTTTGGCATTTTTTTCGAGTCCCCATGAATTAAGGCAAATTATAGACATTTGTTAATTCTTTATTTTATAAATGGCACTAGATAACTTCACACATATGTGAAGTTTCCTATGCTCAATATTTGCTCTTAGGTGATTTTGCTTCAGCTTTTAAGACCCTAATTATTATGTTGAACTTTATGAATTTGCTATTTTTTGGTCAAAAATGGTTGAAATAAACCATTTCATATTATTTACCCCAATAAAAAGAAGTTGGTATTCTCGTTAAGTTTTTCTGATTTGAGAAAAATTTAAGGGTTTTGGAACTCATCATAAATCAAAAAAACTTTGTTAATATGACTTTATAGGAAGAAATTTTTCTCTGAAATCTCTGAAGACCTCTTCTTTTGTCTTGGGATGCCTTATGCTTACTATCTTATTTCGGTATCAGTTGACGACCAGTCAGTTCATTGATTGTATAAAGCAATTTTGAACTGGATTATTTTAATAGAAAATTCATTAAGGGCATAAATGAAAAAAACACCGTAATTAGATTGCCAGTGGGGCATATACAGTACTCTCTATAATCCACTGGGAAACTTAAATGACTAGGCCATGGCATAGGTTCAGGCCTGGCCAAAAATGACTAGTAGAGTAGTCCCTAAGGTGGATGTCAATGCCCAGGAGCCAAGATTTCAGAATTATGGTAATTAGCAAAAATCAGCAACTTATAAAACCTTTTGTGTATTAAATAAGTAGGTTGACAAAATAGATCTACAAATAAAATGCTTTTTTTCCACTGAACTTTACTTTCTTCTCCCTGCCTTTTTTTTTTTTTCATTGAAAGAATAACTCTTCATCATAGATGATTTTAGACTTTTCAAGTCTTGGTAATGCTCAAAATGCAGACTGATCAGAAACACTGAGAAAGGTTACTTGTCTAGTCAAACGTATCAGTGGAGATCAAGATACAGATAAATGTATTCATTCCAGTTCAGTCTAAATGGTGAACATGAATCTATGTGGTAGATAAATCTGTATTTGGACAGTCCATTAAAAAAGACATTAACAATTTTAAATACATCATTGAGCATTTTATTACTGTTACCTATTGGCTTGAAAACTCAATAAATAGGGAATAAAAATATTCAAATTAATATACATTTCTATTTTGCAATGCATGTGTATTGATTTACTTTTCTACCAATTAATAAAAGTTTTAAATGCCAGGATGAGCAGTATAGAATTAGAATTATATGCCTCCAAGTATAAATATTGTATATCTTTAACAATTAAACATTTTTTCTAGAATGTAATTTCTTTTTCTTTCTTAACTCATTTTTGCTATGATTTTTAAAACATGTTAATTAGAACTATAAGCTACAGAGAAAAGAATATTCCTAAAGTCAATAATAATTTTGATGTTCATTTAGAAAGTGTTATAAGAAAATTATACAATTCGTATAATATTTTCTAAAAACTAAATATTAAGAAAAAATAGATTATTTTATAAAAGTGACCTGGGTTTTTATTTTATAGTAATCCTATCAGTTAGGGTCCAAGCAGGCAAATAAAAACCACTTTAACTCTTCAAAACATAATAAATCAGATAAAAGAAATTTATTATTGAGATGATGGAAAAACTGAGAAGCAAAAGAGGGTGCGGTGATTGAATCCGGAGATTAATACAGCAGGAAACTGCAATCATCTCTATGGCAAAAGGAACAGTGGGAGAAAGTGCATTGAGACATAGAAGCCATACCTCCTAATGCAGCCTGGAACCACAGCAAGGGCTGCCCAGAAATTACTGGGACCACAGTCAGAGGCTCTCATGGGATATTTACCCACAAAAAGCTGCAATGCTGTTAGGTAGTCAGCCAAAAGAAAAAGAGAAGGAGAGTAATCCCTGGCTTCTCCTTTGTCTCCTACCAAAATCCTACCAGTGCTTTCTATGGGCTTTACAGGAAGCCAGTTGGAAAGGGGGCCTGGGAAATGCATTGTCATGGCCTTGGAAGTGTGGAACTGGATCTCCTGATGGAAAAATTGTAAGACTGATGGCTTCAGCTGCTTCCCTTCTGGATGTATCCCATGTAAACACCACATTTCTAGACAATGGCACTCCACAAATTAGCACAGCAGAGTTACTAATACAGACCTATTCTGCAAGATGTGGTACTTTCTAGCTGATGAACACAGTTTGAAGTCCTCCCTATTGGTCTAGGCAAAACTTTCTTCATACTGTACTGCGGTTTGACATTTTTTTCTACCCTATCTTTCTTCCTTCCTCATCTGCTTACAGGGAGTCAGCAGAGGAGCTAGGGCTGCTGTTGCACAATGAAGCTTGGGGAGAGTATGTGTGGATCCCAGGTGGTCCACTGGAGAGCGAACCTTCTGGTCCACCCTTGCCAAAGTGTAACTGTGATTAATAAAAGCAGAAACCCTAGCCTTCAAAGTTCATTATTGCTAAGGTCTCAGACTTTGCAGATATGACGGTTTTAGTCACATCACCAGGTAACTCTTCAAGACCTGCTAAAGTAATAGCAGGGTTTGAGAGGAATTTAGAATGCACAGTGAAGGAGGGAGAGGATGAGTACCACATGTTCTCTGAGGCCAACCCCAGTGATGAGAGTGGCCTCATTCAACCAACTTCCCTCTTCTAGGTCTCTCCTCAGGAAGAAAAGCCCACTTAAAATACGGAGGAGCTCTTCTTGAAGAACTATTTGTGGAAGTAGATGTGTGGAGCTCTAGAATTGGATTGTGGCAGCCATTAAAATGCTTCATTCAGATCTCCTGCTGTGGAAGTGTAATTGACTGGTGGTCCTAGCTGCTGCCATTTCTTACCTACGGGGTCACCATTTATACTACATTTCGAGTAGCTGCTTTCACAGGGATACTAAAGCAGACCCACTCTTGCAAACCCAGAATGCCTTGAACAACGTAGGCTCAGGGACTCCCCATTATCCTGCCAAAGGTGTCTTGCATTGTACAGCCCTTCCTAGTCAATTCTCCTTCTTGCTCCTTTTTATTCTCAGAGGTCAGATGTGTAGTTTGGTCTGAAGGCTCTCCTTACCTTCTGTGGCTCCTTCTCCTTTCTCCTTCACAGGTATTTTCCCCAATAAATCTCCTGCGTGTCTAATCTTTTATTAACAACTGTTTCTCAAAGGCTCAAATTAAAATGTTGTTTTTCTACAGTATGGATCACAAACTGGAGGGGCAGTAAATGGATCAAATAGGCAAACCTCAAAGTTTTTAGAAAAAACTTGAAAAGTTTCAGAATTTTTGAAACCTAACATTATTTGTCAACTATATATACTGTAATTAAACTTTTTACTTCTCCATTTTCTGCAAGAAATATAATTAAGAGATCTCTATCATAATTATATATGAATCACCAAAATATAAAATTGGACATTGGATTTAAACATTGTTAATTAAGTGCCTCATTTGTAAAACTATAAATTTTGTTTCCTTTCATGTTTCAATTGTTTCCATTAATAAGAAATGCCTTAATTTTCTATTCTTCTCCAGTGTCCTTAAAATATTATGAATCTGTTAAATGCTGTGGTTAATAATTCAATTTATTTCTGTTTATGGCTTAAATTTTTTTTTAATAAAAGATTGCACACATGAAACTGCAACACGAAAATAGTGGCATAAACGCTCACATTCCATGCTTTAAAGTGGATAGAAACAACACTAATATCCATCAAGAGTAAAACTGATAAATCAGTAAATATCCACACAATAAGAAAACAATAATGACAATGAATAAACACCTGCTAATATGCAACAACATGGATAAATCACAAACATAATATTGAGTGAAAGAAGGCATATGCAAAAGAATACACAAGAATTCAAAAGAAGCAAGAGGATTAAAATTCAAAGAAGCAAATGTTAGGCTTCACGACAGAAGTGAAGATAGTGGCCCTCTGTTGGGAGATGGGAAGGTGAAGTGATCAGGAAAGAGCCTGAAAGGGGCTCCTGGGGTATGACTGATGTTCTAATTCTTCACTTGTGATGCTGTATAGGCATGTAGCTATTGGGACTATTCTTTTGTGATTTGTATACTTTTCTGTGTATATGATATGTTTGGATAAAAATGTTTAAAAATAAAGGTTAGCATTGAGATTGTGAGTTATACACCGCAAGTCTTTATGCATGTGAACTGACAGGATTGGTGTGTCATGCAAACGTGTTCAGTTCCCTAGTAAAGAGGATACATGTATTTCCCTAAGGTAAACTAACTGCCATATAATATGAAGATCATCTTAGATACTTTCAGAGGCCTTGCTTTGCTACTGGGACAAAGTTAAAACTCCATCATATCCTACAAGTCCTACGTTATCTAGTGCCCCAGTCAATCTGGAATTCTTTCCCATTTTGCTTCATACTCTGGATAAACTTGGACTCTTTATGCCCCTTGCACACTACAACATATTAACATCTGCTGTTCCACCTGTCTGCGATGCTCTTCCTCCTCCATCTTAGTTAATTCTCACTCAGCATTTTGATTTCCACAAGGAAGGCTTTCCTGATTTTCTAACTAGTGTAAGTCTCCATAAAACTCTTGTGTTTCAGTGTTTTGCTTCATAGGACTTGTTACAGTTAAGATTTTTCATATAACTTGTGATTGTTTGCTTAAGTTCTGTCCAAGTTTGCATATTGTAACATTTGTGAGAATAGCCACCATGTCCGTTTTTGTTTGCTTGTTCATATTACTTTTTCATAGTTTGACTCACAAGCAGTTGTTAACATAACTACAGAGTTTCCCTGTACCCTTCATGCAGCTTTCTTCAATTACAGAAGCTTAGATAACCATAATACATTGTCAAAAACAGAAAATTAATATTGGTACAATATTATTAACCTAAATAAAATGCATGACTTTTAAAATTATCACTGTACATCATTAATTTCTTGTATAGTGCCTATACATAATTGGCTCCACACAAATATTTTTAAATCAGTATTGGCTAGATGAGAATATGGAAAAATCCTAACCTAAATTTCCTCACCTATGAGAGCATAAGACTCCCTTACAAAACACCTTCACTTCCAGATTCCATGACTCATAAGATAGTGCCACTATCGTCCCTGAAGGTAATGTCTATTTATATTTTTCCAAAATTGTGATGTTTTCTTAATTTCTCTGCTCAATTTTTCCTAATGCCAATTCTCTGAAGTCAGAGTTAAAATATTGGATTTCAAGAAACTTCTACACTAAAGAAACAAACAGCATTCATTAACATTCTATTATATAGAGTTAAGTAGCTCTGTAGGTGAGGTGGAATTATGCCAGAAAAAGGAAATATTTGAAAGACCTCATTATATGAAAAAAAAATCATATGAGGCAATTTAATTCTAAATTTACTTGAGACACGGAACAGACTTGGGCACCATTAGATGGTGTTATAGGAATGTAGAGAAGACTTCCATCTCTCACCTTGATCCCCTAATATTATTTTTCTCCACATTGCTTACCTATAATAACATCCATTGATGCCCCAGCCTGCTCTGTTTTCCAAGAAAACTCAGAATTAAATAATCCAGATTTAAATGTTTGATGGTTGTTTAGTCATGACCACTAAACTCTGGATTGATACTTGTATATACTTATTACCAGTAAGACCATGTACCTAATTGCCCAAGGAACACATTTTAGGGTTTATTTTATTATATTCACATTTATGCATCAGCACCACCAATTCCCTAAGCCTTCCCCTACCAAGTCCAACCTCCAAATAAACATCTTCTTAATAGATGAGTTTAAAGAACAAAAGTATTAGATACCTTCTTACTTCCTCTTCTTTAGTTTCACCCGTTCTTACCTAGATATATCTAAATACCAATCTGCAGTTTGAGTAGGCTTTTCTAAGCCCTGACTTTTCCAGTCTTCTTTAAGGGAATACAACCTAGCCCTATGCCCTAACTCAGGGTTGAAGGCTAGCAGTAATATCTAGTTCTACTTGATGAATTCCTGTGCATTAACTATTGTAGGGATTCTCTAGTTCTACCCTCCTTCATAATATTAAATTGTCTTGCCTTGAACAAGCCTGGAATTAAGACTGAGATAGTTCTGCCTCTTTATAGATGGTGTTCAGCCTATGAAGCTTCTCTGAAAGCAGTTTTTGAAGGGCATTCATTCCCTGTCTCTCTACCATCATGATGTGCAAGTCTGGAGTCACATAATTCTGTCATAGACTCTCTACACCTGTTCAGTTTGTTCCTACTTTATAATCATAAATGATGAAAATAAAAAACTTAATAAATTTTTTTTCTAAAATGAAAAATATGCTATTTATTGTTTTCCATTAAGAAAATATCAATTTCTCCCAAGTGCTAAATATAAATAGCGATTTCAATAGCTGGGAGAGAGAAAAGTATATTCACTGCTAAATTCTATTTAATTACCTTTTTGTATTTCACAGCATGAATATATTCATCACTGACTGTTTAAAAGTGACTGAAGTAATTATCAGGAAAAATTATTTCATTTTGATTACTAGAAAAGCCTCTTTTAAGTTATTAAAAATCTTCAGGCAAATGCAAAACCTATAATTATGCATTTGAAAATAAGGCAGCATTTCACAGCCATTAAAACACCTCTTTCCTGAAGGAAGGAAGGCAATGTTACTGTTATTTACGTTGTAAAGCACAGTCCAAAGACAGGACCCAGAGAGCTTCAAGAATTAAATACTCACCAAAGGATTTTAGCATGTGCCATCAGAGTGTAGTCTAAATGGTTGATCCAGAGTCCCACATGGCTAATTGAATTAAAATACATTCAGTTATTAAAAAGGTAAAACATTCCAAATTATCCATGCCAAAGAGATATCAAAATGGAATAATTTAAGTCAATTCTTTCTGAAGTTAAGTCAGGAGACCAGAAGGCATTCAATATGTGAAATATTCTAAGAATTACACATTATATTTACTTTTAACACAGAGTAACGGAAGTGCAAATAAGGTTTAAGTACGTATAACCTAATTTTAGTTTAAAAAATTGTGTGTACTCTTCCTGATAGTGGCCATTCTTGTATTATTACCTAAGTGAAAGCAATATAAAAAGATTTTTTCCATGTCCTGGTTTAATGGCCATAATCTAAATACAATCTTCACAATGAGTATAATTCTACTACATTTTATTTCTTGTTGAAATTTTAGCAGCTACCCTCCCCCAAAAAATATATTTTAGCCATTGTAGCATATGAAAAGCCAGTGGAAACTTTATTGCATAGACATAAACATTTTGACCAGAGAGGATGTTTTCATCTTTTTATACATATACCTGGAATCTGCGTAATTTTTCTGATCTATACTGGCCCATTTACTTGTGTTTTCTTATTAAAAATCCCTTTGAAGAATCACATATAGGCCGGACGCAGTGGTTCACCCCTGTAATCCCAGCACTTTGGGAGGCCAAGGCGGGCGGATCCTGAGGTCAGGAGATCGAGACCATCCTGGCTAATGCGGTGAAATCCCGTCTCTACTAAAAATAAAAAAAAAAAAAAAAAAAAAAAAAAAAAAAACCAGGCTTGGTGGCGGGGGCCTGTAGTCCCAGCTACTTGGAAGCTGAGACAGGAGAATGACGTGAACCCGGGAGGCGGAGCTTGCAGTGAGCCAAGATCGCGCCACTGCACTCCAGCCTAGGCAACAGAGCAAGACTCCGTCTCAAAAAAAAAAAAAAAAAAAAAAAAAAAAAATCACATGTAATGTAGCATAAGATACTAAAACAAAACAAAACAAAACAAAACAAAACATGGAATTAACAGCAGGCACTAGGCAATAGGGTTTGAGTTACTTTGCCTGATTCACAGCTCTGCAAGGGGCTGCTGCATAAACCTTTCCAGGACTGAGAAAAGAGGTCAGAGACAATTGGTAACTAAAAGTAGAATCTATAAGGAGTTTGGTAATGATCTAATTCTATGCAGAAGATGTGAAAAAATATGTAAACAGCTAAACCATATAAATTAGGGGGAAAAAAACTATGTTTTCAGAATCAAAAGCATTTGAATCTTGCTCCTTGTAAGTGGCACTATAATGAGCAAGATGACAGTTTTTATTTTATAATGAGAAGTTAGGTGTTTGTAATTTGAAATCTATGAGAGAAAAAGGTTGTTTTTTTTTATTAGAAAACCTTACTGAATAAGTTTCAATTATGTGTAAGAAAAAAATATGAAAATATTCTTCTCATTTCTTCTCCACAGGATATTTTATTGAGTCATGATCTGGAAGAACAAGTTAATAGTAAGTTAATAACAGTTTTACGTGAGCTAATTGGGAATCTTTCTTATTTAAAATAATATTGGTAAAATAGAAATTGGTTATAGAATCTACTAACACAGAATAACATAAAAATAGTCAAACATAAAGAAATTGTGACATGATAAGCACATACACAGAGTAATATGTGGACATACACATTACTCTGAGTTAAAAAGACAGCCTGAGAGAGCTGTTACATAAGAATGCAATAGTTTTGATAAAATAAATCAATATCTCAATGCCATGTTTGTTACATGAGAAGATGTGTAATGTTACAGTCTCTAGGAATATATAAAGTGAGTGTTTGAGTCAATTTTTAATTGCTATTAGCTAAGTTATTTCTGAACATATTAGCCTTATAGGTTAGCAAAGTGAATGTCAATTCTTGGATTCATGAAGTTGAAAGCACAGGGACTTCGGTCAGATACATTTATATTTAAAACCTAGCTCCACTGCAGCCAAGTTGTGTGACCACGGAAAAAATACTGTATTTTCCTGTGCCTGCATTGCCTTATCTACAAAGTTTCTTTCAAAAATTGTTTTAAGAATTAGGTAAAATAATGTTTGAAAAGGTTCATTATTTATATCTCTGTTACCTCCTGTATTGTGAATAATGATATATAATTAAAAAGTATTTGTGTTTTTGAGAGCATATATAAGGACTTAAAAATAAAAGTATTGGAATGTTTATCAATCAAGAAGCTTGTTTTGGGAGTTAAAACAAGATTTGCTTAAGTTTTAATCTTAAAACTCAGAGTTGCTGAGGAAGAAGTACTAAACATCATTATGGTTAACTCTACTGACTAAATTTATTTCCTCAACACTTTTCTTTAACGGCATACATGCATTTTTTTCTGATTTCCCAAGGCTACTGGGCAATGGAGGAACCGCAGCTGTGCCTGGGGCAGCATTGGAAGAAGAGGTTGAGAGTTGGGTTTTGAGCCTGTTGGTCCTCAAGCAACTTGAAGATGTTAAAGTCAAGAAGTCAGATAGACAGTTATGTATGTGGATCTGCATTTCAGAAAAAAAGATTTGGATTGATGAGCTGAACTTGGAAATCATTACCATATGGTTACAATTACAACCACAATTACAGATAAGTTGCCTATAAAGAAGAGTACGCAGAGAAGAGAAGAGAAAATTGATCAATATTCATTCTTGTCAGATCCACAATCTAAGGGAAAATAGAGCAGAGGACATGCAGTGGAGTCTAGACTGAGAAGGAGTAACAGGAAAAAATGAGGGAAATCAGGAGAGAACAGGGTCAAAGACCCCACAACTACATAAAGACATCTGAAACTAAAGTTATTGTGGACCTCAGGCATCCTCTTTTACAAGTTAATAAAAACATATCTCCTACACAATCCTTGAT
This sequence comes from Pan paniscus, assembly GCF_029289425.2. NCBI lineage: Eukaryota > Metazoa > Chordata > Mammalia > Primates > Hominidae > Pan > Pan paniscus. The sequence continues at coordinate 77,385,103 of NC_073254.2, forward strand.
TTCATTCCCTGGTGCTACAGTCCACAAGCTAAATTTCTTCCTCAGAGTGCTTTCAACTGGTTGGAAGAGACCCCCCCAATTTATTAAGGGTAATCTTTATTTAAAGTCAACTGATTGAGGAGGGGCTTCAAGATGACCGACTAGAGGCATTTGGTGCTCCTTTTATCTAAAAAGGAGAAACAAAATAGTGATGAGATAATCATATTTCAAATAGATTAGATAGATATAACACTGGAATTCAACAGAGGAGTGACAGGAAACACCTAATGCAAAGAAGATGAGGGAAGTGAGGCAGCCTGCTTGGCCTGAATTGGCTGGGAAACTGGAGATGCTCCTCAGTGTGGGGAAAAGGTAAGTGAGACATCCCCAGTTGTCCACAATCCTATTGCAGACTCCTGCAGTCTTAGCCACAAGACAACCCCTTGACCCTTTTGGGCCCTGAGATTAACAGAGAGAGCTACCTGGAGTCCACATGAAGGCATTGCCCCAAAGAAGATCATGATGGGTCCCCACATATTCCAAGTCCTAAGCAGCTACAGCAAGGTGCCATATTGAAAGCCCAGCCCCGACCAGACTGCATCTTGCCTAGGGGCCCCACAGTCCATATATCTTCACATCTCTAGAGCCCTATTGACATTTCCCACCTGCGGTTACCACCACTGCTGGTTGCTGTGGCCAAGCCCAAAATATGAGCCACTGGCTTTGATCCTGCCATTCCCAGCAGTGGACTGCCATGCATTACAAGCACCCTTGAGACAGGGTAGCTACCCTACCTGAAACTACCACCTGGGGCCAAAGCACATGCTCTCCGCCACCTGCCTAGAGACAAAGCCACTGAAAGTAACCCTGCCCTCCTAGCACTAGGGCCAAAACTCACCTCCTTCTGCCTTGAACATTCCAATGCAGGCCCGGGGATAACCAACCTATGCCTATCATGGCCAGCACCCACTAGTGGGACTGAGGACATGCCTGCACATCCCAGCTCTGTAATCCCCAGTGTACAAGCATGCTGTCCATGGGCTGGGAGAGTTCTCAGCCCCATCCGCCACTATTGGCACCTGAGCGCTCCTCCTGGGGGCCTGAGATTGGGCCCACCCAACCTGCAGCTACCATTACATCGTGCACCCACCCACATGTGTCACATCTGGGCCTGGGGACTGGCCTTCTCAGACTGTTGCAGTCAACACCAACATCAGCAGAAACTGCCTGAGATCCAGAAGGTTGTTCCTCCACTACTACTGCCATCACCCATGCCACATCCACCACCTAGGGTCCCAAGAACCCACTCACCTGGTTGGCCCACCACCTCCATTGCTAGAACCAAGGAAGCTGTTCTAAAAATAATTCTTACTAGTTACTAGTGTAACAATTTCCTACTGAGAGATTAAGACAATTCACATGAGTAACTAGCTGCAAAACACCAGAAATAAACTACCCCATTCCTCCCACATCCCTTGAAACTCAATACAAAAGGCAAAACAACTATATTTTAGATTGAACACTGCTTTCTGAAAAATCTCACCATGTAATAATTTTAATATATTATAGGAAAACATAATAATCGTTTGTAGAATTTAAAATCATAAATTCCTATTAACAGTACCTATCATGTTCACTAATACACAGAGGTAATGTAGCCTAGTGGTTAAAAGGGCAACATTACCCATGACTCCTCTGAGATATCATGATATAAATACTAACTGGATATTAAATTCTGTAGTGTTATTTCTTACTATCAGATATTGTGAAAAACAAAGTAGGAACCAAAAGAGGATCTAAGGTATGTAATTACAATGCTATAGGCACACAAACATCTTGTCATAACCTTAACTGTCAGGCCACTGGCAATGAAATGAATTTACAGTTTCTTTCTCAGTGTTTATTTTGCTTTCCCAAATATCTTATCTTCAACATCAGTAAAAAAAAAATTCACCTTGAGGGTATGCTATTATTCCAGAACTGTACATAAAGGATATTACAGCATTTGTTCTTTTGTTCCCAACCACATAACACACCTCACCTTTATGACTGCAGGATAATAATGCAAGTCCCAGACAAGGAGCCTGATGCTTTTATAGGTGATTATATGGAAACCAGGTAATATCTAGCTATGTACTTTTTTACAGGACATTTTACATTCATTAGTCATGAAATTTCAGCATAATGTGATGTTATAGTATATTTCTGTGTTCCAAAATCTACTAGAAAGAACTTCAATAAAGTTTAGAAGACTACAAATGTAAAACTACATGATCAACACAATGATCTGTAAAACCTTTGTGTTTGGAGGGGATCAGCACTTGTAAGAATCAGATCAGTGACAACAAAGAAAGATTCTGTGTTGATTGCATCAGAGTCGTCAAAATGCAAAACAATAAAATTGCTTTAAGTGTTTAAAAATAGCCAGATCATAGTTCATAGTTTCAGAAAAAGTGAGTTATGTGTCTGAGCTTAGATGCTGTGAGATATACTGCCAAATTTCAATACATATCTTTATACACTTATTACAAAAAATATATTTACAAAAGCATCCTCTCCAAGATTTATGGGACAGATAAATCAAAGCAATAGTTAATAGATTTTCAGGGAGAAAAGTACTGCAGTTAATAATTTTTACCTACATTCCAGGCTTGTGATAATCATTGTCATAATTTCTGGCATGCTCTAAATTCCGTATAATAATTCCATTTAAAGAAAAAGAGAATTCTTATGATTATAAGGAAATGTCCTAATCCCGATTTTTAAATGTAGACATTTGAAATTTTCTTTTGCCAATAATCCATGTAGTGTTTATTATATGTGAGAAGATATGAATAGCAGTTTAAAAAATGTGTTAGAAAAAAATAGCGATACAGCTGATAGAGTAATTTAAAACTCTGACATTTACATAGAGTTGGCACATTTCAGATCTATCCATATTTTTTTGGTACTTGTGAAATTTGTAAAGCCAGCTAAGAACTTTATTTTACAAGAAATACCTCACACTATAAGCTTATCTAGTGGTTGCTACACTCTCCAATCAGTGAGTTGTATTTTCCTTTTTTTCTCAGGGCATATTCCAAGAAAATATATAATAAAACATATAGCCAAAAACTTTTAAATGCAAACTAAACTATTATAGCTTTTGACAAACGGAGAGCTATCCCTTATTTTAATTATGACACTCTAAATAAAACTCTGAGGGTGATCACCAGAAAAAATAACAAGCTTTGAGATTGTTTCCCAGGGTGGAAAGTTGTCATAAGCACCCAGGTTAAGAACACGCACCCAGGTTAAGAACACGCACCCAGGTTAAGAACTCACACCCAGGTTAGGTGATGCCATGGGGGTGAACATTCCTGAGGATATATTCTTATTTAGGGGGTCTCTGATCTGCATGCTCTCACCTTTGTAACTCTTAAAGACATCAGACGTAAACTTACCTGTCAATTTATGAAGAGAAGCACCCTGACAAGATGCACAATGTTCTGGATCAAGGGTTAGAAGATCTATCTTCGGACTGGGTGCGGTGGCTCAGGCCTGTAATCTCAGCACTTTGGGAGGCCGAGGAGGGTGGATTGCCTGACGTCAACAGGGAGAAACCCCATCTCTACTAAAAATACAAAAATTAGCTGGGTGTGGTAGCCCATGCCTGTAATCCCAGCTACTCAGGAGACTGAGGCAGGAGAATTGCTTGAACCCGGGAGGTGGAGGTTGCAGTGAGCTGAGATCGTGCCACTGCTCTCCAGCCTGGGTGGCAGAGTGAAACTCCATCTCAAAACAACAACAGCAACAACAACAACAACAAAAGATCTAACTTCTTGTTTGAATTCTGCCATTGTGTAATTTTGGCATGGCATTGTATATCAAATATAATCTGAATACTGTAAGTAGCTATAAAACAAGGCATTTGCCAAGATAATGTCTCTTCTATCTCTAATATTCTGTAATTTAAAATGTTCATGTATATTTAGCAGACTCTGATCATGCTTGGAATTGTGCCAGTTACCAAAGGTTAAAGAATGACAGTACTAAAGAAATAATGATATTGCCTTCAAGAAACTTAATTTAGCAAAGACATACTTGGAATAATTATGGACTGTCAGAGAAACATTGTAGAATGTTTCTAAATGTTTAGAAGTAGAATGTGCAGAAATAAGTTAGTTAGACAATCGTTGCAAAAAGAGAAAATAAAGAGAGGGAGAGAGACTCAAAGACCCTCTAGAATGGGTAAAATCCAAAAGACTGAGAGCACAAAATGCTGGCAAGGATGTACAACCACTAAAGTAATTTTACGTGGCTGAGAGAAGAATAAGGGAGACATTTTCGATAACTCTTTGGTTTTTCTTTAAAATAATTTTATAACAGTTCCTCTTGCTTGGAGTTCCAATTTACTTGAATAAATTCCATTCACTCAAAATAAATAAAAATATATGTCAAAAAAAGGGCTCATACAAAAATATTTATAGCTTTTATTTATTTATTTATTTACCTTTCTTTCTTCTTTCCTTTTTTTTTTTTTTTTTTTTTTTTTTTCTTTTTAGACAGGGCCTTGGTCTGTCACCCAGGCTGGAGTGCAGTGGTGCAATCACTGCTCATTGCAGCTTCGGCCTCCCCACCTCAAGCACTCTTTCTACCTCAGCTTCCCAAGTAGCTAGGAAAACAGTTGTGTGTCACCTCTCCTGGTTAATATTTTTAAAAATTGTTTTATGGTAGAAATGAGGTCTCACCATGTTTCCTCGGCTGGTCTCAAAATCCTGGGCTCAAGCAATTCTCCCATCTTGGCCTCCCCATTACAGTTTTCTTATATTTTAAAATATAAATTTTTCTTCAATTTCTTTATCAATACATACAATACATATATTATATATCACATAATATACATAATAATATAATTGTATATTATGTAATATATATTATAATATATATAATTTAAAAAGATATAGGCTGGACATAGTGACTCATGTCTGTAACCCCAGCACTTTGGGAGGCCAAGGCAGGTGGATGACTTGAGGTCATGAGTTCAAGACCAGCCTGGCCAACATGACAAAACACTGCTTCTACTGAAAATATAAAAATTAGCTGGGCGTGGTAGCATGTGCCTGTAATCCCAGCTACTTGGGACGCTGAGGCAGGAGAATTGCTTGGGCCTAGGAGGCAGAGGTTGCAGTGAGCCGAGACTGCACCACTGCACTCCCAACTGGGCAACAGAGCAAGACTCTGCCTCAAAAAATAAAAGATACATACATATATATATAATTTATTATAAATATCATAATATATAATATATAATGATATTCTTATAAGTATAAACTTATAAGAAAGTATATTATATGATTATAATATAATATATAAAGATATAATATATAAAATACATATATCTTATGTTAATGAAATATTTATTTGTAGTATTTATATATTATATATATTTATATTAACAAAATTATATATATGTTATATATAACAACTTATGCTTTATAATTATATGTAATTGTATAATTATAGTTATATATTATATAAAATATAATTAGTATATAAATGTACTTATGTATAATACAAATATTATATCTTTATAATTATATTATATCATTATAAAGATATATCATTATAATATAAATAATGTTACATTATATATTATACATTTTATTATATATAGTATAATTATATATAATAACTCATGACAAGATACTTTAAAGCAAGTAAGTTTAGGAATAACTTCCTTTTAATCCTTAAATATGAGGCAAAATATGAGCAATCAAATTAGCCTTTCATAGTATTATGAGTTAACATTTGTGTTTTTCAGGTTGTGTGGAACTCATATCCAAATCTAGTAGGCTCAACCATAACTGACACCAACAATAGTTTTAAAAATGTGAAACTTCTTTGATTTAAACACTGCACCCCTGATAAACTCATGAAAACAATGAAATTGAGCCACTCCCTTTATAGAAGCACTGCAGCTGTGAGAAATATTTACTTTGTTCAAGCATTAATTATGGCTTTTCTATTAAATATTCCTTGAAATCATTAACAAAAATAGTAAGTTAGAGCTGGTGGGCCACCACACCCTGCTAATTTTATAATTATATATAAATATATATAATACATATATTTTAATCTTTAAATATGAGGCAAAATATGAGCAATCAAATTAACTTTTCACAGTATAACCAATTATCAATGTTAACATTTGTGTTTTTCAGGTTGTGCGGAACTCATATCCAAATCTAGTAGGTTCAACCATAACTGACACCAATAGTAGGTTTAAAAACGTGAAACTTGTTTGATTTAAACAAACACTGAATCTCTGACAAACCCATGAAAACAATGAAATTGAGCCACTTCCTTTATAGGAGTACTGTAGCTGTGAGAAATATTTAGTCTGCTCAAGCATTAATTATGGCTTTTCTGTTAAATATTCCTTGAAATCATTAACAAAAACATGAGTTAGATCAAGGACCTGCCAACATGGGCCACAATCGCACCAAAGACTGTGAAGAAGGTGGCCCGGGTCATCATGTGGGTTAACAACTACCACAGGAACAAGCACGTGTGTAAGGAGATCTCCATTATCCCCAGGAAGAAGCTCCGCAACAAAAAAGCAGGTTTATTGCGGCACTATTCACAATAGCGAAGACTTGGAACCAACCCAAATGTCCAACAATGATAGACTGGATTAAGAAAATGTGGCACATATACACCATGGAATACTATGCAACCATGAAAAATTATGAGTTCATGTCCTTTGTAGGGACATGGATGAAGCTGGAAACCATCATTCTCAGCAAATTATTGCAAGGACAAACAACCAAACACTCATAGGTGGGACTCATAGGTGTTCTCACTCATAGGTGGGAATTGAACAATGAGAACACATGGACACAGGAAGGGGAACATCACACACCAGGGCCTGTTGTGGGGTTGGGGAATCGGGGAGGGATAGCATTAGGAGATATACCTAATGCTAAATGATGAGGTAATGGGTTCAGCACACCAACATGGCTCATGTATATATATGTAACAAACCTGCACATTGTGCACATGTACCCTAAAACTTAAAGTATAATTAAAAAAAAAAAAAAGAAAGCAGGCTATGTCACACATCTCATGTGGCAGATTCAGAGTGGCCCGGTGAGATATATCTCCATCAGGCTACAGGAGGAGGAGAGAGAAAGGAGAGATAATTACGATCCTGGGGTCTCAGCCTTGGATCAGGAGATCACTGAAGTGGATCCTGACACTAAGGAAATGCTGAAGCTTTTGGAGTTAGGCAGTCTGTCCAAACTGCAGGTCACTCAGTCTATGTTAGGATTAATTTCAAAATGCCTCCTGGAGCTGGCTGAATCTTTCTGCAATGCTGTAACATTTCCAATAAACCTGGGGCAACACCAAAAAAAAAAAAACAAAATGAGTTAAACCAAGATATGTCAATGTAAATGAATTGTTCAAAAATATTATATATGAATAAATACATGAGGGAGCTCTCAGCATGCATTAGGAGGCCCATAGTTTGTACATGGCACACTCAGTGATACCAATGGTTTGGCATGATTAGGACCTAATTCTACTGTAAATAGCTGCATTACTATCAGCTCTCTCTCTCCTCTCTTTTTCTTGCCTTCCATTTCCATCCCCAGTGAACTAATTCACTCAGGCCTCCCTGTGCTAAGAAGCTAGAATATTTTGTTTTTCTGTATTCAAACAACTAAAAACTGCACATAAAACTAAATCATATCAGCATGTGATTTTTTTGGCGTATATACGTGTAAGTTAGTGCAAAAAATTAGCACATAATATATTGCTGGACTAAAACTGTATCTTCCCTTAATGTGTGTATTGTGGGGCAGAGACCCCAGGACATTGACTGCATTGTATTCCTCTAGGATATCCTTATTCCATATCATCTGAAAATAGTAATACAGTATTTCTAGTTTTCTGTAAACTAAATATACTTGCTCTTCCCAGCTTCCTTCTGTTACTAATAAGTGCTTACATAAGCCCTCTTGACACAATTACACAAGTTCTGCTTATTATGGTAAATCCAGTGAAAGCCCCCCCAGAGATCCTTCTCCCCTTTATCCCATGCATCGGTTAGGCAGTTTTATTTGTGTCCTCATTTTCCAGTTAAGCTTTCAGAGCCATCTCAGCTTGTTCTTTTCTAAATGCCTGAGTGTCATCTAAATGTCAAGTGTAATTTCAATGGCTTCAATGTGGGGATTCTTTATTTCTTCTTTTTCATACTGGGTTCAGCCCAGTCATTATTCATCCTTTTTTCTGCAACTAAAAACAAAATTGTTAGCACCATGTCTCAGGACAGCCCCATGACATTCTTCAATATAAATTTAGAAAGAATTTTTATGAAATGCTGTATAATCAATTAAAGTAGTTTCAACTATTGAATAATAAGAGATAATAGCTAGGTAGTCTTAATTTTCATCCAAATTGACTGAGACACTTAGGTTCCAGTTATTTAATATTTTGTATTTTCATGTTTCACTCATGTCCTGGGAAAAATTAACGTCATTTTTTAAATGATCTACTCTACACTGTCTGTGACAGTAATTCATACCAGATTAGACTTTCTGCTATAAACAGTATAAAATGGAAAAAATATTTTAAAACAACTTTTTGCAGATACAAGATAACAGACATTTTAGAAACATGATTCTTGAGAGATGAGAAATAAGCAAATGATCCCTATGATCACCCCAACTCTGTGCCTTGAGGCACTTTCGACTCTGACACAGCAAGGGGTAATGCAAGTGTGTGAAAGTCTTAGTAAGCTGCAAGTAAAATAAATTAAATACCTACCAAAACAAATTCAGCTATCTACAAGGAAAACAAAAAAATCTAGACCCTCAATATCATAATATTCACTTCAACCTCCAATAATAAAAGACCTAGACATGAGAAGTAAAATGTGACCAAAAACTATGAGAAATTTGAATATATAGAAACAGACACAGAACTGAGAGGTGATGTAAGTAGCCAGCAAAGACTTTAAACATTATTATAAATGTGCATGAGAAACAAATAAAAAAACACACATAATGGGTAGATGAATGAAACATGTTAAAAAAACTAAATAGAAATTTTAAACCCCAAAAATGTAAGCTCTATATTAAAAAAAAAATACTAGATGGACTTAATAGCAGATTCAATTCTCTAGACAAAAGCCTTGGTAAACTTGAAGACAGCAATAAAACTATCCAAACGGAATGACAGAGGAAAAACTGCTGAGAAAATGTATAACATAAACAGATTCCCATGATCTGTGAGAAAAGATTAGCAGTATAACATGCATGTGACTGAAGTCTTGGAAAAGAAAAAGGAAGTAAGAGAAGGGAAGACAAAATATTTAAAGAAATACTGACTGAAAATGTTCCAAATTGTATGCCAATCATGAAGAAGCCCAACAAACTCCAAGCTATAGCATACAAAGAATACTATATCAAGACTCATTACAATCAAACTTCTGGGACCATTGACAAACAGATAATATAAAAATAACAATAGTAGGAAGAAAACACATTGCATAGAATGAACCTCAAAATAAAAATTATCATTTATTTTGCATCAGGAAAAAGGCAAGCCATAAGAAACTAGAAGAGTACTTTTATAATTCTTTAAAAATGTAAAGCTGTTAACCTAGAGTTATTTTTTAATTTTATTATTATTATACTTTAAGTTTTAGGGTACATGTTCATAACATGCAGGTTTGTTCCATATGTATACATGTGCCATATTGGTGTGCTGCACCCATTATCTCGTCATTTAGCATTAGGTATATCTCCTAATGCTATCCCTCCCCACTCCCCGCACCCTACAGCAGTCCCCGGTGTGTGATGTTCCCCTTCCTGTGTCCATGTGTTCTCATTGTTCAATTCCCACCTATGAGTGAGAATATGCAGTGTTTGGTTTTTTGTCCTTGCAATAGTTTACTGAGAATGATGGTTTCCAGCTTCATCCATGTCCCTAAAAAGGACATGAACTCATCATTTTTTATGGTTGCATAGTATTCCATGGTGTATATGTGTCATATTTTCTTAATCCAGTCTATCATTGTTGGACATTTGGGTTGGTTCATAGTCTTTGCTATTGCGAAGAGTGCCACAATAAACATACGTGTGCATGTGTCTTTATAGTAGCATGATTTATAATCCTTTGGGTATATACCTAGTAATGGGATGGCTGGGTCAAATGGTATTTCTAGTACTAGATCCCTGAGGAATCGCCACACTGACTTCCACAATGGTTGAACTAGTTTACAGTCCCAGCAACAGCGTAAAAGTGTTCCTATTTCTCCACATCCTCTCCAGCATCTGTTGTTTCCTGACTTTTTATTGATTGCCATTCTAACTGGTGTGAGATGGTATCTCACTGCGGTTTTGATTTGCATTTCTCTGATGGCCAGTGATGGTGAGCATTTTTTCATGTGTCTTTTGGCTGCATAAATGTCTTCTTTTGAGAAGTGTCTGATCATATCCTTTGCCCACTTGTTGATGGGGTTGTTTGTTTTTTTCTTGTAAATTTGTTTGAGTTCATTGTAGATTCTGGATATTAGCTCTTTGTCAGATGAGCAGCTTGCAAAAATTCTCTCCCATTCTGTAGGTTGCCTGTTCACTCTGATGGTAGTTTCTTTTGCTGTGCAGAAGCTCTTTAGTTTAATTAGATCCCATTTGTCAATTTTGGCTTTTGTTGCCATTGCTTTTGGTGTTTTAGACATGAAGTCCTTGCCCATGCCTATGTCCTGAATGGTATTGCCTAGGTTTTCTTCTAGGGTTTTTATAGTCTTAGGTCTAACATGTAAGTCTTTCATCCATCTTGATTTAATTTTTGTATAAGGTGTAAGGAAGGGATCCAGTTTCAGCTTTCTACATATGGCTAGCCAGTTTTCCCAGCACCATTAATTAAATAGGGAATCCTTTCCCCATTGCTGTTTTTCTCAGGTTTGTCAAATATCAGACAGTTGTAGATTTGCGGCATTATTTCTGAGGGCTCTGTTCTGTTCCATTGGTCTATATCTCTGTTTTGGTACAAGTACCATGCTGTTTTGGTTACTGTAGCCTTGTAGTATAGTTTGAAGTCAGGTAGCATGATGCCTCCAGCTTTGTTCTTTTGGCTTAGGATTGACTTGGCAATGTGGGCTCTTTTTTGGTTCCATGTGAACTTCAAAGTAGTTTTTTCCAATTCTCTGAAGAAAGTCATTGGTAGCTTGATGGGAATGGCATTGAATCTATAAATTACCTTGGGCAGTATGGCCATTTTCACGATATTGATTCTTTCTACCCATGAGCATGGCATGTTCTTCCATTTGTTTGTATCCTCTTTTATTTCACTGAGCAGTGGTTTGTAGTTCTCCTTGAAGAAGTCCTTCACATCCCTTGTAAGTTGGATTCCTAGGTATTTTATTCTCTTTGAAGCACTTGTGAATGGGAGTTCACTCATGATTTGGCTTTCTGTTTGTCTGTTATTGGTGTGTAAGAATGCTTGTGAGTTTTGTACATTGATTTTGTATCCTGAGACTTTGCTGAAGTTGCTTATCAGCTTAAGCAGATTTTGGGCTGAGACGATGGGGTTTTCTAGATATAAAATCACGTCATCTGCAAACAGGAACATTTTGACTTCCTCTTTTCCTAATTGAATGCCCTTTATTTCCTTCTCCTGCCTAATTGCCCTGGCCAGAACTTCCAACACTATGTTGAATAGGAGTGGTGAGAGAGGGCATCCCTGTCTTGTGCCAGTTTTCAAAGGGAATGCTTCCAGTTTTTGTCCATTCAGGATGATATTGGCTGTGGGTTTGTCATAGATAGCTCTTATTATTTTGAGATACATCGCATTAATACTGAATTTATTGAGAGTTTTTAGCATGAAGGGTTGTTGAATTTTGTCAAAGGCCTTTTCTGCATCTGTTGAGATAATCATGTGGTTTTTGTCTTTGGTTCTGTTTATATGCTGGATTACGATTACTGATTTTCTTATGTTGAACCAGCCTTGCATCCCAGGGATGAAGCCCACTTGATCACGGTGGATAAGTTTTTGATGTGCTGCTGGATTCAGTTTGCCAATATTTGGTTTTTTGAAAAGATCAACAAAATTGGTAGACTCTGGCAAGACTAATAAAGAAGAAAAGAGAGAGGAATCAAATAGATGCAATAAAAAATGACAAAGGGGATATCACCACCGATCCCACAGAAATAAAAACTGCCATCAGAGAATACTATAAACACCTATATGCAAATAAACTAGAAAATCTAGAAGAAATGGATAAATTCCTTGACACATACACCCTCCCAAAACTTAACCAGGAAGAAGTTGAATCTCTGAATAGACCAATAACAGGCTCTGAAATTGAGGCAATAATTAAGAGCTTACCACACAAAAAGAGTCCAGGACCAGATGGATTCACAGCCGAATTCTACCAGAGGTACAAGGAGGAGCTGGTACCATTCCTTCTGAAACTATTCCAATCAATAGAAAAAGAGGGAATCCTCCCTAACTCATTTTATGAGGCCAGCATCATCCTGATACCAAAGCCTGGCAGAGACACAACAAAAAAAGAGAATTTTAGGCCAATATCCTTGATGAACATTGTTGCAAAAATTCTCAATAACCTACAGTTTTATAACAAAATAAAAAATAATAGTGAATATGAGATAATAGAGATATTTATTTGTTTCACTATAGTAACCATTTTACTATGTATATACATACATATGTATGAGATACACATATACATGTATCTCATAACACTATGTTGTATACCTTAAAATTCACATATTTATTAAAATAAAAAAATTGAAAAAAATTAAAAAAGTGTAATGAAGACACAAGCAAAAGCCAAGACTTAATTTTAGGCAAAACTGCACTTATGGAAATGTTACATTCTTTAGACTGAAGGAAAATGATACCAAATGAAACTCATATCTACACTAAGGGAGCACAAGAATCGTAAGTATTACCCTGCTGGATGATTGGCTAGCCTAAGGAAAGTAACAGAAACTGGTGAAAGGAAACTAGAATAGGACCAAGAAAGATGCAATAAGACCACACAGGAACCTGAGAATTTACATGCAGGATTAAGATGAGCTCTCATCATGCTAAATTATGCTATGGCCCAAATAAAACAACCTGAAACAAAAGTAATGACAAACTGCATATAAAACTAGTACACAATATAAACAACTTACATACATGTAAATATCCTTGTTCCCAAATATGACTTCTAAAGGTACTTACCTACCCAGCATAGTAAAATACAATCATAGATACATTAATCCCACAAATAAACTGCTGTGCCTATGGTGACATCTGATGGGACAGGCTCCTGTCAACGGTGAAGCACTGAAGACAACGGAATATAATCTAACCCAATTATAACCGTATAACAAAACTATAACTGTATAACTATAACAATTGTATAACTATCTATATGACTCTCAGGGAGAGTCAGCTCTGATGGCACATCATTCTTATTTGGATGATACCCTAAATCCCTATCTCTCCCATCTGTTTTTTTTTTTTTCCTGGATAAAAACAACGTTTGAGAGAATCGAGTAGAATCAAGCCATAAATCAATATTGTAAAAATGGCCATACTGCCCAAAGCAATTTACAAGTTTCAGTGCTATTCCTTTTAGACTACCATTGAGATTCTTCACAGAACTAGAAAAAAACTATTTTAAAATTCATATGGAACCAAGAGCCCAAATAGCCAAGGCTATCCTAAGCAAAAAGAACAAAGCACGGGGCATCATGCTACCCAATTTCAAACTATACTACAGAGCTACAGTAACCCAAGCAACTGTACAACTTGTACAGTGGTACTCGTACAAAAACAAACACATAGACCAATGGAACAAAATAGAGAACCCAGAAATAAAGCCACACACCTACAACTATCTGATCTTTGATAAACCTGACAAAAACAAGCAATGGGGAAAGGACACCCTATTCAATAAATGGTACTGGGATAACCGGCTAGCCAAATGCAGAAGATTAAAAGTGGACCCCTTCCTTACACCATATACAAAAGTTAACCCAAGATGAAATAAAGAGTTATATATAAAACCCAAAGCTATTAAAAAAAACCTGAAAAACAACCTAGAAAAGTTAACTCAAGATGGAATAAAGAGTTATATATAAAACCCAAAGCTATAAAAAACCCTGAAAAACAATACCATTCTGGACATAGGAATGGGCAAAGATTTCATGATGGAAATGCCAAAATCAATTGCAACAAAAGCAAAAATTGATAAATGGGATCTAATTAAACTAAAGAACTTCTGCAAAGCAAAAGAAACTATCAATAGAGTGAACAAACAACCTACAGAATGGGAAAAAAAGAAGAGTTTTCAAACTATGCATCCCACAAAGCTCTAATATCCAGCATCTATAAGAAACTTAAACAGATTTACTAGAAAACAAACAACCCCATTAAAAAGTGGGTATAAAACATGAACACTTTTAATAAGACATATATGTGGCCAAGAAGTATAAGGAAAAAAAAGCTCCACATCACTGATCATTAAAGAAATGCAAATTGAAACCACAATGAGATACCATCTCACACCAGTCAGAATGAGTAATATTAACATGTCAAAAAATGACAGATGCTGGCGAGGTTGCAGAGAAAAAGAAATGCTCACACACAGTTGGTGGGAGTGTAAATTAGTTCAACCATTGTGAAAGACAGTGTGGTGATTACTCGAAGACCTAAAAACAGAAACACCATTTGACCCAGTAATCTCATTACTGGGAATAGACCCAAAGGCATATAAATTACTGGGTATATACCCAAAGGCATATAAATCATTCTACTATAAAGACACATGTACACATATGTTCATTGCAGCACTATTAGCAATAGCAAAAACAAAGAATCAACCTAAATGCCCATCAGTGATAAACTAGATAAAGAAAATATGGTACATATATACCATGGAGCCATAAAAAGAATGAGATCATGTCCTTTGCAGGAACGTGAATGGAGCTAGAGGCCATTATACTTAGCAAACTAACACAGGAACAGAAAACCAAACACTGCATGTTCTCACTTATTATAAGCGGGAACTAAATGATGAGAACACATGGATGCATAGAGGGGAAAAACACATTGAGGGCTTTTGGAGGGTGCAGGGTGGGAGGAGCAAGAGGATCAGAAAAAATAACCAATGGGTACTAGCCTTAATACCTGAGTGACGAAATAATCTCTACAACAAACTCCCATGAGACAAGGTTACCTATACAACAAACCTGCACATGTATTCCTGAGCTTAAAATAAAAGTTAAAAAAGAAGAAATTAATTATCAACAAAATGCATCCCTGAGGGAAAATTCCTTGAAAATACTCTGCTCGACTGGAACCAAGATGGCCAAATAGGAACAGCTCAGGTCTACAGCTCCCAGCATGAGCGATGCAGAAGATGGGTGATTTCTGCATTTCCATCTGAGGCACTGGGTTCATCTCACTAGGGAGTGCCAGACAGTGGGCGCAGGACAGTGGGTGCAGCGCACCATATGCGAGCTGAAGCAGGGCGAGGCATTGCCTCACTCAGGAAGCGCAAGGGGTCAGGGAGTTCCCTTTCCTAGTCAAAGAAAGGGGCAACAGATGGCACCTGGAAAATCAGGTCACTCCCACCCCAATACTGCGCTTTTCCGACTGGCTTAAAAAACGGCACACCAGGAGATTATATCCTACACCTGGCTCGGAGGGTCCTATGCCCACAGAGTCTCACTGATTGCTAGCACAGCAGTCTGAGATCAAACTGCAAGGCGACAGTGAGGCTGGGGGAGGGGCGCCCGCCATTGCCCAGGCTTGCTTAGGTAAACAAAGCAGCCAGGAAGCTCAAACTGGGTGGATCCCACCACAGCTCAATAAGGCCTGCCTGCCTCTGTAGGCTCCACCTCTGGGGGCAGGGCACAGACAAACAAAAGACAGCAGTAACCTCTGCAGACTTAAATGTCCCTGTCTGACAGCTTTGAAGAGAGCAGTGGTTCTCCCAGCACACAGCTGGAGATATGAGAACTGGCAGACTGTCTCCTCAAGTTGGTCCCTGACCCCTGACCCCTGAGCAGCCTAACTGGGAGGCACCCCCCAGTAGGGGCAGACTGACACCTCACACGGCCGGGTACTCCTCTGAGACTAAACTTCCAGAGGAACGATCAGAGAGCAGCATTTGTGGTTCACGAAAATCCACTGTTCTGCAGCCACCACTGCTGGTACCCAGGCAAACAGGGTCTGGAGTGGACCTCTAGCAAACTCCAACAGACTTGCAGCTGAGGGTCCTGTCTGTTAGAAGGAAAACTAACAAACAGAAAGGACATCCACATCAAAAACCCATCTGTACATCACCATCATCAAAGACCAAAAGTAGATAAAACCACAAAGATGGGGAAAAAACAGAACAGAAAAACTGGAAACTCTAAAAAGCAGAGCACCTCTCCTCCTCCAAAAGAACACAGCTCCTCACCAGCAATGGAACAAAGCTGGAAGGAGAATGACTTTGACGAGTCGAGAGAAGAAGACTTCAGACAATCAAACTATTCTGAGCTAGAGGAGGAAATTCAAACCAAAGGCAAAGAAGTTGAAAACATTGAAAAAAATTTAGATGAATGTATAACTAGAATAACCAACACAGAGAAGTGCTTAAAGGAGATGATGGAGCTGAAAGCCAAGGCTTGAGAAATATGTGAAGAACTCAGAAGCCTCAGGAGCCAATGCGATCAACTAGAAGAAAGGGTATCAGTGATAGAAGATGAAATGAATGATATGAAGTGAGAAGGAAAGTTTAGAGAAAAAAGAATAAAAAGAAATGAACAAAGCCTCCAAGACATATGGGACTATCTGAAAAGACCAAATCAACATCTGATTGGTGTACCTGAAAGTGACGGGGAGAATGGAACCAAGTTGGAAAATACTCTGCAGGATATTATCCAGGAGAACTTCCCCAATCTAGCAAGGCAGGCCAACATTCAGATTCAGCAAATACAGAGAACACCACAAAGATACTCCTCGAGGAGAGCAACCCCAAGACACATAATTGTCAGATTCACCAAAGTTGAAATGGAGGAAAAAATGTTAAGGGCAGCCAGAGAGAAAGGTCGGGTTACCCACAAAGGGAAGCCCATCAGACTAACAGCAGATCTCTTGGCAGAAACTCTACAAGCCAGAAGAGAGTGGGGGCCAATATTCAACATTCTTAAAGAAAAGAATTTTCAACCCAGAATTTCATATCCAGCCAAACAAAGCTTCATAAGTGAAGGAGAAATAAAATGCTTTACAGACAAGCAAATGCTGAGAGATTCTGTCACCACCAGGCCTGCCCTGAAAGAGCTCCTGAAGGAAGCACTAAACATGGAAAGGAAAAACCGGTACCAGCCACTGCAAAATCATGCCAAATTGTAAAGACCATCGAGGCTAGGAAGAAACTGCATCAACTAACGAGCAAAATAACCAGCTAACATCATAATGACAGGATCAAATGCACACATAACAATATTAACTTTAAATGTAAATGGACTAAATGCTCCAATTAAAAGACACAGACTGGCAAATTGGATAAAGAGTCAAGACCCATCAGCGTGCTGTACTCAGGAAACCCATCTCATGTGCAGAGACACACATTGGCTCAAAATAAAAGGATGGAGGAAGATCTACCAAGCAAATGGAAAACAAAAAAAGGCAGGGGTTGCAATCCTAGTCTCGGATAAAAGAGACTTTAAACCAACAAAGATCAAAAGAGACAAAGAAGGCCATTACATAATGGTAAAGGGATCAATTCCACAAGAAGAGCTAACTATCCTAAATATATATGCACCCAATAAAGGAGCACCCAGATTCATAAAGCAAGTCCTTAGTGACCTACAAAGAGACTTAGACTCCCACACAATAATAATGGGAGACTTTAACACCCCACTGTCAACATCAGACAGATCAACGAAACAGAAAGTTAACAAGGATACCCAGGAATTGAACTCAGCTCTGCACCAAGCGGACCTAATAGACACCTACAGAACTCTCCACCCCAAATCAACAGAATATACATTTTTTTCAGCACCACACCACACCTATTACAAAATTGACCACATAGTTGGAAGTAAAGCTCTCCTCAGCAAATGTAAAAGATCAGAAATTATAACAAACTATCTCTCAGACCACAGTGCAATCAAACTAAAACTCAGGACTAAGAAACTCACTCAAAACTGCTCAACTACATGGAAACTGAACAAACTGCTCCTGAATGACTACTGGGTACATAATGAAATGAAGGCAGAAATAAAGATGTTCTTTGAAACCAACAAGAACAAAGACACAATATACCAGAATCTCTGGGACACTTTCAAAGCACTGTGTAGAGGGAAATTTATAGCACTAAATGCCCACAAGAGAAAACAGGAAAGATCCAAAATTGACACCCTAACATCACAATTAAAAGAACTAGAAAAGCAAGAGCAAACACATTCAA
Organism: Pan paniscus; assembly: GCF_029289425.2. Taxonomy (NCBI): domain Eukaryota; kingdom Metazoa; phylum Chordata; class Mammalia; order Primates; family Hominidae; genus Pan; species Pan paniscus. The sequence goes on from NC_073254.2 coordinate 77,403,548, forward strand.
AAGCTAGCAGAAGGCAAGAAATAACTAAAATCAGAGCAGAACTGAAGGAAATAGAGACACAAAAAACCCTTCAAAAAATTAATGAATCCAGGAGCTGGTTTTTTGAAAGGATCAACAAAATTGATAGACTTCTAGCAAGACTAATAAAGAAGAAAAGAGAGAAGAATCAAATAGACGCAATAAAAAATGATAACGGGGATATCACCACCGATCCCACAGAAATACAAAATACCATCAGAGAATACTACAAACACCTCTACGCAAATAAACTGGAAAATCTAGAAGAAATGGATAAATTCCTCAACACATACACCATCCCAAGACTAAACCAGGAAGAAGTCGACTCTCTGAATAGACCAATAACAGGCTCTGAAATTGTGGCAATAATCAATAGCTTACCAACCAAAAAGAGTCCAGGACCAGATGGATTCACAGCTGAATTCTACCAGAGGTACAAGGAGGAAATGGTACCATTCCTTCTGAAACTATTCCAACCAACAGAAAAAGAGGGAATCCTCCCTAACTCATTTTATGAGGCCAGCATTATCCTGATACCAAAGCCTGGCAGAGACACAACAAAAAAAGAGAATTTCAGACCAGTATCCTTGATAAACATTGATGCAAAAATCCTCAGTAAAATACTGGCAAACTGAATCCAGCAGCACATCAAAAAGCTTATCCACCATAATCAAGTGGGCTTCATCCCTGGGATGCAAGGCTGGTTCAATATATGCAAATCAATAAATGTAATCCAGCATATAAACAGAACCAAAGACAAAAACCACATGATTATATCAATAGATGCTGAAAAGGCCTTTGACAAAATTCAACAACGCTTCATGCTAAAAACTCTCAATAAATTAGGTATTGATGGGACGTATGTCAAAATAATAAGAGCTATCTATGACAAACCCACAGCCAATATCATACTGAATGGACAAAAACTGGAAGCATTCCCTTTGAAAACTGGCACAAGACAGGGATGCCTTCTCTCACCACTCCTAATCAACATAGTGTTGGAAGTTCTGGCCAGGGCAATTAGGCAGGAGAAGGAAATAAAGGGTATTCAATAAGGAAAAGGGGAAGCCAAATTGTCCCTGTATGCAGATGACATGATTGTATATCTAGAAAATCCCATTGTCTCAGCCCAAAATCTCCTTAAGCTGATAAGCAACTTCAGCAAAGTCTCAGGATACAAAATCAATGTACAAAAATCACAATCATTCTTATACACCAATAACAGACAGAGAGCCAAATCATGAGTGAACTCCCATTCACAATTGCTTCAAAGAGAATAAAATACCTAGGAATCCAACTTACAAGGGACGTGAAGGACCTCTTCAAGGAGAACTACAAACCACAGCTCAAGGAAATAAAAGAGGATACAAACAAATGGAAGAACATCCCATGCTCATGGGTAGGGAGAATCAATATCATGAAAATGGCCATACTGCCCAAGGTAATTTATAGATTCAATGCCATTCCCATCAAGCTACCAATGACTTTCTTCAGAGAATTGGAAAAAACTACTTTGAAGTTCATATGGAACCAAAAAAGAGCCCGCATTGCCAAGTCAATCCTAAGCCAAAAGAACAAAGCTGGAGGCATCACATTACCTGACTTCAAACTATAGTACAAGACTACAGTAACCAAAACAGCATGGTACTGGTACCAAAACAGAGATATAGATCAATGGAACAGTACAGAGCCCTCAGAAATAACGCCGCACATCTACAAGTATCTGATCTTTGACAAACCTGAGAAAAACAAGCAATGGGGAAAGGATTCCCTATTTAATAAATGGTGCTGGGAAAACTGGCTAGCCATATGTAGAAAGCTGAAACTGGATCCCTTCCTTACACCTTATATAAAAATTAATTCAAGATGGATTAAAGACTTACATGTTAGACCTAAAACCATAAAAACCCAAGAAGAAAACCTAGGCATTACCATTCAGGACATAGGCATGGGCAAGGACTTCATGTCTAAAACACCAAAAGCAATGGCAACACAAGCCAAAATTGAGAAATGGGATCTAATTAAACTAAAGAGCTTCTGCACAGCAAAAGAAACTACCATCAGAGTGAACAGGCAACCTACAGAGTGGGAGAGAATTTTCGCAACCTACTCTTCTGACAAAGGGCTAATATCCAGAATCTACAATGAACTCAAACAAATTTACAAGAAAAAAACAAGCAACCCCATCAAAAAGTGGGCAAAGGACATGAACAGACACTTCTCAAAAGAAGACATTTATGCAGCCAAAAAACACATGAAAAAATGCTCACCATCACTGGCCATCAGAGAAATGCAAATCAAAACCACAATGAGATATCATCTCACACCAGTTAGAATGGCAATCATTAAAAAGTCAGGAAACAACAGGTGTTGGAGAGGATGTGGAGAAATAGGAACACTTTTACACTGTTGGTGGGACTGTAAACTAGTTCATCCCTTGTGGAAGTCAGTGTGGTGATTCCTCAGGGATCTAGAACTAGAAATACCATTTGACCCAGCCATCCCATTACTGGGTATATACCCAAAGGACTATAAATCATGCTGCTATAAAGACACATGCACATGTATGTTTATTGCGGCACTATTCACAATAGCAAAGACTTGGAACCAACCCAAATGTCCAACAATGATAGACTGGATTAAGAAAAAGTGGCACATATACACCATGGAATACTATGCAGCCATGGAAAATGATGAGTTCATGTCCTTTGTAGGGACATGGATGAAATTGGAAATCATCATTCTCAGTAAACTATCGCAAGAACAAAAAACCAAACACCACATATTCTCACTCATAGGTGGGAATTGAACAATGAGAACACATGTACACAGGAAGGGGAACATCACACTCTTGAGACTGTTGTGGGGTGTGGGGAGTGGGGAGGGATAGCATTAGGAGATATACCTAATGCTAAATGATGAGTTAATGGGTGCAGCACACCAGCATGGCACCTGTATACATATGTAACTAACCTGCACAATGTGCACATGTACCCTAAAACTTAAAGTATAAAAAAATAAAAATAAATAAATAAAAAAAAAGAAAATACCCTGCTCAGGAAAACTGAAATAGGAAAATAGGAGGTGGTAAATTGTGCTGATTTCTTCTTTGCTATTCTACTAAATACATGTTTCTATTTTCTTTCTGAAGATTCAGGAATTGAGTGCTCAATATATTAAATATTATGGATGGGTTGTAGAAAATTAGAAAGAGCTAAAATATAGAATATTTGCAATGACCTGCAACCTCAATTTTGCTTATACCATATCTCCTACTCCCTTATGGAGAAATTAGAATTTTAGAATTGGGAGGATTTATCTAGTCAAGCCAGTTAATATACAATTAAGAAAAAGGGCATCTCCCCTGCAATGCTAAATATGCAAGATCATCTGAATTGACTTCTGCATGAAGGAGTTGACAATAATTAGCTTAAATAACTGATTTATGAATCTCTCCTTTTAATCAGTAGTGCCGTTTAAAAGGAAAATGCATTAACTCACCGCTTTGTATAAAGTTTTCTTCTGAACTAAAATATCAACTTTCACTCAATTACATTTAATATTCTTCATTTTTCCCCCTTGGGGGGGGGAAATGAAGCATTTTGAAATAACTCACATATTCTTTTTGATTAAAAAGAGACAAGAATATTTTTCTTGTTTCTTGGAAAACCTGATCTAAATTAAGTCTCACACCTTCATAAAATATAAATCTTCCTCCCATGTTACATCCGCCTCTACAATTTCACACCTCCTCTTTGCCAGTTGCTAAGCCATTGTCTCCTAGCTTTAAATCTCCCTTCCCATTTCTACACTCAGGTTTGTAATATGGCTGTTAGTAGTCTACAAATCATATTTTGGCTTTTCTATTAGATTCTACCCAAAGGGGTTGCTAGATGAAACTGGAATACTGAGGAAGAAAGAAGGGACCATATTATTTGCTGTCTCTTTGCTTCCTGTTCCTCTCAGTATCACTTGAGCATTACTTCTTCATTAAGCGTTAAGAGTTGATTCCTGTTTGCAGTTTTTTTGGCACTTACAGATTCAGACTTATTGTATACTCCTTTGGGACCTCTGACACCAGCTGGCCAGTGTTTCTTCCCAAAAACCTGAGTCCAGCCCCACAGGAATCATCCTTCAAGTTGTTAAATTGTAATAATTCCAACATATTCCCTTTTTTCTCCTTGGTCTTAGGGTTTGCAGCTGCTTTCTCCACTGTTGTTTTTGTGAGACTTTATTATTTCCTTTTCCGCTTTTAATTTTTTCAGTTCTGAGAAATACTTTATATTAAAGAAGTTCAACATATTAAAAAATTATTCTCTATTGTTAGAATAAATGGGTATTTTCAAGTCTCTTGACCAGACCCTAACTAAATTCACACATCTTATAACTACTGCTATTTAAGTTCTACCATGTTTCTAGGACTCAGACGTGTCAAAATAGAATGCTGTGGTAGAGTCATGGCTTCTTTCAGGGGGCACAAGTAAAATTACACTTAAAGTGGCAGCATTTTCTATCTCTGGATCCTGGTATTTCAGTGTTCACAATTGTGAGCCAAAATGATATATCTGTAAAATAAAAGGGTGTAAGGAAATTAAAAAGGAGAAAATGAGTGCTTCATTGTTCTCTATTCCAGGTTCATGTAAAGCTAGTACCTCCCCATGCCAGCTTACTATTTGATCTTCAGAGATACACTGGCTCTCTGGCTCTTACTTTATGTTTCTCCTACAACATGAAGGTTTAGACAAACCTACATTTTGTATATTTAGTTAATCAAATCTTCTCATTTTGAAATTCAGTCATCTGCGCCCAAGAGGGATTAAAATAACCTGTTTATAGACACACAGCTAGTAAACGAATTGCTGAAAGTCTATCTGCCTCTCACAAGTCGATTTCCACTATATTCTTTTACAAGTATAGAAATAGCTGATAATCCACAAATTATTTTTTGTTACATAAATGTAAGTTTAACTAAAATCTGACCGCAGATTAGATTGACTGTCCCAGCATTAAAACCAAAAGTAGTTTTATCTTCATGGTTAAGTTTGGCTTCGAAATCAATATCCCCTGTTATGGTTTGAATGTTTGTACCCTTGAAAATTCATGTTGAAATGTAACTGCCATTGTAACAGTATTAAGAGGTGGAACATTTAAGAGGTGATCAGGCTATGACAGCTCCACCCTTACCAGTGGGATAAGTACCATTATGAAAGAAGAAATCTGGCCCTCTCATGTGCTTTCCCCCACCTCCACCCTTGCCTTCTCCCATATGAATGTTTTCTAAATAGGGTCCTTCTTCCTCTATTGTAAAGGACAAAGCAGCATTTTTCAATATGGTTGTTTGAGTTTTTGATATTTGCTCAAAATTTAAAAATTAAGTATTTATACATAGATTCATGGCAAACTCCTTGCCAGATTTTTAAAATTTTGTTATTGGCAACAGAAATTAAAGGTGTTGTAATAAGTATATTCTTTTTGCTTGGAATCCTCAGATTAACCTATTTTATGGTAAGAAATCAAGCTTGATGTGAAGAGTAAACAAGTAGGCAGTATATCAGATAATTAGTGGATACGAATCTCCATTCAATGCCAAGTTTGTGAGTCTAAAGTTAGTCATTTTAATGACTATAATACATTAGTAATAGAACAAATGATCAAGGTTGTCAAAAATGTATAGAAAAAACACAGAAATGACGTTTCTGTATTGTAATCTTGTGAGAAATAAAAAGTAAAAAATACATTATGTGAGAAAGGGGCTCAAAGTATCATTCTAGTCTTTATTCTGCTGTAGCATAAAGTTATTCTGGGTAGAGAAGAAGCTCTCTAGAAGCCTTATGCATTAGATGGGAAGCTGAAGAATGCCTCTAGTCTGGCTTAAGTAAAGTTTTTATATTAAATTATGTCAAGCTATGAATAAATTAGTAAAAAGATAATTAGTGTGTCAACTTTAAGGAGAATTCCTATATCCACTTGATCATTTCAGAGATGCCATAAATATGTAGAAATGGGTCTGGGGTACTAATATAATCCTAATGTTAATACCAAATTTGGGAATAATTAAAGGCTATTCAGAAAGCATATTAGGGTTATATAATTATGTTAAAAGTGAACACATTATTTTGGAGGAGCGGGGAGTTTTTATTTCAATATATTCTCTTAATTCTTTGGATACTCAATTCAATACAAAATTGGAAGTTAGAAAGGGCTCTGATACTTTCTTTTTACTTGATATACTAATCCTCTGACTCTCTTCACTGTTTCCATGTGGATAGAGAATTTAAAACATAAAAAAGATAAAAATATTTCCATTTTCCTAAGAATGATTTAAATCAACCAAGCTAATAATGAATGACAGAGTATTAGCAATCTTCTAGTCATTTTTTAGGCATTGCAAAAGCTGCAAAGGTGAGTACAAAATCCCTCCCTTCAAAGAAATTATTTTTTAATAAGAGAGATTAGATTTGAAAGACATCTATAACCAAAAGAAAGGATGGACATAATAGGGGTAGAGATGGATTACTGGAAGAAAGACAGGGTATCTGGTTTTGCAAGCAAGATAGGATTTTTTTAAATGAAATGATATTTGATGCGTGCATGGTGAGTTTAGTGATATTTCAAAAGAAAATAAAAGTATTAGAAGAGAGATGGCATTCAAAATAGATACATAAGTGTAAGTAAACAAGGTGATAGGAACTTGAGATGTTTGACCTCTTAGGTTCAATTTAATTAAAGAAAGATTTATGATTGTATGTATCTTTATAGTAATCTGGCACTTTTAAATGAGTAATAAAAATTTTTATGCAAATAAATTATTACTCCCATCCTGATAGGAGTGAAGTCACATATACACTATGGATTGAACAAGAATAAAAATATGGTGTTCATCAGTTATTTGGTAACCTAAAATAAAGATTAAATAGTTTTTAAAAAATAATTGATTGTTTTATATTACTGAAGCATCCAAGTACATGGCTGGATTCAAGAGCTCAAGAAGTATCACTGGATTCTTTCCCTCTCTATCCCTCAGTCTTCTTCTGTGTCATAGACATAATTAGACCATATTCTCTAGCCTGTCAGCCATAAAAGAAAGAACACATCTTCTCTGACAAGAAGGAATAGAGCATTCACAGAGTTATCTGGTCGGCCAGTTTGCATCACAGGCACACCTTTACTGAGGCAATTCTAACTGGTAGGAATAGTTCAACACATCTTCATAAATTACTCAAATTTGTTATTTAATTTTGCATATTTTAGTCCAACAATTTTGTGAGTAAAGCTGGCTATTATTATCACACATGTCTCACTTGGGGAAGAAACTGAGGCTCAAGAAGGTGATGGATATGGGAATTTATCTGAGATTTTCAAATTCCATCAGTGAGCAGAATTGATCATTTTAAAATCCTATATATGAGAACTTGGAAGATGCTAAGGAACTAGTAAAATAGACAAGACAGATAAGAAGAACATTCTAGAGCCATGGAACAGAAGAAACAAGGACAATTTTAAGACATAGAAAGATGGAAGAAACTACATAATGATTAAAGAATAACACTGAGAAAAGACCACCAGATTTTAAATATGTACGTGAAAGAGGGAAGGTACACTGTAATAAGATTATGTTGAGGAAGGCTTGGCATCTCAGATATTGACATTTGTGTGGCTTAAGAATGGTAACAAGGAAAGCAATAGGATTGTATCCCAAAAGAATGAGATACAGCAAGAATTTAAAATTTTTATTTATTTATTTATTTAGTTAGTTAATTTTTTTGTTGTTGTTTTTTGAGATGGAGTCTCACTCTGTCACCAGGCTGGAGTGCAGTGGCGCAATTTCGGCTCACTGCAAAGCTCCATCTCCCAGATTCAAGGGATTCTCCTGCCTTAGCCTCCTGAGCATCTGGGACTACAGGTGCGCACCACCATGCCCGGCTAATTTTTGTATTTTTAGTAGAGACTGGGCTTCACCATATTGGCCAGGCTGGTCTCAAACTCCTGACCTCGTAATCTTCCAGCCTCAGCCTCCCAAAGTGCGGGGATTACAGGCGTGAGCCACCGCACCAGGCCAAAAAATTTTTTTAAAGATTTGTTTTGCTTTCAAGATAGCAGAAATCAACTTTTATAACATATGAGCAAATAGAAATAAACACATATTAAAAATATTTTAGAAATACAGTTTTAAAGTATTGAAAACATTTTAGAAATAAAATTTAAAATTATTGAAAATAATTTAGAAATAAAATCTTCATTAAAAAGTATGTGTTCATTCAAACTGGTTTTAAATAACTGTGTTAAATTGAATATAAAATTTCTGATAAGCTGTCAAAAATCGATTTCATTTCCTTGTAGGTGACTACTCCCATCCCATGACAAACCACTGACTAGAAACAGATTCAGTCTCCTGTGCTCTGAGGTCTAAACAGCAGTGACCATGCCTTCATCTATTATCATTACTTGATTGTAACAGAACAAGTAACTGCTAGAGTTTATCAAGGGTAAATTTTTTGCCTTTACTAAACTGTCACAAGCTTGGCGATTTTAGTGATTTTGGTCAATAAGCTGTCTTCTCGAGTTGCCCAGCAGTATTTCTGGTGTCAGTTTGGGGCATTCTCTTAAGATTTCTGGACTCTAACATTCTAACTAGACCTTTTACTTTTTTTTTTTTTAAAAGTCTCTGACAGGTGCTAAACCCTCTTAATTAATTTGAGTCATTAGAAAGAATAAAAGCACAGTGAAACAACTTGATGCCTGCATTTAACTGTCTTTTTTGCTTGCCTGGGTTCTGATTTGGGGCTTGTAATAGGGGTATATTTGACTTCATACTGAATTTTTGTATTTTTTTATTGCATATCCAATGAGATTGTGTCTTAATGGAAGCATTTTATTCTGGGATAATCCTGAAAGTCAGCACAAGGTTAAAACTGTTAACCTCTAAGGAAAGAGAAATCTGATTTTTGACAAAATTTTATATTTCTATGCTTCTAACATTTTTGTCTGTATCACATTTTGAATGCATTGACTACCAGTAACAACTCATCTTGGGCCAAGTGAAAATTTAATGAATAAGTAGAAAGAGCAACTACTGATGCTACAGGTAACAAAGTGCCTCTTTTCTGAATTTGGAAAAATATCTTAATCTTTCAGTTCTTTCATTCATTTAAACAAATAATAATATAGTAAAGTAAGTTAATAATTTTATATTTTTATGGAGCCCAGAACATTTATTTCCAACAAAAGCTTATACAGATCACCAGCCAGATATTAATCAAGTATGAATCCTTTTTGAAAAAGGAAGATTGAGCCCACAGTCCTGTCTGACTAAATCTAGCGTGAAAAATCACTGAACTGGACAGATGGCATTCAAAATAATTTTTACTTCTGAATCTTATGGGCAATGTACTAACAATGGTCATCTTGGATTTTAGGCAGGTGTTGAGGGTGGCTGGGAAGAGGTGAAATATATGGTTTGCGTATATACAATATAGTTAATGTTTAATTTTGTTGAGCAGAGTAGTAATTGACATTATTGGAAATACCAAAAATTTAAGGAGTATTCATTTGGAAAAATAGTCTACTCTGGTTTTTAGAAGTACTAAAAAAAAACCATTTTGTCTGGGTTGAGGCAAAGGTTATTCTATTTGAGTACAGAGGCAATGATACTGTAAACTCAAGGTTGGGAAAAAATGCATTATTCTGTGAGATAATAAAGTTCACTCTGATGGTAGTCTATATTTTTTTCCTTCAGGAATCCCTCTTTTGTCCTGATATGGATACTCTTTCCTCTAAAAAGGAAAACAGCTAGCATAGCAATATAGTAACAAGTTGGGCAATCTTTGAAAGTGCAATGTCCTCATTTAGCACTTAGAGAAAACATGTTTGTATTCAATGAAAATAACTGCTTCTAAGCTATTAACAGGGACGTTTTTAGGGTTACATCAGATAGAAGCTTGTCAAAATCATACGATCTATAGCATAACTCTATTATTATTTTATCTCCTATTACTACAGGTTTTCATTCAAGGAACATATCACAATTTTTCATATGCATTTTCAAAAAATTCCTAAATTTAATACCTTATTACTTCACTCTTGTTCACCCAGTATCAAGCATTTGGAGGTGCTCAATAATTTTTTGAGTGAATGAATAATAAAAGAGTTCCTATGAAGAGCTATAAACCTGTAGAAACTGTGAAGGAAATTGAAGGGAAATGAATAGGTAGTCAAATGGACCTACCCATAGAGATCAAAGGTTAATATATTTACCTACTTTCCCAATTTCAAATTGATGACCTCATTTAATTCAAACTTTCCTCTGGAGCGGGAATTTTTTCATGTCAACTTATTACAATAGACTTGACATTTCATGGCATGTAATTAACTTTCACTTCTGCTGAGTCACAAATTTGAGGCATGGAGAGGGGCTGGAGAGAAGGAGCAATAATTTTTTTTAATCTTTCATGAATTAGACTAGGCAGTGGCAACTTGTACTTTCTACACTGCAATGAAGGTTTGCTTTTCTGTACTCATTGGTACAAAAACTCTAGCTTTCATAATTTTTTGCCAATTTTATGAAAATAAACACAAAGAAGAACTCTATAAAAATAGAACTCAAGTAGAGTGTATTTAAATATGTTTTTAGTGACTTTCTGCTTAGAATCATTAAAGATTTAATGGGAACCCACAAATACTTTTCAAGTATGGTTTACCTTGTGTAAAAAAAAAGTATTTACTATAGTGTTATTAAGGAATTTGAGAATTCCAAAGCAATTAATACATATCCTTCATAATGTCAGTGATCTACTGAGCAATTTTACAATTCAAGTTAATCAAGATTCACTGAAGTTATATTCAAGTAAGTCTCATTAGGAGAGCATATAAGTGCATATGAGAGGGTTCTTTCATCACAAATGAATCCCAGATGATTTCTTTCTTTGTTTAAAAACCTGGAAATTCTACTTGCTTTTATAACTTCTATACTTAATACTAAGTTTCCATAGCAATTTAGGAAATGTTTATGTTGGAAAAATACTTAACAGGGAAAGAAAAGTTTTGGGGACAGAAAAATGTATCTAGCAATGTGCCCTGCAGCCTAGAGTATAATTGCTTTAAAAGCCAGGGAATGGAAAACAGTTAAAGTGTTATACTGCCATACATCTTAACAGGGATTAAAAGTTATCATTTTTCAGACTTGCACAGGGCAGTTTGTTTCGGCATGGTACTCTGCCACATGGTGATATATTTGCCTGCAGAGATCACACTGAGGTAGTATAATACCCAGTCCTGCTTTGGATTTTCCCTAAAGGCAGACACAATCACTACAATAATCGTGATAAATTGTGTGGCATTTTGCTGAACAGCAAGAGACTCCCCCCAGTTTTGCAACAGTTTGAGGCAGTTTGACCGTGTTTTTTTTGTTTTGTTTTTTGTTTTTTTAGTTATTCAATTATGTTTTCCAAAGAAAATACTGGTACCAGGATTTCACTGTAAATGCCAATAACATAAACATTTTGTTCCATGACCTTTAAAAGTTTTTGCCAAAACTTTTTGCATTCCAAATCATGGTTCGGTTAAGGCAAAAGATAATGTATTTTCATATTTTAGTAGAAATTGGACTTTGAATTATATCTATTTCTTAGTGAGATATAATGTGTTTGACTAAATCAGTTCATTTCAGACAACCAAAAATGCTGAGTCCCTTCAATGTGCCAGATAATGGACTAACTGTAGAAGAAACTAAAATGAATATCCTAACCATCAAAAATTTTTCAATTTTAGGCCCAGCACAGTGGCTCATGCCTATAGTCTCAGCACTTTGGGAGGCAAAGGCAGTAGGATTACTTGAGCTTAGGAGTTCGAGACCAGCCTGGGCAACGAAGTGAGATCCCTATCTCTACAAAAATAAAAGTGAATTAAAAAAATTATCGGGTCAAGGTGGTGTGAATCAATAGTCCCAGCTACTCAGGAGGCTGAGGTGGGAGAATCCCTTGATCCCAGGAGTTCAAGGCTGCAGCTAGCTATGACTTCACCACTGCAGTGCAGCCTGGGCAACAGAGAAAGACACTGTCTCAATTTAAAAAAAAAAATCAGTTTTAGAGCATCTTGTTATGAACTCAACATGATCACACTGTCTTCTTAATCTTTCAATGGCAATGCTCATGAATGAATACAGACTTCATCATTTGTTCTACCCTCTATTTATAACAATCACTTATATCTGCAGCAAAGGGAATGTTAAAATCTTATGACACTCGAGAATTATTTTTGCATCTGAATATGGATCAAAGTAGAAAAATGTGTGAGAAAGACCAGTATACATATTAAAGTAAGGATGACATGCATTTCAATAATCCAGCTTTATTAGACTAAACTTTCATTTCAAAAACTCAGAAAAATCATATGAAATTCATATGTCTATAATAACAATCATAGTTGACCATATAAGGGAGAATAATGTGACAGCACAGAGAAGATTTCTTCTTCCAGTGTAGGCAATGAGAGCAGGGTAGTTGAAATCCATAGTGAAAGGAGATTTGTAGGGCCATTGAGGTCAGAAGTGATAAAAGGAGTTTTTCATAAAATGGCCAGTAGGACACTTTAGGAAAAACTAGGCAATGTGACTTTTACTGAGTCCATGTGAAGAGACTAGAAGCATCAGAAAGAAATCTCAGAAAGGTTCTCTTTTTCTCTCTCAATATTTCCTTTGTTAGCATTTTTACCATATATTGGGGTTCCAACTGTCTCTTTTAAAATGTATCTCTACAATCATTCTTCCAAATAACCTTTTGAAATCCTCATCTGTTTAGGTTGGTGCAAAAGTTTTGCCATTAATGGCAAAAACCACAATACCTTTTGCACCAACCTATAGATTTTCAGCATCTTAAACTCATTCTGTCAAAACCTAAATTAATTATCTCCCCTTTTGTTTTACCGCACCAATCTTCTCCCAATGTCTTGAATTCAAAATTATATGTTTTTTTTTTCTTTTAGATTTGCATTACAAAATGAATTTCTACACTCTTCTCCACCTCTCTCTTCCTCCTGCCACTGTCTTCTTTCAGATTACATCCAGGAATAGACAACACAATATTGTGGAAAGACCACAGGTTTGCAGACCGGTTTTGTTTTGAGTCTTTTCACTTCTCTCAGCTATATAATCCTGTGAAATAATTTCATCTCTCCAGCTTTAGTTTTATCACTTTAATAAGTATGAAGTGTAGCTTAGTATTAAAGGAAGGAGTCTCCTTGATAGATGTCATCATTTGATTAATCCATTAAATAATTTATTTGTTATTTTAAAAATATGTGTTAAGTTCCTACTGTGAAGTAGAAACTATGTTAGGCACTGGAATTATTCAACCTGGGAGCATATTGTTGCCATTAACAGGGATGAGGAGCATTGGAAGATGCCTAGGTTTTGGTGGCATAAATCAGTGGAGTAAAGAGGAGAAATATATAAGACATTTGATTACAGGTTGTGTTTGACACCAGAGATATAATGAGGTTTTATGAAGGCAGAATACGGTGAAAAAAAAAAAAAAGAATGGTCTAGCATTACCATAACGAGCTCTGATGCTTCATAGACAGAAGAAAATGAATCTGCAAAGTATATGATGGATAAATCAGAGGAAATGTGGAGACTTAGCTCATAGAAGTTGAACTAAAAAATATTTTAAGAAGGAAATAAACTGCCAATTTTTGCTGAGAGATTCTACAAGGGGAGGATGAAGAAACTACCCATTTGATTTAGATTTATGGACTTAATCACTTACCCCAGTAAAAGTTATTTTGTAGGAGTGATGGAAATATAAAACTGGAGTATTTGGCAGATTCTGCTACATGTCTTCCATATGCTATTTTCTCTTGCAGGATAATAAAACTTCCTATTTTTCTCTGTGCACCTACAAAATTAAGCAAACATTTCCCAACCACCATTGTAACTACATGTTATCATGTTGTTAATTTATAGATAACATAACAGAACTTCCTGATAATGCTTTTTCTTTTTCCTTTTCCCTTTTCCCTTGTCCAGTGACTGGGATGTGAACATAATAGTATGCTACCTTTGACCATGCAGATAAAGGCAAAACTTTATAAACATCAGAATAAGAGAGAATAAACATGAGTCTTGAAATTTTATCAGAAGGATGATGTCACACCAGGTTTTTTTTTTTTTTTTTTTTTTTTTTTGAGATGGAGTTTTGCTCTTGTTGCCCAGGCTGGAGTGCAGTGGCACAACCTGGGCTCACTGCGCAATCTCCGCCTCCCGGGTTCAAGAGATTCTCCTGCCTCAGCCTCCCGAGTAGCTGGGATTACAGGCATGCGTCACCACGCCTAGCTAATTTTTTTTTTTTTTTTTTTGTATTTTTTAGTAGAGATAGGGTTTCTCCATGTTGGTCAGGCTGGTCTCCAACTCCCAACCTCGGGTGATCCACCCTCCTTGGCCTCCCAAAGTGCTGGGATTACAGGCGTGGGCCGCCTCGCCTGGCCATCAGCTTCGATTTTTATAAGCAAAATATAATTCACTTTTTTTAAACCTTTGTTAATTTTGGATCTCTATTGTAGTAACCAGACTTACACTCTTACCAGTACATAGATAATATCGTAATGAGAGTATGTTGAAAAACATGGAGACAGCATTTTAGAAAACTTCCTACAATTTGAGCTAAGAGGCAGAATAGAAAGCTAGCAAAGTAGCTGGAGGAGAATGAGGGGAAAAGTGACTATAACAAGGTGTATCTGTTTTCAATGGTAAAGATTTGAGTATGTCTAGAAGCCACTGGGAAGAATCCAGGCGACAGGTAGAGGTTAAGAGTGTTATTCACCTGGTATACTGTTTCCAGGCTCAGATATTATGACTCTCTTGTCCTAGTGGGTGATGCTGCAAAGCCTGCGTGAATCTGGCATGGTTAAAATGCAGATATCTAAGAGGTTGATCAAAAGTCTGATACTGCTTCCTTTCTTTTCATATCCCCTTTTTCTCTGCATAGGATGCATGGTACATTGCTTTTTTGCTACTTCAATGAATTCAAGAAAATTATGTATAACATAGTAAGAACTCAATGTCTATTTTTTTAATGAATGAATGTAAACCCATTCTATCTAAACTTCACTCTTTTGGGATTTCTATACCTAGAGTTGAGTGCTAAATACCACAAAATTACAACCTAGGCAATGGAACCACAAGCAGATCTAAATAGGCAACAAAAGCATTCCACATTATAATTTCTTGGGGGAAACACACGTATTCCTTATCTATTTCATTATACTGTTTTCAGAATTGTCACTGAGATTTTTAACCTGTCTGTATGTAGTACAGGCTGATGAAATTATATTTAATGATTGTATTTTCTATGCTTCACTCATTTGAATTATATTGATAGTTTAAATACACTATTGTTTCTTCCTCCCTCATAATTAAAGTCAGGATTCCACTTGATCACGATCAGTTAGACATTCCTGAAGATCTTTGTCAACTTGCATTTAAATATCTGCTCCAGTCTTTCCTTTGGGAACAACCTACTCACTGGCTTGTCTATCAGCTGTGGCATTTCTTTGCAATGAGTCTCTGGTGTAACCTGGCTGCATATGTTTCTTCATGTTTTCCTAGTAACTGACACAAAAGAAATACATCTTGAATGCAGCCTGTAATGGTCATTCAATCCTTTTTTTTCTATTTTTAGGTGTTTTTCACTCAAAGAAAATACATTTTTTTAGTTAACCTGAATTTTGTGACTTTTTTTTAATTCCAAGGGATTAGAGAATTTGTATAAAAATAAAACTGAAACATATAAATATGTCAGACAAAACTTCGTATTTTGAAAATGTCTCCACAGAGCTCTATAGATATCCATGGGTGTAAGCACTTGACAGAATAATAAATTAATTAACAATCCTCTGTGAGCACTAAAAACCATGTTCACTTTTTCTATACCAGGCTTTAGGAGGTCCAACTTTTTTTCTATTTTTTTTTTTTTTTTAGACGAACTCTCACTCTGTCGCCCAGGCTGGAGTGCAGTGGCACCATCTCAGCTCACTGCAACATCTGCCTCCAGGGTTCAAGTAATTCTCCTGCCTCAGCCTCCTGAGTACCAGAGACTACAAGCATGCACCACCACTCCCAGCTAATTTTTGTATTTTCAGTAGAGAAGGGGCTTCACCATGTTGGCCAGGCTGGTCTCAAACTCTTGACCTCAAGCGATCCGCCCACCTTAGCCTCCCAAAGTTCTGGGATTACAGGTATGTGCCACCACACTCAGCCTAGAAGGCCCAACTTTTAAGTGCCAAAGCCATTACAGAATTTAACCTCTGACCCCTGGAGATTCTAGATCCTGTAAACAATTTTGAGAAGCAACAATCAGAAAACAATGCCATCAAATGCTTATAATATGTTTGTGTGCTTAAGAGGAAGACCAAAGAGATCAAAAGTAAGAACATGTAATCCCAG